>NC_091483.1:40613213-41861695 GCF_947461875.1 Haliaeetus albicilla
TGTACTGTAGCTTATTGCTACTGACTAGACCTCTAACTGAAGAATAATCCACTTTAAGTTTTAAAATAAAAATCTAATTTGACTAGACTTGACAGGTCATACAATAAATTTTGTATTCCACCAGCATAAAGCCAAACAAGAAGGCAGCAAGCATGTGCTCTAAAACAATTAAATTTTTTTCATTCCTACATATTTAACAAAATATTTTCATCACCAGTTTACTCTTTAAAATTCCCATAGAAAATGAAAATGGTTGTTTACGGTTAGATTATGCAATAAAAGCTCATCTGCACCCCAACAACGGAACACAGAGAGACAGTGGCAGGTGGGGAAACGCAAATAATACCCTGCCCAGCTCCTCCCAGGCCCATCACAGGAGCAATCTGCCCATTAGAGGCCCAACTCTACAAGCCCAGAGGACCACAGGGATGCAGAATGGCAGACAGGAACACAAATTAGGGACTTGGAGGAAGGGAGGCCCCATCCAGACCCCTCCCAGGGCTGTCCCAGGAGAGCCTCAGCCCCGGTGTCCAAGTGTGAAACCCATCACGATGAGTCAATATGAGAGCACCTCTTGGATAGAGGAGGGGTCACTACACCCAGGGGTGTAGGAGACATTACAGTATGCAGGGGAAGGGCATTTGGGGATTGCACAGGACTTACTATGGGATGTTTACAGGAGGAACCAAAGGCAGGGACAGGGACGGATTTACACGATTTGGCCAGGAACAAGCGTGAGAAAACAGAGGAGTAAGTGGATAAAAAGGGCCAGTTGCATGCAGATAGTTTGCTGGTTCGTTCACTTGTCTGCCCATGTCCTGCACCTGATCAGTGCAGTCTGTCCTATCTGCTTACTAAATCCTCTCTAACTCTTTTCTGGGTGAGGGGCTCCATTCATTATGCATGTGTGCACAGGGTCCAAGTGCAGCAACTGGGGCGGGACTGCCAGCCACCGGAGAGACTGGCGCAAGTGGCCTTAAGTGCCAGCCTGGGGTGGGTCGTGCACCAGCTGGAGCGGGTGCCGGCATGCACTCGTGTGTGTGCGTGTGTACTGGGAACCAATGTTCAGCCTTGCTGCTGGTTGGACCCGGGGCATGGAGTGTGGCAGCCTTACCCCTCTCAGGCTGCTGGATCTGGCCTGATATTTTCCCCTAGCCTAAGGGAAGAAAAGGCTTTTGAAAACTTAAGCACAGCACATGCTTAAAACAAGATTTTCTTTTCCCATTCCACATACAGTGATCATCATCTTTCATTCTGTATCTCAATTCTGTCCCTTTTCCACTATTTTTCCACTCAGATCATTTCACCCACTTCATATCAATCTTCTCTTATCATATTTATTTCCTCCCCTCCTTTTCACTTCCACCCTACCCCTACCTCAGATTTTACAGGTTTGTTTTCTTTCAGTTTGCTTAGGCCTTTCTCCATTTTCTGTAATCTTACCTTCATCTTCCTCTCCATGAAATTCTTTTTATCGTTTCCTCTTTAAATTCCTCAACCACCCTTTCAGTAGGGATAAAAACTGCCCCTTACACATTCTGTCACTTCTCTTCAGCTTTCTTCCCGCTTGCCAAAATGTGTTCTTTGTAACGCCACCTTTCACTCTCTTCCAAAGCAAAACACATGCAATTGAGGCACTCTTCTTCTTACTTTAATAAAACATGGCTATTTTCAAACACTTACTGACTGAACAGGGTTTGTATTAAATTTTTTTCACAGGAGGACAGAATATAATCAGCAGACTATTACTACAAATGCAGTTCAAAAGACTCAAAAATTCAGAAACGGTTTCTTACAAAGTACGAGAGACTGCTCATGTAACAAACCCACCAAGAAAACACTCGAGGTTTAGTTATTTCTTTTCCCCTCCTCCCCTGTGTGTAGCTGCAGAAAAGAGACCATTTTCACATACTCCTCGAGAGAATTTGATTTCTCAGGTTTTGCTCTACCTTAAGTCACCCACTTTACCAACTTCAGCATATCCACATACAATTGCAATGTTGAATTCAGTTCTTCAATCTAGCAAGAGTTTATCAAAGAGCTTTTACCTTTTTGAAGCATTTTGACTCAAATGGACAGTCAATCCCTTTCTCTCAGCTCCACAGAATACCGCATCCCACCAGCTGTGAAGACCAGCATTTGAGAGGCATGTGGAAGTGGAATTAGTTTGGGTTTTTTGCAGGTATGCTATCTTCCATCCAATACCTCATATGGTCTGTTAGGACTTCCACTAACCTAAGGCACTGATTCTACTGTTTGCTTTAAAAAAAGGTGCTGTACAAACAAGGAAGATGCATCTTAAACATAACCCTACAGGATTAAAAACATTTATCAGCTTTATAGAAAATCGTCTGTCTTCACAAAAACTCATATCCATCAGCTGACTCTTTAACGACCGTTTACCCACATGTAGGGCTAGCACAGAGATGACCAATTTGATACTGTTATTACATAAAGAAATCTTCTACACCGCACTGAAATTATTACTACTGCCCAGAAAGACAACTTGGTCACATTAGCCAACCTGTTTGGCTGCACTTGGCAGGAGGGCTTTAAGCAGAAGAGATCACACCACTGTGAGGAGACAGCAGACATCTTTTGAAGGGGGTTGGCACTCAGGAGCCACGCTTTAGGTTTCTCTCCAAAGAAGCAACACAGACCCTCTAAGCCTGAAGCAGCAATGTGGTAAAGCAGTATATTGTCCACCACAGGCCAGGATGGGAATGTGCCTGCATTCATAGATTGCCTGGCAAGGACTGGTCACACAGCCTGATGCCAGTTTCAAACATTGGAAACATTGAAGCACAAGGTCTTTTCCTGGGAACCATAATCATCCCTTTCTTAGGAGGACCCAAGATCAGGAAAGCATGATTAGATTTAGTCCTGTTCCACGCTATTTTGTACTAGCACACGGGACTTTCACTCCACAGTCTACTTCTGAACAAGGGTTTTCCCTTACACCAGCTGATGGCATCAAGGTCCTTGAACAGCAGAGCAACAGCAAGCTCACTGCAACTGCCTCTGCACCCAGCCAGTCCTGATAACCAGAGAGCTGGAGTTTGCCTCACGTTCTTCTGCTACGCAAATGAGTTCCAGCTGATGATTTCCAGCAATACACCAGGATTAATGCTGCAGTCCACATTATTCTCCCAGCCCCCTTTCATCACATTTATCAAGTCCTACAATGTCTTAAACTGGGCTTGGGCTTTCCCTTAAAACTCTGACCACGTAACACATCTGCACCCTTGTCCTGTCAGAAGACAGCTCCAAAAGTTCACTTTTCCATTGGCTACAAATCTTATCTTAGTCCTATTTTATTACTACTTGATCTCATGCCAAAATTTTGTCCCTTGGTTTACGTATTTGTCTAGCTTGGCTCACGTTACATCAATTTTACATCTGAATCAATGTATTAATAATTTTTCTCCTCATTGAACCTTTCTTCCGTGCTAAAGAAGTCCCTTTCTTCCATAACACCATTGGTATTTCAAAACTTCCACTGGAAAAGACTTCAGAGAAGTCCTTGGGGGGAGGGGGGACACACCCTATCTCCCATGAGACCTGCAGTCATCAAGCCATCATAACATGAACTACACTACATGGAGGTCAAGGAAGCTGCTCCCATGACTGCAAAGATGGCCTGGCTTTCCCTCACTGTGTTTTCGCTTTTGGAATCTCTTCTCCTCTCCTTTAGAGAGCTGAAGGGCAGAAACTGGAAAACGAGGATTAGTACACTATTGGCCTCAAATACATTTTCATTCAATGACCCAGCATGACCAAAACAATTATGATGTGCACAGCAGCTGTCCCCTACATATCCTCACTGGGAGCCCTAACCATACAATGCCATGACGATTACGTTTCCACGAGTTCCTGCAGAACCATGGTGCCACCTCCCTTCCCCAGCTTGTTCCCTCTACAGCTGTGTAACGCAACATGAAGTAAAAAATATAACACAAGGGAGCAGTTAATTGTAGTACTTTTGTAGACATCAAAAAGGATAGAGAAACTGTTCCTCTGAGGAAAATGGGAAGCCTTACAGGAAATCACTCAGTGACCACCACCTTACTTAAAGAACTTATTTTGCAGTGGAGATAAACAGACAAGGAAGAGTGTTGTTCTGAATTGCAAATGAAACAGCTTCTGCTTTTTAGATTCTCAAACTGACCTGCTGAACAGATTAGAAGTACGTAACCTGTTCGGTGTTCTGAATTACTTTTTACTCCACATTTTCCACCATGTCCCACATCACCCAGTATTTTAACACAGTCAAATATTACTTACCCTTTTTTTGCAGAAATTGCATTTGACATCTAATTTTGTCTACCTAAAAGTCCATTTGAAGGTACAAATAGTCCAAATTTGGATTTCAGCTGCTGGTGGGCAATTGTAGAAACATTCCCAGTACATCCTACCCTCCTTGATCTGCCAGACTTAAGTTACATATTTTATTCTACTGAAGTCTGAGAGTTTGGACTACCATTTTCTCTCTACAAAGCACAATCACGTTGCTATAAATGAAACAAAGTCAACTTAATATCATGCAGTTTGGCTCTGCAAAAATGCACTCAATTCTGACTAGTACGAAAAATTGTTTCACATTTTATAAAAATACCAAGCTATTACTTGCCTTTAAAGGAATAAAAAGAATGGATTTAAATCTTTTAAAGGAATATGAAGAACGGATTTAAGTCTTATAAACCAAAACCTCCACAAGTTAAGAGAATGTTCAAGCTACCATTGATTGCATACAGCTAACCTACAGTAACACCACTTTCCTTTCCACACTATGCATTATATTATCAAAAACAGTTTACATAGCACAAAACTGCCTTTTTTTCTTTATCTTAAAACTTCCAGTAACAGCTGCACCTAACTCCATTTTCTTTGCTTTATTGTTTCTTATACGGGGTGGGTAGGTGCACATTCACAGAACATTTTTGCAGATTCAGAAAGAACCACTGCCTCTAACCACCTGCCCAGTGCTGCCTGTGCAGACAGACACACAGAGCATACCATACAGCCAGCTACCTCACTCCAAAGCACTAAAACATCAGCCAAGTCAGTACAGGGTAGCAGCTACTGAGCTCAGGTTTCACGTTGTGCTGTACTTCCCACCACCATCCCAGGGCAGGCATGCTCACACGTCATAGGGACAGACAGACATAGATGGGTCAGTTCTGGAAGACATTCTTGTGAATAAATCTGGCAACAGACAAGCAAAATGAATGGGACAAAATTCAGGCAGGAACATTGTAACTCTTCCTACACACAAGCTACCAGAAATGCTGTCGACGCCTTGAATGCCACACTCCTTGTGCAAAAACATTCATTTCGTAAGATTATAAAAGAGCTATAAATATAGTATCATCTTCACTGTAAAATCAGAAACCTTGTTTTTCCATAGTCACCTAGTCTGAAATTAACTTTACACCCTTCTGCAGCTCAGCACTGCCAAAACCTCGCACGATAAAGTTGAAGACCTATCCTGTACACCAATCCTACAACCCACAGGATAGCGCTGTGGCAGTACAATTGCCCAAAGCACCTTTAATGCCTTTGCATCCCAAAAACCATTCGGTAGAAGGAACTACATGAAGTTACAAGTAGCGTTGAAATACCCTAGAGAGCTGTGAAACAACATGCACTATTGCAATACTACCAAACTCATTATTATTTCCAAATCGTGTAACTCTAATAAGATTTACATTTCAGCGTATGCCTGATTGCCAATGAATTTGGAAAAAAAGGCAGTGAACCATCAAGATGGCTACACAAAACAAGGTAAAGTAATTTTACCATTTCATATTGCTTTGACTATATCATATAGTCTGCTTTTTCATATGTGTTTATTTCTCTTTCCTGAAGAATCTGATACACACTGCTGTAATACCACACACCTACCTGGAAGAAAATCCCCTTTTCAATTACCAAAGATTTGGAAAAATATTATCCAGCAGAAAAGATGTCCTTTTTTTGGCCTGTGATCACTCTGCTCACTTTAAAGGAGTGCACCTCATTAACCCCGATAATTAACAAGGTTATTCTCATCACATAAAAGGTTTAAGTTCCTCTATTAAATCGTTATTTGAATTTGCACTGCTATTAAGATGATGAGGCTATTCTGGATTTAATTTCACATAACAGGATGTTTCCCTTTAAAGATCCTAATTTTTTTCAAGTCAAGGTATATAATTCCATTGCCATGTACGCTACATCACAGTGAATCTACTAGATTAAGGAATGGATAATATACATACAGAAACCAAACAAAATTAAAGTTAAAAACCTAAAAGGGGTAAGGCAGCAATGCAAAAAGGCAGCAAAAATAGAAAACGGGCATCTGACAGCAGCATGGCCAAGGCAGCAGAACCCAGTGATAATTGGAAAATGAGAAAAGGACCAAAATCACAAGGAGATATAAACAGCTTCTGAAAAGACTAGCAGCAGATGTTATCAGCTTCTAGCTGGACCATTCCAGTAAGACTTCACAGGCTACAGAGAAACTTCCAATTCCCACGCTCTTCACACTGGAAGCGTAGTAGTGCATATTTGGGGAATTTTGTTCCTAGATCACATGTAAGGTTTCCCAGGACTGTCTAGCTAATAAAATCTTCTAAAAATCAAATAAATGCTTTAAATTTTGCATGTAGGTGATCCTAGTACGTGAGCTTGCTTCTTCCACAAGAGAAAAGTCAGTTGTCTAAAGCCAGACAGTTATTCTGAGGATATTAAAAACAGTTAACTGCAGCAGTCACATATAGAAATTCCACATCAAATATAAAAACCAAGATGACAATTTATCTCATTATCCATACTGACATCATATTAGTTGACGTGAGCTGTAGTTAACAAACATACGGAATCATCATAGTACAGAAGAATTAGTCACATTCACTTAGAGATTTAATTATATAGGTTTCATTGGCAGCATACCTGACATCAGAGCATTCAAGCACCTTGAATGTAAGCATCTGGAGACATCAAATTAACACCCAAGGCTTTGCAAAGAAGTTTCTCTTGCACAGAATTAAGTCACTATATAACAACAACAATAATAATAATTTTTAAAATCCTTTAAATGTTGGAACAGACAAGAGAAATTTCTGTCATGACATGAGGATTACCACAGCTCTGACTGGGCTGAACATTGAAATGAAGCAAGTTCACAGCATTAAGGTCAGCTGTCAGTCCCATATGGGAGACTTTCAAGCACTGCTCTTTTGACCCATCCATGCACCTTAAAAGGGTGTCAATCATTTAGCATTCATCTTCCAGAAAAGTTCATTTTTGTATTTTAAAGCACCCATTGCTAAATCTTGTCACAAGTGCTTAGCGGTGTGAGAAAAACATTAAACTGTTCCCATGAAGAGTGTCAAGAGTGCTGTGAAATATTCAGAATAGACCCACTATGCAAGTCTAATCAACACAACAACTCCCTTGGGAAATATCAATTTGCAAATCTCTCAAACACCTAAAAAGGGTAAGAAAGTTGTTAAAAATATAGCAGGGTACTCATGAATGAGCCATACACTGAATTTTCTGTTTAAAGCAAGTAAACATTCTTCAGCAGAATGAAGACAGAAGTATGCACATGAGATTAATAAAGGAGGTAATGGAGGGCAATATTTAATCATCGTGACAGCTTTATGTAAGTTTGGATGAGACTTTTGGTCAGGAAAATCAGACACTAACAGAGGTTTTAGTATTATTAGGAAGCATCATCACTGTGTCTCCAAACACACCCTTATGTGTGGTTTGAACATTGGGAAATGCACCTGAATGCTCACAGGTTATCCAGTGCTATCTTTATTGGGCAATACATTCCAGTTTTCCTTTTCAAATTGTGGTTGTCCAGTTGAAACCAATGCCCCATGAACAGCAAACCTGTAAGTTTTGTTGCCATTAATTAGTTTCCTTCCTCACTCTAACACAAGATGCACACAACACGCATCTTCTCACCCCCCACACCCAGCAGAGTCAGGGACAGAACCCCAAACAGAAGGGTTTGATTTTCAACATGAAGTTCAAAGAGCTTAAAATTACCTTTTTTTTTTTCCTTTTCTTTTTTAAACAAACATTGAAAATAACCAGAGTGGCTTGGCATTGCTTTAATCAGTTTAAACTTGAAGACAGGAACTCTAATTAAAATATGGAACTCTAGCTGTAAGAAACAGCTAATTAGTTCCCAACTTTTTAATGAAGTACTGTGGCAGCGTCCATATTAGCTGTTCAGTATTAAAAAGAACATGTTCTGCTGCAAGATAAGCTCATTCTCTCAGGCAGCACATCAGTTTGTATATTTACTTCAATCCATGCCAGTGTCACAGGGATTTAAGAAAACACACTGCAATAACTATCCGATTTGCAGATCTCCATACACAGCAAGATAACTGAACTTTGCAGCATTTCAAACACAGAAGGAGAAATACAAGGCGGTTCACTACCGTTGTAACCTACGTTACTGTTAGGCAATGAAGACAATTTAAATTGCACTAAAGTAAAAGGTTGCGTTTCCCTCCTTTCAATTCGTTCCTGACCGCAACTTGCAAATACAAGAAAGAAGAAGATGGGGGAAGAGCTGAGAGAAGGCATTTTAACGCTTGTGCTCCCCAGAAGTCTGGGCAAAATACACGGGATAGGGGAAAAGTGAGGAGAACTGCCCGATTAAGAGGAACCTTGGCTAGACAGTCACAGCAAGGCGTGCTGACAGCAGTGGAAACCTGGAAGCCTTCATTCACGTTTCCACTGCTTTTAGCGTCCCATTTTGTAAGGGCTGGTACTTCCATCCCCCTTCCCACACACAGAGCATCAACTGGGAAACATAAATAAATAAACAAACGCATGCCGAAAAACTGATTACAAACAAAGGGCAAGCTCGCCCACGTCCCCGGGGCAGGTTTTCCTAACCCGGGTCTCCTCCCGTTACCAAGTGGCTCCACGCCACGCTTACTCCGAAGACCCTTAACGTTAAGGCAGGACTTCTCCCGGCGCTGAGCAGGGCGCTGGGGAAGGGCTGCGGGCAGGGCAGGGGACGGGAGGGCAGAGCAGGGCAGGGGACGGGAGGGCAGAGCAAGGGCAGGGGACGGGAGGGCAGAGCAGGGCAGGGGACGGGAGGGCGCTGCCCGCGGCCGCCCCGGCTCCCCAGCGCGGCTGCTCCCTCCCGGGCTCCGTCTCCGACTTGGGGCAAGGGGGTGGAAGAGGAAGAAAGAGAAACTCCCTTGGGTTATGTCTCCCAGCAGCATACGGGCCGGAGGCTGAGGCAGCAGCGCAGCCGCGGCCGCTGCTCCCTACCGGCGACTGTCCCAGTGCCGGCCCGACCGAAGGATGAAAGTACCGGCGAGCCGACGGAAACCCTCGCCCTGTGCCTGCCCGCACCCGCCACCGGCCGAGAGGGAGGGAACAGCAGCAGGAACCCGCGCAGGTGCCCTGATGCGCTTCTCCCCCAAAAACCAAACCAACAACAACAACAACAAAAAAACAAACAAAAAAACCAAAAAAAAAACAACCCAAAAAACAAACGAACAACCCCCCCCCCCCCCAAAAAAAAAAAAAACAAAAAAAACCGGAAAAAAACCCAACCCTCCCTCCCCAAAAAAGGGCAGCACCCGGGACCCGGCAGGTGCCCCGCCGCCCGCCCCACCCCGCCGGGTCGGGTCAGGTCGGGCCGGGCCGTGGTGCCCCCCGCCCACTCACCAGCGGCGGGCCGAGGTGCCTCAGGGAGCCGGCTGCCGGGGCGGCGGGGCCGGCTGCCTGCCGGGCTGCGCCCTCCGCCCCATCCCGCCGCCCGAGCAGCCGCCAGCCCGGCGCGCCGCTCCCGCCCCCCCACGCCCCCGCTCGCCGCCCCGCCCCCATGATGTCATCCCGCGGAGCCGCCCCGCCCGCCGAGCCCGGGGCCGGGGCCGGGGCCGGGGCGCGGACTCCCGCGCTCCCCCCCGGGGGACGGCGGGCAGCGCTGCGTCGGGAGGGGTGGCTGCCCGCGGCGGCCGTTCGCATGGAAACACCGACGTGGGAAACTCGGGAACAGCGTTGTGGTCAGGGCGGTTCACGGCAGGGGATTCGCTCCCCCCGCGCCCTCACCCGGGTTCTGCTTTTCCCGTGAAATAGCCTTGGAAATCCCTTTGTTGGAAGTGTAGAAATGCTGCGTGGAATCCCTGGGCGAGGACAGGCAGGCTTCTTTCTCTTTGCGTGAAAAACCGGAGCGTCGCCTGGATTGTCCGCTTGCCCTCAGAGAGCTGCGCAGCGGTGGCATCTCCCAGCCATTCGGTCAACACGGGCAGGAATTGGGCGGGGGGCGGCGGGCGGCGGGGGCGACCGGCGGCGCGACAACATGCAGCTCCACCGCTTAGACTCCAGGTTGTGTAGTTATGCTCGTGTCGCGGCTGAAAATAAGTCTGACTTAGCTTAACAAACTAACGTCCTGAGGCAGCGTGCTCAGGTAGGGGTCCAGAGTGGAGAGACGGAGTAAGATAAAATGAAAAACCTACCTTAGACTAAATTTCCAGGAGCACGACGACACGTCTGCTAGTTACATATATTGATGAAGGCTTCATCACCACAATAAACCGTTCCAGGCTGATTTAAATTATGCCTCTATGGTCTTAGGAGACAGAAGGAGTAGAAAGAGGAGGACATGCAGACTTTTTTTTCTTTTAAATAATAGTGCTCGATTGACAGGTCTAGAAATTAAAGAAAACATCGGTCTGTGCTGCTGCGTGGAAGGAGAGGTAGTACAAGCCTCAGGCTTCTTCAAAGTCCCCTGAAAAGATGGAGAACTGTCGAGTCCTGTTGCCATAGGGGCAAGTGTCTAAACAAGCATCACCTTCATCATCATGAAGACATTAAGCAGGTACCTGTGTATTATGGAGCCTGCTCAAGTAGATTAAACTATTATTTCTCATATTTTTCTGGGTCCTGGGATCTGACCCGAAGATCAAAACATGAGAGGTTTTCTGAAGCTCTATCTGCTCGTTATATTTTTTTTCTCCTTTTCTGATAAATACCAAAAGGAAATAAAGCTGTTCAAAATTCTCCTCTCACCTTCTGGCACTAGCTTAAAAATTCTTTTAATTCTCAGCTATATGCAGGTACATTTTCACTCATGCTTGCAATTTTTATCTTACCTTATTTATCTTTTTTGTCTTATTGGAGATTTCACCTACTCAGATTTGTAACAGCAATTTTTATACCCTGAAAATATAATTGAAAATGGAGCTACATCAGCCTCAATTATTGCTGCTCTGTTTCACCATTTTAACACACTTGCATGGCTGCTCCCCGCATCAAAATACATCCCTTCCTCCCTTCCAAAGAAAGTATTTGGGTGTTAAATTGCTTCCTGTTATCTGCAGAATGATTTTTTAAAAACTGGATCAGTAAGAACATACGTGCGGGAACGAGGACTCTCCTTCCAAAAAAGCCTTCCTCCCACCTGGGATCCTGAAGCCCTGGGCAGAGGCAGTAGTATGAAACTTTGGGGTTTTGGCTTTGGGTAAGTGGACTAATCACTGAGGTCTAGTAAAGGCTACTGATCTCATGAATCCAGTGCTGTTTCATTTCAGTAAGACACTTCAGTGATTTCATTAAGTGGAACACAAAATTTAAAAGACAAAAAATACCTCAAACTCACACACACAACTGATATTAAGTGAATAATGAGGCAGCTACCAGCATAAAACAAGGGACAGGGTGACATTTGAACAGTAATATTTAGCTGGGAAAAAAAGATGTATATTAGACAGAAGATGTATACTTGGCAATTAATTCAGAGACGTTCATATAAAAAGATGAGCTCAGTTCGCCATCGCAGCGCGATTTCTTCACAGTGAATTCCTCAGCAGAGCAGAGCATCAGTCTGTCAGTGGAAAAGGCGCATTATGATTGCTACAACTGTATCCGTTAACATTTGTGGAAATACTGGTTTAGAGAGAGCTGCAGCTTTCTCTAGCAAAGTTTTTTAGATTCCTTCATACCTTGAGCACATTAACAACTCTGTAACTACAGCTGCTCTGATTCCATGTGACTAAGACAACCAAGAACCACACACCAGAGAAATTTATGGTGGCCAAACAGGTGTCCGAGTTCATTGCTTACCACACCTGGACATTATTCTTTGGACATCAATATTCAGTCTTTTTGCCAGCCAGTATATTTGGATTTTTAAAGAGATACTAAAGCTGAGGAAGAGTTTGTGCTGAAGAAGGTCCTGAACAGCAGCATTATGGGTTCAGAATCACGGCATTTAAATACAGGACTAAACTTTTCTGAGTTAATTCTTCCAAGTGTCAAAAATAAATATTGTGTTTACAAACCTTTCATAAACCTATGTGTTATAGAGCAATAAACTTGTACAGCTACATGGCACAAAATCTTATGTCAAATTCTAGGTTAAAAAAAAAAAAGAAAAAAACACATTTAACATGGAGGACACAGCAAGCGAAAGAGAAGGAAGAAAAAAATCACTCTATATACATTATTTAAGGCAAAGCATACAATTAGATGGGGGATTAAGGTAGGAAATGTTACAATGAGTACTTAACGATAATTTTTGCAATAAGATTCAAATTCACTTAAAAATATGACATTAGCTTTCCCAAAGCTGTTAATAAATTTGAGTCAGGTTCTGCAGGCTCAATCCGTAAAATGAAAGACAACAACAATACTACTCATCTATTAAAAAATAAGAAACTTCATGGTATGAGCCTTTGCCATGCTTTCAGGATGTGGTTACACTGCCAGTCCAAGCCTAGGTACGATGTTCCCACCAAAAGAAGTGACTCCTCTTCCTTTCTTTCAGGTATTCCCAAGCCTTCCAGAATCAGCGTTAATGAATACATAACTGATGTGGTGAGCAAGATCAGTTTACTTATCAGGCTGCCAACAAATCTGGAAGTTTTAGAAAATTGTATGTATCCCCTTCTCCAGCTGTCACCAGTCACCAGTGCTTGCACAAGGGTAGCAGGAACTCAGCACATGGGTCTGGGGGAGAGAAAATGGAGGGAAAGCTTCCAGCAGAAATGTGGTGGCAGTAACTCAAGCCAGCTATGAAACACACAAGAGTGGAAGCAGCTACCCCACAGGCAAAGATTTACGATGCTCTTCAATGTGATGATTTCCTTTTCTCCTTGTTTCAGTAAGTTGAAAATAGCTGTCTTGGTAACCAAGTCTACTTTACAGTAGAACAGCTCAAAACAGGAAGGACTAAGCTAGTGCTTCCTCAGAGGTGATCCCAGCTTGGTAGATAGGCTAAGAAGATGAGAAGTGCAGCTTTTAATCCCTTCAGGCAGAAAAAGGAATTGAAGTCTAACATTGAGACTGGACAGGCACGTTAGCCACAAAGATAACAGGTAAAAAGAGAGGAGAAGTCTTTCTGCAGTTCAGTGAATCTCCAACAATTCTGCAACTCTTTCATAATTTTCATAGTTTTCATTACTTTGCTATTTGTGCTTTTAGAAAAATAAAGTCTCGTTTCCATTGTAATGACTTTTGCATTGAGGATTTTCTTCAAGATAAAACAAAAGATGCTTCATTTGTTCATGTTTAAGTCATCTCTGGATGCTGAAAAAAAAGCTAAGCATGGTGAAACAATGCTAGAAATACATATCTCTAAGACCAGACAAAAGGTGTTTGTTAAAATAAAGAAAAAAAACTAGAAGCCAGCCACTTACTCCAGCTTTACTGAAGTGCTTCCCTAGCCTGCTGTTTGCCTTGCTGCCAGATCTTTAAAGCATGAGTTCATATGTGTTCAGAAGAAGGAGGTAACAGAGAAGACAGAAAGGTAAGAGCTATATCACGCCACAAAGAATGACTGTAGTGATACAACAGCAGAAGGACAGAAGTTGCTTTCCTTGTTCTTCTCCCTTCTCTGAGTAAAAAACTCTACCGAACTAAAGCAGACTTTGCGTCATGTTTCCTGCTACACCTTCAGCAACAGAAAAGCATACTGCCCATTGCCCAAACTAACCAAGCTAACAGGGAATGTCCAGTTACCTGGATGAAAATATTAAGGCGTAACTCCTGTTTCTCGCTTTGACCTTGAGCGCTCATCATTAATGAGCCAGTTTTACTTTGACAAATTATGTAAGTGATGTCCTCGTGTATGTGACCACCACCGTAGCGCTGTGCCTGTGAATGATTGATGGGTTTCTTGGAATAGAGATCTCTACATAAAGTATTTTTAATACAAAGTATTAATTTATCATCCTTTTCATAAGTAAACCTTCTATATTTTATACACAGTTATACACTTTTGTCACTTCATCCTAACACTAGCTCCTTCCTTCCTTTTCCTTCACCTTAAAACAACATAAAACAATGCTTATGTTGACGTATGAAATACTGATACAGTGAGCTGTTAATAGCATCTGGTTTTATTAACTTTGTATAATCCAGACATTTGTTTTTCCTCATTTTACAAATATCTGCTGAGACCCTAAGGGCCAAAATGCAAAAACATTGGTTTATTGTAAAATGAAACAATTCAAACTGAGGACTAGAGGATATCTGGCTGTACGGAAATATTTGCCATGTGCTGCAATGCAGGGTCTGTTCTGAAGAGGAGTGAGTCGCCTTTGTTATGCTAATACCAAATCTGTACCATATGTAGTTTTACAGGTGAAGGTATTAGCCTGCTGAAGTATCCTTATTAACAATTTGAAGAGCATTTTAATAAAAAGATATGCAGATACACTATGAGGATTAATACACTACTGAAACACAGCACACGTAAATCCACATACGTAAGGATTTTCTAACAGGGAAACCATCTTAGTAATTTGGAATCATGAGTGGGAAATATTACCTCTCCTGCTAGCCGTCGTCCTCTTTTATCCTTGTAATATCATGCCTACAAGCACTGCACTTCAAGTTACCTCTCATACGATTTTAAGTCAGACCTACGTATCTTCATGTTCTATACATGATGCGAAGATGTTACACTGGCGCCCCAGTAACAAGTGTTTTGTGTAGTTATTACTCACATTTAAGAGCACATGATACCTCCTCATCCCCCAGGCAGTTCCTGCTGCCAGTTTGTTCTCTGTTGTCATAACAGAATTCACGTTACAAATATTACACCAAGAGTTTTCTTCCCCGAAGTTTTACCACCGGATTGCAAATATAATGGTGTTTTGGTAGCCAATATGCTCACTCAGGGTGACCAATTCTATAAAAACAGTGAACATTAAGACAAAAAGGCATAAAAAAGCTGTCTGCAACCAAGACCAAGTAATAAAATAAAAAAAAATAAATTGGGCAAAACAATGCTATGCAATAAAAATATTATCATTTAGAGACCATTTTGGTACTTGCATTTTTTTTCATCTTGTGAACTTTTACTCCATGATACCTACAGTTCCTAATGTGTATTTTCTTCTCAAAGAAAATCCTAATTCTAACATGGGATAAAAATGAACAGATTTTACAGAACTGAAAAAAAAAATCTTTGTCATGGCAATCCAGAATGAATGTCCTACTCCTGAGTACCACTTATGATCTAAAAAATAAGATAAGTTAGGTATTACCAAACCTGCTAGTAAGTATTTTCATATCTTGGTTTCTTGGTAAGGTAGATATCAAATATGCGGTACTAATTTATGCCAATAGGTGTGTTTGTCCTATATATAATGTTTAGCAGCTTATAGGTAAGGGTGAAACTGTGATTCAGAAAAGTGCCTCCAATGAACACAATGGACTTAAGTGTATTGTCTATTCAATAATACAGTATTTTTTGTATATGTAGAGAGATTAATTATCAAGACTTCTGGACACATAAGATCAAATAAGTCTGTGATCTACAGCTTCTCCAGTTGCAAACTGGACTTCTATACAGACGGCAATACAGGATTTAGAGACTACACAACAGACATGGACATACTCAAAACCAGTTATTTTCAATAATGAAATTACAACTAAACTATACACAAGTTTTGATTCTTGTAAAGAATTGCTGTGTTTCCAAAAGAAGGGCCAATGGACCTATCCAGGAAGTGTTCTGGATCCACAATATTGCCCTTATCATGGTGTTGCCCTCTTCTGAAATGACAATATGTAGCCAAAAGGAAAAAAAATATGTTAGAAGAACTTCATTGGAATTGTAATACTGTATGTTTTTCCTTGAGCCTGACACTTCTGTCCCTGTAAGAGGAATACTAATTCATCTGAAAAGATAAGGAGGTCCACATTTACCTCGGCATCTTATTTTAACCTGCTATGCTCTGTCCCCCAAGCACAGAATGTACAATACCTATCAAGTTTTTCTCTTCTCTCAGTTTATCAAACAGCAATGCAACACACAGAGTCATGGCATGCTCCAATTATTCCTTGTGGTTCTCTTAAGTGGTGGTTCAGGTACTGGTAATAATAATCTGAATCCATTCCATGCGATCCAAACATTGTTTAGGTCACAAAGAAAGTTCTCTATCTCCTATTTTGTGCTATTCTTTGAGCTGTTTCCAAGATTTATATGTTGTTCCCCTAAGTATATCAAAGATGTGGCCTGTTTTACATATTCTCCAGCTACTTAACAGTAGTCTACCACAGCAGCTATATTGTTTTCATTCTTAATATTAAAGCAGAGCAAGCATTTTCAGTCACTATAAAAAATGCATTTTACAACCACATCTTATTCAAAAATTCATCAACAGTGGCTTTTTTTTGTTGTTGAAACAATAAATTAATGGCTCTACAGGAATCTTCATAGCTCTTTATAGGCTGACATTATGCTGGAGATGCTAAACGCTTGCATGCCCAAATTGAGTCTGCAAATGCTACATCTACCTTGCTCTCTCAAGCACTTACATTATCAGGATTAACTCTCTATTTGCATACTCCTGTTTCCCATTCATTCAGATGTAGAAGACCAATTCCACAGTACAAGTCTGGCCACTGAACTTTATTTGAGTTGGAATTACTGTCATGTGTACAGCGGGTTACACACCTCTGGTGTAGTTCACTTGGTTGGTTTCTAGTTTTCACATTTGCACTTGAGCTGAAGATGCATAAATATCCCATGAAGTGGATATTTAACTATGCTAGCAGTGGGCTGTTCTTATTTAAACTATGGAATACTGCTGCTGCATTCACAGTTTGTGATGTTCTTCTTTCTGGGTATTCTTTCCTGGCTTGAATACTATTAGATCTACATGAACCGATTTGTCTCTTGTACTGCTTTTCATTATGTTACATAACTTGAAATTGCTGGATTCTCATTAGATTTGTTTTCCTTCATTAAAAGGGGTCTTTCTGACAACAGAAACCACTTCAGTCTTTCTTGTATGTGTATCTTGCTGATGACATAACTTATGTAACTTGTTCCTTTATGCCTTGTTCTCACTTCACTTTAAGAAAGAGTAATAATTGAAGTTTAATAACTATCACCCAGAATTCATATATCTGACTTGCTTACATCTCCAAAATTGAGAGATATAATAAAAATCACTTTTTATTCCACATTACTGCAACCATTTAAATACAATTATTAAGATATTGCATTAACCAGTGATGGCTCTGACTACACAACAACTGTTAACAGAAATTAAGTTTGAGGTAACTTACAGTTCTGGGAGTATGTGTGAGAGCATGCATCCGCACATGTGTACAAAGTGCATTGGCTCTTTTCCAAGCACAACAAATTGGTTAAAAATAATTGAGGTTAAATGCTTAATTAAAAATGTATGGCATCCATCTTTACCTGCTGGTGAAAATTTAGTCAAGCCTGACAACACAATACTACATAAAAAGGAACTCCCTGCTGAAGTTTGCAGGATACAAAAAAGAAAGGAAAGGTCAGTCAATAGCTCATTTAAATATGCTCAGATGTGTATCTTCAATTAGTTCTATCTGTAGTTAGCATTAATGTCTAAAGATCAGTTTTTTCCTCCCACACTTGACGTGACAGGACTCATCCACTGTTTAGGCAGTGGCAGACAATAATTTTCAAACCACAGCAAAACCTATAAAAAAATCTATAATAACAATTTATCTGAAGAGTCAACCTGACACACATTCATTGCTTTGATTCCAGTAGTATCACTCACACAAGTAAATCTAGGAAACTACATATGCCCATGCTAAAGAACAAGTGCTATAATCTTGCCCTATAAATCAAGCAAAATCCCTAAGTGAGTCAAGCTGGTTATTAAGACAGATGAAATGCATTTTTATTTTTCACAGAATGAACCAACAGAGGAGTTATTTCACAAAGCCCAAATATGGCATCTGTGGCTGCAGATACCCACAGACAGACATTCATATATCGTGCTTTGCTCATAGGGATAAGCATCTACTGAAAGACATTACCTAGTTAAATACAGGGTAGCTTTTCAACCAATTTGCTGTAGCTTGGGTGTCACTTCTGACACTCCTAATGTCTCCATAATTACTATTGTCATGACCTGTGAGTTTTCAGGATTAAGTTAGTAACTGTTTGTTGTCATTTGAATTAGTTAACAGTTCCCTGATCCTTTGCATCCTTCCTTCTTCCCATAGTCCTGAAAACAAAGCAGAAGCTTGGAGGACGTTTGTACCCAGGGGAAACCTTTGTTTCATAAAGTTCCCAAAAGATCTAGTGCATAATTAAGATTTAGGTAAGTGATATGACAAAAAAAATAGTTCCTGTCCTGGTTCCAGGTTTAATTATATGCATATGCACACATCTCTTCTAGGTAATGTAAATATGACATGATTAGAATCCAGGTTTTAGAAAAAAGCTATCTGAGTTTTCTGTCTCAGCCGTAGTTAGTTAACTGCTACGAATTCATATTATTTCAATACACAATGACAGTCCAAACAAAGAGGAAGTCAAAACCCTTCGAAAAACTACTACCCAGTAGTATCCACCTTTGCAAACTTATACAACTCATAACAAACAAACAAATAAACAAACCCAAACTTTTTTCAGTAGAACACACCAATTCTCACACCATTTTCTCTTCGCAAGTCCACTTGCAAAACAGAAGACCTCATTAGCAGAGAGAGAGTATTCAATGGCAGAGGGTGTTCTGGCAGTGGTGAAAGTCTTTAGGGTTTGAGGAGTAAGCAAAAGTTTGTGGTTGGAAAGGATGAACAGACCCATTTTGCAGGATGGGTATTGTGTTTTACTCTTTCAAAGGTCCCTCTAGTCTCTGTAGATGAAAGACTGGGAGACTGTCACGATTATGGACACAGGAGGCAATGCTCAAACAGGATGAAATCAAGATTATATGGGTGTCATCTCCAGTTCTTCATTTTCTTGGTCTACAGTATCTGAATTTGGTTGAAGACCACTGGGACGAAGTCGAATTTGTCAGATACTTGAACTCGGTTACATTCAAGTTTTTGAAAGCTAGAGCAGCTATCCTCAAATAGACATTTCAGTGTCCAATTCTGTAGCTTCTTTACTAAGGCATTTTTACTGTGATTGTGGCAATATTGTTGATATTCATGGGAATATCATTTCGGTTTAATAATTTGTGCAGAGAACACAAAAATTACCCTCACTGTATACAATGTCTGTTTTTATCTTTATATCAATTATTAGAAGTTACTAAAGGATGTGTTACTGCTTTTGAGGAACCATTTTCTTCAACCTTTCCCTTCCTCCCCAAGTGACAAACTTGTTGGAATACACTGAGATCTTTTAACTTATTTACTCACCATGGGAAGGTTCTTTGGTGCGGGACCTGCTCCAGAATCCAGATCCCAAAGAGTTGTTGAGATTAGTGATGTGGCAGGTGGCAGAAAGGGTGGTGTAACAGCAAAGCTATTTACCATTTTGCAGGCTTGCAGGAAAAAGCCCTAACTTTTAAATTTTCTAGGAACTAGGGCTCAGACAGAAAGACGTGGTTTTTAATGAGATCCAAAGTTGTACTCAATTTTAAGTTTTACAGTTTTTCTTAATGCACTAATGATACTTCAAAAAGTCATTAAAAGATACATTTTAGGAAGTAACAGCAATCAGAGTCAACTCGAAAGATGCAGATACATAATTTATGCTAGCTTCTTTGAACTAGAATTTTTTGTTCAAGTTGATTCAAAGGGAACTAACATTCATATGTTTCAATTAAAAGAACTATCACTGCATCCAAACTTTTCCATAAGTATTTTCTTTCCTTTTTTTTTTCCCAGTGTGACAGTACATAGGACCCAGTTCATCCATCATGGTCCTAGGTTGCTCAGTACAAGGATAAAACTTGAAAAAAAAAGCTTCTGCATAAAGAGTTTTACAGTCACTGCAGTTATGTGTTCACGATTGCAAAGGGGATTGTTTTTGTATAATTACTCTTAAGCATGCAAAACTAAGCCTACGCCTAACTGATCATCAATTTAAAAGACATGCCAAGCCATCACCCATGTGTGCAGGGAGAATTTCCAATCTTCCTTCCTGCAAATGTATTAGGGGTGAACAGATACTTAGTTGCTCTCTGCCATTAAGTTACCTCCACCTAGGTAATGCAGACCATCCTTACCAAGAAGACATTAAGTATCTTCTTTGACTAGGAAATTAAATTTAATGATAGTTGCTAAAGCATATACCTCGATGACTTCTCTTGATTCAAAATCTAGTAGAATTTGCTTGTGTCCATTACTCCATCTACTTCCAATAAACACTACTAATGTGCTATATATACTAATGTGTTTCACCTGTAATATATATATCACACCCAATATCACCTATGAACATTACTCAGCCTGCTCCATTTCCCTCACTTCTCAATATGCATTTGTCTCACAAAGAAGTAACAACAGTGTTCACCACCTCAGTTTTAGAGAAAAAGTACATGGCTACCAGCTTTGTCCACTGCACAAGTCTGCAGTAGACTTCTTGACAATACTACACTTTCTGTTTGATGGCCCCCTACACAAAGCGAAGCTCCATCTTGGAGAATTAAAAAGGAAGTACTGAAATTATATGGAGAAAATAACAGATACCACCAATAGCATTACGGCAAAAGGTATAAAGAGCTAATGGCTGAAGGACTAATAAAGTCAATTTTTCTCTAGAAAAAGGCCATGTAGAAACAACCCTGAAAGTTTTACAGTCACGGCAGGAATTAAAACATTTTTCTTTCTCTGGGCTAGTAGATTTGTCAAAGCTTGTTTTGTATTACATACCACATGCTGTTTTAAGTATTTTGTAGCCAGTTTTCTGCCTATCCATGTGCTTAATACCTCCTGAGAAACAAACATAAATTACTTAATTGCTTGTTGATTTTGTCAGAGTACAATAGTACTAGTTTGCATGGCAACAGATATGCACAGATACTGATTTTCAGAAACTGCCTCATGTTCTCAGTAGCATTTATTTTGTTTTGGTGGCCAGTATAGCTGACAATATGGTTAGCACTCTGAATAGGCACTTCACATTGTAATAGAGAAGGGGTGCAATAGCCGTATCATGGAAGTCTCATATTTCTTTCCCAACAATGGATGGACCTGAAAGTTGGGAAGACAACATACATAAATCTACAAAGCACCAGAACTTACTTTTTTTTAAGTAACTAACAGCCCTTGTTTATAGTTTGAGATATGAGTGTGCTTCTTCACATCATACCACTCCCATGCTCATCGTCTCCTAGCAGCTTTTGTGGGGGAAATTAGTTGTCTAACAGACCCCCTAATTAATGTAACAAACACTTTATGAAGAGTGGGAGGCTGCTACAGTCATTAAAAAAAACTGTGGTAAACTGTGTGGGAACTTTTCAGATAAACCAAATTCCAACTTTAAAGCATTTTCTCAAATCTGTATTTACCTTGGGTAACATCTCATACCACAGTAGTCCTTTTGCAGAAAACTCTCAACAGAATCCAAACAATGCACAGAGATATAAAAGAAAACAAGAATTGTGTTTGCACTAATATACTTTTAGTCAACCTCATTTGCCTTCTATCAAGACATAAAAGTAAAACTGTGCTACATATGTCCAGTAAAGGCTGATAAGAATACACTTCCATGCTTAACAACACGTAGCATATAATAGCCCAAGAAGATGAGAACTTCTTGTTCGGATACTGAGCAGAGGGAGAACTTAAGTTGCACAGGCACATGGAACCTGCATGCTTTTTTTTGCTGTACATTTACATGCTCAAAATAAGTACCTCAGGACACAGTTCAGACCTGTCTTTAAAAGCCACCTGAAGAGGAACTCCAGCATGAGATCTCTGGTTTAAATCCAAACAGGACTAGGATGCCTGTTGTGCAGCCTGGGCAGAACATGGACTTGTCACAAGAAACTCCTGCATTTCTTGTCAGCTGATAGAGTTATCCTGTTGATTTAAAACTGACCTATAATGAAACTAAGTCTTGGATGGAAAACTTAAAAATAAAACCTAACAGATCTATAATAAGATTGTTTCTAAACCAAAACAGAAGAGATTTAGAAGTAAAACAAATGCTGATATGAGTTATCTGATTACCAAACTGTTATAATCCACACAACTCTGGTGCCAGGCCCCAAGCATACATTTTATCCCTGTCTCTGACATATAAGGTAGCACCAGTAGCAGAAGTCAAAACCTGGGATTTCATTCTCCCTCATCAAGAGACTATAGAATTACAGTACTTCAAATCCAGTGCTAGGAAGTGTTTCAGCCCAACATGCCCTCTGACTGTGCTGGAAAGCAAGTTTGAATTGCTGTAGCTGGAGGCAAGGCTTGAATCCCAGGCCCTCCTTCCCACTTAGACAATTCCCCACCCATGGTGTTTGTGTTGAAAAGGGTGACCAGTATCAACATGCAGGCAAGAGTGCCTACTATCTGGATCTTTGCTGGAATTAAGGCAAACCATTTTGAGTGGGGTGATATTCTTGATAGCCTATGACCGTAAAAGTAAAAAAGGCAGGCATTTATAGAGTGGGAGTTTAAGTGGCATGAGAAGGAGAGAAGAGTTTTGATTTGCAGTTCCGGATTTCATTGCTTACATTTTTCTGTGTCCTTTTTGCTGAACTTTGCTACTAGCACACTTACGTTCCTCTGTTCTATGAGGTGCATGATAAGGAAAGATTAATGTCAGAAGTGCCAGTTAACTTCACATGTTTCATTTGAAAAATGTACAGCTGATATTTTAGCTTACAAACAATATACAGCACTTTATATCCAGTCCTCAATTAGTATGCTGCCTTGCAGGCCTAGTAGAAACATTCTCTTGCCCCTTTATGTAATATGATATAAAAATAAATGACTTCTCATTAATTTACATCTAAACTCAATAGATGTTTGCTCATTTATAACAATTTTTTAGTTTTAAAATTTCAGGTATGGTAGTACAACAACTACCACAAAACTTCAGAGCACAGTCCTTTTAAACTCAGCTAGTGATGAGCACCAAATTCATGTTAGGAAGGTATAAGAAACTTTTTTCTATATGACTGTAGAATAATCAGTCTTTATGGAATTTTTTTTTTTTATTTTCATGAATTAGTGGTCAGTCTTGCTACAGACTACCAAACTACATATATTTTTGTTACCTGTGCAAGAAGTCTAATTCTGCTAATTAATCATATCCTATTGCTATTTGTACAAGGTGATCTTGGATTGACTTTTGAACTTCAGCTAATACATAAGATATCCAGGACCAGATCCTCTGCTGATTTAAATCAACTAATTCTAATAGTCTGCAACTATTTCAAAGACTAGTGACACATTTCATGTACCTTCTTATTCTGAAATTTAGAGTTCAGTTTTTGTACTGGGTTTGGCTGGGATGGAGTTAACTTTCTTCCTAGCAGCTGCTATGGTGCTGTGTTTTGGATTTGTGGCTAAAACAGTGTTGATAACACACCAGTGTTTTGGCTATTCCTGAGCAGTGCTTGCACAGCAAAAAGACATTTTTTTCCCACCCTGCCCGCCATGAAGCAAGTGGACTTGGGGTGAGCAAGGAGATGGGAGGTGACACAGCTGGGACAGCTGACTCGAATTGGCCAAAGGGACATTCTGTGCTATATAGTGTCATGTTCAGCAATAAAAAATTGGGGTAGAGGAAGAAGGGAGTACAGGTACAGGGGCTTGGCTTCCAAGGTGGCCATTGCTCAGAGTGGCTGGGCATCAGTCTGCTTGCAGGAGGTGATGAGTGATTGCCTTTGCATCACTTGTGTCTCTTCTCTTTCCTTCACTTATTAAACTGACTGTATTTTGACCCACAAGTTTTCTTCCTTTTGCTCTTCCTATTCTCTCCCCACCTTCTGCTGGGGTGGAGGGAGTGAGCGAGCAGCCGTGTGGGTGCCTAGCTGTTGGCTGGGGTCAACCCACAACAGTTTTCAATGCATTTGCAGCAGGAAATGGGCATTTTGATGCCAAAAACCCTGCGCCAATTCCCAAGTCTGCTCAGAAAGAAAGAAAAAACCAAATTCCTATGTTTGTTCTGTATATTGCTTATGGATGAGGGATATAATAGTGTGGAGAAAAAACCCTTATCTCCCTCCAACCAATTTATATTTAAATAAAACTATCTTAAGAAATATGAGCTACTGCTGCCCCCTGAAACGACTAATTGCTAAGATAAATTAATTCTTTCATGAATAAAGTGATAAAGTGATAAGTTTTCACTGTTTATTGCCATCCATTTCCAGCATCAGTTTGAACACTGGCTTCAAAGAAAATAGAGGATTTTCATTAGAACATCTTCCCTTTAATGTACTATAAATTCTAATAATAATATGGAAGATTTTCTAAGTTTCATCACAGAATGTCTTTTTTCCTTTGTGCAAAACTGGTGAATGGAAAACAGTTGTTTTTAAAAAATATAAGAACAGGTCAAAACCTGATTCCAACCTAAACTGAACATTTTTTTATTTTGAACAGTTAATGTTAGCTATCCTATTGTTGATGTTAATTTCTTTCTCTACTTTCTAACTAAATTGTTATTAACTTCTGATATTAGTATTAATTTGCACTACCTACGTTTTGTCAAAACCAGCATTGAGATACCACAGTATAACAACATAAGCACTAATATTAAAAAGAAACACCAGATGTTTAACAAATTAACAAATCCCTCATTACAAAATTATCATGGGTATTTTCAGTCTGTAGAGTGTCTATGCTGGTGAATCTGTTTCCTGAATCTTAAACTAATTTAATTTCTGGTTACACTACCATTATTTGTCAGCCAGATTCCTTCATTTACAAGAAAGGATCCTTTTGGAAACTATCCAGACACTGAATTGTTCCTTTTCTTTTTTTTATATAAAGACTTTTTTTTCGACAAGGTGGGCTGATGAAACAGCCCTTAGACTAGGCATAACCAACTTTCCTAATGCTTTGCATTTCATATCAAAATCTCTGAATAACTGAAGCCATAAACCTTGAAGAAAGGAGGTTTGGGTGATGGGAAATGTCAGCAGTCCGGCTGTCCAGGATGGGCCACAGCAGTTCAGATAGCCCAGCAGTCCCTCTGTCACAACAGACCTGCTAAAGTTCACCTGGGGAGCTCCAGAAAACAGCCGTACTCATTGTGTCTGAGACACCTTATGTGCTGCACACATTGCTCACTTTGCCAAATGCTATCTAGATGCACCTGAATAAACCAGTATGATCACAAGCTGTGGATATGAAAAGCTGGGTAGCAAATCTAAAGCTGATCTAAGTCACGCCATGCACTGAGTAGAAGTGTGAGGGGTTTATATTTGTCAGTAAATGGTCAGCATGAATTTCCTATTTTGAAAAAACTTAGGGCAGTCATTCATTAAACATGGATATTAGGCTATTTCTCTTCTAGTGAAGAAACCCAAGAAAAAATCTGATAACATTCTACTCTAACCGGCCACTTTTCTATTTTTTTCAAGTGGAACACATACCCATTAAATGGGCTCAACACCATCACATTAAAGACATCTTTTCAAAAGGAACTGGCATGTAATTGCATGTGAACAACATTCTTCCCGAAAAATATATGTGCTTTTGTTTGTTTGAAGCTTTTTTGTCACATTAATTCTTGGAAACATAAACAATAAAATCTACAGGAGCAAACTCCTTGTTGCTTTCAGTGTATTTGCACAAATAGATGAGACCACAGGGAATGACTGAAGATAGTATATTTGTAAATTAAAATATGCATAACTCAAAGCCACACTTTGAAAAATATGATCCTCTCTTTTGGAGCTTTAAAAAGAAAACAGATAAGAAGCATGGCAATTGATAAAGACTATATTGATTCAATTACAGAAGAAGCAACAGTCTTTTCACTCATCTATGTAATTACCATACCATGGTTGTTTTCTGGGAAGTGATTTAAAATGTCTCATTTTAAATTAAAGAAAAACTTCCACTACCTAAAGCTGTGAATTAAACCTTATCAATACAGAAAGTGTCATCTATGGTCAAAGGAGCATGATGCTTTGCCTGTGAAGAAAAAATTCCTTCCCTCTTACAGTCCACTCTTCTATTGTGTCTTCATATTGCAGAACACAGTAGTGGCAAGAGCTAATTAATTTCATTCGCACCACAGGATTTTGCAGGGCCTCTATTCTGAGCAACTCTTGCTTAGTGTGGTTTCAGTCCATTATTCGTAATGCAAATGACTTGCAACTTGAGAGTAGTGGGAAACTGTACAAAATCTCCCAACGTGTGAGAAATTAGCAAGTGTTATTTTGCTGTTCTATATGCAGCACGTAGTCAAATTTACATTCCTAATTTTTTACTTCAATATAAAAAGCTTACTCACGCTCTTTGAAAATAAGAAAATAAAACTTCTAAAGAGAAAACCAGAGGCACCTTGCATTCACTTTGAACTACATTTTGCATTAAATCATTTTCTAAAGACAAAAAGTTGAGAAAACCTGCGTGATTTATTCAACATAGATGCTGACTCTATAAGTGAACCAGTTACGTGAGCTAAAGTAGCTCCAGAGGAGCCTAGCCTTCAAGGATGTTGAATGTAAATGCCTTTAACGGTTACAAATTTGGCAAATTTTGCTTATAAGGCTATATAACAGTCTGCATATAATACTATAAATATCATTTGCCAAAGAGGACTGTATACTTACTGGAAAAAAATAAGGTATCTACAAACATCAGGAAGACACTGCTCAGAGAATGAGAATACAATCAGGAATGTTCCAGCATAGCCTCAAAAAGTAGACTGAAGTTCTGAAAAGGAGCAGTAGCATCATCTTGCCATGGGAAGCAGTTTGGAGTGTCAATTACCCCTCATACAGGGTACACTTTTTATTCTTTCTGAGATACCACTACTTCCTGACATTAATGATGAACACAGAAATGGGAGCTGAGGCAAAAAGGAAGGATAAAATCTGTCATAGAAAGGACAGAATAGCTGAGAGAAGGCAAAGAAAAACCTCAGCTTGGTCTGAAGCCATTGCATACAGAGAATTTGAAGAGGCTGATACTTAGCCTTGAATTCTGCCTGTGCTGATGAAAAACTTTGAGCTGGCCTGGCATCATGAACACGACTGCAAGTGCCCAGTTGTTACAAGGCTCCAGAGCACCAATCTCACCATGGGAAGATTAGTAATAAGGGCAGCACCTTGAGGTTTGAGGAGTCAAGAGTCAAGCGGTATAACACAACTAATTCTGATACCAGTTTTGAGTTTGGTATATATTTACTCTGCATGATGCTGATGGTGATATTTAAACAGTATGTACCTGGAATTACTCCCATAATATAAAGTGGAAAATGCATTGTCTTACAGAACATGTTTCACACCTATGATATCTCTCAAAGCACTCTATTAAATGATCATTTATTGTTTCACAAGCATAGGTAAGTAAGCAATTGCATTCTATACTCAACAGCAGGCCATGAATAGGACAGCCACATATGACCCATCTCACTGAGAAAATAAATATTTGCCAGAATTACAGCTATCTAAACTATCAGTGTTAAGTGTCAGCTGCTCAATAGAAAACAGCAAAATAAGTAAGAAGATTTCCTGTCAAAGTGAAATGAAGTGTTGTCTTCTCCCTTGAAGTGAAAGCCTGCAGCATGTGTGTTTGTTTAAAGATTAATCAAATGGCAATTTTGGATTTAATCTTACAGATGCTTTCAGCAAAATTAAGTAAGTTTTATTGACAGAGATCTGGTGAAACCTTAGGTGGAATAAAATGTACACCTGTGGTCACTAGAAAGATGAATTAAGACAGAGAAAGGATACCAGGATGATCAAAACTTGGTTTGTCTAGCCTAGCAAGACAAACACGAAGAACTACACACGCTGTCCTGAAGTGTATCATGGAAAAGGAAGTGAGCTGTCTCAAAGCTTCAGCTACCTCTATTTTAAATGACACTATGACTATCAAACAAAATGTATGGATTTGAAATGAACTGAAACTCAAGTAGTCCACACAACAGAAAAAGAAGAGCTATTTCAATTGAAGGACAAGGCTGGAGGAGGAGCATATATGAATTGTTCATGGGTAATTTCAAGCTGGAAATTAAGAGAAGAAATTAAGTCTCTGAGAGTGCCCCGTAAGAGTAGCAGAAGCACAAGCAAGGACACGCATGTAATTCGCTAAGGACAAACAAAATCAAACTAGTTTAGAATAAACTTAAGGTGGTTTATGAAAAAGAGAATATACCATGGCTGTATTCAATAGCTGGGGATTTAGATTATGGTGATTCCCAGGAGGTCCCTTGCTGTCCAGTATGCATACAAACTTTTAAGACCCATCAACGCAGGGATTCATAGCATCTGACAGATGTATGAGAGTTAACACACAGACACAACCTGCAAGTGTCATATGTCTAGGCTACAGATGCAGCTACGCAGAAACTCTACAGTCTAATCTGAATGTATTTTTTCCTCAGGCAAATGCTTAGCTTCATAGCCAAATGTTTCCTCTTGTGCACACTCAGGTAGAGCTGAAGCTACTCCTAGTGCCACCTAGGACATGGGGTTCCAGCTGTGGAGAGCAGGGGAGATGCTGATGCCATGTAATTCTGGTCAAGTGGAGATAATTTCCTTCATGAGCCTGA
Organism: Haliaeetus albicilla; assembly: GCF_947461875.1. Taxonomy (NCBI): domain Eukaryota; kingdom Metazoa; phylum Chordata; class Aves; order Accipitriformes; family Accipitridae; genus Haliaeetus; species Haliaeetus albicilla. Next base: position 40,642,117 of record NC_091483.1, read on the forward strand.
GGTACAAAGCCACGTGGGAGTCTTTGCACAAGTTTTTTTTCCAGTGCTCTGGAAGGACTCTCTCATCACTTAAGCAATACTTTGTTCAAGTAATAAACATGCAATGTTGCAGATCACAACACGGAGCCTAGCCATGGATTTGCCTTCATGATCACCTCCTTTTGTCCCTGTCCTGGAGATGCTACAGCTGCCTTTTTGCTTTATTCTGGAGCTCTCGGTGACATGACTTTCTAGCTGTCACTGTAATCCTCTCTGTGCCCCCATCCAGATTGTTCCTAGAATTTGATACGCACAGAGTTATATTGGGTCTCCCAAAAGGCAGATGGACTCAGGCTGACTTTGCACCATGGTACTCAAAACTTTCTCTCTCAGGACATGGTGCAGAGATTGGTCTTACCTAGAACAAGCTCTGATTGAACAGGGTTATTCGTCTGGCTCTACACCAAGGAAAAATCATTTCCCAATTTATTTTCAGGTAGCTCCTATTTGGCCAACAGTTTTTCAAAGTCATGTGCTATATAAACCTTCACAAGATTCTGTGAATTTATCCAGAAGACAGAAATGCAGTTTCTCTTCAAGAAAAGTCATTTACGCACCTAGAAGATGCACAGAAATTTACCCTTTAACTTGCATGTGTTACCTACCTGCTATTTTTGTAGACACAGGCATTACCTGACCTGTGTTGTCTTAAATCTTAAAATACTTTTCTGACATTGTTAATGAAAATACGTTCAAGATCCAATTCCAAATCCTTGCCTCTTTTCTTATTTTACTTTAGTAATAATTGTACCATAATTTTAAAATACAGATTCAGGATAATTTCAGAGCTGGGAACTAGTACCATCTCATATTGTGGCTTCCGAAGTTTGGAAATCCCCGTGCAAAGAGCCTGAACCAGCTGAATGAAGTCCATTCAGTAGGTGTTTGGCTACGAATAGCCAAAACATCTATGAATGAATAAGGTTTATAACACTGTACACTGGCAGTGAGAGACAAAGTCCATATCAAAGGAAGCAGAAGCCTATTATACTGTATGCTAACTATTCCTGTGAAAAGTTGTGGCGTTGTGTGTTGTTTTTCATAATTTTTCAAGTTAAACTCAATCAAAGAGGTGAAGTGCAGTGAAGAGGAAAATTTTTCATGCATTTGAGAGGCAAAATATCAGAAGAAAATTATTCTGATCTGCCACCAGAATTATCTTCACTGTGTGGATGCAAAGGTGAATTTACAGTACTTTGTGATACACAATCTCTTGGTATCCATGAGGGTTCTTACATGTTCACATAATTGACTTAATGAAGAAAGCATCTTTCTGAAACTGTTACATCACAGTTTCAGAGCCAGATACATTACACAAAATGGAAATAACAGTTGCCAGTTACACTCAAATCATCATGACATATTTCTGACATGATTAGCTATGAGAAAAGTGTACCACCCAGGCAGAAAAAAATCTGCCTAATAATTGGGATTATCTTTTGCTTATTTGACAGAATAGACAGCAAGGCAAGTGTCAAAACACTGAATCCCTTCATTTAAATATTTCAGCATGGTGTCATTTTTGAGTAACCGTCGGCAAAAATATAAAAACTATATTTTTCATAGGGATAAAACCACTTAGAACAATTATGCTTGCAAAAATAAGACAGGTGAATTTTAGGGGCAACAAAATGCTGGGCATGCACTTGGTGTAATTGCCGTTCTTCAGAGTTTTTACTCTGACAGCAGAGAACTCAACAGCTAAAAGCCTTCACATTTGCTGCCTGTTTTCTTCAAAATTATCCTTAGAATGAAAGGAATTGTTAGTCCAGGTTTTCATGTACCAAAGCATATGAAAAAGACCTGGGAAAAGGGGACCTCAGAATGGTTATTTCCTGCTCAAACTGATTTTTGACAAATAGTAGTTGAGTTGTCAAATACTTCAGAGTTGGGAAAAAACAGTGTTTATTCAAAACCCGAGAGACTCAGACCCAGAGTTCATTCTAAGACCTATCCAGCTACTCACAGGTGACTGCTCTGCATCCAGAACCAACTTGACACATGAAGAGACACAAGGACCTTCTTGGGAACACAGCCTGAGCTAATTAGCGCTTTGGGCCAGAGCTGCCCCCAGACAGGGTGAGCAGGACAACCTGGGCTAAGTGAATTCCCAGGAGTTAACCCCAGCTTGGCAGAGCCAATTTTGAGCCAAAACTAATAAATCCTGCTGGACTTTAGATGATTCTGTGTGGAGCTACTTACTTCTCTATTCAGTGCATGCCTGTGCAATCCAGGTTACTAATTTTTTTTCCATTACCTGAGAATTGGAGTCCACTATACAAAGATTAATCATGTCATTTTTTTCACCTTTATTATGCCAAAAGAAACCACTGGAAGTATTTGTATCTCGTGTCATGAAAAGTTTGCCGTTTCCCTTATTATCCTGCAGTTCTTCTATGCATTTCTCCAGTTTAAATTAATCTTCCCAGAACTTGCTTGACCAGTTTTATACAAAGCAACCCAGAAGTTTTACCAGAGTTTTACCAGACCTTTTCTTTGAACCCATGTTGTATTTTATTATACAATTAACGAATACAAACAAAATTTTATTTTCATCTATTCCAGAAAATGAACTGTCTTTACCACTTTATGGAAAATGGCTTTTCCAGTTCCTGAAAGTAATTGTTGCTATGAAATTATGTTTTATATGATTATATTTCATTCCAACATTTTTAATTATTCAAGAACTTAAAACTCTGCCACTGTCCATAAGCCTCCATTGCACAAAGCCACTGAAAAAAATGATAGTGAGTGATGACCATGCAAACAAGTTCATTAAAAAAAACCCAAAACCTGAATGGACACAAAATGAACTGTATATTGTCTTAATTGTAAGCCCTATTAGATGTTTGAAAAATATAATCAGCCACTGCAGATAACTATTTCATTTTGTTATGGACAGCTGATTGCACACTATTTTTAGTTATGAACAGATAGTTACAGGCTGTGACATTGAAGGTGGTGGCTTACTGAAGAAGAGCCATTCATTGCCTTTCTAATGTGGTGTTGTGGTTTAAGCCCAGCCAGCAGTTAGGCACCACGCAGCTGCTCCCTCACTCCTCCCCGCTCCCAGTGGGATGGGGAGGAGAATCAAAAAAAAGATTAAAACTTGGGGGTTGAGATAAGAATGATTTAATAAGTAAAGTAAATTAAATGTAATACTAACAATAATCATAAAATATAATAATAGGAATGAAAAGGAATAATATAAAATGAAAATAAAATAAAATCAAACCCAAGAAAAGACAAGTGATGCACAATGCAATTGCTCGCTGACTGATGCCTGAGCAGCAATCCACACCTCCTGGCCAACTCCCGCCCAGTTTATATACCGAGCATGCTGTTCTGTGGTATGGAATATCCCTTTGGCTAGTTTGGGTCAGCTGTCCTGGCCATGCTCCCTCCCAGCTTCTTGTGCACCTGCTTGCTGGCAGAGCATGGGAAACTGAAAAAATCCTTAACTTAGGATAAGCGCTACTTAGCAACAACTAAAACATCAGTGTGTTATCAACATTATTCTCACACGAAATCCAAAACACACTGTACCAGCTATTAAGAAGAAAATTAATTCTATCCTAGCTGAAACCAGGACATATTTATACTGCTCACAGACAATAAATTTCTCACATGTGAATGTTTTCTCAGTAAGTTGTAATATCATTATCTGTATTTCAAGAATAGTGACTTTTATAATGCTACTCATGTTTCTGGATATAAGTTTGTCTTTGATAGTTTCATAACGGCTTCTCAATTACATGAATGCCCATTATATTTAAGGCCATAACCTAGACATATAGAATTCTAGGCAGCCACAATTTTCTGTACCTTTCAGCTGAGAAAAGAATATGCTATTGGAAGAAAATACAAGCTTGTAAAAATGAGAGGGTTTTTCTTTCATTACTCCAGAGAGATAAGGATTTTTTTTTTTACAAGTAAGCATGAGGCTGAAAGATGGCCTTAAAACTAATGAAGCACAGATATAACTCCTGGAAGAGCTCCCAATGCTTCCTCATTGGCTACTATAGCATATAAAGATCTAATGAACCACAAAATGATGATGGAGAAATCCAGTCTACTTAGACTTGCTTCTGAACTCTGGAATATTATAAGAGCTGTTCACAGTCATTATGGAGAACATAATAGGTGGAAAATAGCATGATTATGAGATTAATACATTCCAGTTTTCATTACTCTTTCTAGAGTCAACAAAAGCTTTTTTGCATGTTTCATTTTCAGACGTTTTCCTGTATTACAGATTGTAATTCATGTATTTTTATCCTGATATAAAAATTAATTATGAATATAAATATATCATTGTCATAGTATGTGTTAATATCAATATATTAATGTATTAATGTATATTATTATCTAATTAATATAAGTAATTCAATTGTAATTAATACTGTTATATTTCCGGGATTTCTCTTTACACAGTATCTGTATTGCTGATGCTACAGGCACTTAGTTTATTTTTGCTTACCATGTTTGACGCTGATATCATCATGCCATCTTGTCATTAAGAATTCAATTTGGTGGATTTTTTTTTTAGTTTATAGACATCTTGTACACTGCCAAATATTTGTACCAATGCAAATAATTCTTTATTTCACTACAGGTCAGAATGTTGAACTGCAAGGTATTATTTTTGCTAAACGCAAAGGTTTGTACCTCAGCTACTGTAGAGATTATTTTTCCAACACTTTGGCTCTCTACCCAACATTTTGAAGGAGTGTGGGATGGAAGATATGAATGTTAAAATAGTCTTTCAAGTTTTCTCCTTGGCTGCTTCTACGCAGCCAGCCAATATCACCATATTGTGTGTCAGTGTGGTAACTCAAATCTCCGCACACAAGTGAAAGTCTGGGTTGGCACCCTGGTTTATCAAGGAGCTCCATGTATAATACAGTTTATGGAATCCCATGAGAGCTCCTGCAGGCTGAAATCATGCACAAGTGAGCAAGGCTAGTGATGCTAAAGCCTGTGGCTGCCCATCTGGGTACAACCTGCAGTCACAAGGCCTGTGCTGACTATGCCTGCATTAAGTGGACAGTAAGTGAACAGAGCAAACAGCAACTGAAAGTGTGAGAGAAACAGAATAACCTGGCAACAAGGGTACAAATACTTGGGATGAAGCAGGTGCTTCACTGCTCCAAATCAGTAGTTTTGGACGATGCCACATTGCCTAACTCTGTACAGTGATGTCAAATGCATCTTACCCACAAACACTGATTATTCATCATAACCTCTGAAATAATGCTTACTTCAGCATTTAATGCCTAACTCCCCCAAGAAGACATCAAACACACTTGACTGATATGAACAAAAGAAGCATCAAGCCTGCTGAAGAAAACAATTGATCAGTGATTAATATCCTGGAGTGTGAAAATCTTTACTAAAACAGAAAGAGAGTGAGAGAACTGACCCTCAGGACCCAACTCTTCCACTGGCAAGAGTACCTTGCCAGTGAGATGTTCAGTGACACGTTCTGATTCTGTTGATTCAGCAACTGGGTGTTTTAAGAACTGACTGTAGCATATACTACTGAAAAAGTGCTATGCTTGCTATATCTGTGCAATATATATTTACTTGTACATTTATTTATGTAATTATTTATGAAAATACGTCAAGAGTTACAGCATCTTGGGCTCTCTCTTCCATGCTGTGCTTCAGTTCCACAGCGCAATGACTGTCACTGTAACAGTGCAGTCCATTGGGTACCTACACACAAACATGAATTTGGACCCTTAACACTAATTTGTTGGAGCTAATCTGTATCACAGTACAACATAGGTAGTGGCAAGATGAAAGGAATAAAGATCAACAGAAATGTGATCAAGATCTCCAGCTATGATTTTCACTGAGTACCCTGTAGGTGTTCAACTGAAGCTACAACTAGTCTTCTCTTCCATAAAAAGTGACTTTATATTTTTACATAGCATATATTTGGTAATTAATATGTTCTTAGTTAATCAGCTTAACCGAATATTTTAGCCGTTGTTTAAAGTTTTCTAGACACAGAATGAGGTTGTAATGTTTCCCATATTCAAAAAGTGTAAATCTTTTGCAGAGACTGAAATGAATCAGATCCTCCTCACTGAAATGAATCAGGCAGAATATTGTCTCAGTTGTCAAAAGATATGCAGCATTTACTGGTTACATTTTTGGCAGCTGAACCAGATGTGAATAAAGTTATTCTCTTATATTAGAGTGATTAATAAGCTAGTAGCATATTGTTTCACCTAGCAGGGAAACTAGAGATGATTTACCATGTTTATAATGAAATTTGGAATACATGAGACTACTGCTTTGCCTTTTGTACCTTTCTGGTGTAAACTATGGCATATGGCGTTCAGATTTTGCCTCTACCTACCTATTTGCTAGTTACCTTTTCATGCATACACTCCAAGTATCATAGAGAGCACTTAAATTTTTAAGATGTTACTTTAGTAAAAGAAACAATATTATACATGCTTCATTTCCCTTTATTTACCGCTGACCATTATACACAGAAGTCCAATTTACAGAGGGTTATAGAGGGCCCTATAGCAAACTAGTATCTTTTCCTTGGTCCTTCTTTTTAGATAATGGGTTTTCTAACTCAATGTTTCTTAGGGAAAAATGTCATAGTTTTTTTTTTCCTTCCTGGACTACAGTTTAGGCCTAATAGTTACTGCTGCTTGGATAGAAAGTTTCTCTGCTTCTCGATACATCTTCAACAGGACCTATTAGAAATTTTAAAGGCTACCACTGCCTACGTAAAGCTATAAAAGCACGTTTTAACACTTAATAGTGGGAAAATAACCATTAATTTCAAGTTATCATCAGTGTTTGGTACCAATGCCATTATAAAAATCACTTCTGTCATTAATGCTCTACTTGGCTCATGTTAGCTACTGTCATGGGCACCCACATTTTGTTTAAAACACAATCTCCTTGTTATGTTCAAATCTCTGCAACATATGGCCCCAAACTAAATGTGTGTTCTATTATCTGACTAGTCATGACTTTATGCACTTTCCATAGTACAGGAGGACTGTACAAGGTTCTTAGGCTGTATGCTGGTCCTTTGATAATACTATGAAACATTTTACCACCACAAGGTAATCACTGAGACTGGAACTGGTTAAGTTAAAGCTCAAAAAACCCCTTATTTTTATGGGATTTTTCAGCAAAAAAAAGTATTTTTCAAGGAGAAATTCCACAGTATGACCCATGGCTTCAGCAGGTTTGAACTATGTCTTCACTTCATGTGTGTGTGTGTGCATATCTACATACAAAAAGGTAATGACAAGCATTCAGCTCTGCATCCATGTTTATGGGGGCTTTGGCAGTGTGATGTGGAGGGAAAGAGAGAGAGGGTTCCCCCCCCAAGGCCGTAACCAGCCCTGGCATCCCCAGGCAGTACTGCAACACCCAAACAGAAGACACGCTCAGGCCAGCCAGTTTAAACATCTGTTGATAATTAATTTAAAAAAAATTAAATTAAAAATTAAATTAAATTTAAAAATTACTTTAAAAAATAAAAAATTAAAAATTACAAAAAATTAAAATTACAAAAAATTACATTAAAATTACATTAAAATTACATTAAATTACATTAAATGCATTAAAATATGTAGCATTAAGAAGCAGACCAGACTGCAACACAATGGTCTTACTTCATGGTGAATGCAAGGAAATCTAGCCCTCAGTGGAAGTAAGGTAAGCCACATTATGACTTTTTTTTTTCTTTTAACAGGAAAATGCATGCACACAGGTACCTACTGCTGATGATAGTTCATACAACAGATTACTTTACATTCAATAAATATTATCCCACATTTGGGCAAAAGATTTAGTATCCTCTTGTTTACTTTTACTAGCCAGAATTGAATGACTCAAATACATTGTCTGTAAGACAAAATTCCTACAAAAACATTCACTACTCCAGTGAATTTACTACTTCTACTTCAACCAACTGAATTTCTAGCAGACTATTTGCTCCCTTTCTCCGACATCTTGAAAGCCAACCTTTTATGCTTCTTTATATCATTTTTGTCTGCCAAGATGAGAAATTTTGTCACAATTTAAAGGGCTCAAAACAACTACTGAGATAGTTAATTCAGATTTCTGTAACTCAAAACAGCCTGACTCTGAGATGTTGCAGATGGTATGGAGGAGGAGAAGTATCGTTTTGGCCATGAAATCACATTTAAGACTTTTTTTTTTTTTTCTTGCTAACATAATCGAGTGATGGGATGAGACTTTTAGGTCTACTGCTCTGTCCCCATTCTTTCCTGCTTCTTTTGCTCCAGATCATGTGGGCGTGGGTTTGCCAGGGTTTTCCCTTGGGAATGAACAATGGGCTGTCATTTAGATGGAAGACAGAAGGTCCCAGAATGACAGATAAACACTCCATCAGTCTCCACAGATGGACCATCAAAACTGGATTTCTTGTTATAGGACAGCAAGCTGTGTCCCCAAACCACAAGCATACAAGGTGAGCATCCCATGCTTTTGACATGGCCTGAAGTATGATTTCAGACAGTAACCAAAGGAATAAACAGGCTCTCAAGGTAACTGGACAATCCTAAACCGACACATAAGATTCATCAACTACATGCCAATTATTCAGCGGGTATTTCATATCAACCACAACCCTACCACTCCTCAATATACATCTCTGTTCCCCGTGACATGACATTGCCATTGTTTTGAAAACTCAATGTATGCCATGGCAAAACAATTTTGTACTACTTTCTTTTCCCTTGAAACTGCTGCTTATCTGGTTTTATTTAATGGTCTTGAATCAATTAAAAGTGACAGATACCTAACACAGAATTATTAATTGCTTGACTGTTAGTCCACAGATCAATTTGCAACCACAAAGTAGCATCAGCCACCACAGTAGCCAATATAAAGTAGTCAAAATGTTGTCTTTCCATCAAATCTATTTATCATACTAATTATTCACAAACTAGAATTGCCATGGAGATGATCCTCCTAAAATCACCTGAATTAATGAGGTTGGTAATTAACTTTGTGTAGCTCATTTCAAACTGATGCTTAGGTTTTGACATTTACTGATTGGATTCTGCAAGCTTTGTATCACTTACTATGGAGTAATCTGTAACCAACTTTACACAACCCTCTGACCATTTTACTGAGTAACCACAGATGACAGAAAATCTTTTTCTTACAAGACATTGTTGAGAGAAATAGGTGCATATACTCATATAGCCAACTTATTCAAGATATGCATCATTGTTGACATTTTTTCAGAGCTTTTTTTGCCAAAAAGACAGAATGATGATCAATACCAACAGCTGGCTTTCTGTAATCTGATGGTACAGACCATCTTGGGAAACAGAAACTATCTTTAACTACCCCATCCCCAGTACTAATACATGGCATACTCAACTGGAAAAACCAGTTGTCGAAAGCTGTTATCTAGGGCAAAGGAAGACAAATGCTTTATCTGTTAAGTGCAGTGGTTTAACTGACATAAAGTTGCCAGTTTTTTGTAGCCACCACCATTCATCTTTATAAGAAAAAAAATTCTGTAACCCAACTCACATTGCAGCTGGTGGAATAGAGGCTGTTTATGAACTTTTCCATGGGCTCTTTTAACACCTGTTGACAGAAAATTTGCAGGCCAGAATATTAGATACCAAATTACTTTTATACACCCAAGAGGAAGAAGAGCACTACTATGACTTTATGACCCGAGGATATAGATTATTTCCTTCTTCCAGTCACTTCAGACCTTCACCAGTTGACACATCCTTTAAATTCTCTAAAGACAAACTTTTTGTCCTTGTACTTTAGTTCACGTCTCATGAACCACTGTGGGCTAGCATGTAAATCAGATCTTGAGTTTAATCCTTAAATCAAGTGAGATATCTTCAAACTATTTTGACAGCAGAGCTGTTGACAACTAGTTCGGTGATCAAGTTGATTTTCAAGCACTTTTATAACTGCTTTCTATTAGTGCAGAACATTTAAAAAAAATGTTACACACAAAACCAAATTAAACTTTCCTGAGGCAGCTATTCTACCTGATCTCAAAAGAATTGTGGATTTTATACACTTTTATATATATATATATATATACACACACACATATATATATGCACGTGGACACACACACACACACTTGCTTATAAATTCTATGATATAGTTTCACAGGATTTCTCTCTCTCTCTCTCCCCCCACCGCTTTTCTGTCTCTCTCTCCCTGAGTTTAGCAGCAAATGTTATAATGCTTGGGTAATATAATGATTTAGTGTAAGTCATTCTTGCATGAATCTTACTTAATTTTAAAGTAGCAACTTAAATTTATACCAAATAACTGCGCTGTTTCTGCATTTCACTTCTCTTGGAACATTTCAGTGATTTGAGTTTTGTATTTTTTTGAGAAGTAGGGAAAAGCTTTTTACTTCAGCTGTATGAAAAATTCAAGAAGTAGAGGATGTTGGGAGGTATAGCTTGTCTACCATGGTAGCTTTTAAAGAAATAATAGAATGTATATTTGCATAAATGGCTTGCTTTATAGGAGTCTGCTTATAACTCAGTAGTGTTTATTTCTGGTTATCCACTTCAGACTTAAGCTTAAGTGACTGCAATATTACATTACAGTGCTAGCACCCATGCCTGCTAAAATGCAAAACCAAATGTGTATTTGGTTATAAATTTTACATCTCCTAGTAATAAGTAAAAAAATTTTTTCCCATTCCCAAAATCACAGGAACTTTTTCACCTATTGATTGCCTAGGATTCCTCAATTTTCCCCATACTGTTTTTGAACAGTGTTTGATCCTGGATGAAATTCCCACAATAAGTATCTGTGCCAGAGCTGAGAATGCTTCAGCTGCCGTCTGCTGAAGTTGAACATATTTCCAGATAGATTTGACCCAAATAATAGTGCAGATCTAAGCAATAGAATTTGGTAGTAGGAAACACCACTGCTAATACCCTTCCCTCACCTCTGCCCAAACTATGTAGACTGATATCTAAGCACCCAGTACAAACTGTGTAGAATTAGCCATCACAGAAGTAGGAGCAAAAATGCTAACAAGATGGTTATGAATTGGCTCATTGCAGCCAAAATAATTTTTCATAGTGATGCAGTTCACAGTACTACCAGACTTTTGCACACAAGGAAGGGGGCCCTGGATTGTCCCCACTGGCTCACTAGCTTTGGAAGCTGTTGCATATGCTGGAGCGCATGTACTTAAATGTTAACTACTTGTTGTCCTGGTTTCAGCTGGGATGTAGTTAGCTGTCTTCCTAGTAGCTGGTACAGTGCTATGTTTTGAGTTCAGTATTTGAAGAACGTTGATAACACTGATGTTTTCAGTTGTTGCTCAGTAGTGTTTAGACTAGAGTCAAGGATTTTTCAGCTTCTCATGCCCAGCCAGGGCACCTGACCCAAACTGGCCAACAGTGTATTCCATACCATGTGACGTCCCGTCTCGTTTAGGAACTGGGAAGTGGGGGGTAGGGATTCGCCGCTTGGGGACTGGCTGGGTGTCGGTCGGCGGGTGGTGAGCAATTGCCCTGTGCATCATTTGTACATTTCAATCCTTTTATTACTACTGTTGTCATTTTATTAGTGTTATCATTATCATTATTAGTCTCTTCTTTTCTGTTCTATTAAATCGTTCTTATCTCAACCCAGGAGTTTTACTTCTTTTCCTGATTTTCTCCCCCATCCCACTGGATGGGGGGGAGTGAGTGAGTGGCTGCGTGGTGCTTAGTTGCTGGCTGGGGTTGAACCACGACACTTGTAAGCACTTTGCCAGAAGGGACTGCAAGGTTAAATTGCACATAATAAGAGAAAACTTTCAGCCCAAGCATGCCTGGAAATGTAACTTGATAACATCAGATTCTGGAAATAATCTTTTTTTCCTGGCATTCTCAGAGGGATGTTTATCTCCCCTTTGAGTTGGAAAGTTTTCCCCATCCTAAATTAAAAACAACCAAAAAAATTCCAGTAAATCCATCCTACTGCAAAGTTTCTGATGATTCCATTTAACCTGGGATGAGAACCAATACTAAAAATTCACTGTTGTTGTTGGGGTGAGCAATAGGTTTATCTGAATGCCACCCACTTGTGTCATACAGACACTGTTACTAAGGGCATTAGTTATCTGCCTGGTTTCTAGTCTGGATGGCAAAAAAGGACATATTGTATCTCTACCTAGTACAGAGCTCTAAACTGTCTGGCAAGCTCAGTTATGCCTTCTCATACACATCTGCCAGTTCCCACATAGTAAGCATCATCTGCACTAGGCCAAGACAGTAAATCAAAATAATTCACTTGCAGATTTCTGGAACATCCTTTAGGACAGCTGCCATCCAGTAAATTCTAAAATACAGGAATCATTGGTATTAAAGCACTGGCAAGCCTTTGATTACTGCCAAAAGTGATGATGGTAGGTTGATAGCTGATCAGTTCTGTCTGCCAAAAACTAAAATGAAAGTAGGAGCATTTGGCAAGTAAAAAAAAAAAAAAATTACCTCAGCAATAGCTGAAAGTTGTTCATCTATGCTACATAGGATCTTACAGCATAGATGCTGTTGTCTCAAAATGGGGTTCTTCATGCACTGGGTGTGCCAATAACACACAGGGTCGAGATATTTGATTTTTTCCTGTCTGCACAGAGATGGGTGCTAGGTGGTAACTCCACAAAGCTAGCACACACTTGAAATGCAAACAGGGTCTTATATACCCATCAGGATGAAGGAAAAAGTGTTAACAAAATACATGATTGGTTACGAACAATTTATATAACAAAAGTACTTCTACACATGTCAAGATAATTACCTAACTCATTATAATAAAGTGGTCTTACATTTACATGCTCATTATGCACAAGTGGGTGTCATTTTTAATATTAAAATCAAATTAAGTTGGCTAAGGACACACTTTTTTCTTGACACTACTCCAGAACTGGCACTTATGATATAAATCAAAAGTATGGCAATAATGTTGACAGAACCTTATTGTTCCATCCCCTTGCTTCAGTGGATTCAGTGCAGGCACCTTCCATTCTTGTTCCTATGGTTCCAACACCAATGCCAACAGTCTAACTGTGGTTGTTCTAAAGAATGTTAACCTAAAAGAGTGCTAAAAAATCAGACATTAAAAATAATAGGTACTTTCTAAAAAGAAACAAAGAAAATGCTTCAAAAACACTAGCCATGCAATGTATCGTTTATGTATTTCCCTTACCATAAATCTACACAGCAAGGGAATGCACCTCCTTATCTGTAATCTGTATGACCTTTGAAAATCTAAGAGAAAACAGATACTTGAGTCAGTGCCTTAGGACTACTAATGTCCAAAGAAATAGAGATAAATTTTTAAATTTTTTCTGAAAGACATTCAGGCAAAGTATAAACCCACTTTTCAGCAGACTGAAGGGCCAAGTTCTTCACTGAGGTTTTACTCTGAATTTCTGGAAGCCTTTGGTATTGTAAACCACCGATTTTTTTTCTTCTGGTTTTGTTACTGAATGACAGTTGCCATAGTTTGTTGCTCTGAGTTCTGTCTGTGATTTTCCCACCGAAGATGGGTTGAGGAATATTTAATTAACAGATGAACGCAAACTCATATATCCGTCATGACCACACCCAGGTGCGTTCAGATAACTGCATCAGCACAGGACTAGATAATCCTTTAAAAATAAACCAGTAAAAACTGAAAATGAAGATTGAAATATGTTACATCTGTGTAAGAAAAGAAATGTAGTTAACTGGTTGTCATGTGTATGCCCGGGATGTCATAAGCCAAATGTTGGTGCCAAACAGCACGTACAAACAAAATCAAAACAGTTGTACTACGTTCTGAAAGCCTTTGTTAACAAACCAGCTACAAAATGTCTACAGACTGTCTTAGATTTCTTTAAAAACTTGTTCCATTTCATCTTGTGAATTCAGTGCATGTGGAGATCTACTGTATTTATTTCTTGTACAGACATTCAGATCACATCTCCCACGTAGGAAATATACAGGAGATAGAAATCCTTGCAGAAGAGCTTCTTATCTAAAACAGAGGAAATGTTATGCTCTGAATTCCCAAGACACACTGATCACCAGGGCCTTTTAGGCAAAAGCCCTCTGTCTGACTGCTGGCTCCCAGACACCCTGACTCCTTCCAGGAAGGAGTGCTTCCAGGCTTGTGAGCCTCTTCTCTCTCCTTTGTTCCTATCATCTCATCCATTACACCAGAGAAAAAAAATCTCATTCCTTTTTAGGATCCTTTCGAGTCATCTTGATCCGTTCTACAAGATCCAGGGAATGCAGGTGTGTTTTTCCAGTACTTTTAGCGTACTGTTAGTAAAACCTTTCATATAGGTTGTTTTGAAATTTGTCTCATTTTGTCTGTTCCCTATAAGTATTCGTTCTTACTATGATGCCTTGCTTTCTTGTTTGAGTAAACTTCAGGTTTTATATTATATGGTGTACTGGCAGCTATTTTCAAGAGTACCTTTAGGACACCAGATATTTGTCATGCAAAAGAATAAGAACATTTACATGAGAATGTAAATGTTTGTTTGGTTTTTGCCTTGCATTGGGCCATAAAGGGACAGCTTACCCTTACTAATACCAAGAACTGCATTCTCGAACTTTCTTCATAACAAGCATTGTCCTTTTCCTATACTTACTGAGTTCTAGAACTTTATTATTACTGGCTAAAATATATTGTCTAGTTACGATATATCATAGATCTTTCTTAGGAGCTATCATCTGTATTTCATCCAACTGGACTAACTGTAGTTTGTTCAGTAACATCTTTTTAAGGAATTTAAAGGCAAAGAGTATGGCAGAGCCAAGGATGCCCTGAGGCTTTAGAAGGCTATTCCTCCCTTGAAACTGAAAAGGAATCTATCTACAAGAAGTATATAAGTTAGACAGAAATGCATACACAAAGGTTTGTTTCCAAAATTCCTAGACACTGCCAACAGTAGTAAAAAATATGGCCAGATGTTATTGCCTTCATAAAAGTCAAGTTACAAAACCTGTAAACTCACTTATTAAGTGTAAATCAAGGGGAGAAGAAACTCCTTTGAGCAAATCTGAATGCGATAGCCACATGGCACAACAACAAAACAACACAAAGTATTAGTAAAAAAGTCCTGTCAAAGACAAACCTATGGCAATTGCATCAGAACGTGTGGAATCATCCTAATATGAGGTATCTTCAGATACCTCTCTATTTTCTGTGCCTTTTTCAATGCAATAAATGCATAAAGGGCTTGCACACATGAAAACACAAAATCTTGATACATTTAATAGTCTTTGTCTAGAAAACTTTAGTATCTGAACCAAGAAAGGATACTATGACAGGCGTCTTATTTTTATCAAGTATTCATATCACAATTAAGACCTAGGAACTAAAGCCTGCAAAATTTACATTCGTCTATACATTCAAGCATTACTTCAAAACATTCACATTCTAGAAATTGTTTCTTTTGGTGTGGTTTTAGAGCAAGCTACTATAGATCTGCAAGCTATGCTGATCCACAAACTGCAGCAGAAACTTATTTTGGAATAAAACATTCACATAAGTGCTCAAAGCTACAGTCCTCAGATCCTGTGCTTGCACCAGTACTTTTCAATCTTTGTAATACCCCATTCATCATTTTCCTTGAAAGTTTCTATGTACAAACTGCATTGCTTTGGAAGTTGGTATTTGCTTCCTCGACAAGAGGTTGAGTGAGACATTGGGAACCACCTCAAGATCCTAGACACTTGCTTCAGGATATTGAGATTGAAATCAAACTTCATTGAAGAAAATATCTTCTTCCCCAAATGAACATCAGTTTTTCAGTGCTCCTAATAAAGAACTTCTCTTTGATACTACAGATGTAGTAACAAAAGTTGCCTTACTTCACAAATATTACACTATATTCAGGCACTTCCAAAGAACTTATGAAAATTGCGGACAATTCTACAGAAAAAGGAAGCACAGTAATCAGCATATCTGGATTGCAATAATTACACTACTAATCCTATTTTAACATCTATTCAGAATATATCCGTGAAAGATGCAGAAAGGGAATTTATCAGATGTCCTGGACTTCACTGAATGGCGTGGTAAACTTTGCATGAATTATTACAGTTTCTTCTGAAGTCAAGAGCAAGAGACAAAGAATAAAATCTGATGGAACTCCTTGATACCTGATCTTTTGCACAGAGTTTCACATGAAGCTGGAAGCTTGCACAGTGTTTTAAGATTCCATTCAATTGCAGGGAATGATTTTCTTCCTGTACCACAGAATGAAGATGTTAACACACAAAGGCAGTTAGCCACAAGCCACAGTTATTAAAATAGACTGCAAAGTGAAAGAACTGCAAATTTATCTTTTTCTCCTAAGAGTCTGCTGCTTTTGTAAACAAATATTCAAAATCCTTCATAGAAGTTCAGGATTTGTTTTGCAGGAATTTTTAAGCCCTTCTGCCACCATATTCTTGAAAGGAAAGATTTCTAGTCTTGTACTCTTTAAAATCTAGCTCTAAAAGTTATCAACTAATCCTAGTTCTGAGATATTCTACTTATTTCAGATGAGGATCCAGGAAAAAAAAAGCCTGTTTTGTCAGCATTATGAAATCTTTGGAGAGGAATGTTCATAGATTCCTCCTCTGGAGGGTCTCTTCCCATGTTTTGATATGTGCACCTATTATATATCACCAAATTCACAGCAAAATCTTGCTGGTGATTAATAGAAATTTTTACACAAGTAAGAGAGGTGATTTCCACACCTTAATTAGTAGATTAATAAAATTGGGTTTATATAATTTCAATATCAATATTGCGCAATAAATTTTACCAGTTCAGAAAATACAGTGGTATCTGAATCTTATAAAATTAACTTCAGTATAATTATGTCTTTGTTTATAAGCCTTCTGTGAAATCATTCTCTTTACTAAATAATAAACAGAAAATAGCTGATGTGTTATATCATGAAAACAGTGAGTCGCTGATCCATGGGAAAGTAATGTTTGAAGTTAGACTTTTATAAAACCCTGCTTCTGAACATCACATTAACACTGGTTCAGTAAGTTTATTTTTCAGCATTAACTTTTATATGCTTCCCTCACTTCATTTTAGTATGCCCTTTAGATGACCCAGAACTGCATCTTTGTAACTGGAATATACCTCAGTGAGTCATTTCTGAGAACACAGTTCTTGCTCAGCTAACAATAACAACTGCCAAAACTGCTCTAACAATTAGGAGAGTCAAAAAAATGCAATTACTTTTATCACCAGCTACTGATTAATTGTATTACAGCCATAACTAGCATTTGGATTAATGAACAATAACATTCTGCTACCGTAGAAAGCAACCTAAATAGTTCCAAATACAAGCTCTAAACAACATGTAAGAAAATGCAATTGTGATTTGAATCTTATGCTATCCTATGCTTTGAAAGAAAACTGGATCATGTTTTCCTCGCAATATAAACCTATCTTTTGGTTTCTGGCTGAATTTGATCTTTTGAAATAATCGTGGTAAACTAGAGCTAGAAGCAGGAGAAAGGGTGTACTGCTGTTTCTCTTGGCATACAAATTTCGGAGATGAGATTGGTGTTCTCTCTTCACATGCTCAAGGTTGAAAAAGTTGTCAGGCTAGGCAGCCGGAGGGAATTTTTCTCGCTGGATATATTCATAGGAATTGTACATGTGATGGGGTGAAGGGAAGGTTTGCTCATGGTTGTAGTGTGAGACACAATCCACTTCCCATGATTAACTTGCCTCAGCCACTAGCCAGGAGAGGCTTTTGATTCAAAGTCAATAGTAATCAAAATATACAGCTGGAAATGGACTTTAAATACATGTAGCACACTCCCCAGTAGGAAGTTTTGCATGACATGTTTGCTAAACCTAAAACAATCAGTTGTACCTTTGTATTTGCAAGAAAGAGCAAGATGTAGCATAGATAACTATGTTTAATAAACAACAGTGAGTTATTGCTGATTACAGCTGAACAGAGTCTATTCAGATCTAGCCCATCTCTGTTACCGAGTTTAGTCATACAGCCTGCAATCTGATCTTGTATGCATTGTCCCAAGTCTATGTTTTTATCACAGCATGTGATCCAATGAAGGTAAATAATCATGTTACTTTGTAAATGGAGAATCCTTTAGATTTGAATAAAAAGGTGATGTAGATGAAAATTATCACTGTGCTCTTAACCATTAATTTTTTCCCCATAGAAAACATTTTAAGACAAACAGGTTTTCAATACATATAACCTGAAAAATTGCTTTACAACTAAAAACTTAACTTATCCATGTACTTCTACCTCACAAAGGCTAGAGAATTTGTCCTCACAATACCTACAAGGCGAGCCAGTATTCAACATCTTCATTTTACAGATAAAAAGCTTAAGCACAAAGCCCAGACAACTTAACATGAACATTTGCATTTATCTTAGTGGTGTTACAACAAACCCTAGATTCAAAAGCAGTGCTCAGGCACATGGATAATGTGTGAAATAAAAAAAAAAAAGAAACAAAACAGAACAAAAAACTTACCTACATCTCCTGAATCCCAAGGCAAAAAAAAGGAAGCACCAAGCTACCTTTTTCAGTTCCCATTGTACTCAGTACCATGCTATCATGACATCTACTAACAATAAATGTTATTTGCATTACACGTCAAATGTTAAATATCCATTTTACACATTCTGAGCATGCAAAGTGCAGAGGAGTGCTAGCTTTCTTGAAAGAATAGATTCAGAAACACAAAACGTTTTGTAAGCCCTAAAAGAATCCCAGGTGTTTTACAACAAACAGGTAATATCCCTGCATAGACAGGTCACTTTGCTATTACAAACAGCATAACTCTGAACTGAATGTGATGTATTAACCCTGATTCAAAATACATTTCCACCACAATACAGGCAAACTGAAATATACATCAATTTTATACTGAAACGAACAGTACTGTACCCAGTTGACAAAGCTAAGGAAAAGCTTTGCCTTAGACATTTGTTTTTTATATGGGAAATCACTCTCTTTAGCCCTAAGAAATATTTTTTTCCAATGTTACTGATCTAGAAAACATGGATTATTATCATGTGATACTGGAAAATATGTTTTTATTCATACATTACACGTGGTGATTGATTTCTGAGTCATTATTAATCTCAAGCAAAAAAATAACTAGAATCCCTATTCTAATTAACATCTCCCAGCAGTGGAACACAGGCAGGCTCTGCCAAGTGCAGTTACATTTTCCTGTCAACCTCTTGGATGTACAGACATTTATTGGTTTAGTGGGTATAGAGACAGAAGGTGTTCCCAGTGCTAACACTAGAACTGAAAGGATGGGAGGAACAGGATGCAGGAATATACTCAAGCCTACATGCAAAATCAGGATATTCTGCTCCTCGACCCAAGGGTGGGTACAGTGCAGACTAATACATGGAGACTTACAAACCTGAATCTATGATAGCATGAGGGTCTCAAGAACCAGGCAGAAGAGACATGCTACACAGCCTTTCACTACAAAGAAATGACACTAGGAACTGACAATTTCAGCATGTGCACATTACGCACATTTACTTTAAGGCCAGGTTGGACAGGGCTCTGAGGAACCTCATCTAATTGAAGATGTCCCTGCTCATTGCAAGGGGGTTGGACTAGATGATCTTTAGATGTCCCTTCAACCTAAACCATTCTATGATTCTATGATTCTATTGCATGAAGTGCTGTGTGTTTTTTAAATATTTATTCTACTTACTAGCATATGTCACAGAAGATAATTCAGATCACCTTGGATTTCCTTAGCTATTGCCATTGAAAGAAATGAGTGTTATTTTTACCCTCCATAGTCTAAGTATCTTCTTAGTTTAACTTACCCTACTTCTACATTTCTATATTTTAATGATAATAAACTCTGAATTGGAGCTTTTCCCTCCCTTATTTTTGCTCCTCCATATCTATCTCCAGTTTCCTGGGATGCCTAGTCTATTCACAATAGAGTCGAAAATATAGAAGAATGATACTGTAAAATACCTAGGCCTGACAAAGGTCAGGAATATGCTCGGCCATGTAGCTAGCTAAGATGCAGTCACAATTCTTCACTTTTTGTTTCATATTTTATGTATTTTCATGCTAACAGCAATGTTAAGAGAGCTGAGTTAGTTGATGAAAGAGACAGATGCTCTGTGTCTCTCATATTTCATAAGCAAGTAGAAGGTTGTGGATGGTGCATGTGCAAGTGACGTAATGTGAAGTGAACTCATTGCAGTGTTTGCAGTTCAGAAGACATTAGGCTATTTTTCACTTCTTCCTTGATAAATTCACTACAAGGACTTAAAGAGCCAGTACACATGGCTCACTGTACAATTTTGGCAGCTTGCATTGTAGGTGCTTTACTTACACAGCTATGAAGACTGGGAGAATCACTGAAAGAATTAATTGCCAGTAAGCATTTTTTTTTTCTCCTCCCAGAAGAGAGAAAAGGGAAGAATGGAAATCACAACATCTCACAATAAGAGTAACATTTTTTATTAGGTAGCTGAATATAATATAGATTATTATTGACATCTAATTGGTTAAAAATGTTTTTATTATTAGTGTTTATGTCCTGGGCCTGTCACTTATTTGCGTGCCCAGAGACAGTCTTTATCATGAACTAACAGACTAACCTTATAAATTTACCTGCCTATGTCAGTGAGAGAGGACTGTAGATAACAGCTCTGCACCATGTCTTCACCTGAGCCAGGAGGAAGTGTGAATAATAGAAAATATTTGAGAATTCAGGTACTTAACCTCTCCCCGTGGAATGACCAGAGAAAGCCCAGCAGCACTGATAGTGATGCTGATGGGAGAGAGCATCGCAGCTTTGAAGTGGTGTGGTCTGTACTGCTACACTGGCAGCTGTCAGAGCAGATTTGCTTCTTTTGTGCAAAGAATTTCTCTCTCCCTCGTGCCCCTCTGTGGGAGGCATTCAAAGAGCAGGCAATCCTGCCGGGGGATTTTCCTCCCACTGCTGAAAACTACATAATGTATCAGCAAGAAAGCATGGTTAGTGTTTGCTAATGACTAACCTTGAATTCCTTCTAATGAATCAACAGTGATATATAATATTGAGAAGAAGATTCAGTACCTGCAGTCTGGAAATACAGGGGAACATCAAATAAGACTATGAGAACAAAACAAAATAAGAAAATCTAAAAATGTTTTAGCATTTTGTCCAAAATTGATTTGAGTTTTTAAGATGAACTAGGGGAAAAAAAGCCTTTTTTCCAGGAAAACAGGTACTCACTCTTAAAATTTGCTTTGAGCTGCACCAGCAGGAAAAACTGAGAAATGTACATGAGCACACATGCTCACATACACATATAGACACTCAGAGAAATAAGGAAAAGCCTGGACATATCCACATGTGCAGACTCAGCTTACACACAATTCTACAGCTCTCTGGTATCCTTCTGGTGATGCAAGGATGTTTTGTATCATGATATCAACATCAAGATATGGACCCTAATTCAATACTACTTTAAAGGTAGACTAAGCTTTTACAAAACTCTGTCTAGTAACACTGATGCCTTCTTTCTCTTTCCCATCCCTTCTCCTTCAAGACAAAAATATTTAGTCTTCTGTTTTAGGGAAAGACTTCAAAAAGGAAAGAAAATCACAGGTATTCGTTGTTATTATAATACACTCCTCAATAGGTTTAGGATTTGACAGGCACATGCCTAAGGGAAAGGGGCAAGTTTAAAAACAGACTTTAAAATTTTTACTAGCCTCTATCTTCAAGCATTTGTCTTCAAGTCAATCTCTTGAGTTTCCATATGTCGTTATCTGGCAAAGGGCAAAACAGTTGTACCACTTCCACAGCTGCCTTCTGCACTTCCTTCTTTTTGTTAATGCATTTTCACAACAAGGAGTGTATCATCATACATATGATTCATACACAGAACGCCCTTTGATGTTACTAGTTCTGGATGTATATCAGTCATTATATACTTTTTAGAATTACTCCAATAAATGAAGAAAAGTTACTACCACAAAACTGTTGGTCCTCCCTTAAACTGATTTCAGCTTTATTCATGTTTTGATCTAACTTTCTAAAATTCCAGGCCAAGAGTGATGTGACATCTGTTGAAATCAATCCATAACTGCAAAACCAAAACCAATAACCATGCAGTGTTATTTCAGTTCTTTCATAAGACAAGCACACTACAGAAAAGATGTAATAATAAAAAACCCAACTGTTTCCTTAAAGAACGCTTCTTAACACCCACTTTAGCCTCCCACAAATGCCTCCCCATTAAGTTGTTTTCGAAGCACAGCTTGAAGGTCAAGAACTTATAAGGAGCGTACCTAAACTACAAGTCTGGGCATCAGAAGCAGCTAGTCAATGGCAGATTAGAACTCCATAGAAGCTAATTTACTCTGCAATGCTTGTGCTCTGAAACTACAGTAAATTAACTCACACAAACCACGGTGCATTTGTGACTGAGAATACTTGCAGTAGCCAAGCTATCCTTTTTGCAGATAAATGACATATTATCTACAGTACCCTGCAGGTTGGCAGATCTTGAAGCTATTTCAGAACAAGAGCCACCCTGATTCGGGAACACATCCTTGTTTCAGAAGGAAATGCTCCAATAAAATCTGTGAAAGCTCAGTGCATAAATCAATGCTTTCTCAAAGATCTCAAGTTAAGAACCCTTAAACACTTATTTTTCTCAGTTACAACCACAGAATATCCAGCCAGCTGCCCATTAATCGCGCCCCTGGCAGCACCACGGTGCATGGGGTTCCAGACCAAGTGAGATTTTTTAGGGTCAAAAATATTATCTTAGTTTCACTGGAAACTTTGTAATAAGGGAATCAAGGGGTCCTGAGCAAGGAGACCAGTGAGAAGCGCCACTAAATAAGTAGCCTATCTGATGGATTTAAGGCAACATGAATATGAAACTCAATAATGATTCCCTTGCCTTGGTGGAAACAAGGGGAACACAAAGTAGAAAGCTGAGAATATTGCATCAGCACAGCCCAAAGGAAACTCAGAGAATTGTAACTGAAAGGCAAAACAGGAGTATAGAGCAAAGCTTGTAAAGACCTGAAAAATATATACCTCCTCCCTCTGGTTTTAAATTACCTTGAAATTTTTCTTTCATGTGGCTTTTCCTTTCCTCTTGGAGCTTGATATTCAAGCCTTGCAAGTAAATAAGGAAAGCAGCAGTTTTAAAGATTGACACAATTTCTTTGATAAAGAGCAAGTTGTCAAAATTATGCATAGAAACCCTAAGGCAGAAAGGAAAGAGCTTTCAATCACAGTGGTAAATAAAGTCCTTGACACAGTCTGAGTAAAGGGTCCAGCTAGCAAATTCAAGATCTAAGTTCTTCATTGTGACAGAAAAATCAAGGAAGACATACATAATTATTTTTTATCAAAACCAAACTGACAAAAGCTTTAAACCTGCTGGGGTTTAACTCCATGTAAAATATTTTATTTGGCATAGCCTCACCAATGTATTACCATGCTTTATATCAAATCAAAATGTTTCATTCACAATCAATAAAGAATAAAACCAGGTTAGGTTAGAAAGGAAACCGTAAACCATTTTGATGCTAAAAGGATGTGACTTGCATTACCACAATACAGGCTAAAGTATATTGCAGCTTCCTGCAACAAAGATTCAAAATAAAGGTGGTATAATTATAGCTACCACGGTCACAGTAGCTATTACAGTCCCAGTTTGAAGCAAATGGTCAAAGGGCTACCTCCATGCCTGCATGTCATGTTGTCAGCCCTGTAGGACACCCCTTGTGTCATGCCCTGATATCCAAGTGTGACACGTGGAGAATGGATTTGGCTTTTATCACATGCAGAGATAGGGACCCTGCATGGGTACGCTTTTTTAATGGCACAAAGCTTTCTATGCTGCAGTTCTAATTCAGATGGTATGGAGCTGATCCCCACAGTCTAGTACTTAGTCTGTGAAATATGGGGACAGGAATTCCATTTGAATGTCTGTCAGTAACTCCTACTATGCTATTACAATGTAAATATTAACTGAAGAAGTTACTTGTCAACTTCTGCTGCATGCCAATACCCAGTGCTGTTCAGGTAAAAGCTTTAAGGTATTTCTGCATATTCCATGGTAAATTCAAGGAGAATCCTGAAGAATCCCTGCTTGGTATGCACATGAGCATGCACAAACAGATTAGTTTGTTTATAACTTAGAATCCAGTTTCGAGTTTGCCTTTTGTTTGTCTGGACTATTTTTAACAGATGCTGGTTAGCGAAGTAGCACAATCAGCAGAAGCCTTCTGCATGCCTCCCTGGCCATTTTCCTCTCCTATATATCCTGGCCAGATTTTACAATCAATGTCACTGTCACACAGAACACACCACAATCACAAAGCAAGTGATTTAACATTACATAAGCTCTAACAAACAAGGCAATACAGCCTGATATTCACCACAGCCATCTTTAGCCCTAGAAATCCTGCTTTCCGAAATGAAGGGTGACCTTTTACTCCTGCTGACAGCTGAGATCTTGCATTTCCAATCCAGCCACTCCATGCAGCTAACACTTGAATACGTGAGTGAGGAATCGGCCCTTCTGAAGGCAAAACTTCTACTGAAGTAAAATAAAAACATAACTGAGGTATTTTGTAAGTACAGAAAAGAGATATGAAGCTAAACATCTTTGTTGTATATTTATCTCAGATGCAAGATGATGCACTTCTGAAAGTTCCAGTCTTTTGGCTGTCACTGGAGAGGTTTCAACCATTAAATTGTTTTCTATTGTTTTCCATTTCCTGATTACAGTAGAAACACTTTAAAGAGTATTAGGAAAATAAAAATAAAGCAGGAACTAAGGATTTCAAACAGTGGTTGTTCTTTGGCTCATAATAGGGAATAACTGCAAGAAAAATTTTCAGGCAGACTAGGCATTAAACTGTGTATTTGTTTCATTTGCTTTTTCAAGCAATGAAATGATTAAATATTCTTGTTAAATGTAAATTACTTTTGGATGATAAAGATAATTGTGTTGAAGATGTAATGATACTTTGACCCTAAGAGAATGAGAGATATGAAAAATGTCTTGTAAAAATACAATCCTCCCTCAAGGATTTGACTTACTGTCTTTGCAGTGAAATGTGGATGCTGTTCAGTAGACTGCAATTTTTGTTTCTATCAATGGGAATTGCCAGTGTTAAATAAAATACAGAAAAGTTGTTTCTGATTACTTCCTGCACAAAAGAGAAAACACTAGAAAGATAATGTAAAAGAAATTGATTATCAGAACTAATAAATTCAGACAATTTCTGTCCCCTTGTTCATACTACATAAATTTACAATACCAGGAAAAATAAAACTACTTTCTGCACGTTCACCTCAGAGCTCCTTTTTTAATGACAGCTCCTGTATCCAGGAATAAGGCAGTTTTTATTCAGGTTGGTTGCACGTGTCAAGGCTAATGTCATTTTCTTTTCATATGGCAGAGCATCATAAGGACGAATAAGGGCTTCACATTACAGAAGGTTCACATTACAGAAGTTCTGGGCAATACTGAATAGTGGCTGCCAGTAAGTGACATCCTGAGACAGTGTCACAACAAGTCATACACAGAGAAGTGAGTTGAGTAACTTGGAAGTTGGATTCCTTCTTCCATTGCTTGACAGGTCTGAATGCAGCTTCAATTAATAACAGAGTCTGACTGAACAAATATCAGAATATACATTGCTGGGAAAATTCTCAAATAAGGATAGAGCTACATTTACCAGATTAAAAATTTATAATGTCCTTATATTGATATGGTTGACTGTGTTTAAAATACTAGAAACTGAATTTTGCAACACAAAATTACATCTTCATGTCTTTAACAAATGTATACAAATGTCTTGCATAAATTCATTCAGCTGTCAGTGCTTTTAGAACTACTGGTCCAGTGCAAAGGGGTTGCCATGACTACTGCTCCAGAGAAGGCCCGTTGGATCACCCCTTACAGAAAACTCCATTGCTTTTCAGATGCTACAAGCCTGCATGTTGGAAAATCCCCCCCTGCTATTTCCTCTTTCCTCCCACCTCCCCTCCCACCACAGCAGGCTTCCCATGTAAGCTGAATGTCAGTGCACACGCGTGTGCGGAGAACCATGCCTGCTCTCTCATCAGCTCTTCGGCTGCGACCATGTCACCTTTATTGCTCGCAAAAGGAGGAGGTAGGATTAAGACAACAGTCCTCCAGCACTATTCTTGTGTTGCCATCACCCAGGGATATGCCTCAGAGCAGATCTACTGCCTAGGGCAGGGAAAAAAGGTAAGCAAAGATGTCTTACTTGATTCCGGCCGTTACAGAACAATTTTGCAGAGAAATCCACAAACCTGCCAAATCCACTGACCAATTTCAATCAAATTTCACCGGGGCTAGAGGTCTTACTGACTCTGGTTTGCCATAAATTTCATAAAGTTGGTAGCTGAATCGAATACTCTCAGCACTTTACCTACAAGAGACAGAAAGTTGGGCACCTGCTACTGGGGTGAGCCGTGGCCTGCTGGGCAGTCAGTGCACGAGCCCTGGGCTTGTAGCCGCTGCCTGGGCTGGTTGCCACTAGCCAGAGTCCAGATTTCATCAGCCCAAGTCCCCCCAGTAACCATGCAGGGAACATGGCGGGGAGTCCCAGCATCTCAGGTGTGGGCTGAAGGGAAAAAGGCGGCAGCTGGAAACACTTGAGGCAAGGGGCACTGAAAAGGCAGCAAGGGTGCACAGGGGCAACTTAGGCACTGCGTTTTTTTCAGTGAGGAGTTACAGAGGGAAGTACAGAACTGTTTTCTTAAGTTCAGCTGATTTGATTTAAATTTTCTTCCACATTAAAATAAGAGTGTCCTTCCAAAACTCCTTTATTAGGAAAAAAGCCAACTAGACAATATGATAACCACGCTTACCTAAAAAATGGGAAATTTACTAAATTGTTTACTTAGAATCAGCCAGAAAAAGGACCTGATACCTTAACACTGATAATCACTGTGTACACGTCCCAGCAGTTATTGGTTCCCTTTGAGGTTCTGTTTTTGTTTTTAACTAAAAAGTACTTCCTGAGAAATTCTCCAACTAAACACCCACAGATATTTTCAGGTTTGAGTGTTTGTATTTTCTAACAGGAAAAAAATGCATAGATATTCCTGACAGGTTCTAGCAGTATCTTTTCCAAAGATTTTTGCAGTTAAATTGAAGCTACAGACTTGTTTCTTTCTATCATAGGGAGTCATCAAGAAGCAATGTGACTTTTCAATAAAGCAAACCTTACAAGTCATAATGACTTAAAAGGTATCATAAGTAAACAAGACAGAAAAACATTTAAGTAACTTGAAGTTAATATGGTGCTTTGGTGAACTATGAGCATTAGGGGTGGAACAGTTGAAAGATGCCATGTTTTTAGTGTTATAATGTTACAGAAAATATTTCAAACAATGACCTCCCACAAATGTCCCACAGTATACTTGTCCTCCTGAACTACCATCCTCTTCACAGTTTTCAACTATATTGTCCAGGAATCTTAGTGACTAGAACCTCACACTATCTTTCATAATAAATATAACAAGATTTACTGAAAGAACCCCATACCCAGACTCAAGAATATGCAAAAGTCTCCTCCCCTAACGCTTTTCAAATACCAACTTCTAACAATTACCTTAAGTCTTCTTTAAGTTGTTAATAATCATGCAGCTCTGAATGAAGCTTTGCATGCATTCAGAAAGTTTTATGAGAAAAAATGTAGGGATTTGGGAGACTTACATTTTCCCTACCATTGTCATAACAACAGCATCTCTGAAATGTTTTCATTTATTAGTCATCTCATCTGAGATTCCCTGAAAATATCTCTCTAGTGTTGTTCTAAACCGGCTTTAATCAGAAAAATACAGTGGTTTTGGTGAGGGTTTCTTGCTTTAGATGAGAACAGGTGTGGTCCACAGTTTCTTGAACGATGGACTCAATTACCACCAGCCTTGTTGACATTTTAAACTCACTAATGTGAATATACTGTTCTGGAAAAATCTTTCCTAATTATATATTCTGAAAAAAATCTAGTATTCATGAAGTTGCAAGCATCAAACACTTTCCCAGTCAATGTTAACACCAACAGACCAACTCCAGTATTTGCCAGGATTAACACAGAGACTTAAAAGTATTCAATTCTGGTACGTACTGAGAGAACAGGGATGGGAGAAAATTTGTTTGCACATTCTGTGGGAGTTTTACTGCTTCATATCCCTGCAGCCTTGCACACTCTTCAGATTCATATTTCTCTGCATCAAAATGGAGAACACAACTGTAGGACAACCATTTCTGCCTTCGACTGCCTGAACAGGGTGGCCACTGACTAACAGCTAATAAGGTTTTAAGCTTCCAGAGCATAATCATGATCCGCTTACCAGCTGTCACAGGAACTGTCATTTCAATGCTGTTGCTCTAAATGGCTGGGGGACTTAGCAGAAATTCCAGAAACGTGGCCTTTTCTTTTTGCCAGACTCGCTCATAAGCTCCAAACTGCATCATGTTCTGATTTTCCAACTCTTCAGAAGCATAGGACCAACCACTAGAAACACCATTTCACTACAGGTGGAGCTGCTCACTAAATGAAACACTGGATTCCCAAACAGCATCTGTATTCCTGGTTTCATCTTAATCAAAGCATAACCAGGCACTGGCAAGGGGGTAGCTGTTTTCTTGGAATTCACATTTGAGAGAATTTAATTAAAAAAAAAAAAAACAAACCAGAAAAAATTATGAGATGATAAATTAACAAAAATATTGTGGCGACTAAATCCTGTGTTGTCCTATTTCCTTGAGTACTCTGCTGCCATCTCATGAGACCCAGTAAAAATGTCATAAAAACCAAAGTGCTAGACAGTAATCCAAAGAGCACCAGCACCTACATACTGGATGCCAAGACTTTTGCCGGTACAACTCCTGATTGTTACATGAAGTACTGGCAAAAGGAATCACATATATGCCATAGCAACGTGTATATGCATATGTCATCCAATAGCCTATCTCTGAAATTTTCTAGCACAGGCACACCATTAGGAAAATATTTTTAACCCCACACTGAAAGTCCTGTGGGGGCTAATGAAAAAAGTTTAAGCAACTCTGTAGCTAACTGTATTGGGTTTGCGTGGCAAGGTTTTGGTAGCAGGGCGGCTACAGGGGTGGCTTCTGTGAGAAGCTGCTAGAAGCTTCCCCTATGTCTGACAGAGCCAATGTCAGCTGGCTCCAAGACGGACTCGCTGCTGGCCAAGGCTGAGCCCATCAACGACGGTGGTAGTGCCTCTGGGATAACTGATTTAAGAAGGGGGGAAAAAGTTGCTGTGACAGAAACTGCAGCTGGAGAGAAGAGTGAGAAGATGTGAGAGAAATACCCCTGTAGACACCAAGGTCAGTGAAGAAGGAGGGGGAGGAGGTGCTCCAGGTGCCGGAGCAGAGATTCCCCTGCAGCAGCCCCTCGTGAAGACCCTGGTGAGGCAGGCTCTCCCCCTGCAGCCCATGGAGGTCCACGGTGGAGCAGATCTCCACCTGCAGCCCGTGGAGGACCCCACGCCGGAGCAGGTGGGTTCGCAAAGGAGGCTGTGACCCCATGGGAAGCCCACACTGGAGCAGGTTCCTGGCAGGACCTGTGGATCTGTGGAGAGAGGAGCCCATGGAGCAGGTTTTCTGGCAGGACTTGTGACCCTGTGGGGGACCCACACTGGGGCAGTGTGCTCCTGAAGGACTGCACACCGTGGAAAGGACCCATGCTGGAGCAGTTCGTGAAGAACTGCAGCCCGTGGGAAGGACTCACATTGGAGAAGTTCATGGAGGACTGTCTCCCATGGGTGGGACCCCACGCTGAAACATGTGAAGAGCGTGAGGAGTCCTGCCCCTGAGGATGGTGAAGCGGCAGAAAATAACGTGTGATGAACTGACCGTAAACCCCATTCCCCATCCCCCTGCGCTGCTGGAAGGGGTAGGTAGAGAATCTGGGAGTGAAGTTGTGCCCTGGAAGAAGGGAGGGGTGGAGGGAAGGTGTTCTGAGATTCGGTTTTATTTCTCATTACCCTACTCTGGTTGATTGGCAATAAATTGAGTTAATTTTCCCCAAGCTGAGTCTGTTTTGCCTGTGACAGTAATTGGTTGAGTGATCTCTCCCTGTCCTTATCTCGACCCACAAGCCCTTTGTTATATTTTCTCTCCCCTGTCCAGCTGAGGGGGGGAAGTGATAGAACAGCTTTGGTGGGCACCTAGCCTCCAGCCAGGGTTAACCCACCACACTAACTAACTTGCTCAATTGACTACATTGCAAAACAAATGCCAAAGGATCTGTTTCTCTTAACAGCATAATGTGAACCTGTCACTATACACATATAAATAATAAAATAAAGTCTGGTAAATCAATAAGCATACATTGCTTCTTAACCACTCTGAAAAATGAATGCATGTCCAAGTGAAGGAGAAATATAGAAGCAGAGGCTATAGGCACCTTATATTTTATTAATGATCCAGTCAGCTTAATCATTCAAGACACAATAATAGCTGCTCTTCCTAGCATATTACAGTCTTCTAGGAAAGAAGGATTAGCATTTCTGGCGTTTACACTAAGCAGCTACTGACTAATCATGTTTTGTTTCAATGCAGTTTTGTCAAAGGGTGAGTGGGTGCTCTGAGATTGTCAAAGAATTGCTTGAGACTGGTGGAACTGTAATAACTAAGAAAAAACATACATATCCCACACACCCATCATTCCTACACAATGTGTGACATGTTATCCTTTGCTTTTGGTAAGAGCCCAGTCAGAATTTCCGTGTGAGGCACTTCCTATAAGCTCAGAAATCATTGAAGGTTAAATTGATACAAATTCCTCTTTTATATGTTTAAAATATGTATATTGAAATAAGTAAAGAATGAATAGGGGAATTCTGAATACAAGTAGCTTTAAATACTTCTAGGACCATTGTTCTATCTTCTGCCTATACATACAAGAAAATTCATATACACACTGATTGTTTTAGCTAAGAACACTGTGGGCAAAAATTTGTTTCTGAAGTGCATGGGTTATAACATGCCTATACAGGATCTATTGATTCTTTGAATCATCAAAACTGTTTCCTGAAGCAACAGATAATTCTGACTATGCATAATCCTATCTGGATAATTCCACTATTACATCTAAGTAATAATATACACATGACATATATGTCCATACATCATCACACAAAGAAGCAAAACCAACTGGGGAAAGTTCCATGTTATCATAGCTCGTAGGAACTTCAGCTAGTTTGTTCTACCATCTAGAAACACACAAGACCACATAATATTATTTTGACTAGTCCTTTAGTCATTCAAGTATGCCCAGAAATTCGATTTCTATTGCAGATAAG
This sequence comes from Haliaeetus albicilla, assembly GCF_947461875.1. Lineage (NCBI taxonomy): Eukaryota > Metazoa > Chordata > Aves > Accipitriformes > Accipitridae > Haliaeetus > Haliaeetus albicilla. The sequence continues at coordinate 40,673,533 of NC_091483.1, forward strand.
GGACAGGCACATAAGAGCTTTGCATCTTTTACATACCAAAGCCTCTCTCAGCCATTTAATGTAAAGAAAGAGAGTGTGGGCATGCTATGGGTAGTACAGTATGACTAGGCAGCTGGTATGCAACTATCAACTGGCCAGCTTATCATGCAGGAAGGTACGTGCAGTCAAGTCTGTCTGTAGGTAAGCTGAAATCAGCCCTAAATCAAGATTCCATGCCTTGTTCCTACAAACTCTCCTCACAGATTAAAACAATGACACACAGGCTTTACTAGGTTGCCCAGGATATCAGTTCCCCCAAACAAAGCAAATTTAAAGGTTAATGTGGAACCTGAACTCTTGTCTTCTTGACATTTCCTTTAAGTGTTAAAAAAAAAAAAAATTATCCAATACTACACATTTATGGTCACTTTCAGGAAGTGTACTGGGTCTGCCCTTTGCAACTCTGGCAACACACCAAGGCTGATTCAACGGGAACAACATTAAATGCAAACTTTATTTCTGTGAAACCAACGAAATTGGTTGTATTTTTTTCCCTGACAGGAGCCCAAATGTTAACCTATTTAACGCTTTGCTCACAGAGTTAAGAAAAATCTTTTACTTTGTGACAAGTGTCTCTTTTTTACTGCCAGAACAAAGTGTTCAAATTAAAACATTCTTAATAACTTAGCAGAAATTTTGATGACAGAAGGTCCATGGTAGCTAAACCAGGACTGAAAACCTGTTACATTGGGGGGGGGGGGGGGGGGCGGGGCAGGTGTATGTGTGTGTGTTGCAACTTTAATTCTGCAGCAAATACAAAGGCTTGGGTAGTTTTCACTTTCTTACCATAAATCTATTTTAAAGTAATTTAGAATAGAAGCTGTTCTAAAGATGCTTCTCACTTTCCAGAAAACCAGTCAGATTTCATACTTTCCATCAAATCTGTCACATTGTGAGGTGAATTGTAGATACCACATTGGATTGCTTTAGTCGTATCATGTTATGGTTCATTGTGATATGACAACACATGACAAATGAAGCTAACAACTCTTGACATGCCAGATCACCTCTACCCTGTTGCGTTTCAGAGATTTTATTTTAGTTTTTACTCCTACACAGTACATAGGATCATGATTCAATCCTAAGCTTGCAGGTTGAAAGGGAACTCAGAAGCTCTCTAGTCCAACCTCTTGCTCAGAAAAGGGTGAACTGCAGGTTCAGACAAGGTTGCCCAGGTCTTTATGCAGTCAGGTCTTGGACAGAGACTGCACAACCTCTGTGGGCAACCTGTTCCGGTGCTTGACTGTTCACCACATGGAAAAAAGGTTTCTATATATTCAGCCCGAACCTTGCATTTCAGCTTGTGCTCTTGTTCCCCATCCTCCCACCATCTGCCACTGTGAAGAGCCTGGCTCCATCTTGTTGATGACCTCCTCGTAGGTACTGGGCAACTGCTGTTAGGTGTTTCCCCTCTCCCCAAAGTCTTCTCTTGTCCAGGCTGAGCAAAACAGATTCCCTCAACCTCTCTTCACTCCCCAGAGCTTTGTAGTCACTCTCAGTAAGCTCGAGCTCTCCCTGGCAGTGTCACTGGTGCCCACATGGACACAGAGCAGAGTTAAGAGTCTGAGGGCTCCACAAGCCTCTGCGGTCTCTCTGCGGAGTCCTGGATGCGTGCCCCTGGCCAGCAGAAAACCTCTCAAGATGGCATGGTCAGGTCTGCAGAGAACCTTACGTCCCCTGCAGGCCCAAGTCTCCCCCCCACAACCACCTGTGGCTTCCTCATAGTGTTGGTGCATGGTTCAGACTTGGACAGCCCCGATGCTTCCCCAGACCTGCCTTTCTACCCCTCGCAGGTAACCACCCTCACAGGCCACCAAGCCTACCCTGCAGTCACAGGTCTGTGGGCAGACAAGCAGCTGCCTCTCTGCCACCAGAAGTCACAGGTCTCCAGCCTTCCCCATAACGGGACCCTCCACATGCCCCCACACTGACCGCAGCCTCTTATTGACCCTCCATCCATGTGGGTCAGGCTCTCCTCTCCGCAGGGCCTCCATGAAGATCCCCATCTCCTCTGACAGCTGCTCCTCACCTGGGCAGCTCCATGGGCAGGCTCCCGCCACCCCTGTCACCCACCTCTTCCCCATAATGACAGTGGGAACTCTTGACTGAGCTGGTGCTGTGTTTCAGCCTGGAGGTTTTAAAACTGCTTTTCATTATCTGGAAGGTTGTAAAATAAAGTGCAGAATGAAGTGGCACATGCAGAAGTGATAAATGGTGGTCAGCAAGCAAGATCATTGATCACCTGGAGGAGCAACAGAAATAATAAATAATACACTACGTGCTACACGTGAATAATTGAATATGTTGTAAATAATCACTGAAACTTTTTAAGGTTTTTTTTTTTTGTACTTTTTTTTCAACTGTTACTAGTAAACCTTAACCTGAATACATATAAAACACAACAGAAGGAAAAGCACAACTCACAATCAAAGGAGAAAATATTCTGAAGATTAAAGCCTTTGATCAGTATAAAATTAAGTTGCTTTGAGTTTGCAGTACATTTCTCAGTAGTCCTACAGAGGGTCTGTCAATAATTCTGTAGGATTTTTTCCAAAATATTACATTTTTAAGAGTCCAGAAAGCAATCCATTGCCTGCAACAGATCACAACTCTGGTGTGTGGAGAAGTCTGATGTCTTGTTTTTTTCTGTATCTCATAGCATGCATGTCACTGATACAGACATAGGTAAATAGGGTGGGTGAAATAATGACATAACCATGATTGTACCCAGACCACGAAAGAATTTGTGTACTGTTTTAAGTTCAGGCAATATTCTGTAGCTGCCAGCCCTTCACTCGAAAAAATAAACTTGATAATCTAAACAAGATTAAAAAAAAAAAAAAAAAAAATCTAAATCTTTTTGCTCCTGATCAGGTTTTTTCTGTTTATTTGTACTTACCTCACACTTCAGCTAATACAAAGCTACAAATATCTGTATTCAGGCTTCAAATAGCTTTCAGAGAGGGTGGTTCTAGTCTGCATCCATTTGTCATTAGACTACCATGCACCAGTTGCCAGAAAATAGAATTTAATTTGATTATTAAGAGTTTCATAGATTCAATTTTTCAAGTACTGTGTTGCTATAGAGAATTCACAATGAAGAAGTATTTGTACCTTCATAAAGCCACCATAGCCTTAGAGAGGCCTCTGCCATTAGAGTTACTAGTACACAAATCCATACACTTCGAATCAGATCTAGGACCAGATCTCAGACCTGCACACCTGAATATGTGTGATTAAGTTGTCACACATTTAGGGCCTTTTTTCTCTTAAAAATCCAGCTATGAAGTTTAGGTCTTAGACAAGTTTTTTAGATGCAAGAAATATGAAATATTAGAAAAACTCAGGCAAAACTTTGGCAAAATACGCTTTATAAACTGACTGGAAAAAAATTTTAAACATTGTTCTAATATGGCTGTAACATTTAATTTTTTAAAATTACCTTTGGGGACAGCAAGAAGATACAGATGTACTGGGCGAGAACCTTAACGGTGAAAGGGCAGTGTTTCAACTAGTACTGTATAAAATTTAAATAAGATGACTGATGCACAGATTATCTGTAACTTTGTTATAGGTCTAAGTGAAGGACCATATGCTGGAAAAACATGAGAAAAAACTCCAGAGTCAGAGCAGGCTTTGATGTCATCCTACAATGGAGATGGAGCAACAGGGGAAAACACTAAAATGATGTCTACTCATGTTCATAGAATCACAGAATCATCACGGAATGGCTTGGGTTGGAAGGGACCTTAAAGACCATGTAGTTCCAACCCCCCTGCCATGGGCAGGGACACCTTCCACTAGACCAGGTTGCTCAAAGCCCCATCCAACCTGGCCTTGAACACTTCCAGGGATGGGGCATCCACAGCCTCTCTGGGCAACCTGTTCCAGTGCCTCACCACCCTCATAGTGAAGAATTTCTTCCTTACATCTAATCTAAATCTATCTTCACTAACCTGGAGAAGTGGGCCACAATTTGTCTCAGAAAAATAACTGTCTGTTTTTACTTATTCAATGAGTTCACTTGAAGGCAAGGGATGTGAAATGACATGCACTGAGATTGCTTAGGTAGAAATCCAGAATTTTTTCCTTTGCCCTCTTTTTTTTTTTTTTTTAAATATAGCAACAATTATGCAGATTATAATAAAAATGAAGTTTACCTGGAAAATTCAGATTATTTTTCTGAAAATGAAAACCATGTGTTCTATCCCTGTCACTGTCTGATATGTTTGTAGCTTTGGGCACTTAACAAATTAGTCATGTTAATCATATGACTCTCCAGAGACTTGTTTTTTCCATCAATTAAAAGGGAGTGTAAAGAAACATGGTTTTGTATTTTAAGAAATGGTTTCACTGAGTGAGATAATGACCTGATTTAAATGAGACCAGGAAGAAAATGTGATCTTACTGTGGATGAGTACTAAATCCTGAAGGACATCTTGAGAAAGTTAAAAATTGTCAGTAAGTAAAATAAGCTTATAAAAAAGACAGTTGTAAATAATGCAAATACGAATTCTTCCTTTGCTTGGGTGAAAGAGAGGCTAGAGGCCAAAATTATGTTGGGAAGAAGAATCTCTAAAGCTAGTGGTTTGGCTTATCCATCACTTTTCCCACATGATCCTAGGCCTCCTGTGAATTTTGGAAAGTGAGGGAAAATTAATACTGTCAGTTCTGTCAGTAAGATCCTTTAGATGCAAGAGGAACGAGGAGGGGTTTCAAACTATAGGCCCCTGGCAGGATAATGTTTTAACAAAGTTTAGATATGTGACTCATTTTGTCAGGAAGAACAAAGCCCTCAAAATCACCATTTTTACTATGTCTTTTAATGCATCCAGCAAGTTGCAAAGTATCTCAGCAGCCTCCAAAGTCCACATCTTTGTGTAAAACTAAAATATTAGTTATTGCAAGGCACTTAAGATCTTCTCAGAGTTAGAATAGTGTTATAATGTTAATAATCTAGATTCACAACTTTCCTTTCTTGTCATTGCATCTCCATCAGATTTCCCCCAAATATATATTATTTTAGAATGTGGGGATTGTTTAAAATCAACATACGACTTACAGATTTTGTTTCCCCTCCTGAGCTTCCCTTATTCTGCTCACAGTTGTGCATTCACTGACCTGAACAGTTTGAAAAAGTATTTTTACCTCACAAATATAAAATTAAATACTGGTGCCTATTAAAGCCAATGTTGAAAATAGTACAGATACTAACAAAGTCTTTCACTTATCGCTATTTCTGTTCAATTCAGTAGGAAAACTTCCAGCTTATTTCAATGAGATCAGAATCAAAGTTGTGATTCTGAAAGTCTCATAGTGCTGCTTAGAAAACAGCTTAGCATTCTGAGGCCTTCACTTTCAATTCTGGAAGAGCAAAAGTATGGTCATGCGGTTAACATTGAATATGTTAGTCTCCTATAAAATGTTTCCTTCCTGAATTTTTTTAAATAAGTATTGTACTTACGATTTCCAAAGGAATCAGCAGCTGTGTCTACCTTAGCAGGTAATGCAGACCAATAGGAAGAGATCAATAAAGCTAAACAGCTGAGGTCCGTACTCTGCACACCAGAGCTGTTTTATTTTGGACGTTATGCAGCGAATTGCATGCCCAGTAGTAGCAGGAGTGCATTCTATGGGCTCCCAGGTCACATCTTCCAGTTTAATTTTATCCCAAAGAGGTTCATTGCATGTGATCCAAGACTGCTGTGAGATGTGAGCCAAGGTTCAGCAGGGTGGAATGAGCAGGAGATGTGTTTCAAATGCACACTCCTGATCCAAGCCCAGACATTAATACCACCCTTCCCAGGTGTTCCCTCATTATCTTTATTTCAGTGGCAAGTGATTAACTAATTTCATTACACTGTTTGTAAGTAATTTGGGCCTAGGGGAGGTAAAAGACTCCTAGTGTCAACATACAGAGTAATAAAACTAAACAGTGTTATTGCTTCTCAGGGTACTTGTAGAACATAGTGCATTTTATAGATCTGAAGCATTTGAATTTTCTGTCCCACATTGGTATCAAGTATCATCAATATATTACTTATGGGGAAAAAAAAAAACCAAACAAAACCAGGTAGTAGAATAAAGAAAAAAATGTGATTTTTGCATGTGAATCCCTTTTTTAGTTGCTTATTTACTATTTTAACTTTCTGTTTGTTTTCTTTTAATAGTGACAGTCTACTTATGCACCTGGAAAATATACGTTCTTTAGTTATTTAAGTTCCTACTACACCTAAAAATATACAAATATATGTATAGTTTTATTACTGTTATACTGACATCCTGTTTTGCCATTTTTTAAGTTAATAGATGTACATGTAGGAGGAGACAGAGAAAATACATGTTATCAATAAAATAGATATTCAAAGAGAGCTTTGCATTGTGTTCAGAAGATATATGTGATTGTGAATGCTAATAAAGAGCAAAAGAAAAATAATGAATTAAGCTTCTAGATTGGCAAAGCACATATTTGCAAAGTGAAGAAATGGTTAAATGGAGATTGAAAATCTCAATAAACAGATAGTGAAAGATATTAGAATGGAAAAAAAGGACAGATTAAGAAAAAGGGGGGGTGTCATGGAAGTGGAAGGTGGAAAGAAAAATGAAAGTAACTATAAAAAAAAGGCTCAGCTGGACTGTGTGAAAGAAACTAGAAGAAAGTGTTTGGCCAATTTAGTAAAAAAAAGAATACGAAAAAAAGGACTGGGGCATCTTTTCAGTAAAGACAGCCTGGAGCCTGAAGCTAATTGAGATTTATGACTTGAATCTAAATGAACACTTTGCATCAGTTTTCCATAAGGATTATGGTGTCCAATGCGGTGTCAAATGTGCGAGGGCAAATAGTTTGAGTATATTGAAAATGAAATTACACCAACAGTAAGATCAAAATGCAGAGGACTTACATCTCCTGACTAAACCACATAATCTCCATCCCTGGACACTAAAAGAATCGAGTATAATTTTAAATCACCTATTAAGGCTATTAATAAATCCATCAAATCAGGAACTAGGCACAGAATTAACGAACAGCAAGCATAGTAATAATAGCTGAAAAAAGGAAACATGACCTAGGCAGCTGTATGACTCATAAAGTGACCTTAGTAATAGGCAAGTCTCTGGTACGTTGTGTGCAGAAATTTTAATTATAGATATAGAAGTAAATAGAAGAGAGGATTAAATATTACATTGTTTTTTCATTGCTATATTATGACAGACTAATCAGGCATCTTTGGTTGATAAATGAATATGCTGAACTAGGAAAGTACACATCTAACTGTTCTTAAGTACTTCTTGTGATACCATGTGGGTATTATTAGCTGCTTATGGGAAGGTGGAACTGCTAGAAGAGGAGGATGGCACAGGGATGACAACCACTTCTGTCACCGTTAGGTTGGCAGGTTACTAACGGAGTTTCATGCTGACCAGTCTTGGTGGCAGAGCCCTGAGAGCATCCTGCCTCCAGGAGGTCTGGCTGCCAGGGCTCAGGGACTGCTTAGAGCCAGCACACCTGAGGTCTCTCCCTTTTCCCTTGGTGACCTTGGGCAGCCCAGCGATCGTTGGACTGCGTCTGGTTGCCCCCACCAGACCTGCTTGTCTCAGCTGGGTACTGTGGCCCCTGCGAGGAAGCCGCTGTCTCTGCTGGCTGTGTTCCTGCGCTTGGCTCCCGTCTCACCTTCCCTTGCAGAGTAGCGAGTCCCCACTCCTCCCTGACCCCTGGCAACAATCCTCATGTTCCTAGAGTGCGGAGCCCTAATCTCCTGCTTATCTCCCCAGCCTTCATCTGGATAAGGAACCCCATTATCTTGTAAGCACTACAGCCAAACCCGACATCAGGATTAAATTCACTGTCAATTTTTATCCTGCCCGTGAGCACCCACTAGAATAATCTACTACCCATGCTGGTCCCTCTTGCATTTGCAATAGAAAATCATCACAAACACAGCTGAAAGTAATCATTTATGCAGGTTAGGTTATTTGACAATGTAAACCCACTAAGTATTTGAAAAGTATTTTTGCTTTGGTGGGTATCAAAACACTAAAAAAAAGAGGGAGGTAAAACCACAAACAGATACATTATGAAAAATGTTAAGTTGCAGGATTCAGTGACCAAAAGATTGCGCTTTGAATTTTAGAGATTTCCCTGGGAATTTAAATAAGGACATGTTATTTAAAATTGCACAAAATAAATAAAGGCGTCAACAAATCACATGCATATATAGAGTTGCACTTTAATCTCAGCATTTTGGTAACTATATTTTTTCTTAATGCCCTTACATATTTGATCTGTATCTGGATAAAACATACAATTTTGCTTTCCAGACCCATGTTGCTTGATGAATTATCAAAGTCTTTTGGCTTCTAAATAATAGCAATGTTCTATCAAGCAGCATACTGTGACTGTAAGGATTAGATAAATTTCACGGGTGAATTTTAGTCACTACAGGTACAGATAAAATTCAAATCTATTACTATATCAGGAGAAGATCCCCAAGATAAGCAGTTAATGCAACCTGAATCATGCCGATATTGCATGCTTTATGAGATGTTGGTCTAAAACTGGTGTATTTATAAGGCTGAAATATTTTCCATGTTCATTACACTAACAGGAAACTGACCACTGATGATATAAAACCTCAGGTGTCTATAAAAGATGATGAATTTCCATCTTCTGCTAGTTTTATGCTTTTCCTCCATGTTGTAACTGTACTGAAATAGAGCCGGGGTTAGAGAAACGGAAGAGCAAACATTCTCTGAAATAGTGGGAGTTTTGAAGATATTGTTGCTGAAGTAGGCTGATGTGATCATTGACACTGAATTTGTGGAAAAGGCAATAGGGCAGTAGCATAGTAAGGGGAAAAGAATGAATATGGAAGAGGGAAGGCATGAGCAGTCAAAAAGAACTAATTGTAAGAAAAGACACAGGACCATTTCTTTCAGTTTTTTCTATAAAATTAACACAAACATCAGTAGTACTTCAGGTTACTTTGAGCAAGACTGTATTAATTTCCTCAGTCATCCAGAGCCTCTTTTGGGACACAGTAAAATATGCCATTTGAAATGCAGTCTTAGTTCTACACAAAGTATGAAAGCCTATTTATGTTTTGAATATAAGATGTTTAAAAGGCCAGGTATGAATTTTTTTTCCAGGGAAAATTTCACATCAAACCATTTTCCAAGCAACAACTTCCTTGTAAAGGTCTATCTTTGACTTTCTATCACTACAACATATGTTGGAGAAGTGCATGTGGAGTGTAGCTTAGCAAATATGAAAAAAAATGTAAAAGCTTAATCATCTAAATTTATATATGTTTTTTCTTGGAATATGTCTGAAATTCAAACAGTTTCCTTTCGCATCCACCATATTTATAAAAATGAATTCTGGAGAGTTCTGTAGCCTACCTACTATCATTCTACTCCCAAAATCATTCTGCTGAAAACAAGCAGGGATTATTTCCTAGACTGCAGTATTTGGCAAGTAGCAACTACCTCAGAGAAATTGCATTTTGTTGATGTATTGCAGCAATACTTCATCAGAGCAAAACTATTCAAGCATCATTCTGGAGACAGCTTTTCCATATGGCCTTTTTCTTACTGCTGTTTAACATTGTCATTTTTTTGTAAGAGAGGTAGATGGAAAAATACAGAAAGCACATTTGTCTAGTCACAAAAGCATCTTCCCTTCAAGACCTTTTTGGCATTTTTGTTTTGTTTTGTTTTAGTATTTTCAGTAAAATTGTGCTTCATGTGACAATGTATTGTAATAATGAGAGCAAGCAGGCACTGAAGAGGGCAGAAAAATTAAAATGGTGCCCAACAACTGAGTGATATTGGTGGGGGGGGACATGCAGAGGGAAAACATACAAAAGGCTTTGTGGAATAAGTCATATACAATCACAGAATCATAGAATCATTTAAGTTGGAAAAGACCTTTAAGTTCATCGAGTCCAACCACAAACCTAACACTGCCAAGTCCACCACTAAACTATGTCCCTAAGCGCCACATCTACGTGTGTTTTAAATAGCTCCAGGGATAGCAACAATTCTACATTAGTAGTTAAAATGACTGTGGTAGAGCTAAGAATTTTTAATTTTTCCGGTCAATTACTTTTCTCTAATTTTCTTGAGTTTATGCTAAATAACTGCTATACAAGAGGATCAGCACCTAAACAGGAGAAGTATACTTTCTTTGAAAAGGCAATAAGAAAAGTTGTAAAAGGTGGGGAAATATTTTTTTCTTCTTGATGACCCTCACTGTATCAAATACGACAGTTTAATCAAAAAAATCACGTTTCTTATTCAAGTCACTTAACTGTATTAATCGCCCCAACTTAACACCAGTACAAGCTATACATTGTACATTTTTATCAACAGTTAGTCCCAGGTATTCCTCCCTTCCAAAATTCATTATTTCAGTAGCCGTTATAAAGACAGGAAAAGGGCAGAAATAGGTACAGCAATGAACAATAATTTTATCCACTACATAGTATAATGCACAAGAGGAACAATCAATTCTTTCCTAGAAACTAACCTTGTTGGTGCAGAATAGCATCATCAAAATTGTGACTACCTAAGGCACAGCCCTGGTAATATCTTAAGGCATTGTGGTCCTGTCTGTTTTCAGACCCTCTGGCAAAATACCACAATTGTAAAAGTCTAGGGAAAAGGTACACAAGATTTTTTATCTCTTCTTTTGGAGCAATCTAATCATGGATTAACTTGCCATTAGCAGTCAGTCTCAAAAAATCTTTTACACCTGCTAAAAATGTGTACCATTTATGGGATCCTGAAGCCACTGGCTAAAAAAATATTAGAGCCTTGTGGGGAAAATACATTTTCCAGATCATTATTCCTGAGGACTTCCAAAAATTTATCACTCAAGTCAGGAAAAAATACACTGTATAAGCCTCCTGCACAAATATAAACTGCTATAGATAGGACATACATATATAGTAAGTGTACTCTGCTATTCTTTCAGTAAAGATACAGTGCTTTTCACCTTAATAAATCTTCTTGGGTAGCAACAAGATATAACAGATAGAGTTATTCTGCCAGACATAAAAATGGTGTGAGGACTGAAAATCTATGCATTCCGTAATTTATGATCTGCTGCCTAGCAGCAGCCTGGATGCTTCAAGAAGGTATTTCTGTCTCAAGGTACTTTGTAACTTCAGAAAGATTCCTTGAACTTCATAAAAAGTTTGAGTGTCTGCCCCTCAGAAAGCAGTATTTTCTTTAGGGTATTTGCATGTTCTCATCCTTAGGATTTTCCTTCTCTTGTTTAACAGCTACTTAGCATAAATGTATAGAAAACTGCTCATACATAATTTTTTTGCTGGGATTTCATAGCAAATAGAGGAGGAAAATAAGCCCTGGATATGTTATTTAAATTGGCTTTTCTTTTTTTTTTTTTTTGTCTTCTTGGTGACTTTTTCAAAGCTTGCGTGGGATCTTGTGAGATATGGGAAAAAACTGCAAAGCAACATAATGATTCATCATGGAAAGCAGAAGAGAGTTCATCCTGCATAGATGAAGAAAACAGTAGACTCGAGTTTTCAACGAGTACTTCACACACCTATTTTCTAATGAATGTTTCTTAAACCAGCTATCCTGATTCTTCACTGCTAAATATAAACTAACAAAAATGGTGCTCCCAGGATATCTAGGTTTTAGTACTTGGTATGTTCAAGGAGAATATAGCAATGACATTTTTACATTTACCAAGGTGACTGTAATAACTGCAACTTTCCCGAAATGATCAGCTGACAATAAGTCAGAAAAAAATGAACACAGTTCTGCCTCCTATCTCAAGCAGAACAGAAGGGTAGGAGGAAGTCATTAAGTTCAAAATGATCACCTTTAAAGCTGTGTGTTATCTAGTACATAGCAGAAGGCACCTGAAAAATACCAGGACAGTATTTCAAAAGGAGGTAAAAATGTGAAGTGTTGAGTTTTTACCGACAAGGAACTGACCAAAGTCACGACCTTGTTCCATAGGAAGCACAGGAACTCTTACAGACATGCATCTGTGTAAAACAAGAAATTGTGCATAAGACTGCCCTTCTGTGGAAAGCAGATATTAACCCAGATACTCCCATATTAAGTTTTTTCTTCAGGTTCACTTCTTACAGGATGCATATACATGCATACATATATTCACACACATAAGAACTATTTCTAAGCTCACAAGAAACTGTCCTTATGGTTTTAAATCTTTACCCTGGACCTCAGGGTGTTTTGCATCTTTCCAAGAGACGAAAGGAGAAAGAGATGTAGTTCTCCATTTCAGAGCACAAAATATCAGCAGAGAAAGCAGAGGAACATGTTGTGACAGTTTAATTTTGCTGCATGAGTGTGAAAATGGTGTGAGAAAGAACTGACTCATGTATTTTTTGCAAAACCCCATCTTGTAAAAATTCAAACAATGACACAAACTTACAGAACTGATCTACAGAAGTACTCTCATGGAGCTTTGCTGGACTGGAGCCAAAAAGACAAGATACTTAAAGGGTGGGGAAAAAAAAAAAAGAACGTGTGAGCTGCAAGGTGCTCACTGTCTTGGGCTACATAGGATTGCATACCTACACAAAAAGGATTACACACTTACACAAGAGAAGGAGGCTGTGATCAAGACTAGACCTTGGGAAACAAAATGCTAATTCCAGAAAATAAATATTTTCTGTACAATTCAATCTAAATTTAGTTGTACTTCTCTTGTTAGTTTATGACCTACCCTCACGTTAAAGAAATCAAAGGTGTTTTAGTACATCTTATAAAATCTTCTATCTGTGCTCTCCCTGGTTCTTCCATAGGTAGCTGGACGCTGAGCAAGTGGGAAGCTGGCATGCCCACTATTTTGATTCCCCTGAATGACATTCTTATCTCTCTTGAGAGAAGGAGTACAAAGGCAAAACAAGTTTTCAAGATCTCAAAAATGTTTTGCGTATCTGAAAATTCCATCTTAGGACACCTCTGAAGAGAGCTGGAACAAGTTCCTGTGCCATTCCCACTGTAATAGGAAGCTTAAGTGTAAGAGAAAATTAATTCACTGTTGCATAAATTTTGCACAGTAAATATTGCAAGTTTTTGTAAAACAAACAAACAAACAAGCCTAGAAGTGTATTTGTTTTGACCTAGAACAAACAAGCCTAGAAGTGTTGACCAAAATTGTCTTATGAAACCAATTTCTGTCGCTATTCAGGGGAGTTGTAATTTCAGTATCTTGTCTCTCTATTCTCTTTCCAGGTTAGATTCTTTGGCTTGGTTATACTTTTAGCATAATAGGTGGGGTGGCTCTTAAGAAATCTAATCAGGATGCTTATAATACTGTATAATTACTTTGTGTGAAGTTTTTGCCTTATAAATTGGTGCTAGAGAGTATATTAAAATAGACACGGGATTCAGAGCATTTTGGACTTGATCCATCATGATCTTGGTCCCCTGGGACATATGGCATTCCCAAGATTCTGCATGTATGCCATATACCCCTGGGATGTATGACATTTCTGATTCTTTATGTCTACTGTATAACATTCGGATATTCCTACAGCTGTAATGGGTACTGGGGAAAGAGGCGGTCTCCATCGGAGGACAACATATCAGAATTCTGTCCTGCCATTCCACCCAAGATTCGCTTTACTGTTAAATTTGGCAGAAATCAGCAGCCCTGACATTGTCTCTTTATCTCTTCACATCCTAATCAGTCTCTTTCTTATGGATGTGGTGTGTTAGAAGAGTAACCGTAACAGGCTGCCTGGTGGGGAGGAGAGGAAAAGTGGAGCAGGCTTTGCAGCTCATGCCAGCAAGTGGACATGGAACTCATCGAGGCACGTTCCTCCACAGCACAAACTTCTCTCCTGGTCAGCTCATCTCATGTGCAAAGGCGTAACGAGCCAAGATATCTTGTACTCCTTGCATGGGCAGACATAAAGATCTCTTCCCGTGTATGCATTTGGCAGTAGTCACAGTTTGAAAGTGGATATTATCATTTTCCATGGCCTATTTAACAGAGGTTTCCTATTGCTTCATATGGATAAAGGACATCATAGGAAAGAAGAAAACCAGGAACAGATGATAAAACTGTTTGAACATATGTTCCAAGAATGCAGCAACATTTTAGTCACTGCAAACATATAAAATGAGTCAGAATGCTGGGGGGGCGGGGGGGGGGGGGGGGAGAAGAAAATGTTGTTACAACAAATATTTAGCAAACTGCTGCAATGTACTTAAAATTCTATGAATGCTCAGTTTTAATGCACACAAAGAATGCCTGCAATCAGTTGGATACAGGCCTAGTCAATTCCAAAACATTAAAGATATTTTTTTCTTTTCATTTTCAGCTACAAATTCCTCTGCATATGCTTACAGACTCTCTGAAACAAGGCTGTGCAGTCTCTCTTGTGCACAACTTGGTGTTAATCAGGAGATTTGCATCAGTTGTGAGCCTTTGTTCTCAGCACTTTCAGCTCCATTAAAATGAAAAATGACGTGAGTATGTACAGTTCCTGACACTGATAATGTTTTACAGTTATCACACATCAAAATACATGCCAGGCACAATTGTGTAAAAGAACTACTAAATTATTTTCTAGATAAGGTAGAGTGACAGCTAGTATAAATAACTCATTATTTACATATCTGTCCAACATTGTGATTTTGATTTAGCAAGTTAAAATTCCATTACAGATTTTTTTTCCCCCACAATGCATTACTCTAGTATTTTACCAGAACAATAGATTTCACACTTCAAAGGAATTAGTAGTAAAAAGCTGTGTACACTGAAATGGAAATGACTATTTAAACAGAGTGGATCAGGTCTGCAACATCACTGTGCTGATAAAAACCTGCCCCATATTTCAATGACATTTTCTACTGAAGAATGGAGATACAGGGAAAAAGAGGATAACAAGCAGTGTAGTTAATGGTAGAGAACTGTAGGGCACAGGGAATAAAAACATAAAGGGTTGGTAGAGAAATAAAGGAGGTAAATGGACGATAAGAGACAGAAGCTTGACGAAAATGGCAATAAGGACCCAGTACAAAACAATAGAGAATGAAAACTCAGAGTGAGGAAGAGAGCAAAAAGATAGTCCAGAGAAAGAGAAATAAGAAAAGTGAGAGGAAACAGAAAAGGACAATTGGAAAATTAGCGGGGTGGAGCAGAGGGGGGTTGGTGGTGTCAGGAGGGCATGGAAAGATTGGGGTAAAAAAGAAACAAGAAGAAATGAGGGGAATCAGCAGGGAAAACAGGCTATGAGTATGAAGGAGAGAGGAGCAAGAACCGAGATGGGTACAGAAGGCAGGATAGATATGCAGAGACTGTGGAAGGGTAATAGATACCCAAAGGAGAAGTCAGGGAAAAAACAAAAGAGAGAAAGAGGAAGAAGAGGAGTGTGGAGGGGACTACTAAGAAAGACAGTGGTAACAGATAAGTCAGGATGGTGCTCAGCTTGATTTCAGATTTTGCTTTAAACTTCTGCACCTTCTCTGTTGCTTTCTTTTTGTTGCTGTTGTTGTCTTCTTTTCCCAGTCTAGCAATCATAGATGCAGACTAAATCAATGTATTTATATCTGAATGGATATATGAAGGTACTTCACATGACAGCTAACAGGAGGGCTACTTCTAGCAAATGCACAGTGTTTCCTTTCTCTGTAACAGTGTGCCAAGATTTAGATTTTTCAAGTTTTGTAAGAACAGACTGTTCTACATTCAAAAGGAGATAAAACAGTCAAGGCAGATTCTACTCTGCTCACCAAATCACACTTCTGTTAAGTACTCTGTTAATATCTCCTGAGGTTGTTCACGTAATGTGTTCAGCATTTAAACCAAACTCACCTTCTGTGAATTTTACATGACCAGAATTCACCATCACAAATCTGCACATTCAGTCTGTATGTGTCAAATTTGGAGGCTACTTGGGAAAACTACAATCAAAATAAAGGAATAATACACCTCCAAATGAATGGCCACATCTTCATCTATCATATGTGATAAAAACATAAAAATTCTGCGTTCCTTACAGTGGAATTATGGGTTGTCAAAACAATTAGTTACGATTATACAGATCGAACCATAGGTTTATTAATTTCTCAATATAGTCATTGTGTTCCCTTTACTTTTAATTTAAATTTTGTCCCTGAAATTGACTTAATTAATGTTGTATTGTTGATAGGATTTGTAATAGCTCATCTCTTTTGATTTGTATTCTAAAGTATGCCTGGTGCAGTTATAATTCATAATTGCTCTGACATTGTAGTTTACATTTTAGGATGCAAAACTATGGTATTTTCAGTATGATACAACCCATTTAATACATTGTAATAGTTTGTAAGTGGACTTTTATTATTCATTAACTAAGAAGTTTAATGTGAAAATGAGCTACATGCTGACATAAAAGCAGCCCGCCCCAGGTGCCCTTTTGGATAATCTTGTCTTCCCCACATTGCTTTGCTTCACAACACACCCTCCCTCTTTGTAGGCACTATATTTGCCAGCCATATCAAAGACATACAGTTATTTATTGTCCTTAACTCCTCAGTTGGAGTGCTCGGGTTCATTTGACCTTTGTTGATCTGTCTTCTAGTTGTGTGTTTTCAAGCAAACTGCTGAAGCGTGTGTTCAACTTAGCACACTTAAGTATTAGGTGTTTTGGCTATGTCTGCATGTTGAGAAAGAGCTTTGCTGAATAGTGATTGATCTATGCATGCACTTAGAATTAAGCTCCTCATGGAATCAAAGCTTCTTCTTTATTGTAAAAGGATTTTTAAGGATTTTGATGGCAATTTATTACAACATGTATTAAGTATAACAAGTAGTCTTGTGTTACATGTGACAAGAATATTCTATCCTGATTTATACTTAATATGGTAAAAGCATATTGCTGTTTTAACTTTAGGGCTGAAGACTTCTAGATCAATACAGTAAAAAACACTGGACAGCCACTCTTCAACTTTTATTCAGTTTTGATTAATGTCTATAAAACAGAACATTAATAAAAACCCCCAAATATATGATAAAAAAAATTATCCAAAGAAACCTAACACTCAGAATTGAGGACAATCCAGAAATAAATTTGCCAGTGTAGACCTACTTTGTATTCTTCAAGTGTCAAAATTTCTATAAAGGCTTTAATTCAATCAACACATTGGGGTATTTGCCACGTAGTTCCTGGCCCAGCAAGTACCATTCTCAACTTTCATAGGCTACGATGTGCCTAGAGACAAAACTATTTGCATGAATGAAACTTGTTGTCTCATTTGTGGGAGCTGATAAAGAGCTTTGTTCTCCTAACCCTCTTATCCATACAGCATGAATTAATAAACCAAATGAAGACTAGGAAGTAAGTATAAGGGATGTTCAGGATATTTGGATTGCATCAGCAAATGTGAATCTGTCCCAAAAGTCACTCTAAAAAGTCTGCTTTGCAGATTCTTATATGGTTATCTATCATTTAGAAGAATATTTTCTTTTTGAGTCACAACTATACACATTTAGCTTGGTCTCTCAGGAGACCTGTGTTGAGCTCTATTCTGAATTCAGGTTTTAAATAGGCCAAAATATGTAAGTAAAATAATCCTTTTGACCAAGTACTATCTCCATCCAGATACTCTTTTTTGCTTATAACCTTTCCCAAGTTACATGTCAATATGATACCAGATAAGCTTTATCTTGGGAATTACAATGTGTATCCAGTATACTTAACATTCATTGCAATGACAAAGGGCAGTTAGTTCTTTCCAAGAAATTCACAGACTGTTAAAAAAAATGACTTTTTCTACCATGTGAATTTTTGGAACATTTGCTTTTCTAGTCTTGCATTTTAAAAATGGGAATTTTGTCTCAAATGTTAAATATACTTGCATAAACACTCACTTCAGACTGAGGAGAAATTAACCCAATTCATTCAGAATGCTAGTTAAAGAGAAGTAATTACTCAGAATTCAACTGCTTGTCATGGTGCAGAGACCTGCAAAATTCCCAGCTGCATAAATCTGTGTATAAATCAATTTCAGAATAATTAAAAAGCTCTGCTATTTTAGCCAAAACCCCCTGGGACAAGTTTGAGCCAAGAGCAATATTTGGTTTTCAGGTAAGTTTCTGGCAGCTTTTTGTAAGCAAAATTTTAACTGATGCTTTACTACTCTGTTGTTAGTTGTGGCTTTTGCATGGTAGGGATTATCTTGCAAGAAACAATGCATACAAAAACCCACTTTATTATTTGCCTTATCTAGGTGATTTCAAGGCAATCTATGGACTACATGCCTCACTACTCAGTCATTCATAAGCTTTTGATACATAAAACAGTAAGATATGAGGCTTAATTTGTCCAGAATAATTCTTACTTTACAGCTGATGCATCTCTCTCTCCGTTTCAGGCTCAGAAATATGCTGCTACAGTGAAATACTGTCCCCAGCTTCCTAAGAAAATGAAGCAGGATGCAAAGCCACGATGCAATGCCATTAGTTAGACAGCCTAATGCCATGCAGACAACTTGTTTCAGAAGGATCCACCAAAGCACTAACACAAGCACGTTCTTCCCCAGATGTGTCTAGTGAAGGCCTTTCAAGCCTAAAGCACTGAAGTTTTCTATATGAAAAAAATGAAAGCACCACTCTTAAGTAAGAACTCAATTAAATTGGACTATGTGCTCAGAAAACAGTTTACAACGAGCGCTTTCAGCATACCTGTAGCTGTTCCTTCCTCCAGGTAGCCTAGTAGAGGATAATGGCCAGCATTGTTCATAATGTTCAAGAAAAACATAAAGGTGTTCTTTGGTATTATGTTGTTCTGTGTCTGTCAAAATGAGGTAAGATTTGTTCTTAGTGGCCATGGTCAGCCTGGAGCAGGTGTGATATGTGTAAAAGGTTTTGAGACTGGCAGATGAAGAGATGGAGTACAGGCCACATTTCTGAAGCTTACATCTGGACATTTGAACTTGAAAATGCTGTGGACTTTTTTTTCAGGGATATGCCTCAGCCCAATGAGGAACATGATTAGGACTTTGAGAGAATAATTGGCATGATTTTTTCTATAATATGGTTCAAATTCAAGCTAGTGTTACCAATGTCTCCGTTTAGCTAGCTCTGTGAATCCAAAGGTTGAACTCCAGAATTTTAATCTGAAGGTTAGATATCCAGAAAACCCTCAACAACTATTAAACTGTTTGCTATCCAAGTTGTCAAAAAGGAGATTCACAGTGAGAAGATATTTATATCCCCTCTGTATCAATTGAAAACAGCCTGACCAGCTTTAAGATTCCCTATGAGAATCTTAAAAGACCTTTTGGCATAGACTTTGAGATAGGTAAAAGATGGATAAACGAGATGGACTTATACAAAGTTCAAATCAGGGACTCAATACTGAAAAGAACATGCAGCAGCAGAGAAAAATATCTCTCCAAGTCCCATTACTGGTTGATCAAATGAGTACATTTAGATTGTAGCAGAATGGCTAATCTTAATTAAGACAAAGCATACATCAGCTTTTGTTACTTAACCCTCTTTCTTGCTTATTATGTTCTTAAAGATCAACAAATAATCCTTTGTTTTGAAAACACTATCCAGAATCCCTGCCATTTCAAATTCATTACAACTCCCTGAATAAAGCCTGTAGTGGGGACCAAAACAGGTTTTATCTGCTGAGTTAATCCCATGCAAAATCACTGTGTCCTGTAGCTTGATCAGTCCAATTGACCAGTATGGACAATCATCCATTTCTGTTTCAATACTTTGGAATTGGAAAGGATGCTACAGAACAGAATGGAAGGAGGGCAGAGGAGGAGTTGTAATCTCGCTATAGACATTTTATCCTTGAATGTGATTTCATGGGTGATATAAACAACTGAAGACACTAAATGAATGTCTTGTTCGGTTACTTTCTATTTTGTCTCTTAATTGATGCATGCACACTGTATCCAACTTTAACTTAATACTTGGTCTGTAAAACATGCTGATGGTCTATTGATGGCACTGGCTGTAGTATTAGTAATCAAGAAATCACTAACTAACCTTCTGTAAGCAAACTACCCTTGTAAAGGGACTGGTTTTGCATGCTGTATTTCATCTCTCCATGTGATGGGTCTATGGCAAACAAAAAATTGGAGTGTCAAAATGCTGGAAGGTTTAAGAAATTTACACTTCTTTTCTGCAATCCCCCAAAAAGTTCTAATTATACTAAAAACAATTAAACTTTGGGGACTTGATTTTCTAGGAGATTTTTCCATTACTTTTCACCATTTTATTTTAGTTGAGATAATAAACCTCTCTCTCAGTGAAAGTCACCACATTGATATTCGTCGCAGTTTTGCAGTGCATTAGGAATTTTCATCTTCTCTGAGTATATTTCACCACAAAAATCATGAGCCTTCAGACGTGCTACAGTTCTTAAGGAGCTTACGGAAGTCGCAGACCAGTGTAGATACATAACACTGGCTGGGAGACGATGCTACCGTCCACAGCATGATTACAGAGGTACCCATGGCTGCTTGTTTAATTCAGTGGTGGTCTCCCTGCATCTTGCAGAAGGACTGGGCAACAACCGCCAGCTCTGCTCTGGTGTTGTGCGCTCAGAAGAGAAGACCAGCGTTTCTTTATTAGAGTAGCAGTAGCAGAATCTACTGCAAATTGCAAGCTGTGAGCACTATTATACTGGAATGACCATGTAGAGTTTAATTCTTTTTAGCTCTGCAGGTTATGTATCATCATGTTGCTCTGTTCATACTTTTTTTTTTTTTTTTTTTAAGAACAGTTTTGTTCAGAAAAGCTCTGTGGGATTTGGGGAATCTTTATGCCATATAAATGTAAGATAGTACTAATATGGTTTTTAAAGCCACATGCAGGGCTTACTCTTGATCCCACTGAAGTCAATGGGATTTTGCCATGCTTTGATGGGACTAGAATGGGGCTCATAGTGAGCAGGGAAAAATTGATGTAGTTGTTTAAAGGTTATTTTAAATTCAAACTCTGATATCTCATGGCAAAGAACCATTTTAACTACAAGGAAGCCTGTGTACATCACGTCCTGAAACACCGAACTCTGACAAATCTGCCTTTGGAAAGCCTGTCTTGCAGAGGGCGAGGTAAATAAGGAAGGTCATTCATTTGGATAACTGGGGGTCAGGGTCAGGAAGCTGAGGTTTCTGTGTCAGCCTTGGAGCACGTGCTAGGTCTTTGAATAATCGTGTTGGTTGAAATCAAGAAAGATTCCCAGAGATATACTCTTTAGGTACCTAACTTATGTTCACTGATACGACCATATCAAGACATTGTAGATCTAGGTCTTTAATCCAATTCAAGTACTAAAGAATGAACCATTTAGGACAGTGTTTGAATATATTAGTAACTTAAACACTGCCCTGGTACCATTGGCTGTCCTGAATAAGGAAGAACATGGCTTACTGAATCAGAAATACCTTTTTTCCCCACACAGACTTCCTAACTCCTCAGTATTAGTAAAGTTGACAAGTGTTAAGGGAGGGGGCTTTTGCC
Organism: Haliaeetus albicilla; assembly: GCF_947461875.1. NCBI lineage: Eukaryota > Metazoa > Chordata > Aves > Accipitriformes > Accipitridae > Haliaeetus > Haliaeetus albicilla. The sequence continues at coordinate 40,695,056 of NC_091483.1, forward strand.
TGCCTTTTCTGCAACAAATGAAGTAGTGTGATACAGTGTATATTTTCTTTTCACAGAGACAGTTCTGAAATATAATCAGACCTAGTCTTCCTATCCAGTAAATAAGGGGAGAGGCCCTGAGGAAAAGGTAAGGAATTATAATTAAAGAGGGAGAGAAAAATAAACATTCATACAGAGTTCTGCATTTCATAGCTTTCCAGTGTTTGACTTTGCAGTCTTGATGTGTTCTTTAAATGAAGTTTGGCTACAATCATTTATGCTACACAGCACTATACTGAAAGTTCAGATTCTTTCATGTACCATATTGGCACCTATATGGTTCACTACTATATTTCCAACTTCTAAAACCACTGCAGAGATCTCTTCTACTTGATCAGATAGAACAGCTAACAACAGTAGTAAAGTTTAATGTTTTTACAGTAGTAGACTATTTACTGTAAAACAGTCATAAAACAGAGATGGGAAAGTACTTTTCCATACAGTAAAAATACTCTTTTGGAGCAGAGAAATGATGACTCTGGAAATTCAGGTTACATTCAAGTTTTGGATGTGAATATTGAATGCAGTAATGAGCCTTTCTGCTCCTTCTAACTCAAACTCTGGCCTTTCTGAACATTTTTTTCCTTTGCTGGTTTCTTACTCCAGTCTCACTATCTCTCTCATTTCCATCTCTGAATCACTGTATTTAGCCCCTGCTATTCCTGCTTTCTAACCTAAGCACCTCATGCAGTAGAACAGCTCTTCCCTTTCTAGCCCAGCTATTTACAGCTACTGTTTTGCACTAAACCATTAAAATACTATATTTTTTGTTGGTTTGAGCCTTTCTTTCTTACCTGCATTTGTCTCTTCTCTGCTTCTGTCTTTTCTTCCTTTTGGCAGTATGATAAGAGGGCCTTTTCTCCAGCAAATCTTAAGGAGAAGAGAAAAAGCAGAGAAGACACCTCCTTGTTCTCAATTCAGGTGCCAAAACCCATGGTGTGCTACAATACTCAGAATAAACAACTTTGACAGAAATCTTGCTCAGCACCTGCATTCTCAAACAAGAGCTTTTTCACTATGGACCAAGTTCATGTAACATTAAACATGTCTTTAAAGAACGTGTAAAAAAAGGTTATTTTTAGACAAAAAGTTTATTTTTAAAAAACTTAACATTAGAAAGGAGAAAGTAAGTTGCAGAATAATCTCTTAAATGTCAGGCTTATGAAGTACAGCAGAACAGTAGTTTTACAAATTCATGCAAAGAAATGACCTTTCACTGAAAACATGGGCAGATGGAAGTTAGATGGGTTAAAATGCAAACAAGTTCTCAAATCTATTCTCTACTTAAATCTTTGAAAAAAAGGAGCCATAACCAAATAGAAATTAAGAGAGTTCCTGAATGGTTTATGTTTGATTTCCAGTTCACTCTGACCTTTATTTTTGAGATACACATTTTACTATTTACTAGTAAAAGTATTCCCTTTTACCTACAGGGAGATTCAATCCATCATCATTCAAAAATAACAAAAACATTCCAGAACATCTCTGAAATTAGAACTTGTATATTTAAGGAATGTTGTGCCTATTTCCAAGACAAGAAATATCTGTTCTGTCATTATTTCCACAGAGTGCACATATTTACCTGTACTGTAGTTCAAGCTTATAAAATAACTTTAACAGCCCACATCTAAAGATCAGGGTAAAACTTCGATAATGCAAAAACCCCAAATCATATGACACTGTGCTATTAAGTATCAAGAGTTTATTTGTTTCTCACCTGAAGAACCCCTACAGAAAACAAAATGGTCTTCTCACACTCCAGGTGCCAAGTGTTGTCATTGACTCCTTAAGACGCAGTATAGGTAAGTCCAAACATGCTTTTGTAGGTTTTTTTTCCCCCACCTCCAGCTAATCCCATGACAGGTGTATTTAATGAAGCCAAATTTCATAGTCTAACCAATTTTATTATCTCTAGAAAGATAAACATGATTGCAGATCCACCACCATGCCCCCTCAGAATGAACAGAAAGACTTTCAGGCTGAAAACATCTCTCCTGGTCACATTTTCTGGAATGCTGTGGTAACACCAATAAATGATCTGGATTAATGCTGGTTATATCAAGCTTTGAATAAAAATGGCTGTGCTATCACAGCTTTCACATTGCGGTGACAGAGGACAGGGTCACCGGTGGCTGTGACCACCCACACATCAGAGAAACTGGTTGACAGCACTGATCAGAAAAAAGAAACACACCAAAAAAGAGCAAAAAGGAGTTAAAATGTGGTTTCCACTTGCTCTTGAAGCCATGTAGTCAGGTGCCCTTATTGGTAACAGCTGTACACTATAGCTTGTCTTCATCCAGGAAAATGTAGCAAATTCAGCTGTGCTATGTGAGCGAAGGTGTTGAATGCTTTCTGTGAAGAAATGACCAATATCAGCCCTTTTGCCTCATGTCACAAGGTCCAGAGGAACTCATGCCTGCAGAAACAAAACATTTTAAAATGCTCAAAAAAGGATTTTGCAGGTCATGCTCTGAACCTGAAAAATTGTGGGAATTTGAAAAAAATAGAAGATGCAAATTCTAGAAGTTGAATTCTTATGTAGTGAGCAATTAAGGTGGACTGATAATGAACCCTTCAAAATTAAAGTAACTTTTTTGATATATAGATTGATTCAGCAGAGGGTAGAAAGAAAAGCAGGGAAGCCACAATGACAGTCTGAAAAGTTACAATGCCAGATGCTAATCATTTGTAGTAAAATCTATGAATCAGTTGGGAAGGTCGTTGTGACAGGTGTGTTTTGGAGATTTTCCCCTCACATGCAAAAGAAGTAGTCCCTTGGTTTAGTGAAATAAATACAGATGGATGTAGACTGTAGTAAATATTTTAACGAACTTCCCACTCCTTGAAAAAGACTTCTGTAAGAAGGGATACCACCTTCTGCATCAGACTTGGTTTTTGCTTTTTTCTTGTTTTCTATTTTTCTCTTCTGGATCCTCACATGACTTCATATTCATATGGATTTATCAGGCATTATTTCCTCACCCTTCCAAACAAATCTGAGTAAAATAAAGAACCTGTCAAATGCAGCTATAACATGGAATTTTTCTTCTGACTGCATCTTCCTTCCCTATAAACAGGCAGAAATAGTCATTTGTCACAGAAAAATAAGAGAATCCATCTTCATAGCACAACAGGACAAATCTGACCATGGATTCTCTTGAGAAATCAGAAAGTTACCTAACTTTCATGGGCTTATTTCCTTACTGCTGTTGGCTCAGATAAAAATTGAAATATTGTAGAACTATCCTGTCCATTTTTGTGGTCACATTCTTTCACCTTCTCCTCAACCCTGCAGCCATCTTCTGTATTATCTTGAACTTACCCAGCAAAATAGAGCTGGTTCCTTGGATTGGCCTTCTACATACTTTTGCAATATAAACAACAAAGTGAAAAAATATGTGGAGTTTCATTCTTACACAGACTTTCTTTTCAAGGCATTTTTTTTCTTTTATCTCTACAGCGATAGCTAAGAAGATACTAATTTACAATTGATTAACCAATTTGATCTGTTTCTCATTTACTGATTCATCACCATTTCCAGCATTGCCACATGCAAACATAGTAAGAAAAATACCAGCCAAACAAGTTTTTTTGGACAACACAGCACCATTTCTTCTAAGCATTTTATTAACCTATGAAATATTTTATGTCGTATTTTAGAGTCAGCAAAAGAATCTGGCAATGTAAAAATGTTCTAGTTTCCCCAACTTTCTGATCATTTCAAAATGATCTTTTTTTTCCCCCAACTGCAACAGCAAGAATTTTGAATTATTGAAATCCCCCTTGAAACAGAATTTTCAGCGCATGGTAGGTTGAAGTCATTTGCTGTCATTGAGAGGGGAAACAGCCATTAGGTACCAGTCATATCTCCTGATCTTTACTGGTGGGTTCATAGGCAGCTTCTCTACAGTTTTTTGTTGCTGAGCTGGAACAATGTTCCTGAAGGAAAATTTATGTTAGTGAAATAGTATTATCTGTTTTTATCCAACAGCCTCATTTTCATTAATCTAATGCTGATGTCAGAGGATTTCTCCTTCTTTAGGGTGATATCAAAAAACTTACTGCATTGACTCAGAGAACAGTAGGCATTGTTTACTGAAAAAAAGTAAAAAAAAAAATTTTTTTAATTAATCTGCAATATGTCTCAATTTGCCATGAAAGATAACTAGTTTTAAAAACTGCAAATAAAATATTGGGGCATAGTACACTGAAGGTATTATATTTGCCTATTTGCAGAACATAGACAAATTTAGGAGCAGAGTAATCACTGATTACCAGGCATATTCAGATTTGTTTTCACTTCCTTTCATGGAATTAAACATATTTTAAAATATCTCATAATGAAATTAGAGAAGTCAAGTCCTAGTGACTGTACTCAGATTAAATTACAGAGAAAGAAAACCAGATAGTCCTGACTTGCTACCTCTAATACAGACATTACTGTATCTGGTACATCTCTCAATTAGGGCCAGGAACAGACATTGTCATCCCTACAAAAAGAATGATAACCTCTAGCCAAGGACTAAGGACTAAAACTATGTGGGAACTCCATAGGGTAGAGACTGCTACTATTGCCAGGGGCAAAACCATGTAGAAGCATGTTGAAGAACTGCACATGCAATTTTGGGCCTTCTTTTAGAATTCCAACCTAAAGAAAACAAGGTGTCATAACTGCATTTTGAGCGCATGGTAGATAACCAGCTATTCTTCAAAGGCAGCCAGAACAGAGTATGTAACTGAATACTTAATGATGTATTTTTGTGACTTTCTTATTTTAGAATATAATTTAAATGACTAATACTGAATCAGGGGGACCCGTATAAAACACAGTGAAAACAAGTAGCGTAACACAAGTTCTGACATTCTGCTTTCCAAATCAGAATAAACTAATAAGTTTCCAAAACAAGGTTCTGAAGAAAGAAATTCTTAGAATGATGGCTTTTGTTTAACACCAAAAATATTAAAATTTATTTAAAAGAAATCAAACAATTCTACTGAAATGAAAATATATTACAAAAAAGTTTCAAATTTCAAAAACTGGGAAATTGCAACAATTCTTTTAGTTTTGCTCCCTTGAAAATTTTGTCCAAATCTATGTTTTCTTGAAATAATTTGACTTAAAGTGGAGTTTTCCATTAGAAATTTACTACAATTAAATATTTTTCACACAATTTACCATCTAGGTTTAAAATGAGCTTACACTGAGAAAGAACTGTGTCAAGGAGAAATCCCTCCCAATAAAACATTAAAATGCATATTTTTTCATTAAATATATTTCCTGTGTACTACAAAAAAGGCCTTCTGCTACCCTCTGTTAGTGCCTATTGAAACTGAATGATTGTTTCAAATACCATAGCTTAGAGCTTGACTTCCTATGGTTTTATTATTCATTTCCTCTCAGCAAGAAATAATGAATTCAGAATAATCTTTTGTAAAAATCTTGCTGTATTACAATGAAGAAAGTTTGACAGAAATATAGCTATATATCTTGTGTTTACAGTAGCCTCCATTGTCTGGTAAAGGAAACACAATTTTATTTATTGAAATAATAGCACATTTTGAAATAGTGCACTACTACACTCTGCATTCGAGTCTTTTAAGTTCTGTCACCTTAAGAAAACAAACAAAAAATTTTGCCATAGATATTGCTAAATAATACTTCAGCTCTGGCATAGATCATCGTTTCTCTTACACGCTCCTGTAAAGCTTGTTTGTCTTCTGCTTGGCAATTCTAGCAAATTCTGCTCAAGTATTTAGAGAAGAAACAAAAAAAATCCTACAGGATGACGCAAGACTACTGGATATAGGATAACTTATTCTTTGAGTTGGTAACCGAAAATTGAGATCAACCTTGTTCATCCTTTACCATTTGTCAGATGATCCTGTAGTAACAGCCTGTCCACCTACTATTTAAGCCAGAAAACACGATTCTGCCAAAACGTGCCTGAGCTCCGCAGAAGCAGACCTTGAGCCAAATCGTAAGAAAACAGCAGCAAATTGATGCGACCCACCCCTCGGGGTGTAGGAAACAGAGCACGCCTGTGATTAATGTGTGCTGCCGCTGGATGTCACTGATGGTCCGCTGACACGGCGTACGTAATTAAACGGCATCTCGGAACAGGAGACCCTCTCCCCCGTACATGGAGACACCATTAATAAAATCTAGCCTAATGAGAAACGTAACAGTTAAAGAGGTATCAGCTGGCTAGTTTAACACCAAAAGATTCATCTCGCCTGGAGAATAATTTACAGGTTCATTCTACAGCCGGGGAGGGAAATCTCATTGCACTCCGCATCGTTAGCGTGTAGCAGCATCTCCTGGTATGAGATACTGAGCTGCCCAAGCTCTGTACTCCCATTTCCAAAAGCTGCCCGTTGATAAAAGGTAGCTGCTTTTGTGAACCTTGCTATTTGATGCTACGGGAGGGATCACCCCAAAAAAGCTATAGTATTACATGTGGAGTAAAAAGTGGGCTGTTAGAGCCAAAATAAATATTTTAAATAAATAATTCTCTCCATAAATGTGTCAGAGGATTTTATAGCCATCCTATTTTATGGTCTTTGACCAGTTTCTGGTTTTTCTTGATATTTTTATAACTTCTATGGAAAAAAAAAAGAACATGATATCTTTAGGGAAAAGTTCTTACTTCTTCATTATCTTACAAACAAGAAATGGCACGCTGAGACAGACCAAGGAATATGAGGTTCTGTCTTCATTTCAAATTCAAACTTCTTTTCTTGTGTTTTGTTCAATTTTCTCTTTCTGTTATTGCTTTCCTCAGAGATTTTTTACATTTTTTTACTGATATCTCTTGAATTAACCATTCAAGACAGAAGAGTGTTACTAAAACCTAAGTTATGGCACACCGTAATTACCTCCTATCGCTACCCTCACTCAGGACTTACACAGAAATCCAGATGTGCTCCAAGCCTATGTGAGTTTGTGCCCCAGTTGCAGCACCACTGAACCAAGTCAAAACAACATAAAGCCCTGAAAAACATCACTAATCCTAATAAAATATTATCTCAAGACAAGGTGCTATATTAACCATACTGTCTACATGGCTTGGGTCATGTTTGCCTGTACATACATACACTACAATCTGAATCTATCTTGTTACAATATATGTATTTACCTATCCTCAGATATCTCAACATCCTACACATCTGTTTTGTCTAGCACTTCAATCTTGACAAGAGCCCAGGTTGCATATTTTTTCCTGTATCCAAAGAAGCGTACTGGTGGTATCTATATGGAACAATAGCAACAGATTCACCGCTTCTTTAATCTGACTTCAGATTATATACACTAGGCTACCACTAGGCATTTGGGAGTTACTGTGGAAGACAGAAGCATATGTCCTCATAAGCAAAGAACCACTACTTAAATCCAGTGAGTTTGCAAAAGATAATATTCATTTCGGAACAACTGCCTGAAACCTGTTACAGCAGCCAAGACAAAGCAGGCAAAACAGATACCATTTATTACAGAAACTTCTAGCATTGCTGTTTGGTTTTATTATAATCTATTGTTGGGCTGGTAGGTGCACTGGTAACTGCTGATATTCTCAACCGGTGGTTTTGTCTGCTTCCATGGTAACAATGAGCATCCATGTGCATTAGAGTTAGAAATATCCCCGAAGTTGACCTGTTACATGCTAGGGTCATTATCTCAACCCTTTAGAGGCAGGTGGGAAAAGTAAATCAAGGAAAATAAGCGGTACAAGACAGGCTTTCAAGTATTTTTCCTTGGGAAAGATTTTTCATGCTTTTTCTTTTTTGGTGTATTTTAACAGAGACAGCAAAGCAATCTCTCTTAAGAGGATGGTCATACATACCCCTTCTCCCTTATGTTAGGTAGAAAGAGAATATAATAGTGAAAGTTTCTCTCTTATACAGAATCTCTTTTTTTTCCTTTTTTAAATGGTTGGAAGGCATTTGGGCTATGTTCTATATTTATCTCTCAGAAGCCCTTTGTTATCTTACTGAAAAGAATTTTTTCCTCTATGATTTGACTGTTAAGGAAGAGTTATTCAACCTCCTTTCAATTGCCTAAAGAGCTGTATTTGTCAGTCCTTCCTTGCACACTTAATACAGTGGCTAAGAGATTATCTCAGTTAAGGGATTTAATACTTTCATCAATCATTTGATCATAACCTACCCAATCTGCTTATTTTCCTTTCCAGGTAAGTACAGCACATGGAATAACTGAAATTACAGTTCTCTAAATGTCTTGTCCAAATCTCACATCAGTATCTCCAGAACACATCTTGGTATACAATAATTCAACTTATTTCTGTGTTGTACCCAATGTATTAACAGGGTTACTCGACAAGACAATCAAACAAAAATTACACACAGCTGGGAGACACTTCTGGTATGCCACGCAGAGGAGAATGGACAACTGCAACAAGAGTTGAGCCTGGGATAATCCTGGAAGGAAAAAGGTTTAATTGCAACATGGAGAAGACTCACTAACCAGAATCAGAGCAAAGAAGCTTTTTGTAGGACATAAAGAGAGTTGCGTAAGGGTCGTACAGCTCATGAAGCCACTGAAAAGCTGCTGGACTGTAGAACAAGACTGAGGAGAAGTACCACCTTGCAAGGACTCAGTAGGCAGGGGGAGATTTAAGCTCAACCGTTTTTATTTAATGTCTTAACCAACAAATCTTTTTTTTTTTTTCCTATTATTTATTTTTAAAACAATGGTTTAGAAACTGGAAGCATATAAGCATGCTCACTAGAAGGAAAGGTGAGTGTTCTGAATTGCCACCAGTCATGATTTTGGAAGAGTCAAATGAAAGAAATTATATTCTGTTCTTTTGTGTGCATTTCTTCTAAAAAACTAAGCCTTACTATAGAATGTATCTCTGGTCCACTAGTAGCTGGTGAGTAGTGTCAGATGTTCACACTGTTTTGTTTTGGGTTTTGGTGGGGGTTTTTTGAAAGCAAAATAATATGTAATTTAGAGACTCATATTTTAATGCAAGGAGACTATGGAAATCATCTGTTGAAGTTCTTTCTACCCTGGGGTATAAGAATCACCTGGCCATGTGCACCCTGATACCCAAGATCTGATAGCTTAGCATGCATTTATCATTGGAAATTAGTGTAGCAACTTAGGTACCACTTCTTAAGACTCTAATTTTTATGAATATCTCTAAATATGATATAACAAAAGTAAAAATTATACAGTAAAACTCATTTTTACCTCCCATTTTTCAAGAGACAACTTAAAAGGACTCTTCTATGAGCTTATCACATATTGACCTGGAATGGCAGCCATTCTCTTTACCATGATGAAAATTGTCCTGTTCACTGCATTTGGAATATTCAGTGAGAATACAACTCAATATGGTGGCATGAAGAATTTTTAATTTAGTTTTCCATTCACAAAATCCAGAGATTCAGCCACAACTACTAAAATGCCCCTTTTGTCTGTTGTAATTACTCAGATCAGTGGAGTTACAGTAATATGGGATTTGAATGGTATTGCAGTGGTACAGACCATAAAACCAAATAGAACTGGATGTTCAAACAGTTTAAGAGATTGAAATCTTCTATCTCCTATGCCTAACACAGTTATGCTCCCTCAATTAAATTCATAGTTGTCAGAGAAGCCTTATGTCCTTGTGTAATGGGAATAGGTAGCTAACTTGAAATACCTATATTAGTAAAACCAAGAACAAATTTAACAAAAGTAAAAAATTTATTCAATCTCTAAGTTACTTTACTAGCTATCGTAGGCAACCAAATGGTAGAAATTAGAGGCATAGCCTTCCGATTTACATAGGAATACTGAGACACTGTTCAGGCTTTTTTATTGGAGTGGATGTGTTCACAAAACTGGAGACAGTTTTCCAAAAATAAACTGAAAAGTGTGGCTTACATATTCCAAACACATGCATGTATTTTTAAGAGTTTTAATCTACAGCTTTTGGGGCAAATCCAATTTACTCCCTCACTTAGGGTAAATACACATAATGAGGTTCCCAGATGAAATCAAATGGAAGATCTGGCCCACAGTCTAGCTAATTTCTGCCTTTGCCTGACAAGTACTTTTTAAGCCTGATCAAGCCATCTTATTTAAAATTTTAACTAAGTCTTTAACCAAACAAAATTAAACTTTCCAAAGGGATGCTTTTCACAGTATGACTTTGAACTAGCTTACAAAAGATAGCTGAATTGATCCTGGCTTGCAAAAATCATCTCCCGCTTGATCTTCCCAGAAGTCATTCCTTTGGAAAATAATTTTGCGCATCATAGTGGTGTCATTTGAGAACTCAAACAAGAAGCAAGTTTGCAGTAGATATATTGGCTAGATCTGAAGGTGATAAAAAGAACTTTTTATCCAGTGTGACAGTGGCTAGGGAATGAGTTACCATCCCTGCCTTCAGAAAATAGAAACCTGAAAGAAAAATGTTTTATGTTTAACTATAATAACAATAGTTAGCTAGACTTTTCCATCCTACTGCTACCATTAATCTTTGTATTTTATTTCTGTGATGTTCCTTTCATTTGGTCATGGCCCTTCAGCTGAACATCTATATTATATTCCTGTCATCTCCCACACATGCAAAACTCCTCCACAGAGGCACAGATATAAAAAAGAAACATAAAATATTTCCATTAAGACTGTCACCACTTTTCCTTCTTGTTTTGTGCACATGTGATAACATAGTATGGTTTCATTATTCCAGCAGTTGCAGCAAATGACAAATTTCTATCCTTCATGAAAAATATTGATAATTTTTAAGAACACAATTTAGACCTCTGTTCCTTTAAATACTATCATGCAATGTGGATGTAAAGACTTAATTCACATGATAAGCAGATAGCCTGGGCAGCTTAGGAGTTATCAACTCAATCTATTCATTACCATTGCTCAAGTGTGCATTTCTCTAGTGGAGCTGAGACAATGGCATAGATTGTGTAAGCCCTCCTAATCAATTTCTGTGCTAAATCAATATAAAAGAGTTTTTTTCAACAAGAAAAGCCAGGCAGGTGTGGGGGTTGACCCTGGCTGGATGCCAGGTGCCCACCAAAGCTGTTCTATCACTCCCCTCCTCAGCTGGACAGGGGAGAGAAAATATAACAAAGAGCTTGTGGGTCGAGATAAGGACAGGAGAGATCACTCAACCAATTACTGTCACAGGCAAAACAGACTCAGCTTGGGGAAAATTAACTCAATTTATTACAAATCAACCAGAATAAGGTAATGAGAAATAAACCCAAATCTCAGAACACCTTCCCTCCACCCCTCCCTTCTTCCCAGGCACAACTTCACTCCCAGATTCTCTACCTACCCCCTCCGGCGGCGCAGGGGGATGGGGAATGGGGTTTACGGTCAGTTCATCACACGTTATTTTCTGCCGCTTCACCATCCTCAGGGGCAGGACTCCTCACGCTCTTCACATGTTCCAGCGTGGGGTCCCACCCATGGGAGACAGTCCTCCATGAACTTCTCCAACGTGAGTCCTTCCCACGGGCTGCAGTTCTTCACGAACTGCTCCAGCATGGGTCCTTTCCATGGTGTGCAGTCCTTCAGGAGCACACTGCTCCAGCGTGGGTCCCCCACGGGGTCACAAGTCCTGCCAGAAAACCTGCTCCGTGGGCTCCTCTCTCCACAGATCCACAGGTCCTGCCAGGAACCTGCTCCAGCGTGGGCTTCCCATGGGGTCACAGCCTCCTTTGCGAACCCACCTGCTCCGGCGTGGGGTCCTCCACGGGCTGCAGGTGGAGATCTGCTCCACTGTGGACCTCCATGGGCTGCAGGGGGACAGCCTGCCTCACCAGGGTCTTCACAAGGGGCTGCTGCAGGGGAATCTCTGCTCCGGCACCTGGAGCATCTCCTCCCCCTCCTTCTTCACTGACCTTGGTGTCTACAGGGCTGTTTCTCTCACATCTTCTCACTCTCTCTCCAGCTGCTGTTTCTGTCTGTCCTGCAACTTTTTTTCCTTCTTAAAAATGTTATCACAGAGGCGTTACCACTATCGCTGATTGGCTCGGCCTTGGCTGGTGGCGGGTCTGTCTTAGAGCCAGCTGGTATTGGCTCTGTTGGACACAGGGGAAGCTTCCATCAGTTTCTTACAGAAGCAACCCTTGTAATGTCCTCCTTACCAAAACCTTGCCACACAAAGCCAATACAGCAGGCCAGAAAAAAAATGCTAAAGAGAGGTAAGGAAATATATTTATAATCCTTAGTTTAAGGCTTTTCTTTTTCCTTTCACTATAGATTCTATTCAGATTGGCCATTATAAGTACCTAATGGAAATCCTGCAACAGCAAGAGAAGGAGCTTCAGTGCTGATATGCATATCTAAAAGAACTTAAGCTCCCTACACCTCTGAAGAACAGGTCTCAGTGCCTGACTCTTCAACAAAGAAATACCTAAGGATCAATGACTTTCTAACCCCATGCTCTGGGAAGAAGCTGAAAGATGTGGCCAGAGGAAAGCCATAGCATGCTCCAGCATGGATCCCCACTCTAGACCTCAGGGCCTGATGCAGTAGGCATCTTCTGCATGGTTCAGATCAAGGTTCAGGGTGCCAAGGCAAACAGCTGTCTTCTCTCACAATAGGGGCTGGGACACAGCCCAGCCTCCGACATCATGAGCTCATCTTGAGGATAGAGTCAGTTTCCCTCATATTTATTCTTTCTGACATCTTTAATCATAAACTGCCAGTGACAAGAGAGGAAAGGCCTATCCCAGTCTTGCTTCTAAGCAGCACTTTGAGCCAAACTTACTTAGGATGGCCGAGCCCCACTTCTTGGGTGGGTAGTGCAGTGCACTACTTTGCTCTGTGACAGGACTGCTCCCTCTTCCAGTGACCTGGTGCTGAGGAAAGGTGGACTCATCACTGTGTTCAGTGCAGTCCATGCTACGAACAAAGCATGGCTAATGGATATGGCACTCAGGTGAGGTTAGGTCATCCCCTGTCCTTCTCAGTAAGAAGAGATGAAATACAGCTAACAGCCAGCCTATGCTCCACTGAACCTAGTCACTTAGGAAATTTTGGGGTTCCAAAGCACACAAATCTTCAGTGTAATAGTTACACAAATTATAAAGTCCAGTGCCTGGGGAAAAAGAAAAAAAAAAAAGGCAGCAAGAGATTTAAAAGCATAGCTGCCTATTCCATACCTGTCTCTGCTTTAGATCTTTGCAAAAAATTTGCCGTTGGGGAGAACTCACAAAAGTTAGGTGGAAGGATTTTAATGTTGCGATTCAACCTCAAACCATCACCCAAAAGGATCAGACTTTACATCCAAATACTCCTACCTTATGAAAACTGGTAGGAAAATGTACATATTTTGTGGAAAAGTAGTAGAAAATATAAAATTGTACACAAGAAACTTAGCTAAAATGGCCTATTATTTAATACTTTCTTGGTGTCAGCATCTTCTTGAGAAAGTCAAAACAATTTTTTCTCCAAATGGTTTTTATCTGTAAGTGAAGGCATTTGTAATTCTTTTTCTTTTCAGTTCAACTAATTATAGCCTTTAGCCCTTCTATACAAAATGATAATTTCAGAAATACAAAAGTAAATTCATCATGACATCCGAACAGGGGTTAACCACATCAAGTCCCATAAATAGTAAAAGAAATTGTATCATTAAATCTCCTTGCATCAGAATGAGTCTTTAACACTAAAGTCAATGATCTCAATTTGCTTACCTTGTGTGAAATTGTGAAAAGAAAAATGAAGTTGCTGTGTTATTAATGTTTTAAAACTAAATTCTCTATTGTATATACAGAGTAACAGTTCCGTGATTTATTTAAATTTACATTGTAGGTTATACCCATATTAACATCATAACATTCTTCTCATACAGAGATGAAATCCATCATAATGTCTCCTCAGGAGTTGCTGCAATGCATCAGTGTCAGACTGTGTCAGTGGGCTCCATTATTGACGATTTTTCCACCAGCATTTTGGTCCATTCAGAAACATCAGGGTGATTTTGAAGTGTGCCTAGGTGAGCAAATTATTTCCTCAGATACCTTGAATGAGACATAAGAAAACAGGAAGAAAAATACTTCTGGACTAGAACATATTCTTTTTTCTATCTTTGTGTTCATTTTTACCCTGACAGCACATTAAAATATTAAAAAATTAAAAGCACCATTTTTACATCACATATGCGTAAAAGGTAACTGAACTATCATATTGTCCAGCACATGCTGTTTGGCACATTATGCTTTTAGGCTTCTCATGTAAACCTAGCATACTCATTTTGACTGTCATAAAAATAATATTATATGCCATACAGCATCTATTGTTAATGGGCCAGCTGAATCAGTTCCCAGCTAATGTGCAAAGGTAAACCATCAAACCAGGGCAGCTCTCCAAGTGACTTGAGCTAGATCTGAACAGTTTTATAGGCCATTACTAATCCCTGACTGAACCAGTCCTCACACATGTGGGTTTTTTTTAAAAAAAAGGAAAAAATAATGTGTTCTAATAAAAATGTGAGAATATATTTAAGTCTGCCTCTGGTGGGGATTTTCCACAGCAAATATAAAAGTTTACAAGAAATTTTCTATAATAGTAGCTAAATGGCTAAGATACATAAAGTAAAATGCTTTGTTATTTTTGTGCCAATGATTTAGGTTTGGTTAGGAACAGAATTAAATACTCTGATTCTGTTAAAAGCAAATATCCCTGAATTAGGAGGTCAAGTGGAACTGCTAGACAACGGCAGAGCCTGATGAAGTTCTGCAGATATCTCATTCTATGGAGAAACAAATAATGGCATAACTTTATTCCAGCATTTGTGACATAAGATGATGATTTACATCAGTAATGATCATAGAATTTGGCTTTGGAGCAAACAGAGTACATGGGGGGGGTTGGACATCCTTACCCAAAGCTTCATCACTTGTGGTAACTGTCACTGATGTGTAAAATTCTGTCTGCTGATTCATGTGTGACTGTCACTAGACATAGGTACAGGTATGTATCTGAGTGCAAAGTTATTTTTCTATTTTTTCCTACTCTGAAGTGGTTAATTTTCACTGGAAAAAATCGCAGACAAATTTTGACATTACCATTAGTCTGGAGTGTGTAAGTTTTTTTAAAAATATAGTAAAATATTCAAGCATCTCACAACTTCATCCTATCTTCTGTTTCACTTGAAAACTGAATGATGTATTGAAATGCTAGAGAAATAAAGGAGTTATTACAGCAATATCTGAGGGTTTTCTTTCTGTAAGTGATAAAATGCCCTGACTGAATGATTCCTTAGGCAGTGTTAATAAAAGAGTTAGTTCTCTGCCACATTCTTTCATGCAGCTCTGTTTTTCTCCGTCTTTTAAGAGTCAGGAAACCTAACTGTCTCTATGTTGAATATGCATTACACATCCACTTCAATGCATTCACAGCAGATCAAAAAGAAAAAGCAGGGGAAGAAGTCTTAAAAAAAATTCACTCAGGTGTGAAATATATTACCTTTGCTAGATAATGCCAGTGACTCTCGCATTCTAATTTTTTTTCTCTAAATATGCAGACGAAAATATTTTCCTTGAGGCTGTCACCCTTCTTTGTTATTTCAGCTAGCAACAATAATTTTCTTACCTTGACTTAACTGGAGAAAAATCTGATGTTGCAGAACATTGCTGAAGCACTAAAACCTCCCACGACTCTATTTCTTTCCCCTTACTACATTTCAGACCATACCTGTGTTTCCAGCAGCATTGCTAGTTGACTTCTTTCAGAGGGCTCATGCTTCCTCCTCTCCTCTTACACCTTCTACCTGGAGCATCTCTGCCTTTCAGGACAGTTGTTCCTTCTCTTCACATTCAGGTATCATCTCAGAACTAACCCCTTCCTTACTAGCAGTGATGCACTGCCAAGCAATAAAGGCTCTAACAATGCTGCGCTACTCATCACTTTTTCGACTTTATACTTTCCCTTCTGTGTGCTTCTTCCATCTTACCTAATGCTAGATGGCAAGTCCAGCCACCAGTGAAGTTGCTTGCATGTATGTGCTAAAGGAGGTTCCAAACATTTTCAACGACTCCGGTCTCAGCAAAATTGACTGGCATAGAGATGCTAGTCAAAGACTCAGAGGACATGGGCTCAGTTTTTGGCTTGTCATAGATCTCTTGTGTAATTTTTGGTTATCACTTAAAGACCGTTCTGTTCTGCTCTGCTCCAAAACAGAGCTAATTCATTTGTAGCTGAGTTCAGGCTCTCCTAAGATGGTAACCATCGGTCATAAACCTGGCTGAAGATCCAAGTTTATAACCAAATCTGAAAGCAGATGCTTTTCCTATGATTTTGAATGTTTCACATACGTTTTGCAGTTAATCGTAGAGATTCTTATAATTCTATAGATTTGTATGGATTGTTAAACTCATCATAATATTACTGACAATAAGAAAATTCTCATTGTCAGTCTGCCTGTTCCTTAGATAATTCACAGGCAGATGAGACAGTTGCTATTCACAAAATAAAGAAGCGAAGTTTGACAGTCCTCATAGATCATAACACACCAGAAATAGGAAGGAATGGTTGTTTGAAGGGAATGAGATTTTTTTTTTTTTTTTTCCTCTTTTCTGGTCTAGATGAAGAGGAACCTTTCCTTAATTTCCTGAAGAACAATAGCACTCAACTTTGAAGAAGTAATAATTGTGTGACTGACAGGGAGGAGACACAGAATCATTACTAATGCAGCCTGGAAATGCTCTGCATTTTGGTAAAATACTTGGAAGCTACCTGAAATCTATAGTATAATATAAGACCTCATTTATTAAAGTTGGTTAGACACAAACATGCTTAAGAAATCTGCAAATTTAAACTACCCTTTTCTATTTTGTTCAAGATTATTCTCCAGTCAACATCACATAGAATTTCACCATGATAACACTGTAACATTATAAAGACATTTAATCTTCTCACACAAAGCAAAACAATGAACATTATACCAGACTGAATATTTTCCCCCTGTAAAGCAGTACCTAAAATTAGGAAAAAAGATTAAAGAAACAAATTTTTCTAGAAAACATCATTCAGAATGTATTAATGCCTTAAACTGACACAGATTAGATTCCCATTGATAGTTTGCAACTAATAAGACAGTAATATTGAATTTTCACAAGAACAAAAATTAAAATCTCTGAAAATAATTCTAAGTGATAATGCTCCAACCTCATATCTCTTGCTATCCAAAAATATTTATAATGTTTTCTATCAGGTAGTTTCAATAGTTTATTTATCACATACAAGCATACAAAAGTTAGCATCATTGCATTCCTCACATATGCAGATATGAGAAAGTTTAAGGTCACGCTTTTCTCAGACATCTAGTTCTAAGGAGATATATATATCAATAAGAATACTTAGTATAATTCTCTCTTCTAAAATGTTTCACATTACATAAGTTTCATCAATTAATTCAGTGGAAGACAAGCACAATTCTTTCCAGAAAAGCAAAATGAGCACCTGAAAGGATAATACTTCGGACTTCAAAATACTTAGGGAATAAATAAGGAAGTTAAGAGAGATTGTATTTCCCTCCTGGTTTTATTAGGAAGACTGAGAAATATTGGGGAGTGGCGTGTATGATTTGGCTTTTATGATTTTGAGCTATTACTCCAGATACAAATTCTACTCCTCAGTAGATGATCCCTTTTTAAAATTCATTTATATAATACAGTTGCTGATCAAAGAAAGATCAGGATAACATGCTTTGAACCTCAGAAATATCATCTCATAATGGGTTATTTGTCCACATGCACCTTTCACTGCCTTAGGCCTCATTTGATTTAGTAACCTATAAACAGCTCAAATGTCAGAGTTTTATTACATCTTTGTATATATTCTACAAAAACTAATTCCAAAGAATATTTATTGAACTTGGGTGAAACACATGCTCAGAACAGGTTTAATAGGTAAAACATCACCATCCTCTCCTCTCTTTGATGCATCACTCCTACAAATAATTAAATTCCACAATTAACATGGACCCTTTGTTGACCAGCCATCTTCTGTAAGCCAGAAGTGTCACCATGACAGATCACAATCTCAGCTCTCAGGTTGGTGCTTAAGTCTGAATGCTGAACGCATAAATGAGATACTTTCTAGGGTTGAAAGAAATTATTAAATGCTGAGGCGTTATGGAAATAATTTGCGAATGTAAATTTAGGATTTGGGGGGGCTTTTGTTTCTCAAAACGTGTGATAAAACGCAAGATGTCCATAGCCCCTTATGGAATGTTGTTAGAACAACATGGAGTTCCCATGGTCATTCCACATCTGTATTTTTTCTTCACCTTGATTCCCAAATGGAATCAACAAGTTAACTAAAATATATTTTTGTACACTGAAAGAATAAAAGGCACAAGTAGGATGAAGCAATCTAGTTTATACAAGCTGACTTGTTTACTGTTATTTTTTTCATTTTGAACTTATTCCCATGTTGCTCAGACCTCTGCATTCATTTCAACTTAAAAAACAAAGATCAGTAACAAGTTACTAACACACAGGTAATCCTCATATGATGGAAGCTGTTATGAATCTCTTATGAAGGCTCTTACTCTGATTTCCCAGAATTAAGGTTCTACCTGCATTCTTCAATAAAATCTCATTAATAACAGGAATATCACAGTAACGAATAGAAAAAGAAATAATTTAAAAATCACGATTCAAACCTACTCAATGCTCAACCATAGTTTCTAGGCTTTTTTCCTATGTAAAAAGTCAATTCGCATATAATGTGTCTCAGAAGGTCCTCTTCTAGTGTCAATCTACTTTCACTGCATGTGCACAGGACCTACATTTCTCTTAATAGATTATTAATGTAGCTCTGCAAAATCAGGTACCCAACTTCAGAATTTGGTGTTGGCAAGGGCTCCCTCTTGTGATAATGTACTGAATTCAGATTAATTCTGAGGTATTGGACTGGACAGTTAGTTTATGAGTACAAATGCTTCCCTAATGGGTTACGGAATGTCAAAAGGATCGTGCCCTGGAAGTTGGGGATGTGTATGCTTCTCCTAGCTATTAAAAAGAAAACAGAGGACCCGGAAGTTAGGAAGAAAAATAAATGCAATGGCATATGATTGGTCACATAAACATGGATTTTTACAAGAGTTATGAGAACAGTCCTAAACCTTTGCAATAGTTAAAAAGTGAGGAGGTTATGAAGTAAAATAGCCTGCTATCAATAACTTGAATTTTCTAATAAATATACAAAATTGAATTTATGAAGGTTTATAAATGACAACATCTTTGTTTGGAATTTTTCCAAAGTGCTTATGTATGGATAGAACTCTTCAACAACTGCTTCTATTTCAATTCAGTTCTCTTTTAATGCATTTACCAGAATTACTTCTACCAAATTTTCAATAAATACATCCTTTGATCAAAACTAAATTGTCTCTTTCCCTTTTAAAAGTAATTACAATGCCATTCTCTGATTTCAGTCGAATAGGAAAAAGCACCGTATTTGTTTAAGTTAATTTAGTTCCCTAAGTAAAGGTCAGGGAAAACAAATTCAGCAAGGTCTGTGGGCATTAGAAAACTTGAGACTCCTGAACAAACATTTTTTTCTAGTATTCCTTACTTTCTCCTCTCAGAGGTCAAACCCAAGGAACAAAACTAGATCTCTAGTAGACAGCTACAAAACCAAATTTCATCCACTGCCTGAAATGTAAACTAATTGAAAATGGAAATTACATACTGCAGGCAAAAGGTTACTTGAATACACACTACCCTTTCAGCTAATTATAGCATGTCAATACTATGGGAATACAAAGGTTTCTTTTCCCTTTCAGTTTTGGTTTGGTCATTTGCAATCATAGATACTGCATGTGATATAAACTATAAAGTGTTAGTGTAAATGCCAAACTGAAAAGGTGCATACAGATAGCTCAGAGTAACTTGAATTAAGTAGCCATTGTCAATGAGCTTTGCATACCATAGTATGTATATTCCTGAAATGTCATCTAAACACAATAGCTGGCTGCATGAAATCTAGATGTTCTTACATTGTGTCATTATCCATTTGCCTCCCCCATATGAGTTAACACTGGGTCAATGCTGTCTTCAAGGAAAAAAAAAAGTTTTCGTCAGTTCCAGATAGTTACTTCTCACCATAGAAATCTGAAGGAGTTTATTCCTCCAACCTACAGACTTCTATGTATCCTACTACCATTTCTTCTTTTAGCTTATTCAGTACCATTTTCTATAGTAACAGCTCAAAAATTCTGACTGCGCACAGGATTATCTATAAATTGGAAGAAATGGATAGAGATTTTTCTAAAAAATATCTTGGAAGTGTACTTGGCTGTAGCAATTTTTATATCAAAACATCATCAGCTATGTATTTTTGCATAAGGTATGCAAGATCTTCTCAGCAGGATACAAAGCAAGCTGACACTTCCAAATAAATTTGCCATCTGGGATTCAACAGCAGAATAAAAGCTGGAGTCAATCTGGACCCCCAGCTTTTTCAGCCATATTTCTTATGGCTGCAAAGTTTCAGTCCAGGAAGGTCTCAGAGAAGCATTTTGGTCACAACAGACCACATGCAATATAGGGAGGCAAGAAAGGGAAACAGTAGAATACCAAAATAATTGGGTGCTGCATCTCTTTTGACTTCACTGATTTCAATGTGCCCATTAATCTCGGTAGGCTTAGTGGAGAGCAAGGAAGCCCAAATTGATAGGCTAGCCCAAACTGCTTAAAGACAAATACAATATGTTTGTATTAAAATGCCATAGACCAATTTTTTAGTATCTGGGAGGGAACTTTTTAAGCATTCAGCTGGGGGAAATGGCAGAGTTACTTTCTTCTGAGATACCAAAATATATATATAACACCACAAGACTGAGTTACACCAGTAATTACAGATCTCTTTGGCATTCTGGGAAAATTATAAAGTGTATGGTCATGTCAGCTATTACTTTACCTGCTGCTCCTAGGATAATGGCAGTAAATGAAGGAAAGTAAATAATCCTGGGTGTGAAATGATATCTTTGTATATTTATTTTGTAATGTATTTTTAAGCACCCAGAGAAGCAGATAAATCATAATGCCCCCTTCACATTCATTTACCAGCAAAATACCACCATTAAAATAGTCAAAAGAGTGACATCTACAGAGTCCGGACGGTACTAGGCATAAAATGAGTTTCCAAAATATATCCTTTAAGCTTTCACAGAACTGCAGTTAGTTGTAAATAAGATATCACAGTGTTGACAGATAGAACAATGTTTTATAAAAAGAGCGATTCAACTGAAGCAGCATATGTGGCACTGTAAGATCAAATCAGCAAGCATATCCCATTATTCATTATGCAAGTCCAAATTATTCCCAGAAATTCTCATTAGATACATTAAAATAATTTAGGTCACACAAATAGGTCGTTGTTCACTCTTGACTTACACTTAACTGAATTGAAAACTAAACTTTAGTCCTTTTCATATATCCTCAATGGAAGCGTATGCTATTTGAAAGGCCAACTGAGCGCTTTAGCCCAATACCCAGTCAGCTGTAAAGGAGGAATTGAGAGTTTGGGGTTGGCAGACCCCACACTGCCCAGACCTTGCATACAGGCATTACTGGACTGTGGATTTATCAGAGGAACGGTGCCAGGATTGTGAGCTGTGGCTGCAGGAAGCAGATATGTTATCTCCACCGTCTTTTGCCAACTTAGGAAGATTCACTACTGGCCCATTCCAGCTATTTTATGTCTTCTCTACACCACTGAGATAAGCAGATCAGTCAAACCAAACCCTAAAAATGTAGTTAGCAAAAGTTATGTACCACTAGTTCAAAAGAAAATTCACTGTTTTGGCTTTTTTCTACCAGATCTTTTTCTACCTGATCATTTTAGGGATACGATAAGCATGAAAGCTGACATAAATCTACTTATTAACTCCAATATTGTTTTTATGTACACATCATTTGCATTGCATATGGATATGCCTGTGAGTATGAAAATGGATCTGTAAATGTGCATTCCAAGTGGTTAAATAGTTGCAGCATTTTCCTTGCTGTGAAGTATTCTCAGTTTCAAAAATTTTGTGAGAAAAAGCAAATTCTAGACAACTGTGAGAAAACAGAGAAGACAAAAAAGGAACCCAAGTGCAACTTGCTGTTACCAAGCTCTAACTTCATTCTAGCTGTGGCTTTAAACAGGAAACCTCTGTCCAGGCAAGATGCACCCCACAAACAAATAGTCTGGCCATGGAAAAATAAACATAGCCTTCCTAGTCATGCTAGTAGGTAAGCAGTCACCTGATTTGGCAAAGCAAAGATATTGTCTGTTGATAATACAGACCATACAACTGTATATCCAAATGAGTTAGGTTGAAAAAATTTGTTTTAATTATTTGTTGTCTAATGAATTACTAGGTCAGCACATTTATATTTGCTTATTTTGTGCCTTCTTTTTCCAATTTAAGTTTTCAGTATTATACAGATATTTTGCTTCCTAATACTGCTTCCTATGAAGTGATGAACACCATTTCTTATTGGTATGATCTAAGCTAGAAGTGTCACTACACTGCAAAATCATGTCATAATTTATATTTGATCCTTTCAATATTAAAGGATTATTAACACTGACTTGATATGGAAGACAATGTAGTTCCCCTTTATTGTCTTCTAATATCTCACAGGTAGGATCTATATATTTTCTGATCTCCCTCAGTTTTATATACATTTTATATATATATACACCCACACTTAGGGTCTGAAAGAAATTCAGAAAGATTTCTTTATGCAACTGCAAAGTTTTGGGTTTAGTCTCTCTACTTAACATAGTCCAAGAGATCCCACATAGTACCATAAAGCTTATAAACTTTTGCCCAAGGAGCGACCTAGAATCACTTCTCTAATACAAGTTTCCTAAAGAGATAGGTATCACAATGTGTCTACAGAGAAAAGAAACAAACAAAAGCCCTATCCAAACTCTGCTACGAACACAATTCACCTCTGAATGAGGGCTGAAGATGAACAACAGTTATTAGTCATGGTGCTTAATGGAAAGCATATGGCTAGTGTAGCATGATAAGGGTGATACATACACCCAGACAGAAGTTGGACCAAAGAAATTTACACTGGAGAGAGGATACTTCAACAATGCTGAATATCATGGTTGGAAAATCAGTTTTTTAGTTGTTGGCATATCCTAGATGCCACACTTTACACATAGCGTATTACAAATAATCAACCTCCTCTTGCAAAGGCTGACTCAATCACTAGGAACCTCTGCTGAAGCACAGCCATCGAGAAGCTTAGACATACAGGCAGAAAGGTTTTCTAATTATTGCTAAAAGGGAAAGAGAAACAAGATCGAAATGAAGAGGTTTTTTAATATTTTTAACTACTTTAAGTTTAGATTCTGAATGAAGACAAAATATCATATTCATTTTAATTAGCATTTTTATGATCTTTCTTTCCTGATAGCTCACTTATTATAAAGTTACTTTTTGGATTGAATAAAATATTTATATATCCCTATTGCTAGTGTCACTAAAAAAAAGTTGGGAAAATTCTGACCAATTAGGCCCAGTTAAATTTGAAAAGTAGAGTTTCACTTAAAGAGATCTCTTCTGCCTGCTATTAAATTCATACTGTTTTAAAGGAAAGAACATTTGGTAAACATTTTTTTCAAATATCACTCCATACAAATTCAACATAACTCCAAAACATTTTAGCGGAAACACCAAACTGGTCACTTAGATTAAAGGATATACTATTACAATATTGCGACTTTATTTCTAACAGAAGACAAAGAAACCCTTCTCTTCCTCCTGCATCAGATATTTGTTGGAGAGAGCTTGGCAGGCTGATTCTTCCTGGCATAAAACCAGCCAAACATCCCAGCCTACGGTGACGGTCTCAATTTGGCAGCTGGTTTACCGCAAGCTGCTTTGGCATGACGTGCATGGGGATGGGCTGTGCTCTCCTCGACTTGGGAGCTGAGGTGTGCTGAGCTGATCCATCCTCTGCCGCTTGCATGTGCCAGTAGTAAAATGTACTCCAGTGACTGCCAGGAGCAGGGTTTCCTTCCCACTTAAAGGGCTGAGCTTGAAATGGGAGGAGAGTATACTCTTAGGAATAACTTCAGGGTTTGTTTGCTGGTTCTTCTCTTGACTTGCAGAGTGCAGAATCTCGCTGCTATGATTCATTTGCGGGTCTTAAGTATATATTCTGAGCATGGGGGTATTTTATGGTTGTTCTGCCCATGAGTCCATCCAAATTTTGATGTAATGTGTGACTGTCACTGGGATACAGAAAATTCCATTTTGACAAGGCTTTTCTTTCAAATGGCTTAAAACCCAACAATTTTGAGTCTGAATTGGTTAAAGAAAAGTCCTGCTCCCGCTCCAAAAGTTTTTCTACTGCTTCACATTTCACACTGGACATGCCTTTCCTTTGTAATAGAATACATGTCAACTATTTGTCATTAGATTCTTGCACAAAAAATGCCTTTAAGCTTTATGAAAGAAATTATGAAGATGTGCTCAGCACTACATGTATAGCTGAATGTCATATGAGCCAGAATAAAAATCATCAAGTTTTACATTGGACTCATCTGCATTCTGACCTATGAGGATCTCAAGCTGATACTAAAAAAAAAAAATCATTCGTATTTAGAATTGTTTCTGCAGGTCAGCATGTTAGATTCAGTGTTACAAACAAAATTTCACTCCACTCCTCAATAAAGTCATTGATATCTCACAGAAATAAGTACGGCAGGATCTTTTGCCTTTTAATCCATATTAGTTGCTTAGGCAGATAAAAACATGGAACAATATGTGGACAGCAGAGTTAAAGACATATAGGTATATTTAATATTAAAGACATTGGATATAACATCCAGAGATAGTAAAAAACAAAACAAAACACAAAAAAAACCCAGGAACAACAAAAAACCCTAAACAACACTAGCTAGAAAAACTACCTGTCACTGGCAATTTCCATGAACAGAAAATGCCCCTGAACTGAACTGTTTAGGTGCAAACATAATTAAGGACAAGTCAGACTCAGAGCAACTTCAACGTTTTTTGTAACAACATTATAGCAACACAACAGCCTTTTTTTATTATTATTTAGCAAGAGCTTTTTTATGTGCCTTGCTGACTCACTAACATTGTTGGCTCATTTCTTTACTGAGATAACGAAAAAGGATGTATGCTCTAAGATGAGCATTCCTCAAGCATTAATCATAGGAGCAGCAAAATCTTAGGAGAAAGTTTGAGTTAATCTCTATAATATCCCACTTTTTATATAATTGTTAATAAAGCTAAACCCTACAAAAGGAGAAAATATCTTACCTTACATTGAACTAGTTATTTTTCAGTATACCATAATAAAGTTATACTTTACTGCATTTTTCACAGCTAACATATCTGGTTTAGGTTATACTTTGATAAGCTTACAATACAAGTTAAGGAAACAAGATGAGCAGATTCAGCAAACAAGAGTCTAGAACATACTATGAACTTAGGATATACTGAGATAACTAGGAAATTACAGATATGCAAGTCCAAAGGCTGTTCTTATCTTCTCTGATGTATACACACACTATATCTGTTGTCACTTACTTATTCCTCTGGCAACTGTTTTTTTCTACTGGTACTTCTCTGGCTGGCCCTTCCACAGTCCCTCTCTTACCTTTTCCTCTATATCTGATTTAGTTTTTTCTGTTTCAGTTCACTTTTGAGCTGATGATGGAGGGTATACCTATGCTGCATAAATATCCAAGCAGATTTAAATAATTTAACTTCTTTATTAGGGTACCCAGCCCACCACAGCACGTCACTCAGCAGGGTATAATTCACTGAAGAAGCTGTTCATGAGATCTCCAGCATTTTGTAGTTAGCAAATGATGCTGATTTACAACAGATGATGTCATAGCACAGGAGTCAGCTTTTAAGTATTTAGTCAATTGAAAGACTTGCCAAGAAACAGAATTGAATGACAGTTAAAAGCAGCAAAAGGTAGAAAAACAGTAACAACGAACAAATCATATAATGCCTTTAATGGTGGTGCCTCACAAACCATTTTAGTAGAATCTTCCTCAGATCCATTCCCTCCAGTGTGTGAACACTTCTTTAATATGCAGCCTGACTCTTATTACTGTTTTTTTAAATGATAAAAACTGAAGGACTTGTTTATAGCAAACAAAATACAGTAGATTTATGAATAATATTACTCTCATTAATACAGTATTTGTTACTTTAAAGCAAAGAAAGCCACATTCGTATGATGTCTTTCTCAAGAAATGGCAGTGTGGTGTAAGTATATTATGTAATGGATGTAAAAAAATGAAAACAACTAGAAATTTAATTGAGACCAATGATATATGTCCCACTGCATTAAGAGAAATAACTAAAGTTAATATCTTACAAAGCTCATATTTGTTTAGCTTGGCCTATGTAAAGTAGGTACTTCATGTTATCAGTAATAGGAACAATCACTGGATTGAAGCGGTAGACATCACACTTTCATAAGTCACTTTTTGACCCTTGCACTTTATTTGGTTTAGTCAACCATTTTTATGAGATCAAATAATTTTTGTCAGTTACAAAGCTGGATTTTAATTACAGCAGAAAATTTTTAAAGTTTGGATGTTGCCTTTCCTCATTTTCTGATACTTTTTGGGGTTGAGTGTCCTATCTACAGGGTCAAGTCCACAGTTCAGTGTCAGAAGTGATCAACAACAGCTATGACAGCAGTGTCAGTGTACAAGGAAGTGCCTCTGCAAAAACAGTAAGAACACATACTAAATACAAGCACTATCATGAAGGATATTTCCGCTTCACTGGCAGCATTCTTTCCAGTGACAGGAGCAGGCACGTAGGTATGTATATTATATGTTTGCTTTATATTTTCTACCTGTCCCATATTAATTTTTTTCCTGCAATTTTACTTTATCATTCCTGTAGAAAAGGAATGATATTTTTGTTGACAATAAGCAACCTAGACTAGACAAATATGTGTATAGGTTTAAGAAAAAAAAAAAGAAAGAAAAATAAGACTTCGAATTATGGATTTAATTCTGTCCAGCTCCCACTGAGTTCTTATTCTAATCTCCATTCTGTCTTAGTTCAACCTCTTAAGTTAAAAGCTCTGCTTGGAGAAATGCTGGATTTTTCTTTTCTTTTCAGTCTCACATTTTTCTTTCATCTTTTCTAAGGCTATGATATATACATTTAGTCCTGATGGTTAGTTCCTTATTTTCTGTCATCCCACACAAGTCAACAAACGTATTTGTGGAGGAACTTGCTACAGAGTTAGTGAAATCCGAGCCACACCAGTGTAATGGGTGAGCTTTCTAAAGATCCCTGTGGGGCCAGAATTTCATCTAGAAAATAAAAGTCTGTAGAATCTGGTCACTGGGATACTTTTCATACACTTTTCTTTGAAAAAGACAAAGAAACATTACACAACCATTGAACACCAGCTTTGGTGCTGACTCTGTTTCCCCCACCCAGTGAACTGGTAAATCATGAGACGTACCAATTGTTTCTGCTACAACTGAATATTCTGTAAGTCTCATCTGGTTTTAGAGTGGTTTTCTGGGTATACTTCAATGCAAAGCTTTTAACATCCTTTCAAAAATCAGCTTGACCTTCCCCATCTTTTTCCAAGTTAATCCAATTCCAAAGCTATCAGAATTCAAACCCCAAGATCTGGGGTTTGTTTCATCAGTCTCCAGTAAAATGTCAGCAGCTGTATCTCAAGTGGGGTTATTTTTCAGTATTTTAATAGTGTCCCTGTAAACACATAGTAATGATGAATGCTAGTCCAATTTCTCTACAAGGGTATCAACCTTTGTTTTTATTTTGTCTCCACCAGCATCTTTTCCCACATCTGCCCATTCTTCTTTTCCTCATTTGTAGCCAGCTAACTACAATCTGCTTTCATTGATGGAGAATGATATTAGAAACTTAGTCAATAACCCATGTTTTGAAAGGTTATTCGTATTCAAAAGGCAGGATTTGCTTTCCAGCTATTTTTGACCTACTGGTATTTTTTAAAAGGCATTTTCCTAAACAAGGGTCTCCCTTAGCTGAAAAATATGGTAGACTTGTCAGCCTCTAAGGAAGATTGAAGGTTTCATGTAACCTTTATACTAAATAGTCCCTGTAACAAATACAGAAGAAGATGCATCTTACAGGGGTGAGAAGCAAGTTCCTCTAGTTTTCCAGGTAAACTGTGATGGCATATTAGACCCCATGGGAAAGACAGGTTACTTATGAACACCTTCCCAATGTTTTTGAACTGGAAGGCTTAACTCTTTTCTGCACACTAGCACCTCCAGTTTTGCTCTGAAGATTCCCTATCATGTGATGATACTGAATAAGGTGTTTGGTTTTGAGTCCATTCTTAATCTTTCTGTTTAACTGTTATTCCTTCCTGAGACTTTTAACAGCATTCCTGTTTTCCATGGCAAAACAAGGTAACAAGCATGGTTAGGAAACCCTAATGAACTTGTTCTCTGGCTCTTATAGATTGGCTTAGGCACTTACAGATTTATATCAAATAACTTCACATTTTATTTGCCACAAAAATAAAAGGTTAGTAAGCAATTTTTTTTTATATAGGAAATCTTAAAGAGTCAAACAAGAATGTGTTAGCCTTGTATAATGTTACCTGGATCAAAAGAAACTTAAACATATGGAATTGATTCACTCATGACTTTCAGCATTCAGAATTCAAGTTCATTTGATAGTTTTGCCTTTAAGTACTCGGAAGTGGAGGCATCAATTTTTCAGCCACAATACAGACACATTTGAGGGGCTAAGCCCTTATGTTCTTCAACCTCATTGTAGATATCTAAACAGAGTTTGTATCTGTTTGTAAAGCCTTCCTAAAGTATTAATAAGACCTCAATACGGGGCACAAACCTTCTATTTTTAACGCTCTGTTCATGACAAAGGTTGGACTTAGGCGGAGGATTCTGGTCTTCCATTGAATGCGTCTCCATTGCTAGTCTCCAAAAAGAAAGATGTGGTATTTTCTCAGTGTACAGTGGACAATGTACAAATAAATGATCACCACAATTTAATAATTTATTATAATGTTCTGTGATTTTTAAAATTAAGTCAAATTACAATTTTACTCTGACAGCTGCGTATTTTTGCCAATAAAAGTGTTGTCCTAATTCATACTTAAGCGGTTTTATATATATATTCTTATATATATGTAAGTGTATATTCAGAATTAACACTTTTCAAATGTTTTTTACTGTTTATGACTTTTCTCTTTAGTGGTAGTTATAACTTAGTACCAGTAGATGGCTCTGCTTGTAGCCATTCTTAAAGGTATGGCAGCCAGGTAGCCGATACTGCCAACAGTGAAGAGAAAAAAAAATGTGATGTGCTAGCCAGCTAAGGAGCTTATATTCCAACTACTTTCAATAGGACTTAGCAGCTTTCAAAAGCATTGCCAACCACCAGTTCTTTTACTGATGGCTGTTCAGATTAATTTTTTCTTGTTGTGCCTAATGTTTAAGGTTTTATGATTTGATATTTAACTACTTAATGATGTGTAGGTAAAAATATCATGTACTACACATATATGCACAACAATACCAAGTATATCAGTTTTTCTTAATGACTTTCCCTAAAGAAACTGCAGGCTATTATATCAAAAATTCTTATCAACTGTAGCATAGTTTCAGAAATCAAGCTCCTTCTTTAATTGCACACAACTTTTTTTTATCAGTTAAGAAGAACATGAAAGATTCATCAGCTTTATTGACACATAGGGTAATGGAAGAATTTGTCTCTGTATATAGGAAAAACTGTAAGTTTTGAATTCACATCGAAATTCTGGCAGATATATAAATACTATCTGTTGAAAAGAAAAAGCATGTATAAAAACAGTCAGTAATAGATTTTTCAATAGATACACAGGTGTAAGCTTACGTCTGACTCAAATAGGTGATTCTTTGGTTTATTGAATAAAATGGGGTAAGAAACTAATCCATCATATAGACAGGGAAGTTTTGATACGCGTAACTACGTTTTCACTCTTAGAAATCGTAAAGAGAGATTTAAAGTAGTTACTAATGAAATGTTTGTTGCAAAAATGATCCAGCAGAAGATACATTGGATATGACAGTGATCAAATCATCTCCACATTCTCCTATTTTATTCAGGTGTTATTGACATTGGGTTTCATAAGTATCACTCCTTTGCCTGCTGTGGAAATATTCCAGCTTAGATCACTATACAAAAGATCAGAAATAGCAATGTCAAAATATTTGATTTTTTAAAAATAATAGAAAAATCAGAATATTAAAAAATTATAGTTTAGAAATCCCCTTTAATTAACATGTACCTAGTACAATCAGAGGTGACTGATGCTTTAGTTTTTATAAATGGTATTTGTGTTTTTCAGACCGAGACTTTACTGCAAATGAAATCCTCACAAAGCGATCAGAAAGATCCTTCAAAAGGACCATTTTTTCATACAAGTTGCATGTATGCAGGTTTGGTTCTTGCTGACATAGCCATATCACTCTAATAATTATTGCCTATATCGGTATGGATCTGAATTTTAAAATTCTTGCTGATACATTTACTGAGCTGGGTTTCTTTCTTACACTACTTAGTCTTGTTTACAATTATGTTAATATTTTACTAGGGCTTAAAATTCAACGCAATTTACAATGTACAAACGTCAGTCTTGACTGCCCCAATGGCACTGCTACAACTTCTGTTGCTTCAGTTTGCTTGCACATCACCACCATCCTGTAGGCAGGTACAAGAAAAAAACTCATTGAGCTGCGCCTTCTCCTTCCAATTTCTCCACTCTCTAGTCTGATGTGGAGTGTTCCTGCCGTGAGCAAGGCAGCAACTGAAAAGCGTCAGGGAACCACGTTACATTAGATCCTTCCAGCTGGGAGTGATTAACTCAGTCCATGATACTGAATCATTTTATAGAACTGGGATGATTTTGAAGAAACCCTAATGGAATACACACACAAATTCCTGGCAATCAGTAAGTGCCGGCTTCCCTTTATTTACTGCAAACTGTTTTCATTTTTTATATGCTTCTGTTTTTTCACAACTTCTCTGTACAAATGTATGGGACTCCTTGGTTTTAAGATTTCGGGGAGACTGCTTTTTAGAGCTAAATCCTGAGGGCAACCAACCACTTTAAATTTCTATTGACTTCAGAATCCCTGAGCTATTGATTGGGATTTGATTTGCAATTTGGTTGTAATATCAGGGCTTTCTCTCATACGTTTTAAACTTTCTACTACACAGAAGGTAGCCTTTGTGTATACTAGGAGTTTTACTGTTAAGAAAATCTATGCTTTCCTACCGATCTTTACAGATACTTTTTGTTTTAATAAGGATTTATTTACTACTCTTTCAGAGTCAAAATACGTTCCTGATATTAAATGCATTGCACATAAATACATATTAAATAAATATAGGATATGGGTAGATATAGACGTCCAGTTAAGCGCAGATTTACTTTAATAATTGCTGTAAATGTCCCCTAGAGCAACTGTACATACTACGTGTCAGCAAAACGGGCTTGAACTTGCATTCTTGTATGAGTCAGCAGTATTGTTTCCTTACCTGCTAAAGTTACTTAACCAGTTTGACCAGGATCTAGTATTTTCCTGACTAAAGACTTAACTACTCTATTGAGAGCAGTCCCTTTCCACATTTACACTTTTTCCTAGGCAAAGCAGTAACAGTTCATGGAGCTGCCCTTCACAAACCTTGAAGCAGCTTTCATCTTGCTGGCTTTTGTCATTTTCTCCTTGTTTACCCTGGCTTCTATCTACAGTGACCCCCATGACAACAAAGAAGGTAATAATCTAAAATAAATATAGTACTTTACAGGTTTTACTAACTAATATTCTAATTATAGGTTTTGCGATCAATCTTGCTGGTAGAATTATAGTACCTGACACTAGCTTTATGAATACCATAGGAATGGCAGAGAGCAATCAGTTAAGGCATCAGTAAAAGTCACAAGCATAGAAATTGTGTTAAGGTATGACAGCGGGACCTTTTACAGCCAGATCTGCCCACTCGGACTGAGCCGTGCAACGCAGTTGAGAGCAGCGCCGTAAGGAGTGTCCCAGTGAATAAGTGGCTGTTCTCTGTAGGGGAGGCTTTTCTTCCCGCAGCAGTTCTGCTTCATGGTCTGAGCAGTTATAAGATGCTTAAACTGGCAAAAACGAGGATGTTCTTGTAACCAAGGTAAATGTTTGTTTTTATTAAGCTGAGCCCAAGCCTTTGCTCCCTTTTAAAAGAGTGAAAATGCCATTAAAAGCGCAGGGGGTGTCTTTCTCCTGTTCAAAAGGGTTTGAAATCTGGAAGAAAAAGAAACAACAGCCCGATCCCCTGCTACTTCTGCAAAGGAGATTTAACATTCATAACCTTACACGACCAGCGGAGAATTCCTGTGTTATAGGCATAGCGCTGTCAGTCACCCTCATGCCACTTATCCCCTCCTGGCAGGAACCTCACTGGGGCTGCTGGAGTGGAGCCGGAGCAGGCAGCTCTGGCCGTCCCCACCAACAAAGCAGTTCCTCTCTTCTTCCCAACTCCCATGGGATCACCCTAGCCCCGACAAGCTTCCTCAAACTGGAGAAGGGGGGAAGGAAAGGAGGGCGGGAGGAAGTGACTGAAATAATCTCCGAAGGCACACAGCCATATAGCTATTAGTTTCTGCCATATCTGACAGTAACTAATCCTGTGTTAACTTGACTTCTGTCTAACAAAAAAAAATCTACTGTATGAGCATGTTGCTGAGCAACTTAATGGAGTGTTCTTAACACAGTGTTGTCTTGTAAAACTTCGGGCTGCCTAATAATTTGTGAAACAATAGTGATCAGCCGAAAGGTAAATAAGTGTCACAGCGTTTGCCGCTTGCATGCCAATTAGGTTTCTTTCTTGCTCTTCTGTTCCCTTGGATTTTACATCATTTCTACAGAGAAGGGGAAAGTGTTAGAAAACAATGCACATTTCTGTGGATAAAGTGTGGTTGCCAGGAGAACTGACCTCATTCAGACAGCATGGACACAAGCAGTTTTTCCTGGGAGAAGTCCATTGTACCGACATGGCAAGAACAGCAACTCCTCGTGCTCTAACGAGGATGGGGGAACTGTGTGCTACAAGGCGTGCAGTCCTCATGGCAACAAACAAATTTTGCACAGGCATGAACATGAAAACGAGACACTGTTTCACCTGTCTATAACTGAGAAACATCTTACAAGATTCAAAAGGGAAATTAATAGAATCATACTGATTTTAAACTTATGCCTGCAAGTGTGCAAAGACAAGTGTGCCCTCAGCTTCCACAGTAACTTACAACAGCGATGTAGTGTGAGTAGCTCTGACAGCATCTCCTTAGCATCAAAACTGCACGAGAACTTTTCACTTGTCCTGTTTTTATCACCACAGCCATGCTTTCAGTTTGTAAAGAGAAAGCTAAATCTTCTGCTGAGCACTATGTGAGAGCAGAATCCTGATGTAAGAGCTCATAGGTGCCAAATATCTCAAAGACCTTGGTGTACTCAACAGGCCTAGTTCTCACATTCCAGGTTAAGACTATATTCAAAGCATCTTGTAATGCAACGATCTTGGACAGAACTGCTGTGAGAACAAGTCACACTTACTATGCTAGCGAAATAATCCCTGAATTCAGACAATGTCCTCCTGCAGTAACAGAGCCTTGTGACCACGTTTATGTCTTTCTCCTACAACGTTTTTTAAATTCTGCATTGAGAGGAACAACAGGCAAGCAGAGAATCTAAAATGAAGCCTGTTGCCTAAGATACAGTGACAACAGGAGAATGAAAACCATATATCTTCTTTGTGCTAACACTGATGAATGTCATGTTAAACATGTGTCTTGATTCAAAGCTAACTGAAACAGATGTTTGGGTGAGGAGGTGTTCTTCACAGGACTTTTAGCATGCTCATCCTCTCATACACCAGTACAGCACCAGGCCAGTATCTTCCACTAACAGCTGAAAAGGGGTATCCTTTGATTTCTATATTACATGTTACCTGAACAGAAAAAGAGGGCTACAAGAGGATTCCTATTTGCACTTCAGTTATTTCAGTTCACTTATTTAGGTGGAGATAGTTGTACTTTTGTGGGAAGACATGTGTTCTTGTTTTATTTCCTCTTGTGGTCAGAAAGCTTGCATGTTGTTTGCTTTTCCCACAATGTAGAACACGGTGTGTATTTTTCAGTTATTTATTTAGATTAAGGAAAACGAGAAATAGAAATATTAAGCTGTATTTTGCAAGCTTTTAAAGCAATTTTTGAGGGAAATTGTCCTAAAAAAACCAATCTTACCTCATATTACAGTAGTTTATCATGGTATTGTATAGCAGACGATATAGTGTGAAGTAGCAGTTCCCATGCCAGCTCAAAAGCCAATGCTCAGATCTGCCACTTCAATGGAGGAAAGGGACTGGGAGAGAGGAGTGTGCATGGTAAAGTGTGGCAAACTAGAAATATCAAATCATGTAGAAAGCGAGGGGAAGGATGCTTACCTTCTATTCAAAGACAGACTTTTCCTCCCTCAGAAGAATGAGGGCTTGCTCTGTAAGATTATCCTACATTTTAGAAAATGCAGTAATCCGTGCAAATGTAAACAAAACGTCTTCCTTCAGAAGTCTGTTTCTAACTGAAGAAGATAAGCAGATTGTTTGGAACAACCTGGGTTCTCCGGTTCTGGGGGAAAAAAAAAAGGAAACCTGAGAGCATTAGTTCATTAATTGAGGCCCTAGTAAGACAAATTCCCAATAACATGGCAACTGAGATACTTGAGGAAGGGCACCGAACAAGTACAGGATAGAATTACGTCTTTGCATTAAAGGAAATGCAGGAGTGCCGCACTAGCAGTGTCATAAGGAAATTTCTATAGTCAAAGCCTGTTCTGCACCTGTTTTCTGCACCTTTGTCAAAAGATTTCTATTTCCAAATCATAATCCTAAGGAATGTGAAATTTATTTCAGAAAATTAAATTTAAATTAAGGCATGCATCATTATACTATGCATAATAGTAGCTTCTGGAAGTACCACAGAAGCCCTAGATGTAAGATCAAGAATATTACTCATTGCATGTGCTACAAAACCTTTTTTGCTGGCATCATGTATTGTTCTTTACAGTTAGAGGTCTACAGGCTAGCATCTGGCACAACCTGAGGTACAGGACACAGATTAGAGCAAAAGCTGACAAGAATGCAAACTGCTTGGGGATCTGTAGTGGATGTGTCATTCTGAAGGAGGCTGCAGCATGTGTTTCCAGCTGCCCTTTTAGAATAGGCTAAACCCACTGTCACAACCTATATGGAACATAATTTTCATGCCCCAGAGACAGCGTTGCTCTCCTATATAAAGAATAACAGTGAGGAGTCAGCCTTCTGGCTTCTTTTGATTCTTTCTTGTGTGTAGCAGGTAAGCCTTGACTTTAATTCCTTTAATTATTTGATCTGTATCCCTCTCAGGAACCAAACCACAGCTCCTTGAAGCAAAATACAATGTGCTTTACGGAGTTTAGTTTTAAGAAATATAAAAGATTACCGATTTATTGTAAAAAGGTAAAAGGGAGCAAGCCTGTGATGCATTTGCTGCCAAGGAGAGAGTCATTAGAAGTTTCAAGAAGAGTTCATGCAATAGATCTTCCACTGGAGGGAGTTGTCTAGTCACCATGAGCCACTAGATGTGCGACTTGGAGAATTATCTTGCAAAGACCAGAAACAACACGTGAATTCCTGGAAGCCTTGCTCTCAGTAGTGTCCGTTAGAATTGAAATCTCAAGTCTGAAGATTAAAATGCCTATCTTGCTATTCATATCTCCATAGCGTGACAAGCTATTCCAAACACAGGTGCATGCAAGGGAGTTCTTCTATTTACTTAGCAGATTTTTGCCTCAGGGAAATTTGATTTCAGATGCACTAATTGAATTTCGGTGGAATAAATTTACTGTTTTGCTCCACTTACAGAGCATAATCCAAATTGCAAGACAGCAAGGAAGATACTAGCAAGAAATACTCCTTGCCCCATAAAATTTGTTTCTCTTTTTCTATGAGTATACCTTTTTTTTTCCAGAAAGAAAGAAAACCTTAACATATAGAAGAAAAAAGGAAGGATTGCCTATACTAAACCACTGTTTTTAAAAGTTACTTAAGTTAAAATGACTTAAACTCTTCAAGATGCCTTTTTTCATACAGGCACCCTGATGTGTTCTCCCTCCTCACTGGTACAAAGTCTGTAACCTTGCCACTAACAAAAAAATCAGGAAAGATTCTGTGTGTATTCATTAAAAGTGAGCTGTGGGATTCACGTGATAAAACCCATGTTTCAAAAAGCTCTAGTTACTATAAGGTAAATACCATCCTTCTGTGAAAGTAGAGGTGGCACTGTGTTAAACAACATATTTGAGTTTTTCAATGACTTGTTCCAGCCTGATGACTCAGAATACCCTGAACTCAATGCCTAACTACTTATACAGGTGAGGTGCTCACTGGGAGGTCAGTCAGTAAGAAACATTGAGTTACAAGAGCAGCTCTGAGCTTCAGTGTCTCTCTGGTCTTGGCACTTGCTGTCTGCTTGGGTACCTGAAGGTCTGAGCCTTTGTGAGCGTGCAGACACAAAAGCAGCAGCCCTTTTTCTACCATAGCCAGTCAACCAAGATTTGGGAGGTATGGGTCAGCTTAAAGCCATTCTCAAACCTGAGAGGATTTGAATGAAAAGATACCCGTTCCAGGAGGGTCCGTAAGGCCAGACCACGGGACAGGCTGCGATGGCTCCTGCCAGGAGTTCACCACTGCACAGAAGGGGTACAAGCTGCCCTCCTTGAAAGAGAGCATAAGCAAGAGGTAGCCAGGCTTCCTAATCACACAAGAAAAATACCTCTGGCTGGGGAGTTTGAATCTGGTCTCTGCTTTGGATCTCATGCTTAGGTATCTTGAATAAAATTCACCTTGTCACAAGAGAATATGTAGAAACAGATACATAAAATGTAGAAAGAGTGTAAACACTAAAACATAAAGTACTTTTGATGTCCTTGCTGAGGGCAGTGAGTTATCATCTACCTTGCCCTTCTAGGATGGGAAATAATAGGGAATAAAGCTCTTGCACAGACCCAGGCATCACCGACTGGCCTGTCTCAAAAGTGTCAGCTAACAGCTGACAGTTTCTGGAGCCTTTCTCTCCCAGAGGGGTGACTCCTTTTCCTGAAACATTTAACAAATGCAGCTTTGAGGCAGGGAGAGGTTGCTTTTGAACGAATACCTCAATCAAGCACTTCTTACAAATAGTTCATTAGGAGCATTTTGTGGGAGGTAGCATGAGCTATTGGCCTATACTTCTCAGGAAAGGCAGAGACAGGGGAATGCTATAGCCCTTCAACATATACCAAAGCAAGCAGTGTGTCAGGCAGAGCTGTCCGGTAAGGCAGATCTTAAAATCAGAGTGGAGATCATTCAATCTACATCTTGGGAGCCTTCTATACAGCCAGAGCTTAAATAAAATGCATTGGAAGCCACGATGGCCACATTAGCTATGAATACAGCTGGCTAACTGAACTATGCACTACGCAGGAAGACACACAGATTCTGCCTAGTTCCCATGGGCAGTGACAAGAAATGAGATGCATTTGAATTTCCTTTATCCTTCACGTCATAAGCAATACCAGAAGGTACGGAAGTATGCCAGCAGTACACACAATTTCATCATATACATCTGGCTAGTTGCATTTCAGTTTTTTCACATGGGGTGCAGAGACTTATAATAGGATTTGTATTGACAAAAAAAAACAAAAAACAAACAGGAACATAAGAATGAAACTGCAGATTTTTAAGATTTTTTTCATCCTTGATGTTTAAGAACAGTGACGATAAAAATTGAGGTTGTCTGAGCTGACCACTTTAAAGACTCCTTTATAAACCTCTGTAATGATTTGAGTACTGACATACGAGGCAGTGATAAGTACAAATACTAACTGCACTTAAGAACTTGTTATTCTCTGAAATGTTTAAGATACTTTTAATATTTTTCATATGTTGTATATTAGGAAAGTTTAATATTACCATGATTTCTCTAAAGATAATTTCTTTTGATTATAAATGCTGGTTAAGCCTTGTGAGGCCATGGAGTCACATGGAATAATGCAAGCACAGAAGTCTGCAGACAAAACCCCCTCTATTTCTCTTTCTTATAAAGATAAAGTCTCATGCAAGCTCAGTGATCACACGTTTACAAAGAACAGATTATTTCTAGAAAAATGACATCAGCTAAAACTTCCAAAATCCAGCTAAAGGGAACAACCAATGCTGTACATCAGCTGCTACTTTACAGAATGAAACAGGTAAGGGCCAAGTCCTGAGCACTACAAGGAAGAAAAAGAGTAACATTGTTTTATACTAGTCAGTAAATCTGATTACGCTGGAGAACAAAATACCAAGGAAAAGGAAAGACGTAATCATGTAATATGAATTTTCTTAACCATTTACTGGGAATTCCTAAATAATTTTTAAATAAAAACTTTGCATTACATGGTAAAGTTTTCCACACATTTCCATCCCAGCTTTATCAATCCTCAACTGTATGTTACCTGCAAAGTATACTTTCAGGAATAAAGTGACTTGGCTATGCACTTGCTCTTATTAGGGAAAATCAAAGCACATAACAACACTGTTAGATCTGCAGAAGGAAACCTGTGGAATTAATGTTTAACCTTTCCTTAGTCACAAAGGGACCCTTTTCACCATCTTGGTGACAACACTTGGTGACCTGCATTCATCAGATAGTTTAGTATCTATTTCTTTCCATGAGGAGGGGCAATAGCGCAATTCATATGCTTGCATTCTGCTCTAGAGGTCAATATTTTCAAACTCTAAACCAGCGAAACAGTCAGGTGTAGGGTTTTGGTTTGGTTTTCTTTTTTTTTTTTTTTTTTTTAATTCACCCCATGGGGTGGCATATTTAATGTCAAAGGCTGTGAGCTTACACAGTCACTTAATGATTTTTTTCTCTGCTGCTTAGGTGTTCTCAGGCTGCTCTCAGGTCTTATTAAAGATTGTGTCACTGCTTAGAATAATGTAATTAGTATTTTTTAGGCTTTGCTATGATCATCACCTTTCTTTAACAACTATGTTCCTTCCATCTTCAGTGTTTGATTTTGCCATGTGTGAAAGCTCTTCAAAATACTTTAAGTACCTCCCTAATAAGAGGCCAAAACTATACCTGTGTTATAAAATATTCAGAAGTATCCTACCTACTTAAGCAGTGGGATGAGAGTAAAATTTCAGGTAATTCGATAAAAAAAGAATTTGGAATTTTGGAATTTACATTCCTTGTCTTAAAATCAGCCATAAAAGTGAGCTCCTTACCACTCCTGTTTTATAATGTAGCAATAAAATAAAGGTATTTTTCAATAACTGCTTTAAACACTACAATAATATCCTTTAAGCAACTTATAATAGAAGTTATACTACATTATGGACACAGAATACAGAAGTATTCCTTGGCTTTCACAGCAGATATTTTAATAATGGTTTTTAGGTGAATAAAATTACCTGAACATGTAAGACTCCTCAGTATGTGGTATATGTCCCTTTTACTGCTGGGAGTACTTAGAAATGAGGTTTACTGAAATCACTTGGAAAGACTCACTTGGGCTTCAGAATCAGAATCCATTCAGAACCACTTTTATGACTGACCACAGTCATAGCATGTCTCATATAAGAATATAATCGGAGCACCAAATAAGTGGTCATGACATCCTTAGATATATGGGAAGATGGAGGCACATTCCAGCCTTCCCTTATTTCTTGCTTTATAATTGAAAGTTTCCTTATTATTTTCCTTCTGACGCAGTTTAAAAAATGCCAGATACCCATTTTACAATATCTTAAGTCGAGAGACAGCTTTTGTTGACCTGAATGTCCCTTTCACAAATCAGTAATAAAACTATATGTGGTTCATGCTCAAAAGAACAACTTTTAATCCTAAAGGCAAAATAGAAAATGTATATTTAAGACTACTATTACATCTAATGGAAGATTAATACAAGAGGACATCCTCAAAATTTAAGTACCCCAAGCATTCAATCATTTGAAGATACTGAAAGTGGGAGACTATATTATAATTATGTTCCTAATTGCATGATTTAAAATCATAGAATCATAGAATCATTTAGGTTGGAAAAGACCTTCAAGATCATTGAGTCCAACCATCATCCATGCCCACTAAACCATGTTCTGGACTACCTCGTCTACGCGCTCTTTGAATACCTCCAGGGATGGTGACTCAACCACTTCCCTAGGCAGCCTGTTCCAATGTCTGACAACCCTCTCAGTAAAGAAATTTTTCCTAATATCTAACCTAAATCTCCCTTGCCGCAGCTTGAGATTGCCATTTCCTCTCATCCTATCTCCAGCCACCTGACAGAAGAGACCAGCACCCACAAAAAATAAAGCATTTTAAAATGGTAGATAATTAGACCTGCTAATGTGGGAGCATTTTTATATTTAATATTCTTCTCTATACTATATATATTTGCACATATATATATTTCTCTTAAGACTTATGGAGGTTTGGGGCGGGGGGGAGAGTATAGCTTGTAGCAGAATTTGCAGATGTATTACTAAAACCAGACTATCACTGCATAATGGAAACAGGGCCTTTTTACACTCAGTTTGAAAAAAAGCTGTATGGGACCACCCATCCAGCAGATATTAGTAACAGCAGAGCCTACACTGGACTGAACTATAGGAAATGCTGAAACACCACCATTTGTACGGCAACACAGACATGGGCTTAGAGGTGAAAATTTGCAGGTAATTGCTGAATAATTAAATAAAAGAATGTATTTAATCAGAAATAATAATAGTGATTCATTTGGCGGAATGTAATTTATAAGCAATTTTATTTGCTATGAGTGTGAAAGTCTTTAAAGGTATAGAAGCCAGAAGAGGAAGAGATGGATGAAGGTGAAAAGAAAGAAGACTAGGAAAGTTTTAGGATCATACCTGAGGAAAGACTTGGTTCCCCTAACTTTTAGGCATCTGAACATGTCAGTTGCTGTCAACAGGGCTGGGCAGGCCAAACAAAGGGGTTCTGAAACATCTGAGAACATCCTAAATTTGAGAACAGGATGCTTTGGGGAAGACTCACTCTATACATATCTGTTTCTTTAATTCTAAGAATTAATAAGTATTTGCTAATGGTCACTCTCAGAGAGGATACAAGGCAAGATGTACCTTTTAAGCCAATCCAGTATGTCCTACACCCTGTGTGCTGAGCAGCAATCTGTCTACATCGGGTCAAATGCAATGCTGTGCATAGCATTGAGTCCCAAATCCCACCATATGCTGGTCAGTGCTCGGGAGGCACAACCTGGCATCTTAATGCAGGGCTCAATGCTTTCCCAGTGGTACGAAGTTGCCAGAGTAACAAAAACAAACTCTTCTTTTCAGAAGACTCGCTTGTGCACCTTCCTCTGGGCAAGTGCACAAACCACAGCAGAAGCCTACTGAATTTTAATTCTTTTCTGTACGCTTGCAACAGGATAGATTGTTCTTTCAGCTTAGGTTATAGTTTGGTGGTTAGCACTTTCATTAGTGTATTTCAGCTCCCTCGAGGAAGGCACTGAAATGAAGTTTTCCACATCCTACATGAATGGTCTTAACCGCTAAGTGATCGTAATGTAAGTAATGGCTGTGCTCCTGTTTCACTGGAGGACCTATGCCAAATTGCTTGAGGATAGGGCAGAAAGCATTGAAAGAGGCACACCACCAGGAAGAAGATTCCCAGGGCAGCAACAGAGAGAACCAGGATGGGTGCTTGGCTAATTATACCATTTGGCTGGCAGGAGGAAAACCCTGTAGCAACAAATGCTTTTCCTCCCTGCCTCCCGTTCACTCAGCGTAAGCACCAGGGAGATGCTTCCATTCATAAACACCATCTGCCACTGCTCTGTCAAGCGCAGGTTGAATTCAGGATTTCAACTCAAGAATGGCACAATGAGCAGACCACGCCATGCCTTGTGCTGATCAGAATGAAATGGAGGTATTCAAAAACAGTTATATCAAAATCAAATACAAAATTCAAGGGGTCTGGATAATTAGGAGCAAGATAGATTTCTTGTCTTGCTTTTTTTCTGAGAAAACTTCTGGAGAAACCTAATAGGCCTACAGCAAGTCCTCCCACACGCAAGAACATTACCAGGGTGCTTTTATGTCACTCCTTTGCCTCCCAACATATGGGCTTTAAAGTTTACTAACTCCCTTTTGTGGCAAAACTCAGGGAAAATAAGCCACCTTTGAAAAGCACTACAGGGGAGGATAGAAAAGAAAGAAAAAACAGCCCTCTGTTTTCAAACTCATGGTGTGGGAGTTAGAACTGAACAGTAAGACTTTCCCAGGAATCCCTAAAGAATTGGTATATATTATGTTAGGACTAAACTCAATCCATATTGGAGTCATAAGACTGCTTTTGAATTGTTGGGTAACACTCGTGAATTGGATGACATTCTTACTAAACTCAGAAGCATACAACAGTTTTCCTCTCCCTGGGAGGTAAATGTTGCTGATACATATATAGCAGAGTAAGTGCCAGAGAGGTTAAGGAGTCCTTCCCAGATTAAAAAACTGACAGTTTGGTTTGGAAGAAGGCAATAAACAAGATGACTCCACCAGCTCCTGTTCTGTGTCTACTAATTCTATTTTTCCCTTAGTAATATGATACTCTTGCACCCCATCGGTGTGAGTGGTGTTTAGAAAGGGCTTTTTGAGGACTATGTTTTGTGAGTAGGATAGAGGCTTTCCAGTTCTCTATGTGTAGGAGAATTCATATCTGAAAGTATAGGAAGAAAAGGGCTCACTAATCTCGGGGACCTCTCCTGGCTTTGTGCCCTAGAAAATTATTAAGATACTGTATAAGCATGTACTCAGGCTCATTTTGTAGCTAGAAACATTTGAAATGTGTCGGAATTAGTTGACATTTCTGCTTGGCTCTCATGTTCTTTCTGTTCCCATGAACTCTCCTTCTACCTCTGCCACCACAGACCCCAGGCAACTCTCGTCAGGCCCGTACTTAACAGTACCTGTGAAGTATAGAGGCACCTGTAAAAGCATAGATAAGTGACCTTAGGTAGTCTTTTGCATGACCTGGCTGGAATCTTGGAAACATACCTCAAAATGAAATTTGTTTTCTTTACTTTCCTGTATTCTTCACTACATAGCCTTGAATTCCATATACATTTTATTTGTGGCTGATGGAGTGGGAAGAAAGTGTGGGGATAGATTTCTGTGAAAACACCATAAATCTGTGCTCAAACTGGTATGTAACACAGAAGATAAGTTCTTGGTGCATTGATTAAAAAAAAAAAATCTCCCTTTCTCTAGATATGTTCACTACTAAATAAGACTGATACCCAGGGTTAAATAGAAAAATTATTTATAAAACATGTTTTTAAAATGGCAGGTCTTCTAAATCAATATATTTCCTCATCACAATTGGATTTCATGTAGCTTCCACCTAGATACAATGAGGAATCTACTAACCTCCAAATTGAAGACTTTTGTATTCCCTGTTCCATGGCAAAGGACGCTCCTGGCTTCCACAAACCTTCTAAAGAAGTCTTTCCCACCTGAGGGAAGCTAACAGATTTCTAAAAAAACCAAAACCAACCAACCAAAAAAACCCAACCAAACAAACAAATTTTTTTTAAAAGATTCAGATATTGTTAATGGGATTTCCATAGAAGATAATCTAATGGGTCAGGAGGCACAGGAGAAAGAGAAAATCCTAGCACTCAGTGAGGCGGAATTAAAAGTACAAATGCAAAATAGAGCAAAGTTAAGGTGAAAAACATAGCTGCTTTTCAGTGACCTCTTCATATCACAAAATATTTATAAAAAATGGAAACATGG
Source organism: Haliaeetus albicilla (assembly GCF_947461875.1). NCBI lineage: Eukaryota > Metazoa > Chordata > Aves > Accipitriformes > Accipitridae > Haliaeetus > Haliaeetus albicilla. Next base: position 40,738,990 of record NC_091483.1, read on the forward strand.
TGAGGCAATTAATACCAAATGCATCAGAAATTAATAGCAATTAGATAATCCCAAGCACCCCCCTCCTATTCTACATTTCTATAACTCTGTGTCACCTCCTCCCCCTAGCAACAGTTTACCTTGCCTGTTCCTCTACGTGTGAACTTACACTCATGTATCTTAAACACAGAGATTTTTGAAAACTTCTTTCACTGAGATGCAAACTAACAGCACTTTCCTTGCATGGGGGGCAAGTTAAGAACACCCATACAAACAAGTAGGATGGCTCATCTGTAACTTATTACGATAACATAAATTGGCCATGTTTGATACAGGTCATAGCCTAAATGAGACAAATGGGACTCATGAGCCCAAACAGAAAGAATAATTCAAAAAAGGTATGTTACCAAGGCAAGAACAAAGACCTGAGTCCAGTAACAGTTCAAATATAGGAGATGATAATGAAAGGACAGGTTAGACAAATATTTTAAGTATTGGATAACTCTATTTTGGAAGGCTGCAAAAACAAAAGTGCATATTTTAAAGGTAAGAACACAGACACCTAAGGACTTCAGGACCAGTCAATTATGAAGAAAGCATGGAGGAGTAGGTGGAGATGAGGGAATAACAAAAAAGGAAAGAAAAGAAAAGAAAGAAAATCAAACTAGACTTCACAACATCTAAAGGCACGAGCATTCTTCTCAGGGAATGTACTATTTTTCCTAGCTCCAAATTTATGCAACAGGTCAAATACATGTTGGCCTCATTTTCTTTGATGGCAGATTGTATAGATCAGATATCAGAGCCTAAGTATGTTCAGCTTACGCAAAGACTGCAATTTAAAAACAACTAGTAGTGGTCCAAGAGAAAAGAACTGGAAATGGAGTAACTCCCTAATGATGAATTTCAGGGTTTGGATGCTATCAAAGCAGAAACTATATTCTATTTTATATAGCTAATAAAGGTCAAACATCTGAAAACATAGACTAGGATGCATATGAAACTGTAACATGAAGGAAATTAGTAGAGCTTCCCAGAGGAGAAGAAAAGTGGAAGCCAAAGAAGTAAATTAACACCGGAGATTGAAGAAGTGAGAGCTTTGCATAAAAATGGTTTATGAGTATATTTAAACACCTCTCACTTCCTTCTGTTATTAAAGAAAATTAAAAAGGCCCACAACAGGCTGAAGTTAAGACATTGCAGTGTGAAAATAAGGCCAGCAAGCTCCTTACCTATAGATAAAATGCAAGAAAAAAGTCAATTATCACACAATAAAAATACAAGTGTGGTGACACTAAAGACCAGAGATACTGTCAAATAATCCAACAGCTTTCCTGTCTGTTTGATGCTCTCAGACACATGGTTACTATGGAGAAAACTGCAGAAATATAAAATAATGAGCTTAGCATGCCATGGCTAAATCAGGATTGGTTAGATCCTGGCTAAGGATAAATAATAGAAAAGTGGAGGCTGTAAAAGAATGAAATTAATGCTGATATGCAGAGTGCAGAATGAAATAGTGAGTTTATACTATAGAGTAGCACCAGATTTTTTTGAGACAATAGGAAGACTCTCTTAATGAAAGTCACAAGGCATATTGAAACATGGGTAAGATAGGCTGTTTTAATTTTGTTATGCATATTGTATTTTTTAGGATTATAACTAAAAGAATTAAACCACTGCTTAGATAATAAACCTCAACAAACAGAATTCATAGGTCATATAGATAGCTATATCCAAGTGCATTTATCAATTAGCAAAATGACCTTTTTAACAAGTTAACACAAGTGGAGAGTAGGATACTCAGTTTATCTGTGACATTTCTTCCTACTTTACAATACAGGAAATATTTTAAAAGAAATAGAAATGCCAATAGGATTTTGAGAAATCAGTATCAGACAATTCTGATAGGAATATCCCATGATGGTGGCATTCTGAAGGAAAACAAATTCATTAACAAAAATGGAATATACTTGAAAAAAAAAATTTGAAAAAAATAAATACACTTATAGATATTTAATGTTGGTAATACTTCTAGAAAGTTAGCTGTCTGCTATTAATGGCAAAATGGATTTGTAAGAATTTTTTTCAAAACTTTGGGGTCTACATGTATAAGCAATTCAATAGATTTAAAATGAGTAACATGAGAAGTGTTGTAACTGTTTCACATGCTTACAGTTTATTGATTATTTTATTTTGGCACAGTATATCAGGGCAATAAAAATCAAAGATTTTTTGAATACTTATTACAACATTAACAGCCAAGAAAAGATAACCTTATGGAATCTTAGACTCTGATTTTATAAACTCAGAAAATGTGTTCAGATTTACAGTTCTTATTTCTCTTGATTTCAGAAAATTCCCTACTACCAATCATGCTAATGAAATTGACGTTTAACAGCACAGCATTATTTATTTACTTATTTTAAAGAATAGTACTTAACAGTACTTAAAGCACATTGAAAACTAATCAAATTGTAATCTTTCATAGTAATGAAAGTTATTCCTTCTGTTACCATGACATGAGGTTTTAGTTATGCTTTGGAATTAGACTTGCCAAATGAATTCCAGGTTCTGAAATTTTTTTAATATTTTAATTCTAGTGGGGAAACAGGTAGTTCTATGCCCATATAAATATATTTACTGCTAAAAAGAGAGGCACTATTTGGCGTTGGTCTGAAAGCATTAATTCCTTTTCTTAGGACACCAAGCAATCATGACACAACTTTCAGTCACAAACAGCTTGAAATAAAGGGAGGAACATTCTTTACGTATTCCATATTTTTTCCACTGCCCGTAGAGTTAATGATCTGCTTTTGGCACACAGTTAATTCCAATAAAGAAACAAGAATTTGGGAAACACACAGATGGCCACATACTATAAATTAATTGGTTGTCTGACGTGGGTGGTTATGCAAAACATTGCTTCTTCACTCCCTCATATCAAGCCTGAAATCAGAAGGCACTTGGTGCTCAGTAAGGCTTTTACATTTTCTATTTTTAATGTATGTAAGAATTTTCTGACCTCCAAAAAGAAGTCTCGTCAAGTAGGAAACCTTTTATGTAACGTAATCTCTCAAAATCTAAAATGCTTTTCATTAATGATGGCTCTATTCTCTCCAGAGGAAAGCTCCACACAGGAAGAGTACAAGAAAAGGAGCAAATCCAACAAGAAAAAGACACATTCAAGTATGACTGAAGTGGTTTAGAATATTACAGGTCTACTGTTGGAAAGACTTCTGAAGGAGGTAGCTCTGGAAGCTGGTCACCTCAAGACAGTGAGAAAACGGATGTGAGAAAGGAAGGACCTGATCATCCATCAGATGGAATCCAGACGTGACAATTAGAGTTAATGAACCACGACCCATAAAGCTGCTTCAGCACCTTTTTACAACCCCACTTCATGGCCTTAATAAAAGTACCAGGGCTTGTTTTACAGAGCACATCTGCTCTAAATTCCAAAAAGAGAAACTTTAAATTCACAATTTACGTTTGGATTCTTCCCCATTTTTCAGTCATGTATAAAGTATATTTAACAGCAGTGTATTTACTTTTCTATCTGTTCAGTCAACAGAACATCTACATTGGAAGATAGTTTTCTTTACAATGAGACTGTATCATTACAGTAGCTATTTAATTTACAGTAATGTTAATAAGCTGCTGAAGCTGACTGAAAAGTACCAGGCAAATATTTTTTAAATTTCTCCATCTATATTCAAGTATGCTTTTGATTTCAGATATTTAGAAAGTTTATAGTATGCTTTACAAAAATTAGGTTGATTTGCTGCTTTTGAAAGGTGCCTTACTCAGCCTTGATACTGAAGTCCTCCAATTCTTCACAGAGCAGGTATGGCTAATGAAGCAATACCTCTTTCTCCCCAAAGTCCAGAAGAGCTGCTGAACTTCTAAGGCTGAGGTTGGAACTGATCATTCTTGCCTCACGGACAAAGCATTTCTGGAGTTTTTCAGGTTTTGGATCCTACCCATTTCCTTAGATATCAAGTACCAGTACTACATCAGCACCACTTCTTCTGTCCACAAGTAAAAAGAAGCAAGGGGAAGGACAAAGTAACTCATAGAGTAATTGTTAGAAGACTCCCTTTTACATATTAGGAGATGACTGGAAGAGGTCTGGTCTAGGCTACAAGGTATAACATATACAGGGAAGGAGAAGTCATTTTGTTCCTCACCACAGTGACAAGAGTAAAAATATCAAGAAATTGACCCTGTTGTATAACAAAGCTTCAGATGGTAGTTGTTGAGCAGCCTAATTATGATGCATTGTTTGCAGATTGTCAGTATTTTTCAGGAAAGTAAAGAGAATGTCTTATTCTGTCAGATAGCTAACGTCAACCCAAAATCCCTGTTTTATCCCATATCACACTATTTCTTTCTAGAAAAAGGGAACAAGACAAGTTCCTTTCAGAGCTTCTCAACAAGCTTCCCCAGATCACCATAATGCATGCATTTGGTCTTTTGCTATTATACAGAATGGAGGATTGATACAGGATTGATAATTCTTGTTTTTCTGTATCAGGAATACCTTCCGCCAGCCTCCTCCTAAGATGTTCTGCCAAGTATGCAATCCATCAGTTTGCAATGTTCTCCCTATCTATAGCAGAGAGCTCCAAGTCTCGCTGCATGCTAACTTCCCTGTCTTCTCCAGTGACACTGCCACACTGCTTTCTCTTCACTCCTAGCGACATTTCCTGATGTTTCCTGATGCTCCCCTTCTTGTCCTCCCCACAGCAGGGATCATGAAATAGTATGAGGGACAAAAAAGCAGATCCTTGGGAATCCCAATCTATTTAGTCCTTAAGACATTAAATTCACTCTCTTCTTCTAGACTATATGTTTAGATGAAACTGTTACACCCCCAAGTTGATATTAACCTTTAATTTAAAAATTAATCAAGCTGCATATTAATCCATGACCAAATCAGTGCTAGAGCCATTTGCTGGAAGGATAATAGATAATGTCTCAACAAAATACGATGTCAGCCCAAGGTCTGATATATATACAGTACTAGCACAAAAATGGTTTTCCCAAAACAAAGCAATTCACTATGAAAACTAGTATCTAAATTACAATTGCTTTTTGGTAATGGTAAGCAATTCCAGGAACACTTGCCCAGTTTAGGCCTTGTCAAAGCCTCCTACAGGAAAATATATTATTCCACTCTCTTTATAATGAGCAGAAAATATCAACACCTTTAGGCGACACTGTGCTTTGCTCGCAGGAACTCAGTGGGAGCTGGTGCCGCACGCAGAAGAACCTTCCCACTGAGTTCCTGCAGCCCGGTTCAGAAACCTGCAAAGGCAAGACACTCGGTGCAGGGCAGGAAGCCTGCAAGGGCTCGGAGACAGTGTCTCGCGGCCAGCTGCGTCCCGATTCCCTCTTCTCACCGAGTTAAGAAGTGATTGGTCACATCCTGCTTCTGGGGAAGACAAAGGCATCTCAGCAGTTGGTACCTCTAACTCTGAACTGGAAGAAAACCAGCGTTCAGAAGTAAGAGTCCGGTTTGGTCTTGCACGTGGAAATGTCTGTGGTATGTGCAGGAGCTCATCGGGGGTCATTGCGTCTCAAGGGAAGTGGCTTGTAGAGCTTTGTATTATAAAATCTTTCCGTATCTTAACTAACAGATTAAACAATAAAACACTTAATTTTATTCTAGCAAATTGTCTCAATCCAAAAAAAAAGTCTCACACTGTTTTAAATGGCTTGGAAATAAAAATACCTGTAAAGTGCCTCTCCCAGTGTACACACTATTGTTAAGACAAGTTCCCGTTCATCTCTTTTTTTTTTTCAACTGTCCAAGAGCTCATTAAGTGTTGCTGATATTGAAAACATGGTAAAACTAGTGAAAAAAATAAAATGGGAAGTTTAAAAAATTAGCAAAATTTTTAAAATGTCAAAACATAGACTGTTTGCTGCAAATACCTTCTGCCTTGCATAAACATCAAATTATTTCTTTAAATACATGTTCAGAGAACACATATAACACAGTGAATAAGCCACACACAGACCAGGTAAATGATGTTTTAAAGGTCCCCTATTTTAATAATTTCCTTAAATGCAATAGTACTTCAGTAAGGAAAGAGCATAACAAAAGAAATAATTGTTTTTATCTTCAAGTGTCATATAAACATATTTAGTGGAAGAACTCTATGTAAACAAAGTTTTCTAAGAGAAGACACTCTACTAGGCATTTGTGGTGTCATGAGCTGTTTACAAGTAGTTCTAGGATGCATGAACCTAACAAAGATCCATATTCTAGCACTTTTTATTTAAAAGCAACAGTAAATTGAAATTCTTTGTAAACTGAGTTTCTTTGGTCTTTAATTAATTTAATTATTTTTTAAATTATTGTTTTGAAGACATTTAATCTGCAAAGCAGTTATTTTGATTAAAAAGAAACCACTGTTCCTCATCCAATGTTCTCATCTGAAACAACTCATTTTTGTAGGGAGATACATCCAGGAAAAAAATACTCAGTGTTGACACAAAGATAAGAGAGCAGTTAAGAACTCAGAATCATGGCTTGGAAGATCAGATCAAGCATACATTTTCAATCCTTCTTGTGAGTTATAGTCCAAGTCTTTGCATACAATCTAAACAGAACTAAAGTAAACTTTCCAATCTTTTAACTAATAGAAGATATATGGGACCAACCTCCCAGCACATAAGTGTATTAAACAAATGTCATGTGTACTAACTAAATTATGGAATTTAAATAAATAAATAAATAAAATCTATGTGCACATTCTCAGTTTGTGTTTTCAGTGGCCTACGTCCTACTTTGCGCGCTAAGTGAGACACAGCTTCAAGAAGAATTATAATCCCACTTTCAAAGGGGACAGCATACCAGGACTGGATACCAGGTAACTGTGGTATAGACAGCAAAGCATTGCCCTACAATGAAAAAAGGTGTAAGTGTGAAAAAGTACTGTGTTGTTCTTCTCATGAAGTTGCTATTGCAAACAGAAGCTGCCATTAGGTAGAGATGAATTTCAACTTTGTCTTGAAGGCTCTCTTAACACAAAAACTGACCTTAAATACTGCAAAGAAATTCCTCTCCACATGAAGAGATCCTCTGAACAGATCACCACACATTTGGGATCTTCCTTAGTTAAGAATTCGATTGCAAACATGTTTAAGCTGAACTTTGAAGAAACTACTTCGAAATAAAAATACGCACACAGGAGTTGTATTTAAAAATGTTTCATAGTCAATCAACTTAACCTTCTCGTACAGGCAAAGACTGAGTCTTTCACAGACGTGTTGGCAGTTACCGCTGTACAGAGGTAAAACCACTTCTTACATTATTGCCCAGTCACAACAAGGCTAATTTCAATGATTTGTAGTTATAAAAGCCACTGGAACATTAGAGGTATCATACAATCCTCACCTAATTACTCACCTAACCATTAAGAGGCGGGAAGCAACCATGCATGCACAGTAAAGAGGAAGACCTTTTACCAGGGACATGCAGTTACACTTTACCACATTAAAATTCTATGCTGTCTTCTATTATTATCCACAATTCAGAGATATTGTTCTACTTATGCTTTATTATGTTCTGTAAGAGGACAACACGTCATCTTCCACCCTGAACAGTTGAAAACCTTCCTGCAGGTCATTTCTGCACTTCTTGAGTATCCTTCTTCTCCTGCCATACTAATACCATTACTTCTATCACATATGATAGTTTTCCAGCTGTAGAGAACCCAAGCAAAGATCCTGGCATTAGACGAGTCTTTCCTATAATGTAAATCTGGTTCTGTCAAAGTCAGGAAGATTTTTACAGTTGAATTCAGTTAGGGGACATCTTAGACTTAATAGCCCATTCCTGCTCATGGCACAAGTTAGGGAGGAGGAACTGTAATTTTGGGAGTGACTTGTTTAGCCTAATGGCCACATTCTCAGGGCTGAAGTTAATTATTTTTTTATTAAAAATTCCCATAAGTATGACTCCATAGGGGAAGCAATCCTTTCCAGTACAGACACCGTACAGGTGAAGGAATTATTTTTTTATTCTGAGATTTAGTGGCTATTGCTCCTTAGTTCTACTCATAAAGTGTGCTATTTCTGCACTGACTGATAGGTGTAGTTCTTGCTGACTGTTGTTCTCCATATTAAGCTTTAGTAGTTTATTAACAGTAAGAAGCAGAAAAGAAAGAGCACCATTAGTTGAGAAAGTTAATTTTAAAAAGCTATGGGAAGTACCTCACCAAAAATGTGCATCTAAGCCATGAACTTAAACGAGGTAAGAAAGAAAACAAATGTGTGTGAACAACTATTTTACATGAAATTGCATAAAGAACTAATCATACCAGATTACCATTGCAGCAGTATAAAATTTGTATATAGTAGGCTAACAGTTGAAATCCATATAAGATAATTACTTGTACGTACACCTGAATATATGTTTTACTATAACAGACAGTATTTAATAAATCTTCCAAAAATTCTTGCAGCTATAGACTTCTGCTTCATTTTGAATGGAAATATTTTTATATTATCAGGCAACATATTCAGGTTTTGATTCTTAGTACAGTACTGAGTCATTTAGTAATATCTCTGACTCTCCATAGCAGTATATAAATTTATACTAGCTGGTGATCCAGTCATCAGCTTCTAGACAAACACAATACCTTTAAATTATTCTTCTTCTAAATATTATATCACACACATATATATACATATTTCAAATTATTTTGCTGCAGGAGAGCAGCTCTTATCCATCATAATCAGAGAAGCTATAACATGAAGAATGACTACTTCACAGCACAGATATTATTTCTGCTTTCTAATACTCATGTAGATTTTTAGTTTCATGATTTATTTGCACCGCAGTGAAATATCTAACCTAGTTCAGCACTAATGATATGTAAAGTATTAAAATTGACAGCTGAGTAAGATCTTTATATTCAAAAAAAGTGAGGAACGAGTAAAGGAAGAGAGGACAGAGGCACTGACAAGACACATTCATGATTCCTAGGAAAACATGCTTAAAGGAGGCACATCACAGCATTTCTATGCAACCAAGCTCTTACAGTCTAAGCTACAGCTACATTAGCTGGCCTACATTAATTTTCAACATGGGCACTCTTGTACTAGAAGAGGGGTGATTTTTACATCTTAACCTTAACTCACTTTCAAAGAAGACTCAAAACAACTGTCTTGGTTCAAGATAAGATTTAAAGGTAATACCTTTTGCATATTATTTTCTTGCACCAGAAAACTCTTAGTTAGCCATCTCCATCCATTCCCAAAACAGACTACTGGTGATGGTCTTCTCTTTCACTTGAAAGTGGTTCAGAAGCCTAACTCACAAGTACTAATGTAGCCATGTCATATGAATTGATATTTGACCAAGTCTTATGTTCATCTTAGTACTTTCTGAACAACTAGCAAACAAGGAAAACAAACAGGAAGATCCTGTTGGGAAACCCCTCACTTTGAAGGACTGACAAAAGCTCCCTCACTACAGCCATTGCAGCCAAATGACACTTTCTATGACTGGCAGAACAGAGCAGCACACAGTATTCATAGGGGATCCCTTTGATCCCAAGAGTATCATTTACCTGTGTTACGGGTCATTTAATTATTTGTCTTCTCAGTCAATATCCTTTGATGTAACAAATTCAGGATTCCAGTGCTCTGGTATATGGAGAAGTAATTAATTCCAGCAATAACATCTTCAAAGATGATGTTGCAATACAACACAGAAGAAAAAGCTACAAAAAACCAAAGAGGTTAGACATAAATGGTATATCTCTCTAATTCAGCTAAGAACCAAACTCTACATGTTATCCTGAGTTATCTGGAGGAGTTAGCTACACAGTGTAGCTTTTTCTTTGCTTTTTGTGATACATGTAAATCATTTATTTATTAAAACATAATTGACAGATGTAAATTCATAGGACTGTGTTTACATATTCTAAAGAAAGGTCATATTAAAGTGCTAAAAATAACATTCACCTATTTTTTTAAATGAAAGAATTCAGGATGTATTCTCATTCCTTTCCTAATATCCCTAAAAGTACAGTGATATTGAACCCATGCAACACACGTATGTGCCATTATCTCTAACTTTACAAACTGTACAATTTTTTGAGGTTGATCAAGGCAGACCAATCACAAAATGAGTATTCTGTATAAATAATAAAAAAATCCACCCTGGCTGGGCTTTTCTTATCCCTTTCTATAATGTACCTAGGCTCCTTGTTATTTTCTAAATTCCTCTGAGTCTCACTCTTGAGGTGCCCTGGACTATAAGGGAAAATGCCCACTTTTATCCTTAAATCCTGAGAACCAGAGTGACTGCAAAAAGACAAGTTTAACTCAGAAGACTGAGGTTACACCTGCGTGAGTAGTGCAGCCCCGCAGGAGAAGGCTTGTGGAGCAAAACAGTTGGTGCCAAGAACGCGACATCCACACTACATGCGTTTCAGGTGCATTTACTCAGACTAGTTGGTATCAGCTTCTGTAGACCAAATGCCTATTAACACTTGGGCTTCATCTGTTGTACTCATCTGCAATTCATAATTAGTTCAAAAAAATCCAGTTTGCAATTTCTGATGCTGCTTCATGACTTGAAGTAAAGCACAGTAAATGGGAATGATTGGGATATTCACTTTAAAAGTGTGCTCCTGATATAAATCCTAAGTTCAGCAAGCAGCTGGACAGTATAAGATTTCATGAATGTATATAGTGTAGCTGCACAAAAACTTGAAGTTTAATATGCTTACCTGCTTTGTTAGAATTCAGGCAAAGTACTCAGCCCTAAAATTTGACATTTTGCTCTGTTTCGCATAATCTGACTCTAAAGAGTTGAATTACAATTAGGCCTGGAAGCACTCAAGCTGAAAGATTAAAAGTCTCTTTGCATATTGCTTTTGGGCTACTACTGTGGATTTAGACTTTAAGATTACCCTTTGATGTATATTTTCTATTTTTTTTTAATCTGTCTATTATCTTCTTCATAAAAGTTCTCTACAAAGAAGTAATTTATCAGATTCAAAGGTATGATCTCTTCAAGTGGGTGAAACAGATGAACTTGAAAAGAAAAGCATGTGAAACCTGACATTTTTTTCTGGGTGGCAGAATTTGTTGGCAATAAATTGTCTTAATTTCTACCCATATTTGCTCATTTCTATAGTGGGATGATGACTGTAGTAAAGGTCATACTGTTTTAATATAGCACACACAAAAAAAAAAAAAGCATAGAAAGTTTTGAACTGTACATCAAAGAAATGTCCTTACCATTTTAATAATTTTATCTTTGTTTTATTAGGAGTACCATTTAACTATCCATTAATGTGGAAACTGCATAAAATGTTAGCAATTCACAATTGAATGCAAGCCCAAAGTAATAACTGAAATTATAATTCATGAAAACATAGCTCTTCAACTGTTGGCTCTATGCCTCAGTGTATTTTTTCTCAAGCAAAAGATTATTTGGAGTGAAATATTATGGCTTGAGAACATTATAATGCTCCAGAAGAGCTGCACATCCATTAGCGAGAGGGAGTGAAGAACTGCTTATAGAGATGGAAGATTTTCATCTTTTCCACTTTCTTCAGATGTCCTGGGGAAGTAGGAAAATAATGGATATGTAGCGCACAGTTCCCATGTGGCCTCTGCCAACCCTTCGTATCAGCAGCTGTCAAAGCTCGATCTACAAGTTGATTTAACATGTAGTCACTCAGAATGGTTGCTTTCATATGAAACCTCCTTATCTACCTGCTCTGGTCATGATAGATGGAGGAGGTCATGGCCTTAGGAGGAGTTATTTGCAGATTTTCCCTCTCTCTTTTTCATGTAGTTTTTTTTATTTTTAAGGGAATCTGAGTGGTCTTATTTACAACCCTGTTAAGAAAGATTAGCAGACCTGAAGGACAATAATACAGGTATAAATTTTATGATGTTATTCCTCCAGGCCAAAAAAGATGAAAGTACAGTGCTAATGACACGGTGGTTTGGGTCTGCTTTCAAGTTATGGCAAGGAACATGAAGGTAAGAAAAACATATTCACAAAGGTATTAAATGGCTATGCTGTGGATAGGTGTTCTGGGGTACCCAGTAATTCTTCTCCTTTTCCTTCTTCCTCCTCTTCCTCCTCCTCCTCTTCCACCTCTATTTCCTCCTCCTCTTCCACCTCTTCTGCTTCTTAACACCCTATTAATCAACAAGAATGGAACTAAAAGTGCACATACCACGTGTAATAAGCACAATAGCAGAAAAAACAGAAAGCATTGTAAAGCTGAGATTGCAGCAGAACTGCATGCTTCATTTAGAGACACTACAGGTATATTCAGCATCAATGACAGATTAATTGAGCTTTTAGAAAGCAGCCTAAAATATAGCACAAAAACATAGTTACACAGGGGACAGGATGGTGATTTTAGCTCTCCATTTGTTTTGCAGTAGCTGTAAAGAGAAGAAAAGAGGAGACCAGATATTATGAAGCAGAGCAAACCAACCAATTTTGTTGTCTTTTCTGCCTTATTATTGAAGACTAGGAGCAAAGTAGAAAAGGCAATTTTCAGATCAAACATTCCTTGGTTGATATTAAGACTGTTCGTGAAGAAAGATCTCAAATGAATGCACATTTTAATGTCAATAATTAACACAAAAATCTGCTGAAACACCTTCTCAAACAAGCTTGATTAATGTTTGAAATCTGAGCTAATAAGTGTTCTGAACGGAACATGCATTTCATTCAATGTGCAATCACTGCCCCTTCCTGGGGAATGACCCTACAAATTTATTGCCTTTATAAGGCTTCAGCAAACATTTTATATTATTAATCATTATTCGTAGTCATCAGTTTTACAACTGTATAAACCTAGATAGTAAAAATACTATTGTTTTGGAGAAAAAAAAAATGTGATTTAGTTCTGCACAGAGGAAGCAATCAACAGGGATGCATTTTATTTAACATTTACTAAAATTTTCACTATTTCCAGAGCTGATATGAAAGACTTCAGTGTTTTTTGCTGTTATATATTTAATAAAAAATATTTATTTTACTTTACCAAAACATTTATGAAATTTTACATAATTTTCTCATCCTTTAATAAGTACTCCATTCTTGCAAATGTATTTTTTTAGAACCCTTTAGTAAAAAGTATGGATTTTCTTGCCATTCTTTTAATTACTGTACACAAGTTTTATCATTTTGAGACCGTTAGGTTTTCTGCTTAAAATGGTATTTGAAACCAAGCTTTCTCTACAGCAAATAGTCACGTTTTTTCCATGCTACATGTTTTTACCATGCTAGAACATCAAGCACCTTTTAAAGTTACCTACTACCTCTTGTTTCAGAATACTGCTATTAACATTGTGATGTGCTGAACCAATTATGCATGCATGTGCAGCAATTCCTTTTCAGACCTGAAGTCTTCAGTCAGATACATTTGTAGTCATAGTTTTTGTAACTAACCATCTCAAACCCAGCCATAGCATCTATAAGCACCTATAAATCACTAACTTTCTGCAGGAATGAATTCCATAGAATGCCTACGCGCTCAGGAAAATGTTTCCCTATTTTAAGAGCATCTTCTTCTCTGTTTTTTACCCCTGCCTCAGAAAAGCATTCAGATCCTTTTGCATCCTTGAGTTTACATTAATTGTATAGTTTGAATGATAGTATAGGCTAACACTGTCACTCCCTTTTAAAATCCAAACTGATAGTGAAAGAGTGTAAATTAATGTATTTTTGTATAAGAAAAAATAATTAATTGCAGCATTGTTATAACTACTGTATTTATTAAGATGTTTCAAGTTGTTATATCTGTTTCATTTATGGTTTTAAAGAGAATTTGTTGAAATTTAAGTAACTAGGTTTCAGCCAGCATATATTTGATTTAAACTCATTTTTTAGTTTGAACACTTTTTGGTTGTAGATTTAAAAGCAAAAAGTCAAGGATTGACTTAACTTCAAAACAAAAACTCCAAATGTTGGCTCTTCCCAAACATCCTTTAAACTCCCCTCCTACCTGATAGTTACAACACTGCTCATCTTTGAATGATAACACATGAGCTTAAAGAATGAACACCAAATGAAGTACAAATATCTGCATAGCCACATGCCAAAATTGGCACAAACTTGGAGATTTGTTTTTAATTCTCCTTTCAAGACCCTGAAGCTGAGTTACTGGAGATGGCATAAGCTACTATCACTATAGTTACTGTGGCCTCGGCACATTCAAACTGAGTTATGGAAAATGGTAAGAAAACAAGGGCATGATTAGAAGAACAGAGTCTGGAAGGAGGATGAGAGTTGGAGACACAAAATGAGGGAAAGAGAGGAAGGCTAAAACTAAAGGAGAAATATAGAAAGAATTATGGAGAGAGGAATTAGGGAAGGAAGAAAAAGCAGGATGAAGAGAAAGCAGGAAATCAAGCAAGAAAGAAATAGATTTTAGACACAGTGTCTTTTACTCAGCTGTCTATCCCTTTTATCAGTAGTTACTCATGATCTTGTACTAAAGAAAGAGCAATTATATTGGAGTTCTTTTAATTTAGTACAAGAACTACCTCTTCATTGCATCACTTAAATGATTCTTAGATGTTTAAGGCTTCTTTTTCTTTCCTACTTGGCTCTTAGTCTGTTTCTCTAGGTTCTTAGACATTTTTTTAAAGTCTTCAGTGAAAGCTTTTGTACTACCACACTTGGCTAAACAGTTGCTCATAAACACATGCAACGGGAAAATGTTATGCTTCTTTGGTTTGCTTTTCATAAGTTTCAGCCAGGCATAACACTTCCTCGAGAGTGGTGCCATTATTATTGCCACCATCAGCATTGAAGAAACCACAACTAGCAAGTAAAATAGCTTCCCTTTTTGTCATATGAACAAAACCAAGCTCAGCAAGTCCAAGAACACAAACTCAGCAACAGTAAAAAAAGTGGAAAAAGAAATTCTAGCAGAGAAAAAAAAAATCACTATTAAAAGAAAAAGAAACTGAGAAAAAAAGATATATCCCTCTTGATTAAAAAGCAATTGATGTATACATTCTGCTTGCTCAGGAAAACCCAGACATCAGCATCCACTGCTGCTCATTAATAGCACAGTAAGCTCAGTGCTTGAAGAAAGTACAACATCCCCTCATTCTTTAGTGGTCATTATTACACTTCTTTTCTTCCTCACAAATATCTTTCACAGACTTTGCGAGTGGGAGAGGACATAAAAAGTGCAGTGGGAATACAAATGGCATTTCTCAACTAGTTTTCTTACATTATGTGTCTTTATCAATGTCCTGTTGTGGGGAAAGAAGTTGTCCATGCCTCCTGTTGTGAGCAATTTATATTCATGTGTTGTTTGCTTTTAAAGTATTTCTTTTGTTCAGGTGGATATCTGAAAAGCAGTATTATTTCAGGGAGGTGGCTTTTGGTGTTTTGGTGACAGGTGGCCCCACTACCTAAAGTGTCGGTATGTATTTGCTTAGCTGAATTGGCTGCAGATAAGTTACACTGAATAGCCCCCTCTTTCCTCAGAAAGTGGTTAAGGCTCATGCAATCTGTGACGCAACTTCTCCAATCTAGGCTCCTCTCTCACTGTTTCTCTTCACAGAACCCTATTGCCTTTCTTCATAGCATTACTAACTAGGAGGGTGACCACCAGAAAGGTGCACAGACTTTAACAGGTCTTCCCCAAGAGCCTGCATCACACATCTGTTGAGTTCGTACAATGCCTCCTTAACTTTGCCACTGAGGGGAATTAGGACTGGTCAAAATTTTGCGGATGAAACCAGATCAGTACTTGCAGACTCAGACTGAAAGTTCTCATAGAGCAAAGCTGTTAAGCAAGTGTTTTAATTGATCTCTCTTCAGCATCCAGCCCTTGGATACATGCCTTAACACCCTTATGGAGCAATGCTGGCCCACTGAAATGAGGCCCAAGAGCAACCATAGCTCCACTCAAGCTGGACAGTTCCCTAGTGACAACGACAGTATTGCACCCCTATAATTGAAATTGTAGTGATTTCCAGCAGTCTTAATTCTGAGTGGTTAACTTTTTTGGTTGAAACTGTTTTCCCATATTTAGACTCTTTTTGAAGTGTCCTTGTCTTTCATCTGCTACTGTCCTTTTGTCTGAATTGGTTGCCTATGTTGAACATCAAAAAAAAAAACCAAAAAAAACCCAAACCACCCAAAACGAGACCCCCAATAAGTTCAGTGGGTTGCAAAACAGAGAAAACGCAATTATATAAAAAAATTATAACACACTGGCAGTTACCAGAAACTGATGTCGTGGAGGTTGCCTACAGTGACAGAAAGAAGTTCAGTGTTTTAGTAATTTAACACTTGTTGAGATATCTTTGAAAATGTATAAATTTTCCTTTTAGCCAAGTTCTGACCTCCCTTTGCTAAGGATAGAAGGTTATTTTAAACTACCTCCAGTTCCAACCATTTAGTTCAAATAGGCGTTGATTTGTGAACCTAATGAGATTTTAAGGGTCACTTTTAAGACATCAAACCAAATTTTTGAGTATGTTGAACTGCAACTTCTAATTCTAGCAGATCAAGAATTTCAAGGTAAAGACATTGTCTTCATACATATTCACAAAGTACTAAATATATGCCTTGCTTATATGAATTATTAACAACATAATAAAGAGGAATCTAAGACAGAATCACAGTGCTCCATTAAAAAAAGAAAACAACAACAAAAAAATAGCATGTAATGTTTTGCCTCAAGTGTTTTCAGTGACCTCAGTGATGAGAATGTAATAACTTATGACCAAGCCGCAGCAAAAAAATGGGACAAACTAGAATTCTGCCCTTGATTCTCTAGCTTATTCTGGTGTGCATAGCCTTGAAATTCTAGAGTTTCACATATTAAGGTGACTATATTTTCTCCTCCACAGCTCACATTTGTTTTTATATGTCTAGCGACCTTTAAGTGACTGTGATAAGTCAGCCTTTACAACACCTTCTTTGGCCCACTGTGGTTCTGCTCACCTTACCTCCACTGAGATGGTCAGTGATTATCAGTTGTCTCCAACCCATAACTGGGTGCTATGACAAGATGGCCTTACAGCTAAGTCCTACGGAAGTCCTTCCCCATCCCAAAGGATCCTAATACAGTTCATCTACCTTTCCTGTCCTTTGTTTTTCAGCATTCCCAACATCTTTTCATTTGTTTGCATACGACAAGCTGAAGAAATGAGCTTTCTGTGTTACAGACCACCACTGCTGGACTGTAACTCTTGTTATGTCCAGATATTCCTGAACACATGAGCATGGCTTATTCTGAAATGCCAGTTCTACTCCTGTTCCGCTCTTCAGGGAGGTTCCAAAGCTTAGGCTTAATCTAAGATGTTAAGAAGCCTCTGAGCCACTATTTCCAGACGCTAATACAGTCAAGAAGACATTGCAGCATCATTCAACTTGCAGCACACTGAAGTTCTGAGGTGGCCTGAAGCTGTGTGTTTTAACATTTTTCATCTCCTTAAAGCATTCCAATCATTATGCTCATGTATAATGTATTTCAGACTGATGTTAGAACTGCTTTTCTTTCATGGGTCACTGGTCAGTATTCTTCAACTCCTCGAGCATATATGAAAATGTTCAAAACTACTTGTTTGAGAAATTCAGATTTTATATCCATTCCTATGATGGCAAGCTTCCACTCCACTTTTGTATTGACCAACAGACTCATAGGTTTCTATATTAATCTGTGTTCTCCAATACGTATCAGTTGTGCGGAGTACAAATAAAACCATCTGGAACATTTCAGGCACTCCTCCAGTCACATAAAATATAAAAGAGACAGAATGCAGAATTACATGTATTCTAGTTTGGGTAACTTGAAGTCCAGACAACTGTAAAGACTGTTCATTCTCACAATTATTTTTTTTCTTATCTGCCAGCCACCATCAAACAAGATGCTTAGACTGAAAAATAAAATCTAAAATTTAAAATATCCAATCAATCACACATAGAACAGTTCATGGCACAGCCACAAATTCCTACCCTACTCGAAAAATAGTTTTGGAGAAAGCATTTCACATATTGGCATGGACAATGATTACAGGGCTGCTTTACGTAGTAGTTTTTCCTGTTCTTTTGAATATCTCAAGTACTTCAAAACCACCTTGCAAGAGCTGTTTAGAAAGCTGTTCGGCAGATACTGCTGAAATTTACCAATGCCTGTATTTTATGGCTATATTTTATTTTGATTGACAATGTAACTTTTTATCAAAATAGCTCCACTATAAAATAAAGAAACAGCAATGTCAATAGAAAATACTTCTCTACTGATAAAACTACAGCCACATTAAAAGGCTAGCAATGCTCTTTAGTATGATGTTCTGGAGTAGACAGGTCTAAGTGACAGCAGCTGAGAAAAGGTTAAAGGACAGGATATGATCTCTTCAGCTAAAAGCATGTTTGCTCTGCACTGTGGAGCACCATGCAGAAGCATCCAACCCAGGTCTGATCAAGCAAGCTCTTGAACTACAAGTAGCGAGGTCACATTAGCACGGTTGAGTGGCAAGGTTCATTACCTTGAAAGCAGAGCCTATATAACCCAAGCTATACTGCTTTCAGGGTACAAGCCACAGAGGGCTGCCCTATTTTATGCAGAGGAAAAAGCAGAGCCGGCACTAGTTGTAACAGTACCATTAGGGAGTTGTTTAGAAAAAGCAAGCAAAAAAGTCAACTCCTGAGGAAAATGAAGGAGGCGGCAGAGAAAGCCTTGTGAAAAAACAGTAAAATGAGAGACATGAATTGGAGATAGTGAGGGCAGATTAGGAAGAGACCTTATCTATTCAAGAAAGAATTCATTTGCTGTGGAAGCCAGTGAAGCTTGAACTCCCTTACCTCTTCTCCTGAGGGCACTTCTAGCCCAGTAGCTCGAGGCACAAGTAGCCCCTGATGACCTGCATAAAGGACCAATGTGGGCAGCCAGTGATGTATGCCTTGGCTGCATCCAGCCACACTAGTCCTTACAGCTGCCTCTGGGTAACCTCATTTACTTACAGATGAGCAGTGCATCTAGTAAGAAAAGTTAGAAGCCACATTTCAAGACTTAGTAATAAAATATTAAGCTGAAGAGGTACTAGGCTGCTAACAGCAGGAATTTTGACCTTGCCATGAGCTTTTGTTCAGAACAAGGTTTTATCAACAGTATAAAAAAATCTCCTCACTTGTCTTTGCTAGGGCTTGCATAATTGCCACGCCAGAGCAAATATGGCCCTGATGGCCATTGAATGTATTCAGGCACTGTATTTTTTAAATGTACACAAAACTAATGATAACCACTTTCCATCTTTTTGCTTCTGTTTGTTTTAGAAAATACTAAACAAACTGTTTAAGCTTTGGGAGTTATAAGTCATGCTGTTTAAAACAAACTGTCATTTGCAAAACACAAAAATCTAGTTTTGCTGCATTTTTTCATTCAAAACTGATTGAGGAGGTAGAAAATCAACTGAATAAAAAGACTGCTGGTCACTGCCTTTTAAACTTACTGATATTATTTCATTGTCTGTCTCTTCCCTCTAATGTTTCTTACACTTACATTATAAAAAGATCAGGATTTCAGAAAGGATGATACCTTTTATTAGGCTGATAGATCTAAGTGGGAGAAGAACACAAGCTTTAGGACAGGCTTGAAACAGAAGCCACAGGTTGAGAACAATTTCCTTTCAGCTTATATTAATTATGTTAATAAATTAGATGATCCAAGGGAACAAAAAAGTTGGAACAGGTATAACAAAAGGGGGTATTACTAAGTGGAGAGAGTTTAAGATCATTCCTGCGGGACAGTGACTAAAATGCAAAACTGTTAGGTGATGGTAAAATATATGGGGAAACTACAATGTGCTATAAAAACAGTACCTCTACTGCATTCCTAATATACAAGATTTTGGGTTCTATCTCAGACCTGAAGTAGAGGTCATGTGCCTGAAAAGTCACCAGTTTTTCTCAGAGAATGGGTAGATCTAATGAGAGACCCTGACCCCTATAAATCTTGCTTTAGATCACCCACAGCCACAATAATGCTATGATTATACAGTGGGGTTTTGGTGGGCTTCAGCTTTGTTTTTGTAGGGTGCCTACAGAGCAACAGGCAGTGTCCAGGCTGCCCAGGCGCTGTGGTGCCAACATGACTAATACTGATCGATCATTTCCCTCCTACTTCTTACTGGTTTTCCAGATGTAGGATAAACTTCTGATGAATGTGGGACTAGATGGACCAATGTTGTTAGGAGGTACGGTTGTTACAAAATTTGTTACATCTTCTAAAAAACAAAATTTCTGGGTTTGTATAGCCAAGGACCAGCAACTATGACAAAATCAAAGCCTAATCAAATGCAAAATACATGGAATTACATAAATTAGTAGCCAATTGACATTAAGAGGTTATGAGAAAACATTAAATCATCTGTTATTGTTACAAAAAGGAGCAATGCCAATTTACAGCAGAATCTAAATAAAGTCAGCACAACTCCTGTGTATAAACAAGGATCACAGCAAATTAACACATTCTCCAGTTGTGTGTGAGCAATTAAAACAAACGAAGCAGTACTGTAGCAAACTTACTTGTAAAAAGTGATTAAGAAAAAGAAATCAAAAGTCTCTTTTTTTCAATAAATCTTAATGAAAATTAGAATTTAACTACTTAATTAAGTTTAAGGGTTTTTTTCTTAATAAAAGACTTGCTGCTTTTACATGTTATTTTAGAAGATCTGGTTTAATGTTTTTATTTCTTCCTACCTTTCCATTTACACAGGAATATCAAATATTCACTTACGTTTACTTTTTGGGGGGTAGCTTACCTCTGGCAGTTTTTTGATGATTCAGTAAAGAGTATTGGAAAGGTCTTTTACTATGCTTGTTAATGGGTAGATGTTCAAAGGACAATTTAACATACTATTGTTAAATCTATTTAACAAAAAATAAATTTACATGTTTTTGAATTGAAAATAGTTGTGTTTGATTAACTGGGGTACTCTCCTCAGTATGCAATGCTGGGATCCCCCACTTTTGTCAGTCAAAGATAATTCCTGACAAAGAAGTGACTGTGTAATGCTAAAACAAGTGGACAACCCAGTTCTTTTAAAAAGAGGAAAAAATGCATTGTTATTTGGATAGCCTCTGTCTCCATACAGGATGATTGTTAAATTTATCTAAGTAAAATAAAAATACAAAGACTACAGCCAGTTTGGGGAAGAATAGTTCCAAAGTATTAGGGATTGAAGTTGCCCTTTACACAAACATAAAAATATACAAAGAAATGGAAATGTTTCTAAAAAGGTCTTAAATTTTTTTAGAAGGGATATAATTGTCTAATATCTATTATATCAATAACCATCTATAACTACTATGACAGATATAAACACAGCCAAGGCCTTTCAAAGTTTAGTCTGTTAAACACAATAGGCTTTTCTTTATAAGTTACACTACCAAGCTTTTCCTCCCTATTTCTTTTCTCTGAAACACCATCTTATTTTTAATATGGGACAATACAGGTGTCAGCTTGCACTGACTTTGAAAATGAAGATGTTTGCTATACATGCAATTAATCCATCAACTCTAAACCATGCTATTTTACCAAAGGGTGGTCAAGAGGTTAGAGGGAGAGAGTATCACTCTCTCAGCATTAACAAACCCATTCCAAAAGGGACACTCTTCATCTCATTTATAAGACACATAGTCCCATAAAGCCAAGATTTATAAGGCTATATAAATTATGCGTAGATGTCAATGAGACAAAAGCAGTCTCTGTCACCATTGGGGTGTGCTTTCCACCACTAAACAAAAAAGAAAGGAGCATGCAATTTTCAGAAGGTCTCCTTTCATCACCTGGAAACATCTACAGGATAAACTGAAAGAAGAAGCAAACTTATTACGCTATCTGAATATATCCGTTGGGCTTATGGTTAGACAAGGAGAACACTGGGGGGCGGGGGTGGGTCAAGAAAAGAATTAGAGCTTTGCTGTGACAATTTGAAATCTCTAACAAGGTGGATCTTAGATGCCAAGTTAATGGGTGAACAACTATGTCATCTTACAGAACTAAGATTATTTTTAATTTACAAGTGTAAAATAAAATATGCATTTATTGTTAAAAATCACAATTTTCCAAATGTTTCTACACATTCCTTCAAGTAAAGGGACAGTCTTATCGCAGTCAATGAGTATATGATCTATCTCACATTTGATCAATTTTCTGGTTCTGCTGGCTTTTCTATCTGAATGAGGGAACTACAAACAACTAAAAAATATGAAAAGTAACTATTAAAAACCCTGACTAAATTATTACAAGGATTTAGCTTCATTTCATCCTTGAAGTCTGCACTGCATCATGGTTCGTATTCAGTATAGGATTTTATCTACATCTTGAACCTAGGAGAAATTAGTTATAAATGGAGGTCGCTGGGATTTTTCTTTTAAATTATTTTGCTGGAAAAAAGCACTTTGAAGTCAACAGAAATTTTCTTAAGTTCGGTTTAAAAAACAACAACAACAAAAACCCCAAAACACATTCTGGATCTTCATCAAAAGATAAAATCTCAGTTTTAACAAAATCTATTTAAAAAGGACCCTACACAGAAGACAGTTATTATTTTCTTCACAAAAAAAAAAAACAACACAAAAACCCCAAACTTAAAACCCAACACAAAACCAAAACACATTCCCAATATCATTCCAATTCAAGATGTTTATTTAACTTTAGGTAACTAGGTTTTGTATACCTAGTAATACCATTAGTGTATCATTACGATAAAGCTGATAGTATTGCTAAACACAGTTCTGACATCACTAAAAGTAAGGTCCCTCCTGAGCCGCAATTATATTTTCTGTAAAAGTGGAATCCCGAACAAACCAAAAACCAGGCCAATTTTCTTATCAGCCTCTGAGTCAAGATTAATCTTTTCTGTCTTCACACAAAATATCCAATGGTGCGTACAAGTGCTGAACGCAGGCTGGCTCCACCTGCTTCTTTCAGAGCTAATCACTCTGGGAGATACTAGAAGTGGAAGAAACTTTGGGGAGCCAAATGCGAAGAATGGTTGGTTGATAAGACTACCTTTCAGGGCCAGTAAAGCAAAGACAGGATTTCCTGCCTGATAACAGAAAAGATAATGAAACTCTGAATAAACTGATAGTATTTCAACAAAAAATTCAAGAAAATACTTTTCCTTTTCTGTGTTTGGAACTAGTATTTCTTAGTGGTCTCTACCACTCACTAGGAGAGGTACCTCATACAAATGTCCAAATAACTCACTTTTTCATTTCTGTTAGGTTTGCTCTATATTAAGAACTGGTCCTCTGTTTTCCAGTGCAAACTGCAAAGACTTTGAGATCTTCTTCCCTATTTACAATGAAATACTTCAGAAGATATTCTTCCTATAAATTACCTCATTAAAGAAGGTACTTTTCTTTTATGCATTTCTGCTTACCATGCCATTCCAGTTAGTGGCCACTGCAATGCCATCAATCCATCAATCCAAATTATATCAAAACTACGAGAGACAATGTGAGGGGAATAAAAACTATTCCCTCTGAAATACTGGGCTGAATAGCTGGCTTTCAACTAAGCCTGACATAAGAAACATGCCTATTAGCCTAAAATCACTACTTTCACAGTTCTGCATGCATCATGTCAGCTATAATGATAATTTCTAGGCAAGGATAAAACAAGAGTACATTAAATGCATTTATGATTTCATGAGCTGCAGTCAGATAGAAAACAACACTTTTCATAGAGGAAATCAGTTGCTGCTCACATACATTAATGAACAGCAACGTAGCATGCTGGACAAAGATGTTTTTCAAGTCTTTCACCTTGTTGTACTAAAACTTTCCCAACAAATACTTATTTATTCCATGACACCTTGGCCCAGAAAAGTATTCATTCCTGTACATAATTTTAAGCAGATGAGCAACCTTAGTGAAGCTGACAGATCTACTTACTGGCTTAAATATACACATACACTCTAGCACACCGTTGGATCAGAGCCTACAAGCTGCGAAGGATGCTTAGTAGCTACAATATTCATTGGACACATAGGAATTGTAAGTGCTCAGGACCTCTCTGTATGTTATAACCTCATTTAGAGCTTCTGATCGGTTGCCAAACATTTACTTAGCTGTCAGCATACTGTTAGTTAATGTGTAACAACTGCAACAAACCCTGAAAATAATGTATTATTTCAACCAGCTAGCTATAAATCACTAAGTTCTATTTAAAATCTCTACAAAAATTTTATATAAAATGTGTAGTCACAATTCTATAAATATGACACTATAAGTCATTTAAGCTTAATTTAGAGTGTAATAAACCTCAACCTTCTATTTGGGTTCTTCTCGGTCTTCTTGGACAAACCAAAGAGAAAAAAATATCTTTGCAGTATAAACATTACTTTAACAGTTCAATTATTACTGGTACGCACTGAGAAAATTACACAGTATTCTCTTTATCAATAAAACAGTAAGCTGAGTTTGTTGCTGTTGAGATTCAAATAAAAGGTCCTAGTAAATACACATTAATCCTTTGAAAAACAGGACAAGGAATAGCAAGTTTGTTGGTGCCTTCCAAAGATGACTGCAGTCAGTTTCTGTTTGAATTTGGAAACAGTTTTCATATGCCCAGTACTGTAAGTATTTAAAGTCATGAAACCCTGCTGTTGGCATAGAGAAACATATGAATTACAATACAAGAGTAGATCATGGTCTATTTATTCTGATACATTCCAGTGACAGACAATAGATGAAAAGAATTAAAGCTGTAACTGCTAACCTTCAAGTAGAATGTACTTTTATTAATACATTATTATAGATATCCCTCATATAATTTATTTAGCTCTCTAAGTACACAGCATTCAATGTTGGTTAATCAGGATGAAATGCGTACCAATTCAACGATGGCCTTAAATCAGTTAGCTCAGGAAGGCTGCCGCTGTCACCATGGCAGCATGGCCCTATGAACAGGTTGTAAACACATCAGAGAACGTGAACAAATACTCAGGAGCATGGCTATTTCACCATTACACCACTATGGTTACCTGAACTAGCACATCTAAACCTGGTATGGGTAAATCATTGCAGTGATAACACAGTCTTGTGACGAACACCTCTGAAGCTCATTCTATAAATTCATTATTCATTGGGATTTCCAGTTGAAGTATCATCCACAAGTTGTCCAAACTACAGTCTGCAGGACATTTTCTGTCTGCCAGAACAAGCTGTGGAGCTTGTAACCTGTTCTGAGTTGCTCCCAGTCTTCAGGCCACAGCACCCTTTCCACATCTTGTGAAAACTACACGACCACAATACAACAGATGGGAAACCAAAGGGCTCTTCAGGAAAGACAGCAGAAGCAAGACACTGCTGGCACAAAACCAATTCATCCAGCTGGTATTCTCCATTCTGACCCTTCCCGAGAGCAAAGACATCTAGGAACAGGCTGCAAGAAATGCCTGGACAGTGGTGGCCCACATCTCTGGCCACCTTCTCTCCAAGCAGCCTAGAAGCCAAGAGGCACTTGCCTGTGTCATGGGTAGTGCAGCGCACGCAGAGAAAGCCCAGTGCCTCCAAGACTCCATCCGTGAAGACATGGACTGGCAGATCTGAACCTCTGCTACTGCATGGGCCCAAACCTGCGATAGGAGTGCTGAGTCCTCCCCAGGCTTTCAATGTTGGACGTCACCAAAATCTACTGTAGATAAGGAATAAGTCTGTGAGTGCCATCTGTACCCAGAACATGAGATAGATGCATAAACGCTTGGGGTTTCTTTCTTTCGTTGTAAAAGCTATAAAAGGGAAACAAAAATACTGCAAATAATTGCAGTCACATTGAAGCCAAGCTCAAAGTTCTTGACAAGACAGCTTTGCAAAGATGATGTTGTGTGATTTCATGTTCAGTGGACCTTTGCTATGGTGCCCTTGTAGCACTGGGACAGCAGAGGGGGGGGGAGGGGGAGAAGGAAAGGGTTGCTGAGCCCCTCTGAGATAGCTGCAGACTCACACATCGCAGAAATGTCAGAACTACTGATAGTTGCCTCTGCCCGCCTAACCTCCTTGACAGAAACAAGCCTGGACTCCTGCATCCCATTAATCCCCTGTTGTCACGACAGCTCCCTGGAGGCTTTTAAAGACAGTTGAACCTAAAACTAACACAGGGGCTAAAGCAGCCCCAGGCAGCTCTGCAGCCAGGACACTGCACAGCTACCTCACACCTACTGCACTTGGAAGGGCTATGGACTGGCCAGAGGAAGTTTTCTGATTTCCGCATTTAATTTGCTCACTGTGGAAATAAAAATATCTGTGTTTTACTACCTACCAACACCACAATATATACTTCAGTTGTGACATTCATGCTGGGATTTTTCCATCCTGTATGTATCGTGCTGGAAAACCATTAAGCCAATTTATTCAACTACGAAGCTACAAAATCACACTGTCTTCAAGTATATCCTGTAAGCCCACTGCTAGCTACCCACTACTCACCTTAGCAGCTCATTAAAGAGAGAAGAAAAAAAAAAAAAGGCAAAAAGTAGCTTTAGTATGCATACATATGCACAATAGCATCCAAATGTGAAGGCCAGTTTTCAAAAGCACACCAAAAGTCAACCCTCAGTGGGATGTACTTCCACAATTACTTTCAATTCCAACCTCTTTTCAACATAGAGCAATTCCTGAAAACATTTAAACAATACATAGCTGGTTTCATAAGCATTAGAAACAGCATTTCAATCAAGTTCATTTCTTGTGAGAAAACACTACATGTATAACCACGGAAGACAAATGAGATGATTGTCTTACACAATCTATCACAGCTGAGCAATACAACTTGAATTTAAGCTGCACAGTATCAGTCCACAAAGCTAAAATAAACTAAAGATTCTTTAAACTTACATAGTTAAGAAATTCAAGGAAATAGCTAATTACTCCTTGACCCTGTACACATATTTGTATCAGCTTGAAGGACAAAAGCCTAAAGTGGTCAACTAACATCTTTTCTAGGATATATTCATCCCACTACATCTCATTATATCCAATCTGAAATCTAATGCAAGTGGTACTAGCTATACCATCACTCAAGTCCGGAGTATGCATATTAGTAACACTGGCCCAAAAATTGTGAGGACTCTCTTGTCTCAGTTTTGAAAAGTTTTGTTCTTAACTTAATTTGATGTATGAAAGTTCACTAAGTGTGTAAATTTTTGCAAGATCAGGTTATAATTTTGGAACAAATTCTATTACCCTGTATTATTGCAAATGAGTAACCGCACACCAATTTCTCACGTTAATAAAAAGCAAGTTGTTACTGAACAGAAAATAGGATTCCTCACCCTGTAGTATGCTTCTGTATAAAGAAATATGCCAGTCTATGATTGGGGGACACAACCACACACAAGCAATTATTACCTAAACTAAGAACTCTTCAAAAAGAATCAAATTTTGGAGATCTGTTACATTAGCATCTTCACCTCCATACCAGTAACAACATTATCTTTGTGTTTTTAAAGGATTCAAGCACTGCAATCAGGAATAAGTTGAAAGCAGCAAGGACTGCATCTCCTTTTGCAAAATAGGCTTTATAAAATAGCGCACACCAAAAGGAAATTTCCTCAGGGTCCCTGGTAACGGAGATTTTTATTACTATTTTGTAGAAACATGCAAGCTGAAAATATTTACTAGCCTCAAAAGCAAATAAAAAGACTGCCAAATTCAACTGAGAGTTTCTAAAGCTGTGATGCAACACACCTCATGAACTGCACTTCCTGACATTAGGTTATTATGCACATAACCTAATGTGACCTCTCTTCCACGAAGCATGTATTTTGTCCGAGGGTTGGTGGTTTTGGCTGCTGTTTTGTTTCCTGGATTCGTCTATTTTCGAGTGAGTACAGTATCCATTATGAAACTTTGATGAGCCTGGAGTCTCAAGATCTTTGAGGGCTTAATGCAAGGATCCTTGTGGTGAACACTGAGATTAATTCAATTTACTTTGAGCTTTGCTTTGTGCCTTTTATTCGCATTAGACATGCTTATTATATAATACATATATACATTGCAGAAGCAAAACCAGTGCAAACCATCGTCACCTTTCAAAACCAGCAAAATAAACCCCCAAAACATTGCTGAACTGCTGCATAGCTGCTTCGGCTTCTACAGGATATTCTTTCGCTGCACCCTATACCTAATGTCAGGCATTGCAAAAATTTCCACTACACAATCCCTGCTAATTTAGACTTTGGTCTTTCCATTGATAGAGATAACCCTTTTCCATTAAAAAAAAAATTACTGGACCTTATTTGGTATAGCTATAGGTGTTGTACAGCCAGTAATCACCTTCTGGGATTAGAAGGGGGTGACAGCTTACAGTGCTCTGTCTTGTAGTAGGCTTTTTTCCTCAAAATTTCCCACCTTTCCTATCAGTGCAGCTTCAACAGTGGGAGAAATAGTAAGATCATTACTGTACAAAATCCATGGCAAGCATTGATCAGAGCAGTCATCTAGCAAGTGCAGCAGTGAAAGCACTGACCGCTTCTTCAGAGCAATCTTTTCAGCGTGGCAGACTTTGTTACCACTGCACGGTAACTGAATTATCCAGTGTATGTAATTAAAAAAAGATGCTGGCATAGACAGGTCTCACAACTCGATGACGTAAATCTTGTCCCTTGGAAAATCTGTTATTAGTTAGAAGTATACAATATCTAGAACAGCTAATAAAATACCAAAGGCTGCTGTTACCCTAACTAAGAGTAAGCCCTGCAAAATTTTCAATAAAAAAAACTATATAATATGCAACCAGAAAACATTGGCATTCCCCACACAGCAGTCAAGGGACAAACAATGCAGGAATTCAGTGAGAAATTCACCATTTTCCTAAATAAAAGCTTGGCTTTCCTGCCTTCATTCTTTACCATGTGTTGATACCTTTTATTTGAATGCAAACTTGCAATTCCTACTTTTCAGCTCGCCAGAAGTTTGGAAAAATGAAAAAATCAGACATATCTTCTCTGC
This sequence comes from Haliaeetus albicilla, assembly GCF_947461875.1. Lineage (NCBI taxonomy): Eukaryota > Metazoa > Chordata > Aves > Accipitriformes > Accipitridae > Haliaeetus > Haliaeetus albicilla. The sequence goes on from NC_091483.1 coordinate 40,767,962, forward strand.
TTTGCACCTCTCGCCAGTTGTGTTGGCAACAGAAAGGCTGACCTTCCTGACCACAGCAGATAAAGAAATAATTCAGATAGGAAACATACGAAAAGGCAGTACCACAACCCAGCCATTGATGAAGAGCAAGGCAGAGCTGCAATCTTTTTCCCAGTAGGCAAAGTTCAAAGGACTGTACTAGAAAGGTCCAAACCCTCATAGGTAAACCCATACATAAAGTGCACATTCCACCTTGTTGCAAGTTGGTGACTGGGCCTGCAGAGGGTTAATATTAATGGTGACAACTACTTGGAATATTAAAACATCACACTAGACCTCATAGGAACTTGAGCTCGCTCTTCCTACAGAGCTGCTTCATGTGACACCATATTCCTAATGATAAACTGCAAGCAACACAGAAAAAAATCAACTGAAACTGCAAACCAAATTTACTGTGCAAAGTCAGAAGTATAAATATGCAAAGAACTGGGAGGTCATTTGAAATTCTCTCTCAAGTAATCACTCATCCAATCTCTACAGAAATTCGCCAAGCACGTCTTAGACTTCCTGCATTAAAATTTTGCTGTGGCTGGTGGCTGCCCAGATCCAAAACAGAAGATCAGTTATGTAGAAAATCATCTCCAGGAAATTAAATCTTTCTATCTGAAAAACTTACTGAAATTTGTACAACTAAATGGATAGATTTAGATAAAAACAATAATTTTCCAACCGCGTGTGAAGCTCTAAAACTTAAGAGTTTAGAACAAAAATATATCTGTGTTTCTTTACTGAACTTTCCATAGCAAGTACAAATAGTAACGTGCACATTAAATACTGCAGTAAGCACCTCTCTTTCCTAAGTGTGTATGTTAGAAGCTGTAGCAGAAAGGTAACCCTGTTTGCCTTATTTACATGAAACCTAGGGCATGAAGGGTTTAGATATGTAAGGCAGTTACATATTTGAAAGTTAACTGGCAAATAAAAATTAATTCTAGAACCTTGTGTTTTGCAAGCATTGTGGTTTTTTTCCTTGAACATCATTAATTCAAGAAAACATAAATGTCTCTTCAAATTAAAAAAGCTCTGAAATTACGACCGGTGCCAGAGAAGAATCTGACCCCAAATGGGCTGCCTGAAATGGAACATGTGGTCGCGCTGGGGGGGGGATGACAGGCACTGCTGCTCCAGAGTTCGCCTCTTTGTTTTCCTATTAAAAAAAAATATTTATATATATTTCCTAGATGAATCTTAGAATCAAATTTACTTGTTAGGGATGGAAAGCAACTGAAAAATAAGCACAACTTCAAGGCCATGTAAATGCTTTTTCCTTAAGTAAAAAGGAAAATCCATCAATACAGTTCCATAGGTAACTGATGAAATCATCATTGCTCTAGGAGGGACTTTATGATTATTCAGGTGTGTGGCTGGTATTACTTTCATTGTATTAACTGAAATCAACCCTACAGATTGTAGGGTTACAGAAGTAAGACTGACTGAAGTCTACCAAGGAATGTTTTTCCTTTTTATTATTAGAATAATAATTGTAACTGTGACTTGTACTGCAGTAAGAATACTTGTACTGGAGATGCTGTCATGGATGCAGCAAACTTTCTTCCCAGTTTAAAATTAAAGAAAATGTACTTTCTAGCTTGTGCATCTCTGCAACACACATGGAAAATCTCTCAAATAGAGAAAAAAAAAAAAGCCAAAATTATACAAGATTTAGCCCAGCCTGAGCCGTCCCCCATTTCCTTTCCTCGAGCACATCTGTCTCCAGTGTCAGGTTACTGGTGTGCATTCCTCTGCCTGATGATCACCATCTTCTTCCGGAGCATTGTCACCCTCAAGGCAGGAAAGGCAGCTGAGCACAAACAGGCAGGGAAGTAGATTTATTTATTTTTTTTCTCCAGAAAAAAAGCATAAAATGCAAAAGAGGAAGAATGGGTATTAGTTTCTCAGTAGGTTTTCATTTCCAAGCACAGATTAAAATAATGACAGAAAGTCCATCATTTTCTCCTGAAATCATAATTTTCAAGCTAATGACTTTTGTCTAGAAAAAGTAGTCTTCATGATTATAGTCAATGAAGAAGGCAAACATTGTATTTGGCTTCTGATGCTGTACTCCAGGCTGAAGAATAACCATCCTTTATATTTGTGGCTGGTGCATAGACGCAATAAAACCATGAGATAATAATCCCAGTGAAATTTGTGGTGAAAAAAAAATGCATCACAGACGCCTAAACAACATTTCAGAATTTATCCCTTTGAGCATTTCTTTGCCAACTTTTTCCCCTCAAGCAGCAACTCACATAATTTTTTTGCATTTTTTTCTTTCATTTGCTGTACAGCTCATATACCATCTTGCAATGTAATAGAAAGGAACTAGGAAAAGCCTAAAGCTTTTCCTGATGACATTTGCCATTGGACTTGATTATTTGCTTCACCAAATTTTTTTGAAGTAAAAGTTTTTATCCCTGATCTTGTCTGGTTAGTGAAATAATTCCTCCAGATCGGCAGGATGGATGAATTTGGGGAACATAAAGTTAGAAAATCTGATTAGAAACTCTGATATTATATCTTATCTGACACTTCGAAGTCAAAATAAACAAGAATTTTCACTGTTACTATCACTCTGCTGAGCACTCAGCATGTCTGCTCATAGCACAGTAGAGATGCACAATGATCAATGTATTTTTATGGATCTCTAGGAGAGGAAGAGATATTATCCAAGGGGGTATCTGAGATACAGAGACTGAAACCAGCATTGCCATATATAACAATTAATTCCTGTACTTGAGAAGCTTCATTTAACATTTTATAGTGATAGCATTTGAAAGCTGTTCTCAAAGATTAACGATAAACACTAGATTTTATAGTTACATCCTGGCCTTCAAAGGAAAGGTAGGATTCAATTTCTGACTAGCAGCTCACTTAATTAATTAATTAGCAGCTAATGCTAATTAATCCCATACTCCTTACTAGGAAGTGCCCAGTTATCTTTCTCTCCTGTTGTTAGCATCCAGCTCTGCTTATTGTACTTCTTATTACTATGAATTTTACTGCCTCTACCCATTATTTTATCTTTTGTGCTTCCAATCACTTGCTCTCTCATTTAAATTATCAAAAGATTTTATATTTTTCTATTATGTGACAAAATAATTTGATATTCCCTCAGTCACTTTTCCCTTATTTCTCCCAATGGCACAATGATGTCACATTATTTTTTCCCCAGCAGTCACTCTGTACTGAAAACGTCATGCAGAACAATTTATATCCAGTGAAGTGATACAGTACTGAATATGACTTACTGAAATGTGTCAAGCAAAAGACAATGCCATGTGTGTTACTTGCAGTTAATGTTTGATATCCAGGAAAGGCAGTCCTAAATTTTTCTTGTTGTTACTTTTGAGATTATTTCTGTGATGTGCTAATGATTTTTTTTCACTTTCTGGAAGTAAACTGATAATTTGACTATTTGATCCTATCAAGAGGGAGGTAGGGAACAGAGTGCCTACTGGAAAAATAGCAATGATATAGGTAATAAATGCTGAAATCATCATCCATCCCTGTATCGTGTTCCTTTCAGATTATAAGAGAGAAGGGAAGCTTTTGATTCAGAGAACTAATTCTTCTAGCTCATAAAGCATTATCTACAGACCTCCAGCTTTCCTATGTACTTTCCATTCCCTTTCCTCTTAAGACAATTAAAAAAAACACAACACAAACCCCACCACCAAACACTGTGAAAAAGGCAGAACTATTACCTCACTACCTTCTGCCTAGTTGTTCTTTGCCTAATTTCAAGTAGTGGTATGCCACATGAAAGTAAGTACCTGAAGGAAAGCTGCTTGCAAAAGAACTATAAATTCTAGAGTGGGATTGTAATACATTTTAGAAATTTATTCAGTGGGCAATCATCGAATTACTACTGTAGCTTACATGAAAATTACAAGAAATCTGTGATGCTCATGTTACAGTCACTTGGACTTTATTAGTCAAATAAACCTTTGTAAACTTTCACACAGAGTCACTGTGGAATGAACAGCTCATAGTAAACTAAGGTAAAAAAAAAAAAGATAAATATTGCACTTCAATATTGTATCTTACTCAGTTCCCTTGAAATTTAATGTCTCCTCAGAATGTCCGTAAACTTCACCACATACAGGCGCAGAAGAAGCCTAGACAGTCCGAGGGACTGGCGATAGTCTATGCATTCTTTCTGCCCTTCTAGCTATTTACAGAGTCCCTATCACTTTGAAGTCTACAGTCCTTTTCACCTTAAGGTTATGAGTCTGAACCTTACATAGCTCACTGCTGAATGAAAGTCATCATCCTTTGCAGGGCTATATGAACGAGGTGGCCAGGGTGTTCTCATTCACGGTGAACTAGTGAACACATTCCTAAAGGTGTCCCAGCGGAGACCGAGACGGAGTGAGATTTAGGATTTTGAGGACGTAACCCTGATTCTGTCACAAACTCGCTGTGTGGCCTGGCCACACCATGTCTCTCCTTCTCCATCACCTTTCTATTTGAAATTATACCCTCTTTAGGACAATCCTGTCACTGGCACCATGGGACCCTGATTTCAGCTGAGCTAGTAGCACCAATATTAAACAGAAGTCTAGTTCAAAGGCCAGAGATCGTACAGAGAAAATGTAATGACCACCAACCTGTACAGATGAACACTGGGAAGCGTGTGCTGTTTGTGACAGTCCAATGTGACCAACCAGCAGAGGATTTCTTTTGTGACTGTTTTGTCTGAGACACCTTCCTCAGCAGTCTCGACATCATTTTAAAATAACATTTAATAACTATTTCCACCATGTATTTTAGCTGCAAGTTGTCTTTTAATTCATACAGCCATACTTTACCCAGACAAATCAAGTAACCCAGTAATGATGTATAACCCTATGAGGAAATGACTGGCATGCACTATCGAGTTAAACAGGCTTTTAAAGAAAATAGGAAAACCCACAGCAGGGGAAAAAAAAATACAGGAGCAACTGAATTAAAAAAAAAAAAAAACATATATCCCACTCTTTAGGGAATTAGGCAAAGAACAACTTTAGATAACTTTCGATAATACTCATCTATTAATAATAGTAGTATTTAATCTATACAGAAATGTACTCTTTCTTGCATATTTCAGAACACAAATTTCTTCCAACAAGGGACGAATTTTCATTTTCCATCTCACTAGGTGCTATTCCATCCCAAGAAATCAGCAGGTTGAAAATAAGAAAAGGACCAGTCGAATTTTAACTGATGCCGGTAATTCACTGGATTTCAAAACCATCTCTGCTGCTAACACCTTTCGCAGGGTTTGTCCTTCTTCTCTTCAGGCTTGCATATCTGCACTGTGAGCACACCAGCTATTTTCAGCCCGGTTTGTTAAAGCGAGCTCTCACCATAATCTAGTACAAATATAATGCAATGGACAGGTGGGTTATGCAAACGTAACGTCCCGTCCAAAACTGCTTTCCCCACACTGGCACTGTTGTAACAGATACAGCGTGCGCTACTTCTATTTTACCCGACATGGTAAAAAAAGAAAAAAATCTCGCAAATTAATTCCAGAATATTCTGATCCTTTTGTACTTGACGGTACAAAAGCCAACCATTAGCCTTAACTGGTACCAGTTTCACTTTGAATAGCCACAGCTTCACAGCTAGTTTGGAGAAGAGAGAAAGCAGTTGGGACGCTTGGAGCGCTGTGCTTGGGGGGGGGGGGCGGGACGGGACACTTCCCAGCCCCCGCTTTTTAGAAGGGACAAAGGCGGGGAGGGGGGACACACACAGACACCCCCCCCCCCCACACACACACACTTCCTGCCACTGCCATTGCTTTCTGCATGTGGGACCAATATGGGCAATGCAAAGTTTAAACAGTTGCAAATGGGGGAGGGAACATCGGGGCTTGTTTTACATATTTTTTTTCCTGCCTGGCTTGAATTTAAAGCGAAGTCGCTGCATTGTTCCAAGAGGCTCCTTGCCCCTAATGCATTGACAGAAGCTACTGTTTACACGGACTTTTCATGCCTGCATTGTTTGCTTATGGAAAATAAGGGGGAGTGACACACAAAAAAAAAAAAGGAGTGAGGAAAGGGAGAAGGGAAGAGAGAGAGAGGCACTGCCCGCAGTGCAGACCAGGACCCTTGCCCCTGCCCGATCGTTAACCTTGCTGGAAAACGGCGCTGGCGGCTGCCCCCCCCCAGCCCCTCTCCGGCACGTGAGCCGCGCCGCCGGCCTCTTACAGCCACGCGGGCGGCTACTCTATACGCTTTTTCGCCTGTAGACATACCCCCCTCCCTCCCTCAGAACGGGCATCTACGCTGCCCGCAGACATGAGACTCCAGCTGCTCCTTTGTATCGTGGTTTTCGTCCTGGCGAGCCTCCTCCCCGCCGACGGACAGAGGCCAGGTAAGCGATGCCTCGGCGTGGCCGCGTGTGCCCGGGGAGGGGGAGCCCGGGTGGCGGGTGGGGGTCGTGCCTCGCCGCGGGCACCCCCGGGGTGTTTCTCTAACCGCATCCAACACGCGGTTTTCTGCCCTCCGTGGCGAGTTTGCAGCTGCCCGGCTGCCGCGGCCACGCGTTTCGCCGCCCCGATCTGCGCGCTGCCCCTCGGCTTAGAGCGGCGGCGGGAGACGGTGCACCCGGAGCCTCGGGAGCCTGGCAGCTTTGCCGGGGGGGCGGGCAGGAATAGAAATTGGGACGCAGGGGAGGCGGCTCTCGCAAACCTGCTGCCGGGGAGCACCGGCGGCCGTCCCGGGCAGGGCAGGGCAGGAGCGGAGCGCTCGCCCCCGCGCCGCGACTAGCGGGGCACGCTGCCGGCGAGCTCAGCTCCCTCCTCGCCTGCCTCCCTCCTTCTCTCCGCAGCCAACCTGGCCCTGCGCAGGAAGCTCCACCGGCACGGCTGCTCCCACCGGCGCTGCATGCCGCTTCACTCCCGGGTGCCCTTCCCCTGAGCCCCCGGCGGAGCCCGGGCGAGGTAAGCAGCCCCGCGGCTGGCCCAACGACGCCGGGCGGGCGCAGCGGCCGCGCTCTCCGCGCTGCAGCGCGTTCCCCGCTTCACACCTGCGTTTCGGGACGGTTTGAGAGGCCTTCGACGAAGCAAACCAAACCACGGGCGGGATCTCGTCTCGTCTCCGTCGGTTTGCTTTGACATACAGGGCTCCGGGCAGGCGCGGGGCCGCCGCTTCCCCCGGGCTGGCCGGCGGACCGCCCCGCTCCGCCCGGGGCGCGGGTCTCGCTTGCCGCCGCTCCCCCCCGCAAACGCCTTCGCCGAGGCGGAGCGGGAGATGACCGAGTCTGCTCGCTCGGGCGAACTGCAGCCCCGCGAAGGGGTAAGGCTGTTGGCGAAGGTGCGGGGCAAGGGGTGTGAGGCGCGTAAATGGCGCGCCAAGCGCGGGGGGGACGGGGATGCTCCGGGACTTCCAGCACTGGCGCTTCTTTCGTGGGGCATGCAGGGCAAAGGCACCTCGCTCTGCCCGCCCGTAACGTGAAGGTAGTGGCATTTACCCACTTCAAAGGGGACTGGAATTCTTAATCAGTGTCAGCAAAAGACTTTGAGCTCCTCGGATGAAAGGCTATGCAAGTGCAAAGCGTTAATGCTTTATAGCTGATGAGGGAGGGCATATACATTCGAATACTAAGTGACTGCAGAAGCTCGCAGGTAGCATATGCAAACGGGGTAGGCATCAAAAGGAAACCGAGGCGCTCTTGCAATTTAAGAATGAATAAAACATGCAGTCAGTAGCTTTGCATCTTCTAAACTCATTATATGTTAAAATAATGTGGTAGCCCCAGCCGTGACGGCGTCATAACTAAATGATGGCACAACCTGCACTCTGCGGACCCAAGATGTTTCGATTTACCAAGCGGTTAACAGCGAAAAGGAGACCAAAGTCAAACTTTTTAACAACCCTATACCAAGAATCTTGCCGGTGCGCAAACTGCCTTGGTGAAAAGAGCCTACACCGCTCCCAAAACAGCCCTGCAGAAAGGTGCCATTCCGCTCTATAGTGCTGGCCTATAAACACGTGGAATGTGCATATGGGATGGTAAACTGGTGAGTTTGTGAGGCTGAAAAAAGATTACCATATCTTAAGTTTAATCTCAGATGGGCTGCATACTGAGTGGCAGAATTGAGCTGCAAGTAGAAAGAGGGACGTGCCAGAAGGATGCTTTACTACTGAATGCCATGTCTCCTCACTGCCTTTCCTTTCAAGAAGAGACACATTAAAAACATCGACCTAAAAAGATAAGCAATCAGATCAATTCACTGAATGACAGGGACAGTGGAATTTAGGCCCAGAGACTGCTTGTATCGATTCTGAATGGCCTGCTTCAGTTCCTAAGGAAAGTAAATTTAACCCCCCCTCCTCTTCAGTATCCATAATCTGGAGACTGGCTGTGCAGAAAGCATCTACTTTTTCTCTGATGTGCTCTGAAACAGTATGCAATGCATTTTGCTTGAGACTGCAGTAGCTGCACAATACATGGGCACTTAGACTGGAATTATTTTCCCTACAGAATATCAAGATAAAAGGTATTTTCAGTGTCACCTCCTTTCTGTGGGGACCCAATTTCTTGTAACAAAAGTCAATGACAAAGCAAAATAGTGTACTTATTAATTCGTAATACATTTTGTAGACATTTAGCTAAAGTTAATTCTGCTTTATGAAGCTGTTTAGAAATCTGTAAAGCATGACTGGGGAGTAAGGGGTGACAGGCACCTGAACTAACTCTCTTGACTCCAGTCATCATTGTGGGTGCTCAGCTCCTTTATCTTAAGTAGGATTTACCATCTACATTTACATTCCCTTCCAGTTTTAGTCCTAATTCAGCAAATATTTACATGCCTGGGTAACTTGACTCACATGAGTAATCTTATTGATCTCAATGGAGTTGTACATATGGATAAAGCTATTTGCAGATGCAAACAGGATGAACACCTAAGCCTGCATTTCAACAGGTGGTTGGAAACTGGGATGAGCATAGCAGCCTCTTCTTTTCTGCAACAACATTTGAAATGACGAGAGGATTGAACCTGATTTTTCATCAGTTGTGTAGGCAAAACATGGGACAAAAAAAAAAAGGGAAGAAAATCTTACATTAGAAGCCTTCTTGCTTTTGGCTTTCTGATTGTTTTTTTCTTAACCTTTTTTAGCTGAAATTTCCAAATTAAGAAACTTTACCCCAAATTTCAACCATGCATTTCGTAAATAATGTATTCTATTTTGTATGAGAAATTAAACTACTGAATCTCTCATTAATGGTTATTTCTCTCCTATTTTTTCCCCAGCAATTTCATAATGGGCTTTTCAGTGTTTTAAAGGAGCAACAATTAAACCAACAGAGAAGTTACTCAGAAGTCTAGATCGTCAACAGCTGTCCTGATAGAGCCACCGCACCGCAGTCCCGTCTTCAGCAGTCCTGTCTGTCACATTTGGCAAGACCTGGAACAAAGGCCCCTGGCTCACACCCTAGGAGACGGGGGCAAGAAACAGAGGGCGGTGAGGGGAGGATGTACATGAGAAACTTACCTGGCTGAGACATTTCGTATAAATTCTTGGGCTCTCATAATGACTAGTGAAAGTTAAAGACCAAATCAAACATCGGGTACATGAGATGGATTTCCAGTGACATTAAGAAGGATCTGCCCAAGGGGACTCTTAATGGTCTGTACTGTTCAGACTGAGAGAAACTGGATGTGCTGTTGACTGCTCAACTCAGGCTGCCTAGGGCGGTATTTAGTGTGAAATAATGTCAGACTCCAGAACAGAACTGTGAAAGTCCTTTTTTCTGTTTATACTTTCATATATTAATAATATATACATACATGTTGTAATACCTAACATTACATCTTTGCGGAATAACCTTAATAACAACATAGAATGTATTACTGTAATAGTACCAAAGTCAGCACCACACTAGTGGTCCTACTGGCTTCATGTATAGTAAGCCCAGTAAGAGTTTACAATATAAGAAGGCAAAGAGAGTATTATCCCTGGTTCTATAGATAGAGAATTGAAGCACACAGAGATAAGAGATTAGCTAAGGGTCATGCAAAACTGATAACTTGAATCTCTCAAGTCAGGCCTTAAGGTCAAGCCCATCCTCCTGTCTAATTAGCTGTTACTGCAAAGTCTATCATTTGTTTTCTTAAGCTGGGCTGCCAAACCAGACAGCTAAAACATACTTGGAAATTTGGTACTATAGAACTATTTGCTTAATAGTAGCTTTCCTAAAATACCCACTACAGTATTCTAAATGGAGCATAAAAATAGACCATTGAAAAGAAACCTTTGTTTTGTCAACGCCAGTGTTACGTAGTACTCTATTCCTGTAATTTAAGTGAATGGGATATTTGGAACACGGCACTACAATGAATGAGAACTTCAAACAGAAAACAGGCTGTTCTTTTCAGCACCGGAGGTCAAGAATACATTGAGCTTTTATCTTACGTTTTGTTTTTAAAAATACACATTTCACATCTCCTTTTTATATCAGCAGAAATTACAAACCTACATATAAAGGAAAACATGGTAGCCCTTTCATTAGCAGACCCTTTCATTAGCAGAACTAAAACCAACCTGAAAATAAGTCATACCAGATTTTTAAGTCATTGCACTAGACTTGAAAAGTCAACATTTTTTTGTAAATTGTATAAAGATGAGTGAAGAACAGCAGTGTCATGGTTTAAATCCAGTATTAGAATTTTGTCTTGCAACACATAGTTGCAAGACAACTTTCTAGTAAGTATGTATCCATGGCTATCTCTGTTTAGAAGTACAGGTAAAGACTATGGGAAAGCAAGGAAGGTGAAGAGTAACTATTCAGCAATTAAGTCTTACAAATGAGTATATAGATTTAGTGTGGCACTGGATATTTTATATAACCATAATTATTCAATTAACTTTCATAAAAACATAATGTATCTATGAGAGAGCTATATATGCATGTTCTTTTACAGATGTAAGAATAAATAAAACAACAAATGCCAAAGTGTCCTAGGAAGCCTGTCGTCCGTCTACAAAATTATTGTAAATGTCTATTCTTTTTAGACATGCTGATACCATAAAATCTTCCTTGAAAAGGGCATTGTGATCTTTGATAGAAATGTTTTATCAACTAGCTGGTGGATTGTATATTTTGTAAAAAGATAGTATGCACTTCAAATAGCTTCTCATTTTAAATAAACTTTGTACGCTTTTCAAAATTTATATTCTTCAGCTGTCAAAGGCAATGCATCTAATGAAAATAAAGAATTTGTCTAGTTTCCCTGTGGATTCATATGGAATCAGCACGTAAAAATTTTTCTTACTCAATTTCTGACACAAATAAATAGTAGTTATTCATGGAAACACTTTCCCGACATTTTCTAGCTGTCTAAAAATACAAAATTCTGACAAAAGCCATGCTGAAATAACTTAGTTTAAAACTACTGGCTGGTGTAATCATAGAATGCTGTAACATGACATCATGATACCACGCTAGAATTACAGCAGAACCCAGGCTATGTGTTGTTTTCATGCCAAGAATAAGCAAGATTTTTAATTATCTCAGAGTGCTAAATCTTGAAATCTGAATGTTCTCACAAATCAAGGAAAATAGCCTTATTTCAGGACAAAACCAAGCTCAGAAGTAGTCTGAAGCATAGCAGAAGCTAAAATGTGTGGTAACTTTTCCCATTAAAGGTTGCATACTGTAAATAAATTTCTAAGAGCTACATAGGATCATAGAATGGTTTGGGTTGGAAGGGACCTTAAAGACCATGTAGTTCCAACCCCCCTGCCACAGGCAGGGACACCTTCCACTAGACCAGGTTGCTCAAAGCCCCATCCAGCCTGGCCTTGAACACTTCCAGGGATGGGGCATCCACAGCCTCTCTGGGCAACCTGTTCCAGTGCCTCACCACCCTCACAGTGAAGAACTTCTTCCTCACATCTAATCTAAATCTACCCTCTTTCAGCTTAAAACCATAACCCCTTGTCCTGTCACTACATTCCCTGTTAAAGAGTCCCTCTCCATCTTTCCTGTAGGCTCCCTTTAGGTACTGGAAGGCTGCTGTAAGGTCACCCCAGAGCCTCTTCTCCAGGCTAAATGTCTTGCACAGTAGAATTATCCAAGTGATGCTACTACAGCACAACACTACGTTGACATTTAACTTCAGAGGACCTTGTTTTCAGCTGAGCTGGACTTGCCTTTGACTTTGTTGAAACTACCCATTTTCATCTGATTTGCACAACATAAGGTTCATCTGGTAAAAACAGTTTTGCATGATAAAGGTGCGATTACATATATAAACTTGAAGTATTTGGACACAGTGCTACAAGAGCTGAATTGACTGAACTCCCCATGTGCATGCATGAGTGTAAGTTTAAAGGAATTGATGTTTGCATGGAAGCAATCGAACGATCAAGACTTGATCCAAAGGTCAATTCAGACCTCAAACTCTGAAAGGCAAAATGTGAGTTTCTGAAACTTCAAACTAACTCCTTGTCTTGTAGATAGTTGTTATGTGGGAAAAATTTAAATTTTATTTGAAAGTCAGTTTCATTAAATCTTTTAAATTGTACTGGCTATTTTAGAGTGAAATACAAAATTACATATCAGCAGGTCAACAGGAAAGAGAGGTAAATGTAAGGCTGTGGTGAGAAACAGCAGATTAGTGTGTTCCCAAAGGATAATAAACAATTCACCTCTTCCCTTTCCAGTATGGAAAAAAGGAAATTATGGAAGAATAAAGACTGGAAATATTTCCCTTACACCACATACGTGTGCTATAAATATCTCAGTGTCTGTACACGCAAAGCCAAATTTTGCTAAGAGCCACATAAGATCTCTATCAACATCAGTCAGAAGCATTAGTATAGTAAATAAGTTTCAAATATTTGACTATCATCAGACAAGTACAATTAGCTTACTGATCTCTCACTACTGTGATGGTCTTTATCTATCTTGCTAGCAATCAGCTGCAAAATATTTATGCAAAGTGGGAAACACTCCAACAGCACCTGTGCCTTTAGTGGGCAATAATGCCTAAAAGCCTAATTAATTCCAACACTGAGGATGCTTTTTCAAGTCTCTTGAGTTATCTCAAGGTTAGATTGTTGTCTGCCCAAGTGCCTTTGGTCCTTGATACAATTTTTTTTTTTTTTTAGATTAAAAATGACCTTCAGCGGGGCAAGCCTGCTTAACTGCATATTTGTGTAGAACCTTAAAGCATGAAAATCCTGTTAAAATGTTTTACAATCAGTGATTTCCTTTGTGAGCTGAAATGCTAAAGTGTTTATATAGAACCTCCACTATGAGCTATTCAGAAAGACAAAACAAGTATCGGCTGAGGGTTTTTCCCTCATATAGGATGCGCATTCACAAGAGATCACCACAATGTCTTTTCTTTCATGTGCACAAAATATTTAGCACGTTCTGGCGTTTCATCTAGAAATTACTAAAAATCCCACAATGTGAACACTTTTTGGGCAACCCTGAATCTTCTGTTTCTTAGGTGTTCTGACATACTTGTTTTCCCAAACCTGAAAAACACAGACATTGTTTTTCTATAGAAACAAAAAGCTATTGGGGTACAAGCTGAATAATAATAAAACCCAACATAAACCAGAATGTGTTATTTTTACTTTTTTCTTTTTTTTTTAATGTACAGTTGCAACATGCGTGAGGAAACATTCCTTTTCCATTACCTTCTTGCTGTCCCGGTTGCAGTCCACTAGCTCTTACCAAGTTGAGCCCGTGGACCTGCAAATATGGATGCATTTCAGCACTGTAGTTACGTAACGAGCATCACCCATTCTCTTCAGCCGCTCACCTATCGGCAGGTTGCCACCCCGTGCCCGAGAAAGGCTGCGACACTTGCTGAGCTTTCTCTCGCCCGCACGCCGGCCGCCATTCGCCCCCTCCACGTCGCCCTTCGAGCACCGGCTCGCAGACGCAGCCCCCCCGCTGCAGACCGACCCGCTCGGTCCGGGGAAGGGCCGGGGCGGGCCTACAACACCCGGCATGCCGCGCCGCGCCGCCGTGACATCACAACGAGGGCGTGGCGTCACAGCCGGGCGGGCCGGCAGCCGCGCTCCGGCGGCTCCTAGGCGGCCGTTCTTCGTAGCCCGACCGCGGCCGGAGGGTAGAACGTGTGGAGGGCGAGTAGGAAAGAGAGCTAGCTCCTAGGTGGAGCATGTACAAGTGTGAAGCGCCTCTCCCCCCCAAAAAAGCTTAAGATACTACGAAAACAAGATACAGCGAGGGTATGATAAAGATACAAAAATGGGGGGGGGGGGGGGGGGGGGGGTGTTGCAAGGTGTTAATCATTTGTGTACTTACGAAGAGCCATGAATTGCAAAGGGCAAGAGATGTGCATGCTCACACACGCCAACCAACCCGCACTTTGCTCTCCAGCTGCCATGTTCCACAGAAAGCAAAAACTGCTGGTTAAGCCAAGTTTTACGTTGAGCAGTCATGAAGAAGAGGAGGGTATGAGCAATGCCTTCAAGAGACAGTAAAGTTGTTCTGCTACACTATGCAGCCTGTTCCTCCATGTTGGAGAGAAACAGGAGTAGCAGGGAAAGTCTGAAGTGCAATGGAAAAACATCACCCAGAAAAGAATAAAACTTAAAGTGCACAGCTATCCTTGTCAAAACAGTTTTTGGCAAGTTTTAAGCACCAAAACTGTGCTGTGAGAACTTCAGCATAACAGAAAATCTGCACAGATTGCCCCTTGGAACACTCTTCACCAGCTATAATGCGAGCTTAGAAATGACAAAATTCACACTTCTCCTTAGTTGCATTTATTGTGCATGAACTTCACAGTCACATTTTACTGCTTTTCATAGAAATTATATAAATTGATATACCCAATCACATCAAAACCTGAGTTCTAAAAACAAAAACATTTCTATTCCTTACATGTATATTATAAAATCCTGGCTGCATTTTCAAGAAACAACACTTAAGGAGAACAGTATAGTGTTGGATAGCAGCAAGACCTCCAATATTTATTGTTTTCTGTTAAATGAGACCATCCCCATGTTTGTTGCACCCTAAACAGTTTAGTTATTTCTAAAGTTGTGCCCTAGAACCAAAGTAGGATGGATTAATTTTCTTTTGTTTTTCTTATACTCAGCTACAAGACCACTCCTCATGAGAGCCTTCTTCCCAGTTTAGACTAGTGATTACCCTGTCCCCACAGAGGTATCAGCTTCTAAAATAATTCTTGGTCTACATTGGTAGACAAGATAGTACCCAGAACAGAATGGTTCTTTCACCAGCCTTCCCAATAAATCCATGAAATGGAACCAAAAATTCTTGTTTCTCCAACTTCTAGAAGTCCTTTCTGTCTTCTGCTGCTTTTTACCTCCCCACATACACCATTTTAGCTTTTGAATCAAGACGCTGACTTTTTTTGTAAGTCACGAGCAAGGATGCATGTAACTGATGCATCTTTAACAGGATCTTTAAACCCATTCAACACAAGTTAGTTACTAGGTCAAAGAAAAAACTTTTTGTATTAAGTTAGTTCAGTCAGCAGAGCAGGAATCTTGTTGATTATTAGCTGACAGGCTCCTAGTAATAGGAAAGTCATCAGCCCTTAAGATGCCTCTTCTTACAGGTTTTAAAGCCGGAATTCTGAACAACTGCTCAAATTGCTTATCATGACATGTTTTATACCACACACTTACATGTAATATTTGCATTTCTAGGGCACCCACCGCTTTTTTTTTTTTTAAATCCTAAATTGGATGCTGAATTTCCCCACTGGCACAGGCAACAGTTTCACTCCTTTTCTTGACAAAGGAGAAAAGGAGACTGATCTAGAAAGCAAGTATGTACTTTGTACAGGATTATTGAAGTACACCACCTCTAACATTGGAAGTAATGGGACTCAGTGACAGAACACATCTAGTCTCAGCTACAGCACCAGAAACTGAAAAGGCATCCTTTGCAAAGTCAGTTTTTTCTAGAATACAAATTTGTTTTCTAGAAATACAGAATACTTCAGTAGTTTGAAGCTCAAAGGTTACAGCAGTACAAAATAATAGCAACAACTGAATGAAGCTGAAACCATTACCTCAGGTCCTACTTTACCCTATTAGGAATTAAAAATCCTTGAACCTCCAGAACTTTTTTCAGAACTGATGATTTGAAGAGAGCCAGTGTCCAGTTGTAACAGGTTTATAGTGCATGCAGAGCTTATCCTTCCAGCTTAATTTCTATTTCAAAATGTGAAAGACGATTGAAGAAGTCATCTGTACAAATCAGTCTGGATACTACATTACCTCATGTTCCCTCCAGAGCTCCAGCAGCAGTTTTCCAAACGCTGTTAAGTTTTGATTTGCTGAGATGTTACTGCCAATAGTCTCTTGCTGAGCAGTGCATTGTGTCGCTGAAGATATTCTATTACATCTCCTTGCTTCTCAACTATCTCTTCTAAACTTGAAGTTTCCCTTGAAATAACAAAAGTGAGTATGGGTTTCAGTAAGTGACAGCAGCTTTCTAACATATGAAATGTTTAAGTATTTGTTAATTAGCTCTGACAAGTTGCTTCCTTGAGTTTTACTTTTGTTGATCTCAACTAACTTTTGAGGGAGGAGGCAATCTACAACACCTTTATGTTTAACATTCATTTTACATGAGAAGGCAGGAAGAGAAAAAAGTTTGGCTAAACTTCATGCCATGTATACATAATCGAGTAATGTATTTCCTGCTAGCCACTTACAGGAAAGTTGTAGTAGTATGAGGGTTCTAACTATTTAACAAACTTAAAAGTTAGTGAGCCAGACAAGATGCTAGAATTATACTAAGAAATCCATGGCACATTTTCCAAATACATTAGGAAGCTTGTTTTAAGCAGGCATAGTATTTTTATTCAGCTGTGGGGATCATAAGCTGTTTAAGACAGAAATTTCTTGATTAACCTGCCATAGCATAGATGATATACTACTATATACAGTGATATTATCTGTCACAATACCATAACAGGATCAGCACCAGTTGTGCTATTTCAGGTCTACAACCTCATGTACAGCTAACCTCCCACTTAAAGTATCTCCAGCTTTCAGACATCCCTCATTTTAACTAGGATAGTAACACTGCAGCATTAAGTAAAGCTGAGTTAATTGAGAAAAATCTGTAAAAAGTACAGAATTTTGTCAAATCTATAATTAGGCCTTTTAAGAATACAGCATGAACAAGTACTGATGCCTGAGCATATTCCAGTCTTCCCTTACACATTATTTTCTCCTAGCTGACTCGGGAATCTGCCCTCTTAGTACATGCACGAGCATTTTGGAGCTTAGAAAGTTGCTCCTCAGCCTTGCAGGATGTCCTGGTTTCAGCTGGGATAGAGTTAACTGTCTTCCTAGTAGCTGGTACAGTGCTATGGTTTGAGTTCAGTATGTGAAGAATGTTGATAACACTGATGTTTTCAGTTGTTGCTCAGTAGTGTTTAGACTAGAGTCAAGGATTTTTCAGCTTCTCATGCCCAGCCAGGGCACCTGACCCAAACTGGCCAACAGTGTATTCCATACCATGTGACATCCCATCTAGTTTAGGAACTGGGAAGGGGGGGGCGGGGAATCGCGGCTCAGGGACTGGCTGGGTGTTGGTTGGCGGGTGGTGAGCAATTGCCCTGCGCATCATTTGTACATTCCAATCCTTTTATTACTACTGTTGTCATTTTATTAGTGTTATCATTATCATTATTAGTCTCTTCTTTTCTGTTCTATTAAATCGTTCTTGTCTCAACCCAGGAGTTTTACTTCTTTTCCCGATTTTCTCCCCCATCCCACTGGATGGGGGGGAGTGAGTGAGCAGCTGCGTGGTGCTTAGTTGCTGGCTGGGGTTAAACCACGACACAGGATTTTGCCCTTTTCATAGTTCTTAGAAAGTGCTGAGGAGGATAGCTAGAGTGGAAAAAAAGCTTAAATCCAATTAAAAACCTACTGTAGTTAAACTGAAAAAGATAAAGAAAATGAGTTTTGTAGACAGAAAGCTTGCAACTGTAACGAGTAATCTGTACTACCAACTTAAAGCACCAGAAGAGGTCCTGATGAGTAGCTTAGGTTGTAGAGGTCATAATATTCAAAAAACATTCTTATCACCAGGGTCAACTGAAGGGCTGACAGGATTCACTTTTCAATAGACCTTAACTCTCAAGGGAAAGAGAGTCAGAGTTGTATAGAGTTGAATTAAAATAACTGTTTTGCAATCAGTTCTCACAGGAAGTTCGCACTCTTTAATCAAAAATAATCAGAGTCTTTTCCTCAGCTGGTCATTGTTGCAGACTCATTCCCTGGGCACTTGAGAATTTCTCAGGGGAGAAGCTGAATGAGAAAGGAATGAGGTCCACCATGCATTCACCATGGTGTTCCTATCAAGATGGAAATCAGACATTGTATCAAAAGTCAAGACAACTCTAAATCCTTCCTGTATCCTGGATATCTACTTACAAGTTCCATAAAAGCATGTGCATGCTGCATTTGTGACACTAGGGGAAGTGCCAAAGTATTAGTCATCTCCGCACTTCAACTTTTTACTAAGACTCACATAGAGAAGCAAGTAATGCTGTATTAGAAAATTCCTAAATAAATTCTTATATGGAAATCCAAGTTAGTTTTGATGATTGGTTTTTGTTAAGTCATACCAGACTCATTTCAGCAACTGGAAGATGTTCAAGCAGTCAGAAGGTACACAAAGGGCAAACAATCAGTGAGTCTCAGTGCTTGTGAGGTTAATGTTGGATAGCTTCTCTGTCTCACTGAGAACTTCCTTACCTCTTAAGTGCCCCACCCACCTTTAAATTCCTTCCCAAACTGGAAATATATTCCAAATCGCTTGCTGGAATCTCATATCCAACTGCTGGCACAGAACAAAGATGCAAAGTTTTCTTCTTCTTCATCTATGAACTGCCCACAACATATTTCCTTCCCTGAAAGAACTGGTTGAAGCAGCTAGGCTTCTGTAGGCATACTTTAAGTAACAGTATAAGACACCAGTATCTTTCCTCAAACTCCCATATAAAGTCAACTAAACCAGATTCAGCACAGTTATTTATAGCACATTAAAGATTCACGCAACCAGCCGTAAATGGTCAAATAAATTCTGTCCTCATGTTTGAGGATTTCTGTATCACAACAAATTGCCATTACTGTGTAGAAAGTACAAGACTGTGCTGCTTCTCATCTGTGCATGTAAAATGGCAGCCTTAAGCATATAGTTTCTTTCAGAACTATTATTCCCATCTCTGCTTTGGTTGACAGATCTAACATTATATGTAAGTCTACAGAAAGTTGTACAATTATATTAGTCAGTGTTACCTGTATACCATGGCTGAACACAGCACAAGTTTAATACAGAAAATCTTACCTGAATCCAATTTCTGAGGTAATGTGACTAGGGTAGGCATACATCTTTTCTTCTTCAATTATGTCAGGTCTTGGCTTCGCACGATTGAAGTTGCTTATTTTCACTGCAACAAAGTTTTATAAATTAGTTGGAAAGCAACCAAAAAACGTTTATCACCAGGCTCCAAGTTAAAAACGAAAAATATCTGTAACAAATGATTGTAAGATTGCCTTAGGCTAGGAGATGGAAAGACAATAAGAGAATCTGGGGAGTGGAGAGGAAGGAAAGAAAAAGCAGAATTTATCTCTACTTATTTCTGGAATGGCTTTGTTTATAAGTTAGTGGTGGTTTGGTGGGTTGGTTGGTTTGTTTCCTTGGCCCTGCTGCTTAAAAGACCACAGTGAAGACCTGAATGGGTAAGCTTGAACATACTGCTTAACATCTGCAAAGTTTAATCTGTCACCTGAGAGGGTGAAACCTTAGTTGCCTTTGAGAGGGTACTGAGATTCAGTCTCCAAATTCAGGCCATAAATTAAGCAACATGCCATAAAAAAAGTTCTAAAAAGTTTTGATACTAGTATCTAGGTCAGAACTTCTAACTTAAGCTCTTTGATACATACTATTTATCAAAACTACTACCTGCAATAAAGCAGCAGCTTGTCTGTCTGCTCTAAAACTAGGGCAGACTTGCTACAGAAAGCCATTAACTATTCAATCCAGAGTGGCTCTGCAATCAGCTTCACATTGTGAACCTTGTCATTCCTGGGCATCTGTGAATACAGTTTAAGACTAAATTTAACAGATGTGGGATGGGTGAGGGTGGGAGAAGCTGTAGGCACCCTTTGCATTATTTCTGGAAGGAAGCTGAAAATATTTGAAGCCATTCAATATCAGATCCTGATTCAGGTACCAAGAGATCCAGAGTATGCATTCAAGACTCTGCAGTTAGGGCTGCCTGTGAAGCAATACACCTAATGCCACTAAAAACATTACAGTCTGGCTCTGTGAGAAATCCACACTACAGCAGCAGACAAAGACTGTCCTTAGAAGTAAATAATATGATGGGGCTTATTACAGGCCACCCTGCTGAAACAATCCTACCTGCTGAAACAATCCTAAGATCTTCCAGAGGTTAACTACATTTAGGCTCAAAAGTCAGTTATTTCTATGGTGGTATTCCTCTACAAATAAAGCCATGAAGGAATGGATAAGGAATTCCCAACATGCATTGGTTGTGGGAACATTAGTCTTGTATTCAAGTGATATTAGAAGTATGTAAGAAAGTAATTAAATACATATATTTAGTAAACCTTTTAAAGCTTGACTCCCTATCCTGTCAGTAACAAACTTATAATAGTAAGCTAACACTTAGAGCTGTCTGTATCATACTTCATTCCATTCAAATTTATCTCACTTGAATGACTTATATATTTCAAGTCTGTTATAGGTCAGTCACAGCAATTCCTTGTAGATTTCTGAATCCCTGCCTCTGCATCCTACAGCTATATACACATACACTGCTGAATGGAGATAATTTTAAAAAAGGCAGTAGTACTTCACAGGACACTGGGCATCACAGAATGCATAAGATAACTCCAACAAGCAAGAAGAAATATTTAGAATTACAATCAGGTATTCCATGCCACCACTTTCATTTGTGAGGCAGTAATATTTAAATGAAAATAAGTCAGGTACATGAACCTTCTACAGATAAGCATTTATGCCTCATTCTAGTAAAGAAATAATTATTCCACCATGGAGAAACAATGTACAAATCGGTGCTACCTTCCCTCCAAGAAAGGGGTTGATGATGAGTTGCTAGTGTAAAGCAACCTTCATCTCCCCATTGTTGCTCACTACATTAGTTGACAGCAGATACCACTAGCTGTTAAGATAGTAAGTGCTTGCCTTGGAGAGTGGCACTCTAACCCTGAGCAGAGGCCTGCCCTTAAAACTATCCTACTAAAGAAGCTTCATGCTTCCATCCAGTCACATACTTTGCTGCCTTTGAGAGAAAAAAAGTTATCTGAGTGTCACTATTAATACAGATTCTCAGGCTATTTTCAAAACTGGCCAAATACATACATTTTGCTTCAGTAAAGCTTTAGTTGAATGCTTAAAATGTTAAAAAAAACACCATTATGCACAAGAGACAGACACGCATGCAGTCTTGTAGCTTACCTCAACATGTATTGGGATGGAAAACAAGAAAACAAATTACATTACCCACTGGAAAAGGCAACCTAGAATGATTTGAGGTCTTCCTCATCTTGAGGCAAGTGTTAAGTTACATAAAAATTAACCCTAGTTTTGCACACCAACCTTTACAGAATGAAGCTTAGACTGTTGTTTTGGGGCTGCTGAGGAAATAAAGTCGCTGTTGCCAAAAGGAACTGCCTTACTCCTTCCTAGCAGTGCAGCTCTGCCCTCCTTCACCTTGGTTCCAGGACTCACTGGACCCTTCTTCAAGCCTCCTCCAGCTGCAAAGCAAAACATTGCACCCTACAACTTCCTAATTGGTTAATGGATTTCATGGGCACAGGAACTGGCACGGTACAAGCTAGGAAACAAGACCCTTTTGGTGACAAATAAGCAGAAAGATAGTTTGAGAGCTCTTAGGGAAGTCCAGGCTCAGACCTTACTACTACCAATGTCAACTTTCTTGCAGTTGCTTATCCTTTTCTGCCAGGGTAAGGGACACACAGTGTAGCTCTTCAGGCTCCAAGAGGCCTCAGGGTAAAAAATAGCACTTCACTGGAATTCCTGACATTCTATTAAAGTTTTGCAATTTATCTCTTATTTCCTGAGTTTCCCAGGAAAGTAAGTATGCGTATGCAAAGAAGGGATGATCTCCAGCATTCTTGGAATAGTTCTCTAGGACTGCCATGCCTGCGTTCCCTCAGTATTGCCTTTATTCCTCCAGATGACAGTTAGTCTACTTGAGCCATGCTGGTCCATTCACAGGAAAGCCTGACAAGCTACAGCATTCAGGCCTCCACATAGTTGTAAGAGAAGGACGTAGTTTAGAGCTGGGACCTTATTTCTTATTGCATTTTGATTTCAATGTTGTTGCAGGAGTCAAAAATAGATTTTATTTCCTAGATGACCAAGCTACTTGGCAGTATTTCTGTGTCATTACATTACCAAGAACATACCAAAGTTTTCTTCCCTAAAAAAGACATCCTAGATTAATTACTAATTATGAAATTACAAAAGAAGTCAGATTAACACAAGTACTGACTACCATAGAAATGGCTTTTAAGTTTTACACTTCATGCATTCCTGAAGGAGGTATTCTCACTCTCCTTCCTCCTGTTTGTTTAAAAGTGAGGAGCAAACTAAGTTTTGCCCATTGGTTTTGTTCCCCCTGCCCCATCTCCAGAGAAACCAGTGCTACTGAGGCTACTTAGCTAAGGTATCATCTCCTTGTTGGTATCTGTAAATAATCAGAAAGCAGCATCTCAGAAGCAGGAGTATAAACTAACTCAAGAGCAGGAACTACATGTTATTTAAGCAGACATGGACTTCACAGTAAACACCTCTAGTTTTCTTCAGGCAACAAAAATAATAGCCTTTTTTAGTATCTTGTACCTTTTCAGTGTTGGCTGGTTTGTTTTTTCAACCCAGTTATTTTCATTTGAGTTAATGCAAGCCATAAACCCAAATAGTTTTTTAAGATGAGATGAGAAAAAACTATTTTGTTCAAGCATTTATTAATCAACATTTTAGGTAGTTCTGCAATAATTTAATGGAAAAAGGTTTATCAAGTCCTGGTAAGTTACACCAAACTTAAAAGCAGATAACCTCACAAGCCAACAGTGACAGTACAAAGCAATGCCTCACAGTTTTATGAAGCAGTATCTTATTTTAGTATTAGCACAGATTCTAAAAGCCATGTTTTTTTGTTCTGTTTTGGTGGTTTTTTGTTTGTTTGGGGATGGTTAGTTGTTTGCTTTTGGTTTTTTGTTTGGTTTTTGTTTTTTTTTTAAAAAAAACAAAACACCACATTCATTAGAGGGAATCTTCCATTTTAGTGACAAAGATGAACTGAAGCTTTTGAGGGGGAACAGGGAAAGAGGAAGTGTCTGGACAGTAAGGCACAATTATACTATCAACTATGCAAGTCCCACATGTATATCCCAGAAGCAGTTCTGATTAAGCCAGCTAGCTCTTACGGCTTCACAGCTTGTGGCGTACACATTTGAGAACACACTGCTAAACAGACAAGCCTGTTCACAGTACACTTTTGCAACAGTTATGCATTTATTGCCACTTCACTGGATCAACAGCTTTGAGGTAACATGGAACTTTCATTTAGCAGCACTTGGAGACCAAATCAAGCCTGACAACGTTCCCATTTGTTTTGTATTTGCCTTAGTTCTCCTTCTACAAGCACAGAATCATTCTGTATTTATAACTGCAGTTAAATGTCTTGGGGTACCCAAAGTGAGATACTGTGAGGGCAAACAAAACAGTTGAGTAGCAGCTATAATAAGTCTCACTCAAGAAGGCAAGAAATTGCCTCTCACCTGTGTAAATCACTAAGCATGTCAGGGAGCTAATCAGCTCCAGGCCCAGGACTCCCAGTATAAGATACAGGTACACTTTACTGCGATCAGGAAAGGAATGCTGCACTGACAGAATCAAAAGCAGGGCTGCATTACCTAGAAAACAAATGTTATATATCTTACAGGTGTAACAATTTCATTAGCTGTTGAAAATAACTTAGAACTCTCATATCCCCAGTGTCTGCATTAGGCTGCAACATTTCAGTAATGCTCTTCC
Source organism: Haliaeetus albicilla (assembly GCF_947461875.1). NCBI lineage: Eukaryota > Metazoa > Chordata > Aves > Accipitriformes > Accipitridae > Haliaeetus > Haliaeetus albicilla. The sequence goes on from NC_091483.1 coordinate 40,792,085, forward strand.
ATTTCATACCATACTTGCCTCTTCGGCTAATTTCCTTAACACAAGTAATGCAAGCTTACAACTGCTGGCAGTAAAATGAGTTTCATTTCAGCATTTGACTGTAATGGTAGAGAATTATGAGTTTTCTCATAGATTTTTCTGACTTAAACAAGAGTGGAAGAAATGCACTAGAAATACCTAATATACATGTGTGAGCTTAAACAGTTTCTAGCCTCGTTGCTGCCACCCATCCCCAAAACAGCTGGGAGACTATTAATTTCTTTCAATTCTTAAGAGGTCACATCAGTCAATTCAAAATGAGAGGGTGTTTTCCTTCAAGTGGTGGATTTGAGCGTATTTCAATGAGGCTAGCAGAGCAAAAAGCCTAGATATCTTCCTTTCACAGGGAGATACTTGCATAGGCTTCCACTTGCCTAGCTATTATTTTCATACTTGCAAGTTACTGAAAGTTTAACTGAAATGAGCACAATTAGTCAAGGAGAGCAAGTGTTGAGTTACAGACCTAACAAACACTCTTAATTCTTTACACACCCTCTTCTTTGATACAGAGTGTGAAATGTTCTTTTCTTTCCTGTAGAAATGCTATAACCAGTGTCTGGATAAAGCACTAAGAGTATTAAGAACATTAATGTCGCTAGCAAACTGTACAGTACCCTTTCATACTGCATTAGGCAACTGAACTGTCAGGATGGAAGTGGTATCAGCAGCAATTAGCATGGCAGGGAGTTCGCAGTAACAGAGCTAACCACCTTCTGAACTACAGACAGCAAAAGTCTACAGCACACAAGTGATTGCACCTGAACATTTACACATGCCCAGAGTTTGTCTGGTAAGGGAGAAGTGGGCTCCATCTAAGGCTGGAGACAGGGCCAAGTACTCCAGATTACATTGCAGTAGGCAGAAATAGCCCTTTTACTCTCTTCTGAAACATCCTTAAGCCTGCCGTAGCCCAATTTTGTCACTGCACTCCAAACACATCTTTATCATCAGAGCTCTATCTAGTGGTCAGAGCCTGAAGTTTTGCACATTCAAACTGACTAGCTCTTTTAGTGACTGGGTGGAAAGCAAGCTAGGGTTTTACATAAAGCAGGATCATTTAACTTATCAGTTCTGGTGGAAAAAAAAAATATTCTACTCCAGTTATTCAGATTTACAGAAGGGAGGTGGGATTATAAGAAGCAAGAATACTGTAAAAGCCAGCGCTGTTCCCTTTTCCACTGCTATTTCTGTGTGAAAAATCCCCTAGATGGATTTTAGATTTGTTGAAGTAGTTTCTGTTAGAAAAGTTACATCAGCTAATTGTACCAATACTTCTCTCAGCTTTACTGGACAGTGATGCAACTTAGAATATATAGAGTTAAACCACTCCCATATACCACCCTTTGTCCATAGAAAGTAGAAAAAGGCAGTTAGAAGTAGAGCTGAATGTTACACATAGCCCCACTGAAGATCAGAAAATTGCTTATTTTACTGATTTCAGGCAGCTGTTGAGCAACAGGCAATTCATCTGTTTCTACATGAATTGCTGAGTTTGAAAAGAGTAGAGTAGCACACTTCCTGGAAGGACTAGCAGTTTTGCCACATACCTAACTAGACAAATGAATATGCAAACTGAGATCATTAGCAGTCAAACACAGACCTTGCTGGCTGAATGTTTTATGGCTGAAGACTAGATGCGAATGACTAGATCTTTTACTCAACCTCAGACTTGTGGGTATTTTTCCACTACAAAGAGTTCTTTACAACATGCATCTGGCAGGCCAGAAAGGTCAGTCAGGAGGTCCATCTGACTAAAACAAGTATTATTTATAAATGCTTATAGGCAGGTTTTTAAAAGTTCATAATACATAATATACTTTTATATATAAAATGTTCAGTCTTTTATTGTGTCATAATTTAAAGCTTTAGAAGAAAAAAAACAGGAAAATTAGTTCACGTCACCTGTGGAGTGAATCAGCAGTGGAAGCCTTTTTAGATGTCTTGTTGATCGGTATATTGAGAAGTAACCTCTGCTTCTGACTTTACTGTGGTGGTGCTGGATGTATCGTTCAAAAAAAACATGCAGAATCCACAGAATTACTTTTGCAATGACTATGACAGTCTGCACTTTAAGTGGGTGAGTATAGTTTCCAGGACACTTATCCTGATTTGGATTGGGATAAGAACAAAACATAGCTGCTAAAAATGCTAGAACAACAAAAGCAACCTGGAAGAGAAAGGAAGAGAGAAAAACTCTTAAAGTCAACATCTAACTATGAAAAAAAACCCCAAACAGGCTTATGTAATTTATTCATTATGCATTATTTTCTGAATTGATTGCATTAGAGTTGAGATAATGTATAAAACATTAGACACTTACTACAACCACTACATGTCATTCTGGGAACATGCTGATGACCAAAATTGCCAAGTAGTAAGATTGTCTTCCAGTCTCCAGAACAGAGCTGAGGATCACCACTCTTCCCAGAATTTCCTCTAAATCAATTTCACTGTTCCCCGAGTCTCCCCTTCATTGTGAATTTATCCTATTTCTGGACCCTCTTTTACTATGTCTTTTTTACTTTGAGGGGAACTTTATACTCCCTCAAGAAAAAAAGGAATCTCATCTTTTTAGACTCATTCAATTACACTTGTTACTGCTCTGCAGGACAGCCTCATAGCTCATTGGTACAGTACATGTTTCTTTAAACTGACAATTTGTAAGTGAAAATCAACCCTTTACTATATCCATTGAAGATGATCTCCAGGTTGTGACATTAGAAAAGAGTGAAACATCATCATAGTAACTTAAGTGAATTATTAACACTGGGTAGGCATCTTTGACAGTTGGTAATCATTCTTTAGTATATTTACTATCAGATTTTTCCATTTTGCTCAGCACTTATGACAGAATGACCAAACTATAGTCAGATTCTATATACACTTATCCTTTCAGACTAGTGCCATTATGCCATAACTTTTCCTGTCTTCTACACTTTTCTCCAAGTTTTCAGCATCAGCAGTGATCATCAGCAATCTTTTGGTCAACTAAAAGGTAGAGTCTTGGGTGCACATTATCTGGAGTATATCTATACACACAGGGCTTTTTTAAATCTTTATAGAATGTTTTTGTCATAGAAAATACTCTCTACTGTTTTCATTCAGTGAACAAGAATATGATACTTTCTCATCCTGGTTCATTCTACGGAATAGGAATATTTTAAAGCAGAACTGAAAACAAAAACAACTCTCACCAATATAGAAGTAAATTGAGAGCTTCTATATACAATAACAACAAAAAAATAATTTGCCTGAATAATTAGACAAAATTATTTGTCTAATACCTCTCATACACTTAGGTTAAAAGGAGTGCCCAATGTTCTGCATCTCATAACTGATAGAAATAACATATCAGAACTGAAGATGGAGGAAAGTGTATGATTTCCATTTGCTAGCTTTGTTTCCATACTTAATTCTTTGCATATCTAAGAGCCTACCACCCCCTTTCCACTCCCTTGAACTTATTTTTCTTATTTTTGTCATTTCTCAAGCAACTTTCTTCACAGAAATTAACCTTTCAGAACCACTTAATTACTCTTGATAGGAGCTGCCCTTCACTTGCTGTGGTTGTGAATAGAGTTAGGTAACTGAGGAGGGAGGAAGACAGGGGAAGAATTTTCACACAATTGTCAATACCTAAAAGAGACATTACAGAGGACAGACAGGGTAGAAAGTGGGAGGGAAAAAAAAGAAAAGTGTGTCCCCTATATTATCCATAAGACCATTACTTCAAATGCAAACTAAATTCAAAATATCTTGAGATGGGTTACGTAGCTAGATTAAGTTAAATAAGAGGGAGGTTTATTAACAAAACATTCATTTAATGTATTATTTTTACCACCACCTTTTCTTAGAAAGCTAAGAATAACCCATATTTTATCCGGTCCATTTACTGTTTGGATTGCCATTTTAAAACAGTAACGCATCTAGTTCTACTCCCTCCAGGTGTTAGGAATGTATTTCAGTACAGAAAATGGCTATATTAAACTGACACAAGCAGGAGTGACCTAGCACTGCAGCTCTACTAATCTACTACAGCAGCATATACAAGAGGAAACAGGTAGCTGGCATTAAGAGTGGCATCTATTGAAGATGTTTTGCCTGCATTTGAGGGCAGTCCAACAACAGGTGCTTCACCCCAGCACAGGGGATTTTTATATGCAAAAAGTTACTCTTATAAAGAGTAGTATTTAAGTTCAGGTTTGTGTATGTGCATACACAGAGGGGATTAAGGAAAGACAGGGTTAATAAAAGAATTATTTCTAGCCTGTACACTTTACATTGCTCTCCAGTCTCCTTATAGGAGCCAGAAGCCTGCAGAAAAGCAAGGCTTGGCACAAGGAAAGCCACTCAAAACCCAGCCCCACCGTACTAGCATATCCTACCCACACACTCCAGAATTTTATCTAACTAGGCGGCTATTTGCTACCTAACTCCACTTTTTCGCACAGGAGGGTGGAGAATACGTCACATTACATACAAATTACTTTAGAGATGCATTACAACTCTACCCCTTAATACTGTGATAGCTTAACTTCTCCAGGATACTTGCCCCTTTGGCAGGCTGTGCATCAGAAGCTAACCTGGTGTCTCCACGTTCCACAAGGTTTGTGCACATTTGCAGAAGCAGAGGGGAAGGAAATCCATTAAGCTGGTTTTCCCCATCCATCTTTTCAGCGAGAGAGACAGGACCATTTCATGTGGCAATTATAACGCCGTATTTCACCAACAGAAAAGGATACTTCTCCATTTTGCTCCAAGGACCAAGTGGCCACTGCAGCAGGTTCAGCAATAGCAGCAAGACTTTACCTGGAAAAGTGTGTGTTGATAGAGGCCTCAGCAGTTTTCTCTCTCTTCACCTCCCCACACTTCTCTCCGTTTGCAGGAGAGGGGAATTGGTGGGGACAGAAAAAGCAGTAGTTTCCTAGGATTTGGGTGACTGACATTTGGCTACATTGGTTATGGTAGTAGATAGCAAGGCCCCAAGGCTAGGCAGAAAAAACATTTACTGCTCTACTACCAATGGCAGTGTCTACCTTCGTAACGCAGACTTCAAGTGCCATCCTAATGGGATGGCCCCAGAGTTGTTCTAGTAGGGGAAGGGAATAAGGCTGGATAGGCAGTTTCCATTGGGAATTTTGGTAGTTTGTTCAGCAGAACAGCAGAAGTCTTTCTGTCAAGTAGACTTAGGACAGAGGGACATTTCTTGATACTACTAAGACCACAAAACAGTTACTTCTAAAATTAGAAGGCTAGGGCACATTGTTTGAACAGCTTTATGCAGCCGCTTAAAGAAACACCTTAGAGGTTGGTATGTGCTTTTCAAATTCTGGCAGAGGCTATGTTTTGCAGAGCATTGGGAGCAGCATTTTTTAACTTGAGATCAAATGAAGCTCTAAAACAGCTAGCAACACATACATACATGTCTTGGGCACTCTCTGGCTTTATACACATACTATCTTCAGGTCAAGATTAGTGGCATTATAGAATCATTTAGGTTGGAAAAGACCCTTAAGATCATCAAGTCAACAGTTCACCTAACACTACCAAGTCGTGGCAGGTACACCTGCCCCCATAAGGACTGAAACTTCTCGATTGCTGCATGGAAAGGGTTAAACTAGAAGCTGCAGTTTGGGGTTCCAGCCACCCAGCCCACATGGCAACTGGAGTCACTACACAGAGTGACACAAGTCACATACCCCAGCTAGCTGAGCCCACCAGGAGCACCTCATCCAACAAAACACCTCCGTCAAGACAAGTCTCTAGACCCCCGACCATATATGACCACAAGCCCCGATCCGACCTAGGGTATAAATGGAGCCCACCAGAAGACCCCTTGGAGCCAGCCTTCCTCAGAGCAGCGGGTCTGCAGTCGCAGACTCTCCCCTTAGATCAGGACACCGTCTAAGGAAACTTCCTGGGATTGAGTGCCTCGCCTTATCAGTGAGTGATATGCGCATTTTGAGTCATCATTCTAAACTTAGATTTGGTTACAGTTTGTGTAGTGATAGTTCCCAACTGACATCCTGAACCTGTAAAGAAGTTGTGTTTGTCACAGTGTTTACAACCCAATATTCCTGTTCAATCTGGCTGTTGTATCTCAGTATCACATAACACTCCTGTTCAATTTGACCATTGCCTTTTGATATCATTAAAGAAAATGTGACTTTCAAAACATATCACTGTCAGCCTAGTGTTTCTGTGACACAAGTCCACCACTAAACCATGTCCCTAAGCACCATGCAAGTACCCTTTCAGTTAGATCTAAGGATCAGAGCTCTTCACCCCTTGTTTTTCATGTTAGGTTTCCACACGCTAACAAGCAACAATAAGCCTCTTCAGCTTATCAAGGATAAACTCACTAATAGGCAGGGGTCTCTACTTCTGTCTACCAGTGTTCTGGGTTTGTGTGGCAGGGTTTTGGTAGCGGGGGAGGGACTGCAGGGTGGCTCCTGTAGAAGCTGGTAGAAGCTTCCCCGGCTCCCAGTCGGACCCACCTCTGGCCCAGGCCGAGCCCATCAGTGATGGTGGTAGCACCTCTGGGAGAACAGATTTAAGAGGGGAAACCTGCAGTGGGGAGTAGAATGTGACAAAAACACCTATGGAGATACCGAGGTCAGTGATGAAGGAGGGGGAAGCGGTGCACCCAAGGAGGGGCTGCCCCTGCAGCCCATGGTGAGACAGCAGGCTGTGTCCCCCAAGCCCATGGAGGGGAGCAGGGGAGCAGATGCCCACCTGCAGTCCAGGATCACCCCAAAGATGGCCATGACTCCATGGGAAAGCCTGCACTGGAACAGTCTGTACCTGCAGCCCACAAAAAGGACCCACACCAGAGCAGCTTGTGAAGGACTGTCTCCCATGGAAGGGACCGCATGGTGGAGCAGGGGAAGAGTGTGAGGAGTCCTCCCCCTGAGGAGGAAGGAGCAGCAGAGACAAGGTGTGAACTGACCCCAACCCCATTCCCCGTCCCCCTGCACCACTGGAGGGGAGGAGGTAGAGAGAACCGGGAGTGGGGTTGAGCCAGGGAGGAGGGAGGGGTGGGGGGAAGGTGTTTTAAGATTTAGTTTTACTTCATTATCCTTGTTTTGATTTGATTGGTAGTAAATTAAATGGCTTTGCACTGCTTTGTTGCCAGCTGGGCTTAAACCACAACAACCAGCCTCAAAAAGGCCTTCATACTGTTAGATACAAGATCTGCCCCTTTATCTGTACTTTTCACCCTTAACCCCCAGAAGTCAGTCAAAGCACAAAGTAACATTTGGATTCCTTTATTTTTCCATCTACTACCATCTGAAACTCCTGAAGCAAGTCCAACTTTACTTGTTTAGTTACCATAAGAAATACCATAAGTCTTCCCTGTGAAATTAAGTCCAGCCTCCAGAAGGCATGGCATCAAAATTATCTTAGCCCTCTACAACTAGTATAAGCACTTCTACAGCAGTAATATTATTTTAAAAGTACATTTCCAACAGCATAGAAGAACTACTATTTCAAAGGCCTTTCTTCCTAACAAGATGTGTCATAGCATGTTAGTGTCAACAAACAATCAGAACAAGAACACAGCAAGTATCATGTAGCCTATCAAAATGCATAGGCAAATAGGACTTCACTGGTTTGGAAGAACAGTGTATGCAAATCTCTGGAGCATTCTGTCCATGTGAACAGTAAGAATTGAGAATAAAGACAGCAAATTTTCATAAGGAAATCATGCTTCTTAAACTTACATGTATTAGCAACAGAAAATTGGCAAGGAGAACTGCTGGGATAGCATGAAATCTTGGCCTCAGCTGGGAATGCAACGTATGAGATGAAATAAGCGGTGCATCCAGTAGAGGATCATCTTCCAAACTCTGTGTTATTTCCAAGGAACCCTGGAACAGAAGGGGAGGGCAAAGAGTAGTAACAGGTAAGCTCTAAAAGTAAAGTACAAAGTTTTAGCAGTTTCCCATTAGCAAATCAAGGTTTGGGGAAAAAAAAAACTAGGTTATCATCTTGAGACAAGCTCTTAAATTCTAGGTAAACTCTCATCACATCTTTATGAGACAACTCAGTCCCTGAAGAATCTGACAGTAATCTACCTCCCAGCATCACACTGAGTCTTCAGGAACTTTAGTCTTTAAAAGGTATCACAAGTATTTGAGCATCAGTCCTGAGAGAGGCCTGAAGTATTAGTACATTTATGTGAAAAGGTGGAAGTAGTAACAATTAAAGCGTCTCTCACATACTTTATACAGGTACTGCAAAAATCATTGTTATTCTTACTTCTGTCCAACTACAGTTAGAGGCAATAACAAAGCTGCAGTGTACCAGTAACAGTTTCAAGTGATTCAGCCACTGACACTACTGAGATCAAAACGCCTGCAGCAGTAGTTCAAACTGAACCCAGACAAGAAAGAAGCTGCAGTTCAGAGGAAAGAAGACACTACCAAGTGCTGGGCAAGACATTCTCTGCTTTCACTAGAGAGCATGGAGCCCTTACTTCTCATGTTGGCACTGAGTATTGGGGCTTTGATTTCACATTCAGTTCAGATGTTTTGGCTATGTAAGTTTCCAGAGGTACCTTTTTTTTTTTTTTTTCCCCAATTAAAAGGTAAAACTAAGTATGGGTGGAGGGAAAAACCTTTCCTTGTGGGCAAGAAACTTGCCCCACTGCCGTGCATCTCTGCCTCTTCCAGGCCAGGACACAATCATTCAATGCATCTTAAGCTGAACATACACAGCCCCCATGCTCAAACTGCTCAAGTTTCCCTCTTAGCATGCTATTATGTCCCATGCTATGACTTGCTTTCTTCAAGAGACAAAGAAACTCAAGATTCCCAAAGAAATTTTGACCACTCTTCTCCCGAGTGATACCAACCACAGCCCAGAACAAGACAAGGGCAGACCCCATCCCACTCCAGACTTCTGACTATTCAGAGAGACATGCCAGGATTCACTGGGATATTTACTGTTTTTAAAACAAGGACTTCTCCTCACCATGGCAGAAAGCAGCATAAGCCTCAAGACAAATGAGGCTTGTCATTCTCCTAGACACTAGCACAAGAGAAAGAAGTTTTGAGATTAGACCTACGTTTATACTTCATATTAACCGGGACAATGTAGATTGGCTCCCCTGTGTTACTTCACCTACCGACGGCTGCCTGCAGTGAAGGAACTAGTCATCAAGGGTTATTTCAGTCAGCAATCAGTTTTATTTTAGTACTGTGAATGCCACACTTGCCCAACCATAGAGGAGTGTGAACAGGCCTCCCGCACCTATTTGATACCTTTTAATTAGCCTAGCCTTTGACTGTAAACAACCCTTGCTGAAATACCTGCCTGGTAAGATGACCTTTTACTGTGGACCTAAAGGTTTACAAATGGCATTCCTCTTATGTCACCAACATAAAATCCAGAAGCAAGAGTACAAAGATGCCCTCTGTCCCTCATCCCCCATTTTCAGGGGCCAGGTATAATTTTAAGCTCCCAAAATAAGTGTTCAGGACCAGCACTCCAGCAGCCAAGATACCTTGCCTCATTCTTCCCTATCACAAAATTAATAGGAGAGTTAACAGCTCACACCTCCCAGAAAGACAGTGATCCCCCTTGGGACAATATCCTTTGTCCCATGAGAACAGGTGAACTCGCCACTTCTGCAGTACCATGCCAGATCAGCACACTCCTTCACAGACAGAGCTTTATCAGAACACGTTTGACCACATTACTTACTGCAAGACCAGCTACAATCCATCTCTGCATCCTGGAGTATGGCTAGCGTTAGGAAGCACTGGATGACAACCTCCCTGAGTAGATATTATTGCAGGCAATGTGGGGAGGAGGGGGATTAAAGCAAGAGAGATGATGATGCCATGCAGTCAATGTGGCATTAAGAAAAATCTAGTAAGTGTCCTAATTAGATCAATTCATTTAATTAGGACGAACCAAAACCACAGCTGCCAAAAGCCAGAACGCCTTAAAAAAATAATATATATGTATGGGCCTTTTGTCAGGCACTGCTGTTACCACAGGCATAGGTTGAGGCTTCGGCCTCTTGGCTCCCTGACCCATTTCCAGCATGTGACCACCTCCGCAGCAGCCCAGCACCAGGAGGAGGAGGAAGAGGAGGAGGAGGAGGGCGGGCAGAGCCACAGCCGGCAGCAAGCCTTGCCCGCGCAGGCTTCCAGCTGGGCGGGGGGAGGCGGGAAACACCCGAATAAACAGAAAAAACACCCGCTGCGGCCACGCCAGCGCACAGCCTATAAACCAGAGGCTGCACTTAACAGGATCCGTCTGGGGGCGGGGGGGAATAAGCCAGAAGAACTAAACAGGCTACGCGAGCAGCCTCGATTAAGTTAATCTCGATTAAAAGCGACCCCACAGCCACGCTACGCGGGGGAGCTCCCAGCAGGGCTGCGGAGGGGCAGCGCCCCGCGGGGCAGCGCGGGGGGCGGCGGCCGGGCCGGGGAGCGGCCTCCTCACTTCCGAAACGGCCATTTACAGACGCCCGGGCCGGCTGCTCCCCCCGGAAGAAGAAGATAAAGCCTCCAGCGCGTCGTACAGACACCCGCGGGGAGGAGTGGAAGGCAGAGACGAAGAGGAAAGCCAGGCGCTCTCCCAGCCCTGCCCACCGTTAACGGCACCCCCCGGGGGAACCGCCCGCCGCGCAGGCCCGCACTCACGTTGTCCAGGTCCTGCCGCCGCCCCGCCGTCAGCGCCATCTCCGCTCGCCGCCGCCGCCGCCCCGGCTGTATTTAATCGGCGCCCCCGCCGCGGCCCGCCCGGCCGCCGGCTGGCCAGGCGCAGGCCCCGCCGCCCCGCCCCGCCATTACCGGCCCCGGCCGCTATTGGGCCCGAGCCGCGCCGCAGCGCCGGCCCCGGGGCGGGGCCGCAGCCGCGGGGCCGCAGCCAGGTCCGCAGCCAGGTCCGGCCCGGCGCGGCCCGCTTTGCTGTCCTCGCCGCTCCTCTCCCCTCCCTTGGCGATGCTCGGTCGAGCTGAGTCGGCAGCCCGGGACTGAATTTAAAGCAGGCCCCGGGCTGGCGTCCCTGCGGGGCGGGTGGCATCGCAGGGAGGGGAAAGCAAAACAGCAGCAGACGTCTCGCAAAAGCGTGGGGGTAAAGGCAGCGTAGTGTTGCTTTCAGCTTGCTGTGCAGAATATTTTCCGGTCCCAACAGTTTGCCTTGCAGGGCCTTCTTGAGGAAGAGAAAGAGCCTCTGCGCTTAATTATTATTTCCAGGGGATGTCTTTTCCATGAGCGTGCCTGGTTGCCCCTTCAGACCGCGGAAAGTTTTAGCATGCACGAGGCGCTTAGTAAGTTGTCAAAGAAACTTCTGGCCCAGTTGTGTATCTTGTGAAGAAACGAGTTTTCTTTAAAACCTGCCCACTGCTAATTTCATTTTATAACCCTTTGCTCTCACGTTGAGAGAGACTGTGGCCAGTGGTGGTACCCACGCTACTCTACGGATCTCTGTCTAACTACTACTCGACACCCTTTTGTATGCTGAATACTCCTCAATCACTTAGTTATTATTAGTTATTCTTTGGTCATCTTTGTTAGCTTCTCTGACCTTTTTCAGCTATATCCTTTCTGATATGGGAAGGGTTGGAATGACAGTGTTCAGGCATGTGCATAGTATGAGTTTACAAAGCAGCATATCTGTTAGTGGTTGTGTGCTCTGTTCTGCTAAAGTTTCTTAACCTTCTGTTTGCTCTATATGACCACCCCTGAGCCTTGAGCTGATGTTAGTGAGGTCACTACAGAGGATCAAAGCTGTAACAAGGGCTTGCAAGACGGTATCATCTCCAGGTTGGAATTGTTTTTCGCCTACTATTCAAGAGAAGCCAGGACTGTCACCCTGAACAGCAGGCGTGGCTCTGCCTCTTTAAAGAGTGCAGATGTGCCAAGGGGTGAAAGCTGCTTTTGAGATATGGGCTTCTTCAGGCTGTCGCAAGTTTTTTATCTCTGATTCTGTGACTTCTCTTGGGTATCTTTTTGTAGAAAAATACCTTCAGCGCTTGCACTCATTCGTTCTTGTTTTACATAGATATACATATTTAACGAACTGGGCAACTAACTTAAATGAAAAACAAGCCTTAAACTTGCTGGTTTCAGTAAGATGAAGTCCAGCTCCTGTGATAAGAGCCTGCTCAGTTCCAGTTTCTCAGCCCAGATGTTCTTTTTTCCTCTTCCTTATTGTGCTTCCTCTTTTTTCCGTCCTCGCAAGAACACAAATCCTACAAATCAGCGGCCAGAGGACAAAAGTTTTCTGTGACAGTAAAGTGAGGCCACAACTCACTGGTTGCTGCTCAAGGAATCAGCGTTACTTTTGTAAGGTGTTCTGCCTTGGCAAGTAGTTAGCTTGGCAGGTGTGGTCTACATCTACACAGATCTAATAACCATCAAAGATCAGGGTGGCTCAATAGATCAGTCTGGAACTTGATTGTGCAGTTTTTACGAGGATGCTGTCTGACTGCCAGAACTTCCCATTTCTTTGTATAACTGTGCGACTTACCTGCGCAATGCCATTGTCTGAGCTTTTGCTCAGCTTGAAAAGCATGAAGTCTTTACCTTTTGTTTGTTTTGCGAGGAGCAACAATGTCTGTGTTCTGGTTAAAATCTCTGCTCTGGAATAACCAGAAATGCTAGCGTGCAGTGTGTTGTACCTAGTCCCACAGCCAAGAAGCTAATAACAGTGCCAGTTAATGACAATGGCTAGAATGTTTATTTTTTAAAACCGTAAATACATTTATATTGATTAAAAATACTTTATAGCAGTTTATTTTTTAGAAGAATTAAAATAGCATTAAACTTTTTGAAGAAACAAAAAAACCCTCCAAAAAAAGTCTCTTACAAAAAATAGTCACATATCATCTGGTGTTGCTTAGCTGCTATTGCTTTCATTTATGACCAAATAAAATGCTGAACTGCACATTTTTTTTGTCTTCTTTCCCCACATTTTGTTTGCTTGCTTACATGCATGCTTAGGAATGCACAGGTGTATTTGTTCTTTAATCTGGGGGGGTGGATTCTGAATTTGGCAAGGATGATATTTGAGGGGAAACAGTATGGGGGAAAGAGATATAATTAAAAAAATGAAGCGATTTAGAACAGTTGTTCAAAGAGTTAGGAACCAAGAAGCCTAAAATCAGGTATTTGATTCATCGGTTCGATACACAAGCTCAAGTTACTAGCATAATAATTTCAGTTGTGGAACTTGTCCTCCTCCTGTTGCCAGTCTCTAAAATACTATAGGCTAGCTATAATCTTGGTTTTAGCCTGTTTCTTCAGATACCCAATACAGTCAGGTGAGAAACACATACTTTGTCTATATTATATCAGCAGCTTACTATTTAAAAAGTGAACACAGTTGCTGCTAAATTGTTGCCATTTTTCTGTGCTAGTTCAGATATAATTTTCTAATAATCTCTGGTCAGAGATTTAGAATTTTGGTCTAATGTATAATCCATTGCTGCAAACTGCTGTATACTTACAAAACAGCTCTATTCAATGGCTTGCATGCATATATGCAGTGTGCATGACACATGCCATTAGACAAGTGTTTGAGATAAAATCAAATAAATAAATTCTTGTAAGTATAATTTTAGAATCCTAAAGTCCCAGGAAGTTTACATTTATTAGCACTCATTTGAATATGTATAATTTTATATATAATTGTAAGTATTGTTTCTACTGAATGCAAAATGAAGTGTTCTCAACAGGTTACTGAAGAGCACAGTTGGGGGAAAATTGCAAGTTTAAGTATTTGAAGTCCATAAATATTTACTATACACAACACCAGTTAGCATTTTTAGAAATATGTGACTGCCAATTTCAACTGGTTTGCCTAAAGTATGTATATAATCTTTATAGTAGTAGTCTACACCTGTGGACCCAATCTGTGTTTTGGTTTTGATTCATTGTTTTAATTACTAGATTCACAGGTAATTTTTATAGCCAGAGGTTTTAATGATGTAAGTAAGGTTTTAATTAAGTAAGATTCTCTTCTGCTCAATTCCTGTTCCATCTTCTGGCAAATTTTGCAGATATTGTCATGGTAGTGCACATGACTTGAAAGTCTGCTTCTGAGGGCTGATCCAGTGCTCGGGAGTGTAAAACAGATTAAGATACGGCCTGTTCCTAAAATACTTCCTCTGCAACTCCATCAGTAACAATGAAGGTATCCAATAAGGGTAAGGTAAAAAGATGTGGTATGGCCCAACAATGCCGTGCTATGATGTCCTTATTTGCCACCTGTCCTTAAGGAAAGTTAGCATAGACTAGATACCTAGGATTAAATCCTATACTTCGGCGTAACCTTTTCCACATCAGCAATAATTACAATATTTGGGGACTAACTTTCACAACTGTATCCTCACAAAGAGGCCTAATATCTACTTTTCTTCCTCTCAGTTTTATTTAAAATTTGGCATGAATGGAAACAGGATTGGGCTTACAATCTTTTTCACATTCAACTATAAGGTGTAATTATTATTACTGTTTCTTATTCATATTGCAGGTACAATTAGTACTTAAACTGTATTCAGCTCTATGTAAAGAATACAGTCTTTGCTCTGAGAATATGGGGTTGTGACAGATCCCAGCATGGCTAAAAATACAAATGGGAAGTGAAAAGGTAAAAATAACAGTAAAGACAATTTTATTTGCATGAATTGGTTGTAATAGTCCTGACAGTCATACTGCAGTAAGCACAGTCTATATTCTAGCCTCAAATTACACTTCACAGGTACTTGTTTTATTTCAAGCTTCTGTAAATTTTAAAAATCCTATGGAGATTAAGAAACAGTTCACTGCTGAATACGTTTAAAATAAAGGAAACTTCTCCATGTATAGTTTCAGATTTTCACTTCATGCAAGTGTAAGCTTTTGTGGTGAACAGCATGGGACTGTTTATACATGGTAATCATGTAATCAGAAACTGCCACTTGCTATGAAGCCTTGGCTTCATAAATAAAATGTCCATTAAAAATTCTGTGGCCTTTAAATGCAAGCTATTGAAAAGAGAAGAGCATAACACTGTTATTAATAAAACTCTTCCAGTCTTTCACCAGTTAATATACAAATTTGAATGCTGGAGGCTTAGTGTGGTCATTGGTTAATTCAGCTCATCTGTTAGTACAAATCATTTAGCAAAATGTCCTATGTGTCCATAATGAAGTCCAGCGATAGGACTGATGAAAAGATAGATAAAAGTTAATACAGCTGTTGAAAGAGAATTTGGACTGCTTAATGCAGAAGAGACAAAGGATGTAACGTAACAGCAAATGGAAGAATTACGAACAACATAATGGGCAGTCTTGCTTACTTCTTTAATTATACTGAATTTCCAGCTATATTCAAAAGCAAACTGAGGTTGAAGAAGGGATGCAATTCATCAATTTCATATTTATTTTTAGAAATATACACTAAAAGTATAAATCAAACTTCAGAACTAAGTAACATGATGTATCTTATTTACTTTGTTCTAAAGATAAGTTTTAGAGTTTTAAATGGTTTAAGGCTTAAGCAAACGCCTAATTTACAGGGTGAAAAGTATTCCCTCCACAGAGTAATTTTTAACTATGGATTTTTTCACTTTCTTCTGATTTTTCAAAATCATGTTTTTGTTTATATTGTATTATAAAGCCATCACGACATGACAAGCATTTACTTGAACTGTATAAAGGGAAATGCAGAGCTGTTTCTGAAAATATTTGGGTTTAGATTATATACCATCTGGGGTGACTTTAATGGAAAAAAAGGAATGTTTGAGGTTATTTTAATTTTATCAGTAGTTTTCTTGAGGCAAATTAAGACAGAGGATGAAATTTCAAGGAAAAATTAGGGGGTTTCTCCACACAGTTCTTTTTCCATTTTCTCATTTTTTTCTCTGAAAATCATAAAATGAACTTGTCAAGAACTAGCTTGCATAAACTAACTTTTTAGGCTGCATGGTTAAGTATTAGCATTCTGACAAGGTAGTCTTTTGAATATTTTAGATTCTGAGGATACCTATTTTTTTCCCCCAGTATATTAGTCTGGATCACAATGTTCTTTTGTGTAGAAAAACTGCCAAGAGACTTTCCCTGATAGCAGTGAAAATTGTAGTCCAGGAACACTATAATAAACTATTCATTGTGTATGCATCTGCTTGTACTGAATTATTGGACTAAACCTTTTCATACTTTTATCTTTGACTTAAATTTCCCCTTCATTTTTTTAATTTAATATAATAGGAGTCCAATTTTACTAGACATTCTGCATAGTTAAGTCTACTGATCCTGAGCTCTTTTCTTAATCTTTACAATGAGTTTGCAATACCTTCTAGTCTTTCTTACACAAAAAAAAGGATTATTTCAAATGAGGATTTACTCAATTCCTTGAGCAGCAGCATGATATGCTTTTCACTTCTATGAACAACCTGTCTGTGCAAAATTAAATGCGGTAACTACACCTGTGTGATTGTTATTGTTATGACTCCCTGAATATAATCTTTTAATATTTTAATGTCTTTGATTACATTGCCTCTTTATACAACAAAAGAATTTGTACAATGTGTGAACTATACCCTGCTTGCTCTTTCCCAGTCTACAGCATTTTTCATTTTCGCTGAATGCCCCCTCAAGTGCTGTAGACTCTGCAAATACTGTTCCTCTGGTCTTATTTATATCCATATGAAACAATACATATTCAGATAGATTCTTTCAGCATACTGTGTCACTCTTCGCAGTGTAAATTGCTCCCAATTACTGTTCTTAGGTAAGCTCACTACATGCATGACTACATGCAAATTGGTGAGTTTAACTTTGTTTTGCTGTAGGCCAATCACAGATACCAAGATCTATTGAACCGAGTAGAATTTGTATGGTTGCGCATTCAGTAAGCACTAGATGGCAGTATATCAATTGTTTAAATGTAATTTTAATTAATGAGCTGTACCTGTTCTCAAAAAGCTGTGTATTAGTTGACTGACTTGGTTAGGACTATCTTACAACATTGCTGTTAGAGTGGAGAATATGATGGGGGAGAAGTACACGGACTTTGATGGACTTGCATCTAATAGATATAGTACTATACCTTACAGTTACTATCTATGGAGAAAACTACTTTTGCTTCATTTTTCAAGAAAATAATGTTTTGACATGTTAAACAAGTATGACTGAACATCATAATAATAATAATAATAATAAACTACACTGTTTCAAACTAAAATGATCAGGAAAAAACCACCAATGATGGAGACGGCTTCTGTGAACAAGGAGGCTACCCTAATGGTCCTGCTTATCCACATGATAGATTGTTTGCTAAAGACTAAATGTTGTAAATTTTTTTTTTTTTTTTTTTGGTGTAGGCTGTACCCAAGAACTGTGCAGAACTTATTTCAGTAAGGTATCACTCTGTGTTGAAGGGTGGAGCTCCATCATCAGCTTTGCCTGCTGCTGGTTGGGATGGTCCAGCTTTCCCCAAAGAACTCCCTGCTGCAGGTTTCTGCTGCTACCTTTGCATCATGTCTCAGTGGCTACAAGGTGAAATCTAATAATTTTTGATGGGCTTTCTGCTAGTTCAGTGAATGGAACCCATTCACTATAGAGACCTGATTGCCTTATCCAGTGCACAGGGAGCAACACAAGTCTACAGGTATGAGAGGAGGAATTGGTCCATCTCTTTCACAGTCATCTCAGGGATACACCGTATGTGAAATCCAAACCTTCGCAGCACTGTGCCTTGGATCTACTCCTCAAGATCTCTACTTTGTGTCTTAGAAGTCTGCAGTACTAATATGAATCAAAGCCATGCCCTACACTTGCTTCCATTCGTAATGCTTACTTGAGCTAGGACTCACTTTTTCCGTGGAGCTAAAATGAACTTGTAATTTACCAGGAACACTGCACTGTTCAGCACTGACCACAAGGACCTGACTTCTCCATTGAGTAGAACTCAGAAGTGTCGTACCATTTGCTTTTTAATTGGCCCTTCTTTTCCAAAACTGGGATTGGAGTATTTAAAGCCTGTTTACTAGACTGTGTGCCATATCAAGTCTTTTTGGAAATTACATCATGTGTGGTTTTGAACACTGAAAAACCAGTTCTTAGTTACTATTTTCATCATCATCATTACAAGGTCCATGAACTTTACAGAATAAATCCTACCCTTCATCTATTTTCATTAAATATGTATCGTTCTCAGTGCTCCAGCAATTGCTTACACAGAAGAATAATGCTAGGAAAGACTAAATATTTTTATCCATGCTTAATTGTATTTAACTGATTTTGGTCACAGTATGATTTATTTTTGATAGCAGCTGCTTTGCTAGTCCTTATTTCACATTCCCAATTTACACATCTTATTTTTTCTCTCTCTCTGCCTACTCTCCAGTACATATTTCTCTGCAATCTGGTCCCTGTCTCAGTCTACTGCATGCACTTTCTTGCTTTTCCTTTTCACATTACTTTTCAGTGTAATTCTTCTCAACTGCTTTCATGTCCTTAGCTCAATGGTTCTCTGAAACTTTAAATATTCCGTTCTTCTGGGGAAAAAAACCCAAAACTCTCTTCCACTAGAGTGAGGCCTTTGAAGATTAGTTAATGCTGGATTAATGCTGATACTAGTGCTAGTGTCTTAGACAAAAGAATGCAGTAATAGCTAATGTCTGTGTTGACCTCAAGTCCTGTGATGAATTCCACATAGGTCCTTGTGGATCTATTTAGATGCAGGGGCCTTGGTTGTATAAAAGTCTGTTGTTGGATGGTAATGTTACTGGGGGTGAAATGCAGGGGAAAAAAATCAATGTGTGCCCTGAAGGATTTTGAATAAATACATACCTATTTTTTACATAAATGTTATACATAAATTACCCACAACTAAACTCAGTAAGATACAAATATAATGGATGACCTAATAGCTAACAAAGTAAGGAAGGACCTTGTTTTGCTGTTTGAAGCAATATGAGTACAGAGAGGTACTTAAGACTTCAATTCTAGCCCCTTCCTTTCTTCTTCCTTTTCCATGAAAAGAATCCCAGCTTTAGCAGCGTCTTCTCATAAGCATTCTGCCCAAATCATTAAGAAGCTGTGACTTATAAAATCTTAAACAAGAGCCAATGTTCTTACAAACATATTGTTTTGCCTTTTTAGAGAGGTCTTCCTAACCTGCGTTTGTCAATTAAAAATCCTAGTAAGAACTTCAGTGTTCTCTGTGGCTAAACCTAATAGTGATTTCTTCTAATATGACGACGTCAGCGTGGTGTGTGATCCCTTAAAGATGCTTATAAAACAGCATGTATGCATGCAGTTCCATTGACTTTTACCAGGATTGTTTATTCCATTTGTAGGACTGTGTAACTTGTGGAACTGTCTTGCTAGAAAGCAGAGCTTTGCTGGCATAGCTTCATTTTCAGTGGATGTACTTCACTGATGTATAGTGTCAGGTTTCTATATCAGTAAAGTACTTCTAGTGTCAGTATGTCCGAAGAGCTGTGCAATCGTAAGTAAGTGTTGGCAGCATTCCTTTGGAACTCTCTAAAACAAGTGGGAAAGGACCAAGAGTTGTTACAGGGGCAGTCCTAAACATGACAGGGAATTTCCTCAGTAAATGCAGTGATTTCAATGCTGCAGCATGGATAAAGTGGCAGCTGTTTCATCATAGTTAAGAAACGTAGCCTATTTCCTTTCAAAACTACATATATACACCCCCACACACATATAAATAATTTTTTTCTCTAAAAGTTATTTTCTAAGAAGAGGTATTGGATCATGCAGAATCCCATAAAAATCCAAACATTGTATTTAAAGGATGTATTTTCTCATGGTTAGATATATAAGTTGTTTGGCTATAACCACATAATGTAGTTTGGGTGCAGTTATTTCTGTTTCAGCTGTTTGATTCCTTTCAGGACTACTGAAGTACAAAGACATAATTTTAGAAAAAAAAAAAAAATAGAACCCTGCCCTATTTCTGTTTCTTTTTGATGCTCTGCATCACAGAATTCACTTCAACTAATGTTAAGCATTTGGCTGAAAAGCCAAAACAACACTGCAAGAAAACGAGAGAAGTCAGAGGCTGGAAAAACTTAATGTTCATTTAAGAATGAACACTATTAAACAGTTCTGCCATGTTAACAAGAGGCAGAATCTGCAGCTGCCTACATGCTTGCAGGATCTATATGCGAGTAGTGTACAAAAACCCCCATCAGCTTCTGGACAAGTTTACAATGACTTCATAGTCTAATGTGGAGCCTTAAACACAGTGCAGTCTATTACTAGTAGGATTCGCTTACGTCTTATGGATCAGTAAAAGCTAGGATCCTTGTCTTACAAAGTAACATGTACAGGAGTTTACACTAGGGTACAGAAACCTGAAAGTGTGATGTGACAGTCATCAGCAACTCTCTGATCTACCCAGGCCAGACCTGCTTAGGAACTCAGAACTCGCTGGCGCTATGCCACATGGAGCCAGCTGAATTTTAAACCTCCATTTCAGAGCGCATTATTGCTAGCTGGCCCCCTTGGAGCAGACCGCCCTGCAAGCACGTTTTGTTGCATCTTTCAAATCCTTAACAAGTACCTTGTCTTCTCCTATGCAACCCAGAGGCAAATCTAGTTGTCTCTTGAGAAGAGACAAATTCAGCTGTCACAAAGCACAGACTTTGTAAAAATAGGCACTGACAATTGTGACTAAATATTTAATTTAGAAAAACCTCCAGTGGAAACCCATTGAAAAAAATTGTGAAGTGTTCCCAGATCAAACATCACAGTGTAGTAGAAGAGGATTGGTAAACTGAGAAAACTGAAACGGCATTTTCCAAGCAAGGAATATTATTAGAGATGAGCAAACACGAAAATAACAAACTAAAATACATTTAGTTTTAATAACCTGTGGTTTTATTAGAAACATTGGTGAAGGATTTTTGTATCCATCTGTAATATTCTTCACCCAAAATGCACCTGCCATTTTCTGGTTTGCCTTTTACTTAAAATGTGCGGTCCTCAAACTCCTCCTACTCTTAGAAAAACAGTGTCGGTCAGTTAGTGACAGATTTATGAGTTTTAGAGTTGCTTTGTCAATATAAAATCCTCTTACTCCAATGAAGAAGCATTTTATTTTTACAGACGCTTACCAGACTTAAATACCTGAATTGTGTTCAGCTTACTAAACACATCTTCCACTACACAATCTTCTAAGATTTAGAAGTAACTTAGAGAGGTTTAAGCACAGTAAATTCTTCTCGAATGCCCCCACTCAGAAGTTGCTAAACGTACTATGCTTCGTGACTGCTTGAATTAGCGTCGCTCACAAAGACACGCGTTTGAAATAGATCCCCGTCCAGTCTGTGTTTCTCTTTGCCGTTCTGCATCACGGAGGCTACTTAAGCAAACATTAAACCACAACTCAAGCGCTTAACGCTCAACCTCAGCGACGCCAGCGATCGTTTGACTAAAGACGGGAGGGCAGCTCCTGCTTGGAGCGGCACGGTCGCCGTTCCGCTGGCCTGGATCCAATAAAAGCGGGTGAGATCCAGCAGGTCACAGCGCACTAGAGCACCGGCGCCGCAGCCTCTTCGGCCGCAGCACCCCTCTTCTCCGTCCCGACGCACTTTTGGGCTTCGCTTCGGCCCCACGCTCGAGGCGCGACCGCCCGCGTGAGCTGGTGCCAGGCCAGCTCCTCGGCCGGCCTGGGACGGAGCTGGGGACGCCCCTCCACGCCTGCCCGCGCCTGGGGTGGGTCTTCTCACAGAGGAGACCCGTGGCCGCTTTCTTTTCTTCTGAACGAAAAAAGAGAGCCCTGGCTCCAGGGCCTAGAGCACCGCTGCGTCCCCAGACGAGCGCCCCCAGCCGCCCTCCCCGCCCAGGACAGCTGCGGGGTGTCGCTCTCCGGCCCGGCCCTGAGCCGCCGCTCTCCTGGCCGGTGGGAGACGGGCGCCCGGGTCTCCTCGGGCCGAGGAGGGCACTGGACCCAGCTCGGCCCCCTCCAAGGCCACGCTCCTTCCAGCAAAGGGCAGCGGCGCCTCCTCCTCCTCCTCTTCCTAAAGCCCCTGGGAGAGGGCTGCCCCGCCGACAGGCAGCAACCGCCCCGGAGGCTCCGCCGTGGGGGAGCCTGCCCACCTCGGCGGGGGACCGGGGCCGCCGGCACCGCCTGAGGGGCGACCGACAGACCGCCCGTCCGCCCGCCCTCCGCACCTCCTCACGGCGGCCGGGCCGGGCCGGGCCGGGCCGGGCCGGGCGCGCTCCGCGCCTGCGCGCAGCGGCCCGCCCCCACCGCCGCCGCCGCCGCCGCCCTCCCGCGGGCGGGAACCCGGAAGTGGGCAGCGCCGGCGGCTCCCGGCGGGTAGCGGGGGCTCCGCCGGGCGCGCGCAGCCGGCACCCCGCGGCGGGGGCAGCGGCGGCTGGCATGGTGCTGGCGGCAGCGCGCCGCGCCCGCGTTGCACGGAGGAAGCCCGAGCGGAACCGCGATGGAGATGCTGCTGCCGCCCGTGTGAGTGCGGCGGCGGCGGGGCGGGCGGGGAGGCTGCCGGGGCTCACGGAGCCCGCCGGGACAGCGGTGCCGTGGGCTGGGGGCGCGGGGCCGGGCTCGGCCGCGTAGCGGCCAGCTGAGCGGCCGCGGCGCTCCGCGGCCCGCCCCGGGCCCCTCGGCAGCGGGAGGGAGCGGTGTCCGCGGGCTTGGGGCGGGGGGCGCGGACCCAGACCCGGCGGCGGCGGCGGCGCGGGGCAGCGCTGGCGGGGAGGGTCGCCTCGGCGAGCCGGCGCCTGGTGCCCGGCGGGCCGGGGCTCCCCGGGGCCAGCTTGGCCGCCCGGCGGCTTGAGCTGCCCCGCCGTGCCGCCGCCGGCCGCTGCGGTGCCCGCGTCGGCGGGGCGCTGGGTGCCGGGGCGGGCGGGTGGGCTGGGCCGTGGGGGGAGCGGGCGCCGGGCTCCCCGCGGGCGGGCAGGGCTGCGGCACCCCCGCCCCGCCGCCTTCCAGGGTGCGGGGACAGGCTCTTCTTTTTTTTTGGGTGTCTTTTTCCCTCCTCCCCCTCGCTCCTTCTGCTTCCTCCATATGTGGTCCCAAATTACTCCTTGTTTGACTCAGCAGTCATGCTCATCGCGCTCTCGGCTCTCTGGTTATTTAGTTAAGCATCTTTTTCAGTAGCAGCGCGCTAGGCAAGCCACGTATTTCCAGCTGCGCTTCGGTTGGGTTCGTCCAGCTTTCCGGCTGCGCCTCGGTTGGGTTCGTCCAGCTTTTTACATGCTCCAGTTCAGCGTAGCCTCATCCTGCGCCTTCAGGAGGTAGTTTTCGGGTACGCTGTGGGTGAGGCTCTTGAGAATGAACCAAAGGAACCAGTTGCGGACAGCTTTGACCCAGCTGGTGAAATGGTAAGAGAGAGACTCCAGTAACTTCAGGCAGACTAGCGGTTCTCAAAACAGAAGGCATATGACAGGCCATTTTGTAGGCTTCATTACCTTAAAACAAAGTCATCCTTTGTGACAAAGTATTGAAACTTCGGCAAATGAGTTTACACTTCATAGGAACTCCTCCATCTGTCCAGGTTGCTTGGCAGCTCTTTACAGGCAACTCCGACCACTATTTTTCTTGCGTATCTGTATGTGATGTGTATATAGCCTGTATACGTATGCAGATACGTATACATCAGTATTTGATGCATTGCTTTGGGATGTAAAAAGGTGCCATAGAAGAAGTGTTCTTATCTTGGACTTGATGAGTCAGTGGCGTAATTAAAAGCTGGGTCTCTTCCTCGCAGTTAGTCTTTGGTGTTTTGAATGTTTCCTGAAGTCACTGATTTCTGTGTATAATTTTTTTTGAATGCTGATCACTATGTATGTCACATAATTTAGAAGAGTGATATTCAGTCTAAAGGGGTTTGCTAGATAGGATGTCTTTTTTTTTTTTACCTCCATACAGCAGCATGTGTCTGTGCTCTATAATATGTAACTTTGTAACTTGCTTTTTTTTTTCTTCTGATTGATGCAAAATTGCTGTTACTTGGCCCCTTTCAGTAATGAGTTGTATCATTTTCAAAATTGAAGCACGAAACTTTTAATTCATAGCAGTTTCATGGTACAGTGTAGTAAGTTGGTAGTAGTTTGAGTTCTGCAGGTGGACCTTACTCTGTTAGCCAGTGTTCTACAGAGACTTTTTCTATTCCTTTGTTGGTTGATGCAGTTTCCAGTTTCATGCGATTTTGCTCAAAAAATTTTGTAGCTAGTTTTGGAATCATGAAAAGTAGAGCCAACTACTTTGTGTGTTGTTGTAGTGTGCGGAATATAGAGTTCTAGGTTAAAATCTTAAATTATCACTGCATTTTTCTTTTAAGCTTCTTTAGACATGCCCAAGCAAAAAGTTCTAGGTATGGTGGAAGAGAGGCTGGAATTACGGGAGTCAGTGCATTTGTTCAATTTGAGTATTCTTACCTAAAGCAAGAAAGATTGATTTTTCATTTGAAATCAGATCTCTGACGTACCAGGGTCAGTTGCCCCACCAAGCGACTTCAGTGACTTGACTTCTTTCCAGCTCAGAGGTTCAGGAATACGGTTACAATACTGTAGGTGAAAACATTGCTGATGCTAAGCGTTTTCTCTAAGTACTACAACAGTGCAATTTGCCTTGTAAGAATAAAATTGTGATTGTAAACACAAAACTCACTGGCTTGGCATCAAAGGCCTGCTTGCTGTTTGCATAGCCGTAGTGACACAGGGGTGTACATAATCATTTTTCTACAGAAGTTAGTGTCTGTAGAACTTGGGTATTTCTTATAGAAAGAGATAATTGTAGATGGAGCTAATGATTTTTCACACTGTTTAGTTTTTCTCTTGGTATTTTGGGTGGGTTTTTGAGAGTAAGAAAAATTAAGAGGTTGGTCACTTGCTTTTCAAAACACTGAGTGGATCTGCAAAACTACCGAGTTTTTCTCATACTCAGCTATGTCTCATGCTGCTGCTAGGGAAAGCCTGGACAATTACAGTAGCCATCATGTGGTCTTCCTACCAGAGATGAACTGGGAGCTGCATGAACCAGTAAGGGAGGTCCTGGTGGAAGGGCAGAGAGTGCCTCTTGTCTCGCAGGTGGTGAAGGCATTCAGAGACCTGGGTGATGGATGCTGTATTCTGCCATCGATCTGTATGGGCACCAGGCTAAAAGTTCCTGAACCTCTGCTTCTCCCCTAACTTCAGGGCTTATTGGAAATATTCTAGGGCATCATCTTCATGTTTTCCTTAGTGGAGATTATTGTTAGCCCTGAGTGCCTCTGTCAGCTTCACTAGTGTTGGTCACCAGTTTATTGCTTCCTCGGGAATTGTACCTACTGTTCCACACTGTTGATAATGGGGAAACCAAAATTGCTTGGAGTAAAGAATAAGTTGAAGTATAAATCTTCTCCTCCCCAAGATGAAGTTGGAGAAAATAAGAGTGATGGAACTGGAAATTAAACAGAAGTATTAACTCTTTTGGTTTTTTTTCTTTCTTTCCAGATGTACCAAACTTTGCCATCAGAAGCCCTTGGATCTGAAAGATGATAACACTGAAATTCACTGTCCTGTTACAGTAAATCCATGGCACATGAAGAAAGCTTTTAAAGTTATGAATGAATTAAGAAGGTATTACTTCACTGTATACATCTGCCTGGAGTCCATTACTTTCACTGGCATTTATTAAGTTAATAATAATAGTTTATTTATTAAGAACATGCAATTCCAGAAGTGTAGCTGATGAGAAGCTTTAAAGGTACAATGAAGTGATAGCTGAATGATAGTCATGTGATGATAGCTGTAATGTATGCAGTATGTTTTTGCCCCTCATAAGTTAATCAAAACTAGGTTTATGAGACTTGAAAGATACTTAGGGGTTGTATTTAAGGGGTTGCAGCTACTGATCCTGTTTTGTATGTAGTTGACCCTGGATAGGTGAAAAGTGACTCTAGTTGAGCCCAAGGCTCTTCGTATGCCTGTTGTTGATTTTTGTGGTAGGCTGTGAACTGCAAAAATGTCAAAATTTTCTGGTCTGGAGACATAGGTCACAGTCTAACAAGTGTAAACCAACTGACAGTATGCTTTCTTTTCTTAGTTATCTTTTGCTTGCCCCCAGGAGAAATTGATGAACTCTCAAATCAAATGTTGAAAGTAACTTTACTCAATAAAGTTTTGTAAGACCTTGAGTGATACTACCATCAGTTTCAGCAAAACTGGGAGACTGGTGCTGATGCTGTTCTTAGCACCCATATTGATTTATTTTCTACATATGAGTAGGTGAGATGGTGTTGAAAACTGTGACAGCTGGTAATTAGAGCTCGCAACTGAGCTCTGGTAATTAGGACTCACAACTATCACTGACAGTAATTCAGCTTTATAGCTAACAGCAACAATGGAGAAATTAAATAAATAAAACACTTCTCTAGTGTAGACAATACCGGAGGGTGTGAAAATCCTGTAGTCTTTTGTTATTTCCCATATAAGATTAAAAACTGGAGAGGCTTCACTTCAAAAAGACAGCAACTGATACCCTATTAAAGTATGCCTCTGCCTTTGGTCTTCGCTGTTCCATATGGGTAAATCTTTAATACTATGGTAGATACTGTGATCAGATCAATGTATTTATCTGGCTGTGACAGTTTGTACTGTACTGTAAGGTTGGAGAAAATCATATGCTGACTATAAATGACTTAAATCCAGCTCAAAGACTCCCATAGTTTGAGGATAATGGGATTTTTCTAGTCTATTAACAGCCTAGTTTCCTTATATTGGAAGGACTGACACTTGTTGCTTCACCTTACTTATACCCTTGGCTTTTTCAAGGATCCCATTAACCAGATTCAGTGTCTCAAGGAGTGTAATAGAGCCTGGTTAGAACCAGTAGCCATGGCTTCCTAAGGATAAGCAAGAGTTTAGATGACGAACAGTTTCAGAAATCGGAAACTTTACCTGCATTTTATGTCGCAAGTAAAAGATATGTGGTCTTCCAGTAGAGTGCATTGTTGAAGGCCGTGGATTATTTTCAGAATATACTTTAGTTTCTATGGTTACTTAAATTCAGATTGTTGTAGATGCAATTTGAGCAATTTTGTCATACATGTATAAATAGTTAAAGCTGGAACAGGAACAGTGCCATGCAAACGTTAACTGTAGTTCTTATTTCTTAAAGTAGTTGATGCAGCAATATTTACTGTTTAAGCTGAGTAGAGCTCTTAAAATGGTAAGTGCTAATGAGATAAGATTATAAACTTTAATATTTGCATTTATTTGTTTGAAATAATAAACTGAAATATTTTAGAAATGTTTCAGACTTCATTACTCTAAATGAAGACCTAATATTAATCAAGTAAATGATATTTTTTATTTTATCGATTACATTTTTAAAGTGTTTTCTATCTCAGTTCTTCTAGTGTAGCACAAGCAGGTGTTTGCCAGAGGTATACTCTTCAGAAAGTGGATAACTAGTGAAGAAATCATCTGCTTAAGCATCTAAAATATATTGGTTTTGGAATGCTTAAGTCTGTGAGTTTATATTGCATTTTTGGCTGCTGTCAAGTTGCCTGGTT
Source organism: Haliaeetus albicilla (assembly GCF_947461875.1). Lineage (NCBI taxonomy): Eukaryota > Metazoa > Chordata > Aves > Accipitriformes > Accipitridae > Haliaeetus > Haliaeetus albicilla. The sequence continues at coordinate 40,819,619 of NC_091483.1, forward strand.
CTATTAGCTCATATGGGGGTTTTTCTGGGCCTTCAAATTTTGACAAATGTGAGTAATTTTGTCCTTGGTAGTTTTTGTCGTTTCATTACTCACCATCACCTCAACACTGAGTCAGAGAGATCATTAGGATAGCTAATTAGTTCTTGTCATATGAAAAAATTACCCTCTGATGCCTATCTTTCCTCTTCATTATAATTTGCTTTTATCACAATAGAATTTGACCTTACCTATATTTGTTAAAATACTCATTCTTACAAACAAGACTACCAAAATCTTTGGAAGATGTGGGCAATGACCTTTCTCTATATAAACCAATGAAGAATAACCTGCAAGCTGGTGAACAGTTATTTGTTCTTTAAATCTATACTTTTTTGCTCCCCCCATTTCCCATTTTCTCACTTCCTTTACCAAGATGTTGTGCCCCCCACAGCTCTGTTCATTCAGTCACTCTATACTAGCAAGCATCCCTTCAGAACGCAAGCTTTTGTAAAATAAATCAGTGCGCCCTCATGAAATGAAGGTGCTGAGTTGCTGTGGAAGCCACAGGATGCTTGCAGCAGAGTACATGATTAAGTTTATAAGCTTGTTTCTTTATTTAGTAGTTTATTTAGCTTGTCAGCTTTGTAGTAATGCAGAACATTTTCATTCACCTAATGCAGTTCCAGACTAGAGATGCATCTGGACTACCTCGAAGTTACTATGTCTATATACGTGCAATGTAATTAATTAGCTGGAGTTTTGCATTGATGTAATTCTGTTGCTTCTGGCTTCATTGTTATCTTTGGTATTTCTGTGCAGCTAAGTATAAAACCTTTTGTTCCTGTTGTCGGGATAAGTGCAGGTGTCTGAAAAAGCTGGGTATCTCATGACCTCTTATGTGCAGCTTTCTGTTTCAATTTTTTGTATAATAAATGTAATGGTTGTTTTCAAGCTCCTCTGAATTGTGTGTTTCATCTGGGTACGGTCATTACCTTATACACCTTTTTTTTGATGATAACCATATTGCAGGCTAAACCTGTGAGATTTAGGTAGTTGCTGTAGGTATTAAGGACTGAAAGGGGGAAAATATTCTAATGACAGGATTGCAATATGGCCCGAAAGGTTAGTTGTGACCACCAAAATTTTTGGGGTGTGACCTCCACAAGGCCACCTTACTTGAGGCTGCACTCAAAGAAATTGGATGATTGAAGAGGCTGAGAAAACATAGAGTTTTCTTTGGACTGAGGTGAATATCTGAGCAGTTTGGCTGAGACCTCTAGCTCTGTCAGAGCAAAATGCAACTGCTCACCCCAGTCTCTGCTACAACTCTGTGTGGTAATTGCAAACTATCAGAAAGTATGCACTCTGATGGCAATATATATTCAGGCAGGAAAGGTAAAAATGTGTCTTTTCAAAAGTACTGAGAATAGAGATCACTGGATTGATGTACAGCTCTAGCTCTGTCCCTAAGGTATATGTTCTTTTAAATAGTACTTTCCTCTCTTCCTTTTGTTGCCCTGGCTCTGAGTTTTGTGGATTGTATGCTACTTCTACAGGAAGAATGCTAGCATGAGAAGGAAATAAAAGGCAACAGTGGCTATTTAGATGCTGGGGAATTGCAGCCTTTTCGTGTTATGGTGTTTTGTTTTTTTTTTCTCCCCCTCCTCTTTCCATCCAGAAAATTGGATTGTAAAGAGTACATAGTGTGGTGGGTTTAACTGGAAGAGGTATATCCAATAGCTGTAAACTGCATTGGAAACACCTGCGTTAGGAATGATTATAAATGAGATGTGCCTTCATTGCAACAGAAGAGGGAGGAAATATGTATTAGAGTCGCAAAGGACAAGAATGCAAATGGATGTAATGCACATAAAAAGTCAGGCAAGATATAGAACTTAACCGTGACAAATTCTAAACTGGTCAGAGTGGAAAAAATAATTGCTCTTGTGTGCATGGGCTGTGTATGAAAAATGCCTGGATAACAGTAAATACAGAGATGATCAAGTAGTGATTTTGAACAGTTAAGTAGGCATAAGCTTTCAGTGTGATGTGACACAGGCATCACAATTGAAGTCTGGATTCTTTGTTATCTGTAAAGTCTTATTTCTTGCCTCAGTTTTTTAGTGTTTGTGTATATCAAATTCTTTTTTCTATCATAGTTATTCAAAGAGGCCCAGACTTCCAGTGAAAAGGTTTATAAATTGGGCTGATACAAATTTTGGTTATTCAATGCAGAAAACTTCTGTGCGAGAAATCACAATTCAGTAGTTTGATTTTTAGAAAGTTCTGTGTACGCAAATACCATCTGTAATCCCACTGAGTAATAGCCATGTGGTTGTGTAACGCATTTAAAAACAATGCTTCATCAACATTGTCTGCCTGGCTTTTCTGAGACCGTGGGAAAAGGAATTGTGTGTGATATTATATGCTTTTCTGTTGTAGTTTATTTATGTGAAATTGCCTTCTCTGATATTTCTAAATAGTCAAAACTTGCTGTGTGATGTGACGATAGTAGCTGAAGACATGGAAATTGCAGCGCATAGAGTTGTGCTAGCCGCCTGCAGCCCCTACTTCCATGCCATGTTTACAGGTACCAAATGTTTCAATACTTACTATGTTCTAATCCAATCCAACTGTATAAAGCACAAAATTAAATGACTTTTGCTTTTTAGGATCTCATTTAATTTTTAGATCAGCCAATAGGAACATCTGAGTTTCTTAATGAACTTTTTTTTGCAGTCTAAGGACATACTGGCAACTTATTCTTTGTTAGCATGATGAATGCTTTAAAAAGTCTCCTTCCTTTAAACAAATTTATATGTTAAGCCAGCCAGGAATAGTAGAGTTGTTATACCATTTAAGGCTCTAGTAATCTCGCTTATCCAAAAGAAGGTTAAAATAACTCTGATGTGAATTTTGGAGTAAATTATGTCCTTTAACAACTGCTGCTGCTACGTTCTTCAGACCCTGAGTACTCTAGGCTGTTAGTAGATATGAAAGCTTTCTGTGGCTTTGGCAGCCTATAGCTAGAGTGCATGTTTTCATATTTTTAGGGTAATTCTCCGTGACAGATGTACTCTGCATCATTGCCACAACTTTTCTGTGCAGGCTTGATTCTGCCTCTGTTTGCTCCATGCAGGCCAAGTTACTGCTTTGCTGCTACAACAGGAATGCTGAGGGCTTGCGAGGCTAAGACAGGTCCAGGTTCATAGGAGCCTCCAGCTGAATTCCTGTGCTGTGGGTTTAATTGCCATAATGGTTATAAATCGTATTGAAATCCTGTGGAATTTGGTGTCAAATTGAGAATGCTACTAAATGCATGTTAAAATTAACTTCTGAAGTTTTGTCTGTTCCTTGTCAAATCTCATGCCAGTTTGGTAGTTAATGTTGACTGTCTGAAATTAAAAGAATTCTCTGCAGCATATTGCTTCTGACCACCAGCTCAGGTGGAGGCAGAAATGTGACTTTTGGCCTGCCAGTATACAAGCAAATTGGAGTTTTAATAACTTTAATTGTATGCAACTGGAAGATTGATGAAATTTGAAATACTGTTGTGCCCTGGGGAAGCAGCTGATTATTCTTGATTTTATACGCAAATGTTTTGACACAACCAAAACTAGAAGTGGAGTCACTACTAGCAGCATCAATGCTTTAAAGTTGTGTGTAAAATTAAATATCTATTCCTCTAGTAGTTATTCAAGTTTGCATTTGTGGTTGAGACAAACATTCCAGGTGACTGATACATTCTTTCTTAATTTTTACTGCTGTCCTTAAAGTTAGAATGAAAACAGCTGCTTTGATGGTTCCTTTTCATCACCTTAGTAACAGAGAAACACAAGTCTCCTGCATTAATTCTGTATTAAAGACTAACTGTTGTTGACTGTGACATTGAAAATACTCTTTACTCAGACTATGGCTTTATATTATGCTTTCTGTGGTTAAGACATTTCTGCTTGCCCCGACTGCCCTTTCTGTGGAGAGGTTTATTACCCGTTAGGAATGCCAGTGCAGCAGTGTCTGTGGCCACTCTCCAGATACAGTCACAGAAATCTTGGTTCTTCCCTTGCTTCAGTCCCTTTGAAATTTTTTTGCTTGTTTTATGTCTTTAAATGTAGGTTGTCTTTTACCCCCAGTGGTTCAGGAGGTCAGAATGCTCACCTGAGTAATGGGTGGGAAGTGTTTAATCCATACATCTGTGGCAATGTTTGTGTATTTGGTGAACCAAATTGGTGGGTTTAAATAGAATTCAGCTGTGGCTTCAAGATTTATCAACAGATTTTATACTAGTCTCATAGGCTGCTTTCAGCAAGGCCCAGCTGTGGTGTTGGTGCATTTCAGCCATTTCCCACAGAAAAAAAAATCCTGAAGTTCATCATAACTGTTATCTCCATGAACCCTGCAATTCACACTTCTTGGGTGGATTTACATTCTCATCCAGTCATCTGCCAGTTCAAATAAGCAAGTTTGATCCCTTAACCAGCTACAGCCAAATGGAAGAGTATCTTCCTCCATCCAGAATAAAACAGTGACTGAAAAGACAATAAAAAAAATTGCACTTTTATGCTTCATGGTTACTTCTTGACTAGAAATTAGAAGCTTATATTTAGACACATGTTTACAGGTTACTTCTATCTTTCTCTGAGTCATTAGGTACTGACTGCTATGAAGGCCGGGAGATGGCATTAACTGAGATCAAACCCTCTACCTGGGTTTTTTTTTCCTGTTTGCAGTTGTAATGGTAGAAGTAGCTCTATTAAATACCCAGAAAGAAAAAGTTACTGCCTTTTAAAGTTACAAAATTTAGTAAGTTAGTAACAATTATCCTATAAGGGGTCAGGGGTGGGGGGAAGAAGGTTAAATGTCTGGGACTATGTCACTAGGAGTAATTCTTCCTTCTGTAAACAGTGGAATTCTTTAGAAGTATGTATTGCGATCTGAATTAAATACACTTAAATGTTTAGAGGAAAGGTTTATAAAACATCAGCGAAGGGACACTTCAGTGGCCGTAGGGCCTGGCTTGGGACAAGGGTAACCTAAGTTAAATTTTGTCTTCTGTGAGGGCAGTTATCTGTAGGCAATTACCTACTCTTTGCTTCCATTCTCTATTTGTGAAATTCTGTTTAAAAAAAAAAAAAAGCCTTCCTTACATTACGTTGTAAGGAACCATATATACCTTTTAGATAGACGTAAGGAACCATATATACCTTTTAGATAGCCTTTTAGTAACTTCAACTCAACTAGTGCTCTGTTGCTCCTGCTTGGGAGAGTGGATCAGCTCAGTGCTTTCCTTTCTGTTCACAATATGCTTTTCTGTCGCTAACAACTCCATGGAGATACGGCGGTTCAACTTCTCAGTCATGAACAGAGTTCTTCAGAATTCTAGACTGAGACTGCCTAGCAAGTGAATCTATGGTTTCCTGCATATGATCTGTCAAACAAGTCTGGATCACAAGAGGACTGTTCTAGAATCATAGTAAGACTGCATGTCTGTTTAGCATGAAAGGTAGAAGCAAGTCTTTAGTTTTTGTTGGGGTTTTTGGTTTGTTTTTTTGGGTATATTCTGGGCTCTGTTGTTAAACAGAGAAGGTGCCTAACCATGGCTCTAGAAGCCTTGACATAAAATCTGAAAACAAACCTAATGTGCTTGCAGAATATCAAACTCTGCTCTCCCACACACACAATTTTCCCAAAGGACCACCTCCACAGCAGCTTGCATAATAAATAACTTGCAGCATACATGCTCTGAAGATCAATAGGTTTAATCTGTGTCAAACTAGAAGTAAGAACTTGCAATACAGGGCCCTGCAGAGAACACGCTGCAGTCATCCTTCAAAGGTGTAGGGAAATGTTTCAGAAGAGCCGATGAAAAGAGAAAGTTTGGCAGGGGCTGGATTTTGCTGTTTTTGATGTGGTTCTTCATCAGTGTTTTCTAGAATGCTAGCAACCTGTGCTGCCATGTAGTAGTATGTTGCTGTATATGGTCTTCTGCACTTCCTACCACTTAAAGGGTTGATTTAAAATGCCATTCCTTACCCTTCAGCTCAAAAGAAGGCATGAATAATGGTAACAAATTTCTCAGTGATGATCCCTGTGCCAAAAGCACTGGGTAAAATGCATTGTTTGGCACCAACTCTAGAGACCACAGGGTAAAAAACAGTGAAAATGTGTATGTAATTCATAAGGAAATATCAGTGATGATCAGCATCTTCTTGTTCACTTCCCCATCCTGTCTGCTTCTCTTGTTGTATACATTAAATTTGTTACCTCATCAATACCCTTATCTCTAGATGCCGAGGGGAAAGAAATAAGAGTATATCCAATATAGAAAAATAAGAAATTGATGTATCTAGAGCCTGGGATATATTCTTCCAAGGTCCAAGTTTATGTATCTACCAACATAAATGGTGTAGTTCATGTTTCGCTTCCCAGTGCAAGTCAATGCAAAAAGGGTTAAAGGTCTGAGATGACCAAACGTGTGGTTGGTAGCCCTGAAGAAGGTTATAATCATTACTTCAAAATGTATCTTTGGGCAATTATTTCAGATATAAACAATATGTTGCATTTTGAGAAACATCATATTTTGGAAGGCGGAAGCTGTTTTGCAGGCCTTTATAGGAAGATCAGTTGTGGCACATGGCCAATATGTCAGCCTCCACAAAATGAGATCCAACAAGTTTTCCCTTGCTTACCATTTTATCTTAGTTTGAGTTTTAACTCTTACATCAGATCTGTAACAGAGGTGAAATTGCTAAGGGAATAATAAGTAGGCAAGCAAAGAAATATGTATGTTAATTCTTCTGTGGGGATATAATTTTTCTTATTTAAATAAAATGACTCCAGACTGCATTTGTTATGCTCCTTCAATTAAGAAGTTAATAAAGCTAGAGTATTTTAATAGCTTACTCTGCCAGCAAAATGTTTTTGTATGCGTTTGAAGAGTCTTATTTAGGTCTGATAACACTATTTTTCTGATATTGTACACTGGAGAAAATAGGTCACCTGCAGTAAAAGTGTTAACCCAGGTAGCATTCGCATGATGGTAACAACAAAGTCTTCCTTTCTCATTGGAGGGAGGAAGGAAATAAATTGAATTATTATTATTATTAAAGTTGTTTTACTGTCACAACTGATCATACACAAAAAGTTCTTCTGCTATTAAACTTCTACATTTGTGCTTTATTTATATGTAACTTACTTGACTAATAAACTGTATTTGTAGGTGAGATGAGTGAAAGCCGAGCAAAGAGAGTTCGAATCAAGGAAGTCGATGGCTGGACTCTAAGGATACTTATTGATTATATTTACACTGCTGAAATTCAAGTTACAGAAGAAAATGTGCAGGTAAGAGTGAGAATGTTTTCTGCAACAAAAGAGATGTAATTTGCAGAGTCATTTATTTTGTCAGTGTGGTTCAACTCTGACATGGGAAATCTCATCTGCAAACCGGAATTTTTTCAGGCCTTGTGCTTACAAAGCAAGTAGTCGTGCTGTTTCAATTCTGGGTCAAATTCAAATTCAAAGTAAATGAAGAGTCAGTTGACTTTAATGGGCTTTGCAGCCAAACCTTATGTAATACAGTAAAATAGATGGTCTACTCTGCCTAAAATTAATGCTGTGAACCACCTCTGTACCACCCCCTCTCTGATACTTTAGTGCAATTTATATAAACAAAGTAGATTTGCTCCTAAATGTGAAACCGTATTCTCCAACTAAGCTATTATATTTGTTTTAATATATTTTTTTTTCTGCTACCATGCAGAATAAAGTACTTTCTCCTGCTCAGTCTCTGTACCTTGCCAGTGGCCAGTTGTGCAGAAATTTTTAGCTTCTGCTGTTTTTGTTTTTGTTTTTGTTTTTTTAAATCAACCAATATCTAGCATGAAGGTTTTGTCCATCCCACACAGAGCTAATAAGTTTTCCTCATCAGCTGTACCTTAAGCTGAAACTTCAATTAGAGTAAAATAAACACAAGCTTAGAAAACATAGCTTTCTGCCTTTAATGTTTTCTAACCACAAATCCTGAAGATGGACAGAGTAGATTTTCCTTCCACTATCTTTTGAGATTTAGCATAGATGTTTGGCAAGTTTAAAACTAGTTGTATATCAGGTGGTATATTTAATTCTCATGGTTTTTCTTCTTGCTGCTATGCCTTTGTTTCTGCTCTTGCCCAATGCCAGATTACTAGCAGTTATTTTGCTGTGTTTGCAGGGGACAAAACCATGGTGCTTTATTTGGCATTGAAAATTTTTGTTGCAACTGTGTATTCTGAAATTAATTGCTTTTATTGGGCATTAGGCTGAAATTAATAGCTTTTTATTGGCTGCTGAATCCAATGGGGTCGCTGCTAGTTTTAGCCATGCTTGATCGAAGGCCTAGAAATGAGAAATATTACCAACTTAAAACCATATATCCTACTAATAAACCTTCCATATCTTAGGTCATACCATAAGTCTTTTAATTCTGCAAGATTAATTTCTTGTCACCTGCTTCTTAAGGAATTGTTTACTTCTGCTCTAATGATGGGTGTAGGTAGCAAAAAAACTGTCTGAAATTGTGTTATATCTTGCCAATCTGGTGGTTGCACAAATCTCTGTATCACTGTGCAAGACCTTGGGCAACATCCAGAGGTGTCAGAGATTCCCTAATAGACTTCTTACTTGATCCTGCTGGCTTTTCATTCTTAAAGCAGGGGTGTCTTGCTGACACATCTTAATGACCTTAATCTTGTATTTTTAATCCATAATATCAGACTGGACTTAACAGGCAGCCAACTGTGTTTTGGCTGTAGGTGCTGCCTAGGAAGATGCATTTTAGCCCATCATTGGCAATGCTGACTCGTCTGTGTTTATGGGGAGGAAAAGTCAGTGTTACGTTTATTCCTCATACTCATTAAAGGCCACAATTCTCCAGGTTTAAAGCTCCTGAGTCTGATAGGGCTTTCATTTTCACAGCTCCAGATTACCTATCTGAAGATATATCTGATGATGTTGGGGATGGTAATATAAATAATGTGGCCTGGTGGGTGATATTACAGGTTTGTGGTTACTTGACTACTGAGAAGACAGTTGAGCTTTTAAGTGGAGTTCAATTTATTGCAATATAGTTGCACTTTAATGTTGATACTGAATATACTTGTAATATGACTGGTAATGAATGTAAAGCTATTCTTACTTTATCACTTTCATCCTTTTCGCATTATTACTACTAGATATGTAGTGTTTATTTGCATTATGGCAGGACTAAATGCTATGGATAAAAATGACTACACTGATGGAAGTCCTTTTCCTTAAATCTGAAAGCCAGGGAGGGAAAATTGTTACTGTGAATTTCTGGAAACTTAGAAATGTAGTGCAGAGTGTCAGGCCTTGGTTAAAACTTTATTCTCTCAATAAATGTGTTGCATGGTCTTGAGATTAATTCTAGCTCTCAGTATCTTGTCTATATGACAGGAATAAGTATTGCTAGAAGGTATTGTGAAATTTCAGTAGTGGTTAAGAATTTATCTTGTAGGAGTACAGAACCATGAAAACCTAAGATGCCGTGTAATATTGTCTCAACTTTTTTTATATTTGGACTAATGTGCTAAACTGGAGCTTCAGCTTCCAGATAGCTGGTTATGATTCTTATTCTGATACCCTTGATGGGATTTCAAGTGCATTGTTCTGTCTCTTCAGGTTATACATAGTAAGAATAGGTATTGAATTAATTTCTAATATGTGATACGATGTTTGAAAAGGGTGTGAGCGCTTCATGCTTAAGTAATGTAGAATTGCTAAGTACTCTTTGATATTAAAATAGCTATGTTGTATATTTATGAAAACTCATTATAAACAAATACTTAATGGTATAGCCAAGCTTACTGGTCTTTCTCAGGGGGTAGCTTTACTATGAGCTTCTTTCATTAGTATCTTGCTTGATCTAGATGCAGACAGGAGATTGCATCCTCGCTGTGCCTTTGCAACTTTTGAGTAAGAGCTGTTCATTTCTGCTCCCCACTGTCGTGTTCTCTCTTGTATGTTTTGAGGCAGGGGGAGGGGGAGGGCGGTGTGTAGAAAAGTCAGGTGTAATCAATGATTGAGGAGAAATACACATTCATTTAGTGCATAAACTATCAACACGGGAGGCCCTCAGCACTGGTTGTTATCACTACATTAGTTAAATACAAAAGAACATTTGTTCTTTTCTTCAGTTCTTGGTTCAATATGTTCCCCCCAGCCCCCAACAGTAAGATAGCTGGTATATGAATGTGTACATTCTTAGTTTTCTTCTAGTATTTGTCCTTCATTTAGAATGAGTTATTTTATCATTCATCTTTAATGGCATTCACTTCGCATAATGCTATACCAGTGTTTGTCATATTTACATATTATGTCACGTTTTCCTGCATTCTCAACTCTCTGCTCTTATTTTTTCTTTTTTTTCCTGAAATTAAATTAAATGTCAGACTTAATGCAATATCACATTTTTCATGTTTTAAGAAGGGAATGTTAAAGTTAATGTTTTCAGAAGGCAAATCAACTTTCTTGCACATCAAATTTTTTCAATTTCCATACAGGTATTAACTACACAGTGCACAATGTGGGAGAGCTAGTTACTATAAGAAGCTCATGCATGAGTAACTCTCCCACACTCTGCGTATGCATTTAAGCACGTATTTAGTCAGCCATATACCGAGGGCCTCTACTGAGCACAAATATATTGGAGAAGAAATTCCTGCAGTTGTTTGCTGACTGTGGATTTGTTATGGGCTTTAGAGGTCAGCCTGATACAGGGCGAGTGGGATGTGATTAGGGTAAACATGGGATAATGTTGGTTGTGTTCCTTTCCAATTCCCTGCTACAGTAGTCTGTTCCTGTAGCTGTGCTGATACAGCTGTTTACTGGACTGCTTTATAAACTGAATCACTGAACTTACATAAAAAACCCCAACAACACAACACTCCTTCCTACCCCATGCCCCCTGGCATTTTTTTTTTTTTTTAATTATTCTTAACTTGGATCACTTTGAGGATCTGGTTTATAACATGGGCCTGCCAGTTGTTGTGTTCACACAATTCTTCGGGTTAGTGTATTGAAGTGTGGGAACATACACTTGTGTTGGGAGTGGACATTTCCCTGCTGCCAGGGGAAAACATTGCATATAGCTTCACTTTGGACATGAGAACATGAAAGTGATCATCATGCAGTGGGATAAGGAACTTGTGGTACCTCTTATAATGCCAGTTTGAGTGGTTTGTTGTTGTAAATATTTATGCTTTTTAGCATCATACTTCTAATAAACCAAAACCAGAACCAGCAGAAGTCATTGCCTGGTTTATAGGAGTAGAGTATCTTTCAATAAGTTTAGTAGGCAAGACTTAAGTTTCACACTGGAAACTATCTGTTATGAAGAGGTGCCAATTTGCGAGTCTGTTTTCAGAGTACAGCCACATGTTAAAACTGGTTTCAGTAAAAAATTAAAGAAATTGATTATTTTCCATTTGGAGAAATGTTCAATTATCTTTTAAAACTCAGCAATAACAGAAAAGAATGGCCTACTGAAAATCTTGTAAACTTGCATCTGATTTGGGGATGGGAGGGCAGGGGAGGAGAAGAACGATGCATACAAGTAATTTTAAAAATGTTTGAAAGAAAAATGTAGAATATCTTTTGAAGAGACCATTACACAGAAGAGAATGCAGAAGAATGAATAATCCAGACTTACTTCTGTTGAGGAGGACAAAAAACCCCAACAAACCACCAAGGAGTAGATACTAGTTCTAATAAAATATAGTAAAAATATGTGCCATCAGTAATATAAAGTCCACTTAAACATAGGGTCTACATTTACCATGCCTAATCTTTACTGGATACTAATTTAAAGGCAAAAATAAAATTCTGTGCAGCATATAACATTCCTTATTTGTTGTCCTGCTGAGCACTAGGATAAACTCAGATCAAAATATTCAGAGTAAATTGTATTATATTTTGAAGTGGTCTGCTTATGATGCATCACGTGCAGTTTTATGTGGGTGGGACTTGTGAATTGATCTCTGTTTAGGGGCTACTAGTTTATTCTGAAACTTGTATTACCAGAGTATCAGATTTGGTAACAAAAGGGTTTTTTTGTTGTTTGTTTTTCCCTTGTGCCTGGTCTCATGATGGTTTTGGATACCCTCCTTCAGTACCCTTTCCACTAAGGGACAGGTACATCAGTTTACAGGAGATTAAGGGTGTTCAGGATCACAACAGTTCCACGATTACCTGTTTAACAACTTACTACTGCACATCAACTGAACAACAGCAGCTGTTTGTGTGTGCTTTTAGCCTGAAGAAAATGTAAAATGACTAAGTATAGGCCAGTTTGTAAGACTCATCACTTAATATTTGCCTCAGTCTTTGAGCACTTATATGATCAAATTACTATAGCTTAAACTCCAGTAATCTTCAGAGCCATACTGTCTTTGTATCTGAGCTAAGAGTCAAAATAGTCCTAGGAATATTTTGATGCTTGTCAAGCTTTATCCTCAAGAGATGTATTTTGTGTACACGAACTGATGACTAAACTAACAGTCTTCATACGAGTTAGCAGCACTGTGATGTGTAAAGAACATAAAGCATGTTTTTTTGAAACTAGTTTCATTTTAGATACCTAACTTGGAATGTTTTTCAAGTTTCTAAAGCCTACCAATAAATTATACCTTTGAACACTAAAGAGCATCTCCTTTCCTTTATTGGATCAAAAGATGTACCTTACCTTTCAAAGGGGTATATTCAGTTTTCTTTATGAACATAGGAAATTTTCTGGTTTAAATGGGCTAGACTTTTCCTTTTTAGAACTAAAGGCTGACTGTCCTTTACAAATGTGTGATTGGGCATGGTAAGAGGAGAGAGTTCATTTCAGTACTTGAACAGACGTGCATTCTGTGTCCTGGAAGTATGCCTGCTGCTGTGTAAGTGGGTGGGAGAGATAAAAGAAATATTTATTCAACTGAACGGAATGCTGTGAAGCTTTCACTGGATCTTATCATACAGTAGGTCCTGTTTTAAATATAACATTATATATATACTTTATATGTATATAACTGCTCTGAGACAAAGTAATGCTGAAATTGCTTCCACTGGAACTTGGCTGTTCTCCTTCACAGAGCCCATGAAATAGATGCCTGGAAAAAAATGCTACACTTGATTTAGGAACCTAAAAGGGCAGGAAGGGAATAAGTTTGATCTTGATGAATTTGCAGATGTGCCTCTGTAGCCACCTCTTCTTTAAGGACTTTTTGATAATCAGGGAAAGTGAACCATCTTAAGTGAAAGTATATCTTGAAAAGAGGGAGTGCTGGGTAGGCTGGATCTAGGCAATTACAGCCCTATTGGTCATGATTAACACCTTGCATGTCACCGAGAGACAAACAGATAATTAATATAGGTCCAGTACCTCCCTAGTTGTGCACTCTACTGAAATGCAGGGCTCATTAAGAAAAGTTTATCCTGAATTAACAGCAATCACTGAATGGTTTTCAAATAGACTATTATGCTAGACAGTGCAGTTTGGTGATGGCAGTGTGGGTAGTGATAGCGATTTTTCTGGCTGGAAGCAGTCACAATCTTCTAGCGGATGCAGTTAACTTAATAAAACTATTACTGCTGTACCCCAGGTTAAATTCAGCATCCCTTAAGTTTGCAGGCTGGTTGTTGATAAAGGCCTTTTGTTTACTTTTATTTGTCTCTGCTGACCGCAATTGCCTGGTTATTAATTGAATACAGTTTTGAGTTCCTAGATGTATGTTTTAAGCCAGTGAGTTTTTTCCCCACCCACAGTTCTTTGTACACTATCCTCTTGCACCTCCACAGTAACTGGACAGCCACTTCTTACAACTTTTTCATCTTGGTTTAGCTTCCGAAGTCTTTCCTGCAATACATGGCCAGTTGCATGTTTGGTGCTGGAGACAGAATACTGGGCCATGTGAATATCCTTCTGAGCCGGTTCCTTGCTTAACTCTGCATGCTCCTAAAGAAGAATCAAGTTAGGTCAGACAATACCAATGCTATTGAAGATAAGTGATACTTCTTTTTTTTCTCCCCCCCCCGAGATCTCTTTTTTTGAGTGAATGAGTTTAAGTTGTTCTCTTACTGTCCCTAAAAAAGTGGAGCAATATTGCACTGATTTCTCTGTCAATAGCTGCAGTAGATTTTTTTAATGAAAATAGTTCTGACTTTACATTAAAGTTTATAAATATCATTGACAGCATCTTTAGAGCTGAAATCTGTGAATCTGTATTTCCTGTGATTTAAATATAACCTGCCAGAAACTCTCAGCAAAGTATCCTGATGCAGCATATAGTTTTTTAGACAGACTGTTAGGCCAAGTCTTCATTAAAACTGTACAGCTATCTTTCAAGCTGTTCATATAGTTTTATTTTTCTGAGCTGATATTGAATTCTGATACCCAAATAATCTCTGTAAGCTTAACATTTTGGACAGATTTGGCTGATGACAATTGATGCAGTTGCTCAAAAATGGGTTTTTCTCTCCATATAATGTTAAATAACATGAAATGTTAAATTGTCATACTGCATAATTTTTCAGCATCATTCAAATGAAAATAGTCTTTGCACTGTGTTCTGATGCCTCAGATGGGCACAAATGAAACCTTGTTTAGATGTTTTGACCTGTTAGGACTTGATAATCATCTTGCATGCCACAACAACTTGTCGTACCTGCCCCTGCAGCAAGTACATGTGTCTCAATTTTTTTAGCTGAAGGGTCAAGTGTTAAACCATATACCTCAGCTCTTTTATTACTTCTGTGAGTTTCTGTGGGTAGGGGATAATTTGTCAAGATATGACTTTTACAAATGAGGTACAGGTACATAATTTCTCATCAGGTAAAAGCAGGTTATGCAGTTACAGCCAAAATTGTCAGCTGTATTAATTTTTAGATGAAATACAGTTGTCAAAAAGGAGTAATTAACACTGTTGTCTGTAACTGCTGCTTTAAGTATTGGACTTGGCACTTGGAATCAGGGGTAAAATTCAGGAATGCTAATACAAAATGCTGCTTCTCTGTCTTAAGCGTTTGAAGAATACGTGGTGCATCCCAGCTTGCACAGCCACACAGTTTCACTGGTGATTTTCTCCACTGGTTCGTGGGTTATGCCCTTGTGAGAACGTTTTGGGAAGGGAGGAAGGAGAAAGGTTGAAAGACAGCGCTATATGTAGAGATCTTAAGGACAAGGTATCTCAACTGATGCTTTCAACTTTCTAATTGATGTGACAGTTTTAGTGTTCCTTTAACGATCTTTTATGTGAGAATTCTTGTAAAATATTTCCAGACAGCCCCTCCCTGCCTTCAATATATGACGAGTAAGGTGCTAATTATTGAACCCTGAGGTGACAGGTTACAGTCCTGCTTGTTTCTGAGGGAATTAAAATATTTATCATGATCTTTGGCTCCCTCATCTTCCATATCCTCCACCAATGGGTGTTTGCTGGACTCAGCTTCATTTTGAAACCATCATATTTCCACCATCATATTTCAGCTTACCATCACTTTTTGTGTGGCCTTCGTGGACACCTAAAACCTTCTGTCCATAAACTCACTTTTTTCTTCACTAATAGGTTTCAGGCAACTGCACTAATTCTTGAAAGCATGTTTCTTTACAGAAAGTGTTTTATGTAATAGAGCTATTGAGTGTCAAAAGCTATTGGCAGTTGGTGATCTTATTTCCCTGACACAGATATTATGAAAGCTTTAGGAGGAGATGGAGTTCTTTATTGGATCATCATATAGAGCTTTAAAAATAAACGAACCTTTTGTCTTTCTGCTCATCTCCATCATGGCTGCAGTGGCATAGCTACTAAATTCTGGAAGTTCTTGCAAATTCTGAAGTTGTATTTGGAGTCATTCAAGTTAAAATGTTTTATAAAACTGGCTCATCGTAATGACTTCATGATTAAAACTGAATTAAGAAGAATCACTTAATCCTGATGTGTGTTGAAACCACTCTTTATATGGTAATCCAAACTTTCACTTTTATTCTTTTATGTCAGCACAGTTCTAATAATATCAGGGGCTTGCTGACACTGCAGAGAGGTGCTTAAATCCAAGCTGACATGGGTTTCATTACTAACCCTATTCATAGAAACATGTTTAAGTCTTACTGGGCAAGAATTTAATGTTGGACTAAGCAGTCTTATAGTATACTGTTTGACTGTGTGATGAAAGTGTACCAGTGGAGTACCACTGTGTTTTGCTATTGTACGTATTTTATACATTAGGCCTTAAGCAACCATCTGGTTACCTCTTTTGACCCTTTTTTAAATTTTTTTTTATTTTAATAATGCGAGGGCACAACTAATATGTGGCTTAGCTGGAGGACAGACAGTGGCACACTTCTTGAATTTATATGCATTGTAAGACATGTCAGGTAACAGTAAATGATCTAATTTTTCCAGTGAAATAATCCTACTATGCATTCTTCATTTGCTTATACATGCCTGCCTGTCAGGAGAGTGAGTGTAGGAGGGAAGGGAAAAGAGGAGTGTGATCTTTCTACAGCCATATTTTATTGCGAATACAAGCTTCATTAATTTGCGCTTTAAGTGAGTAAGCTTTGCATAAAAGAGCTGCTGACCAAAATCCTAAGCAAACAACTTTGTGGGGAAACTTAATATTTTGCTCTCTGTCAGTTTTTAAATGCGTATTGAATAGTATGTATTTTTCTCTAATTTTTTTTTCTGTAGCATAACTTTTGTGACTTTAGCTATTATGTCCATGCAAAGCAGAACTGCCCGGTTTTGGGGGCACAATATTATGTGCACTGCAGAACAGATACGGCTACTACATTGTCACTCCCCTTTCTATGTTTATTTTTAAGACTGAGAAACTGGGGGTTTTGCTTTGGTTGAAGCTGTGTTCCAAAGCCTCACACCTGGCTGATGGACATTTGATGCCCTGCTAAAGGATTTCCTTTTCTGATTTGGCTTACTTGGACATGTGACAGAAGGAAATTACACCATGTGCTTAACATGAGGAAAGTGTTAAGGGTTGCTGAATCTGGTAGCCTGTTAACAGCAAGGTGGCTGCAGCTCCATGTACCCAAGCTCCAGCTGGTAGTGAGGCTGAGCATATATTTCCAGTAGGTACGTACACAATCACATGTATATAGCACATGTACACACAGCCAGCCACACAGATCAATGCAGACAGAAACGCTCAGCTGTTGTCTCAATTCTGTCTTGAGCTGGGCTGTCTTCCTAAAAAGTCTCTTGGACGTGTCTGTTCAACACCATCTTTTGCGTTGTGGTGCTAGACCTAGAACAGACCTTCCCAAATAATGTTTTAAGGCAAGCTGAATAAATACAATTCATACTTCTTTGTTTAGGGATAAAATTCTTTACTATCTCTCCCCTTGGTTATAAATGGTATGGTGAATTTCCAGGAGGTAGGCAGCAAGGAGTTTGCAGAGAAGGCAACTGCTGTTTCTGTACACCTGTAGCTTTGGTTAAGGCAGAGAGAAAAATGGTGGCAGGACCATCAGAACTGGGAGAAGCAGATGTTGCACAGATATGGCAACTACTCTTTACTGAGGTATTCACGTTCTTACATTCCTGCCTTTTTGTTTTTCTTTTCTGAAGATACCTTGCTGCTATTTCCCTCTGTCCTCCAAGTGATGCTTTATTCACATTTTGCTGGCATTTTCCAGCCTATGAATCTTTCTATAACATCTGGGTTTTTGCTATGGTCTTGCTGAATGGGAGATCCCAGAACTTTGTTCATAAAGAAAATTGGGTAGGCAGAAGGGTGTGAGCTTTGTTAGAATGAAAAGATACCTGAATAGAAATTTTAGCTGTTGTACACCAGCTTGTAGTTGCTAAAGAGAAATACATAAGGGAGAAACAGAACCAAGAATGAGCACAAGAGATAAAGATGAATCTAGAATGTGGATCAAAAGGTATGAGGAGTGAATTAAAATTGCCCCGAGGCTGCAAAAGACTGTCTTGGGCTATCAAATGCCAGTGTGTGTGGGAGGCAGAGAATCTTGAACTTCTTCCAGAGAGAGACTGAGGTCTTATGGACTGAATCACAGATTTTCCCTGTCTTGGAATCTTTGTTCCTTCAGAAGGTGTTGGGGGGGGTGGGTGGTAAAAACCACTTGTTTCTGCTTATTTGGAAGAGAGACTTCTGGGCAAAGGCAGTGAAGAGGTTTGTAGCTTGGCTGTGTCAGCATGGTCTAAGTAAGAGCCAAGGAATGAATCAGAAACTCATGGAGGAGGTGATGGGGTGAGACAGAAGTGGGGTTGAGGCAGGAGTACATTATAGAAGAGATACTGATCTGTAATCCTGCACTTCAGAAGCATGTGATTCTGATTACTGTGGGAGGTGAATGGGAAGTCACTGAGGGATTTAAACAGGCATGTTTAATTTAAATGATAAAAAGAATAAACCACTTTTACTCAGCACTGCAGCTCTAAATATAACAGCTGTTCGTTTCCTGCATATTGTTTCTTTAATGACTGATTTAGGAGAGCGTGTAGGCTGCCAGAGCCACGCATGAGCAAGGTGCCAAAAACTAATTAAGGTTGAAAGTCACAGTTATGCCAACGGTCTGTGCAAGGTGCACCCTCTTAGAGACAAGTGTAGGATTAGAGAAAGGGTCAAAAGATGAGGTGCCAAAGCAAATGAATAAGAATATCAGATCACTAGGGCAAATAGGATTTTATAGACATGTATGTAAAAATAATCCTTGCATACCCCCGGAGAAGAAACTTTGAAAGTGAGGTGGCTGAGACTGTATAAAAATGTTATATTCTCTAGCTGGCTATTCCTTGCAGTTTCAGCTCACATTTTAGTAAATCAGTATAATGTCACTAGTGATCCTGAGCACTGGACAGACTATCAAGGAATTTTTTTGTTAGTGTCAGGTAACATAAGGGAAGTTCAAACTTTCCATGTGTTTTAGAATTCTATTTGAGTTGTGCATAGCTCCTAAAAACCTCCTGTAATTCTTTGAGTGGTCCAGAAATAACCATATCAAAGGCTTTTGAAAGTCAAGTTAGTTATAGTCCCTCCTAAATTGTCACATGATGAGCAATAAATAGCGCAAAAATCCCTAGGGAGCTCAGGAACAAATAGGAATAAATAGTTGGTTTTCACTGTATCAAAATGGTTGTAATGTGTCACAAGCTTCCAAAGAAGGACGGATTTTCTTTAGTTTTGAAAAGTAGGTAGCAAAAGATGTAAGTGATAAACTGGTTTAAGGATTTTTTATTTTTCTTTCCAAGACCAGACAAAAATAGAAAATTCTACTGCTTTCTAGCTAAGCTAGATGTTGGGCTAGCATGATTGCAGACCAAATTTAATGTTGGAAAGTGTAAAGTAACGCATGGAAAGAAAAATTTGAATTACTCCTACGTATTGCTATGTTTTACATTAACAGCTTTTCCTAGAATAGAATAACATACTGTAGTCACCTTAGAAAAACTTCTGTTCATTGTGAAATAGTGGCTTTAAAAAGGAGTGTAAAAAATGGCACAGCAGCATCTGTATGTCCTTGTATAAATCTGTGTTCTCACCTGTAACACTCTGCTGGATGGTCTAAAATACGACAGGAATAGCATGCTTTGGGGCAAGGCTTAAAGCTGTTAGAGGCGTGGAAAAGCTATCATTTAAGAGAGGGAGAGAATTCAGGCCTTTTTTAGGTTGACTGTGAGATGACTAAACAAGGACTCTATTTTTGTTCCAATATCTATTTGTTTCAAAGACTCCACATACCCCTTTTAAGGGTCAAAGAGCAATTTATTTACTTATGCTGAAAGAAAAATAAGCTTTTCTTTAGGATACCTAGAGGAGTGCACAAAAACATACATGTGCGTACATATTATTGTTGTTATTACACTTAAACAGTGGGTGCCTAATGAATAGAGCCTGTTGCTGCAAAATGCATGAGAGGAGCTGCCTAGGATGCAGAAGGTGAGCAGTGTGCTTTTTTCGCTGCGCTGGTTGGTTTGGAAATGATTACCTGTGAATCTTGGGTTACCATTAGATAGGCTGTGTTTCAAAGCAGGTATTTTCACCCTGTAAGGTTTACCTCCCTAATTAGGTGAGAGCATATGAGGTCCAGGTCTGGGTTGGGTTCACCTGTTCCATTTTCCTTGATCCTAGGTTTCCTCTTCCCCTTTTCCTTGGAAGGGGGGAAGGCAGAGGAAGGGATGGTGCTGATGGAAGCAGAGCAGTGCTGTGAAGCTTAATTTCGGTAAATACTGGGTTTAAGCACATATTGGGGAAGGGAGGAGGACATAATAGATTCTGTCTCAAGCCAGCTGCCAAACTTGCTTCCAGTGTGGCTGAGAGTGTGGAGGAGATCCCTGGCTGGTTGCAGCAGAGCTAGACAAAAACAGTTCTAAGGGCAACATTTTTGCCATTTTTTCCTCTTTATCTTCTACCCCTCTCCTACTCTTAAAAGAAGCCTGCATCCCTGACTCACCAACCAGAACCATAGCCACCACCACAATCTCTTACTGTCCCCTTTCAAACCTGGAAGACCAGGCTTTTGTCCTGTTGCAGGCTTACATTTATTTACCTGCGAAGCACTGGACACTGCCACTTTCTCTCAAGTGAAGTTTGGTTTTAACTAAAAATGCTGTTCTAAAAGGTAAGATGTATCCTTGTGCTTCAAGAGAAAGTTATTCCTTATGTTTCAAGGAAACATTCTCTGTTGTGACTGATTTACTCCAGACTGTGGGGTTTCATGTACTCTGATAGCAGATGAAGGTGGATGTTCCTGGACTACCTTGGGGTGAACAGACTATTGGTTTGGTCTAATCTGTAGTTATCCCTGTGTTTTCATTATTAGCATGACTTAAGGTTGGTCTTGGAACTGTTTGGAAGTGCGCAGCTTCTACACCAGAAGGGTGTTTGCCTTCTAAAAATAGAGTGGGAAGAGCATGCAAATGGAAGAGCATGCAGAAGGAAACTCAGAGATTATTTTTTTCATGCAGTTGACTAGGGAAGCATGCATTGTTTTTTCTTGGAAGAAAGGGATTTTACCATTATTTGAACAGACTTTTAGCTGAAAAACTGTAAAGTTCTAGGCTAGCCTGGAAAATATTTTTAACTCTTTGTTTTATGGGCTAGCTTGGATTAGGATTCCATTATGAGAGGTATTACAGCAACAAGCTCTAAGTATGGTGTGGCCCAAAAGAATTTACAGACTTGAATAGACTATTTAAAAAAAAAAAAAGGGGGGGGGGGGAACAGAGATATGATGACCAATGGGTAGGTCAGATGTAATCAGGACTGAGATCACAACTTTTCTGATTTTAAAACCTGGTGCCTTCATCCTGCCTCACCAGGATGTGGTTGCCCTTTAACTAGACATTAAATGAATAAGAACTTTTGTATGTAAACTGCCTTCTCAGACTGAACAGCTTGTGCAACTTTTCTGAGTCTGTGATCTTTAAAATCATCATGCTGCCAGGCTGTGTTAGAGACTCTTCTCTGTCAAGTCAGATGAAAGCAGCTACTTTCGTCTCAGCTATGACCTTTACTATAGGCATCCATGTATCTATTTCTGTGTATGACCATAAAGCTACCTGTGGCAAAACCTGAAAGACAGCCCTTGCCAACTTTAAGCGCAGAGGTCATTTGCTCATTTTAAGTATTCTATGCAAATGAAAGCATGTGTGCCTGTCCACCTCCCTGTAAAATTCAAGGTGCTTATTATGAGTAAATTAAGCCACTTAAAGAAGAGACTCCATGTTTGACCTCTCTTACTGACACGTAGGTTCAGCAGTATGTTGCTACACATAAGATGAAATTTCTGGAAGCTGAATAAAGGCTATCTTGAAGATGTTTCTGTTTTCTAGTTATTGGTCATGCTTTAAATCATGAAACATATGTATTAAACCTTCATCTGAAAAAAATTTCAGATGGGAGGTTAGAGATGCCATTTGCTTTGGGGATTCTGTCCCTACATAGCTGAATTTTATAAGCACAACATCTAAATTAAAGTGATTACGAAATTTGTCACTAAGCCTAATGCCTTTTTTTTTAGGAGGTATTTCCCCTGTGACATCTCTAGAAGAATATAAGTATGGTCTGCTGTAGGAAACTGAATGATAAGTAAAAGATTGTCTCAATAAAATATAAAAACCTAACTGTAATGCTAAAACCCTGGAGTAATCAAATGTCTGAGTCCACTGAAGGGCCATTTATTGCACATTAGATGTTAAACTTGACACATTTTTTTGTATTGAAGATAAGCACCATGAACACAAGCATTTCTATTTCATGCTATTTCTGTTGTCCTTAGTTCTTGGGTTTGTATTACTATAAAACTCAGCAGTATGGATGCATCTTCTGCACTAGAGAATGGGATAATAGAGAAATAAGAGGTTCACAATCTACTACCCCAGTTATGCTGCTATTTGTTTCCAGCACAGTCTTTAGGGTTTTACAAATGGTGTTTCAATCCCTCTCTTTAAGATTGCCAGAAAATATGCAGTTATACCAGGAGAACACGCCTTGTTTGTTACAAGTCAGTCAGTCTGTAATGTAGAAAAAACCCCCAACAAGCCGACAAACAATTCCTTCCTCAATGCCCTCCCTCTCAGTTCCCTGCAAGTTGTCTTTTATACTCTAGGAAACATAGCATGTGAACATTTTGATTCTTTTGTCAGCCTTTTATGTCTTTAGTTTTAAGGAATATTTAAAAAATGTTTCTATCACAGTAATCTTGGGCATAACCAAACTCAGTGTATCTGTCAGTGGGGTCTGGCACTGAGGGTGGTCTGGTACTGACGGTGTCAGATGTTTCGGGTAAATCCTATAGCTGAAGTACACTAGCTAAAAGCATCAGCTGATACAGCAGTTCTTTACATGGGTCAGCCTTTGAAGAAAGATCGAAGACCACGTAGTGTGAGTTATGTTATCCTGCCTGCTTAATGTTTTCAGCTTCTTTTAATCCTCCTGCAGGGGAGCTTTGTATATTATTTGACTGGCTAGCACTTCAGCTCCCATAGTTAAAAGAATAAATTGTCCAGTTTCTGAATGACACAGTATCAGCAAGTGGCTTTGTTCAGACTCTAGTTAGTCTTGTCTAAATTATCCTGCCCCTAAGAAAAGAGGAAGGTATTTTTATGCAGCTGTATAATCTTTTAAGCACTGAATTACAGTATGAAGAGGGATTCTGAGCTTTCACTTTAGATGACTTACTGTACATATACTTAAATTCAGTGACCAAACTTCAAATCAAAACCTCTGTTTCTATCAAATCAAGATGTCTATGATTTTTTTTCACTCAAAGAAAAATCTAAAATTCTAACTAAAATTATTTTAGGTTCAAGAATGTTTCACTCCAAGTGAGACAATGTTTCATTTCTATTTCCAGTATCTTTTAACAGAAGAAGGGGATATGAAAGGCTAAGCTCATGACTGTTAACAAAAATAATCATCAGAATAGACAATCAATCTGTCTCACTTGTGTGGAGGCTTAAGCCAAAATGCGCTGATACGTGGTGGTTAGGGCACTGTTCTGGTAGAGAAGATGCAGGAGAACCCTCAAGCCAAACAACTGCATGGTTCTCCTTTGTAGACCAGATGGACACCATTAATTATAGTGTATTACTTGATTAAAGTGACCCTTCTGTTACTTTGCTTCATGAATCTTGTTTCTGCACTTCAGCAACCCCTAACTGCATCCCAAATCCCTCCTAAAACTTCCACACCTACCTCTTTCAAAAAAACCCAAGAAAACAACAAAAACCCCTACCTCCACCCCAAATGTTGTAATTAGTAGTTCATTCAGAGTAATCTTCTAAGGTGGTATCTCTTCTAAGGCCAATTTTTGAGCAAATCAGTTACTTCCTATAAATTGCATGTCACTAACTGAAGTGGACTCTTAAGTACACATTATGATGCTGGTTAAAAAGCAAGTATGTGAACCAGTTACTTTTCCTTACACTCCATTTTAATCTGTCACACTGCTTTCCAAGTTGGGAGCTGCTTAGTATGTTGTAGATCATGTCAGTCATTCAAAATATTACATTATCATGATTATTTGCTGCTTTTCAGCTGAAACGGTGCTCTACCAATTTGTGTGTAGTACTAAGGGAATGTGAAGGAATAGGACTGCATCTTGATTAGCAGTCTGATTCCTTCCTCTGATACTATAAAACTGCCACCTGCATCTGACTTTTAATTGGTTGGGACTCATTAAGCTAAAGGATAAATTTATACATCCAAGTCTTTACTGTGCAATAGCCTATAAAGTCAAGGATGTTAAGATACTCAGAAGGTATATTTTATAAGATACATTGTACCATGTTCTAAACTTGCAGCTCATGCACATCTTTAAACCCAGTGCAGCATCTTGTTTGTGTATTTTAACACTGGAACAGTGCACTTAACTTGCACATGTTGTTCATATAGAAATGCTAGCAGGGTTGAATTTTCCAAAACTGGAACTTCTACATTTTATTCCATAGATGTAAGTGTTAAAATATTTGTATCTACTTTAGTGTGTTTGTATGCATACTCCCAAATAGCATAATTTCAATGCAGTGCTGAATGATTTCACTAGAACTTAGACTACACTTCGGTTACAAACCACAGTTTTGATTACAGCACAGATGCATGTAGATGAGAATAAAAAATTAAGATAATTTGGATGATCTTTGACCATTATTTTCATCTTCCTTATGCCATGATAGTATAAACAGCAAGTGAAGGAGTTTAGTTTGCTGAAATGGTTATTTAAACCTTAGAAATAAGAGGTTAAACTTTACTGTATTTCCTCAAGATTTGATTTATGACAGGCATTAACATAACTGCTGCTCTCCGAAATTGATTTCATTTTAATGTCGTAACTGAAAATATGGAATATCTGCAATTAGCAAGGATGTAACTTGCTCTCGTGTGCTTCTACTTTGTATTGTACTGTGTTTGGATTCTCACACATCTGCTTTCCTAGGTTAGTCTCTTTCCTAATGTTACAGATTTGTTTTCTTTCCTCTCCATGTGATAAAGAATGAAGTTTTTCTATTTGAGACAGCATATTATTCAGTTCTCTTGGCATACACTGCTTTGATTTTTATTGGCTTATTTGCTTGCAAAATACTTTAAGGTTCTGAGAAATTTTGGTTTTGTTTTATGCTGTGGGATCTTGTTCCCAAAACCTGCAATAGGTTCTTTCATTATTTTCGTATTGGGATTATACTGATCTTAATGCGTTGTTGTTGGGTACCAATTTGAATTTGGGCAAGAATTCATGACAGAAATCTTAAGGAAATTCCAGGAAATTTAAAAATAGTGGAAATAAAAATATTGCCTTAAGCATCTTCATGCTGCAGGTAGCACAATGTGTTCTGGCTAGGAGAATCTGTCAGTACAAAGAGGAGTGCAAAGATGATAGCACGGATTGATATAAAATTACTGAATCAAATTGATTTAAATCAGCAGGCAGAAAGCTTTAATCAATTTAAATTTTACTTTGCATTGAGCTTTTTAAAAGCAGGTCCAGTTAAAGCAGGTTGAGGGGCCTGTTCACTCAATTTTTAGTATCTCCAAGCATCAAGATTCTGCAACTTCTTGAGGCAACCTGTTCCAGGTCTTAACCACCCTCATGGTTTAAAAAAACAACCCACAACTAACACAAAATAACAAAAACCAACCTAACTCCTTTTTTCCAATCAGATTTTCCTGTGTTCCTACTTGCCTCTTGTCCCACTGCTGTGCATCTTGAAGAACAGTCTGGCTCAGTCTTCTCTACCCTCCCACTAGATAGTTGAGGACAGTAATAAGATCTCTCCTTTGTCTTCTCTTTTATGGCTGAACAAATTCAGTTTTCTTAGCTTCTCCTTGTAATGTCACATGCTCCAGCCCTCTGATCATCTTGGTGGCCCCTTCCACTGGACTTGTTCCTCCATTCTCAACTAGCAGGACAGTTAATAAAAGCTTATGTGTTGCATAAAGTGGTACTGACTTGTGGGAGCAAGGGGCTGTGTGAAGGGGAGTGTAGCACTGAACTTTGTGAAGCAAATATGCTGTGAAGGGATGCCCGTTAGGTCATCTAGCAGCCTTTGGGTAGGATGAACTCCCTTGTCTGGTGTAGAGGCACTCCAGGGCAGGTTCCCTGACTAGCTGCTTCTAGATAGTCCATGAGGAGGGTTTAATGGTTGATATAAAATTTACTGCTTTGAAGACACTTGGTGCTACATAGTCCTGTGTTTTGATTTAGCAGAGAGATACAGCAATATACTGAAATGACAATGCAAGCATGGTACAGCAACTGCAATGTACATTTGGACCACCATGCGAAAGTGATTCCCATTACTGGTCTCTGTATGCCTACTATCAGGATGTTGGGCATCCCCAGTTCACCAGGAAGGAATATGTGGGCTAAAGCCATCTTGAGCCTATTTCTCTCTTCAGAGCTCCTTCTGTTGGTTGTTCAGTTTTTATATTTTATGTTGGGCTAAGCCGTGTATATAGCACCCCCCCCAGACACACACACCTCCCCCCCGCCCAGGTCTTGCTAGCTGAGGAAGACATTACACTCTACTAATTATCTTGGAGAAGGCTGTTTACACAACCTATTGACTCACTGGTACAGCCATATATCTAAAACAAAGGTTACCCTCTAGTCCCTCTTGTGTTAAGTTCAGAGTGCTTTACGCCACTTGGTGCTCATTCCTTACATCTCTTCCCTGAGTTCATCACCCTTGCCCATGTCCTCTGAGCCTTCTTCCATTGTAGGGGTTTGTTGGTCAGTAACGCAGGCTGTAGCTCCAAGACCGTTGTAAACATGTTCCTTGTGAACTGATGGGTCACGTGTAACTGGAGAGGTGCTTGCCTGTACTGGCTGCTCCTCGCCTCAGAGTTCAATACATGGATGTTCTGGTCACATGAGGTAAATATGTCCAGCTGCACAAGGGTGAATGGAGTCACGATGCTGTCTGGAAAAAAAGAGGGCGAAAAGCTGTAGGGCCACAAGAAACGGCAGCAGCCTCAGATACAGGTTGATGATGTAGCTGGGTTATTTTGAAGGGCTTGAATCTACTCTAGTGAAAACAGGGACCCGAGTTTAGGGCCTTAAGTGGATCCTTCCTTACTATGTAGGTGACCCTGCAGGTGGATTTTAGAACAAATACTTGTACCTGGTCACAGTCCTTTTTGTCTCAGTGTGGTTGGAAAGGTGTATTTGGCATGGCAGGTGCACACAGCTTTGGGAATAGGAGTGTCACTGCAGGAAGGAGAACCAGGAGGAGATAACCAGGGAGTAGTCTTCAAAGACTTCAAAGGGTTAAATGATCTGCTCTAGGAAATACAGCAGTCATTCTAAGATTCATCACCATGACTTTGACACAAAAAAGAGAATACGTAATTTCTTACTTGCCATCTGTAATAATAATCTGTTCAGTTTCTTTGATTATAAAAACAACAACCGCTGTGATGAGGATATGTTTTCACAGAATAAGCAATTGGAGATGATTTCCCCCCCCCCTCTGCATTTCTTGCAGTACAAAGTGGTATGCATATTAAAGTATTTCTGATCTTTAAAGGAAAGTTAGGACACCCTCTACTGGCTATTTTTGGAAATAAATCTGAGCTACAGCCTACCAGTTTGGAGTCAGCAGTAGTTAAACTTAATCTGTACAGCAATTTTAATGTAGTCTTTTTTTTTTTTTTTTAATGGGTTTGAGAGGAGTTTAGGGTTTTCCCCCCTGCTATGTCGTTCTGTCTCTGGCTTCAGCAGAGTGAATCTGCCTGTGATGAAACTGTATTTTTAAATACAGTTTGTTACAGCTCTTAGGCTAACAGTTCTATAGGTACAAATGGAAATAGCTAGATGTTATCACAGCTTTTGTTGCCTAGTAACCAAAGCCCAATGTATAATTTCAATGGGATAAATCTGATCCACTTGCCTCTTTTCATTTTTAGTAGCTGAATACATGTAAATATATTTATATTTAAATGTCTTATTGTGTGATAACTAAAATGTATTGAAATCTGTACCTTTACGAATTCAATTACAATGATTTGACTGATGTAAATTTCCCAAAATGAAGAGTGATCCTGTAGTTCTTGTAACATTGCTTTACTGTTCATGTGAGTGAGTGAGTGTCTCAGTGTGCCTGTGCATACAAATCTTAAATTCTTTTTTGCATACTGTTCTCAAATTTCACCTTTCCATTTTGTTCACTGATTTGATGATTTACATATTTTTCTACTGAATCCATTTAAGCAGTCAAGGATTGTTCTCAGAGTTATTTGCTCAACTATACTGATAACATACCTAAAATTATCTAGGACTCTGAATTAGTTACTGAATTTTTAAGCAGGTGTGAAACGTTTGCTTCATTAGGACAAGTTGTGTAAATAGATACTTGTACTGGATTTCTAGCCTTGATTTTTGGTATGTAATTTCATGATCATATCTTATCCTAGAATTCACTATCAAAAGAGTTATCTACTCGCTGTTATAACTAATCATACTGTAGTTCTAGTAATGGAAATTGTATTACTAATATTATCTTCACATTTTCATAAACGTATGCTAAAATAAAATGAGTCACTGTACTGTTTTAACCTTGTCATTAGTAACCTTTAAGCTTACTAAATTTGTTTTGAATTGTGTGACTTTGTGACACTTGTGCCTATTACATACAGACCTTATCCACTTATTTTGTTAAACTTATTTGATATTTTCAAGGATTATCTAAGATTTAAACTAGTTTTTAGTTATTTTGCTTAGCAGCAATCTGTGTATCTCAGTGCAAATGCATTTGTGTTTTTCCTTCATTTCTCTTTCATTAGCAGCTGATATTCAGAGCGAACTCTTGTTAAATGTATGATCTTTCCTTCTTACTGTCTACATTGATAGCCAAATATGTAAAACAGATGCTATAGTGGATTATTGCTTCGAATTAGAGATTAATACCATGAGGAACAGAAAGACGGCTTTCAAGCAGGCTTCCGTATATGGCAAGCTCAAGGGAGAGGAACAGCCATACATAGCAGAAGCGGGACCCAAAAATGAAATTTAAAGCAGACATTAGCTTTACAAGGTTGTATCACCTGAAGTCCTTTTTGTTTTAGTTTGGGTTGTAATTGTTAGTTTTATTTCAAGAAAAAAGTCTAAAGAGTAAACAATAACAGTAGCTCTTTAGAAACCAAGTAGGTAGATGCTTACAGACATGATGGTAAATACTTGATTCTACAGACAGTTACTAAGACTAAAACTTCTTCCAAAGAGCAATAAAGTAGAAGTATGTTCTGCAGCTTTCATGTAGTAAGTGTATGTAACACACCTGTGTAAGGTTTCTAAATTGTTTTATTCTGCTCTTTCAGCTCTCTCTTTATTCTTCCAGTTTTCTTCCTGTTTGACTCTCTTTAATTCTACCCAAGTAATTGTTTAAATTAAAAGCAAACATTAACAGGAGTAGTGCAGCCATTGCCTTTGATGTGTTTTTTGCTTAGTTATTATTGATGCAGCCCTGTAGTATATGTTTTCTCTATATGTAAGTGAACAGTTTCAAGATTTACATGTTAAAATCTTGCCTGTTGTCATCCACTGAAGATACAAGCTAACATTAATTTCAGACTTGAATGTTCTAAAATGGAAGTCTTATTAAAGTTACTGTTAAAGGCACAGAAAATGAAAATATTGTGAAGAAGAAATTGTAGATAGCAGTATGGAATTTTGCTCAAAGGCACAATTATAGTTCACCTAAATCTCATGTTTAAGTTTTAGTGGGCAAATAAAGTGTATGTTAGACAGTTTTTAAAATTCTTCTTTACTTTTTGCTTGCTTTGTGGAAGTTGAAGGACAATATGTCATTTACATTATTTCCTTACTGATACGGATTTTTAATGAGTTACAGAATATTTTATGTTCTCAGGCTTTTAAAATGCCTTAATTGTTGTTCTTCCAAGAAGGTCACAGACTTCTTCGGAAGCTGGAGTCCTTACTAGAATCAGTGGCATAAAAATGCTTATTATCGATGCTAAAAAGTGGTACAATGTCCAGTGCTTGCATGCAAACAAGATTTACATATTCTATCATGGTCTAGAAAACTTTGATTTAAAGAAATATCTAATGCCAAAGGTTTGGAAATGAGATGTAATTATGGAGCGTTGGGAACAGTAAGAACAGAACTTGTGAATGACTATTGGGAAGAGTTTACATGAAGTGTGAGAATTATAATTTATGGAATGATTTGCCGGTGAACACGGTGGTAGAGATGTTGCTTGTTATTTTAAATCTTAAATGATATTTGCAGGGAGGTAAAGTCACGTTAATGTTGGGTTTTAAGTTCTTCAGTCACATAATGCTGAAATTTTCCTCTCTGTTTTAGTCTTATTTTTTAATGGATTATTTTGTTTTGTTTATTAATATTGAGAGTAGTCTTGTATAAGATCAGAAGTGAATTGGGATATTGATCACGTGTTGCTTCTTACAGGTACTGCTCCCAGCAGCTGGTCTCTTGCAACTGCAGGATGTGAAAAGGACTTGCTGTGAATTTTTGGAATCCCAGCTTCATCCTATCAACTGCTTGGGGATTCGTGCTTTTGCTGACATGCATGCATGCACAGATCTCTTGAACAAGGCCAACACATATGCAGGCAAGTTACCATTAGTGTAGCATATAGCTTGATATCTGTGCATGCGGGTACACACACACGGGTTCCATGCCCACCCAACCCCACCCAGAGGAAACCAAATTTGATCCAGGATATTGCAGACATGTATCTTCTGACAAAGAGTGCACCTGATATGAATGTCTAAGAGAAGTGAAGTCTCCTGTCTGGAACATAGTTATAAGCACAAAGGGGCAGCATCTTCACAGCCTATCAGGGCCATACAAGGTCCAAGCAATTTGTAATCCAGAAAGAAGCTAGCTTGGTGTTTAAAATTTTGCACCATCACTTAGGGGAGGAAATCAGGAATGAAGAATTAAAGATCTGGCAACTGCCACAAGCCAAAGTCTGTAGGAAGTACATGGGGGAAGAAAGAAGACAAGGGCATGCAAGGGGGGCTATCTGTAGCCCCTGTACTGCACTGGCTAAGAAGCAAGAAACATACCATGAGTATTGTGTTATCAACTTGTCTTCTGAAAATGCTACTCATCTAGCCTAAGACTTGAAATTTCCTACTATATAGGGTACGTGTAGTCTCATTCTTCTGCCTTGACACCAAGGAGATAGAGGTGCATCTTCTAACTAACGGTATAGCTCAACCAACAAAATTCTACTTTCCTCGTAAAGAGCACTTGCCATTGGATTGTTTCACATTTTTTTCTGAAAAAAACATTCATGCAATTCTTAATTTTATTACTGAAAGTACATTGTCATGGTCATCTTAAAGACTGTGTTATTCATATCTGTAAGAGGACTGGATCATGTCAAATCTTGACATTTTTGAAAATTAGGTTCTTGTTTTGATTGCTGTTGTGAATGAAAAAGAAATTCTGATTCTGTGATGAAGTAACAGTAGTGTTGTATGGGGGGGACAAGGGAGAACAATTATTCCTTTTTTCTTGATGCTGCTGAGGTCTCAGATAGAAGAATGCTGAATTGATAGATGCCAACAGGCTGAAGTGAATCCAAGGAAGTCTAACATGAACATGTTAAGAAAACAGACTGACCTATGACAAAGACTGAGAGAAGAGAATCCTTTCAGTCAAGAAACTAAAAGGCTAGGAGGATGAGAAGGAATGCAAATCTTCCTGTGCGTAAAAATGACTGAGAATGAGTAAGCTTAACTTGTGAGGTATTTTTAAAGTTGTTTCAGATATTAAGGAAAAATCCAACTAACACAGGTCAGGCAAGCTGTCTGTGGAAGTTACGGACTTTCCACTGCTAGGCAGCTGTAAAAAACCTGGTAAGACTAACTTCTGATTTAGGTTGATCTAAATCATGTCTGTGTGCAAAACCAGATGATTTGAAGTTCTTTCTAGCTTACATTTCTACTATTCTGCAAAGGCTAAAATCCTTTTTTTTTTTCTTTTTTCTTTATATTTCAAATACATTTTCTGCTGTTGGAAACTGATACACATGTAGTTTTAGAGAGTGTGTTACTAAATTGGTAATTTTTAACATAATGGATTAAAACCTTGTTTGACTGTTCTTGATGCCAAAAAAGGTTGTGAAATGTAGATGACTAAAAAGTAAGCAAAACATTGTGTAAGCTTGTAAGTTTGTAGCGTAACACTATGACCAAAACTAAGGCTTTTAATTTGTTCAGGTAGCAATGATGTTACTGTTCTTTTGTGTGTAGAGTGCCTTGAGGTCTTGATGCTTGAGTCAAGACTGAAGACGTTATACTGAGGAAATAACTTTTTAATGGAAGCTTTTTTTAGTGAATAAAAAACCCCTCTTTTACAGGGTCTAACTTACTAGCCAGCAAAGTAGTATAGTTTGATTAGAGCTTTGGCAGTGAATATTCAGAGAGTGGGACAAATTTGTTTGGAAATTCAGAAGTCACGGGTTGTCAGGACTCTCAGGCATGCCTCCTTACATGCAGCTTGCACTATCTGCCCAGTCACAGATCTTTTCCTGTCTTTTCAGTCTCTCTTGGATGTTTCATTTCTACTTCAGGTTCAGCAAAACCAAATTGCTTTCCATCTAAACACCTTTCCCTTCTCCCTGTCTTCCTCTGTCACTGGTGACTTCAGTGTTCTCCCAGTCATTCAGGTTTGTAAACTTGACAACTTTAACTCTCTTCTGCCATTTTCTCTCAGCTACTGAGCTGTGTGTTCCTCTATTTTTTTCTTCCCTCCCTACCAGATCTGCTCTACATCATGTTTCCCTTTTGGTGCAATGTAAATCCATCTCTGCCATAACTTCCTCTCTGTTTGCTAAGGTCATTTTACTACTTCTGCAATATTTCTTTTCCCCCTGGATCAAATTCCAACTTCTCATCCTTGGCTTTTCCAGTTCAGCAGAATTACTCTCACTTGAGTCTTTTATTTCATATCTCTCTTTACTACTTTTGTGCTTGGAACTAACCTCCTTTTTTTCTCTGTAATCAAACAATCTTCCATTTCTGTCAAATTCCTCCAGAAAGCACTTTTGTCATCTATGCTTCCCTTTTTGTCATCATATTCTTGGAGTCCTGCTGGCCCATACCATGAGCTGCCAGCTCAACTCCTACTGTGTTTTTGCTGTATCTCTGTGCTGAATTTTAAAGCAGTGCACACTCTGTTCTTACTCTTGAGATAAATATGCTGTGCATAGTCAGGGTGTGAGCTACTTCATTGCATTGCACTCTCTGCACTGCCTTCCTTAATCCCTAGCACTCTGGCAGGCTTACTATGAGAGCAATACAGAAAAGAGAATTAAAAATGAAATATCCTGATAAGGCTGCAGAAAAAATTCATATGATTGTATTGCTTTTCATAACTTTTCTAAAATGTTCAGTGACTGATTAGCATCGTTAACAGTTAGTACAGACTTAAAACTGGAGATTTTCCTGAAATAGAGCGCTAAGTGCTTCATTTCATATGTCTAGGTCCAAATAATAGGTTTTTTATTGCCTTGAGTAATTTTAGACCTCATAAAAAGAAGGATTTTGATGAATGCTTTCAGTTGCCTTAATTCCTAGAAAATCTGTTTTCTGGTCTAGGTGTTGTCTGCCGCCCCCCCGCCCCCCTTCCAGGAGATTATAGTATTTCTGTCAGGAATGGATGTTTCAGGAAAAAACAGAAGTGCAGCAAACTCATACGATTAGGTGTTTGTCAACAGAATCCTTGGTTGCTGTCTTAAACTGAGGTATACAAATCAGCCATACTCAGAAGTTTTTAGTCTAGTGAAATTGTATTCAAATTATTTATGTATCATTTAAAAAAAAAAAATTCAAAAGCTATTCAGGTTGGTTTTGAAAGTACTAGCTTTTGTAATACTTACCTTACTCAAAGTTGTAATGTGTATGTGACTGAATGACTTCGTGATAATTGTATTTAAACTGTTATGCAAAAAAGTTCTAATTAAATCTTTTTGTCTTTTAGTAATATAATGCCAAATCCAAAAAGCCATTATATTTTTGATCTTTTATGCAATAGGAAGCAAGGTGTACACTTATTAACTAGAGTTACTGCTCAGATATTTAGTGTTTTAGGGAACACATTTTGATATAGCTGTTGCTTAATTTTGAATTTTTTTTTTCTAACTTCTGTTCTGACTATGCCTTAGTAACTTCTAAACTACTTCAGTTACTTCTAAACAATCTTTGTTCAATTTAGTAGTTGAAGCTAATACTTATGTAGATTACTTTCTAGCAATATAAAATCTAAGACCCTGGCAAGACCTTGAGTGCACTATTGCTTAAATGTGTTTGAGAGCACAGGAGCTGGGTCTAACTTGTAACCCTCTCTCTCTGGGTCATTTGGTTCAGGCATTCTTTGCTGTGTTCGGAGAGACTCTGCAAGCAGGACACAAGCAAGTGAAAAGGAGAAGGAAGCTATTTGTTGGTCCTCCTGGGACTTGCAAGCTACTAGGCTGAGCACCGGCATGCTCAGTACTCCTGGTAAAAGCATCCAGGGAGGAAGGACTGTCCTTTGTTTCTCATTGGAATGCGCTGATCATTAGTCTTGCTGGATTTCTGTCTGCTGACTCCCTATTTTTCTTCTGTACAGTTTTATACCTTTTCAGGTCAACGTTTCTCCTCTTGAATTTTCAAGCTTCTCACTGCCTGTATCTTGGCCATCATAGCTTCTTTTTCCCCCTGTTCTTATCTCAAATGGCTCTTTGTACTTTGTCAAGACTTTTTCTTACAACTGAAAAAATTTTCTCAAAAGTCTGAGCCAAAGATATGTGGCTGTGCCATTTCAGAATTAGGCCTTGTATCACAGACAGCTGAACTCCCAGGAGCAGATATTTCGAGATTAAGGCTCCCGAAACTAGAATGAGTACAGAAGAGGATTATTAGATCGAAAAAGCAGTGAAAATATTTCCCTGCTAGAGAAAATGAAAAGCATTTGGATGTTTAACTTCTCCCAGTCTTTGTTATACTTGCTATTTTATATTTAGGAAAGAGAGGCAGGGAGATATTTCTGCTAATAGACAATGATAGCATAAAAACAAATGGATGCCGATGTAGATCAGAAGTTATTAGAAAAGTGAAACTCTCGAAGTTCCTTCCAGCGGGAGTAAAAACCCAACTTTAATTAAAATTGGAGCTTCATAATCCTATGGTGGAGTTGGCTCTCCTGTAGCAGAGTGTGAGATTTTTATAATTTAAGAGAGTCATTTATATGCATCTATGATGCCTATCGAGATCTGAAAATAGTGGACAATTGATACAGATTACTTGGAATGAGCTTCTGTTGCAATTAAACTCTCTGAGATGCTACCTGTTCTTGTGATGTTCCAGAAAGCAGCTCTGCTCTGGGTCTCATCGCACTCGCAGTCAGGGACTACGTACAGCTGAGGTCTCTCGTCCGTTTTCTGTGATGATTCCTACAAAGAGTATGTGGCATGAGCGCTGCTAGTACATCCTCAGTTTTAGTCTGGGATACATCTTACATAGTCTTAGAGGATGTTCACAAAATAGTTTTTCCTGAGAATGTGGTGCATTTTCTAGTTGTCAGAATGTTATGTACAACCTGAAGATAGATTGGTAAAGCCTTTTAATGAAGAGGGGTATGCCATCTTGGATTAGAGAGGCACTTGCTCAGTGCTTAGGCCTTGACATATTTCTTAGTTATAATCAAAGAATAATAATGTACTTCCACTCACCGCATAGGCTGGTACGGGGTTTGGAAACATTGGATGGCCTGTGGAAGAAGCGTCTTTTGAGGACCAGCTTTACACAGCAAACTTTCTTGGCTTTTAGCATCGTGCTGAGGAGATGTTGAAGAAACTTTTGTTGGGGAATCTTAGCATGTGTTGCGAAGCAAGAATTGCTGTGTTGTACTTAACTGTGGGATACAGCATTCTTGATTTTGGTGCTCTGAGTCTAAAACTTTGAGCCCTGACTAGACTTGGAAGCATGCCTGTCTTCCGTAGACTATTCTTGTGTACATTTGTATGCATGAGATTGAAAGGGCGTAGTTAGCAGAATCGTTCTTATGATTCTATTCTGAGTAGCAATGTCTGTTGCTATGCTTCTGTTACCTTGGCTGCTGTGAATTTCATGGTGTTCTCAAAAGCAGTTATTTAAGCATAAAATTAACAAGTAAATCAGACTTTTAAAAAAATATAATTCTGCAGTGATTAGCTTCTGCTGGTTCTCCAACTGGCAGAGCTTGTATCTATCCTTCTGTAATAAGACTGGGGTTCCTGCTTGACCAGTGCCTTGTGTTAGGCCACTAGCAAAGACCTTTTGTCCCAAGTCAAAAAAAATCACAATGTGACATTGTGAATTGAAGAAATAATTTAAAAAACTAGTTCTTGCTAAATATTTTTGTTTCATCTGCTTGAGAAATTCTTTGTTCTTTTAAGTGAACGTAAGGCTTAGATCTTTCCAAGCTCCCATGCTCTGCATTGCTTTAAAACAAGAGGTTATCAGTTCAGAAAGAAGCTATGTTTCTGCAAAGTTCCAGCTGGTTTTATAGCATTATCACATCAGAAAGATGCAGGTACTCTATTTAGTTTCTAAAAAATATCATCTGTTTTGTCGAATGGAAATAGTTGGCCTAAACGAGACGAAAGACACTTATAAGACTCAATATTTGTGATATTTTGTTTCACACACTAATATACATTGGATTACTGTCATGCAAAGATCTAGGGAATATGAGGGGTTTTTCCTTTTCTTCCAGCTGCAGCCTCTGGCACTGGTAAGCTCTGGCCATGTTTTTCATATGTGTTAATGTGGCTTTGGAAGATCTTTGGGAGAAGATTTCTGAAAGTGTACAGAATGTTAAAAAGATTTCTGAAAATGGATATTAAGAGTCGTCAGCTGCTGGAACACCTCAGAAAAATGTTAGAAAATGACAGAAGCCTGTTAATGATGGAACAGAAATTTAGCCAGTCTTCAACAATGTCATACACAGAGACAAACACTGACAACAGCCACTGTCATAAAACAAAAAGGAGAAGATGGCTTACAGGCTTTTATTTTTGGCCACCATGATTCTCTGAAAGGTTTTTAATCTGAGGGAACTTCAGGAGACCTTTACTTCTGTATTTGTTTATTCCATTTAGAAAAGGCAATTAAGCCAGAGAAGGTCTGACTGTAGGTATATTAATGAGTGAAATAGTGTTTGTGAATTAATCCAGAAATGTTTATAGCATAAAATGTCCTGTGCAGATTTCAGATGTAGCTTCCCTTCCTATGTAATTGAAAAATATAAAGTTAGTGTCAATATCTTTATGGCCAGCAAGACTATGTGCCTTTTGGATGGAAGAGGTAGGTCAAGTGCTTACTGCTTCTGTGTGCGTGCATAACACACATCTCTAGACTCATAATGAAAAATACTCAAAAAGTGGGTAAAAAAAGCATTTACAGCTCCTATTATCTTCCTGTGCTCTCCACGCTGGCATCGTTTATTGTAGTTCCAAAGATTTTGTTACTAGCCCCTTTCATGTTGTTAAGAACTTCCTTTTTGTCCTTTTAGTTTGTCCCTGAAGCTGAAGTCCCATCCTACTGGTACAGGGCAGACAAGGACAGATCTTCAGCTATTCACATAGAAACTGTCTCTATTGGTTGTGAAAATGTGAAAATCTGTTTTTCATATGCAATTGGAACAGATATTTTAGAAATGTCCTAAAATGGAAGGGATTTTTTTTTTTAAAGGCAGATTTTAGTTTTGATAATAAAGAAGTAGGATTCTACTTGCTTAGGGAGTGGGAATTTGGGAGCCAAGCCTCGGCAGCTCCTAAGCCAGCTTGTTCCCAGGCTGCCTGACTCTGGAGCCAGCTGGCTTCAATGTCTGGGTAAAGTGTCAAGAAGTGGGGCAGGATTCCAATACGAATTTGTCAAAGTTGCACACTGTGTGGAAAATTCTGATTTGGAAAAAAGTAAGTATTTTATTCTCTCATGAAAACTTCCAGCCAGATAGTTCTATCTGTTTGCTTATCTAGGAGATGTTCATGAAGAAATAAGTATGTTACCTAATGCAACAAATAAAAACCAAGCTAATTTGAGATTTTGCAGGGGACAGATGCATGAAATATTTAATCGTCGTCAAGTTTCATGATGTTTGATGTTAATATCTCTAGATTATTGAAGCTTTCAGGATGTGAGCAATAATATGGGATAATACAAATCCTAACCCAGAAGGCAAAAAAATACACACACACCCACAATATTATTTTTTCATTCATCATTATTGGAAAAAAAGGATCTAAACGGGATTTTTTGAACTCTTGGTACTGAATCATATTAATTCAAAGATGCTGATATCCTCCTTGTTAAAAGGAAGCAAAAAGTTTGAATTTTATAAGCATTATTTTTATATATAATAAAATAATGCCTTCTGTCTTCAACACTTGAACAGCTTTAGATAAATTGCTGTTGGCACATTTTATTGGTTTTTTTGCATTTCCTTGTTCTTTTTCAGTTTCTGATTATTTTGAGTAATCCATTTAGCTGTAATTTCAGTTGGCTTCTGCCAAAAGGTTATCTATCAATCAGTTAAAATGGTCTCCTTGACAACAAGAGATCTGGTTCTTAAGACACAAGTGATTTCACCTTACCTCTTTTTTTGATGACTAAAACTTATACAGCAATCTACTCTTGTATTTATCTTTTTTTTTTTCTGTAATTCCTTCAGCTGAGGATTTGTTTCCAGGTGCTGCTTGAGAACCTGAGCCTGTAGCTATTGACCAAGTAGTTTCTTTTAATTTCTCTTTTTTTTCACTCTTCTGTCTTCTCTTGGCCACGTGCCTTGTTTTATACTTTAAGCACAGAGGCTGACTTCCAGTAAAATAGTCTTAATTTTTGTTCAAGTATTGTATATTTTTTTCAGATTTTATTCTACAGTTCTCTTTCTAGCATGAAAATAGGAAACAGCCTCACATTCATTGTATTACTTTGAAAATTCTCAACTTCTGCTCTTCTGGTTTAGAGGCTGGATCTCTTCCTTTTTAAAAGTTGATTTAGATTTATGACATGCTCTAAAAAACAAGGCTTTTATATATGAGTCTATAAAATCAACTACGTATTTCCAGTTTATGAAGCGCATCCTGTTGGATGTGATCCACTGTTGGATTGGCTTTCTCAAGGGAAGATGAACAAGGCTTCTGAACCTCAGATTTGTTTGAGATTTGGATGAGCGTTGCTTCCCCTTTCTGCTTGCTTCCTAACTCACCTTCTGAGTAGTCAGGCATGCTGTTTTGTAGTACTGTCACTTGAAATTTGGAGTTTATCATAAAACTAATGTATTAATTATATTATAAATATATTTAGAAATATATTATAAATGCTTATTTCAATAAGCGTACCTCCGAAAATTCTACTTCAGCTTACAAAACTGCATATTTGTAGTCTGAAAAGTAAACAGACATGAAGATTTGTAAGGAGTGGAAAAGTAATGGTGGTGTTATAAAAATGGATAGTATTTCTACTTATCCTTTCTCTCCCATTGCCTGAAATACTGCAGAAAATACTACCTGTCCATCATAAAAATTGCTGCAGATTTGGAGGGACTTGTAGTGATAATGACTGCATGAATGAAAAGGCTGGTAGAATGAGGGACTGAAAAGGCGAGGACTGTCTACTTTAGAGATGAAGGCTAAAAAGGAATATAGAATAATGAATGATTTTGAGTGACAGGGTGCAGCTTTCCCT
This sequence comes from Haliaeetus albicilla, assembly GCF_947461875.1. Taxonomy (NCBI): domain Eukaryota; kingdom Metazoa; phylum Chordata; class Aves; order Accipitriformes; family Accipitridae; genus Haliaeetus; species Haliaeetus albicilla. Next base: position 40,859,313 of record NC_091483.1, read on the forward strand.
GTCATCATATTCAGCATTAGAACGTGGGGATATTAATTGAAAACTGATTAATGGTAAACTGGGTGTTAAATTTAGATGTTGGGCTTTTTGTTCAATGAGACTGTGGGATTATTACTATAAGAAAGTATTAAAGTCAAGAATTTAACGGGACTTAAGGGGACTGGATTGCATCTTACTAAACTCATTGTTTAGTAAAATGTGGTTAAGGTAAAATATCCTTCTGGCTACCATTCTCTAATCTTTCATGGTTATAGTGAGACTTTTATGAGAGGAGGTTTTATTGTCGTACTTTTAATATATATTCTTGGACTTTTGTCTGAAACAATTTGTACTGCCTGTTTCAAGGAACAGGATGCTAAACTAGATAAAGGACAAGAATTATACTGTGTTAGATTTGTCTTTTTATGCTCTCTAGTCTTTAGTACAGTGCAAAAAAGCTGTTGTACCCTGCAAAGTTGACCTGAAAAATTTAGACTTCTTGATCTGGAAGAATTCAGCATTTAACTTTTTTTTTAACAGCTTAAGACAGTTTGTCAAGCATGCAAGCATGGAGTCTTAAGTATAGTAGCACTAGTGGAGCATTAGAAAAGGCTTTAAAAAGTTCTTTAGTTTGAATATGTTTAATGACCTTTTTTTACTTATTCTGAGTGAATTCTTAAATTCCCAGTAATAGCTGTCCCTTCTAACTTCTGTTAAGAATAGCTGAAGAGGGGAAAAATAACAGTTAACTGGATGGAGCTACTTTTAAAGCAGCTGAATGGCTTATAAAGCAATTTTAAGGAAGGGAGAGGACAACTGAATAACTTAACAACAACTTGATAAAGATACATGCTCTATGTTAAAAGAAAATGTCTGGTTCTACAACTAAAATATTGAATTTTGCCAGTTTTATTTACTTTAAGTTGAGGCATTTAAAAAAAAAGAGGAAAAACTACACCTTGTAGAGGTTGTGGTATGTAATATTTTTATGATGTTGGAGAAGCTCTGAGAGATGCAACAGGATCCAGACCTGTTGTTTGATTTGATCTACATTAGACTGCAAAACTGCTGGTTAGTTCTAATGAATCAGTCATTGTTCGTGTTGAACTGCAGGTTCAAAACATGTTTGTCAACAGCATAGAGAGCATATTCTTTTTCTGGAATCTTTTTTGCTGTATTTGTGTGTACAAAGTTAGCAAAACGGGATTTAAGTAATAGTCAAGGACAAGTACTCAGATGAAGGAATGCTGAAAATGTTAAATTGCTATGATTGCTACTTTTAGTATAATGTGTTTTAATATTTCAATTATTTTTTATAAAAGCTGTTTGTGAGACCAAGCTTTAACCTATATAAAATGTTTTAAGTTAAGGTATTGCTTCTAGATATGACAAATTAGCATGTATTTTTACTTGTTTTCCTTTATTTTTTCTCTGCTGCTTTAATGCTTTTTGTGGGATGCACTTAGCACTGTATGTTAGAGTACTACTTTTCCTCCAAACAGAACAACACTTTTCTGATGTCGTACTTAGTGAAGAATACCTCAACCTTGGTGTAGAGCAGGTGTGCAGTCTTATATCCAGTGACAAGCTCACAATTGCCTCAGAAGAGAAGGTAAGACCATCTGTATCCCAGTATTCTTTTTATCCTTTTGGGTGAGAGTGCGAGCTTGTTCTTACTGCTCTTGCACACTTGTTTGGATGTGTTCTTTCTTTCCTCAGTGAAATTAGGCATGTATTGTGCTGATGTTTAAAGGATTTTTCCCCAAAGTGTTAAGGATTTTTCCCAAAAGCGATGTTGAAAATTAACCTCAATTCTTAAAAATCCTAAAACTGTATTAAATCACATAACCCTTTGTTCTGTGGAAAAAAACTGAAACTAAATTAAATGGAAATTCCTTCTCATCTTCAGGCAGAACAAACAGAACACATGCTGTGAATCACATATACAGGAGTTTGGTTTACCGAGGTATAACTAACTCAAAAATAGTAGTTTGAAGAGCAAGCATACACCATCTACTAACTTTAACATCAGCAGGCCCACATAGGTATTAAAACTCTGTATGTATATGTATGTGGACTGTTTAGCCCAACCGAACAAATGTGAGCGGCAAAGGAGATGGCTAGGTAGCTTGGTATAACCAAACTTGAGTTTAAGTATGTGTTGGCTCACCTTTAGCTAGATCTCATTCTTTTAAAGCAATTTTTGAAACTGTGATCTTCAGTGAACCCAGTGCATCTCTTTGAACCTCTAATGGTTTTCAGGTTGTAGAAGTATTCATTTTTTAATTCAGTTGTGATCAATGTAAAATATATTGGTTTTCTTTTTTCCAAAGAGTATATAGTTGTACTAACACCTCTGTTCAAATGAGGCTAAATTGTACTCAAAAACATGTTTGAGTACTGATTTGTATGGCTAGGTAGTGTTTCGTGTTAAAACCTTTTTGAAACTTTGAATCTCAGAACTATTTGCTTAAACTGCAACTAGCAAGGTTATGTTCCTGTTCTCATAATACCCTGAAGGTCCGGTTTTATCACTTTGATTTTGATATACGTGATGCTGCTTCTGTGGAGCATAATTAAGGTTTTAACGCTCTAGTGTATGATGAGCTGCTGTGCAATAGAGGAGAAACTAGGCCTGGGATCACTTCTTCTAGTAAGACTCAGTGATGATAAGTCATTTGAGTGATGATGTGGCAGGTCAGTTTTCCAAGAAAGGAAGTCTTAGGATTGTAATATCACTGCTGCTGTGTTGTTTGTTTACCTAGTTTTATTGGATTTTCAGTACCAGTGAAATTATTGTGTGCATTTTGTCAATGTAGTGCAGCTATCCTTGAAACACCAGTAGAGAAGTGACAGAAAAGAGACTGGCTACTACATCTTCAGAATTTTGTAGTGGGTGACTTATGGAAATAATGGGAGCTGTAACTGCTCTTGTCTTTTCTCATGTTAGGAATTTTAGTATAAGCAAAAACTGTTTTTGGAGGCACACTGATATTTTCATGCTACTGAATTTGTAAGTCAAGGGACTTGCATTTGTTTGTTTCCTGGAAGGTATTTGAAGCAGTGATAGCGTGGGTAAACCATGACAAAGATGTAAGGCAGGAGCTAATGGCACGCCTGATGGAGCATGTTCGGCTGCCTTTGCTTTCCCGCGAATATTTAGTTCAGGTAAGCAAAAAGGAATACTAATTCTTCTGCATGTGAACGTTTCAGTTTACTTTTTTAATGCCAGATGGATAATTTTAAATTTAAACAACAGAGTAAGGTAGTGTGTTACTGATAGTAAAAATAGACAGCCACCATTACATATGCACGTGCACGCACACACACAGTCAAATGAGGGATTGCCATGTAGAGGATATCATATATAAGTAATTTATCTGTTTAGCTACTTGTCATTCTAGAGTAGTAATCCGAATGATTTAATTAGCTGAGATCAGGTTAGCTTTCATTTTTAATATGATATTTGATATAACACTTCTTTTCATAAGTGAATTTTAAATTTCAAAATTGAATCTATTGTTTAAATTCGTTAGGACTTGCTGATAAAGGAAACATTTCTTTACCTGGTTCAGATATAATACATTTTTTCAAATTTTATAAGATCATTTTGAATATTTAGGTGTCAGGTCAAATACTTAAGGTCGAAAATACCAGTTCACTATTAGCATTGGTTAGTAGGTGTAGTAGCAGGTTGGCAGGTGTTTATTTTAGAAATTCTGATTTTGTGATATGAATTTCCTCCACTTTTTGTGGTTTGTTTGGGGGTTTGTTTGTTTGTTTGTTTTGCTTTTGTGGGTCTTTATGTTTCATTTTGCTGTTGTGGTTTCTTATTGTTGTGGGGTGGTTTACTAGTTTGTTAATTTCTTCTCCCCCACGTTCCCCTTGAAGTGTTCTGTATTCTCTGTATTTGAAAAGTTAAGAAATGTGCTTGTGAGGAAGTGATTTACCTTGCCTAACACTGTTTCTTCTACTTAACTAGTAAGAGAATCAACATTTTTTTTTTCAGTGACTGCATATTTCCATCACATAAATTCATGTCTAACTGTGGTTAAACTACAATCTAAAAAAATCAGAATAATCTGCATTTGTGTGATATAACGCAGGCTTTATTACATTTCAGATTATTTGTGTTTTACTTCCTTATTGTGCTCAGACCTTGTTAAACTTCTATTAATAAACAGAGAGTTGAAGAAGAAATATTGGTTAAGAACAGCAGTGCTTGTAAAGATTACCTCATTGAAGCTATGAAGTATCACTTGCTACCAACAGAGCAACGAGCATTGATGAAAAGCACTCGAACGAAATTGAGAACACCTGCTAGCCTTCCAAAAGTAAGACCCTTATTTTTCCAATGTACTTATTTCTTCAAACTCCATTTTAACAGATTTCATGAGAACATGACCATCACTTGAGGTATTCAATAAAAATTTTCATACCAGAACTATTTATCACAAAACTATATTAGCTTTGTACTCCATACTACTTGTGATATAGATATTTTAGTCTCCCACCTAACCCCTACGCTCACAATCCGCCAGCCCCCCCCACCCCCCAAAAAAAAAGTTTTTTAAGTAAGTTCTTCAGCATTTGAAAAATATACAGTTATAGGCCTGGTGTTAGAGAAATAAGCCTGCTTCTTTAAAAAAAAAAAACAAACCCAAAAACCCAAACCAAACAGCAAAAAACCCCAACCCTAACAGAGACTGATGCTTCTGAGTTGGGGCATTTATTCCATTTTTAACTAAATACAGGCTTTTCATTTTAGAAGAAGAAAACAGAACAAACATCAGATATTATCTTCTTTCCAATGAAGTAAAGATGTTTTCTCATAGTACTGTTATGGCAAGTGCAATAATGGAATAGGAGATTCCATTCAGCAGATTTAGCACATTTCTCTCAAAGGAACCAGAGAAGGCTGTTCTGTGATGGATGGTCACAGTTCCATTGAACATCATAGATGCTGAATTCTCATACCTGAGGTCAGAGTAGGATGTGAAGATACAGCAGGATCTGTCCCGTTCCTGGAAGCTCTACCTGGACTCTAGTTGCTTCCTGCTTTTCTATCTCAGATGTTTCCTCTGGACACAATGATTACAAATTGCATGTGTTTTTTTAAAAAATGAATTTTGCCTAGTTTGCGAGACTTGTATTTCTTATTTAGGAGAATCGTCCTTTAATTATTGCTTGTACAGAAGCTTGTTTTATTTTTTAACACTTTTTTGATCTTTCAGGTGCTCTCATATATGCAAATAATTAATAAATATTATCTCCCTTTTAGTTGATGATGGTAGTTGGAGGACAAGCACCAAAGGCAATTCGCAGTGTTGAATGCTATGATTTTAAAGAAGAACGCTGGCATCAGGTGGCTGAATTGCCTTCCAGAAGATGTAGAGCGGGTAAATGATGCCTAGTTTTTTACTGTGGTTGGTAATGCTTCAGAATTAAGGCATCTGTATAAAGCATTGTATGTTCTTTGGAACGGTATTTATATTTATCTGACAAGGGCTAAGCCTTGACTTCAGTGATCATCCTTAAAATTTGAATTACTTCCTAATCTGGAACAATACAAGTCTGATAACTTGATCTTAATTTGTGCTTCAGTTTGTAATCTCTAGAATAAACTGCTTTATTTACCTCCCATAGATACAGAAGATAAATAAATTTAAATATTACTGCATTATAATAACAACTAATTTTACTATTAAAATACCTAATTATTATTAAATGAGATGAAGAATGTGAAGAAGTGACCAACTGATACTAAAGATATGAAAATGTGACCTTAAAGCAGCTGAGATATCTAAGAAAGAAGAAATTCAGCAGGCATGATATTCAGAAGTGTGAGCTATTAATAACAAAAAGTGTCAGAACTTCTAGTATTCAATGTGAATGAAGTGTGGCTCTAAGACACTGTCAAAAGCCTGATAAGTGTAGCGAGTACTGTAAATTGTGTCAAGTATCTGCATACCTAGGACACTACAGAATACCATTAATTCACTACAAGACTAAAGCACTGACCTTTCCTCCCCGTTTCCCTGCTCTAGGAATGGTGTACATGGGAGGCATGGTTTATGCTGTTGGTGGTTTCAATGGTTCTTTGAGAGTTCGCACAGTAGATTCCTATGATCCGGTGAAGGACCAGTGGACAAGCGTTGCCAATATGCAAGACAGGAGAAGCACACTGGGAGCAGCTGTATTAAATGGTCTTCTTTACGCTGTGGGAGGATTTGATGGGAGTACAGGTATTTTTGCCTTTATACTCTGCTGATTAGCTTTGACTACTCTTGACATAATTGTATCAAATTTGAATGTCTCTTTCCTGGAAGCTGCGATGAAACCAAGCATGAGGATACCCTGGCATCTTGTGGTGTGGAATGTGCTTTAGTGGTCACATCCTTCTACCTGAACAATGGACTGTTTGCTCCATCTAAGAGTTTAGTCTTAATGACTAGTGATGTTTGACAAGTTCCCTTTCAGTATTCCTTCGACAGACAGAGTCCTTAACTCATGGAAGATCTGAGCAGAAAAATTATCTGGTACCTTTTTTCCTGTTTGCATATGAAATATACCTGTGCATTTTCATATATCGTAAATAGGATTACAAACAGCTTTCTCTGACCTGTGAGAAGGCTTTGGACATACACTGTTCATTCTCTTCACAGATTCATTAGACAATTTGTGCACAGATGATTCTTTTCCTTAATAACTATTACTGAAGTGTATGTAGGAGACAGCATTGTGACTTAATTAAAAAGAAAGGAAAAAAAAATCAAGGGAAGAATTTTTCAGAGTTCCACAAAAGCTTCTATTAATTAGCCCATTTTCAGACACTAAGAATGGGTTGACTGTAATTGGCTATCTAAAGGACACCAGCTGTGCCTTTTGCACAGTAATAACAGTCCTTAAAATGACGTAATTTGAATTTTCAGACAGGTACGTTTCAGAAGGTAGACAGTACGTTGCACCTAGTTTTATAGAGAGAATAATGCTATATTGTCTTCATAGGTTTATCATCAGTTGAAGTTTACAACTTAAAGACTAATGAGTGGTTTCACGTAGCTCCAATGAACACAAGAAGAAGTAGTGTTGGTGTAGGTGTTGTTGGAGGTAAGTGGACAAATGATACTAAAAAGAATAGGGGGGGAAATGCAATCATTTACGCTACTACCTTTTCTCACTTTTGAAAATATACTTCAGATTTATGTTTTTGCTCAACCTTGTAATTAAAATGGTATGAACAATACATAATCATTCTACTTGGTTTTGACCAGCTTTTAGCATAGTTGTTTTAAATTTTTTTTCAGAGCTTCAACTGTGTCTGAGGCCAACTGAGGAAAAGCTCGCTAAGCATGCATGCTCTAGGTTACGCATGTCAGCAAAGCTGGAGAGCCCAATTACTGAAGCGATGACCTTATATATTGGTCTTTAGTGATGTAGCACTGCAGTATTGTCAACTGTTATCTGAGGCTGACTGCTGGTTGTATGCTGGGGATGATCTCAAGGACAGTGCCAGGAAAACTGATGACTTTCAAGTCAGCTTTGTGGTGAATAGCCTGGATGTCAATTGCACAATGCAGACCTGGGCTGGCTCTTGGATCGTAAAAGTTCTGGGCATGTGTTTTAACTGCATAGGAACCACTGCTGTTTCTGATCAGACAATGCATACTGTACAAGTAATTTTCATCTGAATTTTAGATATTTTTGACACCTAGAAAGGAAGCCTATTTGCGAGCTTCCGATGTTGGACATACTTGAATTAGCTTGCTTTTGAACAATTCTTAATTAAAACCACAGTAAAGTACCTTTGTATTTCAGCGAGGCAATTCAAAACCTCCTGACTGACATTGTTCTTGTTAGATACTGGCTGCCTTTTACATCCTAAAAATGACAAGAACTATAGTGTACTATATTAAACTATTTACAAAATAGAAACTCAATAACTGATTGATGACAGGTACTGATTACTAGCTAATTGAGAGAAAGATGACTTCTCCTCAGCCCGTGTAGCAGTATAGTCTGTGTGCATTAGAAATATGTAGGTTTCTGTTGGTTACTCTTCTAGGTAAACTGTATGCTGTTGGTGGCTACGATGGGGCGTCACGTCAGTGCCTTAGTTCAGTAGAATGCTATGATGCTAATACAAATGAGTGGACCTATGTTGCAGAAATGAGCACTAGACGGAGTGGAGCAGGTGAGTGGACAAGAATCAGCTATCCTTGTAAAACTGAAACAAATTTGTGGTTTTAAAATGTATCTAAAAATATAAAAGGTAAGCTAAAGTCTGAGTCTTATGAAATGTGTTAGTCTTAATGCCTGATATATTGTGGGTTATAAATACAGAACTGTCCTATAGAGTAAGATTCAGTCTGTTAATAGTAAATATCTTTCCTTGCTTTTTCACACTTTTCATATTCCTCTTCTTTCCATAACTTCTGATGTTTTTAACACCCAGATTAATATGCATGGATTGTGACAATCAATTTAACATCACCTAAATACTGAAGTATCAAAGTCTACATGGCCTGGATGAAAAAATGTCATTTCTTCAAAGATGTCTCTTTGCCAGTATAGGGATTTTTCTAATAGCATTTTCAGGTTGACTTTACATGTGAACTGTGACTAGATTTCCACCTCTTTGGAGGATGTGTTCTGCATTCTGATTCACTGCAGGAAATTTTGTCCTTGTTCATTCTTAAGTTTATATTACTGGTTTCATCCTATTACTTCCACTTATGTACCCTTTGTTTCATCTTCAGTAATTCTTCTCATCACCTGGTGTTTACATCCTTTGGATATGTATAGGCTACTACATGTTATCCTTCCTTATCATTTAGCCAAGGTACATCCATTTATTTCTTTATAATCTTAAAAATCCCTTCTTTATTTTTTTTTTGTGGATTTTTTTTTTTCCTCCTTGTGATTCTGAGTATGTATATTTCTCTTTAAAGACATCAAAAGTGCCTGTGGTATTCTGCTTTTGTTTAATGAAATGATGCTTCCACAGCTCCAAATTGACTTTAGCATTTTCATTATCTATTTGTATTATGGACTCAAATCGCATTTACTGTTCACTGTCCTCTATTTGTCTTTTGGTATTTCAGGTTTTTTCAACTCGCAGAAGTTGTTTTATTTCTCTAGATGCGTTCCCATGGACTTTTTCAAGTCAAATTGCATGATATTATTTTTCTATGTTTATTTTTTGAGTTGCTTAAGTCACTTTTCTGCCAAGTACTCAATGGTGCTTTTTAGCAACACCCCTCAAATATCTACTGGTGATTGCATTAATGTGCTTCATAATTGGAAGAGATGTTGCTACAAAAAAACCTGGATGGACTTCTAGTATGCTCAGTAGATGATTAATAGTTATCCCAACTTTTCATCTTGCCTTCCATTATTCTTTATTAACTCTGAACAGTCTTTAATCTGTATTATGGTGTTTAAATTAAGTCCAAATTATTTTGAAAGAATATACAGAAGTATTAAAATCATTACTAAAATGAAGATACTTAGTTTGTGATACTTCCATTATACCCTCTGAAAAACAGCAAGTTGATATGTCTCTTATTGCTAAAAGTAATGTTTTGATTGTGTTTCTAAACTAAAACTATGATGTTAATGAAGGAAACATGATACACTGTATCTCAAGCAAACATAGTTGTCTTGTGAAACTTCCAGTTACTCAGTCTGTGCACCCTGGAAGTAAATTCTGGATTAAAAACTGGCCAGAGTTGCACTAAGGGTACCATTAAATATTCCTGTTTAATATTGGCAAGTTTTGAGGAAAATATTTACATAAAATGGGCAAATTACAAGTATCATTATAAAGACAAATAGTGTTGGTGGGTTGTGACAAAGCTTTATTTTGCAATCTGCCTGCACACCCATTTTATCTCAGCAGTTTTTTTTTTAAACACTGTTTTTGCAAACTATCTTTGTGCTTATAGCCTATTTATACACTAGATATTTTCAGATCTTTTTTAAAAAATGTTGAAGTACTTCTATAACTCTGAAATTTAGTGCCTTAGACACACTAACTACTGGGATCTTTCTGCCCCTCTCCTCCCTCCCCTTGTCCCAGAGTTCAGGACTGTGTTTACTCAACTCTCTGCTGCCTTTTACCTTGTCCTCTGATTAAAAAAAAAAAACAAACCATGGAGAGGAAAAGTAAATGTAGTCAGTTATTTCAGATTCATAAAACTGAGTAAAATAATAAACGTTCTTCTGTGCCATTCTGTTAAATACATGGAAAATTATATTTTTGCATGGGGGAGGAGTGGGTGGTAATGTGAAAATCATGACGATTGATTGAGCTTGGCTGTAGCGGCCAAATATCCAAAACCACCAGAACTGTTTCAACTGATGATCAGTCCTGGTGGTGGTATGGGTGCTAACTAAAGAGAATTTTGTTCCTGTATTAAACCTTTGGATCTCTGGTCATCTCAAGGAACTTAAGTCTGTCTCTTCTGTTCCTACTGCTTCAGCTTCATTCAAAAGCAGCTTCAGAGGTTAACCCTCAGTTACTCTTCTTTAGTACCAACTGCTTCTCAGTTGATCAATACGGGGACAGATCTGTTTCCAGCAACATATTGGGATGAGGAACTTCAGATCCAGATATAGGCCATTTGGGAGGGATGAGAGATATAAGACAGGGTCCTGAAAAATGGGCAGGAAAGAAAAATAACAAAGAAAGGAGAAGTCAGAAGACGGCAACAAGAGGATACAGACGGAAGGAGCAAGAAATAAGGTAGGACTTGGAAACTGGGTGTGGGACTAAGGGAAAATGAAGCACCAAAGAGGAACGGAGGACATTATTAAAAATAAGGAGCTATCAAAGAAAAAATCACAATGTGGCAGAGGGAAAACTTTACACACTGAATAGGAAGGTCGGTAACTATACAGAAAGCCTGGGTGGGGGGATTTATATCGCATCACATATTTAAACTAAAAATCTTAGCCCTCCTTCTAGCTCTGTAATGTTTAATCCTACAAAAGATGAATGTTGTATTATCCTGTCTAATAAAGTGCGATCAGAGTGGGAGAAAGAAAAGCTGTCACACTATACCGTGACATGATAGCTAGAAATAATAGCAATAAAAGAGGAATTAAATTAACTGGGAAGGATATGGGGAAATGTTAGTAGTGAATATCACTGATAAAGCATTAGATAGCATGATTTATAAACCAGTGTCCTATTTTTTAGATTTGCAGCACCAATTAACTTGTCCATGTTTCCTTCCTGTCTTCCTTTAATTATTAAAATCTGTCTTTTAAAGAAAATGTAGTTATTTCAGCAGGAGTCGTTTCTCTCCTGGTATAGGAATGGCTCTTACATACAATATTAGTGATATGTTTTCAAAGATATTTCAGCTGGCTATTAATGTCTCCGGGTTCTCTTTTTTTTTTTTTTTTTTTTTTAAACCCAGTATTTTTTTTTTTTTTCCTGAAGGACTTAACTGATCTTTTGCATTCATGCTTGCTGTTTCCCTTTAATAAAGATTTTAAGCTGTGCCCTTTTCATGGAACCCTTTAAGAACTGTATTTGCAAATCTGTATCTCAGCTTTGAGTTTCATAATCTTAAATGTGACATATATTAGATTTCCCAATGTACTTTCATAGTAGTGTTTTTTCAGTTGTCTTCATGGTCCATCACTCACAAGTTTTAATAATAAAAAAACCCCCTACATTTCTGCAATCTATTATGTTTGGGTTCTAATAGTGCATTATAAAGTGAGCAATAAATAAACAGGCCTTCCTTTCTGCTTCCCCTATTACCATCTTTTCAATGTGTGCAGCCCAACTAGCAAGTAGGTATAGACTAGCTTTATTTATTCCTTCATCCCAAGCTTACAGATTGATAAACTTTTGTTGTAAAGTAAAGGACACCCTAGGAGTAAAGAAGACCCTTTAATATCCTTTTGGATATTTTGATAACTGAAGCTTGGTTCAAGGAAGCTCGGTGGTGTTCTCCAAATCCTGGAGGAGGAAGGTGCTCAATCGAACTGTTTCCTTTTGTTTCATATGTATGTTTACAAGGTATTTCAACACTTCAGTGGAAGCATCCCTATTATATAATGTCTATCCATTCAGCTTTTATCCTCTGTACTTCAGTTTTTACTTTCTAAAAATTCACTTACGCTTTATCATCTTGTCAGATTTCTGTTATGCTGGCTGAGCACACTGTCTCATTTACTGTCACTTCTAATTAGTCCTAAATTTCAACAATCCTCATTTTCCCGCACATCATTTTTTGTCCAAAATTTTCTAAATCTTCTGTTGCAGAACAGCTCTGGTCTTTGTATGCTGCAATATGGTAGATGGGCACGCAAGACATTTTATCAGTGTCTTGCTGTAGTTACTGTCTTTTTGCTTTAATGCATTCTGAAATAGTTCCTAACATTGACTGGATGAAGGATTTATGTTAGTGGACATAATATTTGTTGTTTTTCCTTTGTGTCAGTCAAACCATTCTCTGGTTAATTTTGAGTATTTTCATATGTTCACAGGTGTTGGTGTGTTAAACAATTTATTGTATGCGGTAGGTGGTCATGATGGTCCTTTGGTAAGAAAAAGTGTTGAAGTGTTTGATCCCATTGCCAGTACGTGGAAGCAGGTTGCAGACATGAACATGTGCAGAAGGAATGCAGGTATATGCAACAATTACTTTAAAATAGTGGTAATATCATTTGGTGTAAATGGCACATTCCGGGATTTCCGCTGCTTTCATGATGTCGCGGAATAGAAACCATGCTTTTATGGGGTGAACAAGCCACTTGCTAATTTTCATATTGGTTTCCTGTCTTTTTTTAGGTGTTTGTGCTGTAAATGGTCTCTTGTATGTAGTTGGAGGAGATGATGGTTCCTGTAATTTATCAACAGTGGAATATTATAATCCAACAACTGATAAATGGACAGTTGTGTCATCTTGTATGAGTACAGGAAGGAGCTATGCAGGTAATGTGTATAATTTTTTTTTTTTTAAACAGACTTTTTACAGTATAACAGCTAGGATAAGAAATTTGACAAAGCATCCAAACAAAGTCCTGTCTAAGGTAAAACCTAAGATACTAGAATGGGTATGAAGAATCTGATGGTACGTTTTGAATGATGACTTCAAGTATTCACTACAAGGAAAAGAATGGTATTAAACTGTACTCAAGAGGGATTTAACATGTAAGTGGTGAGTCAGAAAGATGATTCTGATATGACCAGTCCTTTTTTTAACAAGAGATTTGCATCTCAGTCTACGCGGGTCCAATTCAGAAGTTCTTTGGGATTTGATATTTAGAAAACAAGAGCTGTTTCAGGAATCTTTTTCTTCAATAATTGTAGTTTCTCAAATGAGTTATGTAAGAGAATGTTAAGGATATATTTCACTGATAACAAAATTAAAGTAAGTTTGAGTAATGGCAAGTTTTTTCAAGTCACAGAAACTTTCAGAACTTTGCACTGATTCAGACAACTTTGTCAGAGAGAAATTAGGGAAAATACGAACACTGATGCTGGTGCACAGTTTTATGATGTTATGCTAGTTACAAGGTATTATATTAAAACTTTATTTTCATATTCTTGAATTTTTTAAAATACTACCTAAAGATTTATGCCTTTTTTTTCTTCACTGTAGGTGTTACAGTTATTGACAAACCATTATGATCAGTAAAAGGATTTTCAACTTGATTATGCACTAGAAGCAGTCTTCAACAAGTGTATTTGAAGTGACTGAGTATCTAAGCACTTCTCTACTTGTAGCTGCACCTTGAGTCACAGTGGAAGATGTGACTGTCTACAATTACAGATGACGGATGATGAAGATTACTCTAGGTAGAAGCAATGCGTAGGATTATTCTGCAGTTGAGCAGAAGCTGATTGAACTTTTGAAGTCTAGTGGACCATTTTTTTTTATTGCAAGGTCTTAAAAAAAAAAAGCCACTTTCATAAGGACTGACTTACGTCAGTCATGACTGAGAAAGAGATTGTCAGTGAAGAATGGTGTGTATTCTGGTGAAAGTAAATTTTTGTCTTATTTTTTCCAGAGACTAATAAATATATTTAAAGAAATGAACCGTCAGTCTTCATAGTAGGTATTGAATCCCACCTCAGTAATTCAAGCTGGCATGGGGTAAATTTCTTTCCTTTTATAAAACTTTTGTTACGTAACTATACTATGTGCATATGTTTGTGTGAGCATAAGTTGCTTTCTATTGAAATTCTTCAAAACCTGATTTTACTATTTATAATTTGGCACAGTACTTTGAATATGTCAGTACTATGTTGTAAAACAGAGTTGTATTTTTTGATATGTAACATTGCTTAACACTACTAATTCCCACCGAAGGAGACCAGAGATAGTATAACACTTCTTGAACAGGTGTAATTTCAAGATCTTTTTAATAAAAATGTTGTCTGTACTTATGATTTTTTTTTTCTGTTCAATTTTGGTCACATTTAGATGTTACTTCTTTCTTAGCTTTTTATCCAAAAGGTGATTTGGCATGAAAATAACTGAAAATTTATAATGAATGTATGAAATTGCATTGAACTTGCATGGTACTAAGGCCTATTTATGCGTGTAACCTTAGGTTCTATTAGCTAATATCTGAATATACTGTATGTGGCCATGCTTATAAAGCAGCTCATTTTTATTCGTCCTTGGATGGCCTCCTTTTAACATGACCAAAGTTATTGTCATATTTGAGACATTTTCTTCAAATAAAAGTTTGTATATTGTTTCCTAATGCCAACAAGTTGCTTAAAACTGTTTCTCAATACAAGTCTCAAACCAAATAATCTTGACATCAGTGAAGGGGGGGGGGGTGGGAAGCTGGTGTTCTTAAGAGCTGAATGCAAGCAAACTGAAAAGAATTATTAAGGTTTAGGGAACTGGTCATGTAAATATCACTGGTTTGCTGCAGGGTCTGTTTCTGAAAGCTTTGGTTTTCAATTAGTTAAGGTAGTGGCCACCTCTGTTCCAGTGAAACTGTTTGAGCTGTGAAACGAGTGTAACAGCTGAGAGCTAACACAAATGGATGACTGCATTTTTACTGTTGGTGTTGCGCGACGCACTGTGGGTTGAGGTAGCGGGTTTCGCTAGAAACCTTTTATTTGAATTGTAGGTTTGTATTTGTAGAATTTTACCTGGGCGATGGAGGTAACGGGCAGGGGCGGGCTCCCCTCGGCAGCGATCGTTCCCCTCGCACCGGCCGCCACCGCCCCGGGGGCCGCGCTCCGGCTCCCCTCCGCCTCTCGGCAGCTTCTGCGGCCGGTCGCGCCCGGGTCGGCCGTGCGGAGACGGGCGGCGAGGGCCGGGCGGGCACCGCTGGGGCGGCGGCACCGCGCAAGGGCCCCGGGGCAAGGGAAGGGCGGCGCCCCCCCGCCCCGCCCGCCTCTGCCCACCTGAGGGGCCGCTCTCCGCCTCCTCACGTCTATTGACGTCACCCGGCCTCCCTCCCGCCTCATTGGCCGCGCGCCGAGGTCTCACTATCCTCACTCCACCCCTTCAGCCAATCGGTGCGCGGGACCCGCAGCTCCGTCCCGGCCCTCCTCACGCCTGACTCTCCGCCGCTGCCGCCCGCCAGCCAATGGGGGCCGCGCCGGCCGTTGCCGCGCCGCCAATGGGAGGGCGCACTTGAAGAGCCGGCGGCGCCGGCGGTTGTTACTCCTGCGAGGGGCGCGGGCGCTGCCGTTTCCGCCGCGGCGCGAGGGGCCGGCGCGAGGGGCCGCCGCTGTCAGCCAGGTGAGGGGGCGCGCGGGCGCCGCCGCCGGGGGAGGCCGAGCGCGGGGGAAGGCGGGCGGGCGCGCGCGGCCTAACCCGTGGCGTTGCTCCATACCGGGCCGGGCTGTTCCCCTCGTCTTCGCCGCCGCCGTTGTCGTCGTCGTCCCCGCGTGTGGGCGGCGTGTGGCAGGGTCTGTCCGCTTCCTCGCAGGGTCCTCGGACGGTCCGGACGAGCCTGATCGAGGCGCAGCCTGGCCTCTGGTCCCTCGGCTAGCCGGCTGCTTCTTCGGGAGGGTAAGCGGCCTTGCGTGCCCGTCGGTTCAGGAGCTCGGGCTGTAAGCTTCCTTGGCGCTTGTTGTGATGTAGTTACCGTTAATAGAACGGCATCTGCTATGGTGCGTTTGCCGATAATAAGAAACGGCAGGATCTCGATGCTGTTGTAAGAAAGAAAAGCGATAACTAACGTTGTTGGATAGTGAGCTGGGTGCGTTGTCGATGTTGGACCTAGTCTGAGTGTATCAGCTTGGGACCAGCCGGTGTCCTCGGGCCTGTGAATTGCGCCTGTGTTTTAGAGTGGAAGGTGGACCTGTTAGAGGGCGTCCAGAGCAGGGCCATGAAAATGATCAGAGGACGCATCACCTATGGAGAGAGGCTGAGAGAGTTGGAGTTGTTCAGCCTGGAGAAGAGTAGGCCCCAGGGACACTTTCAATATATAAAGGGGGCTTATAAGAAAGATGGAGAAAGACTTTTTGCCAAGGCCTGTAGCGACAAGACAAGGGGCAGTGGTTTTAAACTAGAAAAGGGTAGGTTTAGATTGGGCATAAGGATGACATTTTATTACAAGGAGAGTGGTGAGGCACTGGAACAGCTTGCCCAGAGAAGCTGTGGATGCCCCATCCCTGGAAGTGTTCAAGGCCGGGTTAGATGGGGCTTTGAGCAATCTGATCTAGCGAAAAATGTCTCTGCCCATCCCAAGGGGCTGGACTAGATGACCTTTAAAGGTCTCTTCCAACCCACACCAACAAGCAGCCTACTCTGTGGAAACAGCAGAAGTCTGGGGCACCTGTGGGAACGCTGCCTCTATGCTTTTGGGAGTTGTGATGAGAACTCCATTACTTATGGAAAGGTGGATTGCCTCAAGCCAGCTGCAGTCTAAAGGCAGTCTGCTGTGTTGATGTAGTTTGCGTGGGTCCTGGCTCACTGCTATGAGAAGAATGAGGCTGGATAATCAAGAGATCATGGTTAATTTAATTTCTGGTTTGCACCTTTCTGTGCTCTTTTAGTATAGAATACAATTATCCTGCAATTATCCTCAAACCAGTCTTAAGCTTTGTTCTTTTACACTATTCTGTAGAAAGAGAATCTGTCTTTCCCTTCCTTTCCCTGTTTGTACTTTAAAACTAGGTAACAACTAACATGGGTAATGGTTTTTTTTTTCTTGAGATTAACTGCTGTTTATTCAATTTCTCTCAAAATTTGCAGGTTACTTAGCGACAACTGTAGAAGAACTGTAATTGTGATGGTTTATGTTTGAACGATGGCAATGAATGACAGCATTAATATCTTGAACTCTGCTTATCTGGCAGTGGAATATATAGACTCTTTCTTGCCTGACAATCCCCTGCAGCAACCATTTAAAAATGCCTGGAATTACATGCTGGATAACTACACAAAGTTCCAGATTGCAACTTGGGGATCACTTATAGTTCATGAAGTTTCATATTTCTTGCTCTGTGTACCTGGATTTGTCTTTCAGTTTATACCGTACATGCAAAAGTATAAAATTCAGCAGGTAAGACAAAGTTGTGAACTACACACTTTGTAATTTGTCTTTGAACACATGAAGTAGAACATATAACTGTAGTATCCTACTTTCCAATTTATATGACCCCATTTCCTCTATCACTTGGACATCCTGGAAGTGACAGAGCAAAATTACAGTGTGAGGAGAGAAAGAGAAGGGGATTTGGGGGAAGGAAAAGAGTTTTTTCTGAGGGAGGGTTTCATTTCCACCATAGTGGTATAGGGAAAAAAGGGTATGTCACTCTTCATGTTAGCAAAATTATATTTATAGTTTATATATCAGCAGAGAAAGGTGTAATAGAATCATAGCATCTGGTAGTAGAGGTGTGTCTTAGTATTATAAAAGAATTACATGGTGTGCTTATTTAATAGCAAGTGTCTCTCTCAAAGTACCTGTGTGCACACCCTCTTGAAAGGATTTTGAACTATTTAACTGTGGAGAAAGCACGCTCCTAATTGATAGTAGGGGCATAGCCAGTATCTGAACATGATTATTTTCCCCCAGTTCATTGTAATATGAATTGGAAATTAATAATACCAGCTTCTGAAATTGCTACAGTAATTGGTAAAATGTCTCCCTGCAAAAGCTAGATGTTTTCAAGACAACTTATTTCTTCACAAGCATATATCTTCAGCTTCTCTTTGTATTATTTTAGCTGTGGAAATACATTCTGTGGTATGAAGAAGAAAAGCAAGCTTAGATTTGTATTAAACTGTTGAATATAAAGTATTCCTGCTAATCATAAACATAAGAAGAATAGTTTGGGGCAACTGGCAAAGATGACTTCTGTTAAGAGAGGCTTGCTTTAAATTTTATAGAAAGCTACCTTAGAAAATCAAGAGGTTTTGATGAAACTGAACCCAATCCCATGTAATTTGTATTGCCTGAGTTAATTTGTATTGTTGGAGGACATGCTATCTGTCTTCCAAGGTGAAACAAAACTGCCTCCAAAGTAATTTTTGCAGCACTTCTGTTATGTGCACTAGAAATATGTAACACAACTGACTCTTTTTGCTTCTTCTCAGGATAAACCAGAAACATGGGAAAAACAGTGGAAGTGTTTCAAAACACTCCTCTTCAATCACTTTTTCATTCAGCTTCCTATGATTTGTGGTACCTATTACTTCACAGAGTATTTTAACATCCCATACGAGTGGGAAGAGATGCCTAGATGGTAGGTAGATTTTTCTCATTATGTGGATGCTGAGTTACATACAGTTGGAGGCAGAATATTTAACAAGTAGTGTCGTCAACTCTAATAAGCAATAATTTTTTTGGCAATGTAAACTGTGTTTGTTTATCTTGCTTCTGTTGATAGTTAACTGCTATAAGAGCTAATTAGAGCTTTCTAGATTTTTTTTTTTAATGGCCCCAAATTGTTCTGATAGCCAGAAGAAGGGGGATTAGGGGGAAGTTTATGGAAGCGAAGCAAGATTCATGATAGCATGGGTTAAATATTGGACTTCCTAGGGTTTTTTTAATCCAGAATTTTTTGATTCCTCCTAAGTGTTTCTTCTATCCACCTTGTTTTATATCATAGCAGCAGTGTGTTCCTCAAGGGAGAGAATGAACCACCTGCTTCCCATTCTCCTTCTTTTGCACTAAACTGATACACTTTTAAACAAAGCTGAATTAGTTACAAATGCCACCTTCTCCAGAACCCCCATGCCTATAGCAGTTCTTTACAACAGAAGGTCATCTTTCTTGGAAAGCTATTTTCTATCTGGTTTAGGTAGCTGATGTAGCTCTATGTTGTTATATCTAGGTCTTACACAGTCTATGGGTGTCCTCTATAGACTGTGTAACATTGAAATGACAGCTTGTTATACTGCATGCTAGCTCACTTCAGCATATCAACAGATGAGCTGACAAGCACAATAGCCCTTCTACCTGGTAATGAATACTTTTAGTATGTTAAAAAGATATTGTCTGTTATTCAGTAGTAGGCATAAACATTTCCCACCCTTATTAGCATATAAACTATTTCCTCTTTCAAGATTGTGTACCTGCTACTATATTCTATAACTAATAGCTCTTCTGCTTTTTAAAGGTATGTTCTGGTTGCCCAGTGTTTTGGATGTGCAGTGATTGAGGATGCCTGGCACTATTTCCTGCATAGATTGCTTCATCACAAGAGAATATACAAGTATATCCATAAGGTTCACCATGAGTTTGTTGTATGTATTACTTGATTTTTTTAAATAGTTTTTAGTATATGCAGTTTCATACAACTTAAATGTCTTATTTGAAAGACTGAAGAATTTTGTATCCCTCTGACAGTGGGCTAGATGTCTTTTCTTGAGCTCATTGTCAGGAGCAGTCATCCATTTTGTTTCTGAAAACACCTTCTGTAACTTTATTTCATTTAATGGGGATGAAGGATCGGACTCTTGCTAAAGTTTGATCATATCTGTTGAGCTAGGTGAAGTAGGCTTTTAAAAGTGTATTTATAGGCGTCATTGTTAGGGGAGGGGAAACTGTAGGTTTCAGGTTTTGAATGTTTGTCAGTTCTGCAGCTACATAGGTTGTTACCCAGAGCATAGTAATCCCCAGAACACGATCCAGACAGGCAGCTCCTGCACGGCCTGCGTCTTTGAATGGTATGTGAAGCTTACTTGATTCAGAGAAGGATTATAGCTTTGTTTATATGCCTCTGGAAGCAGTATAACCAGCTGGTGATATTTTGGGTGGTTTCGCATTTAGTGGTGTTGGAGCTGACATTGAGCACAAGGTAATGAGCCAAGCTTGACTGGAGGTGGCAATGTTCTGAGTCAGGTAGAGTCCAGCAGTGCTTACACCTTATAATTAGCATAGCTGTGTTTAGATCATCACAGAAGTCAGTGCTACTGTGTTTGTGTACTGCTGTGTTTCAGTGTATAACCTATACTGTGCCTAAGGTAAACTGCAAGCTACTGGGTCGGGGGTGGTTTATACAGGCTGCTAATAGTAGAGAAGCTTGATATTGATTGATGCATGCATATGTATGTACATCTGCAGCAGCAGCAGCTCAGCTGCTGTTTTCCTCTTGCTCTTGGCAGCCCCTCAGGTCTCTAGCAGGAGCAGCTTCTGGCCATTATTCTTGAGAGTGGTTAGCAGTTCACACAGAAGTGATCTGCAGACTGATGGCTGTTTCACTAAAAAACTTTCCCTGATAGTAAAAGGTGATGATTTTAAAATTACCCTTAAGCCAAAGTGGACTTTATTTTTTTCTGGCAATAAAACTTAAAACTTCCAGCATTAGGTTAAATTTTTTTAAACTTATCTTTGTATGGTGTTTTACTTTTGAAAACTCTATGGAATGTCTTTTCTGGTAAACCAAATGTAGGAATGACTGGTGTGGGGGTGTGTGTGTATAAAGGAGAGAAAATGTTTTATTTCAATTTCAAAATAACACTTGAATGGTATGAATTTATTTTAAAAAATCTTCAAAGATGAGGGGTTTTTATTTTTATTTTTCAAATAAATTTCTAAGTGAATCCTGATTCTGAGAATATTTTGGCTTCCTTTTTTCTTCTGCTTCCAAGACTGGATGTATAGCAAAGGTGATAGGAGCTTGCCAAATACTTTAATATTCCTGAAATAACGCTTTGGCCTGGGGTAATGGTAAGCCTAAATAAAAGTTTTCAACTTTTCAGCTAGTAGTGAAGTGTTTGGAATCACTAATGGAATGATAATCCTTATGACCTTGGAATACAGTTTTCTGTTTTCCCAACGAGGAGCTGAACACCTATGTTAAGGCCCTTGCTAAATCACACTGTTTTCTTTACCCACAACATCATTCCATTTGTCCTTTTGTAGTCTTTGGGGTAGTGGGAAGGGGAGAGTACCACAAAATGGTGATTCTGATTTGGGGGTATGTAAAATTGAAAATGATGACTGTTCTCCTGTCTGTTATCTCTTTCTAGTCTCCATTTGGAATGCAAGCAGAATATGCACATCCTCTGGAAACACTTATCCTTGGAACTGGCTTTTTTATTGGAATTGTTGTTTTCTGTAACCATGTGATTCTTCTGTGGGCATGGGTGATATGTCGCTTGATGGAAACCATTGACGTACACAGGTGAAATCCTTATTGCTTTTTAATAATTGCTTTTTCTCTTCTCCCTAAGTCTGTCTCAAACTTACCTGTCTCTTTCCCTGAGATTTACTGTTTATTTTTCACTGAAATACTTCTATGTGTCTTACAAAGGATGACACAGCCTGAACAGTTATCATTGTTTTCCGTTTTGAGGTACTGTTAATAGCAAATCTTGCTGATTAAAAGAGTGTAGACTATCAGCTAGAGCATCTCAAGGAGGGTTTCAGCAGCTAGGTGCCTCATTAGGATGTCTGGCTCTTGATATTTGGTGTATAAGTGAGCTTATGCATATTAGAACACCAAAAATCAATTACAAAAAGTAATATGCCAGCCAAGACGTCTTTCCATTTAATAGTTTGTCAGACAGTTTTCCTGGACAAGAGAAACTTTAGGCTATACAGCCACTGCCTGTCTTTAAAATAAACACATAAATAGCTTTTATTTGTTTGTTTGTTTATTGTAGATACAAAGGACAAGACTTCTGGTCTCTGTAGTAAAACTGACTTCTTTCAAATTTGGCTCCAAAATGCTAGTGCAAATTCCAGTAGTCTTAGTTGGGTTCATCTGCAAATGAATGAGTTTTTCTTTCCTGTGTTCAAGAGGAAGGGGACAGTAGGAGTTCATTTTTTAAATGCTAGTATTACACTTGACCTTGTATCTGTAAATATATTATGAAGCATACAGTGTATTATTGTAAGCTGAGTGTCAAGTGCTTTAGTGGAACATGAGCTACTAATGAACACATCATACAAGTCATTGCTGGTTTAGTTATGTATTGCTGTAGACTGAGAAGTATGTGTTGTGACATATCATAAAGTAATTGATGCAAAGTATGAATCTCCTTTAATAATTATTATTTTAGTTTGTTGTCCACATGAGGCATTCATAACAAATTACCTTGTGCTCTCCCCACTAGATGGTGGTAAGATGCTTTCCAGTACCGCTAATCAAAAGATTTGAAATCCCTCTAAAGCAAACTCTTCTGGTTTTAATATTACTTTAATCGTGTATTTTGAATTTTAAACATTTGAAGAACTTGCAGTAAGCTGAAAATAAGAGTAGAAGTACTACAGCTGTAGCTGATTTGAGATGCTGTTTGATGAGCAGCTGAGCCGATGTTCATAGCTTGTCACTAAAAAATAGTGTTATTTCTTATTCCTCCTTCCTAACTTCACTCTGAAGTCAGTTAAAGGTGCTAAGCCAGCAGGAAGTCAGCCACTGTGATTTTTTTAGGTGACTTGCTTAAATTCTTTTGTATTGCCTAGTAAACTGAGCTGAAAAGGTCAGCAAGTGCCAAAGCCATTGAGGGATAGTTTACAGAAGCATTTGGCTAGGAGAGGAGGAATCTTGTTTTCCTATTAAGCCAGCATTACAGTGATTACCTCAGGGCCTTATAATACCAAAAAAGTCATTTCTACAAAATAAAAAGAAAGTTAGTGTCCATATTTTGTGGTTTATGCTGGGAAAAATCCTTATAGTTGTTTGTTTGTTTGTTTGTTTGTTTTTCTCTCTCTCCCCTGTAGTGGCTATGATGTTCCGCTGAACCCTCTTCATTTGGTGCCTTTCTATGCTGGGGCCCGTTTTCATGATTTCCATCACATGAACTTTATTGGCAATTACGCTTCAACCTTCACATGGTGGGACAGAATCTTTGGTACAGACTCTCAATTCATTGCCTATAAAGAAAAAGAGAAGAAGCAGCAACTCATAATGAAGAAGAAGGCTAACTAAATTTCCAGTGTAAAAATTCTGATGCTAATACTGGTAGTCAACTTTTGCTTTTCTATAAAGCAAAATAGTGATTGGGTGTTAAGCATAAATCTTGTTCCTTGGCTACTAAGTGGTAGGGAAAAACAGCTAATTACACTGCAGTATCTTCCTAATGGGAATGCTTTCTATTTTATACGTAAGTACTGCATATATTTTAACTACAGATTTAAAGATGATGCAAAAAAAATGGAGATTACTTGTGTCTATCCTTTTTTTTTTTTTTTTTTTTTTTGTGGAAAAAAGATAAAATTCAGTTTTATCCTTAACGTTGCCCACTTTGGATCCAGGTAGAATTGTATATGTACACTGAAACGGGACTTAGTTTTTTTAAAATATATATTCATAAATTTGTAATATCAAATAGCAGAACATATTAAGTAGTATCGGCACTGTATTATTTAAATATTGGGTAAAAGTTGCTTAAAACCAAAACATCTGTTAATAGGAAGCTTGGAGAGGCCTTTTGCACATTCGATAATGCGAACTGTTAATAACAGAATACACAGCTAAACATGAGTTAGCAGAGACATTCCTGATCTAGATTTATTATGTTATTTTAGATTACAGGTAAAAAGAATGGAAGTTTTTATTTGAAGAAACTGGGTTTTGCTGCTCTTTAGAAGTTGGTCTGTCAGTGTACTTAGCATTTACATTACATTCCTCTCTATGTGTTGTAATTTGCTGAACTGACTTGTTGCTATATTTGCACTTGTGACTGATGAAATAAATGTGGCTTGGTTTGATGCGTGTATTATACCTTTCATATGATTTTTAATACAAACCTGTGATAAAAAACATGTAGGATATAGCATCTTACTCTGTTCATCTGTCTAATGAAGAAGCATTATTTCTGTTAGTATGGTCTACAACAGCTCCATCTATTAAACTACTTACAGAGGCAGCAGCAAGAAATGGAAACGGAGAACATCTTGTAAATTCTGCTGGTTCGTGTGTTGAAGGACTTGGATACGTAGCTACTCAGTGTAGCGAAAACTTTTGGGCCAAGTGCATTCTCAAGTTAAGCTACAGCTTTCACAAAGTAGAATCTCAAAATCTACTACTTGAGTTGTACTAGTAGAAAAAGCAGTAGTCTAATATTGTTGAATCTACTCTAAATATTTGTCTGTTGCACAGGAAATAACAGTGGAAGTATTTAAGAGGGGCTTAAACTCTTAGAAAGATCTTGCACTTTGTATTTTAATGTCAGCTGCTCTTCAGACTTCAGATACCACTTCATCTCCCTGTAAGTCCTTTAGAGATGTTTACAGTGTTTTGCTTACTTGAGACCACCTGAATTTTCATGCTTCTTCACATGCAGTCTGGTGTAATACTCAAAACAGGCACTCCTGTGAAAGTGCAGATGAGATCAGGCTTCTAACAAAAAAACAAGGTGTTAATGACATTCAGAGTGATTCAAATATTACTTGAGATGTGGGAGTGGTTCAGATTCCTCCTCTGCATGTGTTTTGTAGAAGCTTTTACTTCTTTATCTGTATCCCTGTTGATATTTGATGTTCTTCCCCTTCCCTCTAAAAGGAAGTAAAATACTTGACTGTAGCAAGTGAATGGAAACTGAAATCCCTGTATCGTTCAGTTTTTAGCAGGGACTTGTACTTAAGACTTCCTGAATCCATATGCACTGCCAGCCTGAACTCTCCATGGTGGAAGTGACCTCTTTAATCAGATTTCAAAGATGGCCGTTATCCTCTTTGCTTTGTCAACTCCCACTCTCATCCTGCAGCTGCAGTTATACTTAGCTTCATTTTACTGAACCCCCAGCCTAAAAATACAAGGAGCTTTCAGTGCTTCAGATTTTCCCTGTGTGCATGATTCTATTCACTGGTTCTCAGCCCGCTGGCTTGTGCCTATACACACACTGTTGCAAAATTGTGTACAACTGTGAGCCAATTGCTTAAATACTTCAGTAAAGTATCTGTAAAAGCTTGGCGCCTCCTCAGCTATTGGAGAGCTGAATCGGACGTCTACAAGCTTGATAGGATGACTTACAAAGTTACAATGTATGTTCCATTCTTCAAGACGTTTTGAAAATCAGGAATGTAATTTTAACACATTACTTATGCCATCTTTTTAGGTAGTGCATGTGGGGGTTTTTATGTTCTTTGCTCATTACTTGAATCCATATTTTTCTGACAGCTGTTGCTGTTTCAGGTTTTTGGGGCTATTTTATGTACATCTTTAGTGTACAATGTGATCACATTGTTGCTTTTGATTCTCTTTCTTTAACAAATCCCTAGAGAATTATGCAAGCTGTGCTTTATAATTTTTTTTTTTTTTTTTTTCTGAAAAAATGTGCCCACTGGACCTCTCAACACAGGAACTTGCATTTGAAAATGACAGGCTTGTTTTGCTGCAGGACTCAGACCTGCATTCTGCCACGGCCCCACCACCTTTTCAAAAGCAGAACCTTGTATTTATTACTGAACACCATGCTCCCTGGTAAATGACCTACCTTGTTACTATGTATCGTTTATGCATATCAAAAACTGTGAGGCAATTACATTTTTGAAGTTTTAGACTTTTATTTAACAAGACTGCACTGGGGGTTTTTTTCTGATGTTTAGTGAGAGAGGCTATGAGTATGTGGAGCTCTGAAAACTAAGAGAGTTCTGTGCAATAGAAAAAAAATGAGAGCAATAAGGGTAATGGTTTTTGGCTCTTCGCAAGGCACAACAAAACCTTACACAATCTGTTGTCCTTTATCCTCTTTAGCAAGGAGGCAGATTTAACTCTTAAAAGTGGTAGGGTAGAGGGGAATAAGTGGGGGAGCAACATTTTCCACAACTTAATCTTTTCCTGAAAGTCCAGTTTAGTTTAAGTAAGGCTCATCTGTGGGAAACAGCAGCTTGCACTGTCCCTTAGGATATGACAATAATTAAGTCCCATGAAAGCCATGAATTAATTTCTTGGGTTTTGTGTCAAAAAAACATGAGAACTCAAAAAGTATAATAAATTGTTAAGATTAGGATTGTAAAATAATCAACTGCTTTTGGTTGCTGATGTGGAATACTAAATAAGGAGGTTTATATTACACTACAGCACAGTTTGCCAGAAAATGTTAATAGTGATTGATACTATGATTATATTTGTAGATTATATGACTTCATTTATTTTCCTCACTGAGTTTATAATAAATGACTGCTGAGTGTTTTAAGATCATTTTAAAGAAAAGTGCTGTGTTTCTAGATTTTTAACATTCATTTTTATTGAAAAATGATATTGTTGAAACTACAGATAGTTACTGCTGGCAACAGTGTCTGGTTCATTGCCTCCAAATCTCCATCCCGTTACTGTTCCCTCTCTCTCTCTGTCAGCTGCAGCCTTCTGGTAAATCTCAGCCATTGAAACCTGTAACTGGCAGGTCCAGGGAGAAGGCAACTTTTTGCCATTGGTTCTGGCTATAACTTTCTATCTGTGAAGGTAATAAACACAGCGGTCAAATCGCTTCTGATGTCTTGTTTCAGCTGTAGATACCAGAACTGCATATCCAGATCATTGTCTCTAATACCACCTTGGTGGTATAATCACATCCATCCTCTTAATCATTGTCCTTCCGTCTAAACATTCAAAGATAAAATTAGCTGTTCTGCAGCATTGCACTGGAAAATATGGCCAAGTTACCCATCTATTGTGATCTCTCGATGCTTCTAGCCATGCTGCTTGCCAGGCCATTACGAGCGTGTTTTATATTTCTTGTTTTTAAGTGTAACTTGCAATTTGCTGCTCTGAAATAGTTAAATGTGCTTGACTTACCAAGTAATCTAAATCATAGTCCAGTGTTCCTTTTCTTTGTCATCCACAAATTTTAATTAGTTTTGATTCACATTTATGTCATCACTGAATAAATTAGCCCCCGGACTTGAAATACCAGTCCCTGTGGAAGACCAGAAGAATGTTCCTGTTAGATAATGACTCACCACTTAAAAAAAACAAACCCTGCCAGCCACTTTTGCAAACTCTCACAATGGTCCTGCATGGTAGTTTCTCTGTGTGTTTCTTTCTGAGTGTTTGGTGCTATAGCCACACCACCTCTCAGAAACAGCATTGCAGGTCAGTGTCCAGGACCTAGTGTCACCCCAGGAGCAGTGATTACTCCTGCAAACTGAAACAAGGGGCCGCAATAAGCCACGGCCATTTGTGTAGGCTTGCAGTGTGCAAGTGCGAATGTCGGGTACGTTTTCTATGAAATTATGGGTGGGAGTGTTGATCTGCTCGAGGGTGGGAAGGCTCTACAGAGGGATCTGGACAGGCTGGATCAATGGGCCGAGGCCAACTGTATGAGGTTCAACAAGGCCAAGTGCTGGGTCCTGCACTTGGGTCACAGCAACCCCATGCAGCGCTACAGGCTTGGGGAAGAGTGGCTGGAAAGCTGCCTGGCAGAGAAAGACCTGGGGGTGCTGGTTGACAGCCGGCTGAATATGAGCCAGCAGTGTGCCCAGGTGGCCAAGAAGGCCAATGGCATCCTGGCCTGTATCAGAAATAGTGTGGCCAGCAGGAGCAGGGAGGTGATTGTTCCCCTGTGTTCGACACTGGTGAGGCCGCACCTCGAGTACTGTGTTCAGTTTTGGGCCCCTCACTACAGGAAAGACATTGAGGTGCTGGAGTGTGTCCAGAGAAGGGCAACCAAGTTGATGAGGGGCCTGGAGCACAAGTCTGATGAGGAGCGGCTGAGGGAACTGGGGCTGTTTAGTCTGGAGAAAAGGAGGCTGAGGGGAGACCTTATCGCTCTCTATAACTACTGAAGGGGGGTTGTAGCGAGGTGGTTGTCGGTCTCTTTTCCCAAGTAACAAGTGATAGGATGGGACGAAATGGCCTCAAGTAGCACCAGAGGAGGTTTAGTTTGGATGTTAGGAAAAATTTCTACACCAAAAGGGTTGTCAAACATTGCAACAGGCTCCCCAGGAAAGTAGTTGAGTCACCATCCCTGGAGGTATTAAAAAGACGTGGTGCTTAAGGACATGGTTTAGTGGTGGAATTGTCAGTGCTAGGTTAACGGTTGGACTCGATGATCTTAAAAGTCTTTTCCAACCTAAACAATTCTATGATTCTATAATTCTATGAAATTTAAGTTGCAGTCTATAAAGAGGCTCTACGCAGAATTGTTACATGTATAAGATGTTCACCACCCCAGCAAGAACACAGTAAGCTCTTAAATACTGGGTAGGGTTGAGTTTCAGTAACATGGGTGTCACCTAACAGGTGGAGGCAATAAAAGATTCAGTCTTGCAGTACATAACTGGAAGGAGTGTTTTTTTTCTATTCCCTTTCTGTAACCTCCTGCGTAACTGCCCCATCTGTATTTGGATTTTTAAAAATTCATTCTTTCTTTGTTTAAATTTTCTTTGACCTGCCTTATGTTAAGCCTGTTCTCAAGCTATCAAGCTACTGGAAAAGCTGCAACTTTCTATATCAACCCTGTTTTGCAAGCATCCAAGAAATAGAGCCACTGATTTGTGCAAGACATTTTGGAGGCTGGTAATAGAAGCTTCTGTCTTGAAGACATAGCTTCAGGTTTAGTATGCGTATATAATCAGCACTGAGAGAAGTTTTGTAAAAGCTTCTAAGAGCTCACAAGTTATCTCTACCTAGTTGCTTGGTAATTTGTGAACACTGAGATTAGCTGTTCTCTGTTCTAATTACATTGGAGCTATTCTATTCCTATCATTAATTTCTTAATTGAAACCCTTACCACCTTTTATCTGGTCTTTTAGGACATATATGGTCTGTAGCTGTTTTTTCTGTGTTTTTTCTGGTTTTTCTAGTTGTGCTGTGTTAATACCCTGATTAGTCTTTCAGAATTTTTCCAAGGCTTGAAAA
Organism: Haliaeetus albicilla; assembly: GCF_947461875.1. Taxonomy (NCBI): domain Eukaryota; kingdom Metazoa; phylum Chordata; class Aves; order Accipitriformes; family Accipitridae; genus Haliaeetus; species Haliaeetus albicilla. The sequence continues at coordinate 40,888,492 of NC_091483.1, forward strand.
TGCAATATAACTGGATATTAGCAAGCCAAAGACAGCCCTCCTCAGAGGGGGGCTTAAAGACCAACTAGTGATTTAGCCTTGCTGATCTCAACATGCTTCTCCCTTATGCGTTATGTTCAGCATCCTACTTGCTTATTATTATTAGAAAACACTCTCTTCCTCCTGTGGGATAGTGCACCCTCTCACTTCTTTCAAATACAAACTAGAGAAGTTTATTGAGTATTTCCATGGCACAATTATTAACAGTAATTTGTTATTAATAGCATAAACATCTCATCTCCATCATAGATTGTTTTTAGGATTTCTGTTGTTCCTAATGTACTTCTATTGTTTCTAATGGACATAGTGTTAGGGTTCTCATTTTGGTTTATAGAAGAAAGTAGTTGCCTCAGCCTGCTTGTCTTGCCACACAAATGAAAAAAGTTATTTACTCAAGTCTTGTAAGCAGAACTCTCTGACTGTGAGGGTTTTCTGGAAGATTTATTTATATACTTGCTGGTGAATCATGATTTGCTGAAAAAGACAGATTCAGGCAAGTCAGAAGTATTTGAAAATTTGAATCACATTTAGCAAATTGTTTTGGCCAAAAGAATAGAGTGATATGTAAATATATATGAATATTATATATATGTTTGTGCATGTGTATATATATATTTGTCTATAAATAAGTATTTTTGGGAACGTCAATGAAGTTTTCTTCACCATTACCAAATTATTTAGACTGCGTCTGTTAGCAAAATATAATCTACTATTCGGTGTCATATACAGACATAAAAGAGAGGTAAACCAGATTTGAAATCTGCTGATCAGGACACTTTTCTGGACAGGGGGCTCTTGAGCTCTACTCCCTGCTCTAATTAATATTATTAGCTTACAAGGCCATACCCCAGAGCCTGGTTATGCATATAGGCTGGGGATGCCCTTGGGGTTAGAGTAATTCCTCTGAGACTAAGGCAAGTGCCAAACCTTTTTCCATATTACAAGGAAGTTTGGCCTTTGCCTGTGATGATAATCGTCATCTCTGAACTATGGAGAATAGGAGGAGGGATTGGATACAAAGGAACTCATCAATTTATTCCTCCTGCTCAGTTCTGCGAATGCTTCTATGCTCTCTGAGAATCTAATCACTGTTTCTTAATCCCTTATTAAAAAGAAATTAGTACATATGAACTCAAAATGAAATATTTCGTAATATAGAAAATGTCCTGTTTTACACAAGATGTGTACATGCATGTGTTTTTATAAGTACTCATCCCCTTAATTTTTTAAGGGGTAGGGGGTTAATAAGTATGGAAATTAATGTAAATCCATTCAGACCTAGTTGTGAGTCTAATTTTGTGTAGTGGAATAATAATCCACTGCTTGAAGAGATTAAAAGAAATAGATTATTTCTGAGCCTACTTCTATCTTTTAGTGACGTTGTATTTTGGGTAAGTAAATTTGAAGGGAAGCCAATGAGAGTTGCTACACTGCACAAGGTTTTTTTTGACTGATCAGAAAGTTCTCCCAGAAAATGATACTGTAAGTCTCAGTTCACAGCATCAGCAGATTTGTTTCCTTTGTGTATAAGGTGCAAGGGAAAGTGATGAAGAAAACAAGGAATACCTAGCCTGTGATGAATGTAGCCGACAAAACTGATAAAGAACGTGAATCTTGAATGCTACGTCAGCTACCTTTATTTGCAGTTCATTTTGGAGCTCTGAGAGCATTGCACATATTGCACATAATTCTAAAGTGGCGTGAAGTCATAAACAAATTTGTAATACAATTCATGCTGTTAGGGAGGAGAGAAGTCAGAGGGATGGCACTTCCGTGATCCTAAATGTGAACAGTGATCTTGGTAAGAGAAAACAATGTATCAGGGAGCCTCTGTACATTCAAGTCTTGCAAAATGCTTAGAGCAAATTTGCATTTGCGTTGTCACAACCCCAGAGCTAATGTGACATGATATGATAGGTCTCTCCCAAAGTTTTCTAGCAGTAAGAACAGAGAGTTGAAGGCTCCAAGAAGTGCTCTGAAGGTGCCTTTGCACACGGTTGCTTTCCTGTAACCCTGGAATTAAACTGGGCAGAGAAGCTTCTGAACCCAGTTGGCTTTGAAGGGTGGTAAGGACTGGGTGAGCTGGCCTTTGGTTCTTGCTATGAAGAAACATGTCAAATAATCCAGGACAGTCAGTAAAGGACACTGAAAGTTAGCAAGTATAGGTGAATATATAAGTATCTGTATATAGTAGTTGCATTTTCAGGTCTGAGTTTCAGATGCTGGATGAGTTTCTGAGCTGGTATATCACCAAGCATCAATGCAGATGTTCTCCTAGAAGACATTATTTCCATTTTCTTCTTGGTCGGAACTAGACAATCAATAATTTAGGAAAACATCCATAGGATCACAAAGAATTATTAACAAATCTTCCTGAAAACTGATTCAGTATAAATTGGTGATTGAAGGGGATGTTATACGGGCTCACCCTTTTAGATCAGAAGAGCAGGGTAAAACACGTATTAAATTATTGAGGACAAGATTCTATTTGTAGAAGGATGAATTGGATGCGTGATTTTCAAACTTTTCAATATTTTGAACCTCTCAAAATTTCCCAGTGAGGCTTTGTGTCCTTTAAAAATAATAAAAAAACCCCCTGATGTGGAAGTTGCTCTTTAGCATTTAGCCTTTTGCTTTTATCAGTTGTCCTTGACAGGCTGTTTCGATGCAGTCTAAACACCTATGCTTATAAAAACAGCTTGAAAAAACAGATGGCTTCAGAAGTCCTGTAGCAGAGACTGTGATTTATTATTCTATTGCGAATGGTTCCTCACAAGAGCATTCCCATTGAACGTAACGGGATGTGCTCTTTAAGTATTCTCAGTGTCAGAAAGTAAGTCTTGCTTTATCCTTCGCTTTCCGAGATGCAGCAAAACTACCTTATAGCTGATGAGCGCAGCAACCCTATAGATGATGTTTTATCGCTCTCCTTGTGAGGTCAGTGAAAGACGTTCGTGTTGTTCTGCGATAGTACTGTCGGAATCTCTCACGGAGCGCTCTGTCTGCTCACTTAGGTTTTTGACAGCGGGTGGTGCACTCGGTGGGACTGCGCGAATGCCGCGCAGGATGAAAGGATTTCACGGAGCAAGATAAAGACGCAATGTAGAAAACGTGCTTTTTTTTTTTTTTTCCCTCGGCCGCATACTGGTTGATGAAAACAGCTTCAGTGCCTTTCGCCCGCACCTTGCGGCTCCGGTACGGCGGGGCCGCGCACACGCCTCCGCCCTCCGCGGGGAGCTCTCGCTCCTCCCGCCGCGGCCCGCGGAGACGGGCGGAGCGGCCGGTCCCTGCCGGCCCCTCCCGGTCCCTGCCGGCCCCTCCCGGCCCCTCCCGCTCCCTCCCCTCGCCTCCGCCCGCCCCCCGCTCCCTCCCTCTCTCCCGCCGGGGCCGGCGGCAGCTGCGCGGCGGCGGGCAGGCGGGATGGCGGTGCGGGTGCGGGTGCGGGTGCGGGTGCTGCTGGCGCTCTGCGGGGTGCTGGCCGCCTGCCGGGCGGCGGAGCCGGGGCCGGGGGCGGCGGTCGGGGTCGCCAGCCGGCGGCGGCGGCTGAGCGCCGAGGAGGGCATCTCCTTCGAGTACCACCGCTACGCCGAGCTGCGGGAGGCGCTGGTGGCCGTGTGGCTGCAGTGCCCCGCCATCAGCAGGATCTACACGGTGGGGCGCAGCGCCGAGGGCCGGGAGCTCTTGGTCCTCGAGGTCTCCGACCGCCCCGGCGAGCACGAGCCCGGTAAGAAGCGGGGGCGGCGGCCGGCGGCCCCCGGCGATGCCCGCACCTGGCGGCAGGTAGCGGCCGGCCGCGGCGGAGCGGCGCGGTGCGGAGCGGTGCGGTGCGGAGCGGTGCGGAGCCGCCGCTCTGGGCCCGGGGTCCGGCGGCGGCGGGCAGACGCCGTCCCGAAATATTGGCTGCGGCAGTGGCTGGCGCCGATCGGCCGCGCTCAGCGCGAACGCGTCTGTAAGGCTCCGTCGCGGGGTTTAGCGCCCTGTTAAGGAGAGGGGCGCGCGGCGTTCCCCGCAAAACATCGGGAGATCAGCAGCAGCAGCAGCCGCCGCCGGGAACGAGCACGCTCCCTTCTGCTCTGCAGGCAAGCACCTGGTGCAGATGTGCTGACAGGGAAGGCGTTGGCCTCCCCGCTTCCCCGGCACGAACCGAACTGTCGGGGCAAAAAACCAGCAGGTATGAATGTGCCTGTGCCAGCTGTGTAACGCGGCCGGGCTGCCCGCGGAAACCGTGCGACCGCTGCACGCTACCGGTCTTTGCACTGATGTCTCGGGAGACGTGGTTTTGTGTAGCTGGGGTCTGAGACCCTCTTTTTATGAAAGGGGATGTTATCGATGCCGTGCGTTTGTTTCGTGCCTACGAGCGTGCATTTTTCATCGTTTCCCATTTCAGAATTGACGGTATCGCTTATGTCTAGATGTGAAAAGGCTTCATCTTGAAAGCTGCTCAGTACCTGAGGCCCAACCATAAGCCACCTGCAGCCATGTCTTCACATTTCCCTTGGTAGGTCACAGACGAGGTCTGCAAGTCCGTGATTTTTAGGTGGAGACGTGGCTTCCGTGGGTCTCTGGGGATTTGGTCTGTACAGTTAGTGCTTAGTGTTCTGCTTTATGACCTGAACGTAACCTTGCTTCGCATCCTCAAGGGACTCAGGTTTTTACTGCCTGCGTTAGGGCTACTGATAAAACTTAGAGATTATAGGATACTGGACATAAGGAAGACAGAAGAGGAAGGCAGGGTGGCAAAGCATTGTCTTGAGAAGAAAAATATACGAATTTTAGAGAAATTTGAAAAATTTCTTTGCGGTATGTTGCCATCTCAATATGAGAGCCGATCCTGAAGCTAAGAATTAATCTATTGCCACTACGTGATTTGCACGCTAGAATGATAGGCAATTATAATTGTGACTTTCTGTTACTGTCGGGCGCAGTCGCTACAGCTTATTTAGTTGGCACCTCTGTCAAGCCAGCTGAAATGGGGACAAAAAGAGCACTCTGTGCAGTCTGAGATGGGGCTGTGGCTCTTCCTAGAGACACGCTGCTTCTCCTGTTGGTGTCAGTGATGTGGGAAAGGGTTTATCATTGGGCCCAAGCAAAAGAGAATCCAACTGTATGTCAATGACCGGTAACAAACTGCAGAAAAGAAAATTTCCTATGGATTGCATCCACGTATAAGCTACAGCGAATGTCAAGCATTTCCTAGAATGTGCTCTGTCCCTCACAAAGGGAGCCCTATAGGTGAAAATGCCACATGTGGTAATGTCCAAATCACATGTCAGGGAATGTGATGAGTCCTGGCAATCTTTAGTGGGGGATGCTGAAAATGCTGGGGTTTTGCAGAGGATTAACCAGGGTTTGAACCCGAGCAAATTCATTGTTTTATTTCAATCCTCAGTTTCATTCTGTGAGTTGCTGAGCTTTTCTCCAAAAGTGGAGAGCTACTGCAGCTTTTGCTGTCTGCAGTGGCACATGAGAGAAACTCAGGGTCTTTTTAGGAAGGGCAACGAGCCAGACCCTGTGCCTAGTTATGGTTGTGCTCCTTTGAAATAATTGTAAAGGCACTGATAACATCCCTGCTTCTTTGTTACAGAGGCTAAGCACCTACGTATTATGCTAATGGTTGCAATAGAGCTGTTTTCTTCTTAATAACGTGCCCTTTCTTCTACTGTGTAGTAAAAAGTAGCACTGTTTATGTTTCTATGTGATCTTTTTTAAGCTGTGAAGTAAAAGAAGTGGAGCCTTGTACCAGCCTTGGCAGGAAATACGAGGCTGATCCAGCAGCTCGTACCTGAGGGGGGATCCTCACTCACTCTGAGCATCCACGCTTGGTTCCCAGGCCAACAACGGGAGTAAGGATATTTTGTGTGATTAACGCTTGCAGGATCAGGACCTGATTTATCATCATGTATTATTAAAAAATGATACAGAGATTCACAGACACTCGCATACATATAGTTATTTTTTCTTTTTTCACAACAGGCTAAGAAGTTGTTATTCCTGAACATAATCTGTTCCTACAAGATATCCTGAGTGTCATGGGGTTTATTTTTAAATATATATAAGTATAAATGAAATATATGCTGCGGCTCATACGTTTATGGCCCACAGAGAGAGAGCTCATGCTTCTAGAAGCCTGGTGAACATGCAGCGATGATACCTGAATTATCTAGTGAGCCGCTGCAAAAACAAAAAGAATGTTTCTGTTCACTTAGTAAGCAAGTTGGTAACAAAATAAATCAGGAGAGTGTCAGCAGAGCATCAGTAAAGACTCTGTACTGAGTAAAGAGGCTTTGTACTGAGTAAATTGACTACTGCACATATATGCATAAATTGCATAATCATGCATATTGCATGGCTGTGCAGTGCTGTGTGAATGCATTTGATCTTAGGCAAGCGTATAAATCAACTTTAATTTTAGAATATCAGCTATTTTTGAAAATGAATCTCTATTATATGTGCAATATTTGAAAAAAATGCATGAGAGAAATAGGAAAATTTTAGAAATGTGCTTTAGATTTCCAAAGCAACTGGAACAAATCCTTAGTGAACAAAGCAATTGGAAGGAATTGTTAAGGCGTCATCTTTTGCTGGGGTAAATATACTTTATGAGGATTTTTTTTTGAAGTCCTGATACTGCGTTGGAAGCCAGAATGACTCCATATGAGCCACTCTGGTTTCTTGCATAAGCACACAAAGTGTCTTGGCAGATCTTGGACACCCGGATTAGTCACTTGGAAGATGTGAACTGAGCCTTCACTGAGCTCTTCCCAGGGACATGCTAAATGCCAGAAGCGTGAGACTGCCTAAAGTTTCTGAGCCTACATTAAATACTCAGAGAATGTGCCATCTTCTCTGCAAACTTGAACACCATGCTACCTGTGCTTCCTCTGTGGTTCATGGCAAACAGAGTTTGGTCTAATATTTCACAATTTTGTTTTTTTGTGGCAGCAATTTCTTTAGGCTGATACTGCACCCGTATGGGAGATTAGAACCTGCAATTGCTGATGGAAAAGAAACCCTTGAATAAGGAGAAGCAAAACCCGGAGATGAAGATATTTGAACTTGAACAGTTTTATACTGAGGCAGCTGTTCTGTGCAGATAACCTCACTGAGTCGGTGGGGACTAGATGGTTAAGGCAGAGGAATGCTTGAATGAAAATGTATCAGTGGTTAGGTGTAGAAGGTGTTGTATGAACCTAGACTGTTAGTGATCAAAACATTTTGCAGTAGCTTTGATAACCTGAGAAAATATAATTTTGTCCCTGTGCTTGCCAAAAATTGGCAAAGTTGACAGAAGATGGCGGACAGCAAGGTGAGATAAAGCGAGGAGAAAAAGATTGTGGGAAGTTGATGATGCACCAAGGGAAAACAGAGGACAGTTGATAGTAAAGCGCAGATTATTTCTGGGACAAACGAAACAATATTTTGCCTTGATTCAGGTGCAGGAGAATACTGACTACTCCTGGGAGAGGAAGTAAGCTCTTGCTTTGGATGTCTGATGTTCTGTTGAACAAACACCCAATGGATGCTGATTTCTTGAGGCTTTTTTTAATACCATAACTAACCTTATTTTGAGCATAATGTATTTGTATTCTTTAATAGCAATGAAATATATTTAGAATTGATTAATGCCAAAAACAGTTCCTCCACCGTTAATGTTCAGCCACTTGTTTAGGCATGCTGCCACTTCTGACTCATTTGTACCATTGATTTCGGTGGTGCGAGATCAGTCCCCTCCACTACTGCTTCATTTTGAACGTGAAAACAAAACATTCTCATAATTTCAAGATTCCTAAGTTGTTTTTTTTCTGTTTACTTGAAACAATTGCAGACAAAAATTTCTCTCAACTCCTGCTTTTTTTAATAAATTACTAAAATTTTTATAGTGGTTATTTTTCAGTGTTTAGTTTTGTGAAGAAATCCTCAAAGTAAGGCTTATTAATTGACTGGTTACATGTATTACAGGTACAGGGTCTGAACATTACTTTTGCATCAAATGGAGGGGAGAGAGGATGGATAAAAATACAGATTTTGTGGCAACAAAATGATCTGTAAATTTGCGACATTTTCATCAAATTGTTCGTACTAGCGAAAAGGAAACAGAAGTCCTGAAAATATCAGAATGGCGGTTTGGAAACAAAATATTTCATGTTTTTTCAAAGCAGCATTTAATTTAGAAGGTTTTTTTCAATGTTAATGATTTTATTGTTCATCCTTCTCCCCACAAGCAACTTTAAAAATACTTCGAACAGAAGGAAAAGGTTTATTTGTAGTTGAGCGAAACATCTGATTTTCTAGAAAATGACATACTTTGGGCTTTCCAAGTTTCAAACAACACCAAAACGTTGTGAGCTGGTAAGGCAGGAGCACACTGCGCATGAGGTGAGCAGCACAGTTGTGACTCGGAGCGTTTGCAGGACCCTGCGGGTGTGACTTCAGTCAATTTTATGAGGTGCAGCTCAGCTACATTAATCCTTGGACCCGTCACTTTATCAAAGACCCCGTTTGGCACGGTGAGGAAATGGCTTGGGTGGGTCAGTGCTGGCACTGAGCCTAAATCAGCTGCTTGACTTCCCAAATTGCAGCTCCTGTACTGGCCTCCCCAAAGTCGCCCAACATTAGGCTCCCGGTTTCTCAGACTCCGGCCCTGCAGTGCTGGAGCTGTTTCCTCCTGCAAAAACATAATTAAAGGGTGACTAAAAAAGAAGTGAAAAACATGCCTCTAATGTATATTAATGAATGGGGAAATCCAAGATCCGTCTGCTAGTACAGAAACTGTACCTAGGTTTTTTTCTGTCATTGAAGTGCTCCCTCATCCAACTGTGGCACCAGCCATGTGTGCTAATACTTTCTGTGATAAGAAATTGTGATAAGTAAAGCTGACAAATTCACAGGGGAAAAAATTGTTGGCCGTAATGTTTGTATTCCCCTGCTGCACAAACCCCATTTTTTAATATTTTTAAAATGATTGTAATTTAAATGACTCTGCAGCCATTCCAGAGAACCGCGAGCAAGTGCTGCTCTTTGAAAAAGAGAAACAGCAGCAGCAAGAAGAAATAAACTCGCGGGAGGCTGCCGTGATTTCAGCCCAGCGTGGGCAGGAATCTGCTGTGCTGCCTTAGTGCAGGAGCCCAGGAGGGGGGAGCCCACTCAGTATCACCTGTGGGTCTCATGGGCAGCCCCGCTTCAGATGGGCGAATGCAGCGCTCGGGTCGGCAGCAGGGTGTTTTAGCAGTGGTGATGTCAGAAAGCATGCAGCTCGTCTCTTGGTTACGGTGATGTCATCAGATGCAGCCGTTCCAATTTTATCACTTACGATTAATTGCACTTGATTTTCTAAAGCTTCTCTTCCTTACACTTGGGATTTGCAAGTAAAAATCTTGTGAGCTCTTCGCCGGCCCCTGTTAATATTTCCCAATTTTGCACAGCATTAATACAAATTGTATATGACAAGAGCTTGTTATTAAATCTAGGTATTAGAGAGCAGACCTAATTTTTGCATGCTCGAGGTTTAAGCAGAGTCCAGTTTTTATCAATGGCCACTCGTTTAGCATTCCCTTTCTGAAGGGAGGTGTTGAAGGATATGGGGCTAGTCGTTGGTAAATGCGAGCGCGCCAAGTTCGTATTCATCCAGCTGCATCGCATAAAGGTAGGGGCTGTAAATAGGTGGATATAAGCAAACCACTTCGTGTCAGGAGTACAGGAGATGCTGTGTGTGTGATGACCACGTTATGCTGTCGCATTTTTCGGTCAGCTGTGGTTCAGCTTCTGTCCTTCTCGCATGGCTTATGTTTGCAATCCTCTTTAAGGCAAGCTGCTCTTCGGGCAGCAGGGTAACAAGAGGACCCTCGGCGCCAAACCGAGAGCGCGAGTGGGGCAGCTGCTGGTGTCTCGGCAGGGATATATAAAAGAAACTGCAGACTAAAACGTGGTTGAACTCTTATACATGTAGCCGCCTACATTTGGATCTTTTCTTTCCTTCGAGCACCAGGGAACAGATTTGCTTTCAGAGCTTGTGAGGACATTCCGGCTTTCCCATCAAACATCACAGGGGATGTGCTACCGACTTGTCTTCTGGGAGTGCTAATCTGGGGCTGGTCGTACCTCGCTCATTCCGCAGAAGACAGAGGGGCTGTAATTAACTTTCCAGCAAAATCCCTTATGGGCTGTAGTGTCACTTAGGGTAGTCCCCCTGGAGTCTCCCAGGCAGGATTTGGCCTGGAGTAGTCTCTGGCAGCACGATTTTAATGCTGCCTGCGTTCGGAGTGGCGTGTCCAGTGTCCTTCGCAGACTGTGTAGGTTGCGCAGGTCTCGGGAGGGCTGTAGGATTTGCTGGCAATAAGATGGCTGTCTGTACGTGCTGAGCGAGTTTTTTAGAAGCATCTGTTTCATTGTTAAGAGCCTTGAATAACTTAATATTTTTTTAGAATGTACTTCGTAACATGCGGTTTTTTTGAAAATAGATTTTTCTTCCTTAATATTTTTGTTCTTAAATAAATAATATTTCCGTAATATTTCTGATTTCATCCTACCTCAGTTTTGATGTTCAGCTAAAATAAAGGTGTAGAATACCAGGAGAAAAATGTGCTCACAAAACTCTGGTCAAAATCAAGGAGAGGTAGGCATGTTTACAGATCACATTCACAGCTAGTTGTTAATGCCATTCATGTTCCCACTGAAGTCAATGGAAATTCACAGTAAGTGTGGCTAGGCAGCTGTGCTAGGCAGTCTCTGCAGTGTTTCCTGGAGATACAATACCTTTACTCCAAATTGCTTCACTGGCTGAGGTATTGAAAGACTTCTCTTTTTTTTTAGATGACTAAAAAAGGGTTAAGAGAGGCTGTGTGCTACCTGCAAAAACACTGTAGATCCCAGCTACTGCATCTCAGAAGTTTCTCTTTTATTTGCTGGAATAACACAAAGGGCAAACAAGCTGTAGTAAAAAGGGCTGTAATCATTAGGAATAAACATGACTCCATAGAAGGCAACTGTTCTATTTTTCAGGCTTAAAATTAGTCTGAGTATGCAGAGCATTCAGAGTTTGTTGATCTGACCCAGGCTAGTTTTGACAACCCCGCTCCTTTTGAAAGAGTCGATTACTTTAATTTCTTTTAAAGAGAAGAGTTGTCATCACCTCCCACACCTGCAGAATGCCTTAACAGTTCCCAATGAAAACAGGAGGTGAGCCTGTTTTGCTGTTGGTTTGGATTAAAGGGATGTTTTATTATGGTGACATTAACACGAACTCCAGAGAATTAATGAGCAGCCTATAAAGCACAGGGATTTCCTAAGCTTTTGTGAGACATTTTGTTAAAGGCAGTAAATTGTAATTGTGTGATTTATCAAAATGTGCCCTCATTAGTATATTAATTCTTGATTTACTTTATTCAGGAGAAACTGTTTATTTTTCTATAATTTAGTGATCAATATCCCAAGCCTTTAAATTACACAGAGGGTGAAAAGTGCAAGACAGGTCGTTCTATGTCAGAATAAACACAAATTTTGGGTTGTAACAATGAAGTTGCTACTAGGGTCAGCCAATAATTTAGTACTAAAACTAATTTAGAATTAGTTCTGTGTTCATTCGACCTAATTTTTGTTTTCAAAGGTGGTACATGATTTCGAAGCTTACATGCTGTGCATGCATGTTCATGCTATAATCTCCCTTTGCTGGTTAGCAGGTAGACCTCTTGGTTGGGCTGCAGTGCCCTCTAAAAATGTCCGTTTTCTCTACTGACTGTAAAAGGAGCCAACATTGGGCAGGCTTCTAACTTAGGAACGTGTGCAAGAGCTTATGGTGAAGACCTGATGAATCCCAGCCTTCGTGTGTCATCATCAAAGGTACCTTGTTGTGCTTTACATGCTTGCTTTGTGAAACACACTATTTATGAACCCTGTCTGATCTTTTCTCAGCAGATTAATTTATACTGTTAAGTCTTCATACCTATTTTAATTCATGTTCCACTTAAAAAAAGTGATGTGTCGCATCTTTTTTTGGTCTACATTTTCTTTTTAAACAAAAGTCTCATGCATGTATTACCACAGACTCTTGCTTATTTTTTTTCCCATTGAGTTGGGAATTAAACTGGAAAGAAGGCTTGTAGCTGAATTCTCTTACAATTTTGTGGAATCAAGGAAAAGTGAAAACTGCAGTGTGTAATTTAAGGCTTCTGGGTCAGTTAATGAAAATGATGGGTAGAGTTAGGAGTATACTTGATATACTTCATTTTGGAGTAAAGGGCGTATACTTGATATACTTGATTTTAGAGTAAGTTGCACATCAAAAACCAGGGTTCATTGAATTCATTATGATTGGGATGTTATATTTGAAGCTTACTTTCTGATATGCTGAGGCTAAATGAAGACACTATGGGTCTTTGTTGTTAAAAGGGTGAAAAAAAATATCCTTGTCAGTAAAATGGTAGCAGAGTGGGCAGGTTTGATTTGCCGTGTGTGATACGCCGTGGCTGCCATAGACCTGCATGTATTATCTCGGGTTTAAGGTTGAAAGCTGGTGCTGTACTGGGAGTGGGTTAGGAGCTCTGCAGGACAGCAGTGCTGGAAAAAGCAGCTTAACTTGCTGGGGTTTGGGATTTTGGAATCAGAGTTCTGCCATATAATGAAGAAATGACTGTACGTGCCATGATGTGATAGCTGCCCTGTGGCACTGAAGTTGTCACCTCGCTTACTCCTTTCGGGGCACTGTTGGGGATGAGGACAACAGGCTAAAGGTGCGGTCTGGGTTCATAGTGCCCTTCTGCTGGAGGTGACTTACTGATATGACACCCCCTCCCCCCCCCCAAAGGAAGGTGAACCTCCAGGGTGGAATGCAGTGGACATGGAAAGAATTGGTTCCATGGTAGTTCCCTAAGCAACATAACCTGCAACTTTAGATGTTAGCAGCACCAGGGGAGCTTGGTGTGCTGACCCTGAAAAGTAACACGGAGGGTGGAGTGGAGTGGAGTCGCCGTGGCCAGGCTCTGTGATTGCAGGGATAGGGAACTGGAATGATAGGAACAAGAATGGTTGGTCCCTGCATTGAATCCACTGAAGGAAGGAGGTAAAATAACAGGGGTTCTGACAACCTAATGCCCTACTCCTGATTTATATCACACATGCCCAGTTCTGGGGTACTGACATGCAACACCACGTCCTTTGGGTAAACTTTGCTCATTATAATATCATTATAATACCAAAACACACCTCCATCCCAAAAGTTACCCACCTTCAAGGTGCAGCCACACCCCCATGGAGCATGCGCTATGAATTTTTTCTAGCATATACCTCTAAAGGCAAAGCAAGAGAACTTTATCCAATCAAAGTAAAGGTATGTATGACTAGAGTCACTCAAGCTCCACCTGAAAGGAAAAATAGGATAAAAAGACCCCAAAAGAGGAAGACTGTTGAGGAAGATACCATCATAGACAAGTCGAGATAAGTCAAAGGGGTGAAACTCTCTTCCCCCCCCATAGGGATGCCTATTGGGTGAAATTCAAACACTTGGCTGTACCGAGTGATTCCCCAGGAAACTTAGAACTATTTAGAGCTCTTTTCTTTCATAATTTAATGCACTTGTAGTCAACTGTATTATCATTTGCACGTGCTTTGCAGACAGTGTACCTATCACCGGCAATCCAAAAGAACCTGTACTGTTGCTTTAATAAACTGCGCTGCTCATTAATCTAGTCGTGATAGTTCGTTAACACAACGAAACTCCCTAAGTCTGGTAATTATCATGCGTTGAATGCGGCTAAGCTGAGAGTGCAGTGAGCTATAAGTGCATCTGTCATGGTGACGTGACCGGACTTATAGCGCCGAATTGGACGTTACTCAGAAACTAAGCCTAGCTGCCCCAGCCCCTCTGCCATCTGAGGATAAGCTGGAATGCAAGAGGGTTTAATTTCTGCCAAATTCCTTTAACCTTTAATGCAACACCTTCCCTTTGAAATGGAGGTTTCTTGCAGTGTGCTAACATTGTGCTAGCTGAGTTGGCACCGGCTGCATTTTCCTGTGACAGCAGCAGGTAACAGTGTGATTGTCAAGAGGGCTGTGGGGTTTGGGTCAATACAAAGGCATATGTTAGAAATGTGTCTATGTAGCTACAATGGCCAGGTAAGAGAGAATCTTGAATCATAAACCCGTGGTTGGCAGTTCGAAGGCGGTAAACATTTGATTTTAATTAGGTTTTTTTTCTGAAACCAGACATTTATAACTGTATAAGCGAGTAGCTGCTTCCTGGTAGTTGTTCATACTGAATTATGAGCAAAACAAGACATCCTTGTTTACTCACAAATTAAGTCCCATGGAGCAAGCTGAGTTAGTCATTCTTTGTTTGGAGCTGTTCATGACTGTGGAGCGTGAGCTGCCTGATTTACCACCAAAGAAAGATACTGCTCTGGCTGCAGAGCCTGCCTACAGCAAGAACAGCCATTGTATGCCATTCTGAGTACTTTTCCTTAGGTATGGGTCTGCCTTAAAGCCAAGTGAAGAGAATTGTTTGATCAGGTGGGACATATGGTTGGCCAAGGTTTAAAGAGCTGTTTTCTTGGCAAAGATATCCTTGCTAGTATACCAGTCTAATGATCTGGTAGAATTTTTTGGTTATCTGGGAAGTATGACCCTGACTTTTGCCATATTAGTTCTCCAAACAAAAGACCAATTATGCAGTACTTTGCTATGAGAAATACAACTAATAGTTGAAAGATACAAAGAAAGTGAAAGGACAGTGAGACATTTCAAAGATCAGAACTTTTTGCGTAGTTGTGTTTCCTATACCATCACATTAGAAATAACTAGATAAAATGTGTGTGAATTACTGCATGTTTTTCCCCTGAGATTTCTAGCTGCAAGACATGTTGTTTGAATGTCCTTTTATTTTTGTGTCCCTCAGAAGTAAAGGGAACCCACAGTGTGACTGTCCATCTGTTACACATTACTGTCCTTCAGTGTTATGAACTATGTATTCCTTGCACATTTATCATCCAAAATTAACCTTTTTTCCTATGCTAAACTGAATGTTTTGTGGTTTTGGCTGGCTCTGCATTTTGGCTTATTGCACAAAAGCACAGTTCTAGAACTGTAAGGGAAATTATGGTGAGTCTAAGACCTAAATATGCACTTTTTACACATGTAAAAAATCATTACTTCAAAGGGAGCTTTATGACTATGGTCTGACTCTCCATGTCAGATCTTCACCTTACATAGACTAGACAGTACTTTAATTTCTCCTCCCATCCAGCTGCTGAGCATCCACAAATCAAACTGAAGTCAGTGGGAGCTGTACATCTGAATCTTCATTATAAGCAGGAGGTTTGTAAATCCTAATGTTCAAGCCAACTTGTGTGTGTGCCCTTAAGAAAGAAGGCTAAATGTGACTTTGATTCTGTAATAGCCTGCACTTAATGAAAGAGTGATCAAAGTTTATGCCTTTCTGAATGAAATGTGGTGACATCAGTACATAGTGGAATGGAGAGAAGAACAAAGCTGTGGGGTTGGGAGCGGGGCTATCATGTGTTTAAACTTTAAACATTGTCATTGTAGGAAGTTGTTTCACAGAGAGGAAAAGTGGTTTTGTGATAAAGGATGTCTGGCTTCTTTCCTGGCTTTGCTGTGTATTTTTCATCTTTTCAGATAAGAACATCCTCTCCCGTGCCTCAGCTTCACATCTACGTGCTTAGGTTCTCATCTTCCATGCTGCAGGTTAGTGTGTGGCTATGCCATGTACCCAGTATATAGGTACTTGATAGATAGCATGTGGTTTAGCATTTGATCTACCTTTAAGATGCAGTTGCTACCTGCTTCCTGTCAGATTTTTCCTAGTAGCAAATAGCCCCAGTATTTGTGCTGACTCAGCTATGCTAACAGACATGGTAAAGAGTCAAGAGTTTCTCTCCCTGTTCACGGGCTGCAGATACACTTTTTTGTTTTTGTTTAAAAATCTGCCTTGATAGCAGAGGAGTATGAAGAAGGTACCAATTCTTCCTTTTCTTCTAGTGCTGGTAGGTAGAGTCAAAAGAGACATCTATATTTGCAAGGTTTCCAAGTGTTACAGTTAGGGGAACAAATCCATAGTGGAAATAAATAGTACAAATCTTTAGTGGAAATCTTATAGTGCAAATCTTTAGTGGAAAAGTCTATAAATAAACAGAAACAGAGGAGCATCTGTTCCTTGATACTCCATGGAGCAGCTGATAAAAATAAATTCTGTATTATAACAGTAGCTAATACAAAATGAAAAAGTACCTGACAACAGAAGACCCCCTGAATAGAGAAGTTTAAGGGCCAACAAGCTCATCTGACTTGAAAATTGAAGAATTGTCTGAAATAGATGTTGCCATGGAGACAGAGAGGATTAGCAGCCTGAGACTGATTTCATTGGTCTGCTGCTAGCACAAGTTGCTTGTTTGAGTAGCATTAATATGTTGTCTCATGCTGCTTTATATGCTAAGACCATCTGGCATTAGTGGTATTTAAAGGTGCAGTTCTGTTATGGAAAGAGTTGGCCAACATCGTTTGATTTATGCTTGTAAGATGAGTTACAAGAGTTAAGAGGTCTTTGAAAAGCTGCCTCATGCACTAAAAATATTCCAAAAAGTCACAGCACGTACAGGGATGAAGTGGGGCTTTGGGAAGCGGCACGGGGAATTTCATAAGTTTGTTTTATACTCAGTCAGCGCACATTTAAAGTATTCACTGCACAAATATGCACTTTCACATGTTTCTTCAGGTGTGTATGTGGAGGCAGCCATGTTTCTCTTTTCAAAAATAAGCCTTTTCACTGTATGCTGCGAAGCTGCTTGGGAGCTACAACTCCACCATCTTGAACAAGCACGAGATCATATTGCTTATCGTATTGTGTATTAAGGAAAAGTATGTTGTAGAGTTAAATGAACAAAATAAGGTCTAAGCAAACAGAGCCTTTCTAGGTTACTTCAGAGTCCATGCTTTCAAGAAGAAATATTTTCTTTTAGTTTGACTATATACCATTGAAAACGTATTTTGTAGCAACGTATTTGATAAGAAAGACAGGTTGTAGAGACTAAGATAAGGTTTATCTTTGATCTATTTATAGCTGTGAGTCTTCATCTGCTTTCCTTAATACCACTCTGGACTGGGAGTTATCTTCCAAAGGAGCTTATATCACAGTGCTGACATTCCTCAGATGCTTGTAAATTTTCACTATTTTTTCTTTGATAATTATTATCATGATACTTAGTTATTCTCAAGAGTTTTTCCCCAGAGATGGATGATTAAAGAGTGACCAAATACTAGCCAGAAAATGTTCCTGTCTGAGCTTATGAGTTCCAGTGGAGAGGTCTGTCTGTGGGCTGAGCACGATAGGAAAAGTGGCTGGAGGGAAATCTAGCTGGAGGCTTTGTTCTCCTGGTCAGACTTAAAACCAAACTGAATTTTAAGTTAAATCTTGATAATGAACACTATGAAAGCATAGGAATGGAAGCATTTTTACATTCTCAAGTTACCGATGTTCTGAAGTTACTGAGGAAAAACATTCATAATGGTGTTCTGCAGCTGTGTAACACTTGTCCACAGATATTGATATGATATTCATTGGATATTGATGGTGTACTGTCTAGTACAATAATAACATGAAACAAGGACTGGGGATCTATTTCACAAATCTTCAGGTTTTAAGCTGTTATTCTGGAGCTCTGACTTTGATGCCAAAATAAATTCTTCATATAATTTCATGTCAAATGCAAGACCCAAGAAATACATAGCCATAGATGTCCTAGCTCCTTTAAATAGCTTTAGAATGATGATATTCGAAGCTTAATATTTTTACAGCTTAGTTCTGTTTTAACTCTGTCAGAATGAATATAGGGCACATAAAGAAAGACAAATAACTCCCCAGCCCACTCCCAACCCCCAGTTCCTTGTTTGCAAGTCAGTTTGCTCCCTGTTTTTTTTTTTTTCTTTTTCTTTTTGAATCTGGTCATCCAGTTCTCCCTGAGACAAAGCTTGGGTGCAGTTTTGGGGATCAGTTCACCCCAAGACCTACCTCGGGGTGATACGGACAGGACTGCCGCAGGACTGCTTGCTGCTGTTATCCCTGAGCAGTCTAGCAGTGTTACCTCGTCATGTCTCACAGCATCACGCACATCTACCTACTCTCACCACACACCCAGGGTATGCCACGCGCTCTCACAGTGTTGTGCTATTAAAATCAGCCTGAGAGGCTGTGACACAGCCCTCGCATGATTGCAGACACTTTGAACTAGACAAACCCACAAGTAATTACTTCTTAAAGCCACCCTGTGGGGCCCACCGTAGCCCTGTCCAACCGTGGGGATGATCAGGAGGGACTGGCCCTGAGGAGCGAGGGTGTAAGCCACCTACACCCCTTGGCACGAGGGGTCTCCTGGGTGTCCTCAGCAATGTAGGCATAGCCATAATTGTTGGTTTCTAGTTTTATGATCAGAAGTTATAGTTTCTTGAAAATTATTTGTACTTAACTTAAAAGCTTAATTTCTGAAGCCACTGATTTTGGCCAGATACTACTTCATTCCTTCGCAGTATTTGGTTTGTTTCAGTTCTCCAGATACTGAAATTTGACATACCAATATTTATAGTCTGGGAATGAGCTTTTCTGTTCTTCATTCCATTCATTTCCAAGGATGGAATGCCATTTCCATTCTTGCTGCATTTCCATAGCACTTAATGGAGCCTACTGCAGCTGATTAAACTATTCACGGATTATTTCATTGTGAGGAAAGATGACAGAATTGAGAAACAATAACATCTGGAATAGTGGTTGGGCTCCATAACATTATACTGAGTTGCAAAGTCTGGTGACCTGGAGTGTCTGAAATGGAAATAGTTGCAACTAGGCTTTCTTGTCTGGAGTGTCCAACACAATTCTTTAAATTTATTGCTAATGTGAAGTGGAATGAACATAGATGAATTTATCATACATTTTGTGATCTATTTTACTGGTAGCCCCGAAAACTAATGATATGTAAATGTGCTTTTGAAACAACAAGCCATAAATGGCTAATGACAAGTTCATCTCACAGTACCATTACAATAGCTCTGTAGACCCAATTGATCTATTATAACAATACATTTTCTACATTCAGTGGATTAATTAATATAATTTTGTATTATGGGGGAAATTTCAGGAACCTGTAGTTAGAAACAGCTGAATCATGAGAATAGGAAATGTCTCCTGTGCAAAGAATCAATAAAGGGCTCCAGAAATGCTCTGTTTAAATGTAAACAGAGCTGCTATTAGATTTATGCTTCCTAAGCTTTGTCCCAGGTAAATTGCACCTTTGGATAGCATTCCAGTGCTATTCCTGTAATCCCAGTGAAATCACTATATCAGGTCACTCTGGAGCGCTTTGGTATTTAAGACTTGACATAGATTTAGTGCCCATCTATACCTCTGACCTCATCTGCAACTTTGAGAAGGTTATTTGTTCTGCCTAGGCCTCAGTTCACCCTTTGGGACCCTGGAGCAATAGTGCTTGCACAGCTTGTGGGAATCTGTGAGAGGGAATCCTCTGATGTCTGTGTTGCCCAAACACCACAGAAACTGGAGATATTGGTTAGTGCAGTCCAATCCCGTTTTCATTTTCTCATTCCTATGAACTGAAAGGATTAGGATAATCTAAACCAAAAAAAGATTTGACATGGCCAGAGGAGGTGGAGTCTCCTGTTGCAGGTCCTGCTTAAGGGTTCTTTAGTGTCCTCTCTAATGACTAGTTGCATTGTCTTCTGCTCTTATTCATCCGCTATGTAAGGACTGGCTAGCCCAGAGCATGGTGTCTCTATGAGTTCTTTATTCACTCGGTAGCAAAATTTATGTTAAATTGCTTTAAATATATATCATAGATCTCATGTTTTTTTTCCAACGTAAAATAGGGTGGTGTAAGGCAGAACCTTGAGCACCACACTACTAACCAGAGTTAGGAAAAGAGCTGTATTTAGCAAAGAACAAGTGCCCATCCAGAGCTGAAGAACTTACAGTTTGCTTATTACTGGTGCCTGTCATCTGGGAGCACTTCCCAGATTATTTCTGTTAAAATTAATTGTATGAACATTGGGTTACATAGACCTTACACTACTGCTGGTATAAAAAATGTAGGTTGAAACCTTTATGAGCTCCCAGGTGTAATTCTCATTGCACCCTGGAAAGCTGTGAATGTATTTTTTTGATACAAGGATTCATTTAAAACATTTTTCTCTTTCCTTTCTTCCTCCTCCTTTCTTTTCACTATTCCTATCCTTTTTTCCTCAATTCTTTTTTTTTTTTTTTAAATCGCTGCAGTTGTTTTTTTAAAGCAGCTTCTCAAAATACAGCAAAGGTGAAATAGAGGAGAAGAAACAGAAAAGACTAAAGAAAATGTGGTTTTGCTACAGATTTTGTAGACTTTCAGTTTTCTCCAGCCTTAAGGCTGCATTATAGGGTGTATCAAGATTGTACTATCTAGAAGGAAGCTGTAGCTGTAATTTACAACAAGAACATGGGATCTTAGTCAGCAATCTGTTTATAACATTGTGGTTTACAGCAGAACTTGCCCTTTCTGTAGGAGGATCTTCAGCAGAATCTCAGGAAAACTGAAGCAGCTGCGGCTGTAAAAGGAAATGTATATTAAAAATGCCAGGGAGAAACCACAGGCAGGGATCCTCCTCTGCCATTTATAGCTCTGTCATTAAATGTCCCTTTCAAAGCTTTGAACGGAGATAGAAATCACATTTACATTTAGAGGAGTAGGCAAATAACGACGTCAGTGGTTCAGCTGATGATGAGATGATTGCTGCAGTCTGTAATAAACTGGGATCTGTCATTGCAGTTAGTGTCTGAATAGAAACCTCCGAGCATAAGAGCACGGGAGTACAAGAGGCAGTAAGTGTACAGGGTCTTACCTAGTGTACAGGAGTGGAAGCAAGCAAGCAAAATATTGTGATAATTTCCCCATTAATATTTTTACAGCAAAATGCTGAATTGGTTATTGAGATTTTCACGTGTAGAGTCAACAGGAGTGTGGATCAAACTTTTCCTGCTGATTGCTTTAGGTGTGAGAGAGGTTGATTTCAATGCAGTCATCCTGCTTTTCTGTTACTTTCCCTTTGGTTGCCCTTGTGTTATTCTCTGTTGTTTAAAAATACATTGAGATTAATGCAGCATAATTTCTCTTTGTGTTTACTTGGCAAATTTGGTAGCACACATTTAATTTTTTGAAAGAGTTTATTAGAAGTGCACTAAGTGTGTTTCAAGAAGTGTAAGTCGAACGTTATTTCTTCCAGCTTTCTCATTAACTGGTTTACACTGACGAATGCATCTTCCAGGAAAGCAGTCAAAATTAAATAGCATGAAAATCTGTATGGGTTTCAGTTCTGCACACAATGAAGTCCACTGAAGCTTTGCCAGTGACATCAAGGGATCCAGAATTTAACGTATTATTACCTATACCATTAAGTACTATGGAAGCGAGGCGAGAGGGTGGGCTGTATGTCTCTTCATAAGCCATTACTAATAATACAAAATAACGTATAATAGCTTAAAATCATACATGATTGCATGTGACTATTCATGGGTATCTATACATTTTATATCAAAAATCTCCCCAAAGGTCCTTGTAGAAAGGAAAAGTCAGATCTCTCAACCATTGGCTGTGTAGAGGATCCATTTCCTGGGAGCTGTAGTGGAAGCTTATCAATGTGGAAGTGAAGGTGCACTGATCAGTGGGGTAATTGCTGAGCTGATCTTTAAAGCTCATTGAATACTCATGAGAAAGTAAATTTAAAAGACTGGAAAAACTTACACTAGTCCTTATCCTAAGTAGGATTCCTCATTAAAATCTGGATACTTGATAAACTTTCCAGCCATTCATATTCGTGCTGCAATTACCTTTTCATAAAGTGATGATATGAAAATGCGAAAAGAAGCATGGCAAAAGTTCTATTTCTACATTAGTGCCCATCTATACCTCTGACCTCCTCTGCAACTTTGAGAAGGCATTCATTGGCCAGAGCAGGGAAGTCTCATGGAGACTTCTGAATTATTATGGGCAGGGCAAGCCGAGAAGCAGCCAGTGGTTTTGAGATTTTGTTAATTCTTCTGTTCAATAAACAAATGAATCCCAGATCATCCAAAGATAATGTACACAAAATAACACACAATTATGCCTGATCTTGTGTTGTAAGTTGTTTTATATTGTTAACAGTATGCACAGTCAAAAAGGTTTAACAACAGATACAATACATGAAGCCCATGCTCTTCCCTTGTTTCTAGTCAGTTACATAGCTAATTTGTGACGTTCTGCCTTTCCTGATGTTATTAGCAAAGCTTTCTTGTCTTCGGTGTGTGCAACATTGATTGATTTTTCTTTCCTGTTTGCTTGACTATCCCTACTAACAATTATTATTTTAGATTACTTCAAAACCCAGTCTTTTTCACTAAGCTCTTAGGGGAATTAAAAAAAACCAAACCCCAAAATCCCAAACACCAAAACCAACCAAACAAGACACTCTTTCCAAAGCTGCTTTTTATTTTTAAAGCCTCACAAAACAAAAATATATTTTTTTTATTCCTTTGGATTTTGCTGTGTGAAAAATTACCAGAAGAGGAAAAGAGGAATAATATTATCCACATAAAAATCATGATAGTCTTGTGTTTTTTTTTTTTTAAATTATTTTGGACTTTGAAATGTCAAAAATCACAAGTCTTGTGTCTTTATTTGTATTCCTTGATTTCCTGGATCAGTCGAGACTCTGTGGAGTGGTCTTTCCTGGAGTGGTTGTAATTCTCCAGTAGCAAGGTTCCACCTTGAGGAAAGGGATTTTTTTTTCCTAATACAGTTTGGTTAAATAGGTTTTAATAAAAATGAATAAACATGTAAAATTACCCAACTATGAATCAGAGTTTGAAGCATGAAGGTACAGTTGAAATTCAAGTCTCAGTTTGCCATGCTTGCATAGTGCATCAAAATTCTCCAGTTGTTTATTCTTTTTGTAGGTGATTTCCTGGCATATGTCAACCCATCGTTCAGAACTTCAAGCATTATTATATGTTGTAGAAAGAGATCTTTTGAACTTTGTGGCAACTCTGTAAAAGTTACAGTGTACTCAGGGGAGGTATCTCAGGTCAGCGTGCTTGCTCGACTTGCAAGAGAGAGGCCAGTGTCTGTAACACTGCAGACACAGTGGTCCTGTCTCACCAGGGGATCAAGGCAAACCAGAATACCATTGGTAGGTGGCAGAATGAAAGACATCCCCAGAAAACAGAATTTCAAATGTTCACAGTGGGCTCAAAAGCCTTTAAGATCTCCTAAGCCTAAACTGTGTTCAAGTCAAGAGCTTGCTTTGTTTGCAATTCAGTAATTTCAAAGCGGAAAAACATAAATAACTTTAAAAAGGAAGTGGTCTTAGAGAATGGGAACAAAAATATCAAAGGTAACTTTCTAAAACTTTCTCATGTATTGAAGGGGTAAGAGCAGATAGGTTAGAGGCATATGGTGCATCTTGAATAACTGTTTTATTTATTTCTCTACAAATAGAGAAAAGAAATAAAAGAATCTACCTAATGTTAAAGTCTGTGAAAGCTCTTTAGATAAAAAGAAACAAAATTCTCCCAAGAGTGTTAGTGTGTTGCTATGTGAACAATTATAATGCAGTAGCAGAAAATGTTTACTGAGAGCCCACTATTCTAGGAAGGATTTTGTGTGGGCTATATCAAAAGAGAAAGAAGTGTTTTGATGCCAGTTAAAAAGATCTGTCCATGTTGTGAGATTTGTTCAGTTATGTTTACTCTGAAGAATCATGGCAAGCCTATTTACCAAGACTCAAACAGACTCTAAAATTGCTGAAGAGTTAAGAAGACATTCAAGAACAGTTTCGTTATTTTTAATTATTGGTATATGGGTAATATTTATGTGTGGAGGACAAATTTATTCAGAAGAGAGACGCACAAACCCATCACTTTGTGGGGCATCTACCAAATAAATAAAAGTGCAGTTGTACTAGAAAATATACTTATACCTTTTCAAGTGGCTGAATCCAATGGTATTGATGAAAATGTGCTGACAGAGGTTTTCCTGTATGTTAATAGAGCTTTTCCTGAGGGTGTTTTGAGCTGACTGAGATTTTGGGGTGCTTACTCTATTGCTAGCCTGTGCTTAAACCTGCATCTTCATCACTGTGGTCACCGACTTAGGTAGGTTAAACTTGTCCGTGCTGCTGTCACACCTTCATTTACAAGATTTCCTCATGCAGGATGGTTGTTGAAATTGAAATCTGGAGGGAGGACCAGGATGAACAACCCATTCACTAAGGAAGTGTCACAGAATTTTTAACGAGGACAGATATGAATTTATTATATTTCCTAATAACCTGGAGGTTGATACCCTCAGAAAGAGGTGATCTTTAACAATGTGAGGCATTAATTTCCAATGGGATTGGAGATATTGTAATATCCATGTATTCTGTGAAAATAGGCAAGGAAAGAAGTCGCCTTTGTTGAAATGTCTTGCTTTGTCAATGCTGATGACATCGTTATTAGGTTTTTCCTTGATATTTTTGTGTGAAGTAATGTCCCCAGCTGATATGACAAAGATGATGTTGAATGTTCTCATTGTCTTGTTGATGCTGCTATGTTATTAAACATCTTAAAATGGATTTTTTCACATTTTCCTGATAATTAAAATAAATATAATTTATTAAAGTAGTCAAATTGAATATAATTATACTTATTATGGTTTAGTTCACATTTTCTTTCTTCAAAGAAAGCTTTGGCAATTAGTGTAAAACTTAACTGTAAGTTTAAAGGTTTTTCTCTGTTCCTTCCTTCTTTACATTGTTATTATGTTTTTTTTTTTTAATCAGAACTCTGGAAGGAAATTCCTGACCTTTTGATTTTTCCCACGTAAGTGCTGAACTGCATTTGACATGTCAACTCATAAAGTTGTCACAATGTCATGACTATGGTTTCAAACCTGTGTCTCTGTAGGATTTCCTCAGGAACTGGGAATCATAAGCAGTGTTTGTAGATACATTCTGTGGAATTACATTTCACTGATAAGTGGAATGCAAACAATGAATTAAGAAGTGTTTTCAGTTAACTATTAAGCATTGCCTTTTTTAGAATGATCAGAAGAGAAAGAACTGTGCAAAACTCTTCATAACTGTAGTAAAAGTAAAATCACAGTATATATGATTTTTTGATTAATTTCACTTTTGAGAGTGATCTGTAATTGAAATATAGTTTTGGTCCATATTGTGGACCAAAACATCACTATAAGGATACTTTCTCCTTAATTGGCATTTATTCTACTCATAACAAAGATGGGCACATTGTTCCTGGGTAGTAAAGTCAACACAACAGTGGAAAAATGAGCTGGCTTTTGTACAAACAGTTACACACTGCACAGCTACTTCAGTGGAAGTAGAAATTGGTTGCAAGATTTTTTTCAGGGGTTGGAATACTGTGGTGATGGATATAATGTAAAAATGTAGGAGAGGAGGGTTTAAAATTGTTCAGAAAGAACAGCGTGTAATTTTAAAGCACTAAGCCTGTTAGAGGTAGCAGCTAGAATAATTTCACCTTTTGACACATAAACTGGGACAATGCATGTCCTGTCATTGTCTCAATGCACGTGGTATTCCATCAGTTCCTAGCGCTCAAAAAAAACCCTAACACTATGGTCCTCTGGGAGGCTAAGCCCTAGTTTTACTTTACCACTTGCCAAGGCCATCAAGAGAATAAATGCAAATACATTAGTTTGGCAGTAACGCTTGGGAGATTTAGCTGCTGCTGTCCCGGGTGTCCAACAGGTCTCCAGTGAATAGATGCTAATTACTGTGCCAAATGGAATATTTTTCAGGGTGGATGGACAGAAACCAAAGGGTAAGGATTAGGATTAAGCAGTGGTGAGGTCACATACGGAAACTACTTTTCAGTGTGGAATACCTCATCAGAGAGAAAGTAATAAACTGTGTAAACTTAGTAGTGAGGAGACAGTTTGTGAGAAAAAGGTAAAAACATGAATTAAGAAAATAGTCGTGTAAAAAAAGATGGGAAAACCATCTAGTAATACTCAAGTTAGGAAATTAAATTATGAAAACAAATATGACCAAATTCCCAGAAGTGTTCCCTCCCCGTTTGTTCTTAGGGCAGTGCCTGTTGGTCTTGTTAGGTCTGTGGCATGAGAAGCCAACGAAGACTTTTTTTGCGCCCCCCCCTTTTTTTTCCTTCTGATTACCAGCATAACAATTCTTTGCAATTTTAGATGATGTGAAAGCAGCAGGGTGCTCCGGGCAGTGTGATCTCACAGGGTGAATGACAACGGAAAGCCGGTACTGTGGTCACTGGGTTATAACGAGGTCATGGAGACATCAACTCTGTGGCCCGGTGCAGCCTGTCGCTGAGCCTGAGCGCGGCACTCAGCCAGGGCCGGCCGGTGTGCCATCTCCGGGAGCGTGGGACGCTGAGGCACCGCTCGTCCGAGGGCCCTGCGTCCGGGTCGCTCAGCACCTGGCACCTCTATTTCTCTGGCTTCAGAAGAGACCCCTGTTTGAGCGCAGGCTCCCGGGTTTGCACCTTCTGCCTGTTGTCCTCCCTCTTTTTGGGTCCCACGCAGTGTAACTTCCTTCTCCCTCCCCCCTTTACTTCAGAGGACCTCCAGTTCCTTTGCTGTTCTCAAAAACATCAGCTTGAATCGTGGAATAGCCTTCTGGGTAAGTGACTGAATTTCAAAGTGCTGTTTTCCAGCCGCTGTGATGCTGTGAGACTACTCCCTTTGTTCGCTTGCAAGCCTTGCAGCAGAATTGAACTCACGCCTTTCAGAGGCTGACATGGTATGTTATTTCTTATTTCATCTTGTTGTCTGCAGGGGTTAGCTTATCCTGGTCTTGTATTCTTCACTATAATTGCCTTTATTAATCGACCTCTTATGGCAGCTTAGCTTAACTCTCCCTGAAGTCCACAATAACTTCTGAAATATTTTGTCTTGGTGGAAAAAGTCCAGTGTGATGATCTTCTGCATTGTATTTTAAGCTCAGGAAATCCCGCCCTCCTGTTCCCCAAAATGAAGGATGTGTAAGTGCTACAGGAGCACAGCAGCATTGGTATTTCCACAGTGATTTCCAGAGAAAAATCTTAGCATGTATTAAATATTTTCTTTGTTTTAAGAATTTCTTATAAGTGCGTTCTTTGCTTCTCCTCCAGGTTAGCAGTTTAAATATGCCTCTCTTTCTCTTCCATTTCTAGCATTCTGTAAAGGGTAAGGTAAATTAAAAACCCACAAGTGTTTCTGAAGGAAGACGAGTGCTTGGAAGTTCTTGGAAGAAACGTACTTTGTCTAATGCAACACCATATATATATGAAATGGTTGATGAAAATAATTATAATACCATAGCCTTACAATTTTTAAAAAAGAAAAAGCATATTTTTCTATACCTGCTTCAAGCCCATTATATGTGAAATGAGGTTTGTGTGCACTGATGTAAAGTAGGATTTATAGCTACAATGTAAACCTTGATAGGATGCTTTGGGCTTGCTGAACTGTCTCATACTTGCTTCACTGCTTTGTGGATAGTTTCTGCAACATATAGATCCAGTGGAGAGATTTGAGAGCAAATTAGGCATAGTACATTAGGCATGGTGATAACAAGTCATAGATTCTCTTCCTAGTGTCTAGATCTTTGCTTTTCTGGGAGATAACCATATATACTATAGGGTATATATGAATAAATTCTGTCTTCTCTCTGCTGTATGTCAGTGTTTGTTACCCTAAAAAATGAAGGTATAGTGCAATTTCTCTCGAAGGCAATTGAAGTGAACCCCGTAATGGAGATTAGAATAGATCCCAAATCCCATAGCTAGCCTCCCCTGCATAGCAGGGGGACAAACTTGTCAGGATCCTTAAATGCCTGTTGCTAGTATGACAGTGTAGCAACTTGCATTGAACAGGCCTTCTTAAGAAGAAGTGGAGTTTAGCTTGGTCTGCTACCAAGTATTCTGCTTCCAGAATAATTCAGTGAAATTACCTACATCAGGGGTTGTGTAAGAAAAAATTAGCATTAGGAGTTTGTGCCGGCAAAATGTGGCATGTTCAGTATCCAGTATCCCCAGGCATAGAATATTGATGCCAAAGTAAAATCTAAATTTCCTGTATTTGACAGAAAAATACATCTAACATAGAAAATGTGTTCTGAGCAGAATCTGTCTTGCCTCTTTAGTGCTCTGAAATGTACAGTGTCACTGAAAACAGTGTATCTTCAGGGTGAATTATTTGCAGAAGGCACATCTGTGTTACATGGGGGCTCACTAGACCAGTAGCGTGCTACTTCCGTGGTTTGCTGCCACCCATATTCAGCCGTGTCCATCATCTTTAGGTCTGTTATTCCTTTATAACTGACAACAAGTTGCAGTCAGATCTTGGAGTAATAGAGCAAGCCCATACCACAAAACTGAAAGAGTAAAACCGCCAAACTAAACCATAGCAAAAAGTCCAGCATGGCAAACTTCCAAAGAACAAAATCCTCTTTCTATATGAAATAATACAGCTAGCACCACATGTAATGAAAAAAAAACATTAAAAAATGGGAAATGTTACTTAACCAGGTCTTACCCCATACTTCTTATATATGTGCTTATGCATTTGAAAAGTAGAGGTTTTGCACTTTCAAATATTTGGGCCTTCCATTTATTAAAAAGTGGGCACTGAAAAAACAAACAAACAAACAAAATAAATCACTATTGTGAACCAGTATGGTGATTTCTATGACAGCTCTTCTCTAAATATAGTTTCGGCTACTTTTTCTACTCACTATCAGAAACAGGTTTAAGTGCGGTATTGAATGGAAGTCTAATTACTTCAGGCAATGATCCTTCTTTAATTAATAGACAATTTAGCACAGGATTTGAAGTAACCTGATTTGACACTGTTTTGTCAAATCTCAGATGTGCTAAAACACTTGCATATTCTGTAGAATGTTAAATTTTTTTTGTGAATTAATGTTTCCAGCCCTTCAAAAAAGCCAGAACTGCTTTTTGAGTTCGCAGGCTCAAACAGTAACCATAACAGACTCTAATTTCCATATTAAGAAAGATGTGACTGAAGTCTCGCAATAAATTTGAATATCAGCATTTACTCTCTTACTGATTAATTTAACAGGCAGATTTGGTTTAAAAATAAAACTGTTGCGGCATGGACCTTTTCCTTTGACAGGTGCTTGGGTACTGGCTCTCTAGGATGCTTGCAGTCTCTTAAATCGTTCACTCATAGGAAAAAGAGACTTACTCTAGTTCTAGCTAGGATTTCCACTTTGTAAGAGAGATGGAGTTGATGGAAAAGGCCTAAAAACTCTGTGTGGGAGGAGGGTTTCAATCCATATAAGCCACAGGGGGAGACTGTGAACAGCAAGTCTGCTTTTTTCTGCTGATGGTGCTGTGTTGTCCAGCTGCAGAATTTCACCTGTTTGTGATTGCCACCTTTCTGAGAGCCCTCTGGGGCAGGACAGCTAATTCAGACTGTCTGTAGTGTCACACTTGAGTGGTGCCCCTTTGAGCGACGTGGCCATTCCTGGCTCAAACAGCCTCATCGTGAAACCTTGGTTCGTGCCTGGAGGTCAGTGCTGAAAGGCAGTGCAGACGTTGCTTTCATGCTCTTGTGTCCCCCTTTTTTCCCCCCAAGACGGGGTGCTTCTGTAGAACTGGAAGATGTTTTGCAGATTATGACTTAAAGGAGAAGTGAAAGAAAATGGCAGTGAGAAACCTACATCAACTGACAGGAGTATCAAGTAGCTCGGTCCAAGGAATTGTTATAGTGGTCAAAGTGATAAAGAAAAATTTCCTGGAAGGTTCATCAGACTGGGGAATAGTCTACAAAGGGTGCCAGGAGCTAGTTATTTAGAAATAAATAGGTAAACCTTGAAGGATGCTTTAGAGCAAAATCTGTGGCTTCTTCACTTAACTGGTTAAAAAAAAAAATAGTTGTCTTTCACTCTTGTATGTTGAGTTTTAGAATATTCATGGGATTTAAATGAAACTACACATGAAGGGCATAACAAAAACATGGTCTCTTCTCTAGTTTTGTCTAATTTACCTGAAAAAAATATTATATTCACCAGGTGTGACCTTTCTTTTCACAAACTTTGTGTTTTCCTTTGTAGGTGGATTTGTGTGGGTATAATCCCAATTCAGCAATCCTAAGATAAAACCATAAGATAGCACATTTCCTTCCTTCATTTAAATAGAAACATATAGCTCTAAAGCCCAATGATAAGCAAATAACAGCTGAACATCACATGTCATCCTGTTTTCTCTCATGCGCATCGATGTGATACTGAAATGACATCTGTTAGGGTATTTCTGTAGTGAAAAGCCATGAAGAAAGAGCTCTGCAGTACAGCTGTCCAGACTTTATATGTCTTTATATGTAAATGTTATACTACCACCCTTGAATTTTTGTTCAGTGGAAACATATTAAAAATATACTCAGGAACAATTGCAATGTAATGAGTGCTATGTATTTTTTTCCTCTGCCAGTATTCACTTGCTTTTATACTAATTGAGCAGTGAACTGATTTTCATTTTGTACACTCTTGCTTTTCTTACACAAACTTGTCTGTTTCATTTTTTTCATTACATAGGAAAGTAAACTGTTCCTTAAGAAAAAATGTACTCATATTCAGTCGTCTGTTTGAGCTAAATGTTGCTTATTCTGCCTATTTTTGAGGTTTCTTTGAGTCCAAAGGCTTGGAGCATCATTTGGGATTGGTACTTGATTTTGTAGCTGTTGAGACATTAACTGCCAAAATATTAGTAAACATTAAAATATTAATTTGCACTTCTGAGCCATTAATGATCACTTCCATTGTCCACTGAGCAAATTTTCAAACCACCTTCCTTGCACTCGCTCCTGTGGTGACATCTGTGGTAGCAAACAACTTCCCCACACCAGCATCAGAGGCCATGATCTGATGTCCTTCTTCAGATCTCTCTGTATTATTTACTTTTGTCACAGCAGTTCCTGAAGGTAAGGGAGGAAAAGGGGTTAATGAGATCTACGGTAAGATCATCGCCTGCCCTGTGCTTGTCATATGCTTCTATTCTCTTTTCTTCTTTTGCTTAGATAGCAAATGCTCTGAGAGCAGGTACAATCTTTGTTTGTCCAGTGGCAGCACAGTGATGTCTCTCCTGCCGTGGAGACTGTTAAGGTTTTGTGACAATAGTATTAATACTTGTATGGAAAGTCTCGCACTGTTGGAGTGGCAGCTTTGAGTAACCCATGGTTAAAGTTCCCGCGTGGCTTTCTGCACTGTGACTATCCCTTGTAATTGTGCTTGCATACGTGTTGGGAAAGAGGGCTGTTGGCTCTGACCGATGGTTTTTTTTTTAAAAAAAAAAAGCCTGCTCTTTAGTGATCAATACAGTAAACTATATAGATTTTTTTTTTGTTTTTCAATACACGACTCAAGCCACTCACCATTGACAAGCAATCTAAAGTAGGAGTCTTTCTTTTTCTGGGAAAAAACATCATGGTCAGACTATTTTTGCCTGGTTGGAAAGAGCTGTAAGTCAAAGCATGAACTGCTGATAACAGGCATGTATAACACATAGCTCAGAGAGCCTGATAAATTCTGATTTCCTACATTGCACAGTGTCCGGTTTTACCTTGGTAGTTTGTAAGTTATGTAGCCGTGACAGAACAACATCTCAATCGAAGTCTCGGAGCTGTTCCTAGTCAGGAAACTCTTACAGTTCCTAAAATTCTCTCTTGGTTTTTTTGGGTTGGTTTTTTTTTCCGCTGTTTTTTTTAATTCTTGCCATGAAAGACAGATTTGCCCTCATATCCTGCTTCCTTTGACACGTTGAGTTGATTATTTGAATCTGATGGGACCTTCTGAATAGTGTGAGATGTGATAATGGCAGTGTTCCCAATGTGAAATATTTTATGAGCAAACCTCGGTTTTGAGTTTGTCACTTTCATGGGGTTACAGTAGTGGACTACCATGTCCAATGTGGGAAATAAAGATTACCCTGAGAGCCTAGCACATGTTTTTCCCAGCATAGCTCTATCACTAAGGGCTGCTTTGTTTTCCTTCTGCAAAAAAGTGTCATTCTCTAACACTGAAGGGTTTGAAATAGTTGTCTTAGCATAGCAATAGTAAAATATAGATGTAATTTTACTTTCTGTCTCCCTTTTAAAGCAAAGTAAGAGAAAAAAGGCTTAATGTTGTACTAATCTCAGTATGCTTTTCTACAGTTGGAGTCTGCACAGTAGGCAGTTAATCATCAACACCCCACTACAACTGTGTGCCTAGCAATGATACTTTACATGTACCTTTTCCGGTAGCTGTTCAGATAGTGTCATGATTCTAAATTTCATATGGCCTACTGCAAGATGGAGTTTTCAAGCTTTTATAAATCTATTGGTTCATG
Organism: Haliaeetus albicilla; assembly: GCF_947461875.1. NCBI lineage: Eukaryota > Metazoa > Chordata > Aves > Accipitriformes > Accipitridae > Haliaeetus > Haliaeetus albicilla. The sequence goes on from NC_091483.1 coordinate 40,920,932, forward strand.
CCTGGTTTGAAGGGAAGGTCTGAGTGAAAACAAGCCACCTGGAGAATTTTAACATGAAAAATTAATTTGTTTCCAGGGTTACACAAGTGCAAAGAAAATATCTTTGCCAAAGAATGTTGTCTTAATAGGGCCTATATTTTTTAACCCCCAGATAATTTATAAATAGGTGAAAAGGGTTAAGTGTGGACAGAAACCAAATATGGAAAAATTGCATCCAGAAAGAAGTTTTTCAGAAATACAGACTTGATCGAGAATTTACAGCAGTCAGTGGAAAATCTCTTCTCAAAGTTTTTGCTTTTGCGTGAGACCGTAATGCCTTATTCTGGCAAAATCCTGAGCATGTGCTGATTTGGTGTTCCAGACTAACCCCTCTGATGCTAATATGCTGAAGGTAAGCATATGTTTTATGTGCTTCACTGATTCAAGTCTTAAATGAAGGGAACAGACGATAAAACAGCTCTCAATGCATATTTCAATGGTAGTTTTTGCTGCTAGCAAAGTTAAAAGGGAAAATTCTTTATTATATAAATATAGAAGTCTTTATGGTTAGAAGAGCCGTATCAGGTCAAATATCACTGGGATGTTTTTTAGAGAAAAGTATTGTTCCTACCTGCTGGGTTAGTAGCGTGTCTTGGTGAGTTTTATGTGCTGGCTGCTCTTTCCCAAATCTGTTGTCTTTCATTAGGTGCAGTCTTTAATGGACAATGTGGTAATCTTCAATCTCTTTGCCTTTCCATTTCTGTGTTCCTATAATCCGAACACAATTTTTTAGATTATTTTACATTTTGTAAGTATTTTTTTTCTTTATAGCTTAGCAGACCTCTGGAAAAAACATACTGAAACATGCCTTTGGCAGTCATCACACTGTGATCATGAAAGTTAAACCCAGGCTGAAAAAGTTAAGTAAAATCCATATAAAAAAAGAGAAGTAGAAAATAAGGCAAAGACTGGATAGCTAATAGTTTATGAAACAATCCAAGCAGCTCTAAGTTTATCTTTTAATGCAAAAATATAATCATTTTATAAAAAAAGACTTTTCTTTCATATTGTTTAATTAAATAAGAATGAACTACTGAATCATAAGGTGTAAGAGGGTTAATAAAGACAGGGAATGCTGGGTCGCTTCCTAAAGGGTTCAGTTTCTTTCTCCCTTGGAGTCATGTGTTTTTAATTTTATTCGTGAACTGTGCCAAATCTGTCTTTTCATATGATTTTGAATATCTGCAAATGCAATTTCTTTAGTTAAAATTAGAAGTGTGCTTTAATCTAAGAAGATGTTGGCAAACAGAAACATGAAAAATATGTTCATGACCTGGGGATGACCTCCTTGATGCCTGAGTCCCTCGATGAGCGATGTTAGTGTGTGTCTGTAAGATGTACATGTCCGCATACACACACAATAGTAGAGAAGTGCTTGTATACAGTCAGAAAAGATTTTGCATCCACACTACTCGGTGCTGTTCCGCTGTTGTTTGTTGAATTAAAAGCTTGTCACACGCATATTGGATCAGGTAGCACATCTTCTTCCTATCCGATTGGAATAATTATTTCCTAGATTCCCTTTTCTCTTCGTTAGAGAACTTTTTCTTCTCAGAAAGCCTCAAATGCCTGAAACCTCAAAGTGAAACTATTGCTGTAGGGCTTCTCAGGAGGTGCCTTTTGGCTGTATCACACTCTCCTCTGTGGGCTGGCTAGTTAGCTACTTCATGGGGTCTTTAGCCGTGAAGAATGACAGTATGTATGAGAAAAGTAATTTCAGCAGTCTCAGAGTATTTGTTAATAAATAAAGGTACAAAATGCATGAAATCAGCTTTTAAAAAGTGCCAGACTTCATTACACCTTTTCATTATACCTCACCAGCCTTCTACACCTACATAAAATTGAAATAAAATGCAATAAATCTGGAAGGTAGGACACAGTTTTCCTCTCACTTTCACTGCTTTAATATTAGTCTGAATTACAGAAGTATGGCAAAATATTTCAGCTCCTATTCAGTTTTATTACACTTACTAAAAAATATAAATGACTACACAGGAATTGTGGTGAATACACTCAGACCATACCAGATACCGCTGATAAAAGTAACAAAAGCCCTTTGGACTCTTATTAGTAAAGGAATTTGCCCTTGGATATCACGTACATTTTCACTAACATGATGTTTTCCCCTGCATTGGCAGGAAGGAGCTTGTCTGATGTACTGGTAGTAGCATAAGAGACAGAAAGGTTCAAGTGAGATGAAAGGGACCACAAAAGATGGTTTTGCTGTAGCTTTTTGTATTGCTCAGAGGAAACAATAATTAGGCAGTGCTAGGAAGAGCTACTTGGTTTCTGATCCTGCTGGTCATTGCACTTTAATGTGCTTGGCATATTGGAGGCATAGTGGGTATAATTGTAGGAAATGGCAATTATTCGCCCTTTTGCAAGGAACATGCCTTGTTACTTTGAACTAACCTTTCTGCTTGCGCTTAGAATAAACCCTAGGTAGGTTTTTATATCAAATTGCACAAAGCTCTATTGCCATACATAGAGCTCATTACAAAATAGCTAGTTGCTCAGCCACCAGTTAACTTTCTGCACTTATAGGTGCCATTCAAGGACAGGATTGTGATTTCTGTTGTCCTTGACTATAGACCATATGGACAACGGGTACCCCTCTCTCCTTTCTCTTAACGCAGAACAGTCTTATTACTCTTTGGAATGAAAACCCAGTGGAAGATCTGAGGAAAGCTGAGAAGGCACCAAGCTTTCTAGTTTGTTCCCTATATGAGGAAAAAAATCTGTCTGTTTTTAGGACACTAGCATGTGTGCCCCTGAACAGACCTAAAAGCCATTACAGATTTTTTGTTAAGCATTTGTTTCTATCTTATGAAGGGTGTTCTGTGTCTCGCAGCTATACAGCTGTGCTCTGGCTTGCAGTGTCAGGGTCAGTATCCATAGGGGATTTTTTGTCTGAAGCTCCCTCATCTAAAGGCAAAAATCTCTTGAAAGCCTTCTGGATCCACTCCCATCTGCTATTGAAACAAAGGATTTGTCTGGTTCAATCATCTCCATCATTATTCTTGAGTTAACAAGCTGTTATATGATTCACTTCTTCCTCTTACACACCAAGCTTGATTTTATTAGCCTCTGCACCAGTTTAGCTTCCTCTCCTTATACTGGCTTGCTAGGGATCATCACCTTTTTTCATTTTTTTTAATGTTTAAGATGATATGGAGGGCATTTTCTAAAGGGTATCTATATTTCAAACATATGTGAGTGTGAAGAGATAGACCCCGCTCCAAGCATCCAGGTCTGCATTTCTACCTAAACCGGCTATAAATAAATCATTAAGGTACGATACCAATTTTAAATAATATTTTACATACCATTGAAAAATTCTGAAGCCAAGTGTTGCAGTGTTTGGAGATGTAGTGTTGCACTACCAATCTTGATCACTCTCTACCCACTTAACCTTTATTTTCTTCTGCTTCATACTGACCTGATTTAATCATTGCTATCTCAAGAACAAATACAATCAAGATTTACTGCTGGTTAACACATAGCATTCATACCTTAAATGCAGAAACTTGAGAGAGTATTAGCTGCTAAAATCAGGCTGGAGGTGAAGTGCAGCAGCAGAACAGATCTCAATAAGCCACTTTTTCATCAGGGTTTCAGACAGCTTACCAGGTTTTTAAGCCTACAATGCAGCTGCATTTTTTTGGGCAAAAAGCCCCCTAACTTCTAAAATGATGGATTTCTGTTTTTTAAAATTATTTATACCAAAAGGGTGATGCTAAAACAGTGTTAGGACTAAAAGAAGCTACCTGGGTATTTGTTGGTTTCTGAGGATATTAACATAAGTCAGGTTGTTTACGTTCTGACGTAAATGATGTCCTCTGTTAGTCATCATGGGTCAATCATCCATATTTTTTTCCACAAAGGAGCAAGGTAACAGCATAATTAGCTTTTGCAGTTTGCCTACATCTTTCTTACTGTAATTTATTTTAAAAGGGTGCTTTATAAGTCTTTCTGTAAACTCCATGGCCAATAATCACAGAAGCTATAGTCAATAAATATTAGGGCTCATCTAAGCAAGGGAAGCTAAACAAATAAGCCATCGCAAAATAAACTCTTATTCTGTAACATGCTGTCTACCCAAAGGAGTTGTTACAGATGTGCCTTTATGGGGATATTTTATCCCTCTCCATCTGTTAGCAATGACCAATGCACTTCATCATCATCCGTCTGAATCACAGATCTGCAGCCCACAGGTCTTTTCACACAGTGTTAGACTGTGACAAAACAGCAGTGGAATAAAATAATGTTCCAGTTACCAATAAAGAAGGAGCATCCAGTATGTGTAGCCTTGGTGGAGTAACAAGTGCCATTGCAATGCCTCAGAAATGCTCCTGGAAGTCAAGGGAGAAAGACTAGGGGCTTACCTTAAGCACAGAAAATGTATTTCCCAAGGACCCAGAATGTCCTCTTGGTGGGAATTGTAATCCTTTTCAGTCAGAAATAGGTCTCCTCTACGGAGAGAAAAGTGCAAAGAGTTTTGCTCGGTGAAGATGAACTCTGTGAGTGCACTTTCCTTGCACACACTGATGCAGCCTGGGCCCCAAGGTAGCGCAGCCCCGAAAGCTGCCCTAGCTTGCTTTCCTCCTGAAACATGGGCTTGCAGCGAGTACTGGGACACGATGCTACAGAGGAGGAACCCTGGCCTGACTTCACTCTCTCAGCCCTCTTCAGATTTGCTTTCTGCTCTGGACGCTGCTGGGGAAATCACAGCGCCTGTCATTTCCAGCCTGGAAATAGCATCCGAGCAAGCTCGTGTCTGCGCTTCCATGTTTTTGGCCACCCATTTGGGAGAGGGAAGCCATGTGGCAATGTTGAATTGGGCCTGTATAACTTATTCAAAAAGAATTATTTACATCTTTTCATTGACTTTTTGTTTCCAGTAAAAGGGGAGAGCTTTTGTTTCTTCAGCTTATTTGTCCAGCATTTCTGCCTACCTCTTTGACTTTAGAGTCTGGGATCTGGATATAAATGTGTTGTTTCTGACTTTTATTTCTTCTCTTCATGAAATGAGGATGAGGAAAAGCAGAGCCCAAATGTACCTCCTGCTGGCAGCAGGCGTTTGAACTAGTTTAGCTTTGAAATTTCCCATATATTTGTTGCATGCAAAAGGAATGAGATAGCCGAGCTCAGTCCTTTTGAAGTGCTCTGATGGCTGGCAAGTACTTTCATAGTTGAAGTGAAAAAGCCAATTCTAGAGTTTGCTGAAGAGAGAAAGCTTGTTAAGTGAACTTGATGAGGAACCACCATAAATATACGTTTAAATTATGTATCAACTTTCTCTTCATCAGAAGGTCTATTTTGATGATGAATTGATGGATTAAAAAAAAAAAATCTTTGCTCTATGTGCCAACCAAAACTTGAGGGATACAGCGAGTGCCTTTGAAATGAAAATTCACTTGGTCACACATAGTTATAAATGGAAAAGCCCCCCCTCTTACTGAGCACAGTGGAAAAAATGAATTGAATCTGTTATATCCCACAGCCAACATCACAGCGGACAGAGAGGGAGTTACTCATGACATCTGCATACTGCCAGTGTTCTTCACAAATCCCAGTGTATGTTTTGGTCCAGGTTTTTTCCTAGCAGTGAGAGCAAAAACTGGGGGGTGAAAAAACTGTACCTGTCTCATACTGTGCTGCAGACTGGTAAGGGTGGTTCAGGAGAGTTCATTTCATGTTTGGTTTCTTAGGAACCTCATTTTCAATGCTGAGCTAATGATACTTGCTGCTGTAACACTGTAATTAATTCTGTAAATGCAAAGTCCTATTCAGTTTTCCTAAAGCATGAAAAATTCAATTGTTTGTAAAACTAATCTGGTTAATCTGTTGTATATATAGATGGTTATTTGTTACTTGTAAAATGCTGATGATTTTTTAGATCTGCTTTGAACTTCAGTGAGGGATTTTTAACACATTTACACAAAACAAGGGTTTTGTGCATATCACATTTCAGTGTTTCTTATGAAGTTAAAAGTTTTGATTAAATAAGTAAACTTGTTTTGCTTTATAAATGATTTGTTATGATTTAAAGAATCAATTCTATTGGATAGCACCATCAGTTCATGGGCAGTAACACAAATCTAGTAGGCAAAACCTGTTCTACTCTCTGGTAAAGCAAGTGGGCTTGAACTGAATACTGAACTTCAGTGTAAGCGCAGGGTGTTATGGAAAGATCACCATAGGGTTGTGCCAGCAAAGAGCTGTAGGTGGGGACTGCAGGAGCCGAGCAGATGCTCTGCCCACTTCTTGTGGGAGGCTGTGCCAAGTCCCATAGCTGCAGGGGTGAGAGTGGGCTGTTGGAAACCTGGAGAAAGCATCGAGTCACGCAGAACCTTTTTGGTGGAAATAACTGTCTTGAGCATGTGGTAATCTGTCTGGAGAATTTAATTTCCAACGCAAAGACATGTAAGATCCTAGTTTGAAGCCCGACTGACAGACTTTGTACTCAATAGAATGGAGATCACATCTTAATTTGTACGTGTCAAGGCCAGCAGAAATATGGCTGTTCTTTGTGAGCTTTCACTCTGAGTTTAATGCGCTGTACAGACTTTGTTGTTAACTTTAATTTTAAGCAGTAGTGTTCAAACAATTATGAAAATTTCCAGAAAGGGCTTGGGACCACTCTTGAATCATAGCTGTTAAAAAAAACGCACGCATTTTTTCAAAGCAGAAGATTGCCAAAAGATCCTTGGTTTTTCCCCCCCTTGTTTTCTTCTCAGTGTATTTTCTAGCAGCTAATGGCAAGAAGGTGAAAGATTGGATTTTTCAAAGGCCTTCAGGGTTGATCTGTTTCTGTTTTCATGTAAGCCACCTGTGAAACTTCTAGTAGTTTCTCTTTCAGCAAGGTTAGACCAATGTTACGTCTTGGTAAATGTTGCCCTACAACTATAAAGGCCTATACAATGATTTAGAAACTAATACTGCATTGCGGTTCTATCTTTCAATGTCATTTTCACATAAGCTGTGGAGATCAACATTTCTATTGAAATGCTGTCGAGGCACATTGCAGACAGTTAACAGGGTGTTAGAAAACTAAATTTTATAATTCTTTCACTTTCCTATCTCACCTCCTCATTTATTGTCTTCTTTCCCTCTCTTGCTTTTTCATATTCAAAGGAGACACCCATTTTATAATCTTCAGTTTTCCATTTATCTGATCTCCAGAGAATTTCTTTCTCTTTAAACTACTGACAAAAATGTGGAGCATAAGAAAGTCTTCAATCACATTTAATGAATGAATTTCTTGCCAGCAGGGGTTCTGAGATTTTCCATGCCATTTATCTACAAGAAAAGTCTACTGGTTGCCATATTAAAAATGACAAGCAACTGTAAGTAATCAAAAACACTAAGTCTGTTATTTCAGGAACGTTGCTGGCTTTTCCATAAGAAATACAGGAAAGCAGAAGAAGGAGTCTAGTTTTTAAGGGTATTTGAGGCTGATTTGCAAAACAGTTCATTAAGCACTTAAACTTTCCAGTAGTTAATTTTTTTCTTCCATATGGCTTGCACTTTCGTGAGTGAAATACTGTACATTTTAAAGTTGACTGCTTGACTTTAGACCATGACTAGTGGCATGACATTACCTTGCCTCATAGGATATATAATTAGTAGGTGCTAGACTTTTTGTCCCTACATTTTAGAAAATTACTGTCTTTACTGTACAAATACAGCCTGACCTGAACATGGCAGTGGTTAGTCATCTTTAATTGGACGATCTGTCTAATATTAACGATGTACATGCTGTTCCTAGGAAACTGCAGAAGACCTTAGCTGACAGCAACTACAGAAACGAATGGTGACATTTCACAATGTTTGTCAGGCACCAGAAAGGCACGACATTTTAAAATACTTTTTCCTCAATCGTTTATCAGGTTGTAATGTACCATGCAGTTAGTCTAAGAGGGATGTAAAAGCCTTCTAAAAGCCATAATGATGTGATGGCTTAGGTTTCACCAGAGATACGAAGATATTTATAAACTTGATTGCTGCATTTCATTTCTTATGACTTGCCCTGAAAGATGTTAGTATCCACTCATTCATTCATTATCACAAACCTCCATATCTGAGCTGAAATTACATGTAAGCATTTATAAATGTCATACAATGTTACACAAGATATACCTTTGCTATTGTGAATGAGAGATTATCATTTGTCAGGATATATAATCAGAAAATTAATAAAATTCATTAAATAAGTATTTTAAATATTCAACCAAGAGAAACATTCCTTTGTGTTTATCATATCTTGGACCATGGGAATCCATTAAAACAATTTTACTTTATTGCGGGGGTGAAGATAATGAGAAAAGCCAGTTATATTTCTTCAAGTTTCTTCTCCCTTAAAGCTACTTCCCATTCTGCAGTGGAACAGAAGTGTTTCTACTGGTTTGAAGAAACCGTTTAAAAGTTCTTCATCAAATTGACATTTAGAGTCTTTTAATAAAAAAAAAGAAATTCTGTGAGGCAATTACGGTTACAGAATCCTATGAAGGGTGATTAAGGTCTGCATTAAATGGCTCATGAAGGATTAATGGGAAGGGCAGCTCTTCCTCTAGCTAAGTAGCATGCTAGCAACAAGTGACCGAAGGCTGTTTTCCCCATGGGGTGGGCTGTTTTCCAGAGAAGCTTCAAGTGTGTAGAAATGGTGTGGCAAGACATATTCAACGAATAGACCAGGGAACCCATAAAGCATTAAGGCTTAAGGACCAGACGGCTGGCATCCTCAGCGTTTGAGGTATCTGTGTTAGCCCATGGAGTGAAGGAGAAGCAGCTGGTTCCTTCGGGAGCCATAGTGGGCCTGGGATGCTGGCTGCATCGCAGAGTCATTCACTAAAACTCGGGCAGCTGAGCTTGCTTAACTCAGCCAACAGAGTGATGGGTGTTTTTTTGTTGGCCTCAGCTAGCAGTCTGCCCTCCAGCTTGGAGTTCATTGTCCTAGAGAAAAAGACAATTAGGAAAGAATTTAGGTAAAAGTGACTCAAAAAAAAAAAAAAAAGGTTTCCAGAAAGTACACCCTGAGTTGCAGTTTTTACTCTAACAAGAAAGGCAGAAATGCAAATGCAAATTAAGGGCTTCATTAACTGCAAAGTTGTATCAGCAGATCGTAGCCTGTGGAAGCTCCCTCGGCTTTTTGGGCACTGTGTTGATAACTAATGACTTTAGCAGCATTGTCCCTTTTTCTAGAATGGACTCCCTGACTTTGCCCATGATGGGCTTGGACAACTAATGAACGAGCTGCTAATTCCCCCACAGCCAGCTTGTAGCATTAATTTGTTTCTGCTGAAATAAACAGTAAAAATCAAGTTTGTTTCCCTTGATGCAGCTGCAAAGTTTAGGTATGAGAAAGACCCATTCTTTCCATTGTTCTTTTAGATGTAAATTAAACTGTTGAAATGATGACAAGTTTTCCTAAGATTGTCAGATACAGTCTGGCATTCAATGTATTCTGATATTGAGCAGAAACCCAGTATTTCTTTGGTTGATGTGCCCAGAAGTAAGAAAACGGGCAGGACTGGAGGCTGGCAGAGAACAGTTCCCACGCGTGTGGACTGCACAGCCTTGTTCTCCGCAGCCAGAGGATCGATAGGAGATGGATTTCTTTGCTTCAGAGAAAGGTGTAAGAAAATGCTCAGGGGAGGTAATATATGAACACAAAGTTACGTTTTGAAACAGGGCTGTTATTCATCTCCCTGTTATCTTTCCCTTTTCATTCTTTTGCATTTGCATCTAGATCATTTTTTTAAGTCTTGGTTTGTTAGCAAAACTTGGAGTTCTGCTGACATCTCGCTGCCAACAGGATTCTTTGAATACTGGTTTCACACTTTGTATTATAAGTAATGTTTTCTTTATCCATCTAAAAATGGTCATTGTTCCCTTTTACTGAAAATCACTGTCTCTTGTTTCGTGGTGTAGGGAAGTGCTGCTTTCCAGACCGATTCCTCCATGCCATAATGTTCGGTATATTTGACTGTCCCTTATTATTCTTCCTAAGGAAAATGGGGCTGATATCTGCAACCGCTTTTCATAGGAAAGACTTTCCATATTTCCAATGACTCTCTTTACCTCTTCCTGAACTCCTTTTAGCTTCTAATGCTCATTTGAGATAGGTCGTTACCACTGAAGATACACTGTAGATGAGGCTGTACTCTTGGTTCACTATAGACCCCATGACTGTTTTCACGAACCCTTCTAAACACTGTTAACAATTCTCTGGGGAGGGGGCCAAGCAGTACCCTATGGGAAATATATGTTTCTGTTTCTTCATTTGAACCAGTCCTGTAAAATTCAAGTAGGAGAGAAAGGTAGGTGATTAATGCACAGGGCTGGGAATCGGGAGAAAATATTTCCCTTTCAGGCTTCTTTAGTGATGTCCTCGGGAAAACCACAAATGCAAAATGCAACCGTTTTCATATTTACCGCAGTAACAAATTTGCCTCTTAGCTTGTGAAGCACTCTTCCTATAAGTAACATGCCAATATACATATGCATGAGTATTCTGAGTATATGTGATGTGCAGTGCTGTGTATTTTATTAAATAGTAGCCATCTCTTTTAATGGGATCCAGTTGATTGCACGGTCTGATTACTCTTGATGATTAGACCTCTTGCATTCCCTGGTATTAACAGGTAGGAAGAAACAGTAAATAGGAGCTCAGTGCCAAAAGAGAAAATGGAGGTTTTTAGTCACAGTCATGGCATTGTGTCTATGAGATAAAATGAAGCTATTTCATTGAAACTAGAAAACTTCGTAACCTACCTGGCAAAAGATTTCAGGGACAAATCCATATGTACAAAACCATGTTAGCTGGAAGGAAAGAAGTCACGGTATTAATAGCACTGTGTCTGCTAGCATCTTATCACTCACTGGATTAAGGTTAACAAGCACAGACTGAAGAGTCATAAGTAGATACGACTGTGTGCTTGATTAGCAATTATTTAGACCTCCTTTGTGTAACACTCTTCCTGGCTTGAATTTGCCCCTGGGATAGTGCTAAAGGCTATCACAAAGTATGCTCAAAGACTATTCAGAGCGTATAGTCAGCAGAATGTTCAATTAAAACTGTTACAACAGAGGAACTGCATTTAAAAAGGCAAAGGATAAGGAAAAAGGGGCTTCAACCCAGAAAACAGCATATTCTTCATTTTAGTTCCAGGACAATCCTTTTAACCTCATTCAGGTATTTACATGTATACTAAAACCTCTCTGGAATCAGGGCCCAACATGTAGTTTTTTAAAAGGTAAATCCTTCAGAGCTCTGTAAGACATATCTTGCGTGGTTTTTGTGTCTACAGAATGAGACTAATGAGCAATTGGCAATATTGGGCGTCTTATTTATATGTATTCTATATAGAGAGAATATATATTGAATACATATTACACTTTGAATATTATATATGACTATACAATATATATTAAATCATCATTAAATATGTTCATTAATGAATATATATATGGAATGTTTAAGCATATATTTAATACTGGACTGTTTATTGGAATGTTAAATGGGAATGATTAATTTTATGAGTTAGGTTATTACACTTGCTTCATAAAGTCTGAGCTGAATATCCAAAGCATCTGCTGCATAAGATTTTTCAGATCACTAGGATCAACAGCTGTTCACTGGCAATGCTTTGGTAGAAGAATTGCAGTTTAATGCCTGTGTAGTGCGATAAGCTTAACCTAATCTTGGAGAGAACATTAAAGATAAGAAGCTCTGTTAGTGTCGGTATTTATATTTAAAAACTACTTAATCAAGACACTCTTTTGTAGTATTGAGGCACCAGTTGTATCAGATCTCAACAGTAGCAATGTTAATGGCAGTGCTTAGCATTTATTTTGGCATACTGTGTTGTCCTCCAGTTTTCTTTCTCTGCCTTTGGCAAATAGCTGAATATGAATTACTAATTGTTTAGCCAGAGTTTAGAAAAAAACCTAAATCCACTTCTCTGAAAGAGGCTTGTAGCTTCCTGGGGATACTGTGACCAGTTGTAGTAATAGTGATACCCACATCTCAGGTGGGCTGTGTGATCCAGTCCATGGGTGATTTTTATATGTTGGTCTCAGACATGTTCTTCCTTTTTCTTGCAGGAGAACCGGAATTTAAATATGTTGGGAATATGCATGGAAATGAAGCTGTTGGAAGGGAGTTGCTCATCTTCTTGGCTCAGTACTTGTGTAACGAATACCAGAAAGGAAATGAAACTATTATCAACTTGATCCATAGCACGCGTATCCATATTATGCCATCTTTGAACCCAGATGGCTTTGAGAAGGCAGCGTCCCAGGTTTGTAAGGCTATGTGTATAAGAATGGTTATCAATTTCTGTATCAACCTTAGGAATATAATGATACTTGGACTAGCAGTTTTACAGACACATGAACTCTTGGTGGTGATTGTTGAATGGAACAACATAACTGAAGTGTTTCCTAATAGTACAGTAGGCTTGTTCTGTTTAACAAAGCGGATTTTATGCTTGGATTTTCAACAAATAGCTGTCTCTCTTGTAAGTGACTTTACTGTATTTTAAAATATAATGATGTTTATGGTTTACGCATGTTCTTTCATCTAAGTTCACTGACCAAACTGTTTCCTAAACAAGTAACTTCTAGTGATACATGATGTTTCAAAAGTGTTAGGAAAGGGAAACTTGAGGTTTCCTTTAAGAATATTCTCATGTAAGTGCTCTTACATGAATTATTCACATTCATCAGAGCTTTATCCCAAAACAAGTAAACTTTGTGAGCCATCTCTTTAATATGAATGTTTGATTCTAAATTTCAGGCGTGAGGTACTTTAATTAAGCTATTAGTCAAGAAAATTTAGCATGTATTTTAGGATGACCACTCAGTCAAGAAACCTGTAATGTGTTAATGCATAATTAGCAGAGGGCAAATAGGACCCTGTTATATACAGCTTCTCGTGTGTATTATGTTCTAAACAAAAATAAGAATTTTCTTGTTTTACAAGGTGTATTTATTTTTAAATGAACATGGAAATATTGAATCTTTTTATGTGACTATTTATTTATGATTAAATGAGTCAAACCTCATTAAGATCTTAACTGAACTGATTGCCATGAAGGCTATAACCGCGCCCCCCCAAACCACAGACCTCTTTTAAACCATATTCGGTAGTATGTCTCCCTCTCGTGGCAATGAAGCAGAAGCGGTCCTCAAATTGGTGCAGTATTTTTCTCTGAAATCTCTCTCTGTAGAGATTCTGTAATAACATTGTTTGAAACTTTTGCTCCTTAGTCAAAGTACACTTGCTTTCACATGGTTGCCGTACAACTTACATATGATTTATAATACAAGTTGCTTTAGTGCCACTGTTATTCTAATTTACAAGTATCTTGATTCTGTACGCAGTCCGTGTGACAGATTCACTATACCCCAAGATTAAAGCCAGTAATCAAACTAAACCTACTTTAAAGAGTACTGAAATGTTACAGAGACAAGCTAGGGAAAACTATGCACTCTGAAGGCATTTCCTTAATGCAACCCAAAACGTATTTTAGATACTCAGCTTAAAGAAAAGATTTTGCAAAAATCCTCATTGTGTCTTTATTCAGTGCTACCTTTTCAGTGAACAAAGCTGACAGACATCATAAAAATAAAAGTCTCAGGTAAATAAGGATTAAGGTCCTTCTTTACCCTGACGCTATTCAGAGGAACTTTGAAACACGTGCAAACGTTCCTTGTGGCTGGCTGATAAATCTACAGCTGCTCTCAGGCTCACTAAAATGAGGTCTGTAATTCACGACCATGGGCAAGAGGCAACGGGGAAAAGCCAGGTTTCGGGGAAGACTCAGCAAGCACTGAAAAATCTGATGCTGCTGCTAATTTTGCCCGTCCTTAGTCCAGATGTGCCACTATGAGAATGATCCTCTCCTCCAAGACCCTCAGTGAAGTAGAGGTTGGTTTTGTTCCCACAGAGCTCTAGGAAGAATTAGGGGTGACTCAGCTCTTAGTGCTTCAGAATTCTTTACTCCCACATGATCCCTTCTTATTCTCGAGAACATGACAAGTAAACCCATGATTTGAATTTACATGGCTAAATATATCCATATAAAGCTTGATATGTAATCTCCTGAATCTACTCATCTCCCTTCTCTTTCTGTTCCCCTTCGTCATCTAGCCCGGTGAACTTAAAGACTGGTTTGTTGGTCGAAGTAATGCCCAAGGGATAGATCTAAACCGGAATTTCCCAGATCTTGATAGAATAGTCTATGTTAATGAGAAAGAAGGTGGCCCAAACAACCATCTGCTGAAAAACATGAAAAAAGCTGTGGACCAGAATCCTAAGGTAAGTAGGGACTGAAGATCAGGTCACTTACCTGCCCATCTCTTCTCTTTTACACAAGCAGACCTGTAGCAACTTCTAAGAGCTGTGTGTATGGTCTTTACAATTCACATTCTTCTAAATATTTTGTTCATTTTATTATATTTATCTGTCTGATGCTTCCTGAAATTCTTCTGAAAATGGCTTGCTGTAGTAAACCCTTTTGATCCATACTGCTTAATCCTTAGACAATTCCTCATTCAAAGCATGTTTTATTTTTAAGGCCAGAGATTGCGTAGCCTTCTCCCTTGGTTTGAAGCTATTCATGCAGATACTCTGCATTTTTACCATTGCCAGAAATTAAGTTGTGTATTGTACTTAATTACATTGCTGGCTAGATAGCTATTCTCGCATATGCATTTTTGTTAAGCTTAAGCCTTAAATATACAGACGTATATCTGGAGGGATTTCTATCTTCTTGTGTTTACGCCCACAGGAGGTATAGTGTTGTGACTGCAGTCCCATAGGGTTCTGGCCTTAATAGCCATATTCTGTCTTCAAATTCAAATTATTAAATGAATTAATTTTACTTTCTGTGCAGAGAATAGACTGCATCCTACCAAGATTTATTCTGAATTTGTTTATTTTCCGTGGTTTTAAATTTGGTAGGCTTTTTTTAGCTGTAATGGGAAGAAGTAAAAGATTGCTTTATTTGTGGGCTCATTCTGAACTAATTTACACCAATTTTAGACTTATATTAATCTATTTAGACTGGTTCTGATGTAAAGAACTGATTCAATTCTCTCTGAAGCCAAAATAAAATTGCTGTTCATTTAAATGGCTTGTCAATGTATGTGAGAATAATTAAGCCCACTACATATAACTGAATAAGTTTCTACATTGAATTATCAATTTGTAACTGCTGGTAATGATATTTGTTGTAGCTTGCTCCTGAAACGAAAGGTGTCATTCACTGGATTATGGATATTCCCTTTGTGCTCTCTGCCAATCTTCACGGAGGAGACCTTGTTGCAAACTACCCTTATGATGAGACTCGGAGTGGTATGTAATAGAAGTTAACATGAAATAGTAGGAGATATAAATTACATTCTATACTTATTTCACTGCTACCTAAGATCCACTCTGTAAACATCATGTCATGGCTTTGTAATGACTTATTTTAGCATATTAATGACATTTAAAGCTAGTCAGTGTATGGCCATGTTTTCTAGCTTTGAAGATAGAAAGCTTGTTTCAGTAGAGTTATGTCATAAAAATGATGTAATACCTGAGGGAATCATGGTCCCTCACATATTTTAATCAAGGCAACTTAGCACTTAAATTAACTGGGGCTGTTTGTGCCCTCTTAACTGAAGCAAGAGAGATGTGTCTAGACTGCCTGTATGATCTAAAGTTTCTCTACTTGCACCTTTAAAAAATGAATTTCTGAAAGCGGTACTGTGCAAACAGAAACAACTATCATTGTTTCCACTTTCTCAGTATTGGTCCCATATAAAAAGGATCACAGAGATGATGGCAGAGATGTTACCATTTAACACACAGCAATATTAGTTTGTTTTTTCTGCCAGTACAGGATGTGCACATGACTGAAATGGTCATGAGATGATGGTATTGTTTGTGATTGATTGTCTTCCTTCAATCTACTTGATCGCATTTTAATTGCAAATCCTTTTAATATCAGACTATAAAACTCTCTAGGGAGACACTTTTGCCCATGTACTGTGTGTCTTGTGGTGTACTTTTAAATTAATATTTTCATAAATATTAGGACTGATATAAATAGTCACCTTAATAATGGGGCAACCTGGTACAGGCAATTGATGAAGTATTGGGGAAATGTTAATGTTATTAAGGTAATGCTGTATTAGTTTGTGATGTGGTAGGACACTTACCTGTGTCCAGAGAATTTCCAGGCACAGTCCTGCTGTGCAGTGCTGGTAATCTAGGTTGTAAACCAGTCAATATGACTGCCCTTTTAATAATCCTTGTTCCTGAACTCTTTTTCTTCCCTAGGCAGTGCTCACGAATACAGCTCCTGTCCCGATGATGCTATTTTTCAAAGCCTGGCTCGAAGTTATTCTTCTTTTAATCCTGCTATGTCTGATCCAAACAGACCACCATGTCGCAAAAATGACGATGACAGCAGCTTTGTGGATGGAACAACTAATGGCGGCGCATGGTACAGCGTCCCGGGAGGTGAGCCCCACTGCGTGGGGGTTTGGTGTCATTGATGGTTGTTTTAAGCTTGGGTTTTCACTGGTTTAGTTACAGACTGGAATACCACCAGGTTATTCACAACTTTTGGTGTGGTTAAGGCTAAATCAGAGAAAGATCACTCACACCACAGTACATCTACACAATCCCATAATGCCTATTAAAATATTCCTCTTTTATTGCTTTTTATACAGTGTTTCTCCACTCAAGGTTTGCAAATTTACTAGTTCTACAGTGGGTGAGTGATTGCTATGCTACCGTGAGAGCTTAAGGGTTTTTTTTTAATTAGAAAAAGAGTAAAAAAAATCCCCTAGCAAACCCTGATGAGAGACAGCAGGCTACTGACTGTTCATTTTAACCTCAATAATGAAAGCATCCAACCTTGAAAGAATTGGAGAAGCCTGATTTTACAATGTTATTGACAATGAGAGTTTGGCCTTCGATTTCCACAGGAACAAAATCCAGCCATGAAGATACTTCTGTCTCCATACTTTGTGTCTTAATTAGTGCCTGATTCCTGCCCAGGTAGTGTTCCCCTAGACTTTGGTAGAGCCTGCTGTGCAAAGAGGAGCAGCAGAGATACTGCGGCCACTTCAATGTTAGTTTTCCAGGAGAAGTCTTATAAGAGTAGCCTGAAATGAGACATTTCATTTGTTTTTACTAAGAATTTTTATGTCATTTTCTTTGTAAACTGAAGCAAAAAGGTGTTGGGATATCTAAATCTTTGAGTCTTCTGCGTCTGCTATACTCAGACAAAACTTTGGAGTGAAAACTGAGCTGGGGATTTCTGAGCCAGAAACTCAGCTTGTGTTGGAGTGATTTGCCTGTGCATTGGCTTTGTTGATTTGTACCAGACAACCTCAAACACACGTACCAGTTTTATTGTTTGCTTTCCTCTTAATACTCAATTACAGTCTCTGAATGAATTTTAAATTTTTACCTGGAATGAGTAAGAATCTCTCAAAACATTAGGACAGCTTAGGTCGTAGCCTAACTCTGCTCCTGTTACAATAAAGGGGGTACTAGATGTCGTGGTTTAACCCCAGCCAGCAATTAAGCACCACACAGCTGCTCACTCACCCCCCCTCCCCCAGTGGGATGGGGGAGAAAATCGGGAAGAGAAGTGAAACTTGTGGGTTGAGACAAGAACGGTTTAATAGAACAGAAAAGAAGAAACTAATAATGATAATGATAACACTAATAAAATGACAACAGCAATAATAAAAGGATTGAAATGTACAAATGATGCGCAGGGCAATTGCTCACCACCCGCCGACCGACACCCAGCCAGTCCCCGAGCGGCGATTCCCTGCCCCCCCCTTCCCAGTTCCTAAACTAGATGGGACATCACATGGTATGGAATACACCATTGGCCAGTTTGGGTCAGGTGCCCTGGCTGTGTCCCCTCCCAACTTCTTGTGCCCCTCCAGCTTTCTCGCTGACTTTAGACTAAACACTACTTAGCAACAACTGAAAACATCGGTGTGTTATCAACATTCTTCTCATACTGAACTCAAAACATAGCACCGTACCAGCTACTAGGAAGACAATTAACTCTATCCCAGCTGAAACCAGGACACTAGAAAAGGAAAATAATTAAGCTTGTGTGAAGAAATTAGAGGCAGAACAATGACTGGTAGCACTCACACAGCCCGTGATTACCTGCTTAAACTTAGAGCTGTTATTCCCAATCTTCACAGGAGCAGCATGTTTCCTCTGCTGTGGTACCACAAGTACCACAGACTGGGTGTAAGGTAAAATGTTGACATTTTGGAATATAACTGAAAAGCAAAAATTTCCCTTCGTATGAAGCTTTCCACAGACTTTGAATTGGAACCATTAAAACACCCTTGACAAAACAGAGTTTGCGTAATTTGAAAAAACCTGAATATAAATAAAATATTGAGAGGTTCAATAGTTAATTTTTTTTTCAATTCAGTCAAAAAATTATCTTAATGAAATATTAACTATAAAAACATGGACATATTTAACTTCAGCTTCTTTTTCCTTAGGAAAATGCTATAAAAAAACCATCTTGCCATTGTTTTGATGAAATGCTTTGATTCTGACTAAACTGCACATGCCAAACGCACATTTTTCCATTGGAAAAACTTGTTGGAAAGTTTGAATTATTTCCTCCTTTTGGATCTTATTTTAAGTTAGATGGCAAATTCCCCAAGCGAGCCCTTTCTTTTTCTCATGTATTTGTACAGAAGTTAGTAGACAGGAATCCTAGTTCTAACCAGGATCTATGATCCTAATATGGTACATCTAATAAAAAATAGAAAGGCGACAATATACTTTGGCCCATACATGAATCTGTTTTTTTTTTCCAAGTGTAGAAATCAGCTGGCAAGCTGTGACTTTTGAATGCAACCTCCACGGTAATGTTTGCCACAGGCTGAGTTAAAAAAACAAAAATAATTCAGTGAGAACAGTTCTGTTGTTTCCATGTCTAGTGTTAAGGAAAATAACTAAACATTGCTTAGTTCAAGTGCAAATTTTCTTGGAAGCTTTAGTCTGAAAAGCTGTGTCTGGAAACTGAAATGTGGCATGTAAGTTATCTGTTGTATCAGTGATCTTTTGGTATTCATATGATAACGCACTCAAAGTTAGCAGTGGTATAAGCTATTGAAAAGCCATCTGTGTTGCTTTAAGAAAAGTATTGCATTGTATATCCTTACCAGAGTTCAAAATTTATCAAGAGAAACTCTCCCAAGACCTTGTCTGCATGGCATCTGCACCAGTTTGGAGCTAAGGTGGTGCTTCTCTGCCTTTGCACCTTTGGGTTGCTGTGGGCTGTTCTGGGTCCTCCGAGGGGGTGTGAGAGTAGCTCAGTGTCCTGTGGGCATCTAGAGGTTAGGCTTGCATCCCCGTCTGATCTCCGTGGGTTGAATGGAGGCAAAATAGAAGAGGACTTGCCACAGGTTTATAGAGAAAGGAGGAGAACTAGAGCAAAGTGACTGGGAATAGAGAGAAAATAGGTGAGGGTGGGTACTGGAATTGTGTTTGGTGTAGAAAGGAGTGCATGGCTTTAGCAGAGCAGTGGTGAGGGAAGGAAAAAGGAGAGAGTGGAGGACAGCTGTGCTAAGTGAGAGAGGCTGTGCTCTCCTAGATGCTGCCTTGGACAGTTCCTCATCAGACCAAGAGCTCTGACCTAGGAAGGGCTGATTTTTCTTTCTAATAAGTTACTAAAGTTGGTGTTGCCCTGTAGAGCACATTATGGTGCCCCAGTTGTGCTGCATCAATTTCGTTGCCCGTATCATTCACCCACAGGAACTTCTACCTTCTGTAAAAGACAGCACTACATGGTGGGCCAGCAGCGGTCTTGGCTGGTTCCTTAGTATGTGGGGATAATACATGGGTGGCTCTCTCCTGTGAGTATGGGTTGCTTTTGCATACGGTTTTCTGAATACGTGGGTTCTTTCAGTTGGAAGGCTGAACATCTGGTGGCTGAAAAGTCTGGTAGCAGCCCTTGTCTCAAACTGGAAGTAAAGATGAACGCTCCATTGCATTCATGTTCTGTCCTTCCCTCTTGTCAAACCTCAGGATTTCCTCATTAACCTCAGGCAAGGTGGCAATTCTCCATTCAAGTTTTGGGGTGGAGGGAGCAGATGATGTACCGGAATATTTGACACTTGCCTCTGTCACTTAATATACTTTGCTGTGAGGTTTTTCTCACTGTTAACTGCTTAGTAGTTATTTTCTTCTATGGAGCAGGGGCACAGAGAAAATAGCTCCCCCAACAGCATCTTTGTGCTAAATCTGAGACCATGATGCCTGTTACCCTTGCTTTGTATTAGTTGTCATCTGTAATTAGTTGATCCTTGTAGGTTTTTCAGAGAGCAGTAAGCAAAGGCAAAGAGGTCATTCTTCTGCGCTCAGGAAATGCCCTTTTAGCCACCAGACCCTGGGGAAAAAACACAAAATCCATGCTATTTTAAACACTGGACTTCTCCCTATCAGTATGTAATTAATGATTTCACTTATTCTCAAGAAAACCAAATTAAATTTGCACAGACAGCTTTAATTTTGGCATATTTTTTAGCTGTTGAATGCATAACTTTTCAACATCGATAATATTTTTTTAATGTACCTTTTGTGTGGAATATCTATTTGGAAATATAAATGAGAAGAGCAGATAGCAATGAATTACTAGCTAGCCACATGTCCATTCTGCTTGTTCTGTCATTACAAAGTCACCTGAGTCTAATCAGATTTGTGTCATTACAAAAATAGCATTTCAAAGCAGCTTACATTGCTGTACCATTAGGCTATTGTTTAACTGTCATTTTTATTTTCAGATACTCTCAAATAATTCTTGGCACTCAATTAATTCACTCCTAACTTGAATTACCTTTCATGTTACCAGTTTTGGAAGCAATGTTAGGTAAATTTTTTTAGGATTTTTATAGAACATGTGTAGGAGGCACATGTTCTCCCTGTTATGCCCAAGGCTCAAGTTCATCCAGTCCTGCTAAAAGTTACTGTCTTTATATGTGTAGAAGCTGAACTAGCTTAGTGCTGTAGCTTGTAACTCAAAGTCTAAGTAATTCTGATGCCTGGACTCCAGGGGCACACCCTGCACTCCGCTTTCTTTGTGAAGTTTGGAGTTCCTTTTTTTAAAAGCTAAAGAAATTAATTTTGTTCCATATTCTAAGCTTATTTATGTGAGTACTAACATAGAGACACTGTAGTCCTTCAGGATAGTAGAGCAGTGCAACAGAGGAGTGTTTGTGTTGCTCATTTTCAAAGAAAAGACCTACTCATGGTCAGCAGTGAAGGGCATGAAATCCCAGTTATACCTGAGGTCTGCTAAAACTTTCCAATATTCAGAGAGTGGTCCCTGTTAGAGTATATGAAAGTTAGTTCTGTGCTATCCTTTGTTAAAATGAGAGGCTCTGGGACTGTGGTGGTGTGCATGCATGTGATGTATGGCATGTGCATAACAAGAAAGAATAGGGCAGTTAGGGAGCTTGACCAGTGGCAGCAAAGTTGCCACAATGTTGAATAAATCTTTTGAAATGTATTGGTTTCTTGGATATTGCACCTAATCGCCACATTGAACAGGCAGGTAAATAGTGCAAATTGTATGTAGCCAGCCTGATGCTCTCCAGATTACAGATGTAGTAGGCCATAGTTTAGATCTAGGCTGTCTTCACCCCATTCTCCGTCCCAGAAAGTCAGATCATCACCTGCAGCTCAGTGATTCAAGCTGAATTTTTTTCAGAAGCCACACGTATAAACTGTGGCCTAGGCAAGGAGCTGGGAAGCAAACTCTAGGATATGGACATTGTGCACAAAACTGGAAAATATATTGCTTCTTTATTCTGTCCTTGAGAAACTATGGCAATCCTTGCTTTGGGAGGTGGCAGGGAGGGAGAAACTTCCAGTGAATTGGAGCAGTAATGGTCAAGAGTTGTTGGCACCACAGTAAAATTACATCATGCCCTTCGGCTCCCAGTTCTCTTCTTCATGGATTCTTTCTTTCTTGTAGAAGAAAGGCAAAAATTAAGAAAAACAACATTATCTAGTGTCTGGAACAGATGCCTGGCAGTCAGCACCGCTGTCAGCATTTTACTCATGACTCTGCTGCTCTCTTGCTGTGTACTGCTGAATGGTCCAGCTTGCATTCTGCCTGGTGGGACATCAGAGCCGTCCCTCCCAGGAGGACCTTTGCCTTCTGTGTCCTCATCTTTCAGCCATCTAAAAAAGGCTTAGAAATAAAAGTGTTCCTTTGGGAATCTGAAAATTCCCTGTTCCTATCAGTAGTTAGGCATCTCGTTGCCTGGTTGGCAGAAAATAGATTCACTCTAACGTGTTGGCAAAATCCCACCTGACTCAATCTGTTTGCTGCCCTTGGTGTTCCCTTTTGGATGGGACACCAGCTCTCTGGACATTTCTGGACTGGTGCAGAACAGTGGTGCTTCAGTAAAGAGACTGCATTAGGTCCCCTATGTATAGGTTGTGGGAGGGATCACAGGGCTGGGCTGAATGAATTAGCTGTGTTTGAAGCACTTTTAAATCCATTGGTGACCTCCATGGGGATGCTCAAAAAGCTTGGTAGCCTTTTTCTTTTCAGTCCTCCATTTGAGAATCCACTGACTTTGCTAGCTAGATAGACTGGGAAGGCAAGAGCTAATTCTACATCAGCTTCTGTAAAGAATATATTTATAACCCTCCTGGGGACAGTCACAGTCCCTCTCCAGCTGGTCGATCCAGTTACAAAAATGGAAACCACTTTGGTTATTTGTTGACTGATTTGAGAAAATAGCCAATATTTCCATGTAGTTAAGAGGAGACGCTCAGAAGTCTAAGAGAGTACATCTTTCCCATAAAGTTTGTATTCCTAGTGATGATGCCACTGTATATATTTGTAAATTCCTATCATTAAAGTTGTATTAATAGTGATATTTCTCTTAATGTATTGATTATTGATATTGCAGAGGCATTGAGTGGGTGGGAAACACCCCCATCTATGGAAAAATTTCCATGTAAATGAAGTTTATAGGAAGTTTGTTTTGGGGTTGGGTTTTTTTTTTGGTGGAAAAGCAAAAATACTTGGAATCTATGCTGAGAAGCTTGACAAAGAATATTCCTTAGAAAACAGATGCTTTTCTTGTAAAATGTTGCTAAGTTGAAACCCTATAATTTCAGGAAAAAAACACCACGTTTTTGACCAGTCTTTATAAACCTCTTTTTCAAAGGCACTTTGTCATGTTTCATTTGCTTTATAATTAGTTGTCATTTTTCTTGGTTTACAAAGTGATCACTTTTACTTTAATGTGAAAATATTTTAGCCATAATTGGAAATAATTTTCTGTTCCTGAAGAGAAAAAAAAGTATATGTCAGCTATTGAAAAACACATGTCAGGTAGGAGCAGTATATAGGCCAGGTACAATATCAGGTAGAAGTATATAGGCCAGGTGTTAAATCTTTTCTAAAATTTTCTTGGGAAGAAAATATTTTTGGGAATTAATTGTCTTGCTGGTTTCTCTGATTTAATGCCTCTGATTTCAGAACTAAGCTGATGAAATGGAACTGCACCAACTGTATTAATAGCTATTCTTTCCTTAACAGCCCCAGCATCTCACATTCCCCCCCCTTTACTGTATTTACTTCAGAACAATGCAAAATGCATCACTATCTCTCTTTTCTGCCATTGCAGGAATGCAGGATTTTAATTACCTCAGCAGCAACTGCTTTGAAATCACAGTGGAGCTTAGCTGTGAAAAATTTCCACCTGAAGAAACTCTGAAGGGCTACTGGGAAGACAACAAGAACTCCCTTATCAATTACATTGAGCAGGTAACAAAAACGAGGATGGCAAAACTCTAGTTGTTGTATGTAAAACTTCTAAACTTTGTGCTGTGTGAACATTGAATTCAAAATTTCATATTAATCCAATTGGTGCTCCATAATTCTTATATGTCTCTAAGGTGGTAAATCCTGTGTGATCTTTCTAAATATGTGGAGGAGGAGGGGAAAAGAAAGAAGATGTTATAGTATGGAATTCATCTCGCCTAATTTAAGCTTTTACAGACATTTAATTTGAAATTGTGCCAGCTTCCTCAATGAAAAGAAATACACATCACCAGAGTGTATAATTCATGTCCCCAGCACTGATATGTGTACTAAGAGAGATGGATTGCCCTCTACAGATATGAAAGTGTGTGTACAGATGTGGAATGAATCAGTCTGGATGCACAGGGAGCCTAGACAGCTGGATTAGACTGTAGCTGCCTGGCAGTCCAGTGTAACATCAGGGGACATCTCTAATCCTGGTTTTGTAGATACTCCGCTGCTCTCTAATTGCATGAGCTGCTGGCAGTCAATATAGAGCTGTCAGTGTGATGATTCCATTAAAAAATATACAAAATCTGGTTAAAAGTGTAAAGCATAGTCATGGGTTGAGATAATCTTGTGCTAATGGGTTGCTAGAAGTTAAGATCCCTGAAACAGATCTATGTGTGTGTTTGTGGGGTTTTGTTTGTTTGTGTGTTTTTGTTTTGGTTTTGTTTGTCTGTTTGTTTTTGGTTTGGGGGCTTTTTAATCATTTCATGCCAGTGTAACAGGCTGCACTGAAGTGGTGGTTCCAAGCAGTGTGGGAGTATCAAATTTCTGAAACCTGGATACTGTAGTTAAAAATCAGAAATTTATCTGATATCATTAGTGGCTGCACACCTGGGATTGCAAAGTCAGAAACATACTTTGTTAGCAGAGCTGGTCAATTAATACATTCATTTCTTTAAGATCTTATCTGTGCAGAAATGCTTTAGTTAGCCAGAAATCTGAAATATTTGAATATTTCAAATGTTTGAGTTATACCATTCTATTAGTCAGTTCTATGTGGGCTGACGAAAAAGCTGTACCCACCCTGCAGGTTTTTACCCATTTATTATGGGATCCATCTCAAATTGTTCAGCTCCTTTGCACATGGGTTAATTTTCTCTGACTCATGGAAAACTATGGTGTCATTGCATTTTCAAAGTTACTAACGTGGAAGAGATTATTTTGCCAACTTCCTTTGCTCCTGCAGAGCTTCTGGCTTTACCCTTGAAGTTCAGATGGTCTATCTGGCACTGGTTTTTATCCTCCTACAGCATAAGAGGTCCAGCTCTATGATCCAGCTCCCCCGTGATTGCTGAGGATGGTGCAAATATGAGCTTTCTGCTTTTCTAAGCCGATCTGTGTCAGGCTTCTCCCACAGTGTAGATTAGAGGAATCTGGTGAATTAAATTATAGCACCTGAATACACTATACAGGTTCATAAAGGGGAACAGCAAAATCTCAAAACAGAATTTGTGATCCACAAGTCTTTTCAAATATCACAGAATTAGAATGAAGCATGAACTCCACAGTACTTCCCCGCTTAATTTCCAGGCTCCCAATGAGATGCATCTCTGCACAGGTTCAAAACATCCCATTCTCCCCAGCGCTGAGAGCTCCCGATCTCAGGCTGTGAAAAGGTAGCTGACCCTCAGTCTCCTGCCTCTGAGGAGCTCAGTCTGCTTTCAGACCATGCTCAAGAAGTACCAGCAGGACTGGTCTCTTCACCGCACTGCAGTCAAATCAGTGCTTTAATTTCATATATGCTGGGAACAGACAGATTAGGTACTGCTGGTGCTGTTGCCAGGAGTACGTTGCCTGAGAGGGAAGAAGGAACTAGGACATGACCCCCCATCACCTTTCTCTCACAGGCCATGTGGGGAGTGTTGTGACTCCGTGTGGTCCCAGCTCAAAGACCTGGAGGTTTTGGGTGCACAACAGAGAGCTCAAGCACCTCACACAGGGATTGCCCATCAAAGTCCAAGTGCCTGCAATTAACCTTGTTAATGTTTCACTTTTAAGCAGTTATGCCCTTTATTAGCCCTAAATTCTTACAGTTGATGGAACTTTTTTTTTAAAAAAAAGGGGGTTTTTTTAGGCTGTTTTTCAAAGCTTTTCAGCACATTCACTAATCGCCAGTGACAAAGACTTTCAAGTCAGTGTTCACATGTTATGAATTGCTGCATATTTCTGAGAAATGCTTGCACTGCACAGATAAATTAGTATAACTACCAGCTGAATTATTTTTCTGCTTCACTGTTTGTTCCATTATGTTGTTTAGTAATTATCCTTGACAGTTGTCAGCATGTAGATGGTGGGATCCATGACATGCATCGTTAGATATATCAACAGATATTTCACTGACGTAAATGCCTTCTTTTCTTAAGAATTTTCCAGTGATTTCCCATGTGTTGCTGACTTTATTTATTTATTTTAGATTCATCGAGGAGTGAAGGGGTTTGTCAAAGATCTTCAGGGCAATCCAATAGCAAATGCTACAATTTCTGTGGAGGGGATAAGCCATGATATTACATCAGGTGAGTGTTGTACTTCAGCAAAATGGGAAGTGCTGGAATACGCTGCTTCTCCCTCTGCTTGGCAGCCTGGAGCCATTTCAGATCTCATTAGCTGAAGGTTTAAGGGAGCAAAAGTTTGAAGCCAGGAAAGCATGTTGTGCCTCAAGAAGCTTGTTGCCTGCAGGATTTCATGAATTTTTCTCTTGTGTTTTGCTCTCAAAGTAGCTGGAGACTGTTTGTTGGGACTTCATGGATCTCTGGTGTGAATTGGTTCTGGTGGGTCTTGGTTATTCATGCTTAGTTTATCTTCTGATTTGCGGTGCAAGCAGTGTTTCACAGCTCTGCCAGGATTTAAAGTCCTGTCGGCAGTGCTGTTTTGAGTTTGAAGGCTAAATTGTGGTCCAAAAGTGTTATATTGCTTATGATGTGACCATATCTTTTGGTATGTAGATTCTTGCCAGATTTTCAGTTTACATAACTTCCTCCTGTGAAGATAAATTCTCTCTGCTGTTTACAATTCTGTGACTTTTTTTATAAGAGCGGTTCTAAAAGAGGAAAGTATCATGTTGGTGTTCACAGAAAATTGCATGTCACTTCTTCGATGGTGTTGTGCTTTTTGAATAAATGAATGAGTTCAAAGGTAGCTCGCACAGTGCCAACTTGCAATCTTCCCTGTAGACCTACGCTTTCTTATTCTGAATGACATTTTTTTGTTTGTTTGCACAAGATACTAATTAGAAAAACAATAGTAAAATGTCATTGCTTTATGCATGAGCTTACATTATGGTCATTTTCTCAATGATATGTCTCACTATACTGTTACAGAGGTGCAGAATACTATGAAACAGGACTGGTAGACCCTTCAGTTGGCTTCGATTTGTGTTTGTTCTCACATCACCTGCAAAGAGGCCCGTATTTCTGCCAAGCAGAACACTCTGTGATAGCATTAGCCATCTTCTTTCACTGTACATAAGAAGGGAAAAAGTATAGAGGCTGGAAATAATTTTTCAGGGATAATAAAAAGGGAATAAGCTGTGCAAAGAGGTGTTTTGAGGTATGAGAGAGTGATGCATACGGTACTACAGCTCATGCTTCTACGGTACAAAAAAGCATGTAATCATGATTCCTCTCACATTGTGTGTGTATAAGCATAGAAGTCATCTATTGTCAAAACAGTGAGGAAAACAAGCACTTGAATTTTAACACATTCAAAAAGAAGGATAAATATTCTTTGGCTTTTTTTCCCCTGCTCCTTTGTTCATGAGTTAAAATTCAGCTTTGTTCCAGTGCCAGGAATTAGAATAGATCATTATCGTAGTTCTGCAGCAGTATTTTTTTCCTTTCTGTTTTATGAAGAGAAAAGTTTGGGAACAACTGGACTGACTACTGACATTTTCTGACCATGCAAATTGCAGACATTTAAGTAACGTTTCCCTCTGTGTGCTGTGTAGCTGAAGTTGTGCTGAAAAAGCATTTAAGGAATTGGCAGTAAGAGTGTGGCCAAGTCTTTTAAATGGCACTGCTAACTGGCCTTTAGAACAGCCTTGCAATGTTTTCTGGAGATAGAGAAATTCAGAGTGTTAGCCTGTGACAAATTAGATAATTGCCTACTGCTGATGGATGGAGGATCTGAGTCTTTGTGAAAATGGGAGATGGTAATTTCTAGAGAAGAGGATGATGTGTTTTTATTCTATGACTGAAAAAGATGATCTGCAGTAGCACTCAGTGCAGTAGGAGCCTTTCTTTGGCCTGAGTGGATCAAACTTTCAGTTCTCTGTTTAGCTAAACAGAAGAAAAAAGACCCAGACATTGCCTGGATACTGAAACATTTAGATAGTGATGCTTCAAGGGTGATGCACATGGAATATTCTAGGAAATGACGATTTATAGCTTTCTCTGCAAGATAAGAAAAATTGAGAAAGGTGGTCCTATTTATTTAAATTTGATGAGAATCAAATGTATTTACATTTGGATTTTCAGAATACTGAGGGACATTAAAAATTCACATTGCATTGCAAACTGAAACTCAGACACTTAACAAGAGCTGTACATTGGCCAGGGGTTGCTTCTAAAGTAGAATAATGTCCCATATTGTCCTTTTCTTCAGTGTGCAGGAGAGCCTTCAGCCTCAGCAGGCAAAATCTTTCGTGGAGGCTACAGCACAACTTCGGATTTTAAATCTGTGTTTTGGTTACCAGAAGGGAAGAAAATCTGTAATAATATATTTGTACAGCCCTTACAGAAGAATCCTTTCAGACAGACAAAAGGAAAGGGCTGACAGGAATACAAAAGACTGACAAGATACATGGTCCCTTCTACTTAGCCGTGTGATTAGTTTTATACATATTTATGTGGATTTTTTTCTTCTCTACAGCCAAGGATGGTGATTACTGGAGATTGCTTGTGCCTGGAAATTACAAACTTACAGCCTCAGCACCAGGCT
This sequence comes from Haliaeetus albicilla, assembly GCF_947461875.1. Lineage (NCBI taxonomy): Eukaryota > Metazoa > Chordata > Aves > Accipitriformes > Accipitridae > Haliaeetus > Haliaeetus albicilla. Next base: position 40,949,797 of record NC_091483.1, read on the forward strand.
ATCTAGCAATAACTAAAAAAGTGGCTGTGCCCTTTAGCCCTGCGGTTGTGGTAAGTGCTCACGTGTGTGTTAGTTTATCATCTATTATATATATAAAAAAGTCTCTTTCTTTTTTTCCTTCATGTATACATGTAAGCAGGAGGTGATTTTTCAGAATATTTCAGAATATGCTAATTTAGAAGACAGTTTGGAAATCTACTTCTTTAGTACTTGCTGCACAAGCCACAGAGAGTAATCTCATGGTAAACTCATTTCATGTCCTGCTGGTATTATTTAAAATGAATAGACACAGAGGAGGGTGATATTGTCATACTTAAACTTTTTTTTATTGGTTGATGTGTAAATAGCCAAGCAGAAGATTACAGAATATCTTTAAATAGTGCTACATAAAAAGTAAGAGATGTTGAGGTTTTCATTGAGACCTGATACTTTTAATTTAAATTGTCAAGTGACTACCTGCAGAGGTTAAAAACGGTGTTCAGCTCTGTGCAGAAAGATAGTGACGGAGTGCTGCTTTGTGTAGATACCCAGCATGTATGATAAGACCTAGGCTGCATCTAAGAGTTCAGAAGCATTTTTTTAATTCATCTTCTATACAGGTGTGTGGATTCCACTCTCAACAATTTAAATAAATGCTTATTTCTCTACTGTGTATCATATACTAGGATATACTACACTAGCACATCATATCTACATTAATGAGCTGTGTGTCAGAAAAGCTCCCTGGATCTTATTCATGGCATAAAATTGAATATGTGTTTTGATATGCTGGGGGTCTGCATTGCTGGGTGTTAGACAGCAATATGCTGGCTGTACCTTTTATTATATGCTAGATAATTTATGTGGCTGGCTATTATTCAATTTAAATTTCATTGACCCATACTTTTTGAAATTTTTAGGCAAGTCAAAGACTGGACATATATCTGGCTTCTTTTGGAAATTTTGCTCACCTGTGTGCATTTTTAGATAAGTTTATTGTCCTGATATACTAGTATTGCACATATTCAAATTAGCTTTGAGACAGTTTGGAATAAACCTAGCCTAAAATGGAAGGTACCTCCCTAAGCCCCATGTCTGTGTTAAACAACTTATTTCATTAAATTACTGTTAAAAGCCTATGCATCTCTCTTTCTACAAGTCTTACTGATGTTTTTGATCGTGTCTCTTAGGTTGATTTTGAACTGGAGTCACTGTCTGAAAGAAAAGAAGAAGAGAAAGAAGAGTTGATGGAATGGTGGAAGATGATGTCAGAAACACTAAATTTTTAAATGAAGATTTTGGCTTTACAGCTTTTAATCTATTATATGTTGACTTAGTATAATGTACTGTGGAGAGTCCCTATATTCTAGATTTTGTGCACTTCACAATAATTAACTTTGAATTTTTCAGTCATCTTTTGATTAAAATGATTACAGATAACTACTAGCCTCCTAGCTAGATAAATAAGTTATTAATTTTCTTTCATATTGTTATAGAAAATTTACTCTTATATACAAATCAGAAAAAAATGAGTGAATGCAGCCTATATGAAAGTACAATCTGTTGTGTATTATTTGCAAGTTCAGAATATGTAGGTTAACTCTTGATTTTAAAAAAGAAATATGCTGTAGTCAATTCCCAATACTGCCAGAAATATTTGACAGTGCATAGTAGTAGGCAGTGCTCTTTACTGAGTTCTATAATGGATGTTATTGAAAAGATTTATAATAACAGTGTGTGGTGTAATGTTTTACAAGGATTAAAATTCAGTACAACATTTTGTATGTCTTTGGTGTTGGGGCTATTTAAAAATGTAAGAAACATAACCTGACTTCATTTTAGTAAGCAGAAGGAATCTGCGTAAGCTCTTTTATTAAAGATGGCATGGAATGAATTCAGGAAATAGGAGAGCTTTATTCCTTAAACTGTTAATGATATTTCAAGATTAGGTTTTAATTATTTCTTATTACTTATTAAGCCAATTAAAAATTCTGAATGGGTGAAGAAGAGCTTGTGCATCTTAATATGCTGCTTGTGTTTGTTTTACAGCAAGAAAAAAAAATCGTTTCAGGTGATGTCTATTTTAATTAGATAACTACCTTTTCAACAATCTTTACATGTGTCAGTGGTGTCTAGATAATCAGCCAAAAGTTCGTATGTTCACTGAAAGCTACCAAAACATTACAGTTTAGACAATGAACTGGAAGTCTACTGAGGACACGCATTTAGTCTTACAAGCCAAGAACAGTTTTGTTCCCAACTTTGTTTCTTCTGCTGGTTAGTCTTATCTAAAAGTAGAAGCAAGACAGATAAGTGAAAATTTCTTCAGTGTGGTGAAGTTTTGTCAAAATACTTGAAGATGATACAAAAAGCAACTTTGATTTAAAAAGATCCTTCTTCCTCCTCTTTTTTCTAGTGTACTTGAATTAGCTTGCTTTAGTATTTTGTCTAAGGTGAGTGAAATTTGCAGAGGAGTCAGACAATATACATGAACCATAGTGTGTGCAATTTGGTATAATTGATAGCAGCTAAGCATCTCATCTGTTTGAAAGCTTACACACTATTGCTGGTCTACTTTAATTCAAGATCAGATGTTCGGTATAGACTTCCTTCCTCTGTTTCTTTAGTATTACTGTTTGTGTTTTGATTAACATATTATTTTAGTTGATGCTGTAGGAGTTCAGTACTGTTCAGAACCAACCAACAATGCACTATCATGCTCCTGCCATAAGTGAAAAATCACATGTTCAGGTGTAGGACCCAAATTTACCTCCTTTGGGTATTTAAAAATCTGCTGAAAATACTGTTTTCTGAGAATTTGAAATTCTTTAATAAAAATAGCACTTGATCCTTTAAAGTAACAGTCTTAAGGTTTGACACACATTGATAAATTGAACAGCAATAAAAAGGCATAAACTTTCTCTCTCTGATCAAGAGTTTGCTATGTAACCTGTAGCTCATTTGGGTAGTAGATATTTAATTACAAACTTGAGGGGAACTTCACTTGCTGTAAGTCATTATGCAGTGATGAACTTCGAATCTCCATTGCGATGAGGAACCCCTGTGGCAAATGAAGGATCTTATCTGAACATGTCTTTATAACAACTTGTGGCTAGCTGTGCACAAGGGTGTGCATAAAGGATGCCCAGTTACACCAACTCGGGTGTTTATGACAATTTGAAAGGCTAAGACATGTAGCACAAAACACACTCTGTGTCTGGAGGCAACAATACTGTTTTCAGCTGAACCAGGTAAAATCAAAGCAAACAGTCTAAAAATTAGTTATAACAAGAGACTGCTGGCATGTGGGCAAATGGCTACAGGAGTGTTTCTGACCTGTAAACTAATGTAATAAGGCAAGTGTATATTTGTACAGAACACCCTGCTCTGCCCCTTCCAAACCTAACAATTTCAGTCCAAACAATATTACTACATGATGTGATGCCTGTCATGCATCTGGTCTTCCTGTGTGGTGGATTGTGTGGCATAGTTAGTGCAGACGTTACATCAAAGTGATCTCATAACAGATTTCTAATTCGTACTTGTATTACATGTGTGACATCCTCTGGTCTACTGTTTCATGCATTTGCAATTAAATGTGGTGTCCCTTAAATGATCTCTTCATTTTGCTCTAGATGACTGCTTGCTATTACTGTGCTGAGAACAGGTTAAAGTGATTAAATGCTGCACCACCAGAACCACTGCCACTGTTCTTGCTGTAGGTAAACATCCTTAAGAACAGTGTAGGCAGGACTCTCAATAAATTCATTCATTATGTAGCTTTCCTAGCTGAACTGAGCTGTGTTGTAGGACTGTGTTTGTTTAAATGGAAGATTCAAGTGTTGTGTGATGCTGAGCTTTTGGTTAAAAAGGCACATGCTGTACTATTGTACAATAAATCTACAGGTTTATTTAAAATGTAAAATGTGTGAGTAATTTACAGATTCAAAACGTGACCTCTTTGGCTGTGCATGTCTGCAAAGTATGCCATAAACATCCTTAGTGAGGTGCATGTGCCAGTTAATTTGCTGTTTGAACAGAGAAATGAGGCTGGGATTAGTGCCATTATGCCATTGAAAGTCATCCGTAGCCCCTTAATTTTGTGCCAGTACATCCTCCTTTTGGAATATACATCTATGAGCGCTTTTCCCATGCAGGTTTTCAAGTAAGGTCATGGATAAGAATGAGATGCTCTTCATCTATGCACAGTTGGTGGGGACTGGGCATACACTTTGGCGCATCTTTCCACTCCACAGTATTTACAGATCTATTCTTTTCCCATATCAGTCCTTAGGACTAGAAAGCGCAGTGTGCTTGCAAACCTGTGATACTCTGCATTCCTTATAACTACAATGGTCAGGCTTATAATAACAAAGTCAAGTCAAATAAAATCACTACGTCTGAATTATGTTTCCCTTTTCCTAGGTTGTGGTGGTCACGTCGATATATGCGAATTCACATATAGTCCTGGCTATTCCTGAGCTGGTAATAACATACATTAAAGTGTAAATTAAACCTGAGATGGTATGTAAGAAAGAATTGCTACCAAGTTTCTTTCTCTGAGTTTTTTTAACAGATCTAACAGGTGTGTTAGAAACAATAACTAGCCCATGAAAGGAAGGTTTAGAGGAGCTGGAATTTAAAGTTAGAAGGCGCAGTTCCCATGAGCCTGATTCTCTCCCACATCTGAGCTTAGATTCACTCAGGCCTGCGGAGACTGTAGAATAGCAGCAGTTTAATGACTGCCTCTCTAAGAGTTCGAGCAGCCGTCTAGAGCTTCTCAGTAAAGCTGCTCCACCAGAGAAGTGCCCTGCTTCCTACTTGTAGTTAGCACTGGAAACACAGGACCCAGAAACATCGCTGCAGCGCTTGCTTTCTGCCTTCCTGAATCTTGCAAAGAGCTCATTCTGATCATCTCCTTGCAGGTATTTTATTCCCCGTGTAGATTTCTGTTTATGTAGAGCTACATCTGTTGTGAATAATTTACTGCTTGTTAATTTGACTCATAAGCTCAGGCATTGACACAGCCTCTGTTCCAGTATTTCTGACTTCTAAAATTAAACCCAGAAACCAAAAACACTCAGGAGATTTTCTGAAAGTCATGGCATAAAAAAACCCAGTGGGTTGGTTTGTCTCCTGGCTTCTGAGGGTTTTGCGTGAGCTTCCTTCAAGTTTCCATTTGTAAAGCCTGCTTTAGAGGGAGAAGAAGATGACAACTGAGAAGTTGGTGTAATCCTATGCCTCCAGGGGCTAAGGTTTTGAGCAGTATAGCAAGTATTGGAATAGGCAGTATAAAAATGACATATTTAGAAACAACTGCAGTTTACTTTTACTAACTGTGATAATAGGAGTATAGTAATTGAGTTAAATGGCCTTGCAATGCTGATCTTTCTTCAGCCTTCCTTATCTTACCTCTCCATGCCCCAGGCATTATATTTCAGCAATGACTTAAACACATCCACGATTAGGCACCATTTATCACAGTGCTAGATTTTCCCTGAATTAATGGTTAATACTTCATGTTTTTTTATCTTTGTCCTACTTTCATATTCAGTTAAACCACCACAGATTTTTGTAATCACACATCCCTCTATGCACAGTGGAAATTGTCAAAGAGAGAAGCTGAAGAGTTTGGCTCCTGCACTGGGAATGTAGAGGGAATTTGACATCTGGGAATGCACTGGAAGCAGTTTAGTATTGCGAAATAAGTAGATTTTGTAGACCTTTTTGCTAATCATTCTTTAGTAAAGGGATGAATAGGATTATGTGCCTATGGGATTCTAGGAGTGCAGTATGTCCATGCCTTTAGACTTTAGGTAAAGCTACTCTGGAAAGATTCCCGTTAGTTTCACTAAGGTTTTTATCAGACCCTCAAGCCTGGAATCTGAGTAGTCAGGACTATCTGGTGCCAAGGCTGCTCATTTTGCATTAGCAGTAATAGTTCTTCATCTTTTCCAGGAAAAAGATGCAAAATAATAAAAAAGAAATTAAGTCCACTTTTTCACAAAGTGCAGAATTGGTCATGGAACTTGTTAAGAGCCATTGCAAGACCTAAAGTAGAAATAATGGAGATTAGCTGGACCAGTGGCAACCTACAGCTCACTGAGCCTCTGAACCGCTGCTCAGTGGAAAATAAAAGGATAAATCAAGGTGCCATTTTTGTTACATTCACCCACTGAGGATGTGGTCAGGGCCATAATTTAGAGACAAAATATAGAGCAAGATGAACTCACCTGACCGCATCATGGCAGCAATAGAGGGATTCACAGTATTGTAATACCATTCAGTAATGTGAGATTCCAGTTCATGGACTTGGAGGAGCAACTGTCCTGCGCTCTGCCATGGCACGTGTGCTGGTGTCCAAGGGTGCAGAACCAACATCCCTCATCCGCATTCCAGCACCTCTCACACAAAAGGTAAATTAAACACATTTCAGAAACTATAGACAAGATTCAAGAGAGGACTTGGCTGCCAAGAGCAGTGCGAAATTACCTCCCTTTAGCTCACTAAATATCTGCTCATGTTGCTTTCCTTGGCTGCTTCCAGTTCTCTTTCTGGGTGTGTCACAAACTAGCCCAGCCTGAGCAGCTCAAAGATCACTTTTGCCAAGACCCATCAGGAGTGGATTACAGGGCTTTCTTGTGTTTAAAGATCCTAAATTTGCACTGTGAGCCAGGTCCCCTGGCATGGTCTGGCATCTTGAATCTTCAGGTTTCCAGAATGGGGACCCCACCAGTAGCTTGCTTTTGGCCTGCATGCTTAAGTTTCTTCCAATGGAGGTAGAAGACAGCTGCTACACCTCCCCGCTGGTATCGGAGGAAAGATCTGGCCTATGCCTCCAACTCCACATCAGAGGGTGGCTGGCATACGTTAAGACTTAGAGGCTGGGAAGTGCTCCTGGATCCCATAGGTTAGACATGGTCTGAGACATGGTTTCTGAGACATGGTCTTAGAAACTCAATCTGAAAAGGAATAGCTGTAAACTTAATACTGCTTTCTTTCCCCTTCAGCGTCAGGTAATTTATTTGAAGGTTTATCATGATAGTGATATTTATCCCTGTATATGCATATATCAGCATATCTACTTTATGTTTCCTATGGGGGCTGGAATGCTTTTTAGTTTAAAGAAGTTTTGGGTAAAATAGAGAAGCAGCTTTGGGGGCAGAAGCACACTGAAACAGAATTAACTGGCTTGTGCTGCACAGCATTTATTACTGTGTGGCAAATGAGGGGCATTCACTCCAGTCCTGGTGTTACTAGGTTTTAACAGATGTAATAAAAACTGTTGGGAGGCAGTTTTTGCAGATGTTTAGTGTATAAAAACTTAGGCCCCAGAAGGATCTTGCTGCAAAGTTTATCTTTTGGATTCACTGTGTGCATACGTACATAAATATGTGTGGGAGAGAAGGAGCAGGGAAAGAATGTACTTCATCTTCTCTAGGCTATTTTAGGCACTTAATTGCTCAGAAATCTTTGAAGGCACCGATTCTGTTTGCCATAAAGGGACCGCAGACTCCTGGTTTTATGAATCACATCTAAATCAGGTGCCTATGTGAGACAAGTGGATCCCAGGCAGATCCTTCTGTTACGGGACTGGGTGTCCCCAGAGGGCAAAGAAGGTGCCCCTCAGCGGGGAGGGCCAGGCAGCACCTTACCAAAGAGGCCACGGAAGCCTGGGGTCCTGTTACTGCTTACAGGAGTATTTTAAAATATGTAACATACAGCTCTAATGTAGCTGGTGGCTGTCAAAATGACAACGGTGGCTGCTGGCTCAGCGTGCAGGCTGCCCTGCATCGCGTCTGATGCACCAGGTGCCCTTCATGCACTGTATTGAAGCCTGTAGACCTGAATCTTAGTAAAGGGCATTTTGACCTAAAAATCCTATTATTAGCTGTTTTAGTAGGGCTTTTGCAAAAGAAACTTCTGAAGGGAATGCTTTCTTGTGCCTTCTTCAGCAAACTGAAAGCCTAATGAAAAGAAACTGGTTCTGAACTTTGTTATACCAGGACATGATACGTGCCCTTCCAAAGAAGAACAGATTCTGTCTTCAGCTCTCTATTTCCACATATGTCTGACAGACCTCAACATCAGATGCCTGTTAATGTATGTGGTAATATGCAAGATGTTAAACATCTGCAAAATCTTCTGATCATTTTTGTAATGTCTCAAAAGTTAGACATAGCTTGCAGGGGATTTCCACTGAAAAGAAACAAAATTTGGATGACATTCTATGTTAAGTCATTCAATATTTGTTTGCCAATGCACTGGATGGTATTACAAGATGCCAAGATAAATTCAAATTAACATGAAAAATATTCAGTACTATTGGTTGTGGGTTTACATAAGTTGCTGGCGCATTATGTTAAGAATTCTCAGATAAATAGTTGCCAGGAAAAAAGTCCAAATGAAAAAATAATAACTACATATAATACACTTGAACAAGTGTCACAGAAGAATGAAATTTCTACACGGTGGAATTTTGCTTCAGCAAAGTAATTAAACGTGGAGATGTGTTCACAGACTGTTTCAAAATTAATTGATCTCAAAAACCTCAGTTTAAATTTAAGGAAATTGAAGCCAAGATAAAAATAGAAAACACTATGAATTCCAAAATGGAAATAAGATAAATAAAAATTTAAAAGATTGTAAAAAAATTGCAGTGAATATTTGTGTACAAAAACAATTTACTTATGATAAAACTTCTGAGATGTCTTAAGTGCCTTTGAAAACTGTAAGTTGAAAAATAATTTTAAAAAAGGGTTATTGAAAGATAAACAGTAAAAATTTGCAAAACACACTATTCTGCTTCCACTTGAATCTTTCATTTATAAAAACGTCAATGCAGATTTTTATATTTTATGGTATAATGCTTATACTTAAAAGCATTTTTACTAGTTTCATAGTTTTTATTAATGTAGCCACATAATTGAACCCAGAGTCTAGCAAAGAAAGACTGAACAAGATCAAATAGTTGGCAGCTGAAACTAGGCAAATCCAGAAGCAGAACTAATGTTCAGTATTTTCTTAGTGAGGCTAATTTACCTTTGCAATAGTTCACATAGCTGTACAATAGATTTTTCATCACATGAATTTTTTAAATAAGACTGTTGTCCTTTTGAAAGACTGTTTAAATGCTGTTTGTGTTCCTTGGCTGAACCAAGGGTACGCCCTTTCAGTTGATCGTCCCATCTGGTTTAATTGTTTCCTGAGGCTTTAGACAATCATACATCCCTTTGAGCTTCTGCTTCATCAATCTAAGAGCATTTTTGGATGCATTAATTACGGGATTCTGAGAATTCAGGCTTGGATTCCGTGGGCAGTATCTGTATGCCATTACAAATATCTGGGTATAGATTTTCCACGTTTGCTTCTGGGCTGGTTCCCTTACTATCTCTGCTCTGAATGAAGCCAACTGAGATTTTTTAGATTCTGAACTGAATTTTCAAATATAACAGAACCTGCTGAAATGTTGTAGGAATGCGTTTGATTTTAAGATCAATCAAAATGCTTAAAAGGGCTTTCTCTCCACCTGCAGTCTTATATGTTTCTCAATTTTCTTGGAATTGCAGTATTCCTAGAATTTACTAATTAAAGACTGGTTTGCTTGCATGATATAATGTCAGCAGCTTCAGCTCCCATAACATCCAAGAAAATTATTTGTATTGCAAGCCTCCATTCCTCTCAAATACATCTGCTTCCATGGGGAGGGATGGGATGTCAAAGCCATACAATTTTTCTCCCCGCTTCAGCAGTTTGTAATTGTTCTTTCTCCACAAACTCCCTTTTTCATTCCAACATCCCTGAGATGCATGCTAAAATCCTGATATGGCCTGTGCACTGCAGAAGGTGCTGGTTTCCAGGCCAGTAAACGTGAAAGAGATTGCGATACGATGAAATTTATTATCTAAAAGGTGAAACTAAGCTGCTGCTGGTAATAGAAGGTCATAGAGTCACAGAACATGCACTGCTTTATCGTTTCTAATGAACAACTTCGTTACTCTGGGCCTTTGGATAGAAATTGTTGAAGGCAATGAGCAGTCTTTATACTTCATGTCCTGACAGATCTTCACTCAGGAATTCTTCTCCTTGAAGATGGGGCTGGAAAGGTGTGATCATAAACTGCAGTTCAGTTCTTTTCCTGCTTCCTTTTAGTCTCAGTTCCTTGCACCATTAAGTCTCTTACATTAGAGCAAACTACTCCATGACAACTGGCACTTTCTTTTGGACAAATGGATACTTAGGAGGATATTGTGCAAACCATAAAAAAGCACTCACAAAAGGGAAACAAAGATTATGAATGTTTTATTTATATACATATACATCTATATATATCCATATACATATATATACACATCTATATACATCTCTATATATTTAAATATACACATATATTTAGTCTTCTCTGAATTTCAGTGCTTCACTTCATTTTCTTCACCTAGTCTTTCATAAAACATCAACAGTAGGGGTTATCTCAGACCTCTGTATTTGTTGGCCAATAATAAATTAACAGCCTTTTCTCTCACTAAACTAGTGGGGGGCACAAGGCCCAGAACTTTCCTTAGCATATTATGGTCAGCCGTAGGTGACTCAGACTTCAGGACTATCTCATGGTTTTATTCATATTCTATTTCTCATTTTGCCTTGCAAGGCATATTTTTCCTCCAAGAGAGGATGGCCCATGATATGGCTTGCTTTGACCTATCCTAATCCCTACCACATCAATTTCAACACTTGAAACACTTCTTCATCCAAATAGTTTGAGCTGCTGCTTTATTGTTTGATAGTCTTGGATTAGGACCTGGGTATTAGAATCAAAACCACGTTTAGTAATGAGAAGAAATATCAGGATGAGCTTCATTAACTGTAGGCAAGCAGCTAAGAGCACAAACATTCAGGACCACACCCAGTGAAATCTCTTTCTTGACCACAGCCAAAGCTGAGAACTTGAAAGCTGCTTGTTTATGGGGATGCTGAATGTACAATGAAAGAAAATAACAAAGTTGCACCACACTTTTAATTTTAAACCAGTTCTTTTCCATAGCATCACACAATTGCATTATGGATTTTCATACCTAAGTAGATTATTGGGGTAGAGGAGGGGAAGCTTAAAAAGGGGATTCTGTTTGATTTACTCTTCTTCTCTACACTTCCCTGTCATGAGCTAAATAACTAATATTCCTTAGCAATTGTTCCTCTAACATCAGAGTCACAGTTACCTTTACTGAGATTCTGTCAATATCAGCATATATTTTCCTTTGACGTTTCCCAGATATTTCTTCTAGATATTATGTTAGAAACCTTGAAACTTGACTATGCCTTGAAACTTTAGGATGCTGAGGTTAGGCTGAAGGTCCACAGAGGCTGTCACTGGCATTGCTGCAGGGAAGCTAGTGGAGGCGTACCAATATTTACCAGCAGTGAATCTGTGCTGTGTGCAACCAAGCAGTAACTTGCTGGAATATTTTGAGGCAATAGCTCACATTCATTTTGCTTATCCCAACAATGTCTTTTCTACCTCTTCATAATGTATATGCCTACAATGGTTTGTTTACAATGAGGTTACAAAGAGGGGCCATGAAGAGACATGATTGGAACTAGCTGTGTGGAGATGACAAGCCTTTCCCATACAGTCTTGCAACTCTCATCTGTGTTGTAAATTTAAGGAGTTTATCTTAATTATTTCCCACTTGCAGAATCAGAATAAGATATAAACAGAGGACTGAGCTATGACCACATAGAGTAAAATCTGTAGTTTTCTTTAGCTATTCAAGTATTTTGTCGTTCTACCTAGGGGATGGGAAAGAACAAAACAGCAATCTGGGACAAAAAAATGACAGGAAAGCTACAACATGGTTACTTATCTGAGGAATAAATAGATACTGAAATAGAAACTCTCTCTTTCGTGTGTGTGTGTGTGTGTGTGTCTGGAATGCACTCAGAAACTTAAAATCGGGGAAAAAAAATCCCCATGCCATACTTTTCCAAAGAATGTTTTCCCTTTAGAAAATTGCAGGTCAAAATAACCAAAAGATAAAAATCAAGTTGTGCAAACATTTCCTGTTGCAGCTTTTTTTTCCCCCCAAAGTCTTTAATATTTGGAAAACTTGCTTTGAAAAACTAAAGAAAAAAAAACCAACCTACAAAAAACTTGGATTCTAAGTATCTGGAAAATCTAAGCATAAGATTAAGAACCATGTAAATGCCCTAAATACCCTTTAATTATTACTTGCTGACCCAAACTTAAAACAGGATCTGGACATCTATGCTACCTATTACTGCCAAGACTACATTATTATGTTTCCACCTTGAAATTCTGTGAGGTGGGAAATGCATTGTGACTCAAACCATCCCTGCTGCTGGGTAGCATCCTCTGTTACAGAGATGGGACAAACAAATTTTGGCTGATGAGGTGACCATCCTCTGTATCACCCCCTAATCCAACACTTTTTGTGAGTAAGCAAATCCAGATATTTAGGTACCTTATCGTAGGTGTCCCTAGGTGTAAAGATGTGCTGAACTGACTCTCCACCTCCCGATGTGTTTAAAAAGGGATAACAGCCAGAGTCTATTTTCCACTCTGTATTTAAAACCATTGACTTCAGTGGAATTACTCTGGATTACAAATGCCATCCTTGGGACTAGAAAATGACCTTGTGTCCCTTTTCTTTCCACCACAAAGATCCTCTTTCCTAGCTTTCACACGTTGAGCAAGGGCAGTTTGGCATGTGCTACTACTGCACATTTCCCTCCTAATTACCTGTTTCCTCTCCTGTGTGCATTTTTGGCATAACGTGTCATGTTCTGAAACCTCACATACCTGAAATATTTGGAAGCACTGAGTTCTGGACACATCTGGTTATTAGATTCGAGATGGCTGCCCCTTTTGTGAATAAAATCCTCACACTACCATAGGAAATTCCACTAAGATTTCCCCTTCAATATTATAATTTTGCCTCCAATATTTTACTCCTTCCTTTTTTAACAAAGAAATATTTTAGTAACCATGCAAAACACTGCAGCAGCTTAAGTGGAAGATGTCACTTCTTAGGACAAGAATGTAAAATCCTCTTCTTCCAGGTGGGGACATTCATCTCTCACAGCTAAATTCAGTGTAACTTTTGCCATCCGCTGTGGTGAATGCTCAGTAACAGGCTATGGCCTTTGGGAAACAGTTCTGTAGCTGAACGGCTAGCAATCATGTTTTTCCGTATACTTTTGCTTTGAAAAATTGTGTGTCACCATATGATCAGCAAACATTTTCTTGTCAAGTTGTAGTGTAAGCAGCTTGAGAAATCTCTTGTTTGATTTCAGGCAGCTACTGATGCTTGACATAAAACTGGCACACAGAAGTGCACTTAGTACAAGCTTCATCTTCTGCTCTAGCTTAAGAATTAGTAGGACAGTGTCTTCAGAAGTTTCTTGGCCCTCCTCTACTTCCTTAGAAAAACGTCTTTCCCATGCTAGTAGAGTTCAAATGAAAGACTGGCTGCTAACTCAAATGCTGAATAGCCTTGCTAGAGCTAGCAAACAAACTGAGGCTCATTAATAGGATGCTGTTGAAATCTTTGTGTTATTAGACATCTAACCAGAGGAGTTCTTTCTCCTCTGAATTTTACTGTAAACATCTTGCTATTTCCACTTTTGATTAAAAAAAAAAAACCAACACATTAAAAATCATTAGAAAAGGATCCAGTTATATATAACCTTTTCTGGTTGGAACAGTTTTTTCTTTATTTAACAAAAAATCATTTTTCTTTTAGAAAAGTAAGGCAGATGCTTCCACTTACAGAAAGAATTACTTTCTTTTTATATCTTGCTCTCTGAAGAAAACATTAATTTATTCTATTAACTAATCATGTAGTAAGCTGGTGATCAGGTAATAATTTGTAAGTGCTTTTATATTAGTAAATGGGAAAGTACCAAGCTCTAGTTACAGCAATGGCAGCTTTTTCTGACTACATGCCAAAAGGCTACAGATATACCTGAACTAGCTTAGATGATGCTGTGTCTGCCTCTGAAAAGTTGTGAATTTAAGGCTGGAAGAAGTTTAAGGATAGTGATAGAATGAGGGAGACATCCACAGGAGGGGATGGAAGAGGTATCCTAAAATCTCTCACTAGTTCTGTATCTGTAGATTATTACATTAAAGACTTAATTCAGCAAGCTGCTTAAGTACTTGCTTCACTTTTATATCTGAGTTGCCGTCCTATTAAAGGGAATGAGAATATTTACATGATTGGTGGTAGGTACATGTATTGGTATCTTGCTGAATTAGTGTTCAACATATTTAGAAAAAAAGGAATTATAATCACTCTGGAACTCTATTTACACTTGCTACCTTTTCTCTTGGCATAACGCCCAACAGCTGCACTAACGAGAGAAGTTACCAGCCCTAATTGTCCTTCACCTCCCTCCCTGCTGGAAGGGACTGGCCTTTCTGATCTGCTGACAGAGCCAGTGTAGTGTTTCATTTAAGATGACATTGGTTAACTTAAACAGTTGTTTTTTGCTAACTTGGCTCTTTTAGACTGAAATTAATTAGGGCACTAGCCAGCCTCCTCCCCTAGCTCAGCTGTTTATGGGCTGTATGTGTGTTTGCGTCCTGAAGCACAATGTAAGTAATATATGCAGGTCAATAACAAACCAAGACTGAATTTGATAAAGGATGCATTTTGAATATTAATTGTAGTAATAACAGATACATGTGTTTAATGTAGTGGCTAAATAAAAGGGTCCAGGCTATTAAATACATTTATTGTTACTACACCCTATGCAATCTATCATATGATAAGACCAGTAAAGTAAGCAAATGTGTTAACAAGGACAACCAGTAATTCAAGCCCCAACAGCTAGCAAAAAGAAGGTAAAAACTGCTGGGTATGCATAACATTAGGCCCTTGATACATTGTTAAAATGGTGAGGCACTGAAAAGAACAGCTGTAACCAGTTCTCGTAAAACATGGTATTTGTAACTGATGTTGGGGCTTAAGGGAGCTTCTTCAGTTCCATAACTGGGAAGTTGGATTTTGAAAGCAGAGGCATGTTTTTGAGGTACCATTTCCCTTTCTGATCATAGTAAGGATTCTTCCCTGTTCTCCCTTTCCAGTGGAGAGCCTGTTTCTCTCTCAGGTGAACTGGCAGATGGGGTGAGTAGGAAACCATTTTTTTTCTCTTTCACTCAGCATTCACTGCAGCACACTGGAGCCCGAGAGAGGACTGGGTGGGAAGGTGGGAGTGCTCAGTGCCAGAGTGGCCTCTCCGTGAACCTGGTGGCCAGGGCCTCTCGAATACAGTGCTAGTGCATTTACTTGTTCCTTTGTAGCCTTAGCTATGTTGTAAGTGAACCTTTGCGTTCTGGGTATGGGCCCATTTATGTTTTGAAAGGACTCTTCCAAAAAAAGATACATCTTACCATAAAGACTGGAGAAACAGGTGCTTCAGAGATCTTGGTTTAAAAGCTCAAATTCGTAAACTGGAGTGAGGCCTGTGTGTTTAAATGCGTGGTAGGGCATTGCCCAGCTCTCGGTGTTGCGAGACATCAAAATGGCCGAGGTCTACTTTTGCAAGCGCCCAAATATCTCCTGTTCTTGGGACTGCCGTGCCTCTAGCAGTGTTCGCAGCTGCTGAATTCAGGGACCCTTACCAAGTGAGGTGGGGAAGGATAGCGCTCAGGGGTGGGACGTGTAACTGCTAGCAGTCCACTCAGGGTGGCATGCTGGTGGGAAACCCCAGCCTCCCAAACCTACCCTCTCGGAACAGGACTGGGAGGCTCCCACGCGGGCGCCTGGGGTGGGGGCTTAGGGCTCAGGGAGCAGGGTGGGAACATTCCGCGGCTCCTGCGTGGAGCAATCGGTCTTTTGCCGGCACAAGGAGGACTGTGCCCTCTTGCCACCGGGGACTTGTCGGTGCAGCTTAGCCACTGTCCTTTTCTCGATAACAGTTCGATTAGTTATAGAAAGCGGCATGAGAAAGACTGGGACCGTTCCCCTCTCCTCAACCCCGTGTCACTCCAGAGCGGGGTGGTTGTGTTGCTGTCCGGGCTGAGGGCTCGCGTCCCCTCCAGGGGAGGACCGTTGAATCCAAAGCACCCTTTGCTGCATGAGAACAGTTGAGATGCCTAAAACTGTCAGCGGACGTACCCACTAAGTGTAACAGACTGGTGGTATTCATCAGAGTGGCTGCTTCTAGAGTAGTGCTTTCTTTATGGTGCTGAATTTCTCAGGAACACCAGTCGTATGTTTCTTGGGATTGAGTAGCCTGGAGGAAATCCGTCTTTCTGCAAGATAACACGCATTGAGGAAAGCCAGCTAATGGGAAAATTCAGCTGCTTTATGCAATGTAATTCCGTGAGTCTGTTTCTTGGGTTTTACAATATATACTGCATACACTAGATGGCAATGTAATACCTGCGTAAAGAGGTTACCACTGAGTTCAACAAAAAGTGCTTTCTGGTAGGTACTACAAGCTCTTGCAAAGTAATAGCTTTATCTCAACTGTTTTACTCTTATTGTGATCAAATATTCTAACACAAGGGAAAAACACAGGACCAGTTTAGATCCGTAGAGGTCCACTGAGTTTGATTCTTGCTTGTTCCCATTTGTTTAATAATTTTCAGAACTGTGTATATATTTATCACACAGCTTAATAATTATTTCATAAGGTAGACTCTGCTAGTATGTAATTTAATGTCCTTCACGAGGTTTTGCATCTCTTATCCCTGTTTGACACTAGCTCAAATAGCTTTGAAACATCCTTCCTGTATATTCCCTTTAGAATACTTTAGACATTGCAGATGTTCCCTTTTCATTTCCTCTTTTTCCGATGAGCAAAAGCCTGTGTAATAGCTCAGTAATGTTTCTGGGACACAAGGAAGCTCTGTTGCATGTATATTTCTGGTCCATCTCTTTCTCAGGCTTTGCTGTGGCTTTCTGGATTTAGGCCAGGCATAGATAAGCCTGTGATAATATTTGATTTAACATACACTGTACTGTACTGTACTTTTTCATAGGTTTAGGTGATTGTCTCATTCAAATATAGCCAGTATAAAAAGGTTTAATACATCTGAATGTTCAGTAAGGTTGCGTAATATACTGAGAAGCTTTTTCCTCTACTGTCTTGGGTTTTTTTAAAAAAAAATTATTACTATTTATTTGTTTCGTATACTATTCAAATAAAATTTAAGGAAAGTCTGCTGTCCTGAGCTCATAGCAGAGGTTCTAATTAATTCTTTCTTAGTGCTGCTGTCATCAAGAATCAAATGGGGAAATCACTGCATTGAAGCTTTTGAATTATAAACCAAAAAGTTAATATTGCAGTTATACCATGTTGAACTTTTAATCTAAGTTTTGATTCAATTCATCCCCCTTACAGCTTTCTTTATTGTGTAATCAGAATGAAATGCTCCTTAGTTAGTGAAATTCTCATTTTTGTTTTTAGTCAATGAAGGATTAGTGGGACGCTCCAGATGGTATTCTTCAGTATTTCTGGTGTCTAGGTATGAAAAGCTGCGGTAACCAGTAATGCTACATGTTCCTCAAGAACCCGCCCTGTCAAATATCTTTCTACATCCCATATAGCTGCTCAACTTTGTTTCTCAGGTCTTCATTTTCTATCTCCCAATTAATTCGTCTAGTATTTCCCCCACTAGAGCAGTCCCTCTCTCTCTCTGTTTATTATTTCCGTACTGTCCACCCATCTGCTTTTTTTCAGCTACCTTTTCCTTCCTCCCGCCTGGCTTCTGTGTAGAACACACTCACAGGGAACAGGAGCATAGACATTGGCTTGCAGGGAATTAACAGAAGTAGTTAGATTTGTTTTCTCCAGGCTGGTTTGGTATTGCTATTTCTTTATACCCATGCTTTGACCCTGTCATAAGATCAATTAATTAGGAATGCTTAACACTGCATTTCAATGACTAATTGTTGTCATGTATTTATCCTGACTGTACCTCTTCCTTCTTGTCTTCTAATGTGATGAAAGCTCCTGCACTATGCTTCCTTCCTTAGCCTCTTTTCTAGCAAGAACCTGCTCTTGCAGTTGAGGTCAACAGTGGAGCTATCCTTGAACACAGCCCTCTATCACAAACCAGCATGGGTTTGCATTGTACTGCAGTATTGCTAGCCTCAGGGTTTTCTTTTAAAGTGAAACAGAAAGCAAAAGTGAAACCAGAATTAAGTCATTGATTTATGGAAAATGCCTTCCCTAACCGGGTAGAATGGCCTTAGATAAAAGTCAGTTGAAAATTCTCCATGAAATCCTTTTGGTGCTTTTAATTGCTGAAGGGGTCACAGCATAAATTCCTCCATTCCTAATGCCAGACATACCATGAGGCATCTTACATTTGAGACATTTTATTATGTCATATTGTCAGCAAGTTAAAAATACAAATTTTTAAAGCCTATTAAATATATATTAAAAATACCTGTACTTTAACCACAGCTGGTTAGAAAATGTATTTTAACATCTATTGTTTGATTTATGTTTTGATTTGACACTTTGACACAAAGACATTTGTCCTTTTGGTTTCTGAGTGAGAGATTCCTTTGAAGTATAAGGTTAATAGCCTTGGGTGAAAGATGGCTTCACACCTGCATATAAAGCAAGTGATTAATATATTAAAGAGATTAATTTTATACAATTAACTTTTTTACACAAGCGAGGAGCAGTCTTCACTTGAGTGTAGAAAAGCAAGGCAACTTGTGCAGACATATTGTTTCACTCTATAATTTTGGGGCTATAGTCTTATGTCATCAGAATATTATATATCAGATAATTTCCATGCTTTATAAGGTACTGCACAGTTCCAAGTGTTGGAAAAAAGCAGGAGCCATTCCATATGTTATTTTATTTTAACATATCAAGAATGTGTATTAGGTAAGGAGTGAAAGGTCAGTGTAATTGGTTTAGCCTCAAGACATAAGTCTTCCATATAAGTAATTTTCACAGTTCTTACTAGCAAATTCTGCAGAGTGGCTTCCTCAAGCAAGAGGAAAATAAAAAATTAAATTTTGTTTAGTGGTAAACTGATTTGATTCCAGAATGGCTGACTTGTTGAGATAAAAAATGAAAACTTGCACGTGTCTCTCTTTGATCACAAATTCCCCAACATAAATCAAAATTAAGAAGCATTTAGTAAGTCACAGATGACTGAAATGCTAAAATAACTGTTTTGCAGTGGAGTGTCAGCTCAGGCTCTGTGGCAGTTACTGAATCTCAGCCCATTACTGCTTTGCAATTTCCAGCTGAAATTTTGTTTTCATTCTGTTGCTATTTACAGTTAGTTATGTGAAATGTAACAAATCTGATGTGAATTTTCTCTTTTTTTGCTTTGTTCTAAGTTAGACATTTAGTCAGACTGTGGTGATGGTTGCAGTAGCATGTATTTGTTTTCTGTTTAGGTTGGATTTACACTGGCCCATCAAGTCTTTGGTTGGTGATGTAGTTCCCTTCCTTTAAGTTCAAAGCCTTCCCCATAAGGATTTTTTTAAAATTATGTGATTCTATTTCCAAAAAGGAAACCTGTTGTACAAATACATCCCACTGCAAATCTTTTGCGTCTGGCTAGTTAAAATGTTCAGACTGGACAGCTTTGCTATCTGGCTTTCTGTCTTCCAAGATAAAATGGATTAACCATGGAGTTAAAAGCAAATCTTGACCAATTTAGTAAGAAATGTCCACAGTACTTATGGTGATCTGCAAAGCTCTTAGGTTTAGAAGACACGGCAGCTGACTGAAATTCCCAGAGAGAAAAGTGACATGGCTATTACCTCGAAAACAAGAAAAATCCAAAAAATCTAAGTAGTAATAATTTTTGCCTCCACATTTCCAGTAATTTGACATGCATATTTCAGAGAAAATCCTGCAACCCTTTGTTGAGCAATTGTTTCTTCAAGCATTTGCGTTTGCCTTGACGTCTCAGCTTACTGAGGGAGCCTGCCTTGTGAATGAGCTCATTAAGAGCTATGGTATCTGGAAGTCAGACTTCTATTAAATGTGCCTGAGGATACCATGTGGGCAGTGAAAAGTATGGGTTTTTTGAAACTTCTTCCAAAATTATGTAAAAAAAAAACCAACCCAAAAAACCCAACAAAAAACCACACCATCTTGCTAAGCTGGTGGTAATGGTTATGTTCTCAGAGTGAAACAGGCATTCAGGTTTATCTTAAAAATTTCATTGAGAATCTCTAATCTTCCTGCCCTAAACACTGGAGAGGAGAGGAAAAGCCAAAACAAAACAATCAAACAAAAAAAAGCACTGCCCCTTCAACTCCTGAACATGAAGAAATATGTTACTTTTTCTTCAGTATACAAATATGTGGCTCTTTTTCTTCAGTATAAACTTTCTTTAATATTTTGGTATATGTAATACACTGATTCTTAAAAATAAAAAGTATTGAAAAGTACATCATGCCTATGTTGTGTGCTGAATTCACTCTTCCTCCCCCTAAGCAAAGGTTGTGTTTATGCTGCATGTAAAGCTAAGATGGCCTTTTTCTACAAAGGCACAGCCAGCATGCTTGTTAAGTCTTTAAGTGGAAGGAAATTAAAATGCAGAGATAAAGGATTAGAGATGGTAGACATAAACAATAAAATATTAAATGTTGATAAAATTGTGATGTGGTATGTATGAATTAGGTAAAAAGAACATCTTTTTTCTTTCCTTTTTTTCTCTCTCCTCTCTAAGAAGCTGCATTTTGTGACTGCTGCTAGCTGAAATATCTTTAGGATCATGAACAGTTTTAGAACTAGAGATCGTTTGATAATCTGAGTATTTGCAAAGCTCCAGGTAATTAAAATGTCCTCCTTTCTATCTGGTGGAGGAAGAGCAGTGAGTACTTCAAACTTATTTCTCATTGCATTTCAGCACTCTCTTTTGGCATCTTCTACAGATTCATTGCAATAATTAGATGGATGAGAAAGAAGCAGTTGCTGTAGCAGCTGACTACTGTTGAGGAATGAAAGAAACATTTGGGGAAGATGAAATAATGGAGGGCACCTGAGAAAGGAGCTCAGGTTTACGAAGAACTTTCTGGCGGGTGGTAAGGCAGTGATATTGCAAACTCAAGGAGATGCAGAGAAGAAAATATGGGGTTAAATTGGCAATGGGGTATTGATGTGGGAAGGATAAAAGTTAGGAGAAATTTGGGAAGGGAATAACAGAGGTAATGGGTTTGGGGGTGGAGGAGACAGTAGCTGAGGAGAGGAAATGGAGACTGAGCAGCTTTTCAGAGGGAGAACTTGGAAACTTAAACCAACAACAAACCCAAGATATAGTGGCAGGCACTTTAAGCACAGTAATGTTAAGATCATGAGGGGAGACGGGCAGCATCCTGTGCTCAGTCCATGTGCTGAGCCGTGGTTTGTTGTGAAACAAAGGATGGTACAGCATTGAAGGTTTGGGGGTGGGGAGGTGTCAGCTCGTGTTGTCCTGGTCCCCTCAAAGTGCAGTCACAATTTTAGCTCATAACTCTTCCTGGGAAAGAGAAGACCGTGAGCACTGCAGACAAGCTTGGGGGGAAGCCAGGGTGGCAAAGCCCTCAGGTAGCAGCATGCAGAGCTGCCCAGCTCAAGCAGACACGGCTTCAGAGCGGTCTTGTTTGCACTTCACCTGGTTTCTGGTGCTGCTGGAGGCTGTATCCTACTGAACTTGAATGGTGTAAGGCAGCAAGAAGTAAAAAATCTCCAATCGGGAGTGCTGAGAGAGCATTTACGGGAAGTGGTTAATGGCAGTGCGAGGTCTGGTGATTAAAAAGCTTGCTGCAGCCTCATGTCTTTGATCTTACCGTGGTGCTTGTCCCATCAATCATTCCAATTTATTGCCCTATCTATGCACATTTGCTCTTTGTGGAACTATTTACACAATCCATCCTCATTAGATTATCAGGTGATTTACTCCCTGTCTACACAAAACCAATCCACAATGGGTGATTCCATTGATGTGCAAGTAGGTTTTGTACAGTTCAGTTGACGCTGAAGTAAATTGCAGTGCTATAAACTCGCAGGTTTATAGTATGTGTGTGTGTGTGTGAATGTGGATTAAGGGATTGACAGAATATCAATTACGCTGATGTTGATCACTGTACAGAACAAACCCTCAAAACAGAAGGAAACTTGGATGAGAAATATTTTAAGTAGTACTATTTTACAGCATGGTGACACAGAATAAAACTTACCCTGAAGCAGATCTTTCTCTCCATGGTTTAATAACATCTAAAACTGAATCTTGTAATCAACTGTAAAAAAAAAAAAAAAAAAAAGTTAAAGAAAATCTTAAAAAAATGCCACAAAAGTTAACATTTGGCATACTGGCTTCTTTTTTTTCCAACTTGTAAATAGGGGGGGAAAAATTCCTAAAAATATATTCTTTAACTATAAAGGATTTATTTGGATAAAATATCGCAGTAAATACATGTTTCCCAACCTCTGTGCCCGTAAAATAACTTGAATATTACCCAACATTCTTTTGAATTTCCCAAGAGCTTAAACCACTACTTAATTTTAGACCTATTGATTACTGAAAAGAATCGGGTGCCTAACAGAGGGCTGAAAAGAGGAATTGCTAATAGAAATTAAGATAAGGAAGTAAAACCAACACAGAGTAACACATCTAGCCCCATCAGGGCATCTGCAGTGAATGCTGCCCTGATCTGGATGATGGGGAAGGAATAGTAGCTCTGTGAGCCAGTGAATGGTAATGGGGCTTGCTGTGAAGGCTCTAGTGTTCCTTTTGTCTCTGGTCTGCTTGTGCTGCTCAGGAGAAAATACTCTTTTCTGCATTTGAGGGTGGTGCTTCAGTACTTTGCTCTTACATCTACCTAGTAGAAATTGAAAAGAATCTACCTGTGTGGTTTTCTGTTTGTGTGGATGTTGCTGTTTAAACTCAGCTCTGGTTCAAGTGTTTCAGAACTACTTTGCTTCTCTTAGTCTTGAGTCTGATCTTCAGAAGAAAAAACAATAATGGTAAGATGTCATTTGTCAGCTGATTAAAAATTAAGTATGGTACAGTGGAGGCAACAAGACTGCAATGTGATTTCTTTGACTCATCGGTTCAGGTTACTTTACCAGAGACCCAAGCAATCTGGTGCTGATGCTGGATTGGATTAAGCTGCTTGATATTTTGTATTTGGGATTAGTTATAAAGAGATAAAAAACAGCTCCAGTGGTACTATTATGAAATATTTGACGTCATTGCCTCTCTTAGGCAGTGTCTTAACTTCTTATGAAAGCAGTGAGTGAACAATGAGCATTTAGCAGTTGTACTCTGAATTGTGGATGTCTAGCTAGATTTTGAATGGACATACAACATTTTGCTATTTGCTTAGTACTATAGCTGCTCAGGCTTTATTTTTCCCAAGAAAAATGTGGGAGGGGAAAAAAATTACCTCTTATAAACTACCAGGAGTAGAAACCTGGGTTTCACAGAACAGTCTCCAGTAGGGGAAGATAAATTTTCTGATAATGGCAGTATACTTTGTTTCTATAGACAGCAAATTCAAAGAACACTTTAGAGTAAATATCGAGCCATACAATACGTCTCTTGGGATAGACATTAATTTGAATCCTGAATGATGTATCACTCTAATAAAGTCAAAGTCAGAAGGAGCTGAATAAAGGATGTCCTTCACCTGCTGCTTGGCCTGTCACGCATTTTGGAGATGAAGTAGTGGATTACATTCACACAGCTAATGAAAGGTCTTAACAAATGGGAGGATATGCTAAAGAGACGGAGAAGTAGGTCTTGCTTCAATAAGGAACCAACTGTTCCCAAAGTGCTTTTTTTTTTTTCCTTCCCCCCCCATGATTAATCCGTATTTGAGACTGTTGACCCGAGTGATTGTTCCCAAATGATCATCTTTGCTTTCGCTCTGTTTAGTCACTATTAATTTAAAGCTGAAGCTCTATGCTTTCCTAAGATAGTTTCACTTGTTCTGCTTGTCTCAATAGGTGTTTTTAGAAGACATGTCTTTAATTAAACTTGGGAGGACTTTAACTAAAAATCCCAGAGAGGGTTTTAGCACAAGGAATGAAGAACTGCTGAAGTTTAAATATTGAAACATTTTGGCAGAAATAGTAAAGTACGTTCATTACATTTGCTAGGAAGAAGGAGGCTGAAATGCAACAAACTGAACAATGGCAAAGATTTAACACTTGGGTATAAGAACATCTTAGAAATAAATGTAAAGGGTGGTGATTTTCCAAGTGGGACTGGAAGTAAAATTAAAATCAGATCAAGATGCATGAAAAGATATTGCATACCATTTTGGACTCGTGTTCTGTGATGCACTGACATTATTTTGGCAGTATGAAAAGTAGCACTTTTATAACTGAGTTCACACTCTCCTACTAATTCCAGCCATAGAGCTAGGACAGCATAACTGGTGAAGAAAGATGAATATGATGGATTGGATAGAGTGCATGGATTAATAGGTGTCAGAGCAGAGAAAAAATGTGCAATGAAGAGAAATGGGGCATGGGAGGAGAAGGAAAACAGGTGTTGTGGCTTACTAGAACGTTTATGGAATTTGGCACAGAGAATAATTCCATGTTCACTGAAGCTGATGGCAAAGCTCCCATTAACTTTAATCATGCAGAATCCAGACATTTCCCAGGGTATCCAGAAGAAAGTAAGAAAGATTGCAGGGGAGCAAAATAATCATGAAAAGATGGGAACTTGGAGAACAGCAACACTGAAAAATACCAGCTTGTCAGGAGCCGGCCAACAGAATACAGTGATTTATTAATAATAATCTTATTCTGTCTTATTGACCAAGTGAATACAACCTCAAACAAAGGTAGAACTGGTTTAAAGAGTTCCTGTTCTGTCATCTGCATCTATCTAAATAAATGTCCAAATGTCAACTCCTGTGAATTAGAGTGCTCCTGGCTCAGAGCAGTATGTCCAGGCAGTATTTGTTGATTGACTGGGATGATCCAGAAAGACTCTGTATTATTCTGTGTAGATGCTTCTAGCAATGATGAACGTCAGACAGTAGTCAACCATTCTTCCTTAAGGAAGAAGAGCTTGTTGGGCAGACATACACTCTAAATTTTGTGTGTTCAGGCTGTTTGCGGGTCCTTAAATTTGGTCAATTCTCTTCCCTGTCTAAATGGTCTTTTAAAGGCGACTGAAGGACATCTGGACAGGACTGGTGGGGTTCACTACAAGACATCTATTTTGAATACTACCACTTCAGTAGGAGAAAGACTTCAGTTTTCCTGTTGAAACCACAGTTCTCTCAGTCTGTTCAAAGCCACCAGGCAGCAGGTCTTAAATTTAGTTTTTCCATGTATTGGTGAATGTGCCTTCAAGGTATTATTAGCCTCTGAGCTGTATCTGAGAATACTTGAAAGTTATAGACTGTAAATAATCTATGCACGTTATGCAATAGGGAGGAATTCTCAAAAACAGATTAAAAAGAAACCAACCCGATTTGTACTTAAACTATCTCTCTATTGTTTTCTGTAGAAAAATCTGAATTACAGAAAAAGTGGAAAAAAAATATTCTGATTAAGGGGTTATGAAACAAGATGCTTGGTGATATCTTGAGACCTGGGACTGCTTAAAGGAAGGCTTTATGAATAGTGGAGAAAGCGGTATTGTCTCTACTGTTATTACGTGGTATAGCCACATTCAGTGGGATATATCCTTTTCTTTATTAGATTGCATGGTTCTGGAAGCAGTGATCTATGATCAGAAAAAGTCTTGGATTAGTTTACTTCTAAAATTCAATTGTCCAAAGTCATAGCACTATGAACTGTTTATAATTATTTTTGAGAAGTATGTGGGAATAGGAAACAAGAATTTTTCATGGACTGTACCTAATAGTTTGGACCTAGGCTAAGGGCCTTACAACAAAAGTAGTCTGTGCCATGGTACCTTTTTGTTTGGTGTCAGTTACAGGATGCACTTGGTGTATGCAAGCTTACAACCAGGGAGAATTCAGCACCATTACTGAACGAATTGTTGAGAGGGACTAATGCAGCTGACTTTTCTAACAATTGTTTCAGGCAACATAACTTTCGGTCTCTGGCACCTGGCTTTGCGCTTCATGAGAGCAGTCAGTGGATGCCAGGCCTACTCAATGAATCCTGTTTCAGCATACATGTGCGAAGCACTTTCCTATCCCTGTGCAGTTTGGTTGCTGTCACAGCCAAACACTGCTGGCCAGGATGGTATCGGCAGCCCTGGCCTCCCTCTTTTGTATCAGAGAGCTGGTGACTGGGCTTTTTTGACTGCCTGTCTTTGGTTTGTAGGTTGTGCATCAGGCCAGGATATCTGTTATCTCTGTTACCAGCTGGCGTCTTCTCTCTGTCTGGTGAAGAGCAGGCTCTCACTACCCCTGCTGATGGCTGTGATGTGGTACCCCTGGGACTGACCCTAGTGCACATCTTAATTTCTGGCATCTCTGGGAGGGACTTGGTGGCTGCAGCGGCTGTGGCAAGCAGCCAGTTCTGCTGAGGACTGCCACAACTAAAAAGACCATGAATAAACATCATAAAAAGAATCTGAAGGTTGCAATTTTGGCAACCCTGGCTTTTGAGTAGTATGAGATTATTTAGTGTTAACCATGATTTAATTCTTGGCTATCTTGGAACTTGCAGTCTAGTACAATGGCTTGAGCCAGCCTGAAGTGCAAGGACACTGCACAATTAACGAGAGCAAATATGCACATATTTTGCATTAATATGTATTCAGGATCAATGATTATATACATTTGTCTAATTATCATAATTACAATCCAGTTCTTTCTCCACATCTGAAAAACTGGTACTTTTTGGCTGAGGTATTGAAAATGAAAGTGCCCAGTCATCATCACCTTTACAATGTATTAATTGCATATACTTCTGTCTTGTTCTGTGCCTGGCTTTCATGTGCCCATCCACATATATTTATTTTGTGAAAAGTGTGTAATATTAGATATAGATTTTATAGGCTGTTTTCTTGTAAGGAGATCATGGTATTTATGTAACCTAAGAGCAATAAAAAGCAAAGGATGGAGGCAGTGTGCACATCAGCCTGAACATGGAGCTTGCTGAAGCTGTATTTGCTAAACAGGTGAAGAGCCCTGGGGGCAGGAGGATCTGCTGGTAGCCAAGCACAGCACTGAGTTTGTGAGAAAGTGAGCACTGGACCAGACTAATATCTTACAGGACAAACCTGTTAACCCAGACAATTATTTTTACTCTGACAAAAACTTTACTTGGTGTTTACTTATTCTGTTCCTTTCTCAGAACCTTTCTCTCTTTACAAGTAAACATGAACTACACAGGTCTATAATTTAGATAGATAGATGCACCCATCTTTAACTCTCCTTAAATGTTACTTTTCCGTCTGTTACATTTATTAAGCACTTGACCTCGTTAATGCTGACAGAGACTTCAGCTACCTGAGTGCATGCCAGTACCAACAAGACACTGATTATGACCTTTCCTGGGATTTGCGTGAGCCCTAAATCACAGCTCATAAAGGCATGTACGTATTGTCAATGTCTGGGATTGTGTGTCTGGATGTCTGATTACAATGCTGACTGTCCCCAGCATATTCTATGGTCTAGTACTGGAAAGCTCAGCATAATGAATAAGACAGTTGCAAAATTCTGCAATCAAATATGAATTATAGGTTTAATTCCATGTTTCATTATGGCTGTCTTCAATTTAATTCTCTAAGGCTGCAGAACTTACCTTATGAAAGTTTCTGTGATGAAATATCAATAATCTGCAGTACCCAGAATAGATATTTGAATACAGGCTTTAATTTAGTGATAGGAGAAGTATCTTCATTGTAGCAGAGCAGTGAGTTTCACATGGTTTTGAGTGACACTTTGTATAAAGTATTTCACAGCTTTCTGAATAACTTCTTGACAAAACTGTCAAGAAACCTACAGAGAGTTTGTCTCATTTCAAACTTCTAAAATGTCTCTTGGATATAGATGTCTACATGTATGGAAACAAAGAAGCCTCCTCTCTCTCTGTAGTAAATAAAAAGGTTAAACACTGGCATGCCACTCATTTAAAAATTACTCTATTAAGGTACTTTTGACATATTGTGTGTAAATAACTTGGGACTATGTACTATCTTCCCTTGTTCAGGAACACATTTGAAAATGTGCTGATGGCAGGTGTAACAGACCACTACTTAGAAAGTGCTGCTCGTACATTTTGTGTTGTCTCTACTTCTCCATTTCAAAGTAAATGCACTGTTTCTCCTCTGCCTTCCTCAGACCTTATTTCGCTGATCATAGTTGAAAAACAGAGTCCAATAACCTGAAATTACATTAAAGGGCAGTACCTGTTGCTCTGAAGTGGCAGTAATTGTACCTTGTATTCAAGATTTATGGCAGGGCAAGCTTGCTCATCAACTTTGATTTCAGGGGACTATTTAAATCTTTAGCACGAATGTCTATAATCCAGAAACATTTTTGCTTTAAATTACCTGCAATGCCTCATGCCAGCTGAGCAATTCCACCCTGCTGTGAGGATAAACATGTTACATCTGCATTCAGTGCAGTATTTAAAGGTATCGTAGATAGTTCTGTATGGAAATAACAGTGTTCATATAAAAGTGTTAAAAATGAGTCCCTGTATGTTATTCTTGTGCTCACCTCTGAGCTATTTTTCTTCTGCTGTCCAATTAATCTACTAGAAAATGATAGGTTTACAAACATGCCTTGTGTTAGAATTATGATTCCTAAAGTCTCCAGCTTAGATTTGTGAGCTGTTATGCTAGGAGAAGCCAGTATTGCCGAAAACACCATCTCCAAGGGAGTGAAATACACAAGTCACACAAAAGCAGAAGGGAAGAAATATTATTATTCTAATCTCAGTATTAAGTAGATAAAGAACCAATCCAATGAAACTGAATGACTTGCCCCAATGTTATCCAAATTTTTTTTGTAGTAAAGCCAATGAGATGATTTTGATTTCCCTAGTGCTTAACCCCACCCTTCCTTCACAATACCCTTTATTTTAAAACAATCCCTAAATCCTGTTCATATCAAGTGAAAGCAAAAGAAATTTTTGCATCTCAATGCAGACATAGTATTAATTTGCAAAGAATGCCCAAAGCATCTACAGTATAAATCCAGCAATATCAAATAATTTATTGATGTGTTCCTTGTCACCAGGGTCTTTTTATACAGAGTTTTTTGTAAGGTATTTTTCTTTCTTCTTTTAACTATATGTAGAATGATAACTATATGTTAAAATGTTCAATCTGCTTGCTCATTATTGGCAAGAGAAACAAATTTTGAACCTTCTTCTGGCACACCTCCATCCCTAAATCTGCTGCACATAGCTGTTCTAATGTTTCCTTCTTTCTCTGGAGTAGGCACAATCACTCTTTGTCCTCTACAGAGCAGATCAGTGCACAGGGAAATCTCATCTCAGCCCCAGTACAACTTGACTCCTGTGGTGTTTCAGTACTGAATTCTGGCCATCTGTGTCTTACTGCTTCAGCAAGTTTCCTCTTAGTATTGTCATTAAGCATTTTCTGCACGCAGCCTTTGCACTTGGAAATGAGCAATGTTGTGTTAATCTAATTCTAGTGCATCATCTAGACTGCGTAAATTTGTAGGGACACATTATTTGGACCAGAATACATATTTCTTTTCCATTAAATACATATTTCCCCCCTTGCCACTAGTCTTCCAATCACTTTCTGTTCAGGTATCCGTCCTATTGCAGACTGCTAGTTACTTTACTCGGAAGAGAAACCCTGGCTTCCTCAGAAATATAGTGCCTCTTTATTACTGAAAATTATTAATCAGACCATGTCCATTATAAGACATGATACAAACACATTTATGCAAGAGGAAGGGATCACAAAGCAGTTTAATTTTTGGTGATGTTCAGCTTGGATCCCTGTCACCTGCTGAATATTATGTACATATTCTCCAGGGGTGCAAGAATACAAATGTGCTTTTGAAGAGGCAAGCAAGCTTCTTTTACAGTGACTTTTCTATTGCCATTCAGCAAAGGTGTGTTAGTTGTCTCATTAGAGATCTTAAAAAAAACAACACTAAACCTCATAAAAACAACCGACACAAAACAAAATAAAAACCAATAATGCATTTTCTATTAAAAAATGAAAAGCAAGATTTCCTCTTTGTAATTAATAGTGAAGTAACAACCAGATGTCTCAGTTAGTGATGGGATACTTATTTCATTAGCTATTCTTCACAGCAAACAGATGGTTCCTGCCACAAAACACTAAACATCTAAATAGATGATGCAAAATGAGCAGATATGGCAGTCAGGAAATGAAAAGAAACTCTATACAAGAGGCACCGAGTACACAACTTAGGTGGCTTGTACTCACAAACCAATGTATGCCTTGATTACCCCCTCAGCTGCAGTAAAAGATGGGGGAAGATGGAAGTGGACAGTTCAGTAAAGTAAATCGACAGCTTCTATATAGACTGAAGCATCACCTGGCTCAGCTTGACACGTGCAGCTGAGAGCAGAGGGCTTTTGGGCACAGGCCTTCTACATTTCCAGTGCTACAGGGTCCTGGAAATCGCTGCAAGTGCAGAGTACTTCCTGCTTCTGGAAAGCCAGTGGTCTGTCTTCTCTTAATTATACATGTTTTCATCTGTTTATTGAATCTGAGTTCAACAGAGGGGCCTTAACTATTCCAGAACCATAAAAAACTCATCTCTTTTTGAGCTTGTGAAGCCCGCTCCAAGAAAAGACAGACACGCTAGTGAATGTGTTCATGCATTTCTTTTCTCTTGGCTCTGGAGCACCCTTGATTTTGCAAAATGACTGTTTTGCAGAGAGACCATGAGGGGGTCCACTGCAGACTCTTAACTGCTGTAAGGACAAGTGGTGTCATCTTAGTGATGATGAAGATAATTGCTGTCATACAGCCCTGCTGCCACATGGCTGTTCCCAGCAGCTGGCTGGGCTGGCAGCTGTAGTTTTGTATCTTTTCATCAACAGTACAGCTCCAGAAGCTTATTTTGTGGTTACTTAAGAAACAAGTTTTGTTCAGATTCACTGCCTTTGCTTGTCTTACTGACAGTTTTCCACTGCTCAGTTGCATGGTTAGGTTGGTAGGCTCCACACTTTTTAGTAATTTGTGGGCTTGAGTTAATTCAAGTTAAACGTTCAATGGGATTTTTTGACTGAACATGATGCATGGATGCTGGTTATCTTCTGTTACTCTTTTCATAGTTGGTAGTGACAGAGAACCCTGTGGTAGGGAGCAAGCAATTCTTAGCCTTACTTAATAGTTGTCTCGTGTATCTGCATCATGTAATAGGCTACACAACCCTACTGAGTAGAAATAACTTGCTCAACAGAAATAAAGGGAAAGAAATTGCATCATGAGAAGGTGGTTCATAATGACCTGCATGAGATTTGCACAAAAGTAATTTAATCTGATCTATACTGACCCTATTTAAAAAGAAAAAGTCCTCTCAGACGAGTGGAAGAATTCCTCCTGATCCCACTAGGTGTTGGATGAGGGCATTCGTGGACCATTCCCCAAACTTGTTCAGAAAGTTGTAACTTGAGTATTCTGCGAATGACCCAGAATAGGAATCGAATCTCATTTTTTTTATTATGTTTCATGTCATATGAATTTGTGTATTCCCCCCCCCCCCCACCCCGAGTATAAATGTAACTGTCAGAAGAACTAAATTGGGCATAATGGGTGCTCCACAGCAGCTGAAAGTCCTTGGGTGAAGGACTCCAACTGCTGGCTTGTGCTGTGGTCTGGCACCTGTGAGCCAAGTGTGGTGAGAGCCTAGGGTAATGAGAGGTTGATGAATGTAGGATAGTATAGTTTGAGAAAGATTTTTTTTTTTTTTTTTTTCCTTTCCTCCTCATAACAGCACAGCAATTTGGAAAATATACAAATATATTTTGAATGTTCAGCTCAGGTTGTCAAATTTATTATTCTTTTAGGTTATTGCAGATGGTAAATTCTTTTTAATCTTTTAATGTTCTGGACATTTGTTTATCAATTCCTTAACTTTAGGAACATCTGTATTTTGTTTTCCCTAGTGTTATTAAAGTTGTGTCACATGCATCAGATTCACTTTCTGAATATCATTATGTGCAGCAGTGCTACCAGATTAGTGATGATTATGCTTATGAACTACCCATACATTTACTTCTCTGTTTTATGCCAGTCTGTAAGCTGGCTGAGTGGATCTGATTTGCAGCATTGCTGTTTTCTGCAATATGCAGATGATTAAGACCTATAATTAACTAATGATCTATACAGCAATTCAACAAATTCTTTTGCTCTGATTGCCTACTCCCCACAAAAACCTTTCTGTAGCTTCACAGAAATTTCCGCTCCTGGCTCCTTCAAACCTCAGCTATGAAACATCTTTTAATTTATAAAGGAAATTAACATTCCCCTTTATAGTGGCGGAGGTGGCTGTGCAAACCTCACAGCTTAGCATGGAGCATGAGGGGAAATAAAAACCCTAACAGCCACTAGGTAAAAGAAGAGTTTTTTACAGCTATCCTTTAACTGCAGCCAGCAGAGGTGTCAGCCAGCTATCCTCTGCAAAAGGTAAAGTTATAAACACAGCTTCTGAGGGCAGAGTGACCTGGCGTTTCTGAAGTAACCATAAATGTAACATCTCCTTTAAGTGACAACCTGAAACAATAATAGCGTTTAGGGAAACAATGGCCTGTTAAGAGCAAGTGATGCTGGAACATGAGGAGCGTTGGCCGTCCTTGACTTTCCGACAGCCTGGGAGCCAGTGAGGAAGCGCAGATGGAGCCAGGCTGCGTAGGCCTCTTCACGCTCACTTTTTTTTTTTTTCAAACAGCAGGAAAATATTGAAGAGTGCCAAAGTCTGAATGAGTCACTCCGCATACAATAGGAAAAATCACAGAGCACTGAAGACCACCTTAGATGTGAGTTCAAAAGAAAAATGTGTATACACATCTTGCATGTATTGCTGATCTTCTTCCTTTAAATCCCCACTATGAATTTTCCAGGAAAACATGTGACAAACAACAAAGAGAAAGTTCTGTGATTTATATTGTATTCTAGAATGGTAGAAGAAAATGTTGGAAAATAATCAGGGCGATGTTTAAAAAAAAAAAAAAAATGGGGGCACATCTCAGAAAAGTTGATTTAGAGCCCTACCAATCTCCTATTTAAATCAGTGGCAAACCTCCAACTGGCTTGAGAGAGAGAAGGATCCAGCATGGAGAAAACAGACTGTGAACACATTTTTTAGCTTAGTCCGTCCGTCATCCCCCCCCCTTTTAAATGACTGAAAATGTAAACCACATTTAATGCAACTGGTTCTCACAGGTAATATGGAAAGCATGCAGTGGTGTTGCAACTAAATATTTCTGTTTTGACAATACCAGAAGCTGCAATAATCCCCAAAAGAAAAGTATAATTGCTATGAAGAGTGGGTGTCAGCCACTAGAAGTAAACAAGAAAGCTCATATCTTGAATTAGAGGAAAGGTTTGGAAGAAAAAGTCACTATGGTGGAACAGTATGAAAGGCAAGTAAGAAAACTGAGGTTAAAGCCAAAGACCATCTGCAAGAATGGCAAACAAAGACCTGAATATCAGATTTCTTAGGGCCAATGAAACCTTTGACATCAAAGGAGATGTGCTGATTGATTTAAGTGGCTGTGAATTAGGGCTTTTAATTGGATTGAAATTATTATGCCAGAACATATATAGCAGCAAAGGTCTAAAACTAGATTTTTGCAAGCTGGTGGCCTAGTATGTGTGAGGGAGTCATGGTGGAATCAACAACTCAGGAGATGGTTGTATTTATTCTGCAAGTTGAATCATATTTTATATTTTGGTCTCCAGACTGTTTTGTTACATCTTTGTACTCCCTCAGCATTGACTGAAAAGATATTCATGGTTCATAACAGTTGGGCAAAAATTGAATTCCATCTGTTTCTTCCATAATAAGTAACTGGAATGAAGGTCTTAACAGAGGACTCCTCCTTGCTAAATACCACATCAATGCTATTTGTAGTTTTATGTCTGAAACTCTTGCTTAATGTATTTGTACAAAGAAAAACTGCTTTCCTATGCAGAAGTCCATATGATCAGACAGCAGTGCCAGCTGATCATCCAATCTGGTAAAAAAACCCACCGCCACTTCTGATGTGTAACAGCTCATGTTTTTTTGATGTGTACATGAAGATAATTTTAGTAGGATATGAGTTTTCTGTGGAAAATTGAATGAATGAGAATTCCAGGTCTCTCTAACAAGCACTATAATTGTGACAAATTCTTTCAGAAGTATGTGTAGGTTTATTAAAATGTTTCCGATTCTTTCATAAATTAGACTCTTTAAGCTTTTTCTATCCAACTTCTTTCTTATTTTGTTTTAAATTGTGCTTACTGCTAATCTGCAAGCCAAGTAAAAATTAATGTTTTATGCAAGGACCTAAATGGTAGAATCTGGATGTCGAAAACCATCTGTCATTAGAAATTCAATCTAGTAAAATAGTCAGTTCTATTATTTGGATCTAGAAAGAAAGGTAATACAGAAAATAAACCCAGAGAAACTATAGTCATAGGCATCAAATACCCACAGCTCTTGTGACTCTTGGGGCCAGGGAGGAAGTAGATCTGGGGAGTATCAGAGCAAAGACAAAGGAAATTGGTAGTGAGTATTGTATTAAAATAGTTTTGTATGTCTGATATAACTGAGGAGAATGTGAGCTGAATCTTAAATGTTATTGCATTTCAGCCACCTCACCCCAGCTTAGTCTCTTATGTTACGAAGCTTATTTCCTAAGTTATGTAGAAATTGGCATAAATTCACTGACAGTTTGTTCTGAGTGATACTAGAAAGGGATGAACAGTCCATAGGTATCTGAAAGTAAGCATTGGCAGCCCCCATTGACACAGAACTCAGAAGTGCAGTTCTTATATCCCAGTCATTCCCTAATCCTTGCCAGAGATACATAGCTATCTCTAGAGCAAATATTAACTCTGGTGCTAGATGAGATGTTTGTCATTAGAATAGATAAAACAGAAATTTGAGCTGAATATAGTTGTTCCTGACTAAAGGAACTAAAAGGTGGAGTCCAAGAGCTCTGGAATATGCTAGTTTTTTTTCTTTTCCTGAGAAAATAATAGATTGGAAACTATCACGTATTAATCGTTTTCATTATATTTCCTTTCTATGTGCCTCTAACATGTCCTTTCTGTCCAGTTTATGACTTCACATATAATTATAATCTAAAGGTGCAGGTCACCACGTTCAAAATGTTACACCCGTTTCTGGCAACATCCTCATAAATAGCCTGGAGCATATGCTTCCTGTATCGTCCCCTTCTCTTAGGCACAAAGGCTGTTATTGCTGATAACAAATCAGCTTCTCTGTGACTCATGGGAATAAAGAGCCAATACAACCTTAAACGTTTCTGTCTCACCCACAGCCTTACCACTTGATATTGTGTCCTTACTCAGGACTTCCTAGAATGGCGTGGTCATCACCTCCTGATGCTCTTTGGCATGAGTGAAGTCTAAAATGCCCTTGGGTAAAATGACTTTGCTTTTTGGAACAGAGTTTTATCTCCTACGTCAGTAGTTTTCACTGATTCCATGGAAACTACTTTCAGGCCCTCATCTATTTTCTACTTGAATTTATGGGTGATTTGACTTTCAGCATCAGAATTATTTTTCCAATCAAATGTTGTTTCTCTGTGAGTGTGTATTTAAAAAAAATAATCTTTTAACAAACTAACTCCTAGTCGTCAGAGGTGATAAAAAATAGGCTATTTTCAAGAGCTGGCTTTTCTGCCACAGCCTGCTCCTCAGATAAAGTGCTCTGTAGATCAAAAATAGTGAAGGAAAATGCTGTATTTAGACCATTTGAAGCTCGTGGAACATGAAGGGCTCATTGGCTGAGCTAGTAAATGTTTCTTCAGAGAGATTTCATCTATGTCAGTTCTGCACAGTGTGTTTTGTGGATCCGTCACAGCAGGAACTGGGTATTACAATGAAGATTTCTTTTGATTTTTGGCAGAATCTCACAGATTCAGGGCAACCCTTTAAAGCTGTCTTTGTTACAACTTAATGATGCAAAGCAAATTACATTTTAGCCTAAAGCATATCGCAGGTCTGTTTTTCACCTAGAAAGCAATATTGTTTAAACCTATGACCTCCCCCTGCAAAAAAAGAAAAATAAAAAAACCCAGCTGTGGGTCTGATCTTGAAAAGATACAAAATAATAATAAAATCCTAACAAAAGTAGCATCAGAACATTATTTTAATACTGTACTTGAAAACATCCTATGAGCTCCTTCCCCTTTAGATTAATCCTAAATATCTAGTTTGAGAACCTAGGCTATCGTTAATTGCTCCTTTCAAGCAGAACTGGTATAATACCCTTGCATTCCTCAATCCATTTAGTTGAATGATCAGCCTTACCCTCTGAAATCCAAGGATCATTTCATAGCATGTTGCCACAATGATTTCCATTTACAACTCAATAAATATATATACATATATGTAAGTATTTTAATGCAAAGCAGGCTGAGAAACATAACTTCAGTGAAGGCAGTGTTTGAGAGGTCTGTGACTAGCAGCGCTGGAATTTCTTATAGTCCACATAATCTCTTGTGTTTTGGTAGCTGGTTTGTCTGGGTTTGTCTCTCATTCTCACAAGCATGTCTGTGTAGCTGTCTGCCGGCTGTAGATTTGTTAATACATGTATTGCAAACTCCAGCTGGAACTGGTGGAATCTGAAGTTACGTAGCTTTTACACCAAAAATGTCAGGTCGTCAGTAAATATGTTGTAGCTATGAAAATAACAGTTCCTGAGAGACAAAGTCACTACTCTTTGCTTCAGATTTTTCTTTCCATATATGTTGGACTTGATTTTATTTAAAAATGTCAGTGGAATGAAAAAAAAAAAGAACAAAAATCCCAAACAGCCCAGGAACCTCAACAGTGAAGCCAAGCAAGTTGTTCATAATTACAGATTTTTGACTCTTCTGCAAGTAGAAGCATTTGTCCATGCAGAATGAAAACTGGCAAATATAAGCCCCATTTAGATTCAATTTATCACATTCTCAATGTTCTACTGATTAATTAAAAGATCTCACCATGTCCGATGGCACAATAAATTTAGCACATCTAGGAATGACTTTCTGAGCAGGATATACTAACGTCAGGGTTATTTTCTACCTTTCTGTGATAGTGATCCTACTTGCTGCACTATTTTTAGAAAGTTGTCTGTTGATAAAAAGCTCGGTAAGGATGACCTTTGAAGAAGCCAGGATGATGCTTTTCCCCTCACACAACAAACTCTGCCTCCCCCCTCAATCCCACCTCAAAGCAGATGTTCCTGCCCCTTGGTATTAAAGGGTGCTACTTCACAAATAGAAGTCAGTATCCGACTTGATACTGCCATTTTCAGTTTCCTAGGGATTATAGGAAACATCACACATATTTATGTGTAGTATATTTTTGCATTGTCTGCTTTGTCCCACTTCCCACAGATTTTTCTTCTCTTCTGACAGAAAAGCTGATTTCCACACGCGGGTGCTTCTGGGGCTGGCAATAATAAAGCCTGGAATCCCCTCCCTCCACTCAATTTAACAGTAAGCTTTAAAGAAACCAAAGTAACCAGCAGGCTTTCTGCAGTGCATTAGTGAGTCAATTTCTTTATGTATTTTTCAATGTCCATTTAAATATCCTCTCTCCTTACCTCCAGTGGGAGGCATTTGAAATCCTACCTCAGCAGTTATGGAGGTGTATCCAGTGGAGCAATGCAATGTTTTTCCTCCCACTGCACAGAAAGGAAGAATAAAACTCTAGATGTCGGGTTGTCAATGGGTTCCTAGTTCGCCAGGCTCTCAGATCGTCAAGGTGAAATGGGCAGGAGGCATTGGCAAAGCCCAAAGATACACTGTAAGTCACGGTAGGAGGAATCTGGTGTGCTGCTGCTGGGATGAAACAGGCTCTGTGGAGCAGTGTTGCAGCTTCACAGTAGCTTAGGATGGATAGGAGGTTTACTTGGCAATTATCATTCAGTCTGATCCTGGAAGGATCTAATTGTGAGTTTGTCCAAGCTTTCCACAAGATGTCTCAGCATTCAGCACCTCAAAGTGTGAGGGCCAGAAATGGGAAGAAAAGGGAAATGGTTGCTCATGATGACTGCCAAATTTCTGTATTTGTACAAATCTGGCACTTTATAAATAGCATGCTATGTCCTCGTAACAGTTTAATAAACTATAAACATTCATTACAATGTTTTCTAATCTAAATGTGAAGATTAGTTGTTGGTGGTTTTTTTGTTTTGTTTTGGGTTTTTTGTTTTTTTTAAATGGGACAGGCATTAATTTATTAAAATCTTGGTGGAAGTAGAGAACTATTTCCCTGCTTACCTCCCCTGGGAAACTGGCCCATCAATTTTTAGCTCCTATAAAAGGGGATAGAAGAGAGTTCCCAAGGCCTAGACTTGGAAAGCAGATTGTGGAGGTCCATCTCATCCTACTTAATGCAGTTCAGATGTAGGAGGCTCCACCTACTCTAAAAGATGGTTAGCTTCTAGGTATTTTCCATAACTAGCATAATTAGATCATTTTTAATGCTGTACAGTGTCTGTCTGCAGTGAAATAGTTCTCATGAAGGAATTGACACAGACTGTATATCACAGCATATGTGTGTGCAGGAGAAATTTGTTTCTATCATCCTGTCTTGACCTCCCTCCTCCAGAATTAAATTTTCAGACACACCCAAGTTTACACTGATCCTTAAAAAACAAGCAGTTATGTTTAAAGGAATACAGAAAAGTCATTCTATTTTTGTCCAACTCTTTGACACAGACTGTGGGGGTAATAAGCTTTGAGGAACCGTGGTGTGAGTAATTCCAGTAAGAAGATTTGTAATCACAGGCTGTGTATCCTGTTAGTTAATTTGGAGTACAGAAACAAAGTTCCATCAAAAGTTTGTAGCAGCAAAATGATTTGTCTCCCTTAGGCACCCAACTGAATGCTCAAGGGAATCTGAAATTGGAGAATTAGAGTAGAAAGTTCATCTGGCAGCCCTCAAGCATTGTTTGCCTCAGTATGCTTACCACACAAAGCACCACAGTTTTTATTACCTTAAATTGATTGTGAAATGTGTAGAGTTTTGAGATTTCTTCACAACGTTTCAAATATGCTGGTAGAAGGGGTTTTCACATGATTTTAATGCAATTTGATCTCCATCTCAACTGGATCTAATGATGTGTCATATTATCCTTTTTGTTTGATCAAACATATCCTTCTTGTGATCCTCTCCTTTCACCGCATTTCAGTTCGTTCTTGGGAGTGCATGAGTTAGACTGCATTGCTTGTCCAGTGTAAGCACCCTGAAACCCGTACAGCACCAATGGCAGGTCCTCTGTACTATTTGCCAATGTATAGTTATCCTGTACGTACACTGAATCATGTATTCGCGTAACTGAGCATATACCCTGGAGCAGTTTTCTATTCTCCGTAATTACTTGGGGTTTAGTCTGGCAGGCTGGTGCACATCTCCTAATTCACTTAAAGCATCTTCCTTTTCGCAAGCGTGGAAGAATGAGACGTCAAACTTTGAGCAAGCCAGCACTGTGCAGCACACAGCGCACTCTTCCCGAACCACACTGGGACTCTGTGTTCAAGTGGCATGGCAACTGCTGCTATAGAAACTGCTTCCACGATGACCGGTGTCCTAACTCCCCGATTTTATCAGCAAGCTATTGCACTTTCAGAATATCCAATCATACATTTGCCTTAACGAGTAGGACAACGTGAGAAAGTCACTAATTCAACTTCGGTTAGTAAATGTGACTGATTTTTTTTTTTTTTTTTCAGAGTGTACATTAAAATAATTTCACTGTTTCTTTCTTAGTTTATCTCCATTACGTTCAGTTTTGCCAATAGTTTCCCAAGTACTGAGTATGTTAACATCTGTCTGAAAAGCTGCTGGTGATAACCCTGAAGATTTTTTTTTTTCCCCTCCTTGAGTCCTCAGTATTGAATCTGAACAATGAAGCTGGTACAGATGGAAAATAGAGAAGGGGAAATGTGAATATGTAAGAACCTGGAAAATGAGCATTGCCAAAGTCTTCTGCACAATGCCAAATGGAGAAGCTTGGTAGTAATTAGCGACCACCCCACCTCATGGAGCTGAGGACTGAGAGTGTCCTTTTAATATTTTCTCCTCTGCGATACCCCTGCTCATATCACTCTGAGGTATCCTGAGAAATCGTTGCATAATTCAGGACCAGGGGAACTGACTGAGCGACCAGTCATTTCACTAGCTTGCTGCGTGACCTTGTATTGTTTCACTTCTGTGTGATGTTATTCTTTCCTCTCTAAATTCTGTTTAAAAATAATTTTTTCATAAATGATTCCTGAAGTGTAATTAACATTTGCAAAGGATTTTGTTTCACACAAAAAAGCAATGTAACAGCATCATGACATGACACTTACTACTTGGCTTTATGCATTTATTATTTGTCTGCAAATAGCTTTTTGGCTCAACCAAAAGGAGTGCTGGATGCAAAAATTCAGTGTCAGCAACTTCATATCCTCCCTATTGCCTTACTCCTTTCTTGAAAAATCTCACTTGTGTTCTTAATTTTACTGGATGCTTGCTGATCAGTTTTCTCATCACAGCAGACAAATTGTGTTCTGCAGACAACACTTTCATACTTGTTGGTGGCAGGGATGGAACCATGTTGTTTTATCAGATTAGCAAATGTGATCTGGGAGAACTTCAGTTTATCTTAATAATCTCTATTTTCCAATTATTATTTTATGTTTCCTTAACTGATCTTTTAAAGAGCTGCCTTTCCACATGCTTTGGATTCTGCCTTGTTTATTTACCAGGATAAGTAAAACTAACATAAAAAGAATCTGGCATAAGGGTCTTCTCTGCTTGGTGCTGCGGTATCAGGGCGTGAGGACAGTACAGTGCCACCGTCAGAGAGGGTGCTGTATCCCATTGTTTCTGCGCTATAGAGATGCTCTGCAAAAGTCACTGGATGATCTTCAAAATACCACAGCAATGTCATTAAAGATTTGCCAAGTACGATGATTGGGGGACTGTACAAAACACTATTTCAGGACTACTGGAAATTTCCATGAAACATGGGGAGATGTGAAAAAAAAACCCCAAACCTGAAAAACATTGCAGCTTATAAGCTAAATGTTTTAGTAAAGATTTGTGAATGTATAGGGATCACAGAACTTTGAGAGAAGCTTTCCACAGAAAGAGTATAAGATGATGCTAGAACATCTGATGCCTCAAATATATAAAAGAGTCAGGGTTTTCTATGCATAATTATACATGCATATGTCAACTTTCTATTGCATATCATGTGTTAAGTGTAAACTGGACAGCCTCCTTTGTTCCAGATAAGGATTCCCTTTACTTTATATATGGCTGCAGCAAAGAAAAAATTGAGAATAAACATAAGGCTTGGTTCTCCAGTAGAAAAAGGCTTTGTAAACCAATAGTAGTCATTTGCTTAATGAGAAGCTAAGCAGAATATTTCTGCCAGCCCTGCTGGTGTAAGGGATTCAGAAGCAGTGTGTGGCCAAGGAACATAAGGAAGAGTGACCTTGGTATCCTTAAATCTGTTTTTCTGTTTCTTCTCTCTTTTGGTGAAGCTGTGCTAACTTGGAGAATTTGTCTTATTGTGATCCAAATGAGAAATAATATACTAGCCAAAGCTGCAAAACAAAAATTAAGTACCTTTGAAGTTGTTAAAATTATTTTAAAATACAGTTTTGAACATTTTTCTTAGTAGTTTTATCCTAAAGAATAAATGTTGAGTATGGTTACATTTTAAAAGCCACTTTAAATCCAGATTTGATAACACTTTTTTTGTTCTACTTGCTCTCATCTGTCTTTTTCTTTTTTCTTTTTTCTTTTTTGTTATGCTGATGGTTTTTTTCTGCTGTAATAATGTGACTGAGGCTATTTCTGTTGTCTGTTGCCTGTTGCCTGTATGTCTTTTTATAGAATTTACTACTTGGTCACGCCTTGTTTTCTTTTTGATTCTTTCTCCTGTCAGTTTTAGCTCTTTCCCCCCCTCCTATTCTTCTTTTTCTTCTTATATCTTACATATTTATCCCTCTTTTCCAATACTAATTTTTTCCCTCTTACCTGGGAACTCCTAAAATATAACTATTATTGTTTTACCTTTTAACCTCTATTTTAAAATAATTTTTTAATGTTATGTGTAGCTATGTAGAATATATAGAATTATGCCCATATATCTAATTCTGATTTAAGTGAAAAATTAAATAATTTCTTTTTTTTATGTGATCTAACAGGATCAAGTTAATTGACATGATCTCACAGGGTCAAGCAGAGAGTTTGTCAGTACTTACAGTTTGCCTAGCAGAAAAACTGAACAGAGTTTTTTGACATCAGGGACATTGGATATTACTGCAGAAGGGCAGAAAATGATAAAGTTAGTGTCTATCTTTAAAGGGACTGAAAAAGAATTATTATCGATGAGTCAGCTTTGATTCAATGCATGGAAAAATACTGGAACTAAAAATCTAGCCAAGTATTTGTAAGTACTTGAAAAAAAGGAGAGTAACAAAAGGAGGTAAGTTGTAGTCAACACAGGCCTGTCAAAAATATATTCAATCTATTTAATTTCCATCAGGACTGGCTAATACCCCTTTTCAGTAGAAAAAAGGTATTAGATATTGTTACATTAGTAGAGCCGTGGATATTCTTATAAGCAAAGGAAATGCAGTCTAGACGCAAGATGAATTGTTGGAAGATGAATTCAGACTCAAAGACTACACTCGGCAATTTTCTGTGGTCCACTGTCAACTCTTTTAATTAGCTGCCTGGCTAGTAGCTTAGAGAGAGTGTTCTTTTACTGTCTTTGTAGATGGCATCCTTCTGGGAGAGTCAGCAAGCGCTTTCAAGTAGGAGTTGGACTTTGAGATAAGCATTAGCCCTGGGAGCGTTGTGGTATTGCGTCTCTCACCCAGGGTACAGGAGAGGACCACCATCTTTCCCAAGAGTTCAGTTTAGCTGATACGGATCACAAATGAGCCTGGTTTACAGCTAATGTCATACAAAAATCTGTCAGTGGGGAGTGCTGTCGGTGTGACAAGGTATGCAATAGCTTCCACTCAGAGATGCGAGAGCCTTGGAGCTGGTTTGTGGTGTCAGCCTTGGGGCACCACTCCTTCTGGAGGGACAGGCTTTTGGAGGTGGTCGTTGGGTGAGCAGCCAAAATGATCAGAACCTATGAAACTGGGAAAGGACTGGACTGAATAAACCTTTGTTGAATCTAGAGGAGACAAGAAGAAAGCACGTTAAGTCTTCAAATAAGTAAAATGTTTCTGCTAAAGCTGTCTGCTGTGGATAAAGCAAGAATAAATGAATTAACAGCAGCATGAAAGGTTTCTGTTAGATTTTAGCAAAATGTGATGGCTGATTGTAAGGTTAAATAAGTATTGGGATGGATTCTTGCAAAAGGGTTTCATTATTAAGGGCTTTAATGGAGAAATTAGAGAAATATCTGTCAGGAATAGCTGACATGCAGTTTGATCCTGCTTGGTGGAGGTAGAGAGCTTAATGAATGACCTTTTTATTTTCCTTCCAGCTTTATGTTTTAAGATTTTATGATCAGAAGAAAAGATTCCAGAGCAAAAAGATAGCTTTATATTTCAGTCCTGCTGCTCACTGAGATTTTGGACATGGAGAGTGTTCTGAAGAGCTGAATTTCACATTTTGAAACTAGGCACATGTGAAGTTTGTTTGACAAGATACAAGAAAATTTAAAGATGGGCCCATGCAACCTTTAGAAGACCTCTATCTCCTTTTCTGTAATATGCTAGCAATTAGGGTGATTCTTCCTCTCCGTAATGCCA
The DNA here is from genome assembly GCF_947461875.1 of Haliaeetus albicilla. Classification (NCBI taxonomy): domain Eukaryota; kingdom Metazoa; phylum Chordata; class Aves; order Accipitriformes; family Accipitridae; genus Haliaeetus; species Haliaeetus albicilla. The sequence goes on from NC_091483.1 coordinate 40,993,615, forward strand.
CAGTGTCGTTTGATTTATGGACTGGCTGATGTTTTTCAAAGATTTTCTTTTTTCCCCCTTCATCTATAAAAAGGGCTCTCTTGGAGGCTTTTGATTAACATGGAACAAAGAAACATTATTTCACTTGTGAGAATATTTTTGTGGTACTAGAAATATTCTCAAGGGTGTGAACTTTATGGAGAGTGTTTAGCAGCACAGATTCCACCTATTTTCCCACATTCATTTGTAATTTGAAGTTGGAGTTTAAAATTCAAGCATTACCACTCAAGGTTTTTCCTAGTAAAACCCTATTAAAACCATATTTCTGAAACAAAAATTACAGTATGACCAAAACAGTTGGAATGTTCTCACTAAGGCGTATCTGCAATACTTGATAGCTATTGGCATTTTAGATTTATGAAGGGCCAGCTGCAAGACTTTCACAAAACAGAACTTTTAATTTATTTATTATTAACTTTTGATTTGTTTATTATTAATAATAAACAGAAACATGCATTAGAAAACAAATTGCACAACATGATAAGCTAATGAGTATTTCTACTCTAGTAAATTCCTTGTGCCAAACATGTGATTGTGCATTTGCATAATGACTTCATTTGCTCATAAGTGGTCAGAAAAATGCCCCCCCCCAAGTACAAAATTATTTCTTGCTTTGATTTTTTTTTTTTAAGTTTATAAGATTAATAAACATGATGAAACCGACTTTAAGCATATACCAGAAATTAGTTTTGTTGGTTGCTAGTAATCCGCTGTCAGAAAGTCATCAACTCATCCATGTGATCTTTAACTTTGAAAAATACATTCTTTTTTTTTTTCAGATATGTGTAGCTAATTGTTGTTTAATTGTTTACAGAACTACCAGGAGAACTACTGAAATTTGTTCAGTTGTTCAAGAGAGCTTGCCAGCTCATGCACCAATATTGACATTCATCCAGTTTCCCACTCATAGGGAGTTTCCTTTCTATTTCTCACTGGTATTTAGTTCTACCAAAAATCTACCCAATGCCTCATTGGGATTTATCTAAAAATTTAGCAATATTTTAATAAATCATTGTTTCACTTATTTTTTTTAATACATCTTTGATTAGGATAAAAAGTTGGAGCATTTTATAACACACTTGTAAGAACCTATTTCTGTACATGCAAATACATTATTATTGGCAGTGTGATGAAACAAACAGTTTATTAAATATGTGTAAGTCCATTTGCTTTAGGGAAGAACCATTTGGAAGACCAAAGTACTCACAGGTTTCTGGTTTTTGCAGTGCCACTGGCTGATCTTGACATAGTTTCTATAATCAGATTTATCTAAGTGTTCTTTTTTTATTGAGGGAGATGTATCTGATCCAGTGCAATTCTATCAAAGTACCAGCGACGCAAATCACACATTATTGAATGTATAAAATGTATTCCATTGACTGACTGTAGTTTAAATTCTGAGGCAATATATGAAAAAGTCCTCAGCATGTTTACATACTAGAAGTAATAATAGAACTGGATAATATTTTCAAAATATCTTGTTTATTAGAGCATGCTGTTTAAGATTGTGATACCAAAGTATAACACTATCAATGCATATTTTATCACATGGATATGAACTATCAGTAAGATTTTAAATTTAGTAATTAATAAAAATTGCTGTAGCTTTGTAGTGGGATTTAAACCAGTACTATTTTCTGCAGCAAGTTTATCCCAAAGAATAGTCCTGTTTCCTAGCCGTTGCTGTTCAATGACATGCGCTCTCATTCTTTTGTTGCGCTTTAAGATTAACTTTAGATTAAAAGTAGGAACCATAGTGAAACTGTTTATATCAATGACACAGCTCCCTTTGATGTCAATAAACCCATGCTCCATTATCCTTATATTTGTGTTTCAGGTCCCATGTGTATGTATGACATCGTAGAGGCTGTAATCTCACATAGGTCTGTGTTTGTTAATTGTGGAAATGTAAGCTTACAGTATAAAATAGGTGCTTAACAAATACTTGTTTGAAAAAAAGTAAATTAGAACTATAGTCCTACAGGACCATCTTTTCAAAAGTGGTAATCTAATTTGGCTTTCTGCATTTGAACCTGCAAGCAACACCAGTAAAAAAGTGAATAGGTGCTTATTCTGAGTCTTGTCCAAAACCATTTCAGTGAATGACATGCACCTATTGAGATCAGTGGGCTTTGGCTCACATCCCATCTCATGCCTATAGGGGTTGAGATATGTAAAATAGATGAATACGTAGGTTTAATGGGCAATCAGGTTAGAAGAATGTCAGCCGGCATGGTTACTATCCAGCTATGACTTTCTCACTTATGAGGTCTTTATGTCTCTCAAACCCTTATGGAAGTGGCATGAAAGATGCAGAGCTTTCCTTTCTGACTGTTCCAGCAAAATGCTTAAATTGGGTAAAGCTGCACAATATTGTCTGACAGTTCTGAAGCTCATCTAAAAGTCTATGTATGAATTTATTGTTTTGCATGCCAGCAGTCAAGGCCATTTACTGTAAAATGGACAGAAAAGTTAAATGTGACTTAGAAAGCTGACTCTTCAAGAAAGCAGGTATAGAGGTAAATTCAACTCTATAGGATATATTTAGTAAGCACTCCTGAAAGTTAAATAAACAAAGCAATCTAGTTTTGACTAGTTTTCAAAATCTGATATCCCTGATGTTTGGGAAAAATGTACCAAGAATATTTTTGTGAAATTCACGTTCCTATTTCAGGCTTAATTTTTAATGTCTGTCTTGTATGCTAGGTCCTCAATGTGAAGTGCTGAGTATGCTGTCTTTCATCTACCAAAACTCTGAACTTCTTGCTTCACTTTAAAGATGAACAAATCAAGATATCATTTATGATAGGGCTAAGAATTTCCTGATAGCTCATTTCTCTGCCAATAAGAAAATTTTATCTTCCTAATATGGACCAGATCCTGCACTAGTGATCAAATAAAAGCATGTGATGACAGTGATGTCACTTTTTAAAGAGAAAATTGTGAGAGAACTATTGATGAATATTTATTATAATAACTTGTCTTTCCTGACATGGTATCAATAGTTGCATGAATCAGAATTATTTCTCTAAATAAGGAGTTAGTCTACTGCAAAATCCCTTGAGCTTTTAGGAATCAGGCATATGTCTCTCCTGTAATATTTCTCCATTTTCTGCCTTGGAAAAACCTGGTCTCAAGCAGGTCTGTACTGCTTCTATGCTGGCAGAGAAGGAATATTCTGGGGAGCAGGGAACATCTCAAGGTATTTGGAAACTTACCTTTGTAGACTCACTCCATCCTGGGTGAGGAATATCTTGATGCTAACTACTTGCTTGGAAATTATGGTAATCCACTGTAAGATAAAATATGGATAAAAATATGTTATCAGTTCATACATACTAAGCAATATAATTTAAAAATTTCATTCCGATGGGTAACAAAGTGAAAGGAAACCCCACCATTACAATCTACTTGGGGACAGATCAAAGCAAAAAGATGTTTCACTGATGTGAGAGGCTTTGGTTACCAGAACCATTCAGACAGGGTTTTCACTTTGCTGTCATCTCAGTTACGGTTACAGCTGTTTGTGTGGATGTGTTATAAAATAGATCCACAAAATAATTCAGGTTAAGAGTAAACTCCTCACAGTGTTATTATCTAACAGTATAATTTCTTTATAAAGTGTGTATGTTTCAGTGCAAAGTGCCTCCGTCCTCTAAGACTTGTAATTGGTCTCCTATAGACTGTCAAAAATACTTCATATATACATCTAGATGAGATTAACGCATGTGCCCGACAACAGGCTGTTGACGGAGCCTAGACATATTAGTAATTAAACACTTCAGGATCATAATGTGTATGAAGCAACCATGGTCAAAATCTATATTGAAGAAAGCCTTCAAGAATATTCTTTGCAAGTAAATTGTAACACTGATTTCCTCTGCGATGTAAACCTAAGACCTCAATATACAAGAGGCCACATATCAAATAAATATGAATAAAATATAAATGATATTAGGTTCTCATTCATTTGGTGTTTGTTTTTGTTTTGTTTGTTGTTTTTTTTTTCTCAGCAGCAATGGGCTTTTCATCCAGATATATAAATAATATAAAGAATGAAATCGAAGTGCTGATAAGAAATCACAGATCAAATTGCTTTCAGAGTCTGGATAAGTTTTCTGTATTGGGTTTTTTTGGGGTGTTTTTTTTTTTCTTTTTTTTTTCCTGGTACACCCACATATCTAATTCTCTCCAACTCCCAAATCTTGTACAGTCTCAGAATAACATCAAATCAATACACATCCAATACTCTTGCTTTTGCCTCAACAGAAAAGAGCTAATGGTGCTGACAGTTGAAAAGCTTTCCAGTTGGCCCAATGCAGAATAAATTATCCTGAAAAAAAGTAGAACTCTTTTCCAGCTATGCTATTATTGTAGTACATTCCATCAGCAATACCTTTAAGTGTTTAATAATACATTACAGCACAGAGAATAGACTAATGGAGGAATCTACCCTTACTACAGAAAAACTGGTGCATACATTGTGTCTCCTGCTTTTTCTAAGAAAAGTACTCCTCAGAGCAGGAACTGTGATTTTTATATTGTAGCTTCAAGCATTGATTCTTTAAGAAGTAAACACATTTAATGTAAAATGCCTGTGTAATTTCCTTAGGAAGTAGTTTAGGAAGAAAAAGGAGTGTAGCATTATGTTGCATTTTCTAAACATAGGTGCTAACTACGACTTTATTTCAAGAGGGTTCTTAAGCATGTGTCTCACTTTAATTCTGTAAATCTATTGATGCTATTATGACTTCTTATGTATTAGGATGATACACATGTGTACTAAAGGATGTGGTCTTGCCACAAAGGGAGAAAGGATTTAATCTTGTGTCTCTCATTTGTTCTTCCTTCCTCTCCTGTTTTTTCTTTGCGAATGCCCTTGCCTTTATATCTTCCTCCTCACAGATTTGACTTCATCTTCTGCCATTCCAGTACTTATCTATCCAGTTACTTCTCCAGAGAGGTAATCACAGACATTTTGTTGATCAGAAGTGTTAGATGCAATACTAGTTTGGGCAATACCTATTACCTCATCACTATCCCCAACCCTCTCTGTGTTGCTACCTCTTCACCAGTGTCAACACAATCATTTGTAGAGTTGTGCAGTGAAACACCTCAGGGTGAAAAAACATAAACAGGATTTAATAGGCATTATTTAATAAATTCTGTTTTCAAGTTACTCATCTGGTTCATAGTGCAGTCTCAGACCTGGCTGGTTAGCACAACTGAGTTGCAGTTAACCGCAGTTAACCACTGTACGGCAGTGGAAATAAGCGGGCAGTCATGGAGTAGTGCTTAATCTGGTATTTCTGCTAGTGCTTCATACCTGGGAATAACGCCTGTGGGTGGCACTGCTTTAAGGTCTACTAGAAATGAAGGCAGCCTGATTTCCAGATGAGAAGTTGTAAAGTCTGTGGGATAACTGTAGCAGTTGTAGTTGAGGACAGCCTGACCTCTCCCATTTAGGAGGAAACTATCTGTACAGCAGTCAAAAGTCAAGAGATTGTGTCAACTGATAATCATAAATGGTTTCTAAAAAATTATTAAATCCATAGGACTGCAGGCCATAAACAATTGGAGTTTACTTGTTTATAACTTTAAACTTCTCTCCTCATTAAACTTCTGCCTGTAAAAAGTTGAGATACATGCTGTACTTACAAAATACTTTCTGAGATCCCATGTGAAGTCAAGCTTTGATATTGTGATGCCAAGCTACAGAATCGCATTGAAAAGTCTGGGGGCTGGCAGAGATACTGTAGATCTCATATGAGGGTGACTCTATCATCCTATTCCTGAAATGAGTTTTTCCCCCAAACTCAGCATCCTGAAGTTAGAAAATAGCTGAAAACCAACAGTATTGATAAGTGATTTTGTGTGTGTATACAAATCTTGAAATGTGCAGGTTTTTTTCCTACTCTTTATATATTTTTTTTCTGATTGTATAGTGAGTCCATCTGAATGTGCATAATGGTATTCACCTGCAGGTTTTGGTAATAACACTGTCTGCACTGGAGGATGATGGAAATTCCTTAAGTCTAACTTTTCAGAACATCTTTCAGAGTGAAACTCATCAGGTAGTGCCGTGGTTTAACCCCAGCCAGCAACTAAGCACCACATAGCTGCTCACTCACTTCCCCCCCACCCAGTGGGGTGGGGGAGAGAATCGGGAGGAAAAAAGTAAAACTCATGGGTTGAGATTAGAACAGTTTAATAGAACAGAAAGGAAGAAAATAATGATGATAATAATAACAACAATAATAAAATGACAATAATAATAATAATAATAATAATAATAATAAAAGAATTGGAATATACAAAACAAGCAATGCACAATGCAATTGCTCATCACTCACCAACTGATGCCCAGTTAGTTCCCAAGCTGCGATCCACCCCCCAGGCCAACTTCCCCCAGTTTATATACTGGACATGACGTCACATGATATGCAATACCCCTTGGGCGAGTTTGGGTCAGCTGCCCTGGCTGTGTCCCCTCCCAATTTCTTGTGCCCCTCCAGCCTTCTCGCTGGCTGGGCATGAGAAGCTGAAAAATCCTTGACTTAGTCTAAACACTACTTAGCAACAACTGAAAACATCGGTGTGTTATCAACATTCTTCACATACTGAATCCAAGACATAACACTATACCAGCTACTAGAAAGAAAATTAACTCTATCCAAGCCAAAACCAGAAAAGATAGTTATATAAAAAATATAAAACTGGATTGTTCCTTGTTAAGAATCAGAAACTTTTCCCACCAAAATGTATGGTAATTTTTAAATATGAGCTGAGTTTTATTATTTGTATGGTATCAACAAAAGGATTATTTTCAAATTTTTATTTAGTTCGCATATCATGAACAGAAAACATAAACAGTCACAGGATCAATTATTTATTCTGGCCAAGTTTCAGCTAACTTTCCATATATTTTTTAAAATAAGAAAAAGATTTTTGTAGATGCTCTGTTTTGTTCTTTTAAATGTTCTTGGCATAAAGGATAGGCATAGAAAAGACATTCTACAGGAAGCTCTTTGCTCTCAGATTTTACTATTTGTTCTTAAGAGCTAGATATACAGATTGGGACAGCAAAAGAATAGAAGGAAATAATAAAAAACCAACAAACCCCAACCAAAAAACAACCAACAAAAACCCCCTAACAAGATTGTTTGTGGGGGTTGTAAATCAGAAGATCGACTACCATAAGCAAAGAGCTATTATTCTTTATCAGTTAGTGGGTGGCAAATGTTTCATTTCCATTTATTTAGTATTGCTTTTGGTTTGCAACCACACCATGGCTATGTTTTACAAGATTAGAATTCACCTGGATAATTACACTCTATTAGCAAGGTTAAAAGAGCAATAAGAAAGAGAGAGAGTGGGAGAAATAAAAAGCATTGGTGGTGTTTTAGTACCAAGAATGGATGGGAAACTGCATGAACTTCACAGTGAAATTGGGATATAGCCAGGGAGATGAAGACATTATTCCATCCCTTTTCAGTTATCTGGGATGAATATGTTTTTTTTGTTTTTTGGGGTTTGTTTTTGTAAAAGAAGTCTGAACTGTAATGGTAAATTCATCCACTCCAGATTGTGGGCATGTTATTCATGGCTGTGATATGACATATTTCCTGATGTCATGATGGTAATGTTCTCCACTAATTCCTGGATTTATTGGCACACTAAATGAGTTTGTCATATGCTCGTCATAAAAGAATCCCCATCAGATTGTCCAGCTGTAGCAAATCCCAGTTGCATTTGTGTTAATTTTAGGAAATTCTGGTTTGTTGCACAAGCATCCACAGAAATGCTGAATACCTTATATCAGCTGATTTTATTTCAAAGATATTATCCTATATGATATTATCTACTAGTATATGCCATCCTCCTACATTGCAAGTAACTGGAACACGTAAGATCTCAGACCAAGAGAAAGTTTACTAACTTTCCTAACGTCAAATACAAAAACCTTGACTCTTTGGTATTTTGGTAAAAGGAGCTCTCTACAGTCTTGAGAGTTTTTGATTGATTTGGCACGTATCTAGCTTAAAAAAAAAAAAGCCCTTCTTGCCTATGAAACCCAACTGTGGAAGTAATACTGAATGAGGAACGAATGACTGGGCCGGCTGATGCTAAGGGTGGAAGAAAAAGAGAGACATGGAAAATGTAGAGGTATTTTTCTATGATTCCCATTGCTATGGATATATATTATTATCACATAACTAGAATCAACACATAGAGCTCTGGTTCTGTGTCTGCGTTGCAGTTGGAGTTTATTGTTTGTAGAACAGTGACCCTAAAAACTGTGAACACAAAGCAGGTTTCCCAAGGTGCCCAGTCCTCTTCACATGCAGAAAGGGTGATTCCTCCAATGAGCAAGCTGTAATTATCCAAGTGTTAGGGGCAGAAGGGTGCTAGCTGATATGCACAGATGTCCAAAGAACAGAAGATTCTAACTCTGTCATGAATCAAGTTTAAAATTACCATATTTGAGATTTTCAGGTTTGGATCTAAATTTTGTCCATTCTTTGGATTTATGAAGAATTCTGTTTCTACCAAGTGTATCTGTATACTTTCTCCTGAAGAACGTAAATTTACTTCAGTAAGCTAGCTGCTTCTCAATAGCAAAATATATCATAGTTCCCACAACACTTCTCATTCCTTCCATTTTTTTAAAGTTTCCAAAGCTTACCATCTTGTTATAGATGACAAAATTAAGGACACAAAATATTTACATAGTGTTGCTTTTTACTTATCCATTCTGCAGTTTCCATAGTTCAAGATAATTCCATGTATTCTTCCTGATGGCAAGTGCATTCATTTATTATTTACTTGGATTAGTAGTTTACAGCAAGGATGCATAGAAATGAAAGGATGGACATATGAGGGAAGACTAGTTATACCTACTTGACCATCAGCCTGTAAATGACTAGATCTCTGTATAATTTGTTGAAATACTCGGGAAAATTTCTGCTCAACCTTTTTTCTTATTATTTTGTTAAAAAAAAAAGGAAACTACTTTTGACTAGCAACCAAAAACTGGCAATGAATGAAAAGTAAGGAAAAGGAAAGGAAATATAACTGAAGAGCTGGAAAAGCTGGAACAGAAGCAGTGTCTGAATTCTCTTACTCACGTCAAATTCTCTCAGTTTCAGCTTTCCACTCAGACACTTTGTAGGACTGCCATCATATTGTGATTGCTAAGAGATATGCTTGCCATTTTTCCTCCTTTTCTTCTGCTTAACTGTTGATAGGAAGTACAAACCATCTCCTTTGTACTTGGTGCTAAAGTGAAGTTGCTGATCTGGCAGTTTAGCTTGGTGCTGATGGCTACCTTCTATTTCACCCAAAGGGAGTTCTTCTCACTGTTTTGATAAATTATAGTTGTTGCCAACAGATCCTTTCCTTCCCTTTCTTCAGCACTGCAATCCAGCTGTCTGTTGAGTACAGGGAAAATAGCCCAAGGTTAAAGCAAGAAGGACATTTTGCTCTTGCTGGAAAGCTAAGTGAGGAGAGTGACTCTGCCTGAAGAAAAGGACTTATCCAAAATATTCTTATTTAAAAATATTTTCATTCCACTTGACATTCATGAGTCTACTGGTGGTAGTTATGTTGTTAGTGTATAACTCTAAATTCAAGGCAATCATGATAGCAATTTTTTTTAAAGCAAATTAACTCTAGTGGAAACTCAAAATTTTTCTGACATTTTTGGCATTGCTTTAAGGTATGTGCTTGCCTTTAACAGTAGCTATTAGACACCATTTTGTTTCAGGAAAGAAGTTTTTTGTTTAAGATGGGTACAATCAGGTCTCCTCCTCTATAACAAACTGGTGTGTCACCTTATGAGGAAAGACATATCTGAGATCAACGCTCTTGAAATAAATCTGAAGTTTGATTCTTACCATCTAGTCCGTACTCAACTTGAGGATCCTGTCATTAGAGGTTAGCCTTTGATGAACCACAACTTCAGCTTAAGCACTGGATAGCAACACTATTAGTTAGAGAACTCTAATTCAGACTGCAGTACCTCAAGACACTGATATGTATGTTTTGAGTTGTAAGAAAGTCTGTAAAAATAATTATTTATATAGGAAAGAAAATTAAATGGTCACCAAATACTTGGTCAATATTATTTCAGCTGGTGAATTTATGGATGCTAAGCACTTGCTAAAGGTTTAATGTATTGCTAGTCTTGAAGCGTTTTGTCAAGAAAGTGATAAGTAGCCTTTAACTGTCAGAGCAATCAAGAGTCAAAAGAAAGATTCCAGCTGACTCCTCATAAAGCTGCAAATAAGAGTAGCCTCTCTTTGTGCTACTGGTTCAAACTATATCTTGCTGCTGGTCAGCTTAATGTAAGTTTGATCTTCATTGATCTGTAGTCAGAACGTTCTGCTGAAGATGAAGAGAGCCAAGAAAGGTTAACTTTCTAACATTGTCATAAAAGTTTTCCTGCATCAAACCTATGGAAGCAAGTTGCTTTAAAATTGTTAGTTCCTTTAATGACCTTGCTATAAGTTCTTTGGTCTAAGATCTTAAAACATCTGCCAGAGCCTAACTACAAATGTTCACAGTCCCATATGACATTTTTCTGTTCTCTTAATAAAAGTACTAAAATGAAAGAACATTTTTGCTTAACTCTACTGCTGTCACATGCAGAAAGCAGGTGAAAAGTTAATGCAAAAAGGGAAAAGCATAATTGTAAAGAAAAGCTTTGTAGTATGTGGTTCAAGAGCATGCCGGTTAGTGAAACAAGGTATTAGCATGGAAACAATGCCAGAATAATACTGATTTCTTGCAGTGAACTAATAAACCTTCTCCTGCTCTCCCAATGGCTTTGAATGAGGTTGATTTAAAGATTAGTGTCTTCATCAAATTGAAATTTGACCCTAAACTTATACTTGAACCGATGCCTGTGGTATTTGCTTGCTAGTGCTACACCTGAATAAAATCCCAGGTGATACATTAGTTGTAAAGGCACTCCTGAAAATACAATCTTTAGAAGATAATTCACAAATTTAGAAATTAAATCACAATGGCAGGCCAGTATCATTTTCTGCATCCTTGCAGATATAACGATCCTTGTTGTATCCTTCTCAGAATACACCCCACTAAAGTTGAAGGAAGACAAAAGTGATGATGGAAGACTGGCTGTCACCTTTACACAAAACTATAGATGTTCCTTTCACAGATTGAATTCTGTAAAATTTTAAGACTTTAAATTCTTGCCCAAGTGTGAAACACTAACTATGTATCTCACATGTAATTGACATTTAAGCATAGTTTTAAATCAAAACTGATTGTTCAGAAATCTCTAAACAATGTTCTGCAGGTAGTGATTTTTTGTATTACAAGCAAGCTTTCTGCCAGTGAAGTATTATTTTTTTCTCATGCTCTTGATATTATTTGGGACTGACTCTGCATGGGGGATATATTTCCCTAAATCTCAGTTTGATTTCCATTAAGAATTAAAGAATTATTAAGTGTCTTCTGCCTCCAGTTTCAGTGAACGATGGGCTAAGCACTAAAATTGTTGCTCTTGCATTGATACCATTGGATTATACTTAGGTTTCATTCTTATTTTGAGTAGTAAATCCAAGAAATGTAACACTGTACAACTCTTACAATTAAAAAGGGGTTCCTTTCACATCTCATTATCATATTGCTTGGCTGAGTTTTTAAAAAATAAGCCAGATTTAGCCAGAGAAGATTAAAGACTGAACTCTTATGCTGGAAGAGCTTTATGCAACCCTTTGCAGTCGGATGCTCCACTTTGCCCCATAGCTATCTGTCTCCACTTAAATCACCTGCCAGCTAATACATGCAGTTCTCATTTGTTACCATGAAAATGTGAATAAATCTTAGGGATCACTTCATTTCCATCACTTGCTTGAGGCTCAGCAAGCATATCACATTGCCTCATGCCGCTTTTCCTGACCTTGTATCCTGGAGAACTTTGAACATCTTAATATTTAAGCATGAATGATGCAGAGTGAGAACACGTTAATCAAGAATCAAACACTTCTGAAAATAAAACTGTTGTGGACAGTGAATCATCTTCATTCAGTAGCGTTGGTATTGATTTTCTGTAAACTAGCTGTTGCCAGTTTTACATGATCACAGATTTCTGAGCAATGAGCATGCTAATGGGGTTAAACATATAGCAGAATGACTAGGTATACTGTATTTTAGAAATGCAGTTTTTAAAATGTGATAATGAACCCTTAGATCATGACAGAGACATAAAATACTAGGGAGTCTGGCAGTGAATTGTGGCCCATGTACAGATCTGGCCTGAGATGTGGGTAACTAGCTTTAAACTTGAATTACAATTTAAGAATTTAAAAGCTCAGTAGATGATTTCTGTCTCCTAGAGAAAGAATAAGAAAGCCTTCAGCATTTTAAATGCACAATCAATCACCAAGGATAAAATTTACACGGTAAAGCTCCTACTTGTTACCTTGAACAGAGAAGAACTCTTTCCTCAAACAGGTACTGATGCCCAGTGACCACCCTCTGGGTTAGTAAAAGCCAGAGAGTTTTGCCTGCTTTCCACCACTGTGCTGGTATTTAAAAAGACGTAGAGCTAAAAGCAGAAAGAAAGTCTCACACAGTGATAAAAAGCCTAGCAAGGTCTTGGACTCAGTTTATCCACCCAGGTCTTCTGGGTTCAGTGCAAGTTTCCCTCAGTTGCACCGTGCTGGCCTAGCCCATCCCTTAGTATGGCGGGATGGGCTTTTCCCTCGCCCTTTTCCCGAAGTGTGGTGATGCTGCTCTCAGGATCTACTTGCTCACGTACGACCTGTACCTGTCTCTCTCACCACACTCACCAGTGCTGAGTTTGTACAGAGCCATCACGGCCACCCTTGCACTTGTGGGGTGGACATGCCAGAGGTGGCAAAGCGCTAAGGCACTTCATGCAGCAAACCTCTGAAGGAAAAGCTTCATCGAAAGAATAAGTTAAAGTGATTACAGTTATTTCTCCCTGCAGCCGCCTTAAAAAATTTAAGCACTTAGTATGAAATAGTGTTGCTATTATATATCTTCTCAACAGGATTAATTATTGATGGGAAGTGTAAATTTTTTACATTAAAGTCTTAATGCTAGTAATAATAAACATATTAGGTGTATGTAATTACAGAATTTCACTACAGAAACAGCAAGTATACTTGTACATTGAAGAAACCTTTGTTTCTTTGTGCATTGTATGCAAGTTTATATACAGCAAAATGCTACTCTAAGCCAGTGTGATTTGTTCTTCCAATTGAATTTAGTATCTTATTAGAAAATACCACTTTTGGTACCTTTGTATACCTTTATGTTTTCATATGAATTTTAAAAAAGTTCCTTAAGGAACAAAATAATTTTAAAAAGAACCGGTTACTTAATGATGCTTTCTGCATTTCTTACCTTTATTCAGTCCAGTACACTAAAAGGATTTAGGAAATTTCTTCCTTGTTCTTAAGTCCCAGAGACTGTATTAAAAGCAGAACAATTGAACACATTGCTACGTAGATTTTAGTAAATCAACTAATTTTTACTTGAAAAAAATTGCATTTAGACTCGATCATATGTGATAGTTTACTCAAAATACATAGCATTATTTAGTCAGGTAAAGAGATCTAATATTTTTCAAAGGTCTGTATTGGCAAAATCAGCAATTTTATTATTAAGACTGTTTACAGAAAGCTGAAGTCATAAATGCTAAGTGAGCGCATGCTTCTGCTTCAAATACCTTTTCACAAAGCTTTTGTGGTGTTCATGCTGTTACTCTGGACCTTAAGACTGCTGCTCATGCCTTAGCTTTATTTAGCCTCTTGAAAAGAGGTGGGGGGAGAAAGATCAGACTTTTCCTGCTGAGTGTATAGGCTTGAGTCATCTCTTTTCATCTCGCTACCTTTTGCAGAACTGGCAGAAAGAATCCAAGCTGGTGAGAGGAAACAGGTTTTGATATTTCTGGGTAACAACTCCAGTGTTGGCTATGTGGTTCTTTCATCCAAGGCACTTTTATTTTCAAAATGAATAGCTGTCACAATAAATAATCTTTACAGGTTTCAAAGAGCATTATTTGCTCTGTTGAATCTCCTCTATGATTTTGATTCAAATATCAAAAACTTTTCACAGAGGTGGGAAAGCCTTTTCATTCCCAAACTGGGGAAATAGTTTTGGTGGTATAGCAATCGAGCCAGCTTTGCTTACAGAAAGGAATGCAGTTCTCCAGTCGCTATGATGGAAAAAAATTACGAGTCATTTCTGCTGTCGCTCTTGTGGCTGTGGTTTCTTTTTCATGGTTCTGTTTCAATCCCTGTGACCTTGCAGCTGCTGCGGCCATGTTGCTTCGTCTCAGAAATGAGGCTTTAGCATTTTTTTCCTTTATGCTGTGAAGACCGTGACCCATTGACTTGTTATGATTTTTTAAAAGCTCTCCATAGAGTTTAATCCAGTTGTTCACATCTGGAAAGTAGAAACAGAACTGTCTGAATATTTTTTTTTGCAGTGGGGGGAATGGGGAGGGGAGGAGAGGTAAAGAAAAAGATCGAGATTTGGATTTTAGTTACTTTTACTGCTTGCTGAACTAGTATTAGTGGTTTGTAGAAATCTAACCTACACAGAAAGAGAGGCCCAGTTTTATTCTTCAGGCAATCAGAGTCTAACTCTGGGAAAACAGTTTTAAGATCATTTTACCTGCTCAGATATGGATGCACCAAGGCAGAAAACAGAAGAAAAGGTAGCAGAAGGTTCAGGGGCCAGACAGACCCTCTGTGAGCAGTCAGTCCCGTTGGCCCCCCATGTACCCCAGGCCCCAGGGTTGCACAGCAGAGTCCCCTCTGGAAGAGCATCCCTCTCTGCAGTAGAGGTGTCACAGCCTTCCTGGGCCACCTCTCTGCCAGGCTCATTGCCATTTCCTGGGGTCTAAGGCAATAGTCGCTGCAGAATTTATTTGATTGGGCTCAGTGCAGCACTTTATCTCTCCTAACGGTGTGCCTCAGTAGTGAAGTGCAGCTGGTGAAGCAGGAGAAGGTGCTCTGGTATCAGTAGCTGCTATCTAATCCAGGAGGCAAGCTGCATTTCAACCAAAAAATACAACAGAAAAGTCAACACCCAATTATCATACTGAAGCAGAGTGAAAATCAGTGAAGATGAAAGATAGATACCCTTTCATAAATAAACCTTGAGGTTTCTCAAGTGATTGAAACAACTTTACTGTACAAAAATCTCCATAGCAAGACACACTTATATGGCTGCTAGCCAAAAAGAAAATACCCCCACATTAAAATATGCCTTCATCCAGATTAAATACAACTTTTTGAGGTTACTAGGGGTTTCTGCTAAAATAAAATGACTCTGTCAGAAGTGGAACAAACATCTCCTTAGAAATCTTTATTGGTGGGAATAGACTTTACAGGGGCTCAGGGCCTCGGTGGCTGCACTCCAGCCAGTTAGCTCCTTCCCGCTTACTCAGAATGGATTCAGGCAGGTAGCAGAAAAAAGCTTTGGGGTTTGTGTGTTGGTTTTGTTGTTGTTGGGTTGGTTTTTTTAAATGAATTTTTTGGTATTATTTGAAGTCATTTGTTCATTTAGCGCTGACTTTTCCAACCCTTTCGCCCAGCCCCACACACTTCCCCCCATTTCTGGGGGGGGAAATTAGTTGCAGTGGGAGCCAGTGAGCTGGACAGTGAGACCACATATTTTACAATCTAGATGTTTTCATTGTGCTAATTTGAATGTAAGACCTGTAATTGCATTGCTGATTGTCAGTGTGTTAACAGTACAGGACACCATCCCATACTTCTCTAAGTATTACAAAAAGCAGAAACAAGAGAGAGAGAAATAATTTACAAACTAGAAATCTCATGTGGTTCGTGTTTATTCGTGCTATCTACAAGCTGACGCAACCTATAAATCTACAATGTTGATGAAAGTTTATTTATTACTGTGCAGTCAGTGAAATTAGTAATGTTCAGGGCAGTAGTTTTCTTACTGAAACAGTAAGAAAATTAGATACTTTTACTGGCAAACAACTAGGGAGTTATACAATGAGATCTAGGAAATTTATCAATTTGTTAGTAGTATAGAAGTGGTGGAGCTAATCTGGGAAAATGCAAGTCAGCAAAAATATTTCTAGTGAAGAAAAATTTATAATACAACATAGAGCTTACTGTCCATATAAGACCTGAACTTTGACATGTGATAAGAAAAGACCGGATTTATCTGGCTGCAACAATGAGGTGATATTCATTCCTGTATAATTAGATGTGGTAATATCTACGTGAATACATTTGGTCCTGAACACCAGAAATGCAGAAGAACGCCGAAATACCTTAAATAAAGGGAATGATCAAACATAAGGGTATTTGTAGATACAGCTAGGTGGCAGGTAAGGAAAGTAAGGTCAGTACAGCTGCATGAAGAATGAAACAGCAGAAGAGAAAATATTCTATAATATTCTATTCTAGAATATTATAGGATTTTGCATCATCAAGTTCATCATGAATTGTCATCGTCATCCTAATCCTCTGAAAATGACTGAGAAGTGATATTTCTTAGCAATAATAAAGTGGCATAACTTAAAGCAGTGAAAATAAACTGAAGGGAAAAATGTAATATTTTCAAAGGTTATAGTAAATGAATAAATGGAACAATTGCAAGCATCTTTGGAACTACTGTATGTGCATTACTAAACTGATCTGTTATACTTTGCATATTTTGGCAATTTATTCATTGTCATCTTTTCACAAGTCAATATTTTCTGCTTTACCTTTTTGTGGTAAGATTGCTCAACATAGGTTTGACTTAGTAGTCTATCTAACAAGGTCTGACCCTAAAATCTTCTACCTATTTTATGTTGTAGGTATACTAAAATGAGGCATTATCAAATACAATATTTAGAAGTTGTCAGATGTGTCATAATGGTTGTTTCTAACTCTTTCTATGAAACTAGTTCTACATGTATGTCATTGATTCTTAATATTTTATCATCTGATTCTTTCCAAGACTTCTCTCATATTCATTCATTCATTCTGTAGATTGGAAAACTTATGGATAACTTGGATTTACTCCTACCAAAAAAAAAAAAGTACTATATAGAAACCATTTTACAGGGCCGTACACCTTGATCAAATGCTGATTGTGCCTGAGCTATAAATAAAGAAATATATGGGTTCACTGTTCATTCCAGAACAGGAAATATGAGATCCAAATCTTATTAGTATAAAGGGTGAATAGAAACAACTTTAGAAAGAGAGTTAAAGTAAATGGAAGGAAATTAAAAGCCAAAGATGTTAATATTTTTTTCTATTAATGTATTTTTGTTCTCTTGATGGTGAAAAAACTGTCACTAAATTTCATATTGAGCAGTGTGTTCTACTTGTTAATGTTGTTAGATATTAATATTCAATCTGTTTGGACAAGAGAAGCTCAGAAGTGATATTTCTACCCTGGCATTTCAAAATCATATAAGGTTTTTGTTGATATTTTTTTTTTTCTGGCAATGTTCACTTTTTCCAGTAAGTTGGACATCAAAAGTACTGTAGCTGCATAAACATGAGAAATATAAAGAAAACAGTTGATTTTCCTTTAAAATGTATCAATAAAAAGTGGGTTACAGGGTAAGTTTGAATATATCTTAGTGGGTATTACTAGGAGTATGGATTAATTTGAGAGCACAAAATTTCTCAAGTGTACCATCTGTTATTTTTAGATTGTACCTTTATTAATGAGAAATTTGCTCAGTGAAGATTTTGAACAGAGCTTATATAGCACAGTCAAATGGGACCCCCATATATACCATTTACCAGTGGTATAAATAGCAGTTTGGGTTTTTTCTTTTTCTTTACTGACTGCATCAGCTCCTGTTTGAAGTACTCACAGTAACTGTATAAAAATACAGAAGTTGTGAGAGGTGTCTCTGAAACATCAGATGATCTTATTCAGATATGAATAAATTTTTAATATTAGAGGTAGAATTATTTCCTCTAAAGCCAAGTTTGTGAATAGCCATTGTATTCTCAGCGGTCTGAATACTTTAAACTTTGAAGGAAATTAAAAACCTTATCAGAATTTGAAGTTTTGGCCTATCACTACCTCTTCATAAGAGAAAATTCAGATTTAGTAAAATCATTGTGCTTAATAATAGCATGGAAGATGTCTTTGTCACTTCTGAGGCAGTAGGATAGGACTGAGCTGTGCTGCTGGTTGCAAAAGCTGTGCATTTGCTTTGTGTGTGTTTGGAACACAAGCATTGTGTCTGTGATGTGATAAGAATATAAGCAATTCTCCTTATTTCAGGTAGTTCCAGGCTATTACTGCCTACCATATAGAGAAGGTCACTGCGATTTCATTGGTATGGCACCAGTCAGTGAAATTTAGTTGTTTGGGAAAGCGTTTTGCTCTGCATTTGGTTTTGCTCAAAAATAATTGGGAACTGCCAATTCTAAAGTGAAAGGGCCTGTGTTCTTTTATTGAGGATTCTCTATAATTTTATTTCAGTGAAGGAGTAAGTTAATGAGTGTTTTATGCAATCCACAGTTGTGAAGTTAAAAATGAAATTCTAATCTAAAGTGTATAAAAGCAAACACACACTAGAGATTCAATCCTTCAGACAAAAACTGTTATCACTGAAATGAACAAAACCGAAATTATTTTTGCTAGCATTAGGACAGCTTTTTGCCCTTTGCGGGATTTCTGAAATACATACAATAAGGCAAATAGTTGTACAACATTTTTTATATAAAACTCTAACAACACTTTAAAAATATGCATGACTCACTCACACTGACTTTTTCATCTCACACACATGTTATAACCATGGCTAGATGAACAAACTCAGATACAGAGGCATAGTTTGAGAATAGTGGTGGAAATGGCCAGAAAGACAGGGTTTTGAACCATCAGTGGCACTTGCCACTGGCACATTGCCACCAAAGATGAGGAAAAGACCGAGGTACTTAATGCCTTCTTTGCCTCAGTCTTTAATAGGGAGACCAGTTATCCTCAGGGTACGCAGCCCCCTGAGCTAGAAGACAGGGATGGAGAGCAGAATATACCACCCATAATCTAGGATGAAGTAGTTAATGACCTGCTATGCTACCTGGACACTCACAAGTCTATGGGACCAGATGGGATCCATCTGAGAGTACTGAGGGAGCTGGCAGAGGAGCTTGCCAAGCCACTCTCCATCATTTATCAGCAGTCCTGGTCAACAGGGGAGGTCCCAGATGACTGGAGGCTTGCCAATGTGGCGCCCATTTACAAGAAGGGTTGGAAAGAGGATCCAGGGAACTACAGACCTGTCAGCCTGATCTTGGTACCGGGGAAGATTATGGAGCGGTTCATCTTGAGTGTGCTCACACAGCATGTGCAGGACAACCAGGGGATCAGGCCCAGCTAGCATGGTTTCATGAAAGGCAGGTCCTGCTTGACCAACCTAATCTCCTTCTATGACCAGGTGACCCACCTAGTGGATGAGGGAAAGGCTGTGGATGTTGTCTGCCTGGACTTCAGCAAGGCCTTTGACACCGTCTCTCACAGCATACTCCTTGAGAAGCTGGCAGCTCATGGCTTAGACAAGTGTACTCTTCACTGGGAAATAAACTGGCTGGATGGACGAGCCCAGAGAGTTGTGGTGACCGGAGTTAAATCCAGTTAGCGGCCGGCCACAAGTGGTGTTCCCCAGGGCTCAGTATTGGGGCCACTTCTCTTTAATATCTTTGCCAATGATCTGGACAAGGGGATCGAGTGCACCCTCAGTAAGTTTGCAGAAGACACCAAGTTGGGAGGGAGGGTTCATCTGCTTGAGGGTAGGGAGGCTCTACAGAGGGATCTGGACAGGCTGGATCAATGGGCCGAGGCCAATTGTATGAGGTTCAACAAGGCCAAGTGCCGGGTCCTGCACTTCAGTCACAGCAACCCCATGCAGCGCTACAGGCTTGGGGAAGAGTGGCTGGAAAGCTGCCCGGCAGAGAAAGACCTGGGGGTGCTGGTTGACAGCCGGCTGAATATGAGCCAGCAGTGTGCCCAGGTGGCCAAGAAGGCCAATGGCATCCTGGCTTGTAAGAAATAGTGTGGCCAGCAGGAGCAGGGAGGTGATTGTTCTCCTGTACTCGGCACTGGTGAGGCCGCACCTTGAGTCCTGTGTTCAGTTTTGGGCCCCTCACTACAGGAAAGACATTGAGGTGCTGGAGGGTGTCCAGAGAAGGGCAACGAAGTTGGTGAGGGGCCTGGAGCACAAGTCTTATGAGGAGCAGCTGAGGGAACTGGGGTTGTTTAGCCTGGAGAAGAGGAGGCTGAGGGGAGACCTTGCCACTCTCTACAACTACCTGAAAAGAGGTTGTAGCGAGGTGGGTACTGGTCTCTTCTCCCAGGTAACAACTGATAGGACGAGAGTAAATGGCCTCAAGTTGCACCAGGGGAGGTTTAGGTTGGATATTAGGAAAAATTTCTTTACTGAAAGGGTTGTCAGGCATTGGAACAGGCTGCCCAAGGAAGTGGTGGAGTCACCATCCCTGGGGGTGTTAAAAAAATGTGTAGATGTGGCACTTCAGGACATGGTTTAGTGGGCATGGTGGTGTTGGGTTGACGGTTGGACTCGATCATCTTAAAGGTCTTTTCCAACCTAAACGATTCTATGATTCTATGAAAGATTCTTGTGTCTTTCTGTCACTTTACAAGGAAGATGGATTTTGATTTTGCAGATATTCATGCAGAAGGGTTTGTGATAATGTTCTACTTAATATTGAAGAAGACTGCATTGTTAACCCAAGCAGGTAAACCCAATGTGTCACAGCCCTTCTGGAATGATCTGACTTGCTTGAGAATCAGAAGAGCTTTGCTATAGAAATACTATAGTCTCTTTATTGTCTCCTGTTTTTTGTTAGGTTTCGTGGCTTCTAAATTTTTCTCTTTAACTATGAGGTCTAGGATTGGCAAGGGCTGGTGGTGTGGTTATTTTTGCTTTGTTTTGTTTTAAATAAAATCTCAGATTCTGCCATGATTACGCACTTCCTGAAGCTGTTTGTCTGCAAAATACTAACCACTGTTGCGACATGGCAACTCTGGCAGAAGGAGGAAACCCTCCGCTGTGAAGACCCTGGGGCCAGAAGAGGTGCTCAGCACTACCTAGAGCTCTTCTCTTGTTGGGAGTGAAAGTGTTCCTCCAGCACAGAACCAGGAGGAATATTCTTCCTAATAAATGGAAGGAGTTGCAGGAAACAAAATGACATCTGAATCTTTTCAGCAGCATTACTGTACACACAACAGTTGACAGGCCTCCAAAAAGTGAAGCAAATATTTCAGAAGTCTCACTGTACATGTTATCTGCTCCTCTATGGATTGAAGATAGATTAACTGAAGTGAGTTCTTCCAGTTTGCAATTCTCCCATGACTAGATAAATAACAATAATAAAATTAAAAGCAGTGCTGCCCTGGGGACAGTAAGTCTCTCAAGATTACTAGTTTGTATTTTTACTGCGTCAGCAAGGATGTAGATTTGTAAATATCCCAGACTACCCAAAAGGGCAATAAGTTATTCATCTTTTGTTGTTTTCTTACGTAATATACTTCCTTATTTTCAGTAGAGAAGGAAATATAATGCTGAGAACCAGTGCTAGAAGTTGCCTACTCAGAGTCTTTCTCATAAATACAAGTGAGTCAGAAGTTGCCAATTTGTTCAGGAAAAGCTATGTAACACCACCACACAGAGATGAAAGAAATGTATTTTCTTAAGGATGCCTTGTACTACCAGAGTTTTAAAGGCTGATTAATTATAAAGGTCAGAAGTTAATGTTTGTTTTCAGGATAAAAACTCTGCTTTGGGAAAAACTTGAGTCATTTACTGTAGGCAGTGAAGACTTGGATTACATTAATTTATAGTTTGTATTCTGCCATACATTGTTGTGAAAAATGCCTCCAAAATGTTATTATGTTGAAATGATAGTGTCATAGGAAAGCATGTGTAATGAAGTCTGTGCTAAAGGATGTAGGTATCATTCTGGCGTCATTAAAGTAAAAGAGTTTCACTGTAGGCCTCAGTGAAGTTATGATTTCCACCCACCCCATCTCTACTAGACAGCTACCAGTCTTAAACTGACAGATCTGGCTGGGGTTTCCAGTAAAATCTTTCTCAATTGCTAGCTAAATTGCTTCTTTATGTGTCTTATTTCTACCATCATGTTAGCTGTAGTATCCAGGAAGCTTTTCAGCTGACTGGCTGCTGAATGCTTATTTCATGCCTACAGGACTCCATGGGCACAGTTTAGTTGCCTAAACTTTGCTATTTAGTGCTGTTTGGACTGCTCTGATGTATCTGAAGCACTTGGGCAAAAGAGAGAAGGTCTTGGAAGATGCAAGAATAGATGTGAATTCAGTCCAATGAGCCCTCAGTTAAAAGAGTGTGGCTAATGTATAAGGATATTAAAACACTATCCTGCAAAAATGTGCAATTTCAGTAAAGCCTTTGTGTTTTATTTTGCCTTTTTTGGTTTAGAGTCTTTCAAATATTTGTTTGGAAAGTACATTTTTCTTTTAAAATGAACACAATTACAGCAAATAAAAATGGGATTTAAAGTCTATACATAATATTGAACTCATGGAAGACGAATTCTGTTTTTAAATTTTTTAAAAATAAACTTAAAATATTGACTTGGTTTCAGCGTGACCACATTTCCCACATGGTATTCTTTAGTTCAGGGCCTCAATTAACATAAATCCACCATTTGCTCAGCCCTTGACTCATGGCAATTACTGCTTTCCCACACAAATACTATGGCAAGGAGATTTCTTTTGGAGTAATTTTCTTAAACCTTCTTCCAACCTGAAGGAGGGATGGGATTTAAAAGGCTCTGTTTTCCTTTGTGTTTTGTCAAGTTTGAAGACAGTAGTTTGAGCCAGAGCATTGCCCCATGGCATTGTCAGACCTCTGACTCCTCCCCAGCATTGTGTTAGTAACCTGGACTTCTGGCAAAGAGCTGTAGATTCCAGGGGCTGTTGGATGGTAGCTGAAGATTAAAAACAAATCCTCAAGCGATATTGAAGCTCCCATCTCCAACATCTTTAGCTTCTACGCAACTCTGAGTGCTTGGGCTTTAACTAGGTGGAATGAGTCCTGTTGTCAGAAAGTGAACGGCATGCCAGAATAGGTCTGCTCTGGATAATGACATTTCTTCTCATTTTATGGCCTTGGTGTGAAGTTCTGATGCCATTTAGTAATAATGTTGCCTTGAACTGAACAGATTCAAGACTTGCTTTTATTTTTTTCTCTTGAAACTGGAGCTATGTTGGCTTATCTATATTGCTGTTATAGAAACTTTTGTCAGCCTTTTGCCAAGATAAATAATTCTCTTAGTAACATAAATTGAGAAGATTTCATCTCATTCTGAGTCTAAATAATCTACTGATCTGTTCATCTAATCAGCCCACTTTCTTTCTAATCGGTTAAATTGACATCTGAATTTGAGTCTGTTATATGATAGATTAAACCTAATAAAATTGTCCTCTAACACTTTGGTATTCTTCTCAAACTTCCCTCTCTGTTTCTTACCTACACAAGATGTTTCAGAGTGGAGATTTAAACTATCCCAGACTGGCTTATATTATTTTTTTATTCAAGCTACAGGTTTCCAAACTGTGGCCTATTTTAAGCAAATTCTCTCTTTAGTAAATATCTCTGAAAAATCAAATTACCTTTTGATCAGTGCTTTCAACTAGTGATGCTGTTTTGTGGAAGTGTTAGCATTATTAAGTATTATATCCAGATGTTTATATTTAAAATCATTCTTCTTATCTCATTGATTTTATTTGTAAAAATCAGAAATACAGCACTCAATCTTTTGGGGAGAAGCAAAGTTATAAAAGCACAACGAAACAGGAAGAAATGCAGTTTACAGTTAAAAAGTTCAGTTTTCTCAGTGTAGTTTTATCACACATTATTCAGAATTTGTCAAACTTTTAGCTAAAGTATGTTAACTGAAATGACCTAGAGTTATTGTTCAATAGATACAATCATTCTTATTGTCTGTTTCTTACTGTGTGGGGCTTTTTATTTGTTAGGTTAGACATGTTAGGTTCTTTGTTTCTGCCTACTTTTCTGTTCACCATGTTAGAGGGATTGTCCCCCTACAAGTTACTCACATAAGTAATGACATTTTAATCCCTCTAAACTGCTAGAATCCCATTATGTTCAAAAGTTTTCTGAGTCTATGGGTTTTATTCTGATTTTATTTTTCTGAGTAAGTAGAATATCTTCATGAAGAAAGGATAGCTTTCCGATTAAGATATGGTGTAAATATCACTGTAATTCATCTAGCCTCTGTAATATGTTCTTGCATCATCCTCAGTCAAGTCTGTTTCTTTTTTTGGAAGAACTAGAAGATCTTTTTTCTGCTTTAAAAAAGAAAAGGTAAGGGCTTTACATTCTTTTTTCCCAGTTTTCTGCGACACCTCTGTAGGAATCTGTATATCCTGACTTCTAATCCCTCAGAAAAGGGGGAAATGATCCACTGAGGTAGTGGTAGTAACTTCAAAGAATGAGTCCCTAGAACATTTTAGCTGAGAAAACAATACTTTCTTTATTCCTACTTGAAAGAGTTCAGTCACAGCCTGGATACTTGCAGCTGTATTTGCTGTTCTTCATGTGCCTATATCTATTTTTTCCATATAAAAAGGAATGATAGTATTCACATGTAGGATTAATGTTAGTAAGAAATCATGAGATGGAGGATGCCATGGAACTGAAAAATGTTCTGAGCATATTTCCAAAGTCCTTATTCTTGTGTTTTTCCCTCTGGATATGAGTGAATTTCCTGACTAAATTGTAACTGGGTCAATGAGTAGATAATTTATTCACATGACTACAAGTATTTTTTTAGAATTGTTGTTTTCACTGTTTTTCTTCTTGTTTATCATTGTATATATTTAATGATATTGTGATATGTTCAGCTAATTTCCATTGCCTACTAGGTATGGCTTAGTTAACTACCATGTGTATAAGAACCAGGGAGCAGGTCTTGCAAGGTTCTGTATGGTGTAAATTTTCCTTGACACCAGTAAAGTTCAGCACTTTCATTGGCTCCCAGGACTGTAATGGAAGATATGAAAATATTTTATTGCTCCATTTTAATATTTATAGTTTTGCCTTTCATGTGATGGGATTTGAAACCACACTATAAAGCGACAATGAAATGTGAAACTTCCAAGAGTTTGATTTTTGTATTGAAGGCATCATAGTGTTCCTGTTGAGAAAAGTGGTAATGTGCTGCAATTAGTAACTGAGCTGCAAAGAAGCAGCAGAATTATTCTTCTGAATACAGAATACTCATAAAAAATATACAGTCCAAGGAGTTTTTATTGGTTGGCAGCCACAGAACTTCGTTTTGCCTGGATCAGAACTATGTTGGCTTTCTGGTATTTTTCCTTAATACTCTTTAACAGTTCAGTTTAATCTAATTTTGATGTTTAATATTCCTTTGTTTAAATAGTATCTAGTTTTAAGAAAAATATTTTAAAGGGTATAATTGCACCCTCAGGTTTACATTAACGTCCTGTGAAATAAGATACATGCTAGATTAGTACTGATCAGAAATTAACTACTACCATGAGGCCTCTGTGTTTCATCTTGCATTGTTAACCTGCAAAAAGGGTGAAATTCAGGAAAACATCTAACTTCCCCCTTTTCTTACCAACACAGAATTTGTAATACTTGCAGCAAACCTGATGCCATTTCAATGCAAAAACTGAAAAGGAATATTATGTTTACTGCGATTAATAGCAGAATGAAATAATCTCTGTTGAAAAGCTACACATGAAAGCAAAAAGCCTGCATCTTCAAAAGCACTGAATATAATAACCTTCTGTCCAGCATATAGGATTTCTTCCTGGAGTCTCACCACACACTATGACAAAAATCCAGACACTGAGATATCACATGAAGAATCAGGCTCTAGTTTTGTGCCTGGTCACTTTATTCTGAGGCCACATAAGTCATCAATTAGCTTATTTGCTACTGGCTCTATATTTGTAGTCACAGCATATCCTATCCAGCAACTGACCAAACCTTACTTGCGAAAACTGCCTTCTCCCACTCCCCTTCCTCCCATCCCCTAAACTAAATAATGCTTTTCCAGGATGTTAGAAAATATTTCTGAGTTATTGGAGGAGAGTTTTGGAGTACAATCAAAGCCAAACAGGAAATATTGAATCTACTTTGGTTTTGTCAAACAGATGTTTCAATTTTTTGCCTGAAATCACAAAGGAACTTAGGTTCCATTCACAAGGTAAGACGTAAGATAGGTTTATCTCCTATAACTTGTTAGGCAGTATACAGGCCAGAGCAGATATCTGAATACAAGCATGTGAGGAAAGTGTTCCAATTTCCAGATTTTAGAGAAATACAACACTGCTGCTTCTTCTACTAGTATTCCTCCACTATTCAGTGATTTAGAATTTGATTTTTATTTTCTAAGAGTAGCTTCCAAATTACTATTCCAACTGCTTTATTCAAACTTGAGTTAATGATGAACTCTGTACCCTTTCCATAGGTGATATTGCTAGATAAAGAAGTTTTATCCTGCCTTTCATCCTCTCCCAAAATTTTTGGGAAAGTGAATGACAATAATATGTTTTCCTGTATGTTCATGACAAAATAGAAAAAATGATCATTCAAGCCTAGATCTGTTTGGTAAATACACTCAATATTTTCCTTTCTGTGCCCTCAGAAAAGAACTCTCTCTATATATATTAAAAAAAAAAAAAGAAGAAAAAAAGAGTAGGCTGAGAAGCTGATTTTACATTATTACACATGTGCAATTTCCATTGGAAACCATAGTAATTTTTCATGTAATGGAGTTTAAAAACAAAATTAAAACCATTCAAAAGTAATTTCTCTATAGCAAGCTGTAAGTCCTCTACTTTTCCCACAATATATAAGAAAATTCTTTGTAATTTTGTATGAAATGAGTCCTTTCAAACAAAGCTGTATTTTTTTGGATCTCATGTAAATTACATTATAATATGTTTTTAATTGGAGAAAGAAAGGTAATGGCAGACTTACTGTGTTATGCAAACCAGACCTTTTAAACATGCAGAATAATTTATAGTAACTTGAACTTTTTAAAGTGTAAAAGGATCCCTTGCTTCTTATTTGAGCTTGTTGAAGAGGTCAATATTTGTAAAGCCTGTTATAGTGGACTAAAGGCTCCTCTGAGAAGAAGAATTTTTTCCCTCAGTTTTGGCCTCTCTTGTTTCATTAGCTGGTCTTAGTCCTCGAAGCTGCATCTTTTACTCATAATAACACCTCTACATAGGAACTCCATATGCTTCACAAACAATAATTGATTTAGCTCTGCAATATTTCAATGAGGACTGCAGTTGATGGGTGGGAATCGTGTTCAAGGAGACCTGGCATATTCACAGAAGAACTGTGTGTGATCCTCTGGCATAAGATGTAGGTCTCTCAAACCCCAGCCCTGTTCCTTAGCCACAGATTAAGGAACAGATAAGATGATGGTAGGTATTATAATGTGTTTACAGTGTTAAGCTCAGTAGGACGTAGAAAGTTGTATGTTAGAATAGTGTAACTTCTATAGTTTTATGGGGGTGTCTTCAACACTTTCGACTTATAATACTACCATAGTAGAAATATTCAGTGTGACTAATATTTATATTTCATTCTGCATTCTAATTTTCAACTTCATATCAGTCTCTTGAAAAAGGCATGTTTGTGCCTGATTTCTTCATCTGAGAAACATAAGCAGGTACTTAATTCTTGTACTAAGACAGAGGTATGGAAGAGTATTAAATGTTTTGAAGATAAAAATCACTGCATTCTTCCATCCCTACCTGATTTGCTCAACAGACTATTCCACAGAGACTAAAATACTAATTTTTTACATTACTTTTATAAAGTAATTTCTTGCTCTTTTAAAATAACACTGCTCTTTGTTTAAGTATTACTGACTCAAACAAACTGATGAAAATGAATTTGTCGTGCATACTCTCTTGCTAAACAGGCTAAGCTCTTTGTGAGTTCAAAGGCTAAACAATTGCCAGAATGAAATTTAAACTTGTCTCTGTTAAACATCTGTGCTCTCAGAGTTACCAGTGATGTGTCCCTTTGACCTGTTTCATTTGAACTTTGCTGGAAGTGAATTTTCAAACTACTAAATCTAACTTCAGGGTGTGAATCATTGCTGGGTGATGATAGGTAATTGGATGGTGAACTCACAAGGGGCATGAGAGTACCGGAGCTCCTATGTTCTCAAAGGAAAAAACCAAAAAATTGTAAATGCAAGTTGGGAATGGGTGAGGGTGGAGTTTCTCTTTATTATAAAGAAAGCAGATTTTGCAGTGTGTTTGTTTTATGACAGTTAGTTTTTATATCAACCGATCAAATATTTTTGCATATCATGTAGTAATATATGTGATGATAACACAGAAAGATAGTGGGGTGGATGAAACATTCTTATTTGTAGCATGCAAATAAACCTATTTAAGCAGAAATTTTGAGCAGAATAAGCAGGAGCTTATTCTGCTATTGCAGGACTTGTAACATTCAAGAAGCATTAGGACTTCTGGATGGCTAGACCTGGGAGAGGGCAATCCTTGCCCACAGGCTACTTGGCAGCTCATCAGTTCTTGTGTACCCAGTGGCTAAAAGATACTACCTTAACCAGCAGAGCATGGGATAAATGATGTGATATGCACAGCCTCATCTTGCAAAGATGGGCTTTACTAGTTCTACTACCTTTATTTCTATATGAAAGAGGCAGGATTTGCCTCTGTGTGCTGATGAAATTTGCTTGTAAATTCCTTCTGACTAGAACTATTCCATTCTACTAATGAAATTGGTTTCACCTATATCCAATTCTACTGATGAAATCAGTTTCACCTGTATTTTCTGAAACTTGGGAAACCACATCAGCCTTGGGTTTTCTAGCATTCTAGTCATTGTGTCAAACTCTCCTCTTGGTAACAGTCCTACTGACATGATGAGTTTGCTGGTGTTTTGAAACATATATGCTATCTACTATACATGTTTGCAATCTTGTTTCCATCTGAAATGACTTCTGTTAATTATTTTGTCCCTCATATGATACAACAGCCTTCTGCTGGGAATGTATTATCCGTGTGTTTCTGTGTAGATGTAAGTTAAGTAAAGTGCGTATTGCTCCACAGGGAGAAAGATGGGTGAGAAGTGGGTGAGGTTTATTGTTGCAGTGAACTATACTAATGGGGATTTAAAACTTAGCGGAAAAGGACACTTTGGGATTCATTCAACAACATTCATAACCTTGGCACTGATCCCAGTGTATCAGTGTTGAACTGAATAAAACAAATATTGGATTGCTGAACGGAGCTTTCTGAAGTGCCTTGCATGTGTTTCTGCTTTACATGGTAAATATTTGTGGATCTGTTTTTAGTTAATGTTATTGACACAGATTAGGTGAGGAAAAGAGACCGAAACTCAAAAAACATTCAGAAGCTTGCTTAAACTATTAGTTTATCCCTTCTAATGCTCTGTGGTACTACTTCAGTATGTATTTATTTCTGTAGAAATACCAGAGTGTCTGATATGTATTTCCTAACCCTAGCACATCTAATAGCACTTCTGAGAGAAAAGCTTACTGTATGAATGATATCATATTTTACTGAAGACACTATGAAAAACAAAAGGAACAAAAAGTAATAAAACCCTTAGTGCATCTTTGAATCTTACTTCTTTAATGATGTATTGCATGATTAGAAGAATAGGAGGATGTGCAACTATTTTCTGTCTAATTAAAAAAAGATCTAAATAATGTTGCATTGAACCTCCTTTTTAGAACTTCTTTTTTTTTTTTTTTCTGAAGAAGTCCATTGCGCTCTGGTTCCTGAATATTATGTCAGTGCAGGTTTTCCCATTATGGAAGCCCATCTGTACAGCTTTTCAGCCAGTAACTATGTGTTCTTTTCTAACTGAAACAAAATGGCTTCAGCAGCGCCTCACTTTCTGTTACCTTCACCCACACACAGGCACACTGGGCTGTGATAGCATTTGGCAGTTTTTTCAGATGTTTCTTCATAATTACTTGTGCCTGCTTTCTTTCTCATGTTTGCCTCTGTGAGAATGGCTTACAGCTATGTTTATAGGAACAATGCTCTGTAGAAAAGACCCCCAAATAATGTAAATGTTATGTTACTAATTTATTAGCTGCTATTGTGAATTTGGAGGTAGAGTTTTATTAGGAGCACTTGTGCAAATAGTCATGGTTCATAATATGAAGCCTGAAACACGGTGTCTTTAAAGCCCCTAAATCTAAGCGGCACTAGTCAGCCTGTCATTGCAGACTGTCCTTGGTAGGTTTGACAGCAAGTGGCTTTTAAAATTTTCTTACTGTGGACAATAAGTAGGCTAATAAAAACACTCACCTCAGCCCATGTTGAAGTTGTACACTATGTTGCCAGTACAGAAAAGCAAAAGCAGCAAAAAATTATCATCTCAAACACTAAGCAGAGACCAACATTTAGTGTGTCCTGCCCCACTTTCCTCAGCAGTCCCTGTGCAGCTGTGAAATCAGCACTGTTGGAGTGGTAGTCCCACCTGGACACCGGTGCCCGTGAATAGTTCACAAGGAGATTTGCAAAAGGTAGAAGTAGACATCCCTTCTCTGTCTCTGGGCTTTCTCTGCAGCAGCTGTTGTTGATAAGACACTGCTGTGTTCATGGAGGTCGAACGAGCATTACAGGTGATGGCTGGACATCTCTCTGGAGGGATTTACACAAGAGGAGTGCTGAAACATGACCCCTCCATTACTGTAGCTCCTGTCTGAGAGTCTAAAAATAATCCCTTTTCAGTCTTCTATGTTGTGAATCATGCAGTCAATACATGAGCTGGTCAGAGAGCTGCCAGCCTATGTCTCACTTCAATTGTTTCCTTGTAACTAAAAAAAGAAAATCACAAACCATCTAATTTTATGTCTTAATGGAAAGACTCTTCCTTTTATATTGCTTTCTCAGTTGAAAATATGCAGCAAAATATATAATAATAAATAGACATCGAAACAGCCTGAACGCATTTCTTTCTCTACCAAGAATATTGGAGCAAATATGTAGTAGAGGGAAGTCGTATTAGAAGGTGCTCACGTAAGAGTAAATATTGAATTGAAACCATATTTCCATTCCCCACCTTGCTAAAGTTGCTAATGAAAAATACCTGGTAAGCTTCCCTGCTGTTACATTCAGAATTCTTTGCTTTATATCTATATTTGATAAAATATGATGTTCTGAGGTTTACAATCTAGGAACCAAGTGTCCTGGGAGACATGCATTTTTCTGGAACAGAATACAAGCAATAAATCACAGGAAAGGAAGTCTCTGGAGTAGAAAAAGATAAAGCTCATGAGGAGAAACAAACAAATGTGGTAGGCATATGTGGCTATCTATACACATTCACAAAACTTAACCTCATCCAGCTTTGGTCTCCTTAGTGGAAAACTTGCTGAAATGAAAGCTAAATTTAAAGTTCATTTGGATGTGTGTGATATTGCACCTTTAAAAGATGAATATTTACTGTCTCCTAAGTTTATTTGTCTTTTAATGGCATTTGTGCATTCAACACCAGGTAGAGCATACTAACAGTTTCTAGCCCTACTCAAGCTGTTATTGTTGGCATATTCTTCCACCAGTACATAATCATTTTGGCAATCAGAGTGTGGCCAGTAGTGATTCTGGCCAATGGGTGTAGCTGTGAGAATATGTAGAAGTTCATTGGCTAGGTAACGTCCTGTCAGAATTTCCATTACACATTATGCCGCTGGTAGGGTTTTAAATATTGGTCTTTAATAGTTCCTTTTCAGCTGAAAGCTGTCATGCATGAGTCTTGTGTTGTTTGCAATTAAAACCCAGTAATTTGGGATCTGAAATACCATGTTTCATGATTCAAGTTGCATTTGTACCTACACAATCTGAATTCTTTTTTTGTAGATACAGGTTTTGGTTTTGATTTGAAATTTGATTGTCTAAACCCCACTCCAACTGGCAAAGGGAGTGATAATGATTTTCCTATTCCTTTTTTTTTTCTTCTTCTTTAAAACCCACCCCAAAACACCCAAAGTGATTGTAAGATCAAATTGGAAACCTCAGTAAATGCAGTTTCCAAGTGATTAGTGTGTGAGGAGGCTATTCATAGAGATATTAGTCAAACGAAAAAGTTATGTGAGGAACAGTTTACTTGTTGAAGTATCTTCCCTCCTAAGGGACAACAGTGATCAGTGAAAATCAGTATCCTTTTGTATGACAAGTGAGGGATATATCCTTTCCTTCCCTTGACTCCATAGTCCCACAGCAGCAGTGGAGATCCTTGCACGCACCTCAGCTGGGCCTGAACTGAGCAGTGCTTGCCTTCAGTAAGCTGACCAGAACAACAAGAGCTCAAGGATGCGTTTGAGACGTATATCTTCAGGGCCTGCTGAGCCCTGTAGAGATTGGCAAGGCTGTGGGAGAACCCAGGGAGTCCCTGAAAGCCTCATTTTAGTAGCACAGGATCCAGACTCATGGGCTATGATGCTTTTGGCCATCAGCTTTCTTGTGACTCATTTCTGAGGAGTGGGGTGTCAGGAAGGTGGCTTTCTACCCATGGAAAAATGTATCTTCTGGTTCAGTGGTGAAATACACAGAGAGCCCTGACTTTCAGGCTCTAATGTTGGCATGTGGACCTCTAGCCCCAACACAAAGGATCACAGATGATGAGAAGCTGCATCTCTACGACGGGACTTCTTGGAAATTTTGAGCTGTACCCCACTGCTGGCTTATATCCCTTGCCTTATGTGCCCTGTGTGTGGCTTTCAGTTTTAGACTTGCACCAGCATTGTTCAAGTAGCTTGCATATGCCAGCTCTGCTGACGTCTTCTCATTTTGCCACTTGGAAATTCTCCTAGAAGGAAGCCTACAGATGCAGGCATGGCCCTAGTACTGGGAGCCTGATGGGCAGGATTCTGGTCTCTGGCAGTCATGGCATAGTACATGCTGGGGGAGGGAGCCTGCTGGATGTGTCTTTTGGTTGCGTGCTATTGAGTTGGGACATGAAGTCAGGTCATGAAAGGGCATAGCACATTATAAGACACACAGGCATATTAAGTTTGGGCAGGCTGGAAAAAAAGAAATTGCAGCAGGTTGTGTTGGCAGTTTATGTATGTTTAGGACACCAGCACATATTATCTCCTCTTTAGCATCTCTATTTCCTCAACATAAAACCTCTGTATTTCCCCTTAAAGTAGAGTCCAGGCAAGAAGTAATAGAAACATATTGGGTGGCTGTGGGAGATAGACATGTGATACTCCACTATGGCAGTGTAAATGCAGGTCAAAGCTACTACAGCATTTCAGTAACTGTAGGCACAGGTGGCAGCTGAACAGTGGTTTCCAGGTCAGCACTTGCAAAATCCTGCCTAGTTCTTTTTTTGCATCAGATGCTTAGGAGAATTGCATAGTTATTGCTAGTGAACTTAATTGCACCAGCCATTTGGTCTTAAACTGGAACAAATACCACAGCAGTCAGTTTGAGAGTAAGCATTTGGCCCCACAGCATAGCGCAACAACCTAGCCATGTCAGTGGGGCAGTCAGTCAGAGGTAACTAGCCTGCATGAAAAAGTGCAATGCAGGAACACCAGGATACAATTCTGGTACCGAAATGGCTCAGACAGTCTCCCATAACAGTGCATTATGCAGTGCAGATAAAGTATCTAGGCCAGGGCAGGCATTCCCACTTCCAATGTTTAGTAAATTAGTCCCTCTATGTTTTGACCAAGTGCAGGAGTGCTTACAATGCTACAAGTCTTTGGGGGTTTATTGAAATATTTAATCTTATAAAGTGTGCTCATTGAAGGCAGGTATTGCTGTCATCACTACAGATGCAGTTCTCATCACTATATCACTGAAAGTTTCTCCCAGGATTAGTATCTGAATGTTCTGTCCTTACTTCTTTAAGCAGAGAGGCAACTGAATTCAAAACCCCTCATTCTCATCTTGGTGTCTTTAGACTCTTTGCTACCACATTTTTAACAACATCACATATAAAATGAATACTCTTTGTGACAATTTTCTGTATTTGCATATTCTCAAGCTTAGATCGCACTTGGAGCTAACCTTGTACTTCAGCAGCCAATCCATTTTAAATGTATTTCACAGTCTTACTTTCCTTGATCAGAAGCATCTAGCTCGAGGCATTTATACATTATTCATAAAAACACATACAAAAATTATATTGGATCAATATTCACAAACCAGCAGGGTTTCAAATAACATGTAGGCATTTAGCTCTAAGCTATTAAAGTCTGTTCCAGTTTTGAAAGAACTATTACTTTTAAATCCTCATAAATCTGTGGGAAATGATAATATTGATCCTTTTATTTTTGTCTTGCTGCACATTCAATTTGTATCCTACAGAGTGCACTATGTAACTTTTCCTGAAGCAAAAGGGACAGGATCATCTATACAGGAAATGGCTATGATATATTGCGTATATAAAATAACTTTATAGTTGGACAGTGATTAAAAATAAAATGTGCATTGAATTAATCTCATATTTCTGTGTTCCTATACATTGTCAAGAATCCCTGAGTAATGTGCTTATCAGGAATTGACAGAGTATTATGCAAACATTGACTTTTTATTGCAGCTTCAATCTGGATTTATGCCAAAAAAACTCTGTTATATAGTTATTTCGAGTAATGAGAGGCATTTATAATGCATTGAAGCATGAACAAATTTTGGAGGCAACTTTTATATCTCTCTGAGGTCTTTAGTTTGCTGAGACCCTGCAGTTGAAGTCTTCCAGGCCCAAGGATTTCTACAATAGTTAGATTTCAGATTTTTTTTTTATGTATTAATTAGGGATTTTTCACTGTATGGAGACATATTTTAGGCACTCCCAGTCATTTTGAGAATTGTCTAGGATTCTAGGTTGGTTCAGAACCGGAATTGCAGTTTCCTGGAAAACTAAAAATTAAACACACATGCATAAAATATCCTTCTAAAACAGAACTGTGGAATGAGGTGATGAAATTTCAGGTGGAGTAGAAGGTCCAAAATTTTCTTTTGAAGAAATCACAGCATGTTTTTCAGCTGCTTTTACAAGCTCCCCACAATGTTCGGAAAACAGCAGCAGTACAGGAAGGGTTTGAACACTGGTCCTTCTGAGCACCTGTGGTGTTAGAGAGTCCATTTGTTGAGCAGTTCTGGAGCCCCAAAGCTGGAAGCTAGTTTTCAGACTTTCAAGTCTCGAGCAATTTGCCAGAGGAATTGCAGAGGAATTCATCTGGCAAGCTAGAAGAAAACCAGGTACATTTATGATCAGACGTGTCCAGTTTCCATAGGAATTTTGTTGGAATTGATATATTCCTGGGGAGCAGTTGATTTCCAAGGAACTGGCATTTTTGTTTAAAAAACCATTCTGTCAGAAAATACAGAGCTATCTCTACCACCGGGTTTGGCTGCCATTCTTAGAAATGGTCGGCGAAGATCTCAACGTGTCTGTGTAGAGAATGTTACTGTTTTCCTTTGTAGAGATGAGTTAAGCACTGCCACAGACAAAAGCTTCAGTCTCCTTTGCAACAGTCTGCTTTGACAGCCGGGTCTCCTCTGTAGCTCACATTCATGCATTTGGAAAATACAATTTTCCCCACATCTGTTACAGGGAAGACAAGCATGTTGATAGGCATTTCTCTCATCATTTCAAGCAACAGCAGCAGTGGGGTTCTTTTTGAGCAGAAGAGCTGGATAACAGCTTCTTCTTCTTCTCTCTATTTGTATAAATAGTTCCAGAGATGCTGATGGCTCTATGCCCTATAGCAATGACTGGTTTTGAATTTAAATCTGCTGTACAAATAAGGGCAAGTGCTATTCTCTTTTAGTACAGTTCTCATTTTTAACAACACAATTCTGGACAGAAAGAGAATGAGTTTAGTATTGCTTCAGTTTGGGCCTAGGATGGAAAGATAGGATGGCCTCCTTCTTTTCTTGGTAATTCTATTATCAGCTCCGTTGATGACTACAGACATTGCTTTTTATCCTCAACACAGCTTTAGTAATATCTAGACAAATTTGAAATTATTTACAGCAAAAATTGTCTAGGTTACAAGGTCTTTAGGGTAGTACCTATACAATTTTAGTGTGTACACGCTTGGGTACTTGCGATGTTCAAATAGAAAATAATGCATCTGTAATGATATGCAAGTGATATATCTGTATGTGGCATGTATTGGGTTTGTGTGGCAAGGTTTTGGTAGCGGGAGGGTTACAAGGGTGGCTTCTGTGAGAAGCTGCTAGAAGCTTCCCCTATGTCTGACAGAGCTAGTGTCAGCCAGCTCTAAGACAGACCCGCCGCTGGCCAAGGCTCACATCAGCGACAGTTGTAGCGCCTCTGGGAGAACAGATTTAAGAAGGGGGAAGAAGTTGCTGGGACACAGAAACTGCAGCAGGAGACAGGAGTGAGAACATAGGAGACAAACAGCCCTGCAGACACCCAGGTCAGTGAAGAAGGATGGGGAGGAGATGCTCCAGGTGCCAGAGCAGAGATTCCCCTGCAGCCCATGGGGAAGACCACGGTGAGGCAGGCTGTCCTCCTGCAGCCCAGGGAGGTCCACGGTGGAGCAGATATCCACCTGCAGCCCGGGGAGGACCCCACGTCAGAGCAGGTGGGTGCCTGAAGGATGTTGTCACCCCATGGGAAGCCCACACTGGAGCAGGCTGCTGGCAGGACCTGTGGACCTGTGGAGAGAGAAGCCCACGCTGGAGCAGGTTTTCTGGCAGGACTTGTGACCCCACGGGGGAACCACGCTGGAGCAGTGTGCTCCTGAAGGACTGCACTCCGTGGAAGGGACTCGTGCTGGAGCAGTTTGTGAAGAACTGCAGCCCTTGGGAAGGGCCCACGTTGGAGAAGTTCGTGGACTGTCTCCTGTGGGAGGGACCCCACGCTGGAGCAGGGGAAGAGTGTAATGAGTCCTGCCCCTAAGGAGGAAGGAGCGGCAGAGACAACGTGTGATGAACTGACCACAACCCCCATTGCCCATCCCCCTGCACCCCTGGGGGGGCTAGGTAGAGAATCTGGGAGTGAAGTTGTGCCCGGGAAGAAGGGATGGGTGAAGGAAGGTGTTTTGAGATTTGGTTTTATTTCTCATTACCCTCCTGTGGTTGATTGGCAATAAATTAAGTTAATTTTCCCCAAGTCAAGTCTGTTTTGCCCGTGATGGTAATTGGTGAGTGATCTCTCCCTGTCTTTATCTTGACCCACGAGCCTCTCGTTATATTTTCTCTCCCCTGTCCAGCTGAGAAGGGGAGTGATAGAGCGGCTTTGGTGGGCACCTGGCCTCCAGCCAGGGTCAACCTACCTCATGGCATCACAGCAGATTAAGTGTCAAAATTCTGTGCTGTCCCTTTAGAACAAAACCCAATGTAAATACTTCATTGCAGAGTGGACTGGTCACAAACTGAAGTTCTGTATTGAATTCCTGTAAAAAAGACATAATGGTTTTTGGCATTGGAAATTCAAATGCCTGGCAGATGGACTGTGTTCAGTTTACAAGCAAAAAGATGAGTATTTTCTTAATTGCCAGTAGCGCAACTGAGGCTAGTGTCTGAAATTCAAGAAGAGTATATTTGGTCACATGCCCACAGTCATAGAGATGCTGCATTTAGAATTAAAATAGGGACTATTTTATGTACAACTAGATGGAAAACATTGTTTTCTGTTACAATTAAGGAAACATTAATTGCTTTTCTTTGGTCTTATTGGTTTAAGTAAGTGAGAACCGAAATTCAAATGGTGAGATCAACTTCTCAGTTGGATCAACTACCTGACTGACCAGTACCTTCTTCACAGATTAACACTGCATTTTGACACTGACATAATTTCCACTTCTGCTGGTGGATGAGGCTGGTTTTCATAGTATCTCAGGAGTTTTTTCCTGATAGGAATAGATAAGGAATACTTCAGGCTAAATTAGATCTAGTTAAAAAAGTAACTGCATTTTTCTCACGGAATTGTACAGGCTTTTTTCAGAAATATCTTCTCCCTTGATAAATACTGTTTTCAATTCTTTTTTTTATTGGGAAACTACAGTAAAATGTACAGAAAGGAGTTTGGGTTTTTTTGTGATTTTTTTGTTGTTGTTGTTTTAAATCCCTACATCTCCAGTTTTGAATTTTGTTTTCCCTTTCTCCCTCATTTGGCTATGGAATAAAAAAAAAAAAAAAGTATGTCATCTGGGACTTTCATGTGTATGTTGCCTTTTATTCTAACTTTTCAAAACTTTGTCAAGCTTAGAAAAATAATTATGGGAAAAAAGAAAAAAAAAGTTTTGAAACTTTGCCACTGTGTACTTAAAGTATGGAGATATTTTGAAAAGACAAAGGGAAGAGGGGAAATATGAACATTATTATTTTTATTGTAGCTAGTATCAAAGCAAAGGGGGGAACAACACAACCTTAAGAATCTGATATTTAAACGTTTGTGATTTCAATGTCTTGTAATTTTTTTCAAACTCTTGTCTGGAAAACAATACATAGCTTTAAAGTTTGGAAGTATTTGCTAAATGGTTTTGCAATAACTTAATGAGCTATAGAAGAACGGGAACCATTTTAAGATCATTAAGGTATGAGCTTAACTTGGTCACCTTCTCAATGCTGTCAGGTCCAATTCTTCAAGGACCAGAAAGTACTCAGCAGTGACCGCTCAGTAATGTAGCTCCATTTATATCAATTAAGCTATAGGAATCTACCCCAGCTGTTGATCTGACCTACATTTAGTGCCTGTCACTAACAGCTATGAGCAGGTTTTATTCTTGTTATCACTGAAGAACCTCACAGTTAAATTAAATTAGGTGTAACACAGAACACCCAAGAAAAGAATTACTTCCGTGACTGAAAACTTAGCCAAATAATGGCTTATGAGCCATTAAATAAATTATATTTGGCTTCATAGCAGGACAGAACAAAGAGAGAAATAATTCAAATTTATTTCTGCCAGACAGACTCGAAAATTTTGAAGACACAGGTTTTTTTCTTTTTTTTACAAGAGAAGACCACAAAGAACTGTGTACTTGTCCGTGTCTCTGTTTAAGCAGCCTATTAATGTGGTGTACTGACACTTGATACAGCTTTTGAAGTGGTGTTAGCTGCATACTTGGGACGAGAAAAGCTTTTTCAGTATCTTATTCTGTTTTGCAAAATGCAAATTATTTTCACTGAGGAGTCAAGGACTTTTGTGTTTTGTTTTTCACAGAGATATGTTTGCTTATCTAACCTGACAATTTTTTTTTTTTAGTTCAGTTTCTAAAGCTACCTCATAACTAGTCTTAAAAAAATTCTGTCCATAGTTAGGTCTTGCAACGTAGAGTACTAGGAATGTGACATATTATTATGAACTTAAAGAGAAAATGAATGTGCAGTAGTCAATATTGACCACTTACATAGCGCTTAGTTTTGAATAGAAAAGGTTTCCCTTAAGACACAGAAATGAAAATGTTATTGAAATTGTTGACATGTTTCCATCGTATTTTTAAGAACTATGGATCAAAAGGTGAAAGCAGCCATAAAACTCATGCAAAATGGTAACATCTTTCACAGAATTTCAATACCAGTAAACCTTATCTCTTCCTGCAGAATCCACCGAGGCCATCTTCCCATGCAGAGCTAGCTCCACTACAGTGCAAAAGCAGTATTCTGTATATTTTAACTCCACCCCACACTGAAGTCCCTTAGTGCAGTATTCTTTGGCTGTCATTCACTAACCAGAAGCCAAATCATCTGTGTTTGTGTAACTTGGTAAAAGAGACCTTTTAAATTCTATTCAGTTTAAAGGAGCTTCTGCTTCTAGGTCAGACAGACAATAACTTTTCTCTTTATTGTAAAGCCTTACGTGCTGGATCAGTAATTCTAGGCCATCTGAACAATAATATCTGAACATTATGGTATCATTTATGTATTCCCAAGGAAGTAAAATGATTGCCTGAAGTATAGTTTTCAGTCAGTCTTCAGTGAGGTCAGGTTTTTTTCCCTGAATAATTCTCCCTTGAAAATTTGAGGCAACATAAATGAATTGCATATGTAAAGACTCAGATTCACATGTCAACTTATCTCAGCAACCACTTAAATCTCTGTTCACTATCCAGCTATGGATATACAAATGTAAGAATTCATTTGTCAATGCAGACAACTCAAGAAAAGTGCGCCTACCGTCTTGAAGTTATACATAATTATTTTTGCACTAACTTTCTATAAGTAATAAGCTTGTATGTGATTATTTCAGCAATCACTTGCTAGCACTTCTAAATTAAATACTCATGTTTAATACAACTCAGGTATTCTTTACATCTTGCATGAAATAGATGGTCATCTTTCCCAGTCAGAAATGTCTAGGTTATTCCTATGCCATATAGGAAAGAAGCTTTAAACCCCTATCAAATTCCATTCTTTTTTATCAGTGATGCCTCACCATGTCAGTCTGGCATGTGATCAGGTTATGAAGTAGAAAATTGAGACCCAAAAGGTGATTACAAGGTATCTGTATCCATGTTGTTGAAAAAGGTTTTCCATGGATTACATTTTACCTAGCCTTAAAATCTGCCTCTGACTGAACAACAAAAAGCAGACCTTCTGGACTTTGAGGCTACAAGCCAATCTGATAACTCAGAGTTTTGCTCTGTAGGAAAACTGAGATTGATCAGCTATTGTGATTTAAAACATGTCCCGTGTTTTGCTACTTAAGAATGGGTCCCCAAAACATGTCACTAGAAAATAAGAAAAATTGATTCTGAAATAGCTACCATCAATGCCTAGGGGAAAAAAAACAACAAAAAAAAAAATCTCAGACCTTGCAGTCATGTCTAGAGAGGTAAAACAGGGTTTCTAGTCCATTAAAATTTTGCTTAGATGTTTTTAGTCTGAACTGGATGGATGCCAGGATTTTTCTAATTTCTGGTAGAAATTAGCCAGAATTTCCAAGCAAACTTTGTTTTGGAAACATCAGAGCATGCATGGTCTTCCCTAAAGGAAAGTTGTTATACACTGGCTATCCAGCTATGTGCTGCAATTGCTCTATTAAACTGGCAGGCTTGTCTGGTTTATCTCTGTGAATGTCATTTTCAATGGGCAGTAGGAGGAGGTCCTAAAATCTTTCACCTCAAGTCCTGGGTGACTTCATTTGAGCAGAATTTGCAGAATGTCCACTGTCAAGCAAGAATTCTCACTCCCCAGAGCTACAGAGCTTCAGGCTGGTCCTGGATTTTCCAGGCTCTGAATCTTAGCTCTGCAACAGGTTGCCCCAAGTGTAATAACCTGTGAAAAATAAAAGAAGGAAAGCAGGGAAGAAGGAGTGGGCTGCCCAAGAGCCCAGGAGTAGGCTGGGCAAAGGTTTACTTGGGCCCTGTCCTGAATCCAGTGTCCCTTAAGTCTTCAGAGTAAAACCCTTCAGTCCTGAAAAGTTGTTGGGGTTTCTTTTGGTTCATTGGTTGGTTTTTAAAATATTTCTTTTTTTTTTTTTTCCCTTGGAAAATTTCCAGCTAGCCACTCTGTGGAGTGAATTAAATTTAGGTGATGCATGCTGGTCCTGTTATTGGCTAGAAGCCAATTTTCCTTAGATATTCTGTAAATGCTTGGAAATTTCTCTTAACAGAAAATTGATGTCCACCAAGGTGTTACCAAACGCTTGACCTCACTCAGGAAGATGGAAAAGAGTTAATCACTGACTTAAAAGTAGCAGTTGACCAGGTACTAGTGGCTGCATTTCATAGAAATCAGTCTATATATTTGGAACTTTAAAAGGACCAGTTTCCCAAAATTTAATGCCTTGTTGCTGTAAGTAACAGGGTCCATAAATTCAAAAGAGGTAATGTTCATGCAAGCTGGCAACTGATTAGACAACCCACCGGATGCTCAAAAAGACAAGATTTCATAGACATGAAGAAGTTATGCTGGGCAGAAAATAGCCTGGCTGTAAGAAAGTGTTGAAATGGTGCTACAAAATAGAATACAAAATAAAACAAGTTTTCTGATGAATTTAAAT
The DNA here is from genome assembly GCF_947461875.1 of Haliaeetus albicilla. Classification (NCBI taxonomy): domain Eukaryota; kingdom Metazoa; phylum Chordata; class Aves; order Accipitriformes; family Accipitridae; genus Haliaeetus; species Haliaeetus albicilla. The sequence goes on from NC_091483.1 coordinate 41,035,673, forward strand.
AATTAATGGCAATGAACATAACTTAAAAGTTTAAAAATGTGTCTGACTAACAAGAAACTTAAAGACAGATTCATGCCAAGACAATCAGAAGATGTTTAAAACACAAAGAACAAACCAGGAATTCCATTTCTAGACGCAGATGGTAAAATCATAGATCATCAATGCAAAACAGGTAAAATAGTCAATAGATATTTCTATTATATATTTGGAACTAAGCTGTAGCTATCAAAAAATTATAGAATAGAATTACATTATAAAACAATTAGAAAATTTACCTCCTGTGGTAGAACGGGGAATGAAACAGCATCTGTCTGCCCTCATGCCCCCTCAGATCAATAGACCTAAATAACTAACTCTCACAAACTTTAAGAGAACTAACAGAGCCATATGACAAGCCAGTACTGTTTGTTTGGTTTTTTACAAACTTTGTAAGTTATTATACTATTATATTGTTTATTCTTTATTCTAGTGCCTAATTCTACCTACTTATTTCTTTTTTTAGAAGTTACTATAAAGAAATTTTATTGAGAGCTACAATCATACTTATTTTATAGATATATCTATCACACCCATTGAGGGATATTGCTTCACATGTTGAGAGGCTGATGGGTTGGGTAGGTCACTTTCGTGAACTTTTCTTTAATTTATCACTTTTCATTAATTTTCATATTCAGTTTCTGTTCTGTTCTAGGAGTATTTTGGGGGTATGAGTTTATATTCATTTCTTTGGGCTGAAGCTGGAGCATTTCCTGCATCATTTCAGAGCTGAGACATTGAGTTCCATTGGCCAGTGGACTGTAACTAGTTAGCAGATGTCAAATCACAAACCTTTCTCATAAAAGTTATGGAAGTGCTAAACTGGCAAAGATTGAGATGAAGTCACTGTATTTAACTGATGCTTTGCTATAACATCCTTGAAGTTCATGATCAAACATATCCCAATGCATTATGCATCTGCTCAAATATATCACTGCTTAGCAGTATGCTTTTATTGGATTCAGCCCATGCAAATACCCTTCCTAGGGGTAACATTTTACACAAATTATATTAATTTCTTCTATGAGCTGTTAGGCTGGAAGTGAAGTCTCCTGTAGAAGAAATAATTGTAATCTAAGATCACAGGTTTTATTTATTGCATTTCAGTCAGGAAAAAAATTAAAAATGTGTTTATTGCATTACAGATTAAAATAAATAACTTTAGGAATATCAATGCCACAGGAGTCTTCTCTCCATTTTCGAGTCGTTTCAGCCAGAAATATCCCTGCTATGTTGTGCTTAGGTCCTGACCTTCTTATAGTTTATAATTAAAGGGTGTTCTTGCTATTGAGCCTCTATTCAGCATGAAGAACTACTCTCAAACCTTATTTCCACTGTAAAAGATGTCTTTTCATGCTTGCCTGCCATGTCCTTTTGAGCCACTGTGATATACTCTGTAACCTCTCATGGTTCATGCTTTATCACCAGAAATAAAATTGAAATAGCTCTTCACCTAATTTTGGCTGATAAATTTGGCTGTGTTTCTCCAGGGTAAAGAGATGGCAAGTTTTAGGTGAAGACTCCATAATGAGAAGCCTAAGCTGGTAAAGCCATTTATATTCAGTTATTAAAAGATTATGAAGAGCTCTTTCCACGACAAAGAATAAAACTGAAATTGGACGGTGGCAGTGTCATGAGCTGGTAGGCACAAGACCTCAGTGACAGGCATGGAAGAGAAGCAACCTGAAGGGAATAAGCTCCCTCACTTGTAAATGCTGACCAGGGATAATGAGCTAGTGCAGGCTGCTGTGTGTCCTCTGCAGCTTTGGCAGTCTCTGTGTGGAGCGTGTCGGTGCGATGCACGGCCACCAGCCTTCTACCTATAGTGCTGCTTTGTGGATGGCTTGAAAACTGCTGCTTGCCCAAACAGGATTTGTATTAGGTTATGATTTCTGAATGCTTCCAAGGCACCTTGCGGCTGCACTCGCACACAGTTGTCATTTTTGCAGCGTTTCAGTCATATGTTTTACACTATGGTGTTATGTGCCATTGCTTTGTCACAGACGAGGAGTAGAAAGTTGTAGGGCAGGAGAAGGAAATGAACATCTGAAGGTGGAAGATTAGAGTGGAACTTGGGAAATGCTTATAGGAGCTCTGTTGCTGGAGAAATCATCTTGTGGAATTATACTCTGAATGTGGAATTAAACGTAGCTGCAAGAGACTTTCCTGAACACTCCCCAGCTCCTATGACAGGAGTTCACCTCTAACCAGAAGCACTACTAGCATGGATGTGACTGTGATCTGCACGTAGGGCTGGGCTATGGGAAAACCAAAGGCAGTAATGTCTTTTCCAACTGTAGAAGATATGTGCTCTTCTGCAAAAAGCTGCTGTAGAGAGCCATTTTACTGCAGACAGGAATCTTACCAAATGTTTACATATGACATAATATATAATTTGCTTTCATAACAGTAAATTGTGCTCAAACAAGCAAATCTAATTTTATTTAAAAAAAAAAAAAAAGGTTGAAAGGACATTGGCACAAGAAAAAGGTTGGTTGATTATTTTAAAAAGAAGTTACTTTATTATCTTAGTTACCACTGGAGAATGTGGTAAGCATTATGATTTAGCTGGTTTAATGTTCCACTTTGAGGACTTTCCAACAGAGTCCCTTCCTGCCCAACACATCCAGATGAGTTTCCCCCGGGTTTTTTGATTCATAGGTACAATCGCTTCTCTGACGTGCGTAATGTCCCTGGCCATAGGAAAGCTTGGCATTAGCAGGTACAATTCCTTCTGAAGCCCATGAGATATCCACCAAAGTTGAGAGCTGGGTTTTACTCCTGAACTGTAATAGGACCAAAAACTTCTCTGTATGGTGCAACTGAGAACACATGATATCTCGAGTCTTTGTTCACCTTATAACTAGAAATCGTATTTGCAGCTTGCTGTGAATATGGTAGCATGTTACAGGAATATAATTGCAAAGGAAAACATGATGAATGACCTTGTGTGCTATCTTCACTACTGTTTAGCTTTGATGGTTTTACATGTATTATTACTTTCTCTCTAACAATTTAATCTTGTATATTTGCCCTTGAATTTGACACTAATGTATGCAACATTTGTGGGGGCTTTTTTTTCCCAGACGGGGAAAATCATTGTTACAGAACAAACAAAAAAAAAATCAATTTCTTAAAAAAATATAACTTGGCTTTGATCCAGTAAAAAAAAAAAAAAAAGCTGCTGTCATTATTAGCAAACCCAAGGGAACCATAACATTTTCACTGGTGCCCAGATGAAAACATTTGCTTTCTGCTCAAGCTGTTATTTTAAATCTGTCTAAAATTTAAATTTAAATAAGATGTGTCTGAAAAAACTTGTTGAACTGATGTTTTATTTAGATATTCTTTATCTCCTACCGAACAGAGATTCTCCCTATAAACTATACTTATGGGAAATAGTTTGCTTTTGTCTCCAAGCTCTTTTGCATTTAGGACATAGAATAAAATCAGTAGCAGTTCCCTTGCAAAATACCTGTTGCAACAGGGCCGTGTTTTATTTTCTACCAGTCCTACCAATCGGTACTTTCAGGATTTAAAAACATATTTCTAACTTGAAAAGGGAATTAAGCTATTGCTAATAATTTAATGAAATCATTAGCCTTTCCATTTAGCATTAGGAATTCAACATTGTACTTCTGAGAAAGTGACCTCAATATAAATTGAAATAGAAATTCTCTGGAAACAAAAGGCAGCAAGTAGGGCTCTTTTTTCTTGCTGAGCCAATTGTCAAAAGCCCTAAAACAGGCTAATAAAGTTCACTAGATTTAAAAAAAAAAACAACAAACTTAGATTAGCTTGAATATTCTCAATACTAATTACTTGCCTTTTATAGGGAGAATATATTTGTTGTACTTTTCTCCATTCTCTGTCTACAGCATCTCAGTATTTGCCCCTGTCTCCTTAAACTTCTCAAGCTGCTGTTTTCAGAAAATGTGTTTTTAGAGCGTCTTTGGCTTCCCTGGGCATTTTCGCCCAGTTGTGCTCTCCTGCCTTTTTTCTGCTAATCTCAAAGGCTCTGCACACATGTTCCCATCTAGTAAAACTTTTTTTCCTCAGTCTTGGAAACTTCTTTCAGGCTGTTAGTATGATAAGCTTAACTAGAAAAACAGACAGATAAGGTGGGATATTATTTTGTTGCTTGGATACCATCAATCAAACACCCAGTATAGACTATGGAAGATGGTGCTATTTTTCTTCCTTCTCCAATTTTCTCCTGAAATTTGTAGGGCTCCGCACTAGAATCTCAGCATTGATCATATATGTGTTCAATGGGTGTATGGACAAGGTTGGTGAGTAATGTTCAATTAGATGCCCACTGTGAAACTGTCTGTGGAGAATTTAGCCTTTTCATGTTTCAGTATAGAAACTGAGTCTGTTGTCACCAAAGAGCAACTAGGTAGAAGAAAGAAAGATTTTAACACTGGCTGCAGAGAGATTGTGTCTAAACGGCTTGGATGTTTCAGATGTTTAGCTCCAGTTTGATATAGTATCACATACACAAGTAATTCCTGTAAGAGGCAACAGGTTTTAATTAAATTAGAGCATATTCCTGAAAGTAAACCCATGCTTTTAAGTGATTTTCTAAGTAAAACTGTTTCCATGAATGAGGGCCTTAGAATGCAGGTCAGTAAATACTGTACTTTTCTCTGTTGATGCATTGCTGTGGAAGGACAATGGTAACAGAAAGGTCTTTCTCCAACTACAGGGAGCACTCAGTTAGTCTCAACTCCTTGCCTTGGAGATAGATGTAGTTAGGAATCACAGTGATGTCCTACTTTATAAGCTGGGACATTCTCCCAGGTTCAAGAGACAGTTTATTATTATGAAGACTGGTAAATAATGCACATTATTTTTCAACATGCTCAGAACTTGGAATGAATGTTGATTGTACAGCTCCGCTAGAAAATAATTCAGTCATCGTTGATAATTATTTTAGGTGATGACACATTTCCACGGGTATTTCCATGTTGCATGGATATTTTCCTTAGGACATCTTTGTAAACATTGGTCTATAAAGTGGTGAAGATATTTTACAGAATACACATTGGATGTGGTGTTTCTCGGATAGAGAAATTAAGCCTCTCTTTTTCTGTTGAATCACCTCTTACTGCATTTTCATAAGAGTTTGTAAGGAAAAGTCCTGTCTGAAATTACCACTTAATTAATTAATAAAGCTTGAGTCAACACAGCTAAATCCTGCCTTATATTTAAAAAACTTTTATATCTAATGTGATTTTCCAGAGGAAACTGAATACAAATATACAATACCCATGTTCCGCTCATGATTGTTTTTCATTATGGTCTTCGATGGCTATCAGGATTTTCTTTTGATAATTACTAAAGCCAACGCTTTAAAGAAATCTTTTCAAATAAACAAGTATCTATTGTTATGTTCAAGTGCTTGTGTGGTCAAACACTTCTGCTGAATAAACTTTGCTTAAATTTCTGTCACTGATTTATATGGAACTTTATTATGCTTGAATATTTGAATCTGATGGTTCTTCCCGGTCTGTCAAGTTTCAACAAGTACCAAAACTACAGTACCAAGCATTTATAAATGTAACTTATAAATCAATATCTGATGCGTGCAGAGACCAGATAAATGTATATCAGCTCAGGTTTCTCATCAGCATTTCTGATGTTAGATACTGAGGCAGAACAACAAAATTAGCATTGGCTCTCTGCAGGGGTGGCTTCAAAGAAAAACTACAGACAACTCTTGGGTCTTATTTTGCAACATGGATCATCTTCACACATGAGATGGATCTCTTTTTCCAAACAAATGTTTACTAAGAATACATGTTACAACAACTTCTCTTGTGAATATAAATGTGTTTTGAAAAAGTTATGCTTTCATTTGGTAGAGTTAAACCACATTCTGTAAGTGAAAGAAAATGCCCCAGTAAAAGCACAAAATTTACTCAGCATAACTGGGCCCTGAATAAGAGATTTTAAAAGGCACCTGCTAAATTCAGGCCCACTTCTCTTCCCATCCCTGAGCAACCAAGGTCTGCCAGCAAAAATCGGTAGCATAAACTTTGCCTAATATTAGTTCACATCATAGCTATCAAAAATTAGCTATTTTGTAATATCTAACAGTTTTCTTCAGTTAGTCTGACCACATTTACTAGTCAGGAGGTAGAGGTCTGCTTGCTTTATAACAATGCTGATGGTGAGCACTGAAGTCAGCAAACTGTCTCCATTCAAGAAATAGGTTAATTTCTTTTGTTCTAATGTTAGCCAATGATTTGGTTAAAACATAAAGACCTGGCTCATGAGTAGTTTCTATTATTTCTTACACTTCTGTAATTTTAGGCTTTTACACGGATTTGTTTTTTAGGCCTGTGGATTAAATTAATATTGATTTGATAATTAGCACTTTCATGCAAGGGTCCTGATACTGCAAATGTTTTCAGAAGTTATCCAACTTACAAGGGAGGGTTTACGGGGCAGTTAGCAGAGAAGTTAGCACGGTTGTTTGATGTTGTGTCAGAACATCTGGGTTTAGCACCAACCTAACACCGTCATATGGAAGCAGTACATTTCCTTAAACTGGCATTTGGCTTTGTTTTACAAAATTCTTATTACAGAATTTATAGAAAATAATAAACATAAAAGGTCTCTACTCTACAGCTTAGTATAAAAACTTTTGTATGGTTTATTTCAATGTATAAATTTATTTTCTTGCTTGTTCTCAAGTACTTTTAAAACAACAAAGTTATGAACCTCTATATTCAAATATTAATTAGAATTCATTTAAAAATTATTGACTGTCAATCAAAGCTGTAAATTGTCCACTGAGTTCTTTCACTTGTGATTAAAGAGTCTTAGGAGTGACTGTTTTCAGGAGTCATGCAAAATAGTCATCAGAGCATAGGCAGAAGATGAGTTGTCTCAGTGCCCTAGAGATGCTGTTGGTCGGAGGGAACATATATTGTAACCTAAGGCACATTGCCTGAGTCCAAACCTAAAGCCAGACTACAAGAAACAAGTGAACAAGAAAAACGTACTTCACTGATTTTTTTTTTTAAATGAACAAATCTTAATGCAAATTTGCTTGCAGATTCCTTTTTCTGAATCTTCAGAACTGAACGGCACTTTTCTACTTTCTTTATAGTCTCTCTTTCTCTCTGCTGTCCAGCTACGATGTGCATGTACATACAAAAAAAGACATACTAATGAAGGTCTATTACCCCTTAGACAGTGTCATGGCAATTAGGGCACTTTCTGAAGGTAGGAAAGGTTGCTCAAACTCTCTTTAAGTTTCTCTAGCTCAGAGAAAGGAATGAAATAAGACTTTTTACTGTTCTTGGTGAGCAACATAATATTTGGACAATCTGTATTTCAGCAGCAATCTGTAGCAGTCCTGCAGTATTGCTTGTGGACACAGGAAATTGGACACTTAAAAGCCATCTGAGGCTGAAAATGAGAGTGTAGTATAAACAACCAGCAAAGGTGGCAAAACTTCACTTTCATTTACAGTAGGGAGAGGTGGACCACCTTCTTGATTTGGTTTATGGGCATCTGGTTTTCATCTGCAAACTTCTTGTCCTTTTATTTTAAAAAAATAAGTTTGAAATGTCTCCTTTGGTGTGTGTAGGGGGAAGGTTCTGGTTTGCTTTTGTTAGGATCTTACACCATTTTTTTGCTTGTCTGGGGAAAAAAGGGTTTCTCTGTTTGTTTGTTTGTTTCAGGCTGACCTAGGATGTTTTTAGTTTTCAGTCCAAACACTGGAACAAAAGTCCTCTCCAAACCTGCCCCACACCCCCAGCCCTCTTTGTGTAACTTTACACCAGAACAGAACTGTAAGCCAGCTTGTCTGGCCCATATTTCCAAGGACAGTCTGATATTTTTTAACTATCTTCACATCAAACAAAACTGCTAACAAAAGAAAGGCATTTTTTGCATTTTAATTCCAAATGAAGGTAGAGGAAGGAAAAATGAAACATGTGTGTACTGAAGAGCAAAATCTGATAGGAGAGGTAAATAATCTTCCAAGTTTGCATAGAGTAGAAACGAGGCATTGTAACAACATAATATATTTAAAAATGTAGCTCCTTTAATCTTCTTGCTGACTTGAATTTCAGCTTCAGTGAGGCTCAAGATCTTGCTAAAGAAATGTCTTTTCCTTGTTGTTTGTGACAGGAGAAAACAGCACTATTAATGACAAGGAATTATTAGGGAAATATCTTGGCATTTTTAATGTAAGAAAGGAAGCAAATCATAGTCATATGTATCTTTTGTCCGGCTCGGAATTATCTCTATCATGTTGGAAGTTTTTATTCGGAAGTCTGTGTTGACTCTAATGATTAGGGCCAGAAATCCTACAGCTGACAGGAAAGTGACCTATAAATAATGATCTATGATGGACTTGTCATTTAGTCACTAAATGAAATATTCTAGTACCTGCTTCCTTTGTCTTGTTTCTCAGTTTCCATCTTCTCTACGGTTATTCTTTTTGACATATCCCGCTAGCTATCTGGTAGGAATAGGTTTTCTTTGTCTTGTAAATGTATTCCATTTCCACCAGAAAAGTACCACTGAAAATATTATCGGAATTATTTTTGTAAACAAGAACCCCACTTGAATACAACTGGATACAGTTAGTACTGGATTTCCAAGTCAAAGTTAAATAATTTTTTTAAAATAAAGGTTTATAAATACATGTATACAGATACATTAAAAAACAGGACTAGAAGGAGTTGCTTACAATGCAGTATGAATTCTGGAGTTTTGAGCAAATGAAAAAGTCAGAATTTAGTAAGAATATAAATCTGCAACACATCAAATACACTATAGTAATTACCTGCATGCATTCTCTAACTACCACACTGTATAAAGAAAATCAGCCAGCTCATGGTAACAGCCCTCTTAGCCAATAATAAAACAGTTCTTCAGCAAGGAGTAAATTCTTTAATTTCATTTAGTAATGGTGAAAAATGTGCATATGGGATGATAACATCATGTAGCAGATGGTCTCTGAGTTTGCATCCCAGCTTTTTATGTGGTAACTTGTGTGGTCATGTCTTTAATGATAAGAATCCAACGCTTCCCCTGATACCTCTAATTGATAATTCCTAAAAGGATCTGTGCCAGGTCCGTCCACAAAAAGGGGACATTCTTGTTATTGAGGTGGAGAAAGATGTTGGGAGAGAGAAATCTAGCACCCCTGTAGTCCATGTGAATTTCACCATTGAATTCGCTGAATCCAGGATTTCACCCCAAACTTGCAGTTCAGGTCTCCCTTGTTTACTCTGAGTAATGAGGCAAACAGAAACACCCATGCCAAATGTGCTTGGTTAATACGCTCTCAGCAAGCCTTCCAAAAGTGAACTCCCCTTGCGGCACAGTTCAGTAAGCATTATACACATAGCATTAGCAGTTGACACTGCTTAAAGTACCTTCCAGTACCTAAAGGGGGCCTACAAGAAAGCTAGAGAGGAGCTTTTTACAAGGGGATGTAGTGACAGGACAAGGGGTAATGGTTTTAAACTGAAAGAGGGTAGATCTAGATTAGATAAGATATTAGGAAGAAATTCTTCACTGTGAGGGTGGTGAGGCACTGGAACAGGTTGCCCAGAGAAGCTGTGGATGCCCCATCCCTGGAAGTGTTCGAGGCCAGGCTGGATGGGGCTTTGAGCAACCTGGTCTAGTGGAAGGTGTCCCTGCCCCTGGCAGGGGGGTTGGCACGAGATGATGTTTAAGGTCCCTTCCAACCCAAACCGTTCTATGATTCTATGATTAAAAGGCTACAATAGAACACTGCGTGAAAGAAGAACCATAAAAACTGGGTTTTGTACCATCTATGTTTCTGTAAAACTTGCAGAAATTTATGTTGGCTAATAAATTAGGGTAGGCTTAATGCAAAGTAATAACTCAGTTATTTTGACCTTTGTTTTTGTTTGTAAGCTTACATCATCGACAAGAAAAGGTGGTATGACTGCAAGATCCCCAGTGTTGTATCTGCCAGTCTCTCCTTCCCTCTTTTTTGAAGCAAAGGTGATTTACTACAGGAAAAGGAATTATAAATTTGTCTAAAAGTGGCTTAGTAGACCAGATACTTCCTCTTGAGATTATGCTTCGTTGATGGAATAAATTACAATATTGTTTGTTTCTAGTTGAATCTCAAGGATAACTTTTATCTCATGTGTAATTCAGCTCACTGTGTTTGAGTAACTCAATACATACACTGTTCACTCATCACTTGAATTCCAATTTTTTAGTCTACATCATTTTCTGTTGACCTAGAGTAGAAAATATGCTGTGATCTGTGCCATGGCCATTACTTGTAATGTCTAGAAAACAATTGGAGTGACTAACACATGTCTTTGAAGACTACTCATATATGAAAACTATGCTTATGATTTCATTTGCTTTAGCAAGGTTGTACATCTGCTCATAAAAATGTCGATTCTTGGCTGAGCTGGAAATGATGTTTTTCAACTGCAGTGCTGCAGTTCTGCTCATCTGGCTGGTCACACACTACCACAAAAAAGAGGAATCATAGTTCATAACTGGAGATGGAGCTATTCCACTCTTCTTTCCCTTTTGTTTAGCAAGCTTCAACAAATGAGGAGATACAGCAATAGGTGATGAAAGGCATGCTTGTAACAGTGCTAAAATTAAAAGCCTTACAAATATCAATGCTGAATCAACTTTCTATTTCTTTCCTTCTCTAATCAGCTGTACAAAACAGTCCGGGAGATATATAGTATAATAGCTGAAAGCAAGTGGATAGAAACACAATGTAGCTGATATAAACAGGGTGGCCAAAAATGTGTACAATGAGGGAACCAACGGTTTCATACTTGTACTCCAAGCATTTGCTTTAATGGCCACAATTGTGTCCGATGGAGTCAGCTACATTTCAGTCAAACTCTTCATAATGGGCCCTATCTACACACTTATTTTCATTAGAAAGAGTGTAGATTCCACACCATGTCCTGGGTAGTCTGAATGGCATGTATAGTATTCAATATAATATTAATATTGAAATTAGTTATGGTCACTCTGTGACAGCAGATGAATGAAAGCACATTAATATTCTCAATGCACCAGATATTTCCTTTCAGACTGTTCAGGTATCGCCTGGACAACTAAAGGAGTCCACTGCATTCAGTATCTGATTTCTAACTCATCCTTGTGTAAAACAAACCTCTTCACAACGTGACAAGCAGCTTGCCGTAGTGAAAGCATCCTAAAGGTATAGTTTCTCATACAGACAGTGTTTGGTGGCTGCAAAGGATACAGTAAAGGTGATATTAAGAGTACACAGCCTATAATGAAATAAGTTGGTGCATGCATACTTTAATCTGTAAAAAACCCTTTACCATAACAATAATTGAAGGAAATAAAGCCTTTGGATTTATCACCATTTGCCTACTTGAGAGGACCCAAGTTTGTTCAAGCTTAGGCTCTATCTTCCAGGATACTAGTGAGCAATTAATTTTAATTTTAGGATATTTCTATAAGCACAGGACCTAAAATTTATATAGGAGTGCTTGGCCTATTATCCATCTGTTAGTAAACAACACATTATCTTTTCTTTTCCAAGGGATGGCTGGCCATTTCCTCATTTGCCCATCTGCTTTTGTAACCTTTTATAAAAGGATTGGAAAAAATCCCTTTTTTTCTATGTTTAGTTAAGAAATCTGAGATTCTGAACCATTTCTCAGACTCCTTTAGATGCATCATTTAAAACCACACCTAGTAAGCTGTTAGGGGTTAGTAGCACACCAGAAATATGTAGATTTTCAACGATGCAGGAAATAGAGTTTGAATTTCTTGGTCTTACCATTGCAGAGAGTGTTACTCAGCAGAAAATATTTGTTTGCAAAAAAGCTTTCTTTTCCAGATGTGAGTTTCAAGATCGCATCAGTGCAAAAGATTTGAAATGCTTTCCTTTTCAGCAAAACAATTTTAATGGATGATTTTCTGATTAACTTACAGCACTTGCCAAAGCTTTTGCATAATTCTTCAGTTCTAATATATTTGACTGAATAGTAGCCTGCGGAGTAATGTCAAATAAACGCATATTTCAAACAAGAGCAGGGGGAAATGTAATTTTCCACCCACTAACAGGCTGACCATATATTCAGAAGTGGTATTTGGCAGGAGCTTGATTCAATAAGTTATGAATAGCCGCTGCCCACTGTTTTACTACACCCCCTACACAGGGCTGCAGTGAGGACCTGCAAAGTCTACAATTGCAAAGGGGACCTAAATTCCAGGATTGTAGGAGTCCAATATCTGAGATCAGCAGGAGAACTATGAAGCTTGCAATGAACAAGGAAGAAGCAGAACTCTAATCAAGACTGAATCAATGCTGACGTGATGATTTGAAATCCAACTTTAAAAATAAAACAATAACAAATCTGGTTCTATATGGTCTGATATTGCCACCCAGCCTGAATTACTGTTGACAGCTCATAATTTTATTGCACCAGCATGCCTGATTGCTGTCACTGTGCCAGAGATTTGATACTTCTGAAATTCAAACTGGGAAGGAGAGTAGATCATATCTGAAAATAAACAATCAAGTGAAAATTTCTGTGGCAGAGGCTTGTTTACCACATCTTCAGATGGGCAGCTCAGAGAGTCTGGAGGTTGCTGAGTATGAATTCCATGAGAAAAGAATTATAGGTGCTATTAATACTTAGCAATTTCCATCTCTAAATCTGTACAATGTAACTGAGCATTTTTCTTCTACCTTATGGGTTTAGAAACCAACATGTACAGCATTTAAGGAGAGATTTTGCAAAAGGGCATGAAAAAGGAGTTTGAATCCCAATTTCCTACTGTGGCAGAAGCCCAAGCCCACGTAGGACTTGATCTAGAAAAAAAACCAAAACAAAACCACTGGAAAGTCTTCCACTGATTCCAATTGGATTTGAAACAGACCTACAAGTCAGCTTCAGATCTTAGAGACAGAGAGGTATAACAGAGCCCTTCCTACATCTGCTAGCTAAGGGCCAAAGCAAAACAGTGCAACAGTAACTGCTTCAGACAGGTATAACTTAAATCAAAGGAGTGATCTTCCACATTATTTTCTCCCTTGAAAAACTACAAACTGTTCTAATGTTGCAAGAAATATGAGCTGATTCTATGATATTAAAAAAAATATCCTTATATACATGACCTTTTAACCTTAATTAAAATGGACACTGTGAGGATGCTGCTGGAGAGAAGCACCTGCCACAGATATGAACACCATGAGTTATAGAGCATGGGTTCCTCTCTTTGTGATGGGATATTGCTTAGCTGCAAAGGCAGCCCCTCTGGAACTTTGCTCAGTTGCTTTTGAAATAGCGTAATGTGGAGAACTGTTGTCAGTCTGTGTAAGCAGCATTGGTCTGTGCATGCAGCCTCCTATTACGGTGTTGCTCTGATACGTGCTATTGTACTTTCCTTTTAATGTTATATACCCTTTGTAGTGTTTCAGTTTTTCTCTTCTAAGGGTACAATACTGATCGGTCTTGCGGAGGACCCCAAACTGCAATCCTTTGTTTAACAGCACTTCATGAGTAAGAATGAGATGCTGCTTCCTTTATTCTGTTATACTGCTCGATATTTCACAGCAGAGTCACTCAGGCCACCAAAATCCACTGGAGGGCTATTTTTCCTCTCTACTTTGTGCAGAAGTGGAAAAATATCAATTAGAAAGTGTACTGGTGCTTTCTGGATAGGACTTCTGAGTGCAAAGTGCAGTCCAAAAGACATGGGGAGAAAAAAGACATAAAGAGCACTGCAGTCAATAAGGTTACAGTAAGACAGTATGTGCCTATAGGCTGGTTGCATTGAAATGAACACCTCATTAAAATGAGGCAGGTTTGTATAACCAGTTATACTCTTTGTAGTTCTCAATTTTAACACCTTAGCCATCAAAAACGTCATTTTGGCTAGCATCAGTTTGGTTTCTAGTCTAGTGCAGGGCCATCTCCAATCCTCAGGCACTGTCAGAAATACTTTCCTCTAAAACAAACTTCCATGACATTACTTCTGTGTCTACAGGTTTAGGAACATCAGCACTGCACTGCTGATCTTTCAGACTTTAGCAATACAATAAAACAATTACAAATTAGGTGGGGTTTCCCTTTTGCTTTAGAGATCTTGAGCACACCTACTTCCATCCTGACAGCAGCTACTTGACATTCCAACCATATTAGGGGCAGCTAATGCCATAAGAACAACGGCAAATCCACCCAAAAACATTTTGGAAAAGCAACAGACAGGCTCTAACTGCTTCAGCTGTGTTGGTCAAAAAAATCCCCCAAGTCTACAAAAATCTAGATCTAGCCATGTTCTGGCCAGTTGTTTCAAGATGCCAGGACCCAGCCCATCGGTACTTTATTTACATTCCTATGGTAGTACATGGCTCAATTCACATGCTAGTGTATTTATGTAATATATACATGTAATAGAATTCCAACTGATGTGGCATACAGTCACTTTAAAACTGAGTAAACTGTATTGAAATCAGGGAGACATGAGGTGGAACATGCTATTAAGATAGGGTAACAGAGAAAGTCCAAAAGGAAATTGCAAAAAATACTTTTAAAAAATAGTTTTCTTTCACCGATCTTAATTTTTTTTGTAGTGGTTTAATTTGCTGTATCTCCCTCCATGCCTCATAAGAATGACATCTGTTCTTACTGATAGCCTGCAAACTGCACATCTGCTATTAGAATTTCATATTGGATACCTTCTGTCTTCATCCCGTCTTACTTATTTATATACTTAAGGAGTTATGTTTGGTTTTGAATATACAAGCTCTTTGAAACAAAAGTTTGTGTAAGATCACACAATCTTGGTGTGACCTGGCTCTGGATTTCAGGCCCTCCTACAGTGTCTGTCTATAGTTATATCTATATTTGTATGTGTGTGTGTTTGTGTATATGTATAATAAGTTTATAAGCAAGTTACAGAAGCTGAGTTGTAAGAAAATATAGGTGAAATTAATTTAAGTTCATTTTGCCTAATTAAATGGGCTGACTTTGGGCCTACATTGAGCTTAAAGACCATGTCCTATTGAAATCTGACCGTTCTTCATCTACAGCAGGTGGTTCAAAGAAAAATGCTCCTCTAGTACATTTTAGCTTTGGGCTGTCTATTTCCAGAGAGATCCATAAACTTTGTAAAACAGATGGCTACATTGACAGCTTGCCAGAAACCTAGGGACCACACTTAGTCTACATAAAAACATGAACAAAATCACTATTTCTAGTTATAACACCTCTAATAACTGAATTGAACTGAACTGCTACTGTTTAACCCCAACAGTGTTGGGTTTTATTGTAAAAAACTGTGGGGGTAAGTGGTGATGACAGTCCTAGTTTAAGACCTTTCCAGGTAGCACCTTAGATAACCCTTTCTTTGTTCAAAAAAACATGAGGGACCTTAGTAGAAACTATTTAATTGAGTATGCTGGCAATCCGTGCTTTAGTCCTCTGAAGCGAGGAAATGGGATTTCCTGACATGGTTTGCCAATGCAAAAGGCATTACGTGCTACTAAGGGAGCCCCTGGCCCACCCAGTGCCAGGAGGCTCATTTAACAGTTTTGCTAACATGGTTTTCAGTGCAAGATACACTGCTTCTCTAGCTCGTTAACCTCTTCTGTGTTCTGAATATACCGGATACAAGGGAAAACTATGCTGCATGCACTGGTATATATACCAGGTATGACTAAGACCAATAGCTTTTTCTTTATTCAATGAGAGTCAAGCAAAAATAGAAGATGTAACAACCATTGCTTACTATAGCTTTCTGCTGACATTCAAATATGGAAATGTTTTTTATTTTGTCTTCAATCTTTGAGCTATCCAGCTAACCTTGAATATTACCAGGAAGAAGTGCCACCTAAATCTCAGAGGCATATACATCAGAACACAGCATATTGTAGCTGCTGTTCTTAACAGGTTTTTGAGCAGCTGCTGAAACTGAAGGAATGAAATATATATTAAACCAATGCAGCAATAAAGACCAAAAAGTTTTGTCCTAGCAGGGGGCTGAGTACACTTTGTATCATACAGTGTTTACTCCTTCTGCTTTCTCCTCTTGTTCAAACAGCAGGACTTCAAGGCAGACAGCCAAGATGGATTCAGCCCTTCGCTGAGGCTGTTTCCACAATTTTGCCATCCTTTCACAGGCACTAGGCTATACATTTGCAGAAGAGAGCTTGATTGACACTTCAGTGTGATGAAGCATAAACTCAATATTTGGATGCTACATTTACTGGTAGCATGAAAAAATGAAAATTCCTTACTAGTGTCTTCCGAGCTGCCTGAAGCCTCCTGTGCAGCCTGACCTATAGCTGACCTTGCACAGACACAGTAGAGGTTTCTAGTTAGCTTGTTAGGCAGCAAAGGAATCTGTATGCAGGGTGAAGCTTGGGGCTCCCGTGCAAAGTACTGTCAGAGGGGGGGTCTTTATTGAGCTCTTTCTTTAACTTTGAAATCCATGTGTGAGATTTGTCTTTTAATGACTGATGGGATTTGCAAGGAATCCCTTTGCTACCATCCCGGACATGTATGCAGTCCTGGGCTGCTAAAGTACTCTTGGCTGCAAGGATGAAGTTGATGATAATCATCTGTTTTTGCAGTGTACCACACAGCTTAGAGAGCATTTTTTTTCCTCAGTTTCAATATTATGATCAGTCCTCTACAAGCCGAGACGAAATATCTCTGGGCGGTCTTCATAGGTGTCTGAGCCTGCACCAGAGAAACATTAGTACTATGTTGACAATAACTGATTTGGCTGGGAGTTATCTACCAGATTTTGCAATAACTGTAGTTCTGCCACAAGTGCTGTGACCCCTTAACTCCCATTGCCCTTTAAGCTCTATAAGTTTTATTGTTAAGAGATTTCCAGCCCATCCCTATTCATTACCTTGGAAACATAAACAGAAGCATTACTGAAAATGACTAATAATGAATTTAGCCTAAGCACCCTACTGGGAGGTAGAGGAGCATTATTATCCCCATTTTACAGTTGAAGAATAAGTTCCAGAGTTCAAGGCTGTCCACCAGATTGCCTTCTGCCAAGTCTGTCCTGCCTATATGACTAAGCTATTAACTTGAATTCCTCTGCTGACCACTAATACAACAGAATCAATTGTCAGGATAGGTGGTCTCTCATGTAATCATATTCGAAACCTTTGAGGCTCACTCTATATTAAACCCAACAGTTTAAATCCTGCCCATAAACTTGCCAGCAGTCACTACAGGTTTCTGCAGCATCGGTTTAATAGTCTCTCTGTGTGATACACTACTTAATTAGAAGGTAGAATGCAGCTGCTGGAGCTTAAGTTTCTATATCATCTCTACATGCAGCCCCTTTGCAAAGCCCAAAGCAACAGTTTAACCTGACTGTGACAATTGCACTGAGAACCGTGTCCTTCTCACTCTTTCACAGCAGAGATGAAAAAGTCATGGGTATCTCAGTTTTCCACGTAGCTAAGGCTATGCTTATTCTAAGCACTGAGAAACCAAGACACTTGTTTAAAAATAATGAGATTTTAAACAGATACTACAGTTTCAGCTCTCTGAATTTGTCTTCATGTTTTGTGTGAGGAGGGTTCATGTTTTTAAGTATTTCCTCAAGAACAAAAGAACTTCAGGTTTGGTGGGTTTCTTCAGTGAAGGAGAAAGTTTTTGTATAATCTCTTGAATCCTATTGCATGGATTTTAACAAAACACCACAATTCTGGTTGCAAAGTATGGAAAAACCTCTCTTGCAAGCACCTTAAGCTCTGAGGAGGTGGTCACAGAAAGCCAGATGCTGCTAATAGCATAGAAATTAAGAAGAAAATCTCATGTGGTAGAATGGAGAAATTAAAAGACTCATTTTAGCTTCAACTCTTTGGCAAAGTAGAAGACAAGTAAGGCAAGTTCAAAGAATGCTTGACTCCATATGCTCAAGCAATGGATGCTAGGCAGAAGGAAAATATTTAAGGTAATGTTATTTTGTACAGTTTTAGTCTATTTAATACTCTTCTGTTAACTCAGGCAGATAAAATGAACTGTGAAGATATAATACTGTACTCTGGGTAAGGCAGCAAACTGGACTGTAGAAGAGACATTTTGAAAGGATTGAAAAGAAAAATTCTATTCAGAGCCTGTGCCTATGTGAAGAGAGCTAGGAAAGGCATTCACAACATAAAGCTGAACTAAGCTTACTCTGGCAATACGGGACCAGACTGTGTTCAGTCAAAGATCTGGAAAAAGAAATGCACTGAACACAATTTGTAAACTGGATAATGTTGATCGTGAACAAAAAGGACAATAGTACTGCTAACTCAGATGAATGTTTTGTAGCTGCAAGTGGATGCAGTTTCAGTGAAAGATGAGTTGACTACCAACCAAAAGCATGTAGGATAGCCTTTCCTTTAAAATAGATCATTTAACATGACAGCAAAATGCTGGAAAAAACTCAGACACAGATAGATTAGAATTCAGGACACAAGGAGGAAAACTCACACTAGAAGAGTACATGAACCACTTATGACTGGGTATAAGCTTGGAAGACACATAGAAAGGTGCTAAAGAAAAGAGCATCCAGGGCTGGGTTAGAATTCCATAAAGCTTTTGATCTCACCGAAAGGGGGTGTGTTTTAGAGTGGTGGTGAGTGAAAAGCCTTTGATAGAGTTTTCTTGGGAAGAGAGTAATAATCAAGAATAGAGCAGAAGTGTTCAAATTTCCCATGCATTAAGTTACTGGGGAAAAAATGAACTATAAAAACATTAATAAAAAAAGAAACACTTCTGTGAAGGAAAGAATCAGGTATGTGTAAGAGAAGGAAAGGAGCAGAGGATAAGGCAAATGCTGCTTATTTGTGTACACTTGATGAATCCGCAGAATTCTGGCAGGTACTACTTGAAGTGGGATCCTTGTTTGTGCATGCATCCCTTCTTACATTTTTTTAGTTTCTCACTCTGTCGCTTGAACAACAAGGTGTTTCAAAGGGCTTCACGGAAAAAATTAAAATTCAAGGCACTAGGAAACTAGTTTCTCAGAAACAGGAAAATGAAGTAAAGTGGTATAAAGAAGGACTATTTTGGAAAGAGTTTGAGCTGTTGCATAAACAACAAATCCAGGGTGCACTTATAAAAAAAATCAAAACTGCAAATTTTATAGTTAAAGCTGGGAAAAGCCATGGATTCTGTGATTATCTAAAAGGGTTCAGTGGTAAGTTATGCAAAAAACTTTAAAAAAAGTGCTTACTATACTTGCTCAAAAGAGTAACCTGAGTGTGCTATTTGGAATAGATATCCAGAGTACATGAGAAACAACTCTTATTAAAGAGTTTGAGAAATGAGAGTTAATTAAGCTGCAGCCAGGAAGGATGTGGAATATGGCATAATTAACCTTATCCTATTACGCTTGTGCTGGCAGCTAGGTCCAGGAAGAAGGCTTAAAGTGAGAGGCACTGGACAGCCTTAGGAAACAAGAAGCTTGTCTCAAACTACTGCTTGCCTGAATCAATAGGTCTGGGAGTTTGTATACAAGTGTTGGGATAGTCTGTTGCAGCTGTGGGCTTGCCTGTGAAGAAAACCATTGGTCAGGCGAAATATTTATTTGAACTGTGCTCCCTTAAAAATCTATCTTAAAAGCTTGGCTTCAGGGTCTTGAACTCCTTGTTAGGAGCCAGAGCATAACTGGAGTGGATGGGAGCAAGACCAAAACTTTGGAACAGTGAGATAATTATTTTGCTTTTCTATACAGTATTTTACCAAGTTCCTATACATTACAAGTGGGGCTGTATTTTTTCTCCAGCTTTCTGGTGGTGTGGCAGAAATGCGCCAGAATTCTCTTGCATGGACCTGGAAGCAGCAGGGCCACATTTGTAACCCTGACCTGTGGGCAAACTGTCCTCTGGGGAAAAGAACTCCTGCTAGAAAGGCACATCCCACCTGAAGTATCTGCTTCTGCTATTTCAGCATTTGGGGGGCATAGCTGTTTCTAGTGTTCCAGTCCTAAGAGAAATCCAACAGAAATAATGTGCTGAGCTAGAGATGGGTTGCTAGTTAGAAAAGTCAAGGAAATGTTGTCATTTCCTACGTTTACAGAGTGGTATACCTCATACATGAAGACTACATTAACAGCATGAAATGTAAGATGAGGAAGCTGATGGCACTGACTGGGAGCCAGAAGTGCTGTTCTCGCTCGTCTGTGGTGACATTTACACCAGGCCAGTGAAAAAATATTAATTAAAATAATAGAAACTTACCCCTGACAGCTCAGCGCCTTCATCCCTTTATGCCGAATTCAAGGTAATAGTTAGTATCATTGCTTTCACCTAACTACCATGCTGCCAGGCACTCTGGTGTGAGCTTTTCTCAGTCCGTCCTGCATGAGCTCTTTAAATCTGCTTTAAAGCTATAAATACAGGGATATACACATGTCCATGGTGGTCAGGGCACCTGTTTAAGTCCTTCACTAGATGGCTAGTCACTTGGACAAACAAGAGTGCTGTTTTCTGTAGAGACCGAGAACACCTGCAACCACTGCAGTCACCAGCACAGGTTGAAGCAAGATTCCCCCCACCCCAGAGGTGAACACTGAATCCTGATCTTCACCCACATTCAGAGCATTTACTTTAGCTTCTCTTATCCAGTAGCCGGAAGGTTAGCCTTTCTTCCTTTCTTTTCCAGAAATCTAGTTTCTGTAAAAACAAAGCTTTTCTAGCTGAAAAGTTTCAATAGATTAGATGCAAACCGATTTGGGATGAACAAAACTACATATTCTTAGTAAATGAAACATTTGTCAAAGTTACCTGCCTAGATCTACACATGAACGTCTTACTCGTGTTTTCATCCATAATGGCAATAATCAAAACCTCCACAATAATGCTGCTCATGAGGGAAAGACAGACCCTTACTTGTGTTGGGTGGTAATCACAGCATGGCTTTCAAAGCTCTGTTTCCTTGAAAGTTGTGTCTAGCGAATAAGAAGTTCCTTCAAGCATTTGCAATTTAAAAGAACAAACAAAACCCAAAAGTTGAGAATGCCAGTCTTTACTCCATTTAAACTTTACTGTTTGTAGAAGAACACAAGCTATAAGCCTCCTGATAACAGGGAGCTTGGTGCACTGTAAAAGCTGTACTAGGAGAAATGATGATGCATACTGGCAGATGATACAAAGTGAAAGGAATGGAAAGCTCATGAGAGGAAATGATGACAGATGGATTCAAGAGCAGAGCTGAGAATTTGGCACTTGAGGCAAAGCCTAAATGAATTGTGAAAGTCTCCTACGGTAAAGGATGCAGCTGTCTCATGTTATCCACCTAATCTTCCATCTCCAGGAGCAAAAGATCTTTAATGAATGGTGCCAAACTTGTTCTCCTTGTCTTGCATGTGTTGAACAACATTCATAATATGGAATCTGTCCAGTATTTCTCTTTCTAAATATCATAAGTCAGTCTTCCTCAGACTTCCTGTGGTCTTCTTCAGGAGGGAAGCTGTCCCTTTGCCAACCTCATCTTCACTGGGGAAGCTATACACAGGTTAGGTTCACCAGTGTCCCTTATTGTTCTTACACTGTAATTAAAAAAAATCAAACCATTGATAATGCATATTCTGTTCTTGCTAATTGCTTCAAGATCTCCTATTTCTACTATAGCAATACCAGGTAAAACTGAACTTTGGATAAATCACTAACAGGGCTACAGTTGGGCCACATAAAATATTCACCTCGTTTTTTTGATAGAGTGATTAAAGGGGTGTAATTCAAGATCAGGGTTTTCATGCAGCTGAGGGTACTTTTCACGATATTGGTCCAACTATCTTATATGCTGGTTGCTCTAGGTATTCCTGCTGTTGTCAAGACAGAACATTTGCAATAATACATATGGTATTCTGATAACTAGCAGGTTATTAATCAGAGATAAAGGACTGTCTGAAGGCTTACAAGAGAAATACACCATGTGTTCTCATTAGTAAATACTAGTCTTGATTCTGTCTAAACTCTTGGTCAGTGCTTGGCTCAATGCTTGGCTCAAAATGGAGGGAGGATGATGTCAAATGCAAATGCAGTTGCCTACAGCAAGTGGTTTTCCCTGAGCTTTAAAAACTTACCCCTTTCTTGTTTAAAAAATTTAAATAGGAAAGAGAAAAAGCTCTTGACTGGGTTTGCATTTATCTATTGATTTATTCAGTGATGACATAGCATATATTATTAACATAGCTTTTAATTCTTTTAATTTTATGCATCTAATTCATTGTTGCCCAGTCTCCTCTCTCTTGACCATGCACACACACAGTCTAGATATATTGAGGGTACAAACATAAAAATGTTATTTATCACAGGTGGTGATCTCCCTTTGGCTTCTTGCCTAGATAGGTAGGTAGCAAATTTGTGTGAGTAAATAGCACATTTATTTATCATCTTTGGTACCTGGAAAACCCCTGATAACACATATAGCATTAGTATCATTTTTCATGAAGATCCCAGGGTCAGGAAAGGCTATGGCAACTCTGAACTCTCATGACAGAACCTTTAAATGACTAGCAGAAAGTAAAACTCTGTGTGCTTTCAATTCTTTGTACAAGTCTGCTTGTTTTGAGAGGAAGGTTGGCCAGAAAACAAGAATTCTATTTGCAAAACTATTTGAGGTTTAAAGTATACAACAATTTTGCAATGGAACATTCACATAACCTTTTAGAATTTCTTATAAGTATTGATTCATTCTGGCATAACTAATTACTTGTTGGGTAGAAAACTTTTCTTGGAGTGTGGAGGATTCCATACTCAGAGTTTCTTTCCTCTAGTATATAATGTTTTTCTTTTCTATCTTTCTTAATATTGGTATTTTTTATATATATAAAATGGACAAAATGGTACAGCTCTTACAGAACAGAAAAATTCGAGCCAGGCAGTAGACAGAGTCTGAAGCCTGAGTCACCCACAAGCCCTTCAAGTGCTCAGGCTATTAACTGTTTTGGATAAGGCTCTCTGATTTTGACCTGCAAGCCCATTCTGGACTGAAAAAAATCTAGCCAATAGTGCTGACATTGAAACCTGCGCATTGATTTGATAAATTGTCAATACCTACTGAATTTTTAAAGCTCTTGATCAACCTGGCAGTGATTGTCTTCTGAAATCATAGTTAAGCTAGATTTAAGAAATTGTTAGGGTTTAAAGGATTTTTTTTTAAGGTCAGTCTGTTTTCCTTCTGGTTTAACATGCTTTGAAAAATATAGAGGACGTAGTTCATGTCCAAGCACAAGACTTGTAATTACTGCAATCCAAGACCAGAAATTGGATTAAACTATGCTTATGAAGGCTGTATGAAAAGTACATCATGCAAGACTTAGATTGCTACACTCAATAAAGATTTCTTTCTGGTTGTTGATTGGTGTAAGTTTATTGCTAAGAAAGACTGTGAGGGAAGAAAAGAACTACTTGGAAATTATAAACTGCATTAACTTTATAGTTTATAAATACTTTTAAACACACTGTAAGTATTCAGTATCCAAAGTGCTGATGTCTTCTGAAAAATTGTCTCCTAAAAAAAAATAAATATTGGTCCTTAATTGTGGGTGTGGAATACTTTGCAGTTCTGGCTGTGACCTGAACACCTAGTGATACTCAAGCACTGACATATGAATACACCCTCACATCAGCATCCTATTTCTATTTGGCCCAGTTAACTCTTAGAAAAACAAATATTTCTAAACCAGCATAATTTTCCTTGATTCTGGCATGAAATATCCGAGCCACAGCATCTGATGGTGTGAAAGCGCTCTGCTTTCCCTGCCTTGCCCATGTCAAGCGTCAGTCTTCCACATGTTTTCGTGACACAGTCTTGTAGGAGTCAGCAGAGTGCCGTATAGACTTTGGCCCGAACAGCTGGATGACTGACTGAATCTGCTCACTGACTTCAAATCACATGTTATCAGTGAAACCTTTGCTGCTGTGTTTCCTTTCATTGTGTCCTTAAGCTGACCATTTCCTGCTCATGTCCTTTAAGCAGAGAATATACAGAAGATCAGGGTCAGCCCCGACGCTGCAAACGCTTCACTTATGGTTTGGGAAGATAAAGCTGTTGTTTTAATGAGGTTTGAACAAACATAAAAGTTGCCTACACTTCTTTTTTTCTAATACAGTCGCAAAGAACTGATCATAAAAATTTCCTTCATCATCAATTTTTAGCCAATATTGAACTGATTTCTTTAAATGTGGTGTGTAGTTCCAGCTGTGATAAATGCAAGCTATTGCAATCTGGTGGAGGAACCAGAATGTTTTTTAATGACCCTACACTGTGATCTAAGCCAAGCAAATATAATGATTCACCCAGGGAAGATAAATGATTGCCTGGAAAATTGCCAAAGCATTTTAATTTGTAACTCCAACATGTCTCTCTTGGAACCCCTTGTAAAGTGTCTGGGATACGAAGCATTTTCCAAACTGTTATATAACTTCATAATTCACAGTGGGTTTTTTCCCCTTCCTCATCCAGCACACGCATACATGTGCTTAATTTAGGCAAAAAAATCGCTTTAAATAGCCACCTGAAAAGCCCTTTGCTATAACCCCATGGGGAAAAAAAAAAATTACCTTAGTTGTGATTGCCAGTAACGTTCAAGATTTGAAGTTGGAGCTGCAGCAGGTGTCAGGGGGCCACTTGTCACCACAGCTTGGAAATGTGACAAATCGTCAGAACCGGCTGGATGTCCTAGGCTGTTATTAGCCATCTGTTCACAGCTCTGGGCGGGTCAGCTGCCTGGACTTGACCAAAGCTACCCCTTAATTAGAGAATTTACAATTCCAGCCAATTTAGAGCTGATTTTGTTTATTGTTTATAAAAGGAAGACGCGTCATACAGCGCGGGGCAGACCCGTTTCAGGGATTTTGTGGAAATTGTGGTATACGATTTAGCATTTGACTGCCGGAGTCTCCCCTGGGCACAAAGCGGGTGTGAGTCTGTGCACTGCTCCAACTACCTTCACGTTCTGTAACTTCTTTTCTAACATGTCAGGGCTTTCAGCTGTGTAGGAGAAGCTACTGTTTGCCTGTTTATGTTCGGTGTATGTCATCCTTACAGTAACCAGGCACGGGGTTAATCTTGCAAAACCCCTCCTCAGCTGCCAGTGCTCATCTGTGTTCCCATAACAGTTTCCAGAGAAGTCACTCACTCCTCAGAAATTTGCAAGGTCAGTGACTAAAAAGGAGTAGGATACTATTGTGCCCCTTTCCTCTAGCAGAATATTAAAGTTTCACCAAGTTCCTAACATTTCTAAGGGCAAATAAGTACTTGATAATAGAATAGAAAGAACTGTATTTTGATAGCTTTAGCAGGCTTTCCCTTTTTTCTCTGAAACACATTTGAAAACACTCTGTAGCTAATTGGAATCACTCTGCATACCAAGGGAGGTTGTGATGAGGTAAGGATAAGGTTAAACAAAATAAATCGATTGTATTGTATACTTTGTTAGCTATCTAAAATATTTTCTGAGATTCATTAATATAGAAGGATATTAATAATTCCACTTATATTTTAAAAAATTTCTTAATGTACTAATGTGTCTTTTAAGAAATTAATGGCACACTTAAAAATCCTGCAAAATTACATAAATAATATTTTATTGTACTAGTACAGAAAAAAAGTAAAATTCAGTTCATTTGATTCTCACTTTTTGTGCTATTGGTTTTCTTCTTGGGAAGAGTGTGGGCAATGAAGATGATCTAATAAATTTTACATTCTTCTACTTCTTATAATACACTTTCCCTATTACATAATAAAATGGACAGGAACATGTACTGTGCTTTGGAATGTGATTCAAGCTCGCTCTCACACCTCTTTCCCATAATTAGCCAGCACTATAGTTGAAAATAGCTATCAAAACCTGACTCTTTACTATCACCTCCTCCTTCTGTGATTATAGCCTTCAGAATTCTGTCATGGTATACTAATGCAATATGAATTGACATGTTCACCGTAATTTTGGTTGGAAGATCAGGCAAGCGAAAGCTCTTCTATTCAGGAACGTGGTATATGACACATTTCTAGAATGAGCCCGGATCGCTCATTCTACTTCTACTTGTACTATAATGCACCTCTGCAGATCAGAGCCGTGAGAGTTTTGAAAATCCATAAAATAACAGTTTATATATCTCATATATGATGTGTATCAAAGTATAACATGGGCAATTCTGACTTCAGAGAGTATAGTTCCATTGAGAGTTTCTGCTAAGATCATGATATAAATCTTGAGCGGGCTGCACAGTTTAAAGAATGTTTAGATAGAATTCAAGACCATTAGCTAAAGGTACCCAGGTTTACTTTTACAGTGAATGGATTAGACTTATACTGCATGTACATGTATGGCTCTGCATGCATCCTACCTACCCCTCAGTGCAATTCTTGGTTTTGTGAAACTATATGCAAGATTTGGCGATCTTTTCTTTAGGGGTTGAAAGGCACAGATTTCTTTGAAGTGGCATTTTTTTCCTCACTGAAGTTACTCTCGTTTCCCACCTCTTCCTGCACAACCCATTTTCAGCTTCTTTAGCATTCACAGAAAATGGGTGTTGGCAAATTCCCATTTGCCTGCACTATTAATGCTGTGGTAGCACAGTGTGACCACTATGCTACCACATATCAAGCCAGCCAGGTTACCTTGGGAGGTAAGACGAACGACGGTTTGAGGAGCAAACACTGCCCCGACAGCTCAGCACCTGCTCTCAGCCCAGCCCCCAGCACCTGTTGCATACGCTGGGATGGAGAGCGGAGAGCCAGAAGCTGTTGCCCAAGGGGAGGAGAGATGGATCTGCGCTTTGGTCAGTGGTGAGTGAGGATAAATTTGGCAACCAGTGGAGGAAGGAGGGGAACAGCCAAGCTGGACTGGCCTTGCAACTGCACTGTGTTGTAGATATACCATGGAAGTCTGGGCTAAGCTGTCTGCTGTGTAACAGTGGCTGTCGTGATGGCAGTTGTTGTCAGAGTGACGGTGTCACACAGAACTGTACACAACGGATAAAGAATGATATGTTAAGTTGGTGTCCTAAAGTACAGGTGTCATGATGACATGCTCAGCTCTGCATTGAGTGTGTAGGTGCTCTTAATTTATAGTTTCCCTGTGGCTTTTCCTGTTTTCCATTCCTATAAGGACATTCATTTCAGAAACCTTTATGCCCACATTACCAAATCTTTTTTTGTGGAAAAGAAGATGAAAGGTAGTTTAGAAAAGTGCAAATTGAACTATATTTTGCTACTGAAGTTTTTCATTATTTTAATATTCATCCTTGTTGTTATGTTACTTGTATTGTGGGTTGCGCCATATGGTACTAGAAAACAGTACGTTCGATGAAACGTTCTTTTGGAAAAATTAGCTGCAAAAGAAGGTTAGTGACAGGACAAGGGGTAACGGTTTTAAACTGAAAGAGGGTAGATTTAGGTTAGATATTAGGAAGAAATTCTTTATTGTGAGGTTGTTGAGACACTGGAACAAGTTGCTCAGAGAAGTTGTGGATGCCCCATCCCTGGAAGCGTTCAAGGCCAGATTAGATAGGGCTTTGAGCAATCTATCTAGTGGAAGATATTCCTGCCCATGGCAAGGGGATTGGAACTAGATGATCTTTAAAGTCCCTTCCAACCCAAACAATTCTGTGATTCTATGATTCTATGATAAGGTTCTCAGCAAAATTCTACAGTTTTGTACTAATATATTCTACAGCTTTTTACTAATATATGAAGTGAATGACAGCTTCCATCTCTAATCTTTTGTCCTATCTAGGTACTCTCAGCCTGTTCTAAATAGTAGTGGAGGAAATCAGAGATGTATATAAAGCACATAGTATTCAGATGCCTATGCAACAATACTTGAATATCTTGGACCTTCCTGAGGAACCCAAGGAGGGAAGAAGTTTATAAGAAGTATGTATCACATAAGAAATAGTAAATGAATTCTCACTTGTATGATACTTGCTGAGAAGCTGAGATTGAATCAGTCTGCATAACCTGTGTGACTCTCAAAAAGGTTTACAAAATTTTCTTAAATTTTAGAAAAGCTTATTTCAATGGAAACCAGACAAAAAGGAGTATGTCACGTATAACAAGTAACTGTCTTCTTGCCTCAGTGGGAATAGTGGCATATGTACGTGTTAATTCACAGGAATCCATGGAAGTGCATGGACTTAAAATCAGTATGACTGATCAGAACTGTAATTGGATGGTTTTGTTCTTGATTTCTAAATTAATTAATAATACAAAGTCATTTTTTCTGCTGTTTTATTAGTGCCATTCATATACTAATGAACCTATTACACTGTGAAGGATCCCAAGGAGCTGGAAAACAGCCCAGGGGAAAGAGAAAGTTAGTATATGTGGACAGAGGTGGGAGAGGTAAGTTCATCTTATGTGTGTGTATGTATGTTAAACTCAGTGTCTTTTATTTAAAAACGAAAATTAAAAAATCCTTTTTTGTTATGTGGTAAGTAGAAGTTTGCCTGTTTTTAAAGATCTGTTTAGTTAAAGATTTTGACTTAATTGGAGCAAGGAGTATCTGAAGTCGTCTTTTGTCTGTTGAAGGATAACTAATTTGTAATATGCTCTCCCCTCAAAGGGAGGAGATTTATGTTTCCTAGTAATAGCGGAATGTCTGGACCACAGAATGAGTCTTACAAGCCCTATTTTGAAGAAACCTCTGCCAGTACTGGATTGTCACAGTACTGTTTCCTTTTTCTTCTGTTTTTCATGCATTATTTGGAAGGGAGGATCACACAGCACAGGGAACAGTGGTGTACCATAACCACCACTGAAATAACTACAGTCTGAGAAACTCTGCTCACAAGGACATGGAAGGTATTCAGGTTGGAATTACTGAAGATTTACCCTCCAAATGCCGCATAAATGTTCTTGTTCATTTTCATTTTAGTCATAGTGGGTTTCCAGTTTCTGCTGTGATCCAGTATTGCAATTAGATAGATACTCGTTGGATGCTACTGGTCACTGGTTATGCTTGAATGTTATCCAAACATAGCCAGTTAAGTACCTGTTACTACTAGTTCTTTTTATGTGCCAAAACCATAGCTTGATCTGCTAGGAGTCCATAAATATAAATAACAAATTTTAAGGCTTTTACTCTGAAGTTCGAGGTTTTTAGAGAGTAAAACAAATTTTCTTCTGAATCTTGGTCATCCAGTTTCAAACCTAAGTGTGAGGCACTTTTCTGGGGAAGAGCTAAGTTTCATTATTAAAAGCAATAAAGATTTCCTCTGTCAATCAAATTCAGCATGCTAGAAATCAATGAAAAACAAAAAACATAACAACGTCAAATTGTGCCACCAGCATTAAATGCTAATTGGCCTAATTTCTAAGTTACAGCTTTTATTGTACCTTGGCTATGTCTATCAGGTTGGGCAGAACGAATACTAAATGTGGCATGCATATGAAATCTCTGCTGAGAACTTTTTTTTATTATTATTATTTTTAACCGTAAAATTTATAGTAGTGAAAAAGTAGAGTAGGATTTCGCATTTCATAATTGCGTTCTCTCTTTCAAATAAGATCCATATTGAAGGTTTCAAAGTTTATTAACATCTGCCAATAATTTGGACTCTAAATATGGATTGACCATAGTGTAATAAAATAAATCAATGAACAAAGAAAGTAAAGTATTATAAATGTCTCCATGTGGTGACTATGCTTACAAGGGTATTTACATATGAATAGCTCTATCTGTATGCAAAAACATACCTTGAGCTGCACAAATTATTCACAAGTGTGTTTTCTGAATTGAACCTCATTACCCCAAATGATACTGATCCAAAGACATCTTATACTGTATTTTGCTCTTTTACCCTTGTACTTTGAATTCTTGTATTTAACAACCATTGCATTTGGCAATTAAGCACTTAAGCATTGGTAGCACCTCAGATCAGTATATATATTTCAGAGCTATGTATGTTGTGCTATTCTTACATGATGGGGAAGGAGTTTCAGTCCTTCTTTTCATGAATTTGAGCTGGAGCATTCTCCATATTCAAACACAGGGTCTTTTATTCTCCTTTTGTAGTTTAATTACATACTTCAGTCTTCTCCCCAAATATCTAATTTCATTGAAATTGTTAGTAATTCTATCTTGACATATGCATATATATTGGGGAAAATACACTGAATGTCTGGACTTGTTAGTGAATTGGAAAACTGATGTCAAATTTATCTTTTGAAAAGTGTGAATTGTGAGTTTAAAGTGTAGAAAGGATGAAAGGGTGATTTAAATTGTCTGGTTCCCTTGAACCTGTTCCAGTCATCTTGTCATTTTTAAAATCTTTGCTAAGATTAAAAGGTTTTCAGTAAGAAATGTACTGGGCAAATTTTGCTGAAAGTGTCAGTAATAGCAGCTGCCTTTCCTTTATGAATTATCGGTAAAGTAAGACGTATTTGGGATCTTTCAACAGAGAAGAAAACATATTACTTGCTATAGTGGCAAGTTCTCGATTTCACTGTGTAGCACCGCTTAAGGGTCATCCTGTTCCCTCCCAGAAGCACATTTGCACAACAGTTGCTTAAATGCAAAATGATAGGACAGGGACTTCTGTATTCCTGCTTTGTCTGAGTGCGATGTAGCAGATGAAATAAGAGTATACTGGGTGACTAGCTGACTCTCTGTGTAGACAGAAAGTAATCTCTGGACCAGTTATGGATTATAGGCCATGAACTACTGAACAAAGGATGTGTTTGAGCTGTTCATTTCAGCTAAGATTTAAGATTTCTATCAAACTGTTTCAGCTAACTGTTTGCTGTCTAATATTTGTGGTCAGTGACCAGATGACTGAAGGAGGGAAATCAGACGTTTGAGAAAGCCCTAATGAACATTCCTAGGCGTGAGCCTTTGTACAAGTACTCATGAGAGTTCTTGTTTTCCGCAAGCATTTTGGCTAAAAAAATACTCACATGTTTTCTGAAAATAAATACAAAAGGTCATAAATACCACTGAGGTGAATTCATGGTTTTTAGTGTAATACATATCTCTGAGTACTTACTTCACAGTATTCACCCATGTCTGAAGAGTAACAAGGGAGCTCTTGGAACGCAAAAGTTCTTTACCAGCAGGAAAACTAGCAACAAAATATATCTGTTCTAGAAGGGTTCATGCCTCTAGATCTGAATCTGCCACATATGCAAAAACCCAGAAGACAGTAAAACCGTTGAAGTAAAATTTCACTGTGCCTGGGAAAGGCTGAAGTAAAGCAACATTAAAAGTAAATCACATTTAAACTGTGCAAAAAAACACTGTATAAACTGCTAAATGCTACTGAGGGACTGGATGTGTTACAGCTGTGGCTGTTGATTTGTGATACTAGGCCATGCAAATGTTCTTCTAGGGACAAATACACTATAGAACTAAAATACAACTAATCTTTAAAATGTATGATATAGTACAGCTATCATTTGTATGAGGTAGGAGCCTTGACTCTGCAAGGAAAATCATTAGAGAGGGATTCTTCACCTAACATTGCTGATGTATGTGATCTTAGGAAATTATCTTCAGAAATGTTAATTTTAACAGAATTGTTGCTCTTGACAAGTTCCTACGTATATTTTAAATGATTTATCACAGTGCTGCAAGCAGAGCAGGCAAATAGGAGCTCTGGGGACTTCTTGGACCCCATTGACTGAACACTAAACACCCAGTTTTTCTTCAATCTGCCAGATGCTTTGTACAGACTGCTGAGCTGCTTCTAGAAATTAAATTAAATGGGAATTTTAGAAACCCTTTAGTCTTCATAATCAACTTACATTTCATAAGAGGCTCTTAATATATTTATGTATCATCATTTAAGCACTTCTGTCTATAAATGACTCTTTTCTCTTTTTCAAAAGAAATGAAAATGTAGCAATTCTTCAAAAGAACTGACTTGGTTTACAGAGGTGTGGAATGCCTGTAGCTCTTGTATCCTTAATAAATGAAAAGTTCATGAGGTACTTTATAAACCCTTTTAATGAGAGCAGAGCAAGTTAAAATTTGTAGAAAATATTTGATGTGATGTACAAAATTGGGAATTCCATAGCATTATGGGAGAATAAGGATGTTATGCAGAGAAATTATTGTTCTTAGAAAAAGTCTGTTTTGAATTTTTCAGAAGCTGACATAATACGGCATTCTTTCAGCTACAGTAATATAATGGCCATGGATGAATTTTCTGAATCTCTTCTTAAAATTTACATTGAGTTGGAAAAAGTGAAAATGGAAAGCATCAGGGTGACATGGAGAAGATGATTTACACCTTGTATTCAGATAAGAGCAAAATAACCATTTCCCTTTGACATTCTTACCTTTTTTTTTTTTACTCTACTTCTGGCCTGGGACTTTCTTATTTGAACACTCTTTTAACACTACTTAGTATGTCCTTCAACACATGCACTATTGATATCAAAATTCATTGTTTTAGAAACATTTTATTAAGATTCATAGCCTTTGAACTTTGTATCGTTATCTGCCAAAACAAAATGACAATCAAATAATTCTCCCCCCACCCCCTTTTTTTCTGTCCTTCCACTTTTTTTCAACTTCCTTGCTTTTCATTATTACTGTTACTCTGAAATGACTTTATCACAGTGGAACATAAACAAGAGATTAGGTATCTCATCTGGATTAGCTTCACAGCCTCTCTGCTTTTCACCCCCAAAAGCTCAATGACCTGCTAAAATACGGTATCAGCTGAGTTTTCTTTGGCCAGCTCAGTTCACTTGACTTGACACTAGCAAGATCAAACTACAGCAGACTGTCAGCATAAGGGATATCCTTTGAAAAACAGAAGTTTTTCTTCTTTAGAGTCAGACTTTTTTCCTAACTCTTTTCTCCTTTGTATTTTGGATTCCCCTTCCCATCTTCACAGGAGGAAAAAAAGCATTTGTATATCTACAGTTGCCCTCACAGTGTTGCTTAATTATGTACTGAACGCTTCAGCAGAAATTACAAATCTATTTCAAAGATAAAAAGCAAGTAACAGTTTTTTCTGTATTTTAAAATTCAGATCTCAAAATTAAGAAAATTTTGCTTTTCAGTTTGCAGCATGTTTAAGTAACTGAAAGATAACTCCCCAAAATTATGCTAGTTTCAAATTCTGATATTAACATTGTTTTTTTCTTAACTTCATTATAGAAATGAGTAACTAATTAATTTTGAAATATTACCCTGCTAATAAAACTAGAGAAAAATGTGTGCATGGAAAAGCTTTTCTCAGTGGAAGACGAGATTGCTCTTTACTGGGGGAAAGCCTGTAGTTACACGACATGTGTCTGTCTTTACAAGTACATTCAGAGAAAAATGTTTGCATGGTTAATGATTACATTTGCTGTGATAATGACAAGCACAGTAAAGTTCTATCCCTCCATCGAGGACACCATCTTTCCCCCTTATAAACATGTGTCTAAATATTCTGTTTGGTCCTGAGGGCATCATGAATTCTGAACAGAGTATGGCTTTCCAGTTGATTCATTCGTTCTGCTGGTGCAACTGCACTGATATCAAAGGATTTTAGGGACAAGCTTAGCTTATGGAAGCTGACTGTGTTGAAGGTTTGCAAACCTCTTCCACAGATCTTGAGAGGAATTCTATTATGACCTAGTAATTTTATTTTTTTTTAATTAATCTGGAAATGGAACTGTGTTGTTACAGGCCATATGGCTTGGGACTGTACGGTGGTAAGATATGAGACTTGTTGAAATGGAGATAGTGCTACAGTTCACAAATTCAGGGTTAGAAGAATCAAAATTAGAAATGGAGGTTGAATGGCTTTTGCTGCTTTAGGCAATTCACATAGATTTCATGCAGCTGCATAGATTGAATAGGAATCCAGTAGAATTACTAAAATTGGAATATTTTGGTTTGAGCTTTCCTGGATGAACACAGAAAACCATTTCTATTTAGTGCTATTTTCATTGTTATTCTGCAAGATATACTAGCTTTTTCTATATGCTTTGCAACTCTACCAGAGAATGAGTTGGATACAAAAGGAAGACATATAAATAAACATGTAGCCTGACAAGCTCAGCAGGGTGTCAAAGAATATGTTGACCTACTAATAAGTGAGGGGTATGAATTTTATAGCTGTGATGTCTATGAAATCTCTTCAGTGAACTGTGTATCACACTATCATGTAACGGTTATAAAATATTCAAGTTCTATACTTTGGAAATGTTATAGTTTACTGAAACTTAGCTTAAAAATAGCAGTTATTTTAGAATAGTAGATAGCAAGATAGCTGGAAACAATACTGCTAGAAAAGAAATTTTAATCATAGAAACATAATAGAAAGAGCTGTAATATATAAATGTAGGAAAATGTCTATACTAGCTGAATTTATATGTCCTGTGTCTATCCAATTCCAAAGGCAATGTTATATGATCCCATTTTTTGCTTATAGGAGACTCCTTTTTTGTTTATAATGACATTTCCAGCAGATATCATCAGCTCTTAAGTATGAGGCTTGGTGATCCTGGGTGTAAGCATTATATATTATGGCATATAAAATTTCAGTGACTTGCGATCAGTGAACAAGCTCCTACTTCTGAATGCTTTCTTCAACACTGTTCTAACACTGTCACTTTGTGACAAGTCTACATGCAGGTGAGGAAGAAAAAAAATGGGCAAAAGCTAATAGTTACTGCACCTGCCAACAAACCAATTAACAAAGGCTCCTGCCTCAAGCCACAGTATCAACAGGCAGACTTCAGTGCTTGTCTTGCAAATGCCTTGGGCTCAGCCCCTTGTTCTAGCTCCTGATCCTTCATCTGTAGCCCCACTCTTAGGGTGCATTATTTCTATCCAGCTCCTGCTGTGGACCACCTAGGCTGGCTTTGCTTCAGGCCCACATACACTTTTTCAGCGACTGGGTGCTGTGGCGATTGTCCCCCTTGCCTGCCTTTGGGTTGTGCTCTTGACTTGCTCTCCTGGGGCACATGGACTTCTTCTCTTAACCTCTAACAATACTCTTGTTTTGCTTTCTCACTCCAGTTTTTCACCCTAGTTATCTGTGAGTATAGTACCTAACTCTTCAGTTACCTGTAATCCAGTCCACGCTTAGCCACTAAGTCTACCTGCCTACGTGCTGCTGTAAAAAGCTCTGTCCTCTCAGTAAATGCCAAAACCAGTCTTCAACTCGCTCTTCAGTGGCTTGGTCTCACAATAGAAGAAGCTTTTACACAGCAAATTAATGCATGATGGGAGCCAAACAGACCAACTTTGCATTTTTTTTTCTTAAATAAAACAAAAAAATAAAATTGCTCTGTTCTTTTTTTTCATCAAAGTTGGTGCACAGCCTGACCACAGAAAGGAGCTGGAACCAGACATTCCACTTTACTCAGCATAAAGGGTCCCCACGTTGCCCAGGCAGATGGAATATGTGCTTCTCTGCACAATATGTGTCTTTGTCAGCAGGAATTTCCATCTTTTTAAATGCAATTTAAAATGCATTTTCATATTAAATTTGTTGCCAAAACTGTATTAGAGATGTTTGTTTTCCTTCATGCAGACTTTCCAGACATCCTTCTCTTTCTGAGATAACTAATACTGGGTGTGAACTGCTAATGTATAATGATGAGTTGTATTTTGCTAGTCATATCATTACAGCTAATCCAATAAACACTGAAGTGGCTTGATTTGATTACAGTATGCTGCATACACAGAAAACAACACTTTAAGGGAATAATATATTTTGAAGGGATTCTGTCTATTCAGTGTATCCTCTGAAGAGGCAGCCTACAGAACCAATGGCTGTTAACATAATGTACCTCTCAGTTTTAATTTATTTTTTATTTTTAATCCCTATAAAGTTATTGCAAAGTGCAGAGAAGCATGCACACATGTGTGCAACATTCATAGGTTTGCAGACTGAGTGACTGGTAATAGGGATAGAAAATCTCCCTCTTGTAGGCTACTGCTTCTTAATCTGATCCTGAAAATGAAGCTATTGCTTTAAGGCTGTTAAACTACTTTTCTTCAAGAGGAGAAGAAAAACCCTGCTATGAGTCATCAGCTATGGTGTGATAGTCACATACACCTTTCAGCTGGACAAGAGTTGAAGAAAGTAATACGTTAATTTTTAACATGTTCAGCTTGGAAACTAGTAAGCCAAAAAGAGAATCACACATTCATTCCTGTTGCCTATAGTACAGAATGAAGCCCTGGCATAAGATGGTCAGCAGTTGCATCCTAGACCAACCCAATTAAAGTAATATTTTGGAGTCTTTATGAAGACAATTATAAAGTAGTTCAGATTTGGGGAGAAATTTTTCACTAAATTGCTTTTGGCTAGTAAAAGCTAAAACTTACACTGTGAACAATCACAAAAACATAGGTAAATTTCACTTACGTTTTTGATAAATTTGTAGAGTTGGCCTAAGATCTGAGAGTTTCAAGAAACTTTTGATTACAGATAATGCAGACAGGTGATCAGATACTCATCATGTTTTCCAAAGTGACATTGCAGCCCATAAGCTGTGTAAGTTTTGAGATGGCAGCATCTGTGGAAGAGTGATCCTCCTTTACAGAAATGAAAAGAATAAAATCTTATTCACTTCTGGGGAGAAATGTAAACAGTGAGAAAAATTGACAGAGGCATGCACTTAGGGGGGGTTGATCTGTTAGTTCTCTAATACCTGGAGCAGGGGCTATTCATGAGCGTAACTGGGCAAAACACGATCTCTGTTGTGGACACGTGATATTCTGTTCTCTATTAAAACTTGACTGGAGCTGAGATTTCACCCTCACTTCACAGGAAAAGATACTAGGATGAGTAAAAAAAAATGACTATACCTTAAAACCCCCAGGCATTCTCGGATACTCAGGGAATAAGCACAGTGTTATACGTGAAAACAAAATAAGGCAAAGAAAGGAAATCAAGTATTTGCTTCATCCTTGATTTCTGTGGAACTGAGTCTTTAAAATAAGCTTCCTCACAGCCATTCTTAGAAGAGGAGGAGGAGGAGGAGGAGGAAAGGTAGTAACCATGTCACATGGTTACCAATGTCCTTCTAATTAAAAAATTCAGCCAGGGCCCCACGGGATTTGTTGGCTAGGCTGTCGACTGGGGGTGCCTACAGGTGATCAGCTTGCAATCTTCTCCCTTTATCAGCCAAGTCTGTTATGGTTACAGAAAACAATGCTGAAGATACAATTTCTAAAAATATAATTTGATCACAAAGGCAGACGGTTTCATTTGTTCCATTCAGCCACCGCTAGCTGGATACATTTTATTTATTCCCTATTAAATGAATGGAACTAAACCAGACATACAAGAGGAGTAGCTTCCTGGATGACAGTTATCCCAGGCTCTGCTGAAGCTTCTTATTTTCCAAAAATACCTCATGGATGAGCAGATTCTAAGGTTCCTAGATTAATAATATGTATTTAGTAAAGGCTGACTTTATTGAATTCATAGCACTTTGGTAGTGTAAGTTGATAAAAGGAAGGAAGAGAATCCCATTTGAAACAAAAATACTTTTAATAAACACTGTAAAGTCTGGAAATATTGTACTTAATGAACTTGAAATAATAAAAATGACGTAGGGATGTTTGGTATGTTACTGATTTAATGCAATTTTCTCTTATTTTCAAGTTCAGAAATTGAATATGCAAGTGGTGATACACCTGTGAGATCTGTGGACAAGAAAGAGAAATGTTTCTGATACAGAGTGCCTTTTAAAATTACTATAAGCCTTTTACTCATAGTCATAAGGATAAGATCACAATTTGTACAGCAATTTAACACTAGTTTTAATTATATTCTAGATTCTTTTGCACACAGGGTACTAGTATCCTCCAGTTCTGTGGACTTGTATAATGACTTTTTAAAACTATAAAATAAAAATAAGCCTTATTTTCATTTGTTGCTGTTCCCTATGCCCACATGTAAAAGGGAAGATGTATTTCTTGTTATAATAGTTTTCATTTCTTATAGCCATGTTGATGCTCCAAAGCCTCTATTGTAGATGGAGTCAGCCAGTCAGCGGGTGCTGGAGAGCCTTCTGTCTAATCCATTCTTCCCTCGAGCATAGCGTGGTGTCAGCTGTGCAACTGTTGAAAACCGGTTGCTTGAGCCAAATGCACTTCCTTTTTCTTCCTTGCAATTCTTGAATGTGTTTCTGAGAAAAAATTTTCAGTTACCAGTGGAATAATTTTACTTATACCTACCAGATCTAATCCTGAAGTAGTTCATTTGCTTCGACTGCCTTTAAGAAGCGGGTGGTGATAACAATGGGTTGTAAAAAGGCAATTTCCTGCCCTTCGTGCTGTTGACTGTTGGACTCTGGTCTCTCATGTTAGGCTGTACCACTGCGGGCCCTAGTGCACCCCTCGCTAGGCAAGGCAGTGAAGATCTTTACGTTACAGAGCTGTAAGAATGTTTATAGTTGTATTTACTGAACAGGTTTTCTGGTAAAATCTTTGCTGCATTTGGAAAAGAAAGAAAGGGTAGGCAAGTTTCATTCACCTACGAGCCCATACTATCTGCGGGTGGTTTTCCATGCTGGGTACATTTCTGATCATAAGGAAAAAGCCAATATGTAGTTGTGACAGAACTGAGGAGTCATTCTTGCGTTCAGTTCTGCACCACTTTCTAATGTGACGTTTTCCTCTGTATTACAGAATCTTTATAATCAGAGGCAATTTCTTAATGTTTAAGACAAGGGGGCAAATAATATTCAGAGGAAGAAGCAAGTATGTCTTAAGGCTCTTCTGTGCTGGAAGTAGGAAAAGACAGAATCAGGATTTGATAATGTCAAACTATCTGTGAATACAGGGCTAAAAATGAACAAATATTATAAAACATTGGTTCGGGATTCTAAAGAGCTGCCTGGCTGTTCTCAGATTGAACATGCATGCATGCTTTGAAAGTAGGGATTTGCTACTTGTGAAATATTTTATTTTTTGCTCCATATCACTCCACCTAATAGGTCTACAAGATATACCTCCATGCATTGCCAGTTTGAATTACGCAAGGGGAAATAATCTTGCCAATATGTTTTCCATCCCTAAGTGTTCGCGCCCCAGCTGAAAGCATGGCCAGTCTCATTGTGGTCAGCCTTGCGGCCAGCCTTCTTTCTCCTTCTTCCCCCATTTCCTTTCTATTGTGGAAGAACACAATAGAAGCTTCACAAAGAGGAAAGTACTTGTAGTATTTAGGGTGGGCCAAACACTAATTCAAGACCAAAGAGGACATTCATACAAATTACAAGATATAAAAATTATGCTCTTAACTAAAAATATCTATGCTTGCCCTAGGTGTACCATGTAGCAAAAGTCTATGCTAATCCTTTTTCCCAAGTTAAATTATTCATTATAAATTGTCACAGATATTCTAAAAAATATTTGAAAAAGTAACAATGTGGCAGGCTGCTGTTTATGATACCATCTCATCTTCTACCTTTCTCTCCTGTTTTTTTCCACTTTAATCACAGGTTGCACCCAGACACTGAACAGTGGAAAATATTCACCCAGAAGCAATAATAGGAGATGTGGGCTGAAAACCTCATTTTCTCAGCAGCTTTGCTAACTGTTTTTCAAATGCCTTTGCTCAATCTGATCAAGGTGTTTGGGTTATGTGGAAACACTACAGTTGTCTAGAGGTAGATGACTGCAACAGCTGGCTAAGATATTTTGCTAAACTACTTACTATTTTCAAGGTATTTAATTTAAAATTATTTTGAGCATCTCTGTGCTGCACTGCAGAAAACACCAGGGACAAAACCATATTAATCACCTCTAGAATTATTTTGCTGATTCTAAGGCATACATGAGCATTGAACACTTTGATAAAGGGGTCTTCCACAAACCTCCTCTGAGACAGACTTTGGATTTTGGTACTAAGATGACTTGCTCAGACTTTTTTTCCTTATGTAAGCGTGTGTGTTAGCCTGTAATGAAGTGTGAAATCTCACTGACTGTATAAGAAAGTCATGAGGAATCCATCATATGTAATAAAGACAGGGCTCCTGGCTGCAAGAGTATATCAGTACAACAGCAATATAGGAGGAAGAGGCAGATGTGATTTGGTACAGAGTCAAGGTAGCTGCAGGGGACTCACTCTGAGATATTTAGGTCATGAGAAGAACAAGAATATTGCTGTAGGTAAACAGGACCTTAATCTCTTCCCAGCTAATGACAGAGTTACTTTGATGCACAGGCAATGCTTATATTGGGAAATTACACATTACAATCCTTCTTACCTACGCGTGTACACTCCTACAAGTTTTGTTTGTTCATTTGTAAATAGCTGAATGGTCCCATTGTAGTTGCCACTATGGGAAAGAACATGTGTGAGTTAATTAGAACAAGCTTTGTAAGCCTCAGCTCCTATTGATGTTGCTGCTGTAATCCAAACAGCAAAAATACTGTTTTCAGAAGTATTAGTGAGTCAATATTTCAAGTGAATTTAATGAGATCCTCTTTCTTTTTTTATATATACAATTTATTTTGTCTTTCTTTTTCCTGTAAAGGAAGTGTATGACCTTGTGGTTCCCTGTGAGTTCTAACAAGAATCCTAGGAAAAACTAAGATTGTGTTAAATAAATATTCATTTAGAAGAAACCATAGGGAGTCCAGCAACACATATCACCCAGCACCCCAATGGCCATCAGATCACTACTACCATCAGTTAGTGATTCTCAGTCCCTAATACTTCAAAACAGTTTCATTGATTTTTTTTTCTTTTGTTTAAAAATCACCCTAAACTTAATTTTGTTGCCTTTAAAAACCTCTAAGAATTAAAAAGCAACTTTGATAGGACCTTGAAACACACAATAATATCCAAAACCATGTCAATTTTTAAGACTGTTGCTTTCAAATAAAAGCTGAAACTTTCAGGAACTGAAGTATTAACTGGTTTAAGATCACTTAGTTGAAAAGGAAAAGGACTCTACTTCAGGGTAACAGCTGCTTTTTTTTCATAGTTTGGGGGAAAGACTTTATTGTTTTTTGCTGTAAGAATTTCGTAGGTGGGCAGTTGACAATTTAATAAAGCAAAAGGAGCTCTTGGACTGGTGCAGTGTCAGAACCGAGCTGTACTCATCTGCTAATCCACAATGAACTCGTTTTATAGCACAGGCCAAAGCAGTGCCAAAGCTATGGTATAACTTAAGAACAAACGTAGAAAGAAGACATGAAATAGACAGAAAATGAACACTGAAATAATATAAAATAAATGCTGAAAATTGTCTTTTAATTAAAGACAGAGAATAAAATGTGTCTGAGATTTGACAAAATGTACAGCTGGAAGAGCACTCAAATGAAAACAGTTTCTTTAGCATCTGAGGTTTAATATATGGCATAGGTTGTTCTGTAAATTAGTTTGTAAAAGTCAAAGTTAAACTTGTAGATTAAATTTAAAAAGCATTTGTTTGGTGGATCTAGATATACTGAGAGGGGTTGAGAAACCTTTTTCTCAATGTGAGTGCATTATCAGGCAAACCTATATTGCCCCATGCTGTGATAGGAAAACAGATAAGGTCTTTGCCATCTGTTCTGAAGGTCCTGAGTTTAATTCTCCATGGGAGTTAGTACATGGTGCTGGTAGGAGGGGAGGAATTCATTTGGGAAACTGTTTATCTTTCTTTTTGAGAAAAAACATTTTTTACATAATATCTTTCTAATCAGAAGAGATTTTAAATCATTTCTCTGCTTTCCTGAGGTTTCCCAGTGAATTGTAAACTAATGATTCTTGTAAGAAATAAAAGACTATAGGAGACAGTGATATTTATTGAAAGTGTGCTTTTATTTCATTTGGGCTTAAAAGCAATGTATAAATATCCTGTTTATATTATATTCATGTTCACAAATTTTACATATGTACTACTTTCTAGAACTTAATGATATCATGATGATTAAGCTCCACTCAGACAAAAAAAGATAATATTCTGATGTCTGAAAGAGAAAGAGCAAATTGGTGATATACAGCAACTGGGATATTCTTTAAATTTTTTTTTTTTCTTGTTTTACTTTTTCCCCAAGTAGCAAACAAATTTTCAACCTGTTGGTCTGAAAAGGAGCTCTTTAGTCCTGGTACTTTTCTTCCAAATAACAAGCAAATGTAGGACACTGTACTCATCAAGTCTTTTCTTTCTTATCTTTCCCTACCAAAGACATTTTAAACAGATGATCATAGATGTCAGTCATTTAGGGCTACCACCTGCTGAGTTGTTCAAGTGGGTCATGTGAGGGTTCAGTTAAAGCTATGCCAAAGACCCTGTTTTCTTATTACATTTCTACCTTTATCATTGTGTGCGCAGAAATATCTTTATGAAATACATGTATGTGGTAAAGGTTTTGCACACATGTGCAAGGGCTTGGCACTGGCTGGCTGTTTTAGAGGCTTTTTTATAACAACATTCTTCTTCTTCAGCCAAAGTTAACACAGCCAGAAAGCCTCATTAATACAAAGTGAAGCTGAATTTGTAACAACTGGTTCTCCCTATTCTCCAGTCTCAGAGTTTCCTGACTTTTGCCTATGGGATTGATTATTGGGGAAGTAATAGTGGTATATGAGCTGGTAAGTGATTCTATCTTGCATATTGATCTCTGACAAGACACCTTCAGAAGAGAGGCAGGAAAGCAATGTGGATGATTCTTGGAAGAACGGGAGACGCAGTTGCAAAGCTCTCCAAGTCCAGAGCTACACAGCTGTTTCATTCAAGCTGGGAATACGGAGATCAAAGGAGCTCTGCACGGTTAAACAGGCTCTCTGGAGAGAGGGAAGGAGACAGTGAGGATAGAGGGATGCAAGTAGGAATTATGAGTCTGCTGTTCTTGCTGACAGGGGCGGATGTGAGACATGGACATAGATCCCAGCGGGTGCAATATGAAGCAATTGGAGTGTTGCCCCAGCTTCTGGGGAATAGTAAACCACAGGGGATGATAGACAGTGAATAAGTGTTGGGCTGTTTTAAAGTTCTGGTTTCTGGTAGATACTTCTAATTGGGTAATGCTTTGATCCAAGGAGGCTGCCAGATGCCAGTGGCATAGCTCCTATAAGGGACCAGGAACTAACCTTAAGCCACCGCCGCTGGGCTAGTTGCCCCTAGTAGCAGCGGTCTGCAGGTATAGCTTCACTTTTGGGTGGATTGACTGCGCAATTGCACCCCGAGAGAAGTGACAGCTCCAGTTATAAGGTAGGATGTAGGGAAAGTGAAGTTATTTGGCATCGTTTCTCAATGGCCCTTATAAAGCTTTTCTTTCAGGAGACAGTGAGAAAACATCCCAGAAGAAAGAAACACCTATATCAGGAGATCTAAAATCTCACATTGTATATATGTAGGTATTAATCTGATTTCCTTATATTTCATTTTCAATTAAGAAAATCTATTTTCTCAGGTTCATGTGTACAGAGTGGCTGAAAATTCATTACTTTAACAAGATATTACAAAGCTCTTGGAATGACTTTTAAAGATGTGTTTTCGATTAAGTAACTTTTTAATATTATTACTGTTGGTTTTGATCTTAAATAAAGAATAATAGTTTGGTGATTGTAACAGTATTCAGGTTTACAAATTTACACAAAGTTTTGTTTACATTAAAGAAAAAAAAGTCCAGATCCTTACTGTTAAAAGGCATAAATTGAAATAAAGGACCAATGACCTTGTAGTCCAACAGCAAGATCTGTTCTTGTAATCAGGAATGACTTTGAATAGAAAGAGCTTCCAGAAGCCAAGAAAACTTAAATGTTTTGGTTCCCATCTGGGTTTAGAGTCATGGGATTTATGATTCTAACTTATTTAAGTGCTTATAAAAATTTTGCCCTTGCGTATTAAAAAATGTGATCAAGGGCCAAATACACTCAATGTTTAGATATGTCCTTAAGCCTCTTTGATTTCAAGGCAAATTGAGGGCCTAGAGGCTTTTGAAAATTCATTTAAACACCTAGTTCAGCTCAAAAGCTGAAGCCCAAGTTTGAAACTTGTGACAGAGTTGTATATAAAGAATTAATGCAAACATTATGGAACTGGACCTTTGGATAGTTTCGCATCTGTTACATGAACTGCTTGTCAATGCTGAACACAGTTTCTTTTGTGATGACACAGATATTAGTGCTACTGGGACTTTTTTTTTCTAAAAACATGCCTTTTACTTTATTTCAGGATAATAAATTGATTCATTTAAGTTAGTAGGATAAATAACATGATGGACTTACTTAAATATACATTTCGAATAATTAGGTTTTCAGCCTGTATCATTTCTGTTATGTGCTCTGCCACTATGGAACTTTATGAATTAAATAAATAGTAGTAATTTAATTTGCAATATATTTCTCTATAGTATTACTGTAACAGGAGATTGAAAAGCTATGATGTAATTTGTATAACTCAAGAAAAAAACCCAATGACTTAAATTAGATTGCCAAGCACCTCTACTTACATTGCTTGAATTTGTGCAGTTAAGGAAAGCAAAGGATAAGGTAGCAGAAGGAAGCTGTGGTGGTGTGGGTAGTGTACCTGTGTGCACACGTTTGCAGCTACACTCATAGATGGATTTATTTATACTTTCTTTCATGGCTGATGAGTGTGGAAGCAGGATGTGCTGTAACTAAACAATGCTACAGCTGCCTGAAGATGAGATGGGCAGACTGCATGGTTTGTATGTGGAAGGACTTGACAATTTTCATATTAAAATTTTCTTATAAATGACTTTAAATAAGAAAGCAGGTAGTGATGGCAAGAATCTTTGGTGATCAGTTTTGGGGCTGGGTTTTCTGAAATAGCCATTGTCAGTTATTATTCATAAATG
The DNA here is from genome assembly GCF_947461875.1 of Haliaeetus albicilla. NCBI lineage: Eukaryota > Metazoa > Chordata > Aves > Accipitriformes > Accipitridae > Haliaeetus > Haliaeetus albicilla. Next base: position 41,080,430 of record NC_091483.1, read on the forward strand.
CAAACAAACTCATAAACTGGATCCAATATGGCATATATTTTCAGTTATAATGAACATTTCTGAAACATCCAAATAGTTTTGTCTGTACACATAAGAAAGCTAACTTGAGATGCTCAAGAAAGAGGTGGTCCTCCTGTAAGTCTGAGTGCTAGCATGCTTACTTGGGGAGCATGAAGAGGGTCCACTTTCCCCTCTCAGCCTGGTAAGAAGAAAGTTTTCCCATCCTCCAGGCAAGTGCCTTAAGCCTGGGGCTGTCAGGCATTTCGAAATGGAGATCTCCAGGGAAGAGACTCATCAGGCCAATGGAAGGAATGATTCTGTATCTGTGTTATAGTATGAATAATACCTTACAAAAATGAAATATCATCTTATCTGTTTCAGTTCTGTGTCTCTGGACTGATGTCAGACCATTTGTCCTTCTGTTCCCCAACCCATCTTGCATGACCTTTTGAATAACAGCAAAAGAATATTGGTACTGCTCCAGTTTTCTGACGTTGACTCAAGTTATTAAAAAGTCTCAGTCAGAAAATAAAAACAATTAGTTGAAATCCTCTCAGAAACTCTTCTGGGAGTCCTGTGTGGAATTTAAAAATATTTAACTCTAGTTAGCATATGGTTTTTTGACATACTCTGTAGTTACTTGTCCACTCTGAAGAAGTTCATTCTCCACGTAAGATCATCCTTCTTCCCAGATAGAAAACAGCAGTGCACAGAATAAGCTTTTTCATCCATCTGTACTAGTAAACATTTTATTTTTGCTTTAGTCACTGCCAAATACACATACTTTCTTGATCTTCTCAGTTTTCTTTATCAATTTTGCCTGGGTTATTAATTTTAATTTATGTAGTTTATTTCTCTTTCTCCTGTTGTAAATGTGGTACTTTCCTAAATCACAGTAGAGAGGCTTTGTGTGGAGGTATGGGAACTGCCTGATAACCTGATAGTTGCAATATCCTCCTGGGAGAGTAGGGCCCTTTTCCAAATCAGACTGACTGAGCACGTGAGCTGCAAGGAACTTCAGCTATCAGATATAGTCACAGCAGTTTCCAGATGCACTGGTTAGCCGTCTCCCTGACGTCTCTGCCCAAGTCCCAGCAAGTAGAGCAGAAGGCCAAACAGAAGGGCTTTGGCTGCAAATCACTGTGATATTTGGAATGGAAGCCTACCTAGAAGCTGAACCTACCTTCCTTCCTGCTGACGGTCACTTGCAAGATGTTGCCTGACACCAATACTCACCCATTTCATCTTGTAGAGTTGGGCCTTTGCCTTCCCAAATTCTCTCCCTCAGTCTGCTCTCCCCCTCAATCCATGTGCCATTTCATGCAATGGCACCAATATATTTACAGTTAACTTCCTTTGTGCTATTCTGTTTTATACAATGGGTCAATGAGGAGTTTTGAATTTACTGGAAACAGTGCACGCATTTCAGCATGCCATGTTCAGGAAAGGACGGTCAGCACATTTAGGTCTTCACCCATGCTCAAACCAAAATTGAGGAAACGATCTGCGATCCATGCTTTCCTTGTGAGCTGTGGCTACTATCGATTACTGTGCAGTTGAAATACGTCCTGGTGTCAGCCTCTTTATCCAAATCACTTTACTGTTCCCTCGTTTATGGCAACAAAATAAAACCAAGGCAGGAAGTACCCAAAATAATAGTGGTATTAGTGCATATCATACTAGACCAAAAAAAAAAGTCTTTGTTGCACACGTAGAACTAACATTGATTTGATGGTTTTCTAGAAACAGGCATCGATAGTATACGACAAAGCTAGAGATAGTGTTTCATTTGGTGGGATCAGTAAGTGCTTTGAAAGTGGAAATATTTAGCATCGAAGAGAGGAGACATTAAATGAATGTATTTTTATTGTACAGCTGGCTTTATAAAATGGCTTTGTAGTTTATTGGTTTGTGCCACGTGGCCCATTTCTGGCACTTTCTTTAGCTGCTCCAGGGAACCATGTTCTCAAGTATTCTCATATATTAATGACAGTTTGTATTGTTTTAGGGGGGAGTAGATTGAGGAGAGGACCACAACCAGGGCTTGTGACAGCCTGCATTACATAGAAGGAAGGAGTCCAGAAAAAGATATTTGTTGGATATGAAATAAAAGTCATCAAAAGAAACCTGATACAGTAAGGTTTTACATATTCACAGTTAGAGACCTAAACGGACAAGAGCGCAAAACGCACTGTCTTGCCCTTTCAATCACAGAGCTGTATTATGGAAGTTGTCTGAACATATACTTCTGCCAGGAAAAAAAATGAGCTCAAATCTACTATGTATTGTTGAGCTGTTGTATTTTCAGGTTTTATGTTAGGATTTGGTTGCAAGTTTGGAATTTTATTATTCTCCTTTTATTACTTGAGACAGTGAAGGGGGCGAGGTGTTTGCACTGAAAACTTCTGATGTCTAGTTGCTAGGATACCCCTTTTTTTTTTTTCAAGTCTTTTACCAAGGAAAATGGTATATAATACTCTTTATTTTTTATTCTATCATGGATTTTGCATCAAAACACTTACAGTCATGAAAACTGGTGAAGATTTCTTTAAATCCTGCTTTTTTATTGACTTGCTGAAGTTCTCTGAGCAGTTCGAACTCAGCATCTGAACATAAAACAATGGCTATGTTTTAGCCAAAAGTCAATTGTTTGTCACTATTTATATTTGGCAGGCTACATTTTGATATATGAAAAATAATTTGATCTATTCTGTTTGTAGCTCCTAGGACCTTCTGTAACTCAGATGTGCACTGTATAAGAAGTCCCAGACATGCATTTCAAAATTCATACGACCATTTTCTACGTATTGAATGACTTCAGGGGGAGGGGAGGAGAACAATTTGTGCAAATTTAACAGATATTTATAATATTATAATAATTATATCTGTAAAGAAAATTGTTTCATGCATTTAAATGCATAAGATGAGTTGAAGTGACGAATTAAATGTTTCCATAATTGTCAGACTATATATAAGCAAGCATGACCATATTACAATATCTGTTATGTTTCAAGATAGGTCAAGAGAGTAGAATCATAGAATCACAGAATGGTTTGGGTTGGAAGGTACCTTAAAGATCATCTAGTCCAACTGCTCTGCCATGGGGAGGGACATGTCTCACTTGATAAGGTTGCTCAAAGCTCCTTCCAACCTGAACCTGAACACCTCCAATGAGGAGGCATCCACCACTTCTCTGGGCAGCCTGTTCCAGTGTCTCACCATCCCCACTGTAAAAATTCTTCCTTATATCCAATCTAAATCTACGCTCTTTCAGTTTAAAACTGTTGCCCCTTGTCTTGTCACTAGAGGCCCTGGTAAAAAGTCTCCCTCCATCTTTCTTATAAGCTCCCTTTATATATTGAAAAGCTGCAAAAACATCTCCCTGGAACCTTCTCTTCTCCAGGCTAAACTCCAGCTCTCTCAGCCTTTCTTCACAGGAGAGGTGCTCCAGCCCCCTGATCGTTTTTGTGGCTCTCCTCTGGAACTGCTACTAATAAGGACACTACTTTCTTCCAAAAAAGACCCCACATTTTATTCTGATTCACTCATCATTAAAGTATCATCTGTGCTTTATGCACAACTAGATTTTTTAACTGTTTCAGTACTGTATTTCATTTGAGTTTGTGTGAATGCTTTCTAATTAGAATTACAGTTCAATTACTTGAAAATTCTCCCAAGAGCAGCCTCTGCACCAGAAAGAGGACCAGGAAAACACCTGTTCTTTGGAGATTTTAGTCCTATCTTGTAACATCAGAAAAATCTTTTAGCAAAACCAGCAGTGACAAAGCTATCATTCTTCTCACTCTAGGCCAAATCTTTGCATGAAAAGAGATACTGCTCCCAATCTCCTACACCACATGAATGAACTTGCCTCACATGCTAAATGTTTTTGAAAAGCCCATATAAAGGGTTCCATTTAGCACTGGCTGAATGAATTACTAAATGTATGTTTATGAATTTTGGTCATTTTCTCACTTAGAAAGCTCAGAGTGCTTTGCTATGTATCTTGGGTTTTAGTGAAATTATATAAAAATAGGTTACTATTTTGGAAACAGTCCACTGGAGTAATGAAGAGATATGATAAGCATACTTATCCAACCAGCATAATTTATTTTATGTAAGCAGTCAAATCTTGCATCTTTAACAGCTTGTTTTAACAACTTAATTAAGGTTGGATTTTCATGTATTTGGATAGCTGTCCAAGTACAGTCACATAAGTCATGACAGCACTTTGTTCACTCTGTGGTCTGAGAAGCATGTTAGCAAGGGATGATGTCTAAGCTTATAAATCCTGCTTGGATGTGCTTCACAGAGAGGTTGAGAGGGTCAGCTTCTGAATCTCTGAAGAACTTTGGGACAATAAGATCTTGTGCAATGCTAGGTCAGAGTGCGAGTGGAACTAGTCCATGACTGTCCACATCTGACCACGCACCTTAGGAGAGTACAGCAATAACACTGAGAGTGTAGCCAGCAGAGTACCCCAGTGCTCTACTGCCATTACCCCAAGATGATGTGTATCAACTGTGTTACTGGATGCAATTTCTTGTTACAACATGGAAACATAGATTTTTGGCATAACTGTCTTTGTTTGTTTCTCACAATATATCTGTACTGCTCTGAATGCTCAGTGCATCTGAAGTCCAGTGTCACATAGCATCCACAAGCCCTGTGATGTTCTTTCACACGGATAGGGAAAAGGAGCCAACACACAACAGAGAATATGACTTGCTACCTTTTGTGTCAGAAGTGATCCAAGACATGATCACACTTTCTGATGTGAAAGCTTGTATGGCAGTCTAAGAACAGGTGTCCTGGCAAAACTCATGAAACAGCACCCTAGTATGCCCCAAGGTTCAACTGATTATGGCACCTTTTTTCACCATCTGTGCCACACTGCTTTGTTGTGTTGCTGTGCTAGTCACCACCTCTGCTTCACCCAAAAAACTGTGTAGAAGCTGATGAAAGTCTTCCTACTTTGCTTCACAAGAATGTGATGAGCTTTAACCAGATAACGTTTGCAAGGTATTCTGGGGCTCTGGACAAAAAAAAGATCCTTTATAAATGCAAAAGAGTAGCATACCTTTCTTCACTGAAACCTTTAATTGTGAGTGCCTCAAGTTACAGTAGCAGCTTGCACTTACATGATTTTTATGTGGACATTTAAACAAGGCGTTATTTTCAGTATTGCTGAACATTATTCTTAATTTAATAAAGCACTGCAACTGTGTATGATCTTCACACCGACAGCCTCGGAGACATTCATTGATCCCTGTGACACGCCTGTAAGGGGCAACACAGAGCTCACTGCCTAAGGAAAAGAGGGGTCGAGTGCTCTCTGGATCCTCCCAGTTCAGAGGCTCTCAAAGAGCTGAAGGCATCCTTAAGAGTTAGAAATGGTTCTTGGAAGTGGAGTTCCAAGCACACACGATGGAAAAACCTCCAGAAGTGAAGAACAAAAGTTTTTACATCCTTTATGCTCTGTTAACTCTTGTTCCCAACATTAATGAGTTCAACTAGAGTTGAGGAACTTGTTCAACACTGCAGTCCCCAGAAGTTTACATTTCAACAAACATAAAATACGAACAAAGGAGACAAACAAAAAGAACAGAGAAAGGAAGGATATGGCTTCAAACAAATGAAGCCAATATAAGTCAAAATACAACTAAAGAAAGAGAGGAAGAGTAATCCTTTAAATAAGCAATATTAGCCACAAATGAATATGGGAAAAAAAAGAACAAATGGAAATTATTCATAAAAGCGCACACCCTCCTCTGGAGGTTGCAAACTCCTGAATGTGCTGAGGCTCTGCAGCCCCTGCTTTTCTTAACCATAACCCCAACACTAACTGTAACACTTGTCATGCCCTGAGCGTACTAATAGGCATTAACGGCCCTGAGCAGCCTCACCTGGGACCCCTGCCCACAGACCCTCTGCCCACAGGCCCTGGGGCTCCATTTAAGCTCAGACCTGAGCCTTCAGTCCCTTCCTGAGCTATGCTGGGTCTATCTGTCTGCCTGTCCACCCCTGCCTCCCTTGCTGGACCTTGGACTTGGGTTGCAGGCGGTCTGTTGCTAGCCCTATCTCTTGGGTGGACCCTTCTGATTCAGGCTGTAGCCTTACCTCCGGTCTTGTCTCCAGCTGCTCTCTACTGGAGTGCCTGGATGGACCCTATTTCCAGTACCCTCTCCTGCCTGTGGTGTTCATGTGCTGTCGGACTGTACCCTAGCCACTGTGGGCATGGCCTTTGCTGGGGTTGCCCTAGGCTCCTGCCTCGGCACCCTTTGCAGAGCAGCCTTGCCTGGGCTGCTCCCTGACAGCACTAAGCATAAGACGCCTGGCATGCGGAGACAGAAAACATGAGGTATGATAGTCCCAAATCTGTTTCTCTGGGGCTTCAAACCAAAGTGCTTTCAGGGTCTAGAATTTCAGGGTGGAGGGATGTTTTTACAAAATTATCTCTCTTACTGTCAGGACTTGCAGGAGATGCAGCTCTTGGGAAGAGTCAAAGCATAATGAATATCCATTGTGTGGTTGAGGCTTGCAGCTTGAAAACAAGTTGTACATGTAGCAGAGACTTGTACTGGGGGAGGGGAGAACGGTGTCCATTTTATGAGAGATTTAGAAGCTTAATGCATTTAAATTAGAACTCTTATAAAATTTACTTCAGAATGAAATTATCATTCTGTGTCCGACTTGACAGAGCACTCGGCAGAGAAATGGCAAGGCTGGGAGCAGGGTCTGTAGGATCTTTGTGTTTGTCAGGTAGGCTGTTGGCCTGGGGAATATGGATAGACTCATCAGCATCCTTCTGGCGTGAGCAAGTATGTGAGCTTGTGGGATTCAGAAGGCAGGATTTGAAAATAGTTTAATCTGGCAGAATGTCATTAAAATTGAAAGATCTCTGGGAAACATTTAAACATTAATGGATAGGCAAATTGAGAATAGAAAAATGTTCAATAAAAATAGCAGTGTTGTTGTTTTCCCCTCCAGTTGGCTCTACTGGTAATTCTCCTTGCATACCATATAGTAGTAGTTGGTATGGTTCCATGCGGCTGGTTTTTTGGCCTGAGGTTTTTGGTTATTTTAAAATGTCTTTGCTCAGAACTGTTGATGGTTACATTCAGAAAACAATATTAAAATAACTTGCAGTCTTAATCACTCAAAAGTTAAGAAACAGAATTAAGACTGTTGAGGCCGTTATAGTTCAGTCCCCGTGTACATTATGAGATAGTCTTTAATTACATGACCTCATTCTTTGTTTTCCCACAGGACCCTGCCTCATTCAGTGTGCAGGATGAACAGTGCTTGGAATGAATCAGCACAACACAGTGAAAGAGTCTGTTGTTTGCAAGACTCATCTCAGTTGTTGAGGAAGTTGGGATATGCGTTTTGAATGAGTTGGGATGTCAAGGAAAGAAAGGATGGTCTTGTAGCTGCGGAAACTGTATGTTGCCCTGGAGAATGAGTTTCTGTCACTGTCTTTGCCAAAAAGATCCTGGGAGGTACTGTTTTGGGGGAGAAAAAGCAAAAAACTTTTCTCAGGTATCCACTAACTGTGAGCACCTGATTTTCCTAGAATCTGAGGGCATGGTCCACATTCTGTACTACCAATATCAAACAAAACATTGAATTTAGTGAGCACTGTTCATTCTTGCACTTTGGGGAAAATGTAGCGTACAATCATAATTAAGAGCTGTTTTGCAAGGGAGTTGTATAAACGCATCTTGTGCTTTCAATACTGCATATTCTGCACTCTTATTATAGCTATTTGATGTATTAATAACAAAGTTGTCTGTATATGCTGTATACACACATCTAACAGTTAACTGTTGAATAGAACACTAGAAAAAGTGACTAATAGTAAGTTAGTCTTTGGTATATATGGATATGAAATACTAGTGCAAACTACCTAACATCTTAATTATAGGTTTCCTAATTTGTGATGACAGTTTGTATTTATCTTTGTCTTTCAGCTGTATATCCTACTACAGTATCTGCAAACTGTCTGTGAAGGACTTGTTTTCTTTTGCCATCTTTTGAATTAACCTAGTTTATTTTCAGTTGTACGGGATTCTTTTAAAATCGGGGCCCAGATGAAACTGGTGTTATCAACTTTCACGTATTCACCTTGCATCTAGTCTGTTCCCCATGTAACTCACTGTGGTTCTCCTTCCCATTTCCATTTTAACACCTATTTTTAGGCATCAGTTTAGCCAGTGCTACAGTGGTGTGGCCAGAATTAATTTTTCCTTATTCTAGAATGAAGTAGAAGTAAACCAGTTGGCCTCTGTTCCTGCGTAACTAGGCCTTATTTCAGAAGGGCCTAATCAACGAAGAGCAAGATCCGCACTGTACTCAGAGGTTGGACTGCAAGTGCCAGTCTGCTGAGATGAATTATGGCTAAAATTTGAATATTTTTTCTCTAAATCATAGTATCATAAGACCAAAAAAAGAAATCTTTTCTTATCTCTGACATCTTCAAACTCTATCACCTTTAGTAATACAAACAGAGTCTCTATGCCATAGCTCATAAGGGGATTCTCAACTTTCTAAGATATTACTGGTTTCTAGGCCTCATGCTTTGAAGCAACTGAACTGAAAATCACTGTGCTGTTTTACAGTGGAGAAAAAAACCCTGTGATTCCCAGAATTTAACTCTTAATTTCTAAGTGGTTGATCACTTAGCAAATACTCCCATTTTCTCTTCACCTGTTACGTGACGAAAAGTAATGGCAATACATTAGCAGTCTAAAAATATTTCTTTGCATGCGAGCACTTATCGAATCTGTCATTATTCTGCATTTTAGCAGGTTTTTTTTAAGGATTTGAATGTTGAAATCTTTTTTTTTTTCAGTGAGAGTTTGTATTCTGGATGTGGTGTTTCTTACAGCAAACAGTAAAGGGAGATCACCCTGATAGTTCTGCTGGGATCTAATAACCTTTTATGACTCTAAAAATATATATCTTCCTTTTTAAGTAGTTATTCATTATAGAAGCTAGGTAAAATCATAAACTCATATCGGATGTTTTTACTTGTGTTTTTATTCACAGCAATCAACCCTAGTCCAGGGCAATAAAAAATGAGCTTTATGAGAATATTGCAGGTTTGAGGAGGGTCCGGATGTGGCTGTGATTGTGAGTATGGAAGTGTGTGTACTCAGCACAGATGGGAAGGGGAATATTGCTGCCACTGCAGCACAAGTACCCTGAGCCACAGAGGAGTCAATCCAGCTGAGTAAGTGAGGCTTCTAGCCAGGGGTGCTCTCACAAAAGCACAGCCGTGCTGTGTGCCACATTGTAAGATGTAGCTTAAATCAGACTCCTCCAAAGCAAGGATATTGGGTCTAGAGAGTAGAGAATGACTTTGAGAAGGCCAGTTAAGTCACAGACCTTATTCTCTTGGGCTTATTCCTTATAGTACAAGCAATTTTGAACCTTCCCATAATCTTCTGAACCTTATGTTAGAATCAAATTAGAGTCTGAAAAAAAATTATGTAACTTAGGGCTTGTCTTCCTCATCTCCAGCTTCTCTTATTTAGTCAGAGTAATAACTATGGGTCATTTCAAATGGTCAGAGCCGTCTGTTTCCTTAAATCTTTCTTTGGATAGACTCTGAGAAGTGCTACTTTGATTTTTTCCTATTTCCTGTATCAACTATAGCAGGCTGATGTAATTCAGGTGGAGGACAGTATTTCTAAATCTGTCATGACAATAGATCTGTGTTCAAATAAATGAATGCAAAAATAATACTTAACCTTTTTGGCCCAGTGTTACTCAGAGACGTACAAAAGCAGAGACTGTGACAGATCAGGTGACATCAGCTTTTCCTTAACACTAATATTAGTAGCAAGCCTGGGGATATAGAAAGTACTGTGCAATTCATTGCTTTCTTTTTCAATGATCAAATCTCTTTGTATGAGAAGGGCTATAAATACTCTCTTTGTTTATCCTGCAGCCCAAGGGCAAATCTATGATAGAGACAAGATTCTGCAGTGGCAGGGTTATAGAAAACTCAGTGTTCTACTGTGCCATTACTAGGAGCCTCAAAGTACTTTTGAGATGACTTAAAAATAAGTCAGTGCAGCTCTTCTGTTTTACAGACAAATTTGTTAGAGACTTGGTGGGTGGGGGCAAAAGAAAACAAAAATGTATATGTAAACAAATCTTCAGAAGCAATGTTTTCTAAAGACTGTGTTATGCAAATAGCAAGTAAAACTTGCACTAAAGTAAATGCCCAATGTGAAATCCACATCTAAATTAAAATTTAAAATAACTTGAAAATGTTGGTTGTGAGCCAGCCAACACTGAGAATTCTCTGTAATCAAGGTGCTTGTCACTTGTAGTGAAGAAGGATAATTCTAGTCTAAATAGATTCTGAGGCTACTACTGCAAAAAAAAATCTCTCATCTGTTCCATTTCACTTACAAATAGACCAATTAAAACTGCCCACAATCAATGGCTGTAAGTAGCACTTACCATTATCAATTGATAAAGCCATAGCACCAATGACAAACCTTGGTTCAAACCTGTAATGTAAATGAGAGATTGGGCTACTGGGACCTCCCTGGGACATGGACTCCAGCACACTTAGACCAAGCAGACAGGTCATATGTTCTCTTTTGAACTCCCTTTGAAAATTAGATGGGATTTCTTCCTTCGTTATTCCTTCTGCGTGGCTGTGTCACAATCTCTCTCCCAATTTCAATGTCATTCTTGAGCAAGTTGTAGCCATTTTTTCCTTGTGCTGATGCTATTTTTGTTATGTAGTTAATTTGTTTCCCACTACTTTTATAGGAAGCTAACATATCCTTTCACATGATTTTGAAGTGCTCTCTTAATAGCCTCCTGGAAGCGAGGCTCTCCATTCCTTTGATCAAAAGAATGGTCAGGATTATATGCACCATCTCAAATAATGTTCATATATACCTTGAGTTTGTAATAATGTCGTCAATGTTGCTTTTTTTTACTGGAAATATCTTGCCTCAGATTCTTGGATTGTGTTTCTCTTTCATGGGTATAGGAGGTTGATAATCATTTTGTCTGACTATTTAATCCATCTTGCTCTTTGATCACTCTTTATGCCTGAGACTCCAGAAAGAATTCTTGTTGTTACCCATTATTTATGACCTTGCACTCTGTACAATTGATTTTCATCCAATTACTATTACTTTGGGTCCCAAGGTCATTCACTTCCAGTATGATAGTACAGTTCCCTTCTGCATGGATAATTCATCTCAGTAACGTATTATCAACAGATCTCAGGGGCATATTTTTATTTTGTATAGTAAGTTTATAAATGAAAATATTAAATAGCTTTTTGAGGACTCAACTTAGAAATTTATAAGAACTTCTTCTGGTCCAGCATTGCTCTACAGTCTGTGTAAAGAAGGTAGATTCACAGTTTACTTAGCATCACTGAATTGTTGCTCCTTGCAACATTTGAGAAATACTTGCAAATGTTATGGGAACCTTGTGTTTACATCAGTAAGGATGATATTTACACAGAAAATAACTGGAATGGAATCAAAAGGTTTTAAAACTGAAAACAGGTGCATAGGAAAACAATGTAGGCTTGTTCTGTACATTTACTTTGGTTGCACCTATGCAATATAGTATTAAAGCTCTTAGTCTGAAATGGGTAGTATAAGACAAACTGATAGTAGAAAAATTATTTTTCATTTGGAAAATGACAAGTCTGTGTTTCTTCTTTCTTTGAGAAGAAAAAAATACAGTTCTCTACAATAATATAAAGCAATGCTGACACCTACAGAGAATGTATGTAAATATCAACTTAGAATTTGCATTATTTGGTAAAAGAAAAAATTATTTAAAGCAAGCTTTTATAACTGTTAAGAAAAATAAATCTTTATCTTCTGCTTAGGTCAATCTTGGTAAATCAGATAAAACTTTGAACATAAACTATATGCTTTAAAAAGTATACAATTTACTTTCAGTAATGTACACGTCCAATTGCATAAAAATAATTTTTTTACAAATTGATTCATACAGCTGTGAAGGACCCAATAGCCACGAACCAAGCCATCGGCGTGATGTATGTTGCTGCACAGAATCCGGTTTACTGCCTCTGATGGGCTGTTTCCCCTTTCCTCCTTCACTGTGTCACAAGAGGATTATATTAGTATTACTGGGGTTTGCAGCTTCTGTGCTCAGCCAAACAGGCCTATAAAAACTTCTGCATAATAAAGACTGCCCATATGTGGAGTAAAGTTAAAGAAAAACTAGCCTAACATATTAAGGAGAGATTACATAGAAGAGACATAGCTGTTTTATTGAGTATTTGTGTAGCAATATACTATTATAGGTTATGCAAGCTGTGATATCCACTGCACTGGTGCCGAAAGGTGGACTCCTCCTTTCCTTCAAAGTTTATTATATATATTTTGAATACACAGAAAAAGTATAACCAGTAATAAATTCTCTGCACTAGTCATTTTCTCAGAGACAATTTATAGGCTTGACAGTAACTTGCTTAAAACGGTGATTTAGCGAAGTGACCAAGGGATAGGAGGCACTAAGCCGTTTAAAAGCAGCTTTGGAAAAATGGGAGATGGTAATTGCGGGCTCGTCCAACATTCATGTTATCCTTGCTCCCATTATGCCAACATGTGGGAGAATTTCAACTCCCAAAGGAAATTGCTTGAGAAAGTTCGAAGTAGGTTTCCAGATCCGAACTGCTGAAGATCTTTGAAATTTTTAGTTTTGGCTCTAAGTATGGCTTGCACCCAACTCAGCTTGTGAGCAAATGGAAACTTGGAAGACTGAATGACTAGAAAGCTTGCCTTGGAGTTTAGGGGTTTTTTTTAACCATAGAGAACTACAAATCGGAAGGGAATACTATTCATAGTATTGAGGCAAGTCATAATTATTTTTATGCAAAAGGCTGAATAAAAAGCCCTCATTCTAGGCCTCTACTGCTTCTTCGGAAATGAATATATCACAGGACATTAATAAGCGTCTTTGAAAAGCAGGTATGTTTCTATACCCTGGAATCTTTTCATCTGATAGATATCAGTGCTTTACCAGTCAGACTGTCAAGATCTTTCCATTGAAAAGTGAACCCTTTGGACTAGTTAATGTGTATTTTCATTTCTATTGGACAATCACAATATTAAAATTCTGGCGTGTCTATCTTTAGTGTTAGGTAGAATTGTTTGGGGGCTTATTAACGAATTGGAGGAATGAAAACAGCAGATCCAGCCCTTTCACGGTATAACTGTGGCCCTAAAAGCATGTGTACAGCATGCCTAAGCGCATAAACCAGTTTGATAGATATTATGTGTGTATAAACACACATATTCCCATGCATATACACGCATACCAAGTGGGTCTTCGTTGAGGGAACTGCGCCAAGTTAAGAAATCCCCTTTCCTCTTCAACATTTGCGTGTTTTACGTTTTCAGCTTCTAATTCGTGTGCGCGTTTTGAACAGAACCATTGTTTCAAATTCCATTGTTCTGGCGGATCTGCGCGCGAGGGCAACAGCAAAAAGCTTCGCTTGCCACTTCGGACGCTGCGAGATCAATTTCTCGCCAGCGTTTCCCAACGCCAGCAGGCGAACACACACAGCGCCCGCACCGATCGTCCTTATTTGCAAAGGCTTAAGGCCTTACGGGGACGGAGCTCAGTCGACGAGCCCACCGAAGCGCAGGCGGCAACTTCATTTGTCTCCTTTTCGGGTGGTGCGTGGAAGATGGACGCTGTCTCCCGCCTCTCTCTCCCTCCCTCGCCGTGAGCGCTTACGCCACCGGCAGCTTTCGGCGAAGTTGCAGTGCGGCCGGCGCGCCGTCCCACAGCCACCGAAGGCGACGCGTTGCCGCGCCTCGCTCCCTCCGTGGGGGGAAACGGAAGCCCCCAGCGGCAGGTTTCGCCCGTGACCTGGAAACAGTCCGCGCCGTGCCCAGCGCCAGCCGCCGCGGCCGGCTCCGCGCCGCGGCCCGGCCCGGGCCCCGAGGCGGGGACGGGGGGAGGCGGCTGCGGCCCGGCCGCCCCCGGCTCTCACTAGGGGTCGCAGGATGCCAAAAAATGGCGACCCGCTCGGGGGGGGGGGGGCGGGCGAGCTCCCTGCGCCTCACCTGCGGCGGCACGGCGGGCGGGCCGGGGCCGAGCCCGATCCCCGGGGAAAGGCGCGAGCGCCGCCGCCGTGGGGCCGCGAACCGGCCTCTCTGCCGGTGGCTCCGGCCGCTGGCTGGGAATGGAGGTTTGCCGAGGACAGGAGGCTCGAGCCTGGGAAGGCGGCGGCGGCGGCGGCGTCCCGTCGTTGTCGTTAAACAGCCGTGTCGGGTAATCCGCACGGAGGGCCTACCGCCGGTGCGGGTGAGGTTGTTTCTGTGGCCGGGCTTAACCTGGATGCTCGCTGGAGACTTGGCCAGGCGGTGTTTTCTGTATGGTGCTCGCTAAATGCTCACTGCTGGGAGTCAATAGTAAGTTTTATCCGTAAGCACTAGTCTCGTCTTCCACAGCGAAGTCCTTGAGCTGCTACTGGTGTTCCGGCACTTCTCTAGCAACCTACCCGATTAACTTAATTAGGTCTACGCTGTCTGAGGGACTACATTAGAAATGTAGGCTGCATCAGCAATATTCCTTGTGAAAGCTCTGATACTAAAATATAATCACAGGCTGGGTTTCGGAAGGGAGTGTTCTCGTCTAGTTTGCCACGGCTTTTTAAACCAAACCTCAGGCATGTTCCTACGTCTTTATTTCCCACACAAACAAATACTCTGTTACTGTGGTGACAGCGAGGATGGCAGTTAGAGAAAGAAATGTAACAAGCAATAACAACAAAAGGTCCAAATTTACTGATGGAGACAACGGGCAAACTGATCTGTTCATTAAAGTAAATGGAATTTGGACAGCAGCAGGGAACTCATTACAAATATATCAAGCAGCCTTATTCCGAGTCAACTGAAATATGCAAATTACAAAAATTGTATTCAATAAATAGTTCGACATTTGACACCAACTGAAATAACAGTATCGCTTTCTAAAGAAAGTGGAGTGACAAAGTAATGGCTCTCAGTGTATTTGTGTACGCATACTGAGAGAAGAAAACAGGCTTAGGAAGGAGTAGTAGTAGCAGAGCTTTTCACTAATTGAAGACTACTTGAATCATTTAGAAGTCATGAGCTATCGCTTCAGTGCAGTTAACTCGTAAACCAGGAAGATTCTGACTGTTTTCACTGTTAGCATTTTGTGCAAAATTTGGGGGTTTATGTCACAAATTTTTCTAGTACAAGGATTTTGATAATAGGTCTTGTTGCATTTATCTGCAATGTCTGTCCTGCAAACCACTATTCATGTCACTTCCTGAAAAAGAGGATCCACGTAGATACAAATTGGCTTATGATAGGCTGAGTTAGGGGTTTTTTTAGTTGTTGGGAATTAAGTGCAGTTTTTATATGGTAAGTGCAATTTTTTAACAAATAAAATGCACATGCACACACATACTTAAAAAAAAATCTCTTACCTGTTGTGGCAGTTCTACATAATAATGAACACAAGTACAAACATACACCTTGATTCTTATGCTCCATACTTGAAGATTCTGAGTTGTTCGTATGTGCCATGTTTTAAGCCCGTACTCATAAAGTAAAGGCTTTGGTGCCTAATCTGAAAAGGGCACTCCTGCCAGCACATGGGAAACCCAAACCTAGATGCCTGGAGTGTGTGTATAGCAAATCTGACTTTTCAGATCAGCAGCACATGCAGAAAGTAAATCTATAGTGCTTTTGCAGTGAGGCTGGACTCTGTGTTATATGCGATGCAGAACTGTGCATGTGTAAGTGGTGCCTGGGACATCTTTCACCGTTTTCTTGGAAGGCTGAAAGTTTTATGTAAATGGTGGTTCCATATTCTGGTTTAATTTTGGAAGTGTTTTGATCTCAGACTTCAGTTTGGGGCCTTTATATTGTGAGTGTGTGTGTGTGTGTACACACATAGGTGCACACAATTGGCAGTAACTATCTCTAGTCAGTCATCTGTGACATCTCTAGTATTGCAAATTGTATAGTTCGGGGGGGCAAAAAATGAATGGCAATGGATTAGTGCTCTAACTGTGCTGAAGGAAAACTACTGAATTCTGTATAAATGTGTAATTACTGTAAAATATGTATCATTCACAGCAAATGCTGATTGGTGTTTGCACAAAACTATCACCTTAGTAAGTGAAAGAGCATCCACCTTTAAAATACAATATAATCCCCAAATCCTCCAGACAGAGGTTATTAATTATTGTTGCATGGTGCACCAGTGTCTTCTTTTAAAAGTAGTTTATGCTGCATAGTCTAGGAAAATGTTCTATTGTAGTAAAGAAGAATTGATAATAAGCACAGTATAAATAATTTTGGAGAGAGATGGATAATGTGAATGCAATTAAATTAGTTTTGCCATAGACATTTATGATCTTATGCCATTGAAGATTAGAAAAAGGTACTAGCTAAGCCACCATAAGTATATGAGGAATTTTTTAGATAGCTGCACTGTTAAAAAAAAAAAAAAAAAAGTGGGAATGATACTACCTGTACTAATGAAATGTCTGTTAGACAATGTTGAAAGGGGTAACAGTTCTCTGCTGTGTATAGAATTTATGTAAATATTACCACAAATAAAACAAGGCTAATAACCACAGGACAATATTGCTGTCATTGATAGTGCTTGCATCATAGTTTCTTGCCGCTTTCTGTAAGACAATTGGTATTCTTCCTCCTGGGAGTTGGTGATACGCCTTATTTATTTTCAGTGATCCAGAGCTAGAAGAATACGTTGTGTCTATGTAGAAAACCCAATTAGGGCAGGGTTCCTCTATTTGCTTTGATTCCTTACCTCCAGTCTCAGTGTTACGTGTTTTCTGTGGTAAGTGCCAGAGAGGTTATCCTAAGTGATCATAAGTGATAAATTACAATGTAAACTAACCCAGAGGTTTTTCATCTGAGGGGCATATGGCACAAAACAGTGAATCCTGTTCTGCAAGGTGCTGAGCTGCTTCATCTTCTAGGAATGAAGATCAAAATGCTCAGCAGTCACTCAAGATCAGGCTCATTAGAGGCTTTCTTCTGTCAAAAATCAGCCACTGACTCCCAGCTATGTGACAGTATGCTGAATACTGGAGGGTAAGATTAACCCTGTATACCTAGTCAGTTTAATAAAAAATGTCACTTCTCAGTCTAGCAGCAACATTTCTTCCTGGAGAAAGGGTGAGCAGGTCTAGGAGTAGTACTATCATTGTTATGGTTTATTAAACTTACATTATCATATAATTGCCAAAGAAACTATATTCACTAGCTACCAGTGTCTAGAATGATGACTGATAAGTGATCCTGTTCAGCTCCTACGCAAGTCAAACGCACATTTGCTGTCAACCTTGACAAGGAGCAGCCTCTTGCAAAGTTGAGAATTGAATCCTGAACACTTTACCAACCTGTAAAAATAAACTACAAACTTCAAAACAAACAGCTTTTAGCTGTTTTTTTGCATGGTAGACAATAAAGTAAACCAAACAAAATGAAGTTGGCAAACATTTAGATGTCAGTTTTTCATCTGGCAGTCTCTATCTATCTTCTGAAGAACTGCAAGCTAAGCTCTGCTAAGCTCAAAGCTCATAGACTTTGTTTTTTAATTAAGACGAGGGCAGGATGCCTGCTAGTACTTGGAATGCAGCTGGTTTCAGACAAGTGAATATTTAATATGACCTCCTATACTAACCTCCTATACCTTCTAGCTTTGAACGTTGCTTTAACAATTAAGCTCTTCTGGCCCTGTGTTTAAATAGCTGTCCACAGCTACTGCAAATTGATTTATTGCTTGATGAGGATCAGGGGTGCTGAGCAAACACAGAACAGTTTCTAATTTAAGTAGTGCACCACTGGTTTTGTTGTTGTTACTTGATTACTCGTTTTAACATCAGTATTTGTTCTCAATGGAGTTTTATGCTCTTCTGCAGTTTTTAGAGCATTAAAAATGGAGTAGGCATAACACACATGATGTTATAAACAGAGTCTGGTTGGGTATCTAGTATTAAAATTCCCTGACACTGTCTGCTGATAGATGATGTTTAAGTTGCTTATATGCCTTTGCTTAATGTAAAGATTTGGTATGATGTTTTGCATGCTAGGTATCTGCTGCAAGCTGATCTTTAGTTTTAATTTCTTGTTCTTCAACCTTTCTTTTAGAATATTAGCTTAAATTATCTAGGTATTTGAAAATGAAACTTGCAAATCTATGGGTTTTCTCCCAATTAAAAATCATAGCAGTATTTTTGGAAGGGTTTCAGTATGCTCAGTCTTGTATGAAATGTCATTAAATCTTGAGCAGAACAGAAAGGAGGAGAGTATCAGCCCTTACGTCAAGGGATGTATCCTTTTTTTTTTCTTCTTTTTAACTTTACTATGGACTTAAAACTTATCACTACAGTCAGCCTTGATTGCATGCAGTTTTAGCAGCTCTCTTACCCGAGTGTCTCACCTGCAGTGACATTTTACGTGATCATTTTGAGCTGTGCCTTGCTTGGATCTGGAACTTCACTGAGAAGAAGTGATGATTTCACATGCTTAATGCATCTCAGCTGTACCTATGGGATGAGGCGGGTAAGGCTGTCTGACTTGAATAGATGGAGAAGAAGAACTGATCTTCCAGCGTGGTAAAGTTGGCACAAAGCTCCCGAGAAAGAATGTGGGATGTGATTAGGAGAAATCAGCAATGGGAACAGTGGATGTATTTTTGGGACAATGAAATTGTTTGCATGAGGAAACTGGGCCTGAGGAGTAACAGAGTGAAAGAAAAGAGGTAGATGGAGGGTTGCAGACAAACAAAACTGCCTGAACAGCAATGTAAGGGTTGGAGCTAGGATAGCTCTGTAACTGGGAAATAAGGTCAAGGAGCAAGACCAACTTCTTGGTGCATACCTGGAGTAAAGAACAGGCAAGGAAGGTGAATGCCAACATAACTAGAAGTTAAATCAGGCATAAGAAAAGGATCAACTAGATAATGGTAGTGAAAATAAAACAACAAAAAACCCCAACCCTGCACAGCTGAAGAGGAATCTGAGAGTGAGGAGTCCCAGAATAAGATTAAAGAAAAGTGCAACTAGGACAGCTGGAACTGGGATGAGAATCAAACACTAGCATTAGCTAAATAAGAAAAACAAAACTGGGATGAACAGCCAAGACTGAAGAGAGAATGAAGACAGGTTAGAAATAACAAGCCAAGATAAGGCAAAACATGGACATGGGAAGCAAGCAGATGGGAGTGTGCTATTAAAAAACACCCTCTCCCAGAGCTTGGAAGGGATCCCAAGATTCGCTGTCCCTCTTCTGCCAGTAATAACTGTGAAATCCAGTGGTGAAGAGAGACACGTCTTTTCAAATGCTGGGCCAAACATGGGACTACCTGCTAACAGGTACTGCATGGAGGAGCAGAAGATTCAGTGGTGGATGAATTATGTGGGTGTCATCAATGATGGGGCTGTTGCTGGCAGGAGTCTGGTCATGTTTATTCTATTTATTCTATTCCACTGGTCATTAGTGGGAAGGAAGTATTGAAGAAAAAGAATTGTGGGAAGCGAAATGCTGTCTAAAGTCTTCTGAGAGCTGAACGGCTTGATACTTGAGTCTTAGCCCTTGCCTCTGCCACAGAGTTCCTTGATAAAGCTGGTTCAAGGCTTTTAAATTATCCTTTTTGCTAATTATTGTCATTTTCAGATGCCTGAAAACTCCAGGGTTTGATTAGAAGTAGTTCTGGACACTCAGTGAGTAAAATTACTGCATCTGAAACCAGTGGGAACCAGGCCTTGAAGAAATAAGGTTTTCTGTAGTGCCAAGTCCTGACAGGTCTACAAGATATCAAAACAGGCAATCTATAACTCTTTCCCATGTGTAATATTCATATCCTGTCACAATATCCCCTCATCTGAGGGGTGTATTATGAAACTAAACTAATTAGTATTTCTGAAGCACATGAATACTGTAGCAACAAGCTCCATAAAAAGCCCATGAGGAAATTAATAACTCTGTATGCAGAGTAGGATCTGAATAAGTGTGTAATGAATAAAGCATGGGGCATGTTTTCAAAAATAAAGCAGAAAACGCAGCATCGACGGGCTTCTTGTTAATTAAGCACAGAGGTCTGTAGAAAAAAAAAGTATGTGAACATGCAATGAACAACTTTAACAATACATGAGTAGATATGGGAGAGAATGGAGAAATAAAGTTTCACAGGTGACCTCACTGCTGTTAAAAATCAGGCACTCGTGATCTTAACGTCAAAAGTTTAATTTTAGTTTATAGAGTGTACTCAGTATATATCTATGATTGTGTATATGCCTGTTTGTTACTGTAGACAGTCTGTTTGCCACAATGGACTTTCAGCTTCAGTATTTCCCTACGCAATAACAATTTGGGGAATCGGGAACTATTTTAACATAGTTTCAGCCGTTTCAGAAGTGCTCTAGGTGCCTCAGAGACAAGGAATGGCTTTATCGGGAGATAAAAGCGGGAAGGTAACCAGCTCCCACTGAACTTCACTGTGTTAGCCTCCTGAGAAATCCCACGACTCCCAGTCTCAAGGACCTGACCAGCCATGGTCTTCAGTCTTCAAAGCCTCAGGCATGTGCTGAGCTTGATGTTTGTGAATAAGCCCATTGTGTCCACCCACCTAAAACTCCACACGAGATGGAGGCCTAAGCAGGAGACAGATAGCCAAAGAATGAGGAGGAGGTGTAAGCAACGATGTTTCAGATGTATTTTTTTAGTTCTGTGATTGTGTCTGTCTTTCTTGCATGCTTGTCCTTTTTTTAAAGTTCTTTTGTGTGGGAAGAGCAGAAAAGCCTCCAGCTTTCTGGATTAAAAAAAACCTATAAAAAGATCACCACCACGTTTAACATAACTGCATTTACCATTATCTGTGTCCCTGTAACGTACCTCCAAATGAGGAAATTTAAAGGAAAAGGGAAAATGCTTGGAGTTTTGGTGTTGCCGTTGTTGTGTTCCTTTGGTTGGTTTCCTTCCAGCTTAAGCATTCTGTCTTCCTGGCTATGTGTTCGTTTCTTTGGAAACGGCCGTAGGATGGATTTTTGATTGACTGTGTTGTCAGATGGATTATCAGAGTTGTGAGCTTTTTGGAATGGTAGACATGAATGTGCAATAAGAAAAATATATTTTGTACTTAAAATGTTTCAAAATTTTGCATCATGAAAGAAGCTAGATTGAATATTTAACAGGTTACTTGGGGAAAAACTTTATTTTTTTTTAGAAAAGAAAGTCAACCGGTTTGGTTACTAGGAAAAAATTTCTCTTCATATGAGGAAAGGTTTTTACTAATGTGACTGATGGGAATATTAATACCTAAGCAATACAGAATAGTTTCTGCAGAGCTGCAACGCTTATTTTAAGCAGTAATTCTAACGTGTGGCTGCTCTGGATTACAAGCAGAAAACAGCTTTTACCCTGACCTATACACACATTTATTTGTTAACAGCACTTACGTGCCCGGATTTCTGCATGATTCCCATCTAGCGTTTCTGAGTTTGTTTCCTGTCTTAGTCAGGGCTCTGCAAGGCCAGCTGTCCTCGAGGCTGCGAGCGGTTTGGTGCTGCTCTGCTAGTGCTGGTGATGCTGAGGTCGGGGGCAGATTGCCGGCTGGAGGCTGGGGGTGACGTCAGCGCCTACCTTGCTGGGAGAGTTAATCTCCCGCTGGAGAGAGACTAATAATCTCCTGGCTGGGGAGACTGGCGTGTGAAGGATCGCATGTTGTACATTCCTCTTCTGGGGCTCTAAAGCAATCAGCAGAGTCGGTGCGTTTCTAAAGCTCTATTGACAAACACGTGTGCTTGTTAGACAGAGGTCATTTCTTCTTGGGGTGGAGGTGCATAGGCGCAGGAAAGAAAATTAACTTTTTAAAGGTGTGCATGTATGAAACGAGACCGAGCAGAATAACAAAACCAGGTTAGGGAGGTCCAGTATGTGAAACGAGCATGTAATTAATGGCACTGTAAGATAAACTATCTCTTTGTGGACATAAAAAAAACCCCAGAAACTAGATTTCAGCTGGGATCAAACTGGTTTCTTTAGCAAAACACAGCCCATCACACCGTGATGCTGTGCAAGCAAAGGTAGCCATCAGCCCCGACGCTGCTCTGATGGATTGACAGGAAGGGTCTCTGCTAACTTCCTTGGGAGTCAGTTCCAAGCGCCTGGGATAGCTGGTCACAGAAATTACATTGAGGACGAGGGGAAGGGAACAGGCCACAAGTTGCTCAGGCTTTTCTGTGATCTGGCACGTGGTGCTTTTTGCAGGCCTTGTGCCACCCAGCAAACTGACCTGCTGGGACAGAACAGTTATTCCTTACTGAAGGCTACAGCCTTTCCGTGGCAGCCACTCGTTCCTTGGCTTTCAACTTCGGAGCAACAAGATGGAGTTGGGAGTAATGCGGGCACAACCCGGACGCCAGAAATGTCAGGAAGCCCAACGCACGGATGCTTCAAAGACACTGACGTTACTCGGTGCTAGACTCCTTAATATGCTCTGTTATTAAGCTGTTATTAGCTCTGTCTTAACCGACCTTTCTAGTTTTAATGGTATGAACTGCTGAGAGTACCTATCTATAGCAACGCTAACCCTTCATTCGCAGGAGGGCAGGGGCAGACGGACCGACTCCGGGCAGGCGGTACGCTTTTTGTCTCGCCTTTCCTCCACGCCCGCCGCGGTTCTGGGAGCAGCTCGGCCTCGACAGCGGCGGCAGCAAGCTGTGCCTTACCCCCTCGACAGCGGCGGTAGCAGGCTGTGCCTACCCGGAGTTTGCGTAACTGCCTTTCACCGCGCCCCCGCCGGCGCTGCCCGGGTGCCGGTGCCGGTGCCGGTGCCGGCGCCGGTGCCGGCACCTGGGGCGGCGCGGAGGGCCCGCGCCCGCGGAGGGCGGCTGCCCGGGAGGCGCTGCGCCCCGAGGCAGCGGTGAGGGGCGCGCCGCGCCGCCGGCTCTGCCTGCGCTCCCGGCACAGCCCCCGGGGAAGGGACTATCTCCGGATTTCCACCCCTGCGACAGGGGGAAGGCGAGCGGGAAGTGGTGCGTAGAGAGCCAGCCTGTGCGGGCTCGGACGTGAGAGAAAGACGCAGGCGCTTCTTCGCGGCAGCCCTTTCAAAAGTCCGTGTTAAATGTGACACCCCGGCGAAATGGCAGCAGGGGAAACTCCCCCTTACCCACCCCTCGTCCCCCCCCCCGCCCTTTTCCATGGAAACTCGTAAAAGGAGGAGGAGGAGGAGGAGAGTTTGCTACGGAAAAGTCTCACCTTGGTCTGAAACAGTTTCAGGCGGTTCTGCAGGATCGGAGCTGCCCGTCTCGGGGGAGGGGAGGAGGCAGGCAGGAAGGCAGGCAGGCTGGGAGGGAGGGAGGGAGATCTTTAGTTACCTATATATATTTATATATATAATTTTTTTTTCCGCTTGATCTTATTTTATTCCAGCAGCACGTATCTCCACCCCTCCTCCCTCCTCCCCCTTCCCTCCCTCCCTCCCTCCCTCTCCAGGTTGATCGGCTGAAATGAGGCTTTGCGCGCCGATCCCTTCTCGGGCTTTAAAACAAAACCCGGCCCCGCGCAGCCGGCAGCGGCTCGGGGCGCCTCGGCGCTGAAGCGCGGCGGGGCGAAGCAGGATACCGCGGAGCGGGGCGGCGGCTCCCGCGGAAACTTCGCTTGGAAAATAAACCTCCACCACTTTCCTGGAGATCCACGTGAGAACAGGAAAGCCCGACTGCAGGATCTCAGCGCTGCTGCTGCCTGCTGCAATTTTACTTTTTGTTTGCCTTGATTAATTTTTTTTTTCTGTTTGTTTGTGCTTACTTTCATTTTGGAACCGGTTCGCAGCTGCTTGGCTGAACTTCTGGAGACCAATGGACCTTTTATATTGCCTTCCTCTGTTTTAAACAAACTATGGACGCTTAAACTTTTCTCTTTCCCCCTCCCCCTCGCTCCTTAACCCCCACCCGTCAGCTCACGGGGCTAACACTGCAAAG
Organism: Haliaeetus albicilla; assembly: GCF_947461875.1. Taxonomy (NCBI): domain Eukaryota; kingdom Metazoa; phylum Chordata; class Aves; order Accipitriformes; family Accipitridae; genus Haliaeetus; species Haliaeetus albicilla. The sequence continues at coordinate 41,104,446 of NC_091483.1, forward strand.
CAGCCGCAGCAGAGGGAGAAATACAGAGTCACTGATTTATTTTCCCGTCTCCTAAATTGCAGTTAATTCTTCTCACCGTCCTCCTCATCACCCATTCTCTCGAGCTTTTCTGGCTGCCGGGTGCCGATCCGTGCATTGTTTTATCTGATCTCGATTCTTTTGTTGTTGTTGTTTAAATGCCATGCACTGCTTATCTAGAGAGAAAGCTATATGGAGATAGAGGCATATAGTGAATGCGCGTGTGTTTCCATAAGACTATCAAGGGAGCAGATCAGAAGCAGCCCGGATCCTGACCCTGACTGTATGAATAAGTAAGCAGGATGCTGACGACTGTGTGTTAGTTGCCTGTAAGGTTTTCGTAAGTTAAAGGGGGACGGAGGAGGGGGGGGGGACAGACCAGAGACAGAGCTTAGAGTAAGTGTTTGTGCGGAGGGGGGGAAGCTCTGACACTTTGCTCCCTCCAGCGTAGCTGCTGCCTCCCATCACTAGGGCTCCGCGGCTTGCTCTGGTGCACCCCACCCCCCCGCTCCCTTTTCTTTCCTTCCTTCTTTCCCTCTTTCTTTCTCTTTTCCCTCTCTCCCCGTGGTAGTTTGCTGATGTGCAGCCCGGATCCATCTTCTGGCGGCAGCAGCAGCGGGACCGGGGTCGGCGGCGCGGCGGGCGGCGGGCGCGCAGCGGGGCGCGGGCCGGGCGCGGAGCGGGACGCGGGCAGCGGCCGCCACCGCCGCCTCCTCCTCCTCCTCCGCGGGAAGTTTGGCTGGCGTTTGACAGAGGCGAGGGGACGCCCTGACAGACAGGATCTCCCGGCCTGAGTCCACCCCCTGCGCCCACCCACACACCCAGCGACTTCTCCCCGGCGAGGTGGCGGGCTGGGGGCAGGAGGGGCAGCGGCGCTCATGCTCCTCACGCGGTGTTGCACCCCTCTGACTGGGGCTACCTAGGGAGCACCGTCCCTCGGAAGAGCCTCCAGGTGGAGAAGGAAAAAAAAAACCCAACCCCCAAACCAACAAAAACCAACCCCCAAGCCCCCCCAAACCTGTGGTTCCTCCATCCCTTACCCTCCCTCCCCAAGCCGGCGTGGACAGCTGAACCGGCCGCCTAATTCATCTGCTCCCTGCCCACCACCTCTCTGCCCGAGGGAGGATGAAAATGCTTTGCTGGAGGATGGCACTGTGGCTGGCCGGGTGGACTGTCTGTGGGAAGCCTTCCTCCTGCTCTGGCCTTGACTATGACTACACTTACGATTTCACTGAAGAGGATAAAGCTGAGGCGATAGATTATAAGGATCCTTGCAAAGCCGGTAAGTGACTTCCCCGTCTAACGCAGCCCCCCACCCCCTCCCCAGATGGTGACTTTGTCTCGGCCGTATTTACGGCGGGGTGCGTGAGGGGAGCAGTCCCGGGCTCACCTGCTCCCTCCCCGGGCAGCAGCGCCCGGCGGAGCCGGAGCCCTCTGCGCCCGGCTCCCTCACCTGGGGAAGGCACCCGCGGTCCGCCTGGCCGGGACGGCTTCCCGAGCGCCTCCGGCGTAGGTGGGAGAGGGGCGCGGCGGCGGGCCGGGCCGGGCCGGGCAGGGCCGGGCCGGGCTGGGCTGGACCGGCCGCCTCGCTCCGCTCCGCTCCGCGGCGGCGGCGCGCCGGACCGGCTCCCCGCGGCCGGCACGCCGCCGCCGGGGCCGCGGAAGTTGCAGAGGGCATTTCGGCGGGGCTCAGGGCTTTCGAGGCGGGACCGTGCCCCGCGGCACCAGCCGGGAGCGCGGAGCGGCCGGGCCGGGCCCGGCGCCGGAGGGCGGCGGCGGCTCCTGGCGGGGCCCTGCCCGCCCCCGCGGCGGGAGCGGGTGCCGCCTCCCGCGGGCTCCCTCTCGCCGTCCTCCATCTCAACCTGCCGCCCCCGGCCGGGCACCCCCTCGGATGGGGCCGACCGGGGCGGACCCGGGGCGGGCCCTGGTCGCCGGCCGCCCTATGAATATGTATGCGATAAGTGCGCGGGCCGAGCGGGGGAGGGGGGCGAGGCGCGGGGGGCTAACTAGCTGCTGGGCTTTCAGCCCTGCGAGCCCACGCGTGCCTATCTCATAAGCCGGCTAGTTGGTGGTGCGGTTGGGTCTCCCGCGGCGTGTGCCGTGGGGCCGCTGCCGTGCCCCCCGCCCGCTCGGTGCCTGACCGAGCCCGTTCCGAAAGCTGCGTGGGAAGAGTTGAGTTATTCGCAGGGCGAGTGAGGGCTTTTCTAGAACGTTTATCTTAACTGATTTAGGACTTCAGCCTCCTTAATGCCAGGTACAATTCTTCATCCATTAAAGTTATCAGCAACCAGAACTGACCTCAGGAACCGGGTTCACTGATATTTCAGTAGACAAGTGTATCTCGATGATGCCCCCCCCCCAAGCGTTACGAACAACAGTGGTGGTCCATTCTCAACAGCTCTATTGTTAAATAAGCGCTCAAGTTTTCCAGCAGCCTCTTTTGCATTAATTAGTTATTTTATATTCTGAAAACTAGTTCAGCCAAAGGTTGTGTTCGCTATGTCTGTGTGGTTTTGTTTAATTTATTGAGGAGAATGCGGTGAACGTATATGCCAAATATGCAGACACTATGTTTTTCTAATCACAAAAATATTTTGTTCCTAAGTGTGAATCGTTAGGTCTTACTTGCTTACAACTGAGGAATGCTCAAGTTCAAAAAGAGCAGAAACAACTGCAAACAAAATGTTACTTCTTCCCAATTAGCACTCACAAATATATATCTAAGTAACTGGCCATCATTAACTCGAATGCTTTTCTTCTGGTCCGTAATTCTTTAGGAACATTCATGTGCATCCTTTCATATAATGAGAAACGTGTATTTACTCTGTTTGCTGCGGGATTTTTTTAGTACTTCTTGTTTCATAGTGGGAATAATTAAAAATTATAATTCATGATGCTAAGTGTTTTAAGGTCATGCATGAGAGAAAGACAACAGTAAAAGACTGTGCGATATGATCAGCGTTGACAATTCTCCGCCATCGTTTTGTTTTGTTTGGAGAAAGAAACATTTGTTTGGAAAGTTTGGCCCGTTGAAATGTTTTATAGAAGTTCTTGCTGCTGCTGCTTCTTCCCAAGGCACTTAGATGCTACTGTGATGAGAGACAAGTAGATGCATGAAGAGTTACTTGTGTGTAGTTCCCGTTAGTCTTAAAAGCAATCACTTTGAGGTTTTCTCTTCAGCAAATAGCCCACTCACTTTTTTTTTTAGCGTATAGTAGTTCTTCAGAAATGAAAATGTATGTCACTGCTGCACACTGGGTTTGTACCACGTACCAATGATTTCTAACAAAAATTAGAAGTTCTATATGTTAATGAAACTGATCCTCCAACAGTATTTCCCAGTTAATTTTCCTGCTAAACCTTCCCTAAAGGCTCTATTAATCTTAGCCAGTGAATTACTGATACCTGATCAAAGGTGATGGGCGTAATGGGTGCTCAGCCTCTTTTAAGAGCATAAGCCAAATGTGTGTTCTCCCTAGGTCAGGTCTTACCATCTGGGGTGGATTTTGGACTCCCATGAGTAATTTTACCAATATCTGCCATTAGGATGGTTTCCACAGTGAGGCCCTAAAGAAGGACAAAGCTGGGCTTCACACTCAGGGGTGTGAGTTGTTCACACTCAAATTTGTGTGGTCGCTCTATGCGCGAGATAACAGGATAAAACGAGATAATCCTTGCTGAAGATTGTGTTCAGTGTGTGCAAACTTTGTATCTTAGATATAATTAACACCTGCTTTTACTGCATCTCGAGGGCCTACAGCTGAAGCTGTAAAAGTGCTCTTTTTTTTAACTCTTCAGGCTGGTAACAGTTAGGTCCCAGATATAAGTGAATTTCTGCAACTCAGCCAGATAGGGGAATGCCCAAAGTCAGTTAGGGTTTTACCTAGTGACATACTTCAAAAACTCTTGTGAGCTCCATGCAGATTTTACAGGTGTGCTAGAATAATTTGTCCTACCACAATTTGTGAGCAAATAAAATGCTTTGAAACCAACCACAACTAAGATGCCCCAAATATGCTGATGCAAGGTGGATTCACCTGTATTTTAAAAGTTGTTTGCATTCTGTTTTTCTTCAGGGAGTAGTGTTCGCTGCTTAGTTTTAATTCCATAGACCACATGAAAAAACCCTTTGTGATCTTGTGACAGAAAGCACAGTACACAAGGCCTCAGATCTATAGTTAGATATAGTTACAATTCTATATAGATAACTCTTTATAGATAAAGTCCTAACTCTGTTGAATCAATCTTCTTTTAGTAGGTCCCTTTTTCCCTGTTTTTCCCTTTTGTGGAAGAGCTGGAGAAATTTACCAGAAACAGAAAGCGACAGCCCCTGAGGTGTTATTCATAGGTATTCTGTGGGATTATTTATGGGTATTCTGTGTGTATTTTAACATTTTCATAAGGAAGGCATCAATTTAGTGAGTGTGGGCTGGACCGGCCGCCTCGCTCCGCTCCGCGGCCCCGGCAGGAATCACCCTGTTCCTCTGACTTGAAGTTCCCAGAAGCAGTGTAGTGCAGGATGCTATAGAGGCTGAAAAGTACATTTTCTTACAGTGTTTCCAGCTTTGTGAAAAATCTACAGGTAACAGCAGTCTGACAGATGCATAGTAGGGTTAGGAAATGTTTCTGGAAATGACGTTCCCAATGGCATCTAAAACAGCAGCTGTTTTATGCAACAGCCCCAAAGTTCAGTCTTGGCAGTGAAGCCAGCACCTTGAGAGCCCTGGAGTAAGGGCTCCAGGGAAGAGAAAAGCCTGGAGAAGTGTTGTGACGGTGTTGAGGAGACGAGTGTTGGTAAGGAAGCTATTGACATTGTGCAGAAGAACTTGATGAGCTGCGTGGTTTCCTGTGTGTTTGTCTGCAGACCTTTAACCTATGTACGAATTTTGGGTCATGCTACTTCTCCTTGTAACAAGTATCCTGGCATGCCGTAACAGCGGGATGTGATGTAACACAGTTTCTGTGCTTCTGATGTCTCAGATATTTCCTCGTGCTTCGCTGCAGGATATTGCCCGCAGTGTTTACCATTGTGAAGTTCAAGTGTAAGGTGTTCATCTTCAGGGTCTAAGTTGCCAGAAGATGTGAAACTGGGAATGCCATACTCATTGCAATGTCAGGCTTTAAAGAATCTAAGAAAATAGATCATGATTTCTATAAATCAGGTATTACTCCAAAAAATAAAATGCTTAGTTAGATTTAAATGGACACTGTCAAGCTTTTCAGATCGTAGCGTGCATCTACATTTATCTGTGGATTCCCAAAGATTTTTTTTTTTCCCATTGTTGCCACAGCTTATAATGTATTAAGGATATCTGTTGAGAAACATACAGAGTGGGATGCGTAGGAAAAGCATTTCCCATTCTGTAATACTTGGTCATAGTCTGCACTTAGTTGACATTAAAGGTTTTTTTGAAGGCTTTTGTTTTGTTTCCTTAAAACAAACAAACAAAAAAGACACACACATACATGCTGGTGTGATCTTCCAATTCAACACTGTGAACTATAGAAGATTAGGCAACAAGTCTTAGTTTTGTTACATATCCACATCACTGAGAACTGTTTCAGCCTCTGGGCAGCTGGCTGTCCTCAGATAAATCTCTTCTAGCATTTCTTCTGTGAGGTATTTCACTTCCTAAAAAAAAATGCTAAAGGTTTGGGGAATAGGCTCTAAGCTGAATTCCGTCTTGCACTGGAGAAACTTTTCCCAAGGGAGACTTCTCCCAAGGAACACTTCATTGAAACTTTTATATTCTCACTGTAGTTAGTTTGGATTTTTTTTTTTTTTTTTTACACAAAACACTTAATTGGGATTTTTTTTTTCTTTCAAATTATGCACGAGTTGTTTGCCTTGGAACAGAAGCTTTTTATTTTTTTCCCAGTAAAGCTATATACAAATGTAAAAGAAAAAATAAATAAAGACAAACAATTAGATTTACAGCTTCATCACTTGGGAGTTGGTTAGCATGCTGTTGTTTGTCTAAGAACAAATTCTGTATGTATGTGTGCCTGCTTGAGAATAAGAGAAAAGTAAGAAATCCTCTCCTCATTGTGTCCATTTCTCACTCCTGTGAGAATCTAAGGAACACATTTGGTTTCTTTGCACCTTTATAAATAATAATAAGAAAAGTTTGGTTTGTCCGTAACAGAGATATTAGTATTTCTCACCTCACTCAGGTGTGAAACCTGGTTATGTATTTTATTTGTAAAGTATCTGAACATGAAAAGTTGATGGTAAACATTAAGTATAATTATTATACGGTGTCGTCTGTAACTGCAGTCTAACTTTTGTTTGTTGATGTTATAGCAGCAGCCTTCTATACTGCTAGGTTGGGTTTTTTTAGTTTGTGTCTTGTATTCCAGGACATGTGTTTTCAGCTGTAAGCATGCTAATTGTGCAGTCTGGTAACAAGAACATTCTTAAAACCTCTGATTATACATTTTGAATTTGTTGCATGATTTAGATAACTGAGATCTTTCATCTTTATATTTCAGTCATGCAGTAAATTCTGAAAGGTATATTGTGCAGTTTGTACTAATATAGAGGTTGTACTGCTAATATCACTTGCCAGATTGACAGAACTGTGACTATTCATGTAGTAAATGCATAGTGTAGGCAGCTGAAACAGAAACAAGCTTTTCTGAATAGTCGGTCCCAAATGGCCTCCATCCTGCTGTGGATAACCTTATAGGGTAAATCAGACTACTGAAAAATTTAATTTTTCAGTCATATTTCTTTTTTCAGAATTCTCCACCATTATTTATCTGTGATGCCCTTTAATGTCGTATCTCAACAACTTTGAAAGAAGTTTGTGTGAACATAAAGTTCTCTTTCTCCTTGGCTTCACTGAGATTAATTCAATAGTGAAAGTCTGGGAAAACAGTATTAAATGAATATATTTGACGTTCTAACTTTGTGAATATCCTTCCATACCAAAGGCTCAGTTTCATGTCCAGACCACTTTCCATAGGGATCTGTTTCTGAATATATTTCCGGTGTGTCGAACAAGTGACCTGCAGGAGCAGTATTACATCACTGCAAAACAAGCCTAATTGACAAATCTAATTGAGCTTGGAATCAGGTCCCCCAGGCAAGCTCAGAAACATTCACCACACCTGGATGTCTGCCTTATGTCATTCTTATTTCCCCTCTGGAAAACAAGGTTGATAGGCTTATGACATAATTCCATTCACTCCTTTTTGGAGAGAAACGGTCATGTCTGTGGTGCATGGTATTGACAGAAGGGCTGTAAAATGGAAGAGTCAACTTCTGGTTTTCACAGGCACAGTGGACCTTGTAGAGGAAAACAGACCTTTTTTTTTTGTTGTTGTTTTTCCCTTCTTGGATGCATTACAGTACTCTAAATTTTATAACAGTGAATAAACTAAACAAGGGGAGAAATCTCCGTTCTTTGTTTAGACAATGTGTGTTTTATCCTTAAACTGAAATAGGTTTTCACGGTCTGGCTTTAGACTCATGAAAAATGTTTGGTTATACAACTTTTTTTTTTTTTTTTTTAAATATATATGAAGGAAAGATGATTCTAAGAGTATTCTAGAGCAAAACTAAGCTTTGGGCTTTCAAAGCTTTCAGTAGGATGGACAGTCTTTCATAGTGTTTTTCTGACTTTTCTCAGCCTCCTCAAGGTCTCTCTCATCTACTTTGTTCCAGTTATTATTGAATGCAGTTCATTGCTCCCATTCTTGACCACAAACAACCTCTCTCCACCTCCCTACTACATCCCTTCAGAGATATAGCAACTGAAAGTGTGCCTAGAGAAGTCTTTGGGTATTTTTAGTTCTCTCTTCTCAGGATATTTTTCTTGGCTAAGAGAGCTGATGGCTAATCTGTTAATGTGTTTTAATGCATGTTCGTTCTTTGTGTCTGCTGCTCATCCTCTACTTCTTTCCCTGTCACCTCTTTCATTGTTCCTATGACAAGTTTCCTTGCTTCTGGATTCCCTGTCCCCACTGAGTGTATTTTCTACTTGCTTTTCAGCTTTTCCCTGTGCTGCCTGGCCAGTCACCTAGCCCTCTGCTGTTTTTTTCCCTTGACATATTCTTCTCTTGCTCACAATTAGCAGTTATTATTACCTCCAAATATAACTTCTAGCTCATCATCAGGCTTTTTGTAAGATTGTCCTCTACTGCTTTGATAATTCTGTAGCAAAGAAACTGGGCACCTATGCTCACAGCTGGAAACGAGGAGGAGGAGAAGGACGAGTGGGCTGTGCATGACCAGCACGTTCTCAGAGGCCTTGCACTGGAGTGCTGCCAGTGGGGCAGCCAGTGGGCTGCAGTGATTTGTTAAACACTGCACATCAAACCTTGAAATATCCAGCTATAAACACTTACACAGAACACATACGTGAACCTTCTGTCTCTGTTGGACTCAAGTACCTAAATATCAAGATCTGATGTGAAGACTGTCCTTGCTGAACAATAGAAGTAAGGGTACTAGAAGTACTTGAAGTGTAAAACTTGTATACGTTGTAACGCACCAGTAGAGGTTGAGCTGTGGAGTGGGAAGGTGGAGGCTGTGCCATGGACATATGTAGAGTGTCTGTGTGTGACCCTGAACAGGTGTGTAACCCATGTGAGTGGTTGCTCTCGCAGACTACTTTGGAGGCATATGGATGCTCTCAGATGACTTTTATTGGGATTTTTGCCTGAGTAATGATCTGCAAGTGCAAATCTTGAGTGACTATAAATCTGTGGGCATCAAACGTTTGAGAATATTTGAGCACAATCAGATAGCTCTTACAGAACAATAATGTGCCAAAATGTAGGTTTGTGGGTTTTCCCTTCAATATTTAAAAACAGAGATTGTCAAGATCAAAACACCAAAAAATCAATTATTTTCTAAAATAACTCCTAATTTTTTTCTTGAGGTGTGTGAAATATGATGCCTAATAGGATATGCAGTATGTATTTAACCAGCTTCTTTGCTATATATACTTTATTGAGATAGTCTGTCAATAATTGACTAGGAATTGATTTTGAAGGTTTTTTTTTCATATTGATGGTTATAAATTGCATTTGCAGAACAATATGCCTGGTCTGAGGTATTCTTTTAGTAATTTAAAACACATGAACATTCTTAGCAATGATTTCTGTTACATGAAACGCTTAAAATTATAATTTTGCTTAATTTTTGTGTAAATTACATGGGAGTTTTAATTTTAAAATGGCCATAAATCATGCTTTAAAAGTTGGTGCTGCCCAGCAAAATAAGTGACTGCCAGTTAATGGCACGCCTTAATCAGGATTCAAACTTTCAGAGGTTCTGGGTTGGTATTCTCGTATGTCACTGACAAAATATCAAATTTTTAATATTATATTAAGGAATAGTAAGTATTGGAACTCTATTCCTTCAGGAAATAATCAACAAAATCAGGACACAAAAATGCAAATGAAATATCTTTATTTTAAAACTTATTTTCAGTGCATTTAAATCTGAATTTAGAGATTATCAGTCTTGCTGTCCTGATGATTTTCATCCATTTCCTACAAAAACTGAATGACACAGATACAGTGCTGCATTTGTAAGGTGCCAGTACCTCTCCAGCCGCATTGTGGTCCTTGGATATTGTAAACTGTATGGTGGAGTTTAAATACCAGCTCTTGGAAGAAGTGAGGGGGCATGGACATCAGCTGAGAGGGATGTATTTAAAGAGCTGTGCAGATGGGTTACATTATTCTCATGCTGGTAGCAGCAGTTAAACATATTCCTAGTAATAACTCAAATTGTTATTAAACAAAAATGAATCCATTTTTTTGGTGTCTGACTTAATAGGAGCTGGTTAGGTACATTTTTGCAGTCGTAGGTACTGTATCACTAAAGACCTTCAACATTGTTCAACTTCCCCAATAAAGTAGAAAGGATAGGGCATAACAATTCTAGAAAGAGTGGCCAAGAGGCAGAGCTTCTCTATATTTCCAGATGATGTACTCAGATAAGTAAAGAAAATAATTTCAGATGGTTGTTATATAATATCAAGATTTATTTAAACAGTTTACTTGCACAGCCAATTATATTTGCTTTCATGAAGAGTAGTTTTAGAACAACTCTGCGGGTGTGAGAACATGACGATGAACTGCCCAATTTCTCCATCTGGTAAAATGTCCTTATATTTATAACAAATTTGCATACATCTTCATTTTTACTTGTACTCGCTTTTTTTCCCCTTACTCAACATTACTCTTACAGTTGTGCTCTTACTTCAGTTTTATTTGCAGGTGGGTTAAACACCACTACTTGACAACTGTTTCCATACTTATAATTATCTGTTTCATCCCTTATAAAGGTGTACATGCATATCGGCAAATTGATAAATTAGGTATTTTCTGTTCAGGCAATCCACTTAGCCCTTTTCTGACTAAGAACATGCAAAACTGCCAGCATCATGATGAAGGCATGTTACTCATCTTCCATTTTAGTACCAGGATCTTTGATCTGTCCATCAGCCCATCCTTTTGTCATCATATAAACTGCTCTGTCTTTGACTATGCAGCTATTCAAGATGATTGATTGAGGACTAAATACTGGAATACTTATTCTGGTGTTACTGATGTGCTGTAATGGCATCATGTTCATAAAACTAATATAGATTAATCTTTCATGCCTGGAAAAGAAATTGCCAAAAAACCCCCCACAAACCCACAACAAACCCTCAGACAAAAAACCAATAATCAAACCTATAAATAGCCAAGGAACCAGATTCATGTGGATAAGTGTTTTATTCCACAAAGGTTAGATTATTGGAAAAACTGTTTAATGAAAACCGAGTAAAAAGATGTTTAGAAAACAGAAAATGAAAGAGAAGGGACATGGTAAACATGTACTATTTAAGAAATTATACAAGAAGATAAAAAAGAAGCTTTTTGTTTCTACTCCTGTTAGTCTGTTAAATCCTGAAGTGGCAAATTGAGAACTGAGACAAGGAGATATGTGGGGTTTTTATACACTTTTTTTAGATTGAAGTCTGCTGAAGGATCCCACTGGGGCAGTATTCGGTTATATGATATGACATTTACATAGATAACAGGGGTATTTGGAGCCCTGATAATTAATAATGATAACATTTTGAAGTGGATATTATACCTCAGGCTTCAGAGTTCAAGCCAGTCTTTAGTAGCTGGAAACCAGGATGAACCCTAATGTGTGGCAAGATTATCCTCGTCTACCTACTATAGATTCTTGTTTCTTTCTGTGAAGCAGCTGGTGGTGACTGCTGTCAGAGACAGGACCTTGGATATGATCCAGTGTTGCAGTTCCTTTGTTCTTCAGCCCTCCCTAAATGCTATTTCAAAAACTCATGTCTTGTAGCATGCCTGAAAGATAAATGCAATTTGGCTATTTTGGGAAGTGAATGAATTTCAAAGCTCAGTATGATTGTAAATGCATTGACCAACTGTATTAGATGAAAACGAATGCAGGCAAGCACGCAAGAAGAAAAGTACTTTTACCTGATGTATATAGATTCTCATGATGCATCCAGTGGAGCACTTGTATACATGCTTATCTTTAAACACACGTATGCAAATGCTCACCTGACTACCTAAGGAAGTATTATTGAAGCATAGATGTCTGTAGAAGTATCTATACAGGATCTTTAAAGTTGTGTGTACAGATCATGTGGGTGTCTGTCGTCTTTTTTTTTTTTTTTTCCTACACTGGGAAACGCCACGTTAATCTGTGTGTTAAACCTGATCTAGAGGCTATTGAACTCAGTGGGAATGTTTCCAGTTACTTTAGAGATAATATTTATAGGTGAATAAGTAATAAAGTGCAGAGCTGACTAATTTACTCCCATGTACTTGGGCTATGGCTTGCTTGTATTCATGTGCTCACATGTTTTGCAGGCACATTAATGAAGGCAGTTGGATTTTTGCCCCAGTTTCTGTAGTTGTCATCGCTAACACAAGAGTATCATGAAATCTTACATTCGGTGACCTTGTGATTGCAGGTTCTTTCTTGCTGGACTGGGGTGTGAAAAAAAAATCCAGCAGCTTGCAAGAGCATCTGATGTTTTTTGGTTTTTTGGTTTTTTTTTTTTTTTCCCCTCATAAGAAGCCTCAGGATAAGACTGGATTTAGATTACTGCAATAATTTCTCAGCCTTTAGAGATAGGTTTCTTCTTGTCATAGCTGAATACTTTATTAATTGTTCAATCTGATGAATGGCTAAAGATGCTGACGAACATGATGGTTGCAGTTGCATATACAGTTCCTTATCTGTGTAATTTCAAGAAATGTAAAGTCAAAGGTAATAAGCCATTTGTTACAAAATACAGCAGTGAAACTGGTGTCAATGTTGTTTGTAGTAATATCAGGAAAATCATGTACCATCAGCTAAAGTTTGACAAGCACTGAAAGTCTCTCCAGTAATTTACAATATCCAAAAATTAAAACATTTCCTATCCCAGAGGCTGCTAGAAGCTAAAGAGATCTTGGAAAACTAGGAGGAACAGGTGTACTGATATCCCCATTTATTTAATAAGTTGAAGAATTAGTTAAATGCTAAAACAAAAACTGAGCCAAAAGCGTATTTTTTTTTTCCCCCAAAGCTGTGTGTAATTTGAACGGATTGCAAAAACCCTAGATTGCAATATAGACCTAAGTATCCTTATGACACAGTATAATTCAGTGCAAATCTTGCATTTAACCACATAGTTTGTTACTTTCGTGTTTCACAAACTTTTGTTTTCTTTCTGATGTTGCTTCTTCAGTGTGTCAAACTTTAATCATAGCCTGAGTGAGAACTGCAAATAATAAATGAGTCTAGATTTGACTGAGGATTCCTGTTTGAAGAAAGTCCTTTACTTGGCTTTAGTTACGGAGTTTTCTGGAGTTATTTGGCAGGGGAAGGAAGGAATAAAATCTTTGCCCGTCATGAAAAGATTCTCCTTTTACAGTTTGGAGATCCTTTCATCCCTGAATTGAAGGAGCAGTGGAGAGTTGAGAGTGTAGGAAAGGGGTTTCCTTTTTTTTTCAGTCCTTTATCTGCATTCTTGAAGATGAAGCCCTTTCACACATGAAGTACAGGTGAAAATACAGAAACCCAGTTCAGGTCTTGTGCCTGTTTTCATTCATAATAACTTTACATTGGAAGAAGCTGAATTAAGTATAAATTGTAGCACTGATGGATCACAGTCTGTGTCTACAGAAGTGAAACTTGGGTAAAGAGAATTTAAAACATAGCCTCCCTTTTGCATTATGAAAGAGAGCCAAATACAGAGATGCCTCCTTGATCAGTAACTGTGTTTATGGAGATATGCAGATCTTAAGGGGGCTAAAACTAAAATGTTAGAGAGAAATGTAAGCTATTATATGGTGATTTAATTCAACAATGTGTAGAGCCAGCTAAAGTCATGACAATTTTTTTCAACTTGGCCAAAATTAATTTTTCTTGGTATTTTTTAGATTTTTAAAAAAGCATCTGTTAGATTTATTTGGAGTATGGTACAGCATTGCATCACATATAATGTATTTTTGCTGATTCATTGATCTAGTCATTCTAGGCCCAAGGTTGTATGGGAAGTCAAAGGTTTCCTGAATTATTCAGAAAGACTTGATTATAAATGTAACCCTTTTGTTTGCCTTTCATAATAATGAACAAGCTCAGACTAAAGAGCAGCCCTAAGGAAAAAAATCAACAAAAAATAACATAAATAGTAGTAGTCAGTTCTAACTACATAATTCTATAGATGAAGAAAAATTATTTGATCCTTGGTTTCTGCTCACATACTCTGGCTTGGCTTCATTGACCTAAAATGTCTTAGATCTTATCAGTGGAGAATTTCTCTCTCCTCTGCTTCCAACAAGCAGATGTCATAGCACGGAAATCAGCAAAGATCTAGATTAGATTTTGAATCCACTTGCATGTGCTAAAGAAACAATTTAACATCCCCATTTTTACATGCTAATCAATTCTGATTCCTCTTAGTTCTTTATGACTGTTCTGGCATCAAGATAAACCCTTTCTACAGCTGGCTGTCCGCTGGAAAGGAGCACCCACAAGACTTGCTCCTGCGCTGACAGAGCTGCAGGGACTCCTAGCTCCCCAGGGCACTGCCAAACACACGCCGCACCTCTCCTTCCTCTCCTCTTCATAATCAGTTTTGGATTTAGTTTTCCCTCCTGTTTTGGTGTCTGAAGAGTCACAGGTATCTGTGTTTAACGTTGCATAGGTGCTTAGAGAAGTGGTAGGGAATAAACCAACATCAGAAAGTGCTGCATGGGTTATCTGCTGGGGAAGCCAGGTAGCCAGGTAAAAACTGAGAAGCAAACGAGAGGTGAATTATCCTGTGCTGAGACCTCTGCAGCTGTAGATAGGCGATTTCCAGCAGAAACTTCTGTAAGCGCATTTTGACTGCAGATCAAACCGCTCTCTGTATTCAGCTGCTGCTAAGCTAGTAACTTTTAATTAAAACAATGATACACACATTAAAATTCCTAGTGGTATTTTGTTCCAACATGTCATTCAGTTAAATATGGATGAATTGCTTTCGCACAGATCTTTCGGTTTTGCTTTCGCACGCTGCTGTGGATGGATTGTTCAGTGGCTCTTCAACCTAGTAAAATGCCATGGCTTTTAAAGATTGTGTGCCTGAAAGCTTGTTAGACTTTTTCTTTCTGTAAGATTGGTCTAAGAAAAGATAGTTACTTTCCTTGCAAACTTTGAATTTCATCTCTTTGGACCATCATAGCTACAGTAACACTGCATCGTATCCTGCCATGGGATACAGCAGATCCTGGAGGTGGGATGTGGAAGAGCCTGCACTGATGTGTTGCGGGCCCTGGGTTGTGTTAGGTGGACTCTGCAGTAGGGAGCCATGCCCAGGGCAGGGACCCACAGCAGCCAATGAAGGTATTCTTTTTTTCACTTTATGACAAAGTAGTGTGTTCATTTTTTATCTGATTTGTGTGTCCTGGCATGTGTATACAGGAATATTAAGCAATGTAAGGAATATTATGCTTGTGTGCTGTAACTTATGAGGCTGAATTCTTCACCCAGACTGCAGTTCCTCTCTGGATCTCTTGTTACTTCTAATGAGATGAATGGCATGGTGACATTCACCTTAATGAGGTCAGAATGTGAACCTGAGGAAAAATTACATTTAGGGCCACTTCACTGAGACTTACTGGAGGTATGTTTTTTCAACAGTCCATTACAATGGAGGCAAGAGGTAACCAGATAATTGGGGTATAATTTGCTTTTTGGTGTTTTGTGATGTTTTAAAATATATATATGTAGACATTGCAATGAAAGGATCTTTCTGAAGTGGCATTTACACTAGCCTAATTTTCAAGCGTCAATAGCTGGTTTAAAAAAAACCAATTAGCTGCTGTTCATACACAGTACAGAAGCAGATAATCCATACAGTTTAACTGGGCCCCTTGAATTGGATGGAAAGCAAAACTTTTTTAAAAAGCTTTTGTTGTTCCTCCTCTACAGTGGGAAATTATATAGAGAGAAGATGTTGTAGCAAGGGCAAGCATAGAGGAACTGTTCTGCGCTGTGAGCCAAAGGACATCATTAGGAACACTCCTATTATCTGGAAGCTTGACTTCCTGTCTCAGTTTCCTCGTGGGTCTCAATGAATGGCAGAAGAAATGGAACACTTTCCTGCTTGGCCAAAAACTCTCGCTAAATGACTCCTTTGGCTGCGCGCCACGCCATGCTCGGGAATAAATCCTGCAGCTCCCCCCGGAGTCTGGAGGGTACTTGCTGCAGTTCCTTGGGGCCAGTGGAGTGAATTTTAGAAAGCCTGTTGTAGCAAGACAGACCCAACGTTCCCATGAATGCCGTAATGCTTTAGGTGTCCTTTTGTACATTTTGAGAATTTTTTTTGTGATAGAGTGGTAGACGCATTGATGTTTGTTAATGTAAACTTCCATGAGAATTAAGGGATGTTAAAGAACTGAGGTATGTTAGGACTTTCGTATTGGGTAAATGACAGTATAGCATGCCTTACAAAAAGTACTAAAGATGTTTAAAATAAAAATACTTTTAGATATGCATTCAATAACTAATTTTCTGGTTTTTTTCCCCCGAAGCTTTACCACGTGAATTAGTATATGTACTGAAGTTCTAAATATAGTTTTATTGTAGAGTACAAAAATAGGGTAATAAAGATTTTAGTATGCCTCTTAAAGAATGAAACATAAGTTGTAGACATCTTATTAATTGCTGTTTCAGTAAATGGTGCATCTGTCATCTTCTATGTAGAGAAGAGGATATTTTTAATCATTTTTGTCTTTTTCATTTGTTGTCTTTGGTACGTTTTCTCTGACATGCATATTAAAACTCAAAACATTCAGAATCCTATCTTAGCTCTGATTTCAATTAAAGCCACAGCACCAAACTTTTGGTTCAATTGTTACTGTCAGTTCCTATACTTTCTATTTTAACTACATTTGGCATGTAAGAAACTCACAGCTGACTCAAAGGAAACTTGGCGAAATGTACACCATTTCCCAATAGCCTTTCTCTATAATAGAAGAGATACTGGGACAGCGTTTAATAATTTTTGGCTTGTTTTGTCATATGCATCCAGGAGGAAAAATATTCTTGATTCACTGGAGACGAGAAACGCTCACCATAGTTAGCATTCTGTATGTGTCATCTTTCAAAGGACTCATTCTCAAGCAGCTTTTCCAGCTGGAAATTTTGGGGATACATGGAAAAGAGTACAGAAAAGACTTAACAGCTTGTATTTTTTTTTTTCCTGCTAGTTTTTCTCATAGTTTTACTGTTTATACCTTGTTCAGACTTTCTGGAATTCTAACGTAAACTTAATTTGTGTGACTTTCACGGGGCACCATCAGAGGGGGTGATGTGAAATAGCATTTCTCCCGCTGGAAGGGTTGTCAGCTTTTTAGCCTGTGTGGATTCAGTTGTGCCATGCAGGCCTGATATTGAGGTCACTGCTGCTTTCAGGGAAGCAGGACTGCTGGGTTATGCCCATCTTGTCAACTGGTCCTTTGGTCTGTCTTCAGTCTCCTTTGTGAAGGCAGCTAAGCGCTTTCTGAGAGGAGCTCCCCTTGACTGCTAAGCAGTGCTCCCCGTGTTGATGCCTGTGCGTTTTGGGACTTGGCACTAGGGAGGCAGAGTGGATGGCATTTTCTGAGAGTTGGCTACAGGAGGAAGTTGGAGACTGCCATTTTTTATGGCAGTTTTTTGATATTAAGGTCCTGATTTTGAAAGTTGAGAGTTGGGGCATCTCATTTATTCCCATTGCTTCCCCCACCCCAGCAATGCCACTTTGCCCTTTCTGTTGCCCCTAAAGGTTGGTTCTCTCCAAGCCGTCCTTTTCCGTATTTCCTCCTGATTCAGAGGAAGAGGGAGAAGAGACTCCTGTGTATTCTACCTGCTGTGCCCAGGGGACACTGGTGAGATGCCAATGACTGTTCCTCATCCTTTGTGCACATGACACAAAATCTGAGATTTTTAACTAGCATACTGGAGAAATGTTGGTGTGTGCTGTTAATGTGGCTGTATTGTCAGTATCCACAGTTAAGAATGTTTGGTTATTTTAAAAATGTGTCGTATAGTTCCACATAATAATTGAAAAAAAATGCACTTCCTTTAGAAGACTTTTTTTGAGCTCCAAGGAGAGGGAACCCTAAATGGTGCACAGGACAGTGTGAATATATGTTTGCATATAACACAACTGTACGTGTATGGTTTTAAGAGTGTGTGTGAGTATGAGGTACACGGCAAATGAATTTTAAGGATACTTGTATCATTGGACAGAAAATTTGATCAGTAATTAAACATAACAGATTCAAATACACAAGTTCAATTTTCGTTTATCTTATAATCAATCACAACAAAATAATATTAAAAACTAGTATATGATTTAGTTAAAACTGCTGCTCAGGTAATAAAATTATGCTTTTGGTAATAGACATGGAAATATATTTATGCTAAATATGAAACAACTGATTGGATAGTGCACAAAATATTGCCTTGAAGTATACACAGTACACGTGTACAAAGTTAAAGTACTTATGTTATTCATGCTTTGCTTCTTATGGAAGCAAAACTAGCTGTTACAGGAAGAATCAAACTCAGCTTCATTATAAGGCCAGGCAATTTCTGTTGTCTTCAATTCAAATCTGCCCCTGGTTTTACCCAAAGGGCTAGGTTTGGTTAACAAGCGTAGTAGATTGTCAGTGGTTCTAATAATTTGTTGTGTAGTCAATTTTTTTCTTAAATGGTAACTGATAGAGAATTGTAAGTTTGATAATGTTTTCTTGTAGGAAGGACTATTTTGCTTCCATGTTGTAGGGTTCCCTGCCACCCCGCCCCCCCCCCCCCCCCGACTGTAGTTTTATTTACATGTAAGAGAGGCTAGTCTCACCACTTGTGATCTAAATGAATTCCTGTAGTTAAATGTAAATGTTCTTCCTGTAAGAAAAATACAGGCTAACAAATTCTGCTGTTGCATGAACAAGCAGGGCAAAATTGTTTCAACTATTTATGTTATTTTCATCCTGACTTTTGAAGCAAGGATTTGCGTCCATTATTAGGTGTTTAGCTTTCAGCCAGGTAAGCAATCTCTGGCCTATTATGTTTTACCAGTATTGCAGATCATCATATTATTTAGCTGTTTAATATCTGTATTCAATATGTCATATTTATCTTATGATACTATATCACATCTATAGTTTACCTTAAAGGCTTTTGCTTTCCTGAGTTTGTGGATTTTTTGGAGAAGTTGCTAATTCTCAGTGAAATAAAGCCTGCACAGAGTATCTTCATGTCAGTTTTCTTACATCCATGTAGGAAGAAGTAGGTCTTTAGTAGACACACAGTCCTGCAAGTTTGTGAGAGGGAGTAGTGCATCTGTATGTAGACTGGTCTATGGATTGATTGATTTTGATTTTTTGGAATATAGCTAGTAATAAAATGTGATATTTGTTGATGCATCCAGTAACATGTCTGTGAGGAAAGCTTGTCAGTGCATCACAAGCTTGTAGAAGCGTAATTGAGATAAAAATATTCCTAAGGAGGACTGCCTGAGGGAGATTGTTGAAGTTTGCCCTCACTGGAGCTGTCAAGTTTCTGTTCAACAGAGAAGTTAACAGAGTAGTAAGAAACTGGGTATTTCTAAAATTATTATTCTAGTTGTTGCTTACATAAATGACATTGCATTTTAATTCTTATGTGTATAGGTAGCTGTGGCAGTTTGAAATTTTTTTTAGATCATCAGCTTAGACTTAGGATACGTATTGTACTAAAAAACTTGCAAGTTTTGGTTATAAAATGTCTGATTCATTTATGCTATTGTAATGAACATACATGGTTACAAAGTGAGACTTCACTCTTTTTTAGTGACCTCCATTAAGGTCAATTAAAACTGAGGGTGTTGGGACATTTAGCTGTAGAGTATGTTAACACAAGAGACAGTTTGATAGATAAACTGTAACCTGAATAAGTGCATGAACTTGAGTTTTAATTATGAAGATTTCATGGAATTTGGTAATATAAATGAAAAATGGGAAATTGCTGTTATTTGTTCTAGATAAAATCTTGCAGAAGCATTTGCCAGCCACTTCACTGATTTACAAAACAGGCTGATAATAAAATAAGAGTCATAAAATCTGCCTGGTGGACACTTTCATGTTTGAAGATGACTTGCTTTAAAAGCTTACTGTTCTTTGTAGCATGCATATTTTTCATGGAAACAAAGTATGTCTTTATTTCGATCCAGTTACTGTACTTGTGGAAATATGTTTGTGGTATAGGAGCTCATTTTGTAACAAAATAAGCCATACTGAAGTGAACTGCAAGTACGTAGTGAAAATGTTGATGAAAGTTACAAGAACATTACATAAGTTGCTTGGTCTCCTAAATATATTGCTTCATGCCTATTTCTCACAGAGAGAAAATAAACTCTCTGTACTCAGTAGCTGTACCAGTTAACGTTTCTTCTGTTGCTTAAGGGCTGAGTCTTGCCCTCAGTCAAGTCAGTGGGAATTGACTTAACATTCACTGGCAAATCTGTCTTGGAACTCTGCTACATTAATAGTTTGGATGAGATGGAGTTGACTGCAAGGGAAAAATGAGCTGTCAGCCATATCTCATCCAAACATAAAACATGTTCATCTAGTAATAAAAAAAATGGTTAGTATTGAGCTAATGCATTGATGGACTATTCTGTGGGAGAATGAAAGCAAATTCTCCACTGAAGTGCAATATACAGCTGCCTTCAAAACTACATTTTTATTTATCAGTAGGAATGTGTCTGTGCCAAATTGTCTGCCCAAAATTGTAATCACCAGTTCAGATTTTGCAGACACTTGATGTGTGTTTATTTTTGTTTTGATTTTTTCAAAGCACACTGCTTACATTATGCACACGTTATAAAGGACAGCCTCTAACTATATATGCAGTATTGCCCTCACTATATACATTTCTGGCTTCTACTTTAAAGTGGCAGACAGCCACATTATCAAGGTCACTTTCAGCAAACCCTTGTGTGCACTCAAGTGTTGAATATTCACTTCAGGCTGTCCAAGAATCGTCCTCACCAGTTGGACCTTCTGTTTATGGCTAAAACCCATTTCCAGTTGCTTTTGTGTCGTGCAACGTAACAAAGTGAAACAGCTGGTTGTTTCTGTGTCATATCTGTCACCTAGAGTCTTACTCTCAGATCTGGCTGCATGGTCCTTAGCTTTCATCGGCAGCAAGCAAAATGCCCACGCTGCCTGTTGCCAGCACCCAGGGCAAATACTCACTCTCTGGGGACTCCAGTTCCCTGAGAAACGGTAGTTAAGATGGACTAAGAAGAAAGCACCATAAAGCTGGGTCTTGCGGGGGCCTCCGAAGGTTTGCCACCATGGGAAGACAATTCCTGTTGTTCAGCCTCTCAAGGCTTGGGCGCAGAAAGAACAGTGAGGACTGAGCAACGTGTTGGGACCAGCCGTAGGAGGGCGAGGAGCCAGATGGAAGGGGCAAAAAAAGAAGCGATGTCTTTGCTGTGCCAGTTGTTGGGTAATTCCTAGAGAAGCTAAAATTCATTATAGCCCAATGAAATGGTCCCGCACACAGCCGGTCATTCTTTTTGCATGTCAAGGACAGGTTTTGGTACAAATGCCGTATTCTAAAATGTACAGGTCCCTCCCAACAGTTTGATTGCTTTTCCAGATAGCTTTAGGTTCAGAAGGGAGTGTTACAGTTCCACACTTTTAAAGATGCATATCTTGTCTTCCACAGTGGTCCTCCTTGTTCCCACTCAGGACAATATGTAGGCTTGTTATGGGCTTTTTTTTGTAATTAAAAAAACCCCCTTCGTGTACAGAGGCTTTTTAGATCTGCCTCGGCAGAGGTCTTTAATGAATCCCAGGATTTCTGTCCCTTCCTTTTTTATGGGGAAATTGCAAGAACTCAATCTTTTATTTTTGAATTTGGTGAATGGAAATTTGGAAAGGCAGGGGGTTTTTTTTGATCAGGTGTGCTCACTCCTCAACAGTCCCTGAAAGCTTTTATTGCCGTCTCAGCCCATCACAGACATCTTTCCCAGGAGCTCACCTCATGGAGTCAGGCTGTTGTGCACCAGTAGGCTGGAACTGGGCATCACCTTTCAGTTCGCCCAAGACACAGGCTTGTTAATGGAAACCCCAGCAATAAAAACTTGAACCCTGACTTCTGAACAATCAGCTAAAGTTTCTTTAGTGTAGGTCTGACCTTTGCCTTCCATCAGCACAACAAACACTCCATAAAACAATAACAGATAAGTAACTTTCATCTTATAAGCCACACTTATCTCCGTGAAACAAAACTGCTGTGTAGCATCTCCCCTTTATATCCAGTATTATTTTTTTTTTTCCAAGTGGACTTCCCTTCCAGAGCTTGTAAGTTATAAGGTTGTCTCTGGTTTTGTTGGATATATTTAGAAAGTTCCTATTATGTTTTTCTTTTATTTTCTTGTTTATACTGGCTGGAAGAACAAAATTAAAATTTTCATCTCAGGTTGAAGCATAACTTGGTGTGATTGCTCAGCTTCTGATCTCACTACCAAGAATGTCTTGTTTTAGGAGTTGATAAAAATATTTGGCTCTGTTTCACCTCAGTCACTCTTGGCAGTTCTTCATCTGCTCTTCTGGGGTTTCCATCTGCTCTTTTATTCTGCAGTTTTTTTTCTTCAGGCCCCAATTCAGCACCAACAATTGCAAGTAAGTGAAAACCTGACTGATTTTTCTGAGAGTACAGGATTGGATGCAGGTGCTATTCTGCATCTCGGTCAGAATCTTCCAGTAGTTTATCTCATTGCTAAAATGGAGAATACGGCAATTCCCTGGGGCTTTGAGTATTCCTTTGTTCTTCCTCTCAGGTGTCCAATGATTTAACTTAGAGCTGTATACATTACTTAAAAAAACCCTCAAACCAACTGATCTATAAAAGTAAATATGTCACAAAGGCTAAGTAAAATATTTTTATCTGATGAACTCTTCAAATTAAAGTCCTTTCAGTTGCAGAACAAAGCTTATGAAGTGCTTATGAATACATGTGAAATTAGATTTATTAAAAAGCTTTTGTTAATTTTTTCAGTAATTTCATACTTGCCCTGTTATTTAAACACTTCTAATTTTTTGTAAAAAAATTTCACAACTCATAATAAGGGTTATTGATGCTGAATAATCATTTGCTCTCAGCTGATTAAGCTGTTAACCAGCACACTGCACTATATACGAAAAAAAAATCACACATATACATGACTGCTTACTTATGTATTTCACTTTCAAATGTGCTTCTCATTCTACCTTTTTTTTTTTTTAACCTCTTATCCATGGATTTTTTAGAGAAAGCACGATCAAAATTTCCCTTATCTAGCTAGTGAAAATGTAATTGTAGTTGTGTAGTGCTTGTGTACTGTAAGGCATTATGTTATAGTGAAACCACATATTCATTACTTGTAGGAGACAGCTTGTCTGACTAAATGTAAAGCTTAACTGGAAGGTTTAGAAGGTAAAGTAACAGAAGAAGGAAGAACTTGGTAGTGAATAGATGCATAATGAATTGGTTCCTTCAGTGCTTTTCTCATATTTTTTTTTCACCTGCTCTTGTAATGTACATTTTGACATACTGAGAATTTACTTAACTGTAGAAAAAAAAAAAGTAATAATCCATTGTCTGTCTAGCACTGACATTTATGAAAGCCTCCCATTGAGTTAGCGGGTTTTTTGCCATATAGAATGTTGACAACTTATCATGTAAAAGCTTTTCAATAACTTTATTAGTGAAAAAGATTATTGAACAAAAAAGTTATTTAATATGCCAAAAAAAAAAAATCTTTAGGTTATCAATTTAATGAAGCATGCCATCCACACAGGCTCTTGTTTTCCTTTCAAACAACCGTTTATATATTCCACTAGTACTTTTTGCTCTCTCCTATCTATGGTCTAAACTAGAGAGATTTACAGCAGAATTGTATGAGGAAGGTTTTTGGTTTTTAAATTTATCTCCCTTTCACTTTCAAAAATAACCATGAACACTAAAGTGTTTTCCTTTGGTCACTAAAATCATTAGAATGCAATATTTACCTGCCTCTACTAGAGAGAAAGCCTAGGGAGTCTCAAAAAAAAAAAATCTTTTAAGCTTAAAAAAAAAAAATTACTAACATGTATTAACAAATCAGCTATTCAGGGTGTTTCCAGGCATAGTCATGTGATCATGGCAGACAAAATCCGGGGAGAAGAAATGTTGAACTGATTCATCTTTCATTCCTTACCCCCCAAATCTGCCTAAGTCAGCTTTCAACGTTTCCCACTAACTCCGAGAGTTGAAGGCAGCTGGTTATTGCTCTCCCAGGTAACTGTGCCCAGTGTGCCTGGGGCAGCTGCTAGAAGAAAATTCTCATCCTGTAACTCCTGGCAGACTAAGCAGGAGTACAGGTGGGGGCACTGCATCAGCACCCAACAGAGTTTGCAGACCTGCCGGTTACCGCCTTGAGCCTCTTAGCCCATGCAATCTCTTCTCTCTCTCTCTCTCTGTACCTTGCTGCCTAAATATACCTTCTTCCTTCTATCCATTTTAGAGTGTAAGAAGGTACCTGGTATATGGAAGCTGTCTGGGATGCTGCCTCTGTCATATTTTCCAATATCAGAAGGGAAAATTGATTCTTCCTTTATCAGAGGGGAAACTTGTTCCCAGATGTAAGCCCTGAGGATTTAAATTAAACTTAGCAACACTTGACGAACCCTTTGTCACAAGAATCAATTGCATACCCCTACTGCGTCATCTTCTGTATTCAGAAGTGACCCAGTTTCCACTCAGTTGGTCATGCCATAAACAGAACATTGCAGGTAGGTGCTTACCATCACTGCCACCAGTAAGTCCTGAAGGACCACTGCCTGCCAATGTCATGATCAGTAAAGGCTGGTGGATGGTCGCTTACCTGCATTGCCATGAAGAACCACTAGCAGGTAGGGGAGTCAACAGGAGGGGAGCTTTCCCACACTGGTGGCAGGGAAGAAGAATGAAATGAAAAGATTTGTTTCCTCTCTTGTTTCTGGACAAAGTGTGGAAATGACAGGTTTTTGGAGATCCTGCGGACAAGAACTATTTCTGAGTGAGGAAGATGTTTTTGAGGAAAGCAGTCATGTAAAAACTGACTGGCTTGTATTACAGCTTAATGTGGTAAAACCATACAAAACACCTGATGAAGCAGAAGCTATGGTCAGAGGCCCATCTACTACTTCATTTTTACTTTTTGTTTAAAAGCTTGGAAAAATTTTGTATTGGCTTCTATACAGCCAGAATTTGTCCTTTGACTCTTTTGTTTTACTTATAATTAATGAATTGTTGTCCTAAATACTTCTGTTCTGACTCAGTATAAAAATTTATGGTGGTCAGCATCAATGTTTGTAATATACTGGGTGTCACTGGACTGCAGTGTAAATCATTATAGGCATACATATGTAATACTGCCTAAAAGACATTGTTAGGTGGCAACATGTAACAGTGGAGTTGGTTTTTTTTTTTTTGCAATTTTAACTAACTTTGCAGATGGACAGCAGCTATTTATAACTTTGCGGTTATGTCTGCATTGAGTCCAAGAAATTCAGGATAATGGGTAAAAGAATAATATTGAGAAGAAGGTGCTTGCTTGGATAAGATTTGAAGGCTCAGAGGGAGAAAAACAGCCTTCCCATGGCTCTGTTTTTGCTGTGAAGTACTTTGTGTATAATCTTATCCTAGTTATTTATTCTACCTTATTTGCACTGATACAGGGATAAAAATGGGACCTTTTTAAAATGGTTTTGCTTCTAGAGTACCTGAGGGCTTCAAATGAAATGTATTTTGCACTCCATCTGAAAAAATGATCTCTTGCAAACTTTGCCCAGGCAAATTCTATATTTGTATGGGTGGATGTCTGGCCTGGGAGATCATCTGTGGTGACTCAGTGCATATGCCAATATGTTGCTATTGACAAAAATGGAAATTCTGGTGCACACAAAATATTTCTTTCAGGGATTCTGTTAGGAGCTGCTTTGGGAGATCTGGCCTATAAGCACAAAGGGTATTTACAGTTCTCATGGCAGTATTCCAGCACTGGTTCTAGATGGGAAACCAAACTTCTATAAGAGATGTCACTGTTGCTGTATACTTTATTCCAAAAATCTTCACTTCCACTGCTGTTGGAAAATACAGCATATACCCTGATGCTCATTCAGATACTCAAGTCTCTGATATAGAGCAGAACTGTGTTACAGGTTATGTTGGTCTTCTGGGCAGGTATATTGGCTGAAAAACGTAAAGGAAAAGACCAACAAGTTTCTCAGAAAGAAAATGATATGTTTCTCTAAAATTGATGTTGTTAATAGCTTTTCAGTTGGTTTCATGAAGTCAATGGAGCTCACATACAAATGCTGTGGTTTTCTGCTTTTATATGTTTGTGTCTTTAGAAAGATGCATTATGCACATTACAGAGCAGGGTTTGGATTTCTTTGTTCCTTTTCTTTTTTTTTTTTTCTCCTTTTAGTCCTTCCATAACTGTGATATTTATCCAATATTCTTGAAATCACTTCCTGAGTAGCCCAAAGCTCCCTTGTCCTCCTCCTAGTTTCTCAGAACCCCTTCCTCCCAGTCTTCCTCAGCTCTGAACTTTTCTTGAGAACCAGCTTTGCACAACAAAAAACCCTCTTCTAACTACACACAGACACAAAATATTGTCACAAAAGAAAACAATATGCCACATGTGTGAAATCAAGTGTGAAAGCGAGAAAATCTGCTACTGCCTAGCCCCTTGGCCTATTTAGGGCATGATGTGATTATCTGTAGAGTGCCTTGCCCATGTATGGCAAGAGATCAGGTCAAATAAATAAATAAATAATAGTCCAAACTCTCGAGTTCTTTACTCTGGCAGTAAATGAAAGTAAATGAGAGTTTGCTTATGTAAAAAGCTAAATGAGTATGTCAGAGCAATAATAAGCCGATGGAAAATACTTTATCCAAATACACTAGTACTGAAGAACTATAGAAGGTCGACGCCAAACCGTGGATCAAACTGAACGCCCACGACCACAGCTGACACCAGAGGCGGGTGTGGAGTTCAGAGAGAGCCAAAAGTGAACTGGGATTTTTCCCTCTAGCAAAAGGACTGTAGTTTGCATATGTGCTTTATAAATGAAATCATGCAGGAGGTAATGAAACTTCTACTTTTTGCAGAAGTTTGTTGTCACAGCTGTAAGGGACAGTCTGCAGATAGCAAGGAGGATATTTCCCAGCCACACCAGGAAGGTATTGGTAGCATGATATCTCTGAGCTCTCTCAGTGACAGAGCTTCCAGGGTTGGATTGATGTAGGGGTAAGGTGGCAAAATGGGAAAACTTGGGGAAAATTACGTCAAATCCTTTGGCAATCTCTTTGGCTGTGTCTGTATGCCTAAAAATGTCCCTGAATACTGAGGCCAGCTGTTGTGGAGTGGCCCGTGTCTGTGCTAGTAAATTTTTGTCTCTCTCTGACAATTGTGGCTGTATCTGAGCTGCCTACCCTTGGCCATGGGCTAAGGGTTGTTTCAACTGCCCCATCCTTCCTGGGAGCTGCTCAGGCACAGGGCTGGTTGGGATGGACCAATTTCACACCAGGAAACTTTCCAGCAGTTTGCTAGTATACCCTCTATCACTTTGGGACTGTTCCATGCATTAATTTACAGATCCTGTATGTAATTTGTGCATAGTTATAGATGTATTGAATCTACGTAATCTGTAATTTAGGTAGATGTTGTCCATGTGTCCCAGGTGGCTTCATTTTCTAGTTGGCTACATCTTCCCTTCTTCTGGTGCAGGTCAGTTATAGAAACAAAGACAAAGGAGGCAGCCATGACACACAGAAAACAGTTAACTTATTTCATGGATTAATGCTTTAGAAGAAAAATGTGAGGGTTTTGCCTAGTTTTTTTTAAATGTTTGGTTTTCACATGGAGCCAAGTAAAGTACTGGTGTATACTAGAGGAAATTGTGTCTTGCCTCTGAAAATCTCTGTTGAAAAGTGAAAGGAAAGAGGTATATGAGGCAGGAATGTACTTTGTTAATAATTGGTGTGATCTGATATAGCTAAAACAATTGGGATTTGTGCCCATGTCTAATTTGCGCAGGTGCTCAACTGTATTTTATGCATCTCCTTACACACAAATCAGTGTCCTGATTCCTGGATGAAGAAAGGAGGTTCACCTCTGCTGTTAGGCAATCTAGATGGTTGTTATTGATTACCAGGCATGGAAGGTGAGGTGAAAGGGGAAAAATCAAAGGCAGAAGAGAAGAATCTGAGAGAGGATAGACACAGAGATGGGAGGTATTAAGTAGGAAAAAAGGAGAGAAAAATCTGGCTTTGTTTATTGATCTGGATGTGAAAATAAAAGTAAGGGAATAGAATAGTAAGGGAGAAACCAATAGATTAACAAAGCCACGTCTCATATTTTACACAAATATAAAAATCTGAAGAAGCTATAAAAGGGATTGGAAAGGAGGGTATAGAGCAGCCTGGAAGCAAAATGCTGAGATTCAAAAAAGGCTAAGAAACTAGAGAACTCCCAAGAGACAAATTACATGGGAAGGAGTTGTATAGAGTTCTTTACCAGCCATATGGGTTGTCCAGTGGCTGGTGAGGATAGTGTTAACTCTCCCAGGAGGAGAGGGGAAGCCACAGCTGCATGCCCTGGGCACAAGGATTGTCAGGCACCTGTCAGTGAAGGAGGTGAGGTGGGGCCCAGCCTCACTGAACTACAGTTTTCTCCCAAGGCATTGTAACAGGACCATGTGCACTGTCATCCACATAGGCTTTTATTATACAGAAAAAGGCAAGTGCTACTGGAGAAAAGCTTGTTATACAGATTGCTTGTACGTGAAATTTGCTTTCACAAAGTTATTCTTTTGTTTCTTTTGCTCGGGCATAGACTGTGACAAATGAAATCCCTTTTGCTAGGTGTAAATTTTTCACTGAGTAATGCCTTTATTTTTTTCTCTGTGTGTGTGTTCATGCGGTGCCTGCATAGATTTTGGAAAAAAATATTAGTCTATCCAGCCATGGCTTGCCGAAGTTATAATGGCTTAGTTCAGTGTGGTGGCAAAACGGGTATCCATTTCTCCTCATCCTACACACAGAATGGTTAAAAATCTCTTCTTCCTTGTCATGCAAATATGACTGTCCTAACAGCAGTTAGTATAGGGCAAGCTGGTTAAGGGGGAGTAATCAGACAAAGCCTTGTGTACCTAAACTTCAGTTCATTTTGGGTGCATGGTCCATCAAGCATTCTTCTCTCAGTATCCTTAAAGCCTACACCTTGTCAAGAGGCTGCGGTAACACAAAAGCCTTGTGTACACAAGAAAAGTGTAGCGATTAAATTAAGTAGGTTTAGAGATCAGTTTAGCTAAATGAGGCATTGCCTTCTTTAGATATTCTTGCTTCAGTTTAAAAGCACCTTATGCTAATGTTTCAAAGTTAAATCAACATAAACCCTTCTTAAAGCAAAAAACTCCAGGAAACTTGGTGTGTAAACAGCATTAATTAGTCAAATCAGTTGCTAAAACAACCCTCTCGGATACAATTGAATGTTCTTAAAAGAAGTTTCTTCTCCTTAATGCTTTATTGTAGACACAGCAGAAAATTATAGATTAAGATAGGGTTGTTAGTTTTACCTTGATAGTACAACTAAGAATAGATTTAGCATGAAAAAAAAAGTTGCTAGCCCATCTCCCCCTCACCTGTCAGCAGTGCAAAATGCTGGATCAATCTTTGTGCATTTATGTTCTGATGGGCTTTGTGTAGGATGATGGGAAGCTAAAGAATCTTAAAAGTTAATAGGAATGTTGATAGTAAACTGATTACCACTTAACAGCTTCAGCTGAGAGATGAAGAAATATGTAATCAAATTTTATTTTCACTTGTTTGATTTGGAAGTTTATTCCTTTGCTCTCACGTGAAACACTAGGTCAATGTAGTGGAGTCACAGTGACATCATATGTAGAATATTTTCTGATAGGCAGGATTTTTCTGAAGTAACACTTGTGGAGAAAGACGTGCATTTTTGTCCATCCAGTTGAATGAAAATGTAGCTCTCACCAAGTATGTATGAGTAATTGCATTTCTTTATACCTAATTCACTACAAACATTTAGTTTTATGACTTTTTTCAATTTTAGAACATATGAACAATAAAATACATATTGAATATCCATTGGTGTGATTTGTGAGATATAGTTCTTGGGTAAGCTTTAAAATATTTGAGACTATACCTACCTACCATTTAGCACAAATGGAGTTTTTTCAAGGGTGAGCCAAGAGAAAGACTGACTGAATGCTACCACTGAGATGACCTGATCTGGCGGAGTAGGGAACAGGCTAGCACAGATAGTAGTTCTACTGAAATTTAAATTAGTTTGGTTTTAGATGGAATTATAGTCTGCTTTATAAAGACTGCTTCTCAAAATGGGGATATTTTGAAAACATGCTTACTAAACAATGATCTGAACTTCTGTCTAGGTGTCTGATTTCTATCAGCGGTGTTTCAGTGTTTGGAATAAGAGGAAAACCAAATAAGGTAGAGCGTGTGAAATGTTAATGAGGCTGAATTGATTATACAAATTCAGAGAAAGATTGCAAAAAAGCAGCTGCAGTATTTTTTTAATTATGAAAGCATCTCACATCATAAAAACTGGAAGCACATGCTTTAAGTTAAATCTGTTATTCCATAGATATTAGAAACAAGTCTAATAAAATTAAATTAAATAAAAAAATAAATAAAAAAAATTTAAATTTAATTTTCATGGGTGCTCTCAGTAATCCACATAATTTTTACAGTGAAGACTCTTGTTTGTCAAACATTATTTGATCCAGTTTAGCTGACTAAACAGAAGTCTTTTTGCTGTGCATAAGGGCCTGGTGAGATAAGAAGTTTCAAAAATTCCTGTTGCTAACCACTTTAAATGAAGTTAATTTTTATATGTTTGCTAAAACGGAAAGATAATAGCTTGTGCTTGTGACTTGAACTATTCTCCCACTTGCTCTGCAGCTGTAGTCAAATCATCTGAGTAGCTAAGGTGCGCCTGGCGAGTGCTGTTGAATAGAAGTGGTGGGCATGGTCCAGTTCCTCTGACTTTCTAAGCATGTTATCAATAAAGATAAGCAGATTTTTGTCTTGTGAGCACTTAGCATAAGTCAATAAATACAGCTTCTGTTGACAGCCTTGGCCTGTTCCATTGGATGTTCTTGTAACTAAATATTTGCAGGATCAGAATTTATCTCACTACACTAGTTGGATGTGCAGTGTTTGGTTCAAATAGAGATTACGTGTTCCTCTCTGCATTACGCTTCTGAAATCAAGCTTGAAGTTATCTTTGTTTCAGAACCTCTGATTAACAGCTTGTGGAATAAACTTCTGTGGCTAGTGGAACTGTAAAATAAATATTTATGTGACCAAATTTTTAATTTGTGCTTTGTAGGTGTATAATTTGTGCTTTGTAGGTGTATATACAGATTACTCTTTGTGCGTATTTAGAGGATAAAAATACAGTGAATTTATTTTAATATGTGCAAATTTCACCCTTGTAATCCTGTTTTATTTTGTTTTTTAACCTGAGACTAAGCAGTGATTTGCAACATCAGGTGTTAGGTGCTGTAAATAACTCCCTAGGTAGATGTATTTACACAGTGACTGATTTATAAAATACAGGTTGCAACACTTAGAACAAAGTAGACAAAATTGCTATTCTTAAATGGATTGGAAGGTCACTGCTAAATTAAAATAAGAAGCTACAAATGATCCTAAAATTGTGTGTACTTATCTTTCAAATTTCACTGAGGGTCTGCCTCAGAAGAGTTTGGCCCTTTCTGTGTCTCTTCCTGTATGCTACTCTGATTAGGTATTCACTGAGGGATAAACTTGAAAGGATTACTGCTGAACAGGCTAGTGGATGAATTTTTTCTCTTGGATCCACATGATGGATTTTGGCACTGAAAATCTGCACACGTGATTTCTGAGAATATTTCTCAGATTTAGAAATTGCCGATCAGCTGTGATACTGGTGGTTTTGCGCATCTAAGAGGGGAAATTGTTAATAATTTACAGTTAAGAAAATAAATGTATTTTACCTTTTGGTGAGTTTGGATGAACATATTCTCTAAATTATGTTTTGGTTTCGTCACATAAAATAGTCTCTTAAATACCAGCTGGCAGAGAAGTTGCCAGTTGCCTTTTGCAGAACAGATGATTTTTCACAGCAGTTACTTGATTCATTCTATATCTGTCATTTTTCAAGGAACAGATTACGGCAAACATTCCTAAAAGTAGGGATTTTCTTCTTGACCCTTATCAAGACTGAGTCTGAAATGACGGAAACTTGCGGAGCTTGCTGCCCGCTATGGATGAGTTTCTGATTTCCAATCCCTTTTGTTTATCGCGCATGATACTCTTTGGGTTAGAGCCCATCTTCCCCCCTCTGCTCCTTTCTGTTCCCTTTTTAAATGCATGATTAAGTCCCGAAGACATGGAGAGCTTTCCTTGTGCTTGAAACTGCCATTTCTCTCTGATAGATAGATATATATATATATTTTTTTTTTTCCCCCCAGTTCTTTTCTCTCCCGATCGCCGCCTTGTGCGTTAATTGGTGGGCAGCCCCAGTGCCACCGGCGGTTGGTCTGTGGGGGAGCACTGCCACCCCTCGCTATGGGTGCCTTCCTCCCACTGACGCTAATGGGACTTAATCACTGCTGTCAAAGGGGGAATAAACCACAGAGAGCCTGGGCCATCCCTTTGCCAGCGGCATGGGATTTTGGAGCTTGCCCCTGAATGCCTGCCTTCCTGCCCAGAAAGGGAACTTGGTGTCAGTTTTGCTAATATTGGCGGGGGGGGGGGTGTGATCCTTTTTATGCTGGGCTTCATGACCATGTCTTGTGCTGTCTCAGTTTCGACTAGCTACAATCTAGATGCATCTCATTTTGTAAATTCCTGGGGGTGGTGGGTTTTTAGTTCATTTGGTTTTGTTTGATTTTGAGGGTTTTTTTTGTTGTTGTTGTTGTTTTGGTGTATTTTTCTTTTTTTTGGGGTGGTGTGAGGTGTGTTTGTTTTGGGTTTTTTTTTGGCTGTTGGTTTTTTTTTTTTTATGTATTTAAATCCTGTCATTCCTGGAGCAGCCAGGATGCTTTGTTGCTTTAAGGTGCTAGAGATTATACCTAGCTTTCCTGATTTTGGTGTTACCCGTTCTTTAAAATTGGTCCTTTTGTCAATTATGCATTAGTCTATTTGCCTTTCAACTTGACTGTTTCTTTTCAGGGATTTACAATACTGTTGAGTTAAGGATTCTCACAGTAGATGGTAAAGTTACTTACTGTTAAGTTTGTTTGAGTGCTGATTAAGTAAATGTTTCTAACTCTATTGCCTTAAAGCAATGTTTAAAGGGGCTTCATTTTCCTTCTTGTAGTAGAAAATGTAGTTTTAATGAACTTGGTTTTTATTTGTCAAGCACTAGGTTTTTCCTACTTGATATGGTTAAGAAAAAAAATGTAGTGATACCCTCATTGTTCTTAATAAAATGGATTAATAAACTGTAAGAGGATTAGGCATTTTAGCTTCTGGCCTTTACACTTAATTTCAGAATACCCTTCTGGTGCCAAAAAAAAAAAAAAAAAAAGATATGCCAGTGTTTCATGTTCTGCTTTGAAGTACTGCAGTTCTGGAGATAGTTTCCAGGTAAACTAGATGGTTCTCACCTACAAGAGTGTGTCATTTGAAAATCTGTCTTTCATTAATGAGAGAGTGAATGATTCTTCCTTGTATTTAGGCAAATCAGTAATTTAGTCGGTAGGTTAAATTATTCTCTAAATTGAAGTCATTGAAGTTTTGCCAGTTAAGACTTTTGTGTGATACCGTAATTTACATGAGATCTTGCTTTTCTTCCAAGGACTTTAAAACATTTTCTAATTAGGCTGTGCAGTGTTTCTCTGAAATATATAGCTCATTTTTCAGAAATATAAACTAATGCTCAGAGATGTCAAATGATGCTTTTAAGACTAATAAGAAATACTCTTGAATCTTAAGCCCTGCTTAAACTTTGAGATAATGCTGCTGTTCAGACCCCTTTTCGTAAACTTTAACAAGTGAAGAATCTTCCAGCTTCATAGGGGGTTCCAACATTGTGCTTTTAGGACAAATTGATGATTGTAATTGCGTGTATTCTTGGTGGTTCAAAGTATCTAAATAGTGCAAGGGCTGTGCTGTGGTCCACTGAAATGATGGTTTTTACAGGATGAGATGAAGGTTATACCTGGGGATATGTTGCCTGCCCTGCAGTGTGTCAGGAGAGGGCAGGTGAGCCTCTTGGGAGCTGAGCTGGTGGGATCTGAACGCTGGCAGTTTTTGTTTGGAAATGGTCCCTGGAGTGAGCTACATTTAAGACCATGCTTAAATTTTGTCTTGGAAATACCAAGCTGGAACAATTTGAAACAGAGTGAGGGAATGAACTAGCAGTTAGGGAGTATGGATAATCACATGCCCTGTGCTCAGATTTGTTTGCTCTGGTCCCCTTTATATTTAGCAGTGTAAGACCAGGAAGTCCATGAGAGTGCTATTTTTTAAATATCTCTAAATCTACTGAGGTAACTGATAAAACTTTTGACAGGGCTTAGGACAAACTTGTCCAATGTACACTGTTTTATGTATGGCTTAATTCAATTACTTTTATTCTGTTTTCTGTAATTGCTTTTAAACAAAGTTTAGTATAGTTTTTGTTTTAAGCCCACATCTTAATTCTCCATCTGAGTTAGTACTGAAATTAACTGTGCTTTTCTTAGACCAAATAATTTTTAAGTTTGTCATTGTTTGGTCTTTTACTTCTTAGGTAATTAGTCTGAGAATCTACAGGGAAGATTCTGTCCCGTGTCCAATGTGGAACTCTGTTGCCAAAATTGCTAATTACCTGCAATAGTTATTTCAGGGGACTGTGCAATTTTTGACAAAGATTA
Organism: Haliaeetus albicilla; assembly: GCF_947461875.1. Classification (NCBI taxonomy): domain Eukaryota; kingdom Metazoa; phylum Chordata; class Aves; order Accipitriformes; family Accipitridae; genus Haliaeetus; species Haliaeetus albicilla. Next base: position 41,138,931 of record NC_091483.1, read on the forward strand.
AGACATAATTTTGGCAAGCACCTTTAGGTATTGGTTGGTGAGTAGCAACAGTAATTATGAAGACACATACTTATGAAAAAAAGAAAAGAAAAAAATAGAAAACCACATGAAGCTATTGATTTGTCTCCTCAGTTTCAGTTCACTGTTAGGTTAACATTTCAAATCCTAGAAACATGATCTAATAGAGGAAACAGAGGTAACTATAGTATCTTAAAATGTGCAGAATTCATTAATAGGAACTTAATGCACTGCTATTTTTTTACCTCAAAAACATTATTTTGGGGTATTTTTTCTTTTCTTTTTGAAATCACCTTCTCACTTATGTATGTATAATTTTGTATTTTCTGAATTGCACCCACGCCACACTTGCCTGGTGCATGGAAGATCAGCTACGTTGCCCTTACTTGTTGTGCCTTCACTGAAGAATGTAATTATGCTGCAACAAGGAAGACACAAAGTTGCATATCCATTTTCTATATTGTATCTGAAAAATACTGGGAAGGAAATGCGCTAAAGGATTAGAAACACTTAAGATAAATGCCATCTCCCCTAAAGTTAGCCTTCTAAAAGACAGATGTTTAGTTTAAGCTGGTCATTTCTCATACTGCTGTAATGAGTTGAAAGAGAGAGGTGGCATTATCAGTCAGTCACTAGATCTATCTATTTTAGATACCTGTGTTAGACAGGGGTGCATGGCCTTGGCCTGGGATGCCTGTTTTGCTATTTCTTCTTGCTGAAGGATAAGTGAGTATAGGTGTTTAGGATCATATGAGATGCAGTTTGGATACTGTTGAGTTCAGAGGAAATATCTAGACTTCCCAATAGTCAACATTTTATGCCAAAGAAGAGAAAGCCCAAGGCTTTCCAAAAAAGTAATGCTACCTCCTCATCCTGAAAAGCAGATGGGAGGGAAAGAGCTCTTTGAAGCAGTTGATAGCCTTCTGTAGTCTGTAAGGTGTTTGGTGATGTGGTTGGTGAGGTGGGACTGTGGGGTAGTCTTCTTTTTATTCAGTGCAGTGGAAGTGATGGATTATATAAATCAGTATGGTAGCTCCAAAATCTGTCTTACTAAACCATAGAAAGCAAGTAACAGGTAAAACTGTATATTATTATTCTTTGTTTGGTGAGTGCTCACGTTTTGTATCTATAGACAATAACGATAAGTTTTCAGAAAAGGCTTCCTCAATGTATGTATGAAAACCTTAGATAACTTTGACCCCCCCCCCCCCCCCCCTTATGAACTCTGCTTTTCTATATTGTCATTGTGTGCTTCCTGGAAGTTTTTGATCCACACTTAATGCTGGTTTTGTGTAACAGCTAGTAACTACTGTTTTGCTTTATTTAAATTTTGTTTTGGATTCAAGAAAGATGTTTATTTTTAAAACTAATCAAATATGTGAGTATTTATACATTTTCAGATCATTCAAGAAACTTAGTGTTCAATTCCAGAGGTCCAGAATAAAGAGTGGATGGAAGCACAGAACTGAGGCATAAAATTAAAATTGTATAGAAAAACAAAACAAAGTTTATGTAAAACAAATGTTAGGACATAATGGAAGTTGAGGGAAGATTACATGCTAATTGCAGTCCTAATTTAGCTTTGCATGTTATTGCTTTCAGTCTTCTCTGGGCATTCGTAGACACATGTCTGTCTGTCTGTTCATCCATCCACCACATACTTGGAACACAAGAATCACTTTGGGCAACAAAGACAAATCTGTAAACTCTGTGTGAATCTACAAACACTATGTAAATCACCAACTGTACTTTATAGTTATCATTTAGAAGAGAGCAAGCCAAGGACAGGAATTATGCTTACATTGTCATTTGTAGATTAAGTAAATGGCAAATATTTGTGAGTTTGCTTACAAAGTTTTTCCTGCTGTTGAGAACATATAATCAAATAAGTATGAATGAACTCACCCCATTTCCTAAGCATTTTTGGACAAAATTTCTCATTGATAAAATATTGATTACATTATATTTCCAGGCTGTGTACACAAAATATAGGGACAAAAAATTTTCTGACTGTAGCTTTGCTCTTTTTTATTATTATAGGTGTTAGGAAGTGATGCAGAGCATGAAGTGTCTTACATGGCAATTCTAGGCTGTTGCAGGCATCTTATGATGAAGGCTTTGATAAACCTGCCAAAAAAGCAGTCATTTATTTATAGTATTAGCACATGTCTGCTGGACAGTGGACTGAGCTTCACAAACAAACTTCATATAGGCTTCCTCATAGTTGAATAGTAATGTCGGCTGATCATGAGATGTTCTAGGCTGGATTTCAGCTTCTGATTTCAGAACAAAATTGGGCTTTGCTGCTGAAGAGGTGTCCCTTGCACTGTCAAGTGCCGTTGTCTATGTTATGGCATTTGTCCATTTTGCCCTCTGTGCCTTATTGTAGACTTGAAAGAATGAGGGTCGCAGTCCTCAAATGCAAATTCTTGCAGATGGACTGTCCATAATTTTATAATTGGAGCGGGTTACTACACCTGTATGTAGACTGAATATTGTGTTTGGTATTTTAAGATTCCTTTGACTTTTAGGGGAGGGTGAGATAGAGAAAAGCTATTGCATTGCAAATCTTTGAAATTTGGAGGAGAAAGGGCCCTAGAGCTAGAAAAACACCTTTCCTTAATCCCATCCAATTTTATGCAGATTTAGTTGAGTTTAAACAGTTCAGACACACCATTTCCCTTCGCTTGCTTATTTTTCTCAGGAAAATGGTGTCAACCTGCCAAATCAATGCCTGACCATGTCTGTTCCAGGGAGGGGGTCCCAGGCTGCCACTGAAGCATTAGACTGCGTTATGCTGGGAGCTGACTGAGCAAATAGAGCAATGTGAGTTGGAGGGAAGCAAGTTAGTGAAGTCCTACCTCCTATCCTTAGACTACATCCCTGCTGCCTCTCAGAATACCTCTTGGGAGAAAAAGTTCTCACAATTCCTGGGAAACTTGGAGAGGCAGACAGCCTGGCCAGGCTTACTCCATAAAACCATAGTCTCAGCAACCCTTCTCCCTCCTTTGGGGGCACAAATATGTGGCACGGATCCCACCTCCAGGGTGGGAGAAAAGAGAGGGATAAATTGGGCTCCCCTGACTGCTGCTGGAGTTAGCACTTAGCTCCAGGGGCCATTTCCCTCTCTGGGATAAAAGCTTTCCTCCATTGCCAATTAATGTCTTGCATCTCATCTGACAGAAGTCTGTGCTCTAATTTCAGGCTACAAACCCTGATGATGGATGCATGGTTCTTGTTGCTGTCCATATTAGAAACTGACTTTTTTTTCACTTTTTAAAGCAAAATCTAGGAAATTACTTTAAAATAGTTTTTACCTGTTTTGTAACAATAGGTAGTGGATGGGTATTATGCCACAATCCTCAGTGATGTAGCAAATTATTTTGTCTTTAAAAATAGTCCTGTAACAGAAAAGATTTAAAGTGGCTGCATATCTGTTATTTCTGAATTTAGGTTCTTTGACTGCTTGTTCACATGTAACTAATGTAGAAAACTCTTTTTTTTTCCTAATCATAGTACATCATAATACAAAGCCCCAAATAAGAAGCATGGTGCAGTACTATATTTTGTGGGAAAACTTACCTTTCTTTTAAGGTATTGACTTGTGTGAAATATCATGGGAGAGACTGAAGAGCTTCAGCTCCTTCAAAGGCTGTGTTTCAAATGTACACTACAAATGAAGTTCAGATAAAAGGAAACTAAACATTATCATGAATATTGCTGTATTTGCAAAACAACCTTAGTGTTATATCTGTTTCTTGAATTCATTAGTTAAGGTCTGTTGGCAGACCTTATGCAGAAAACCATGTGAGTTTTACTAGAGGGATAGTCTTACATTTTATAGCAATGAAATGTCTAACAATGGATAGATACTTATCAGTTTTACAGAAAATTGTCTTGATGAATTATGCTATCTCTTTCTTTTCAGAAGGAGTAGTTTTTAAATTCAGTTTTATCTAAATGAAAGGTCATCTTAGCATACAGTTCAGATTAGTTTTTCTTCCAAACAAAACACCATTAAATTTTAGTACTGCCAGGTATTCCTGTCATGTTATTGTGAAGAAAGACACGATGTGACTATTCGGCTGTTAGCTTATCTGATATCATCTTTTCTATTAAAGAGCAGAATGCACATTGCCAACCTTTTGTTATCTAGTTTCCCAACTGCAGTACAGTATCAGATTCTGCCAAACTGGCTTACGTTTTGCAGGCGCTCACCATTGACTTTAGTTATCTTTTCCTGGTAGTCTGCATCCTGCCACTTAGCTGTAAATGTCACACACTCTTCTTCATTCATGCTTCCTACTAAGAATTATTTTTATTGAAATTGTATACAGATATATGCAAGTCTGTAGGACAAAAAGAATTAAATTTATTCCAGACATAAGTACAATTGAAAAGACTTTCATAGGGAAAAAATAAAGGTATCATTCTTGATGCTTGTACACTATCTTGTGAGTGGAATAACGGGAAAAGATGCGTAAGAAATGTCAGTGTCTAGAAGATTTATAAAATTGTTCTAATACCTTAAAGCATATTTCAGTGTGGACTAGTTTTTTTCCAGCTGTATTTGCGTAACATGTACCTAAATTTAGCTTTCATATTTTATCTGCAGGCGTTGATTTTTCAGATGTAATCTGACCCTTTCTGCTTTAATTAAAAAGAGAGGACAGAAATAATAGAAATGGAACAGAAGTCAGTATATGAAATACCAAAAAGTGTTAACATTTAACTGGTTGCAGGATATGTTTCTTTTAAGTATCTGATAGGGTGATCTGCTAACAGATTAAAACTGTAGTGTGAAATGCACCATTAAACCACCTCCTTGCTATTTCTGAATAAAATTTTACTATAGATCTCCAAGAGAGTTTTGCTTTTTAAGACATTTTACTGCAAGTAAAATCTTGTTATATATCCTTGCAGGAGATATTATGTAAGATTAGGGAAAAAATGTTATTTTTTTTGAAACCAACTGAAAGACAGCTTTTAAACTGCTTTCATAGCAGGGAAGAAATTCTGTGCACTCAGAAGAAAAAAATAAAATAATTTTCTCAGGAAAAAACCTTGCCTTTACGTTATTCTGAAGAATGTCAAAACCATAATATTCAATAGCATAGTGTACCTGCATTCGATAACAGTGTACTGTTGACTGTTAAAGAAGCAAGGAGTGTTAGATGCAAGTGTTGGAAAAGATGTGTACATAGCTGTACCCTATATGTGTGTATTAGTGTATTCTAGCTAATACTTACTGGTAGGAAATTAATTGCTTATCTTAGGTAGCTACTTATCACTAAGTATTTGTTATGTTTTAAAACTTGGTCAACACTTTTTCTCGTGTCTTTTTTTATGGTGACACAATTTCTGTTAAGGATTTTGTTTTCTTTCCTTTTCTTTTTTCCCAAACCCAAGCTACCTTGTCAATTGGAGAGAAGACCCAGTCAGGTGCTTTCTCTTTTTGCTGCTGAGTGCTGACATGGGATTTTTGCTTTCTTGTAGTATTTCTCTGCTGAAGATGAGGGTGCTTCTGGGAGTTGCATTTTCGGTAAATACCTTCTTCAGTGGTGCGTTATTAATACCATTTGTACAGTGCTCCATGTTAAATTTCACCTCATTGATTATCATAATACAGAATTACTTCAGAAGTTTAGTTCTGCCCTAGTGGAAAATACCAAAGATGCCATTCCGGAAAGCTGCTTTTGCTTCACTGACAGATGACTTTGCCAGATCAAATAGGTTGAGAGGAAAACCACAAGTGAGCAGATCAAAACTGTTCATTTATCTGTCCATCATGTACAGCCAAGAGATTTTTGCTGTTCAGATAACTTTACTGCAAGTCAAATCTTGTTATTGTCTTGCCTTGTCTTGTCTTTTTTGTGATTGCTCTAAACTCAGGGATCATGAGATTACTGTGAATCTTTGCTGTCATTTCCTGTGCCATTCAGAAAAATAACGCATATTTCTGTCAAGGCATCTGAAGCAACTGAAACCAGGTGCTAAGAATTCACCCTGTCTTTTCAATTCAGGATTTATACAGGTTTTTGGGGGTACTTTGAAGGTCCAAAGTAGAAAGTGGTTGGAAGTATGTTGTTCTTAACATGCAAAAGTCATTCCAGCTGGTACCAAACCCGGTCAGAAGTGGAATGGCCACATCTTGTGATGACAGCTTTTGTAGTCAGCTGTAGCGTGCTCGCTGACTAGCTGATTGCCACAAATACCTTAACAAGTTTTTGGGTGAAGCTAAGTTCTGCAAAATGTCAGACATCAAGGACAGCCAACAGAAGCCAAATCTGTGAAACACAGGCTGTCTCCTTGATGTGTTTATCCTGACCTCTCATTAAGTGGTGAGAATGAAAATGTTCTGTCAGTTTGTGTGTGCCAATTAAATCATCCTATGAAACTGTCTTGTGTGACTGCTGGGATTTATTTTCTATATTTGTTAAACATCATAGCATGTTTTACAACAAGAATTTTGCTTAAAAGCTACAGACAATAAAAAGCAGGCTTTCTGAAAGCACTGGAAGGTGTATATTTAAGCTTAATATTTAAAAAAACCCCCCAAAACACTGAACCAAACTCTTGATTTGGTCAAATTTATCCTCTGAAAGAGGTGAGGGAGGTTCCACATTGTCTTAAGAGACAAAGATTATTAGAGCAGCCTGTTATTCCAATTGCCCATGCTAGGTACATGTTTTATCTCCAGCTTTCTTGAAATTGAGATGGTTTTCTTCCAGAACATAGTAATGTTACTATTTTCTTTGATCAAGAAACTACTTAACTTCTGCTGGCTGCTACTTCTGATAAACTCATATAAGAGTCATTTTCTTTTCTCAAGGTCCCTTTTCCAGATACTCCTGGATGTCTCCTTTGTATTGCCTCCAAGGAGAGACTTTGCTCTTCCGTGGGGTCTGTAGACCAATGACAATTGTTTCTGTTCCCTTTATATCTAGGGACTGAGTTTGCTTCAAATACAGTGTTTTGGACTGGAGTTAAGTAGGCCATAAAAGGGGTATTTTCAATTGGTAATTCCCTTTAGTGACTGTCATATCAAGCACTTATCCTTCCTTCTAACTGCTAAAATTCTGTCCATTTCCTTTCTTTCTATTGTGTTAAGATGGCACAGGGTCTACTTGCAGCCCATTTTTTCTAGAGTGCAGAATACAGTCTCATTCTTGGTGAATTTTAGGAAACATGTAGTTAACATGTAAATTAATAACAACAGTAATAATCCAGGATAGCTCAGTAGCTGTACTATCTGCTGAAAAGAAACAGTGACTTGGCAGACAGCTTTCTTTCAAAAAAGATTCTAAAGGCAAAAGGTAATGAGGAGTATTTAGCTTATGATCATTGGTGTTTTGTAAATGCCTTCCTAGCTCCATTATGCATTATTCTGTAATGATGTGTTATGTCCAGTTTGAATTTTCTTGTTACCAATTTCTATCTCTTTGCTTTGTCTTTTGTCAGCTGGACTAAGAAAAGTCACACAGTGAATAAACTTTTTCTCATGACTATTTTATTGATGATCAAATCATTTAACATTGTTTCAATTAAGTTATATATACTGACTTCCTCAGGGCTCTTGCCGTACTCCTGAAAAATCATTTGCATGAATCCTTTCTGAACCTGTTCCAGTCTGTCAGCATTCTGTTGAGAGAGCATATCTCAAAGCTGAACTACCTGTTCTGCCAATGGCCTGCTAAGTTTGTTTACCAGGTAGAATACTTACTGTACCATACACCACCCCTCTGTTAAAATAGCTTACACTTTCTGGGCCATAATATTGTACTGAAAATCATGTTTACCTGGTTATTCACCATTCTGCTAATTCCATGTCCTATTGGTAAGTGGGTCATTAGCAATTTTTATTGTTTCTATCCAGCTGCATCCCCAGTGTACCCTGGGCTTTTCCCCAGCTCTCTCCCACGTTGTTTTCCATGGCTTGCCAGCTCGTTAAGAGACCAAGCAGGTTCTGTTTGATCCATGTGCCTAACGCTTCTCTGATGAGATGGCCAGAGGTACGCAGTCTGGTAAGGTGGCCAAGAACTGCCTCTTAGTTGCCAGCCGAAGTCAAAAGGTGTGCGCTACTTCTTGGCTGCTGTCAGTTTTCTAGGATACTGCCTGGCTTCCCATAATGTGACCTACATTCTTCACAGGTACATGCATGTGTGTGCACATATTCTAAGCACATGACCTTTCTAACATCCACCTGAGTTAGATGTTAACTGTTGTTTTGGACTGTTGTGGATTCAGTTTAGCAAGAAGTTCAGGTCACTCTGCGTTTATGACCTGTCTTTCTCATTGCATGCCTTTACAGTAGCCCCATGCCATTTGCTGATTTTTTGTAAATGTTTCTATATATTCTTCTAGTTGAAAAATGCATAGCTTTAAGCTAAGATGTAATTCTTGCAAGAAAAAAGATGCAGCTGAATGATAATTATTTGTACTTAATTATGCCTTCTTTTGTCAAAAGCCCATTTTAATAAATTTAATATGATTGATTTTGTCTAATGCTAGTAATACAGAGATAATTGCTTCAGTTGTGTATGGAAGAAGCGTTTAGTTTCTGGCATGAAATTGTGACATAGCTACCAAATTAAAGACAAAGTTGGTTTATCAATCTTATATTAACGTAGATATTTAAAAGTTTTAAAGTAATTGTTTTTATCTCTATGTGTAAGGTTTGTCTGATAAGTTAACCCCTGTTGTCATTATGCCTTTCTTTAAGAATCCACTTATCTTCATTACTTTGCTAGTAATTTTAAGCTACAGCTATTTGTATCTTGCTGTGCAGTAGGACTTCAATCATTTTGATTGAACATTATTATTTGTTAACATGAAGTATGTTGTCAGTTAAATGCTCTTACAGAATTTTATTGCATGGTAGGAATTCCAGTAATACTATCAAAAAATTGTACTCTCTGACTTGATATATTTTAAACTCATATAGTAGGAATGTCCTCTACGTTTGCATTCGTGGTATTGGGTTATGAAAATTGAGTGGTAGTGTTAACACGTTTTCCAAAAAATAGAAGTCTAAAGCCAAGTAAGCAAGGTCAGCTTCAAATAGGAAGTATCACAGAAAAAGGTTTCAGTAGGAATAGTGAAGGGAATGTGCAGTTTTTAAAATGGTTCTTGATAAATTATGGGAAGTTGCATATGATAAAGTTGATGGTGCCAGCAGGGTTCTGAATTCAGTAGTGTGACCAGTTACATATTTCTATGTTAACAAAACTTAAGAGTGAAATCTTTTTATTGTATTACTAAGCGCTGTGTTGTTCGAACAATGAACTTCTGGATATTCCATGAAAATTTTGATTGGATATGTGATTGGACTTTTAATTTGGATACTGTTGGACAGAGAAACTGGAAACTAACGTGGAAAAAAATAACAGGTATATTAGCTCATCACTCATGTTATCATGTTTTGTAGTTTCTGCTTTTACCCACTCAGTATTTATGTTTTGGGAGTTAAATAAAAGGAAAACCCAGTAAGATAAATTAAACCAAACCAGAGATTTCAATATTAGTTCTATTTTTGAAACATAGAGAACAGGAAAAATCCATTTACCAAATGGAAAACTATGTAATCATTAGGAGGAAATGTTATTTTCATACTCCCATGCTGGAACTAATAATATTCGAATCCATACCTGAAGAAAACATATTTGTTGATCTAGCAACAATAGTCTAGCATATTAGTGTTTTCATGTTCGCACACGAAGCTTTGCTGAGACTAGGGGCTAGGGGTGCTCTTCGCAGGGCAACGCTGCCTGAGAAATCCCCTGGGGTAGCTCTCTGACGGGTGGCGTGTGAGATGCTGTGCAATACAGTGTAGCTCTGTGCTGGGGCCTGGGAGACAGAGTATGGGCTGGTTATCACCGTTAGTTAACAAGTAGTTAGCATTGCTCTTTGTTCAGTACAGCCTGTGGAAGGAGAGCAATGGCAGCTGCATTTTGCTTTTCAGGATTTTTCTTAGTACTGGAAGTATCCCTGTGGAGTTAGCAGAGTACGTTATTTCCCAGAGGTGTTTGTCTCATTTTATCAAGATAATTTGTTTTAGTACAAATCCAATAAATAACCTTTGAGGCATCACAGATTACCACAAATAGATTGGATCAGTCCAGTCACTCAGGCATAGGACTGGGAATAGAATATTGGTTTTAGTGACTCGGAAGCTTTTCGCTGTTTTCTTCCAAATGGAGGGAGTTGTTGCAGGTGGTATAATACTGATGCTTGTTTTGCAGGGTTTTGTTTTAATCTCTTAAAATCCACATTCCACAGATCTTTAATCTACTATATTTTCTCAAGATCTGTAGAAACCTTGCAGTCCTTGCCATCCAGTTTTGGACTGTAAGGCTCTAGCTCGTTTTCTCTAAGTCCCAGAAATGTGATGTACCACTTTGCAAAAGCCAAACAAGCAATCAGAAAAGAAAATCCAACCCCCAAACCCCTCCTGCTAACTTCAGCTCTGATGCCTTAAAAAGCTCCAGAATCCTTTCCTGTCCTGCCAGATGTTCCTCCCATGTTTTATGAAAACAAATGAAGTCATTTTAGCACATGAAGATGTCTTCTGTTCTCAAACTTTGGGTTAGGTCATTTACTGCTCTCTGAAGTGTCCCTTGTGCATTCACGAATTTCTAAGACATTCATCAAAATTAAAAGAGTTTTTAGGATGCCACAAAGACAGTTTTCTGGTATATTCACAATCTAGAGCTAGGCTTCTTCCTTCTGTCTGCCATGAAAAAAACCCAAAATTCTTAAGTCCTGTAGTACAGGATTTTCTTTTTGTTTTCTTTCAAATTATGTCTTGTAGATTGCATGATAGTTTTCTGTCTGTTTCTATTCTGCCTTCTACTTCTTTAGCTATTTGTTAGTTCTAAGATTAATATGTCAGTTCTGCAGCTGAAAACGAGTATGAAATTTCTAAAAGATTCTGCTGATCTATTTCTACTGATTGTATTAAAAAGCTGAATATCTTTAAAATATTGAGCTTTTTTCGCCTTCAGGGATAGAAAGTAATGTACTTTCAGAACTAGACAAGTGCAAGATTAATTTATAAACCACAAATGTCAATGATTTTCACATCTGTGAAGGTGCTTCTAATTGACACTTGTACAGATTAATTTTTATATGTCATTTGAATGAATTCTCCACTGAGATGTATTTATAGCAGTAGTAGTAATGTTATGATAAAATTCTTTTATTTGGGGGAGTCACGTTCTTAGGGAATGAGTTATAACTGAAGGGCACTGACTTTCACAATAGGACTGTAATATTACAGCTCTCTAATACCTGAAGCAGTATTGCGGCTACCAATCCACAATCTGAAATATTGTTTTATAATCCTCCCTAGAAGAGCTTCAAACAGATAATTTTGTATAAAATGACATTCTGTGGATATTTTAGTTGTGAACAGAAAATTTAAAGTTTAGGTGACTGGCATTCCTTTCCAAACCTTGGGAGTGGCCCTGGGTCATTCACTTGAAATCTTGTCTGTCCCACAATACACTGCATTATTTGAGCACTCTCACATCCAAAGACCAATGGGTTGGCTGGCTTAAAAAGCATGGCTTCAGAGCACTGGGTAAGCAAATCCTTCCATTTTGTCCTTCACTAGGAACTCTATTTTCCATTACTCTTGTGTTAACTCAGGGAAGTACTTAAAATGAGTATGTGTACTGCCACAATTTTCATGTGAGACACATGGATGTTTAGGATTATGACTTACAGACTAGGATTCATATGACAAGAGATAGTGGGTAGAAGAAAGTGTATGTTTTGTATGGTTTTTTTTTTTTCTCCCACATGTAGGGCAGAAGTCTCAAAAATTTACAGGAGCATGCCTTTTGATAGTACAGGATTTTTCATTTAACATTTGGACATCGTGTGGTAGGCAATGCTTTATAAACACAGTAGTAATACATATGATCTACAAAGGGGTAAGTGATACAGCAACCCGTTTTCTGAGCGCTGAAGTTTTACTTGGTTAAGTGCTTTTCCTGTGGTTTTCTACATATTCATGTCTATTTATGAATAGCTTGCTTTGAAAGCATAAAAGAATAAAGGAAGAATAAAGATCATCTAGGAGTTAAGGAACATATTAACATTTTCTGTTTCCTAAAATCTTAATAGTCAAGGATTTTTAAAATATTAGACCCTAAATGCCATAGGCTAAATAGCAGTCATCTGAAAAGGGTAATATTTAATTTGGCATATTTGTTCTGAATTTTAGCGATATTAAATATTTGTATTTTCTCTGAGCTTGAAGCAAGTGTAGTATTTGCAGTATCTTGTGTAATTCCTACTTCCAGAGATATATTAAGAGGTTATTTGAGGCCACCACTGTGTTGCTGTCAAAAGACACACCCCTCATAGCCAGCAGACCATGCTAGCCCAGGGTGAGCTGGCTAGAAACATCACGTTTGGCTCACGTCCTTTGTTCCAGCTGCTGAATTGTATTCAAAGACATCTAAAAATACTCTGGGACTAATTTAGGCAGTAACATCGTTATTAATTGGAACCTGAAGATATTAAAAACTATTAAATACTTAGTATCTGTCTTCCCTGTATTCATGCAAACAACAGCTGTAATTAAGACTGTTGCAGTTGCAATGGGACTAGCAATGTCTGTGAGTGGGATGGCAAATGGACCATGGTACGCTCTTCCTGCTAACATATGGGCTGCTATTATAAAGCAGTTTAAGAAATCTGGTGGCAAGCAGTACATAAGGAGCTGCAGTGGCTTAATGAAAGCAGGAAAAGAAGAATAATAGACCTGGAGAAAAAATCAGGATCTGTTATTTGGATTGGCCCTTCAGTGTTTCTGTTTGACATACAAACTAAAATGCTTCATAAAATGAGGATCAGCATGAGACTCACTTTCTGGAAATGGGAAGCTTAACCAAGGTATAACTATTTGCTTTCTTTTAAGATTTGTGAAATTCTTGAACTTTTACATGGCTACCATTTTACACCACAAGTTTGTCTGTAATAAAATCTGTGGGACTCATAGGTGTTTTTCATTACTGGATTACTTTTTTCTTAATTTGCTTTTGGTACATTAGTCTGATAATCAGTTGCGAGCAAGTAGCAAACTTTCAGTCCTTATGTAAAATGCCACTGTAAATATGCACAATTTAACCTAATCAATTTTGTGGCAGCTTGGAGGTGGCAATAGTGGTTGCAGCCTCACAAGTTTGGCGTTAAAGACAGTCTTGCAAAGAAACTATAGGGACAGGAGAAAGTTGAAGCTGTGTATTTTTTTTATCGCCCTCTCCCCGACCTCCTCCGCTTAGGTTCTGTTGATGATACTTGAATTACCAACAGTGCCAAAACCTAGGAAGTGAGTAAGCTTGGAGTGCATGCAACATAATTCTCTTCAGAATGGGGCGGTGATTCTGCTGGCTTGCAGCAGAGTAGTTGCAAAAGGCTAATACTCTTTACTGTTTAAAAACAAGGATTTAGAAAAGCTTTCAGCAGCTATGCAGCACTAGTTTTCTATAGCAGAATAGCGTTTTTCAAGAGGGAACAGATGCAAAGCTGAGATGAGGTTTCATTGTCTCTACCAAGAGGCAAATATTAGAATGATTGTATAAATTCTGTCTCAAGTACTAGCATGGCTAAAATTGCTCAGAATATTAAGCTATGTAAGATTCAGAAGTATGGAGCATTAAATTCTAACTAATAACTTGAAACTAGGCATTAGATAATATCAGTGATTTTCCACTGTACATTTACTGTCGCCTCACTAACTCTGAGGATCTTTTTTCAGTTTCTGTTTTACTTGCTGTGTCCAAGAAATAATTAGCAGCTGTGCAGAGTCTCCATGGGGAAAACAAAAAAAACCCACCCCAATCCCTTAAATTACAAATGCTGGAAAAAAAAAAAATCATCTGTATTCAGTAACAAGCAAGCAAATAGTTGTGACGAATAGGACTAATTTCTATTTTAAACCATGATGTGAATTGGATGATACAGAGTAAAACAATGGTTCAACTTTTTAGCTGTATTGACTAGAATTTGTACTCTGCTAAGAAAAAAATGTGATAGAAGACATCTATTGAATAAGTGGACATGAATCTAGAATTATGTTGGTCCAACACCCAGAACTTGCTCTATTAAGCACAGGATCACTGCCAAAAGAAGCAGCATGAAGAGCTGTTTAGTCCCTTTCCTTGTCTCTTCTGCAGAGCTAGGTCGCAGAATGATGTGCTAAAAACCGAGATGGAGTGATTTAAGTGAGGTTTGTGACAAAAATGCCTGAAACAGGAAGCTGCAGCTGATAATGGAAATCACTTCTGAAGCCTAAATAAGGGTTTATTTATATATAGTTGAATAATTCTCAATGTTTGAATTTAAGACAGTGCAAATGGAGCAACATTTATTTCATGTGGTATGATGAGAACCTTGATCCTGAATGCCAGATAATCCCTCAAATATGCACTTTCCTTTCTGTGCCATTTGGCTTTCTGCATAAATCTTTGATTGCATTTAATGATTATTCAGGGATTTTCTGTTTTAGAGGTACTACTTTAGCCTACTTGGGATTTTATGTCTGTGAGAAAATGAAATACATTTTTTTCATTTCCCAAGGATAAGGAAAAGGTATAGAAGGAGAGGATTTCCACATAGATCAGTGCTGCTACACTGTAACATTAATATGATGTGTTTATTATATTCTAGTGCCAAGTTTTAAAGAAAGTGTTACTGTATAAATATGTGGCCTCTTATTGTCATAGCACAACAAAATTACTAAGGGAGTTATCTCATTTATTACTGAGTTCCTTACCCACTTCTACTCCATAGTAACAACCTGTAGCACTAGAAGACATTATCCTTGTGAAATTTCTTGAAGACCGGTATTTCCAAAGTGAGACATCTTAGCTAAACAGTAATTCGCAAACTTTTTTGGTAAATTAGCCTTCCTCTGGGTTGTCCTCCAAATCCCCAAACAGCTACTGCTGCTTCCCCCTGAAGGCTGCTGGCAGTGCCTCTGCTCTGCTGGCTCCGGCCATCCTTGGGCTGAGCTCGGTCGCCAGTCCTTGCACCAGGACTCTGCCAGGGGCACCGTTCATATCCGACCTGCCTGAACGTCTTCAGAAGCAGCAAACCCCCAGGAAAACATGCTTGCAAAGGCTCAAGACCTGGGAAACACTCATCTAAAATACTCCTTCTCCTGTAACATATAGAAATCTGTTCCTTCAGCTTATCAGAAACAATAATTTTTGACCCTGTAACTTACTCTGTCACAGAAAGGCTAGGATGTTAAATTGAAGTTACGACCAAAACAGGTTTGTCCCACTCCCTCAGTAGTCTATTCAGGTGAATTTTGAGTGTTTTATTATTTTTGTTCTCCATCCTTGGAAAGGATATTATTCTCTGAAATCCTTACTGCTCAATAATATCTCCATTTCACTGAATGGGTTGGAACTTAACCTTTTAATGTTTCTTTCTTTTTTTTTTTTTTTCCCAGGACTGGAAAGTGGAAAAGCATATAAAGGATTTTGTCTTTATCCTCTGAAATACAAACATTCAGGCAAAGTCTGAAATTATCTTGGTCTTTCCAGCTCTTCCACCTCACTAAAAGTTTTCTTTCTCCCCCCAGAAAACCCAAACCAAAAAACCCCCAAAATCATTGTAGGTGGCTAAAATGAAATACTCTAGCTGTTTGCCTTCTGTATGGCAATGGTCTTCCTAGTAGCCACATTCCTTTGCCTCCTTTTCTCTACTTTGTAGCTCTCTCCCATTGTGCTTCATTTGATTTATCCAACCTCTGCTTGAACCTGTGTACCTTTTCTTAATGACGGGAGAGAAAGCATGGAACGGATTTGTAGTCCTGATGGTCTTTGCTCAAGAATGTGTATCTCTCAGCTTCCACTTGATGTTAGTTTGCTCCCCTTTCTGTATGACAGTCATGTGGTGAATGTTTCCATGCTTGTTGACTGGTCAGGGTGCAGATGCCTAACTCCAAACTCCTGGAAAGGTTTTAGTTTGCAGCTACCTAGCCTATAAAGTGCCTTTGTCCTCACTGGGTCACATGTTTTTTTGCTTAAGTGATCTTTACTAGTAACATTGGAACTCCACTTGCTCTTCCCAAGTTGCACTAATATGCATTGGGCTGAAGACCACAAGAGCTGCAAAAGTCTAGGAAACAAAATGAACTTTATCTCCAGTGTCTGATGGTTTGTTTGATAATTATGCTGCAGTTTCCTATCTTCAGACAGTGCTGTTACCTTCCTTCTCTTCTGAGGCTTCAAGATTGAAGCATCAAAGTCATCAAACTAGAAATTGATCTGTGTTTTGAACAGAGTACTATGCAATAACACTTCCCCTGTCCCCAGATGCATTTGTGCGGGTGAATCTATACATGTAAACTTCTAGCTCCTTTTTTACCTTCTGGTTAGAAGGAAAATAATATTTCAGAACTCCCAAGTAAAACAAGAAAATTATTTTTCCTTTAATAACCATGCTGAACTGATTGAATTCAGTTTCTGGGACAAGAAACTAGTACTGTGCTCAAGTGATGCACAGTTGTTTCATGACAATGAAAGTATTACTTTAATTTAAAAATACCTCAGTCTGCTCTGAGCAAAAAAAGTGTTGTTAGTCATGTAGAAAAAGTTATGAAAGGTATGGTACTTCACTTATAAAATGTAATTTATTTTGTGGACCTAGAGAAACTATTTTGACCTGAAGTTTAGACAGTATGAGGAAAACAAAAAAAGCTGTAAAAGATCAGCTGAGTTATACAAAATTCTGCACAATGTAGATACAGTTGACTAATACGGGTGTAATGGCAAAGACTAAAATAGTTTGTTTAATCCTTTGACTTGTGCCATGCCTTATCAGTTAGCTTGGTAACTTGATTTGGTGGTGCTATTCTGTTTTCTTGGTGTTCAAATGAAAACGTCTAAGGCTTGCATCTTTGGGGAGGCCTTGTAGCAGCTGCTGTGTCTGTCTCAGCTCTAACAGCTGTTTCATGTAGGTGGCATGCTCAGACCGACAACTTTCTTTCCAACAAGGGGTTTTCTCCATTCTTCTATATGCAGCTTATTTTTCAAGTTATCCATCTTCCCATTCTTTAAGGAATAGCATTAATTCAGTTCTGTTCCAAATTTCTATTCTTAATTTTAAAACAATAAGTTTTGTTCTTTCTAGTTTTATACATTTATGTATTTTCTATATTTTTAAAAAGATTTCACTTTTAAAAAGATGTGATAATTTTACCTCATAGACTCTGTTCTTTCTACTGTAAGAAAGCTTAGCCATGTAATTAACTTTGTAGATCTTGACCCTAAGGCTATTCACAGGATAATGGAGTTTCAAAGTAAAATGAAGATGAATATTATAGCATCATAGTGGTCATACAGGCCTAACTGGGGTAATTATGACTGTTGTGATATTATAGACCTGAATTTCCCCCCCGGTGTATTTTTCTGGCCTCCTTAATGAAGCTAGCTATAGCAGAAGTAGTCAGCATTTGCAGGTGACTGGGGACAGCAAAAAACCCCCACGACCTGTCAGCCCTCTGTTCCTATGCCAGAAACCACACTGTGTTATCACTAAATGAAAGGTCAGCAAATACTGGGGCAGTGGCTTCTGCTAGGGGTGACATGCACCATTTCCAGGAAAAGTGAGAAATATTTCCCTCACTGTCTCTGTTATCCTGGTGGCAGAAGGGTTACAGACCTAGGAAATGATGGTACTCTTGCATGTAGTTTCATATAAAGCAGGTCAGCATTTGTTGTGGTCAGAAAAATTAGCTGTGATTGCCCTATATTTTTGGCAATCATTGATCTTTCTGAGAGCCACTGGTTTCTTGGTGTGGCTTTCCTTTCAAAGTGATTGATAACTGCTCTTAAGAAAGGCTTGTGTTTCAATTTTATTTTTTCCACTTTTGACTCTTTTTGCAGTCTAAAAACTAGAAATAGTAGAAAATAATAATAATAATAAGTTAATAGCAGGATGGGTAAATGGATCTCTTTCAGAGCATTTCTCCATAGGTTTGTTTTGCCAATATCTGGCCTGAGGCAGTGATCAGTGATGAAGAAAGTTCTTTGAGTAGCCGCTTGCTTTGCCAAGACACCTTTACTGTTTGCTTAGCAGTGCCCTCTGCATTCAGTTCAGCAGTTAACCCATTACATGGGGAATAGATTTTACCAGTTACAAAGTGTGTTGTGTTGATGATGATCTTTCATTAAAAAAAAAACAAAACCAAAAAACCTCCCCAAACAACCAAACCCAAAAGTTACTGAAAGTCAGGAAGCTTGCCAGGTTGAACAGTTTAACCAAGAACCAAACCTTTCACAGAGGAGCTGTTGCGTTGTTGAAGAGCCTGTCCTCAAAATACCATTCAGTAAGTTCAGGAGCGAAGCTTGTCCTTTTACCTAAGATTGCAACTTCTGTCAAAATAGTCTTGGCTTTCGTGAAGATTTTTTTTTTTTTTTTGTACTAATAGTAAAGGAGTATGAAAGCTGTCCCTCAAAAAAGGAAACAGAAAAAAATGGAATTGAAAAAGTCACTACTTTCAAATTAAGAACAAAGTAAAAGATGTAGTTAGTTCAGAGGAAACGGACATCTGTAAACCAATATTTATGCTGTATCATGGAGAAACATCTCTTGCAAATTAGTATCCCCTTTCACAAAGATCAAGCTCTACAAATGCCTCTTTCGGTAAGTGAAGATTTTACCATGATAAAGGGTGTCACAAATACTCCATTTTCCTTGAGAGTATTGCTTTCTATTGGAGAGGTTTTCTGCTTTGAAAAACTTGGAACATGCCCCAGTGCTGCATGCCACTTAACCCATAGCCCATCTGTGCTATGATCTGATTGCCATGTGCCTGGGAGGAATGTCTGGAACCAGCTGGCTCTATAGGATGGGGGATGCCTCCCCGGCAATTATTTTTCTTCTCCCGCCTTTGGCTCTACAGCTGGTTTTTGTGTCCACAGTCAGGTCATACCTGGTAGTTTTTCTGTCCTAGTTGGGTCAGTTTGGTAATAACTTCCTGCAGAGTTTGGAGAACAGGGTGAAGGAGCTGCAGTGAAATGTTACATACCACAGATGGGGCTCCACAAGTGCAACTCGGCCCCAGCAGGGATGTTGCCGTGCCAGCACCTTACCTGTAAATGTGAACACATGGTGAAAGGAAGGAAGGAAGGAAGCTAAAAGCATTGTGCGTGGGCAACATAGGGGAAGTTTCTAAGAGTGGGTGACATGATACAGTGGTGAGTTGTAGGTAATGATGTCAAGAGGGAGACTGTGTCATTGAAAATTTGAGTAAATTGCATCAAAATTTGTGCTTCTAAGGCTACATTGCTGCCATACATAAGGTAGATGATTTCAGGATAACTTCATGTATGCCTATGTGAGCTGTTGTCAAGAGATGCCACGTTCAAAAGACTGGAGAATTGTATTTCTACCTGGTATAGAGTCTGGAGGTGTTTAAAGTATTCTGCCATCATTATTTCCTTTTCTGATAGAAGTGGAAATGGTACATTCCTTAGGGAAAATGGTGGCTTTCTCGTGAGGAGTTTGAAGCAGGAGTCTTGAGAAACAGAATTTGTATGAGTGTTGATGGGCTTGCTATTTTACATAATTTACTTTTACAGTAAGTAGGAACATGGAAGGAGCCAGTCAAAGGTGTTATATCCCTTTTCAGGTGTGTCTGTGACCTTTTGGAAGTAAATCAAGAGGTTTCACTAAGACTTGCTCATAGTCACACACAGATTTGAAAAGGCTGCATAGTGAAATTAATGAAGTAGCTAATTTCTTGGTTTGGTGTGTCTGTGAAAGTAGGCTGCTTTGGTCTTCTATGTAATGTTGTTAAAGTTTTGTTTAACTTTTTTTTGCTGTCATATTTTTCTTCAATAAAAAGCCAAACTGATTTGGATAATTATCAAACACTTGATTAAATTAACTTCAATTTCAATTCATGAATTTCTTTTGAAAGTTCTGAGCTCTGGTAAACAGAAATTTAGCACATGGTTATGGCTGAAGGTAGCACTCATGACAAACAGTAATAGAAAGAGTTCAGGGTATGGCATGCAGTCTTATGCTTGTGGTTGCACATAAGATCTTTTGCTGTTTATTTGCCCTGTCTTGTTCTCATTTTAATGATTTCTAAGAAAAGTGTATTGCACATGAAAATCTTGGAAAGATTGAACTGATTTGAAGAGAGTAGGAATACAAAATCAGGTTAATTATAGCACTGTAAGTTGTCTCCCTTGTAATGAAGTGAAATTGTTTGTACTTATTTAGCTCTAAATTTTCCTTTTTCTATTCAGAGTTAGAGGCAGTTATGTAAGCTGTGAATGGATTGTATGGAACAAAATGACTCACCAAGACAGACTATAATGCACATAGCTGTGTTGTTACAGGGAAGTACTCAATGACTCAGCTATAGAAGAGGCTGCTAATTGAAACCGCTGCACATGTGGGTTTAGATGAATATCTACCTTGAACCTGGGCCAACACACTTTTTGGCATCTCTTGCTGCATGAATTACTGGTCAGACTTTGAAAAGTGCTGGGTGTCCCACCTCCCATTGAAGGACGTTAAAGGAGCTCTTCAGATTTCAATTTTACCTTGCACTAAACTTAAATATTTTTATTGTCCGTTCTTGGCAGCTTCTGTGAAGGGGGTGAAGCATAAACTTCCTGTGCTTTCCACTCCCAGTAGCATACCAAAATCCGAGGCTTTGCTTTTAAAATGTCTTCTAATATTGCCTTAATCCTTTCATTGGCATCTTCTCAGTACAGGAGTAATCTCCCTGTCACAATTCTGCATCTGGTCACAGAGCAAGAGAATACCTGTGTGGCTGATCACAATTTCCATCTCGGTTTGAGAAAGTCTAAGAAAGAATTTCACGTATTTTATTTTCACAAGTTTTCCAAATGTGGGAAAGTTGTATCTGAGTTGAACGTTTTTCTAGTCTGCACAGTCATCAGAACAAATCACGTCATGAAGATGGTTTCTGGATCACAGTGGTCTCTGACGATGTCAGTCTCTTAGAGCTGTCCTTGGTAGCTGGGTGCTCATTTATCCCAAGGTAGAGCTGGTTTTCTTCTGGTACACCGCTGCGCTGTAGGGGCAAACACTAGCAATCTTTACTTATGTGCATTTTATACTTTGTTACTAATATCAGTATGAATACTATCAGGAATATATTTTATTAAAAAATGGCTGTTTATGATTTGAGTTTTAAAAATTAATAATTGTAGGACAAATTGTGAAGAAAGTTTGAGGTAGATAATTTTGTTATTGCAATTATAAGGAATATACTCCTGTATATATTTTTCAGACTTACATGCTAATTGATATTTCAAATCCCAGAATGAGCCATCCTACCACATATCGCAGCCCCATAGATTTAACCACATGATTTCTTTCTTGTTCCATGGACTTCTGACCATCTTCTATAGAGTCATGAAAGCCTTTTTTGTCCTGGGTATGCTAATTGATTCATACCATATGTGGTACATCCATATACTTAAAATAGTTTTCATCTCTTTTTTTAAAAATTATTTATTATTATTTCCTATCCTTAGTAGCTTATTTTATATCTTTAGAATACTGGATATTTGATGCGGTGATGGTCTTGTTGGAAGAGAGTAGATTAGCGAAGAAAGCTTTACAAATGAAACTTAATTATTTATGATAAAATAATAGTCCCTGTTACAAGTAGTAGAATGTAACTGTAGTTCCTGTGCTTGATCTGTATTTTATAGATAATTTTATTTTTCCTTTCCAATCACATTACTTGTGTGTTAATATTAAGGTGTGTTTCTCTGGATGCGAGATATCTTTTCCAACCTACTTATTTTTCTGTTTGTTTTCATGTTTGTGAGCCGATTGTTTACATTTAGGAAATTTAGCTGCTTTACATGGCAGTGTTTTGTCTTTTAATAAAATAAGACCTTTTTGAAGGTGATGTTTGACTGAGGGCTCTGAGTTGTGTGAAAGCAAAACTGCATCTGCTGGCGAAGAGTATTTTCTGTTTTAACAGCTCCATGTAAATCCTTTTTCACTGTTACAGAAAAACATACTTTTACTGTGTAATCAGTTTGTGTCCATCTTTCTGAAATTGATGCATGTATTGCCTCTGTTGAATTTGTGTAAATGTATAATGTAGTGGCCATATAAAACATACCCTCCCCCCCAATAAAAATGAAGTTGCATGAAATTTGGTATAACAGGATATATATCTCTTTATCAAGTATTGAACAGAAAGATCCATTTTCTTTTTTATTAAGAACCTATATCTAATAAAAGATATTTGAAATACCTTCCCCCTGTAATAAAAGATGCCTCAGGTTTTCAACAGATTTTTCCGAAGTTTATGGTCAATCTTGCATTTTCAAGTTAAATGAAAAAGCTGCCTGTAAACATCGAGTTTTCCTGATCACCAAATAGATAAGATAAGAGATAATATGAAGCAACCTGAAATAAGTAGAAGTACATTAAAGTTCTGTTTGGATCATTTTGAAAGTTCTTCCATCCTTTTGTTTCTTTTTTTTTTTTTTTTTTTTTTTTTTGCATCCTAAGTGAATTGGTTATCAGATTCTTGTTAATTTTCTGGATGAAACTTATTAATTAAATATTTGTGAAAAATGAGGGAGGTGCAGAGCTGAACACATCAATTCTGTCAGAAGTTCCTTAGAGGGAGCTAATAAAGCTCTTAATCCTAACATGCTCTTAGCAAAGTCTTTAACATCATGCCTTGCATACCCAAACAATCTTCTGCTTGCTTTCTGTAAGGTTAAGACTGGTGTGTGACATGGTGAAGTATACAGAGTGACTTCTTCAGATAGTTTCAGGCCATAAAAATTTTAAGGCAGGAGATAAAAATACGGTCTTCTCTAGTCACAAAGTAGTTTGACACTTACACAGGCATTCAAAAAAAAAAAAAAAGGTTACTTTTAACAGTTGTGGGTGATACCTGGTTTTATTATTTTGACAATTCAAGTGGAGTTGTGCTTCAGTCTTTGAAGGGCAGAATTTATATTCAGTTCAGGTCTTTCATTGGAAAAAAAGGTGTATTTTTTAAAAAGCAGTTATCAGCTCCCTTGTCTCAGTTGCTGATGGTTTGGACTATATTGAAATTAAATAGCATCAGTTAACTGTTGTTTCTTTTGCTAGGTATATATCTTCTCAGTTGCACTGAAATTAATTCAGAAAATCCCACGTTTATTTCAGTAAAAGTAAAATGGCAATTGTTAAATTGTTGCTGAAGTAAAATGAGTTAATTCTATCAAGGTTTCTGCCTTTCATCATGTTTGTCTGTTATGTGTTTATTGTCTTCTGCAAAACAGAACTGCCTTGCATCAAAAAACCAGTGGCCTGAAGAAGGCTCCAAACTTTCCATTATATGTTTAGACAAACAATCATATATATTTCTTTCTTCATTCATAACTCGTGTTTAGTTAATACATTAGAGAACCTAGCTCCTATTGGTCACACGGATTACTTCTTTAGTTATGTCAAACTTGCATCAGCACTTACTGTTACATTACCATGGTTTTATTATTGTTAAACTTAACCTTGTGCTTGGTTGCTAATCAAAAACTAGCTAGCAGTCCAGATATTTAACAAAAATAATGTAACTTTGTTTTCCTTTCTAACCCAACAGACAAAGTTACTATACCTTGCCTGAACACTGAGGTATATATTATATATGTGCACACAAATTCAATGCATTTATGTCAGACAAATTCACAGGGTTTAGTCTTTGCTATTTGTATTTTCATGGCAAAATGAATGTTACCACAGTGAAGTGATAAAGATGCATCATCAAGACTAGGGAGGATATTTTCCATGATTTTTTTTTTCTACTTTTTTTCTGAAGTTTTATTTGCCTTGGGTTTTCATATTTATACATCAGTATTACACACTGAAACCAAAGTGATTTCTGCTAATGCATTTCCATCAGTGAGTTATTTGTTGTGTCATCTATTGTAAATTCAGAACCTTCCTTTTGTTAACACTCAATATTACCAGGAAAGAAAAATGGGCTTGCCATTAAGCTTTAGCACTTCCTTGAGTGCTAAAGTGGTGTGGGCAACCTGTGTGATCTCTGCTGTGGCACATCATGTCTTTGTAGACTTAAATGTTGGCAGTTGCTTCCTCTTCCCATTTTATTAAAGTTTGCAGTCTTTCGTTGTGCTTATACAGTGGCCCCTGTTATGAATGACATCCAAGAGAAATGTCTAGAAGGTGTTTATAATAGTAATAATAAATAATATTTAACTCAAGTCAGATGGTCACTACTGACTTTCTCCCCTTGCTGTTCAAAACCCTGACAATTTGAGATCTCTTTCATAGAAACTTAAGGGAAAAAACCCACCTAGAGCTGCCCCTAGCTCTGTCTCTTGACCTGGTGGTAAAAACCATCACTGGTGAGAGCAGGCTAGCCAGAGGAAAGATATCCCCAGTGTGCCCAATGTGAAAATGAGGAAATAGTGACCCATGGAAAGAGAGTGTTCAGAAATGTGTTAGAAGTGACTGAACAGTTTCAGAAATGGTCTCAAATACTTGTGGTTTCTAAGAAACATTATCTTTTTGTGTAAAAATAATATACATGGAAATATCCATATTTAGGGAAGACAGAAGATATTGGTTATGGTTTTAACTGAAAAGTTTGATTTTCATTTTGGAACTCTGTGTAGGTGATCTGTTTTTTTTTTTTTTTTGAGGTGTTTTACAAGGCAGACCAAAGGCATTTGCAATGTGTTTTCTCCTAGTTGCCTTGCATTCAAGAAAAATAATGGAGATAGGAAGAAGTAATGCAATATCTGGGAGTTCTTTAGAAATACATATCTTTTTGCCTAAGTGAAGACTTTTCTTGATATGGATT
Organism: Haliaeetus albicilla; assembly: GCF_947461875.1. Lineage (NCBI taxonomy): Eukaryota > Metazoa > Chordata > Aves > Accipitriformes > Accipitridae > Haliaeetus > Haliaeetus albicilla. Next base: position 41,163,799 of record NC_091483.1, read on the forward strand.
TGATGAAGTACTAATGAATGTGAGCATCAATAAATAAGAAAAAGGTGACTTTTGCAGCAACAAGAAACTACTGAGAATATTATCTGAGGAATGGTCTCTACAACAGATATAAAGAACAAACAGAGAAAAAGAATACTAGCTAACAATAATGTTTAGGATCAGTTTGAATGGAAGTAGACTAGAGAGAACGATTTGGTAACAGCTGGACTTTGGACAAGGTTTTAGTTGTATGGAAGAGAAGAAAGCAATTTGCTGTGGAACTGTATAACGACCAACCAAGCAGAGTTAGTGATGTCTTCCTGGATGGGGGAAAGAAGGGAAAGAGTTGAAGATGACACCAAGATTGAACCCAGGGGTTTTGTGACTCTGAGGGGACAAATATTAGAGCTATTGACAGAGACAGTGAAGAGACATAAAAGGAAGAATTTGGAAAAAGATAATAAACAACCACTTCAGCTGATGTTAATTGGTGTATGCTCTGTTGACTTCATTCACAGCAGTTGAGGATATGGCCTGTTGAGTTCAGCTTTAATGATAAGTTTGAGCTGGCAGGGAGATCTCAGGATAAATTCTCAGCAAAAATAGGCAGAGAGGAAAGACTGAGGTTATAGATCCCAAATTCTTGCAAGTGGGCCTATATCTTGGTTCATTAAGTTGTGATGGCAGCTTAGGGAAGATGAATTAGCTATGCAAAAGTTGAACAGAAAACAACTGAGAGAACCTGAAAGAGAACAGGAAAAGAGAGAAGAAACCCACCAAAAAGGCCAAAGAAAGGTTAAGAAGAAGAGAGACTGGAGCTTGGGGGGGGGGGGGGAGGGCAGTATTTGAAAGAATCCTAATAGTGATATTAACTATAAAAGAAAAGCATACAAGTAAAACAAGAGGAAAATGAAAAAGAAAGGGTTTTTTTCCTCTCAGTTTTACAGAAAACAGATAAACATATTAATTCTCTGAGGCAAAAAATTTAATATAGAAAGTGATTGGAACATAATAAAAAACACTTCAGATAAATCTCATTTTCAGGAAGATGTTAGGGAATGTAATAATTTCTCAGTACTGTACGTTTTTGATTTCATAGTTCAAATGTTAACATGTTTCAGTGCCTTTTATGCTTGGTTGTATTTACTTAGAGAAAACAACACATGCTGAAAATTTGTTAATAGACTGACATTACATTTAAATGATTGCACTTAGATAATGTGTGAAGAAACTAAAAAGACTGTAAAAGTTTAGGAGAATACTGAAATTATTTGTCTTTTGCTAGGTAGTTTTCTTTCTTTGTATAAAAATATAGATCAGTAAGAAAATATATGTGATATAAATATATATATATTTGTCATATATTTTCCCAAGGGTTGTAACATGGCATTATAGTCTTCAGGTTAGTTTTAATGTTTAAATAAATTCTTTAATTAAATTGAGCTCTTTTTTATTTAAAGCTGTCTTTTGGGGAGATATTGCCTTAGATGATGAAGACTTAAAAATCTTTCAAATTGACAGGACGATTGACCTTACGCAGCACTCCAACGAAAGACTTGGCCATAACACAGGTATGATATTTCAAGCTTGTTTTAACTTATTTTTCCTGTTATTTACTTCTGCATAGAAGGCAATCTCTCTTTTAAATGTAGAAAGTCAGTATAATGTTTTGGGTAATATTAGTTTACAATTTAAAATGTTATTAAACAATGAGTATAAATTTGTTTTAGGGAAAGAAAAGCTAAAATTTTAATTTTATTCTGGCATTTCTGATTAAAAATATCTTCTTGAACTGAAGAGCAGAAGCTGGTAGGAACCGTAAGTCCACTCTGCAGGCGGTCATGTGGGAAAGGAAATTGTACAAAGCTTTGCTTTCGTCACTAAAATTTCCCAATAGCAGAGACCAAATGCTCTATGGAGAACATACATGGAAACCTAGAGGCGAGACTGCGGGTCTTGGATTACAACCCCTCATTTTGCTTTTTCAGTTCCATCCAAATCAGTACTGAGATCTAGAAGCAACACAAGAATGTGTCCTCCTTGCTAGAATTTGCCTTGTCTAAAACCCAACAATTTATCTGACATTTTAATAGATGTTTATTTGCTATTGTTAACGTACAGTGCATTAGTGCCAGAAGCTGCAATCTGATTAACACAGGCAGTTGGATATTCAGACAGATAGATGAAGAGATATTATTTTTGTGTAAATATGTATGTGTGTGTGTGAGAGAGAGAAAACGTAATCATGTCTAAACGGATGTCTGTCTAATGTCTGAAAACATCTATGCTTTCAGGCTCCAATTTGTAATTCGTAACTGAGAATTTGTAAACTTTCAGGTTATGGTAAAAAAAGCCACGTTACTTAGGAAAAGTGTGGAAAAAGTGCTATTAGAAAATGTATAAACGAGTAATTGAGGTTTATTTTCTAATAAGCATGTTCCATATGTTCCTGAACTGAGCTATTAACTTGATGATTCCTGATATGTAGAAATAAGGATCACTTTGAGGAATGATCAGAAAGGAATTTTTCAGACCAAAGAAGCAATTCTCAATTTAACCTTTCAATACTGATCTATTTAAAATATTTTTACTCTTCCTAATTAGATGTTGTGATTAGACTATTTTTAGAACAACTTGAAAATTTGTTTTATCTCCTTTTAAAGCCACTTGTTTTTTTCAAGGCAGGAACACCTTTGATCATTTCTAGATCAAGACTGGATTTTAAAATGTTAATAGAGTCAGCAGTTTCCCTGCCCCCCGTTCCCCCAAACAAATAGTTTTAATTGGCTTTGAAGGTATTTCAGGCGCTAGTTTTGCTGACAAAATGTAGAGAGCAAGGTCGGTCATTTCCCCTTAAAGTGGATGCAGTCAAGTGATTTCTTTGGCCTGCTGACTTTCCTTTTTCTTCTTGCTTTTCTGTTTTTTTTTCTTTAACTGCACAGTTATTTTTTGTCAATTGCCACAGAAAGAATATACATTTCTAAGCTGTTTTAAAATAATATTTGATATTCTATTATTTAATTTTCTCTCCTCATCTGTCTTGAGATTTGTGCATTATCTTTTCCTGTGGACAGTCTCCCATTCAGGATATTGAGTCATCCTACTGAGGATTACTAATGCATTTGGATCAAATTTTTCTACCTTTATTGCACAAGAGGAATCAATGCAACTGCAATGGTCAGTGGGACTGGACTTCAGAGAACTAATTCTGCTGAAGTTAATGATTTTGTAATGGCTCTCGGTGAACCCTCAACATTCTTGATTTTTCTAAAAACAGTTGGAGAACTCAATTTTACAATTTACAAATGTATTTTGATGCATAAACTAGGAGTTGAGCCTGGTTTTGCAAACTGCACAGCCTAGTGTGCTTTTTTTCTCTTTAATTTCCAAAAGAGTAAATTGCCAACAACTAACTAGTTGATATTAGGTAGCAACTGGAAAAGGAACGTAAAACGTCTGTAAAACAGAAAAGAAATTAATATTTTACCTTAGGTACAGACACAATAAAAATTACAGGCTTGATTTCTGAGCACTTTCCATTGTTGACCTTCACAAACTAAAGGTGACATCAGGCAGAAGGGTTAGATACTTGGGTGTGAACCATCAAGAGGGAATTGCAGAGTCACTTTTTTCATTGCAACTACTAATTAAAAACCCTGAGGCTCACAGGCTCTGATTCACATTATGTGACTACTCCTGTGGGTGAGGATTATCTGCCTGGATTTACAAGGTCAGATACTTAATCTGTGAGCTTCTCAGAGCATGGCTGTGTCGTTTTATTTAACATTTTGTCCAAGCAATACACATAATCATTGTAAACAGAAAAAACAGTAGAGCTGATAAAATTGTTAAGTATATATTATTATGAGTCCAAACTGCCAAATATATCCTCCTTTTCCTGCCTGAAGTATGAGAAGATGCAGCAAATATGATTTTTTTTTTTTATTTAAACTTTTTTAGGCTGTGGCTTGGCAAGGCTATATTTTATTCATATAAGCCAGATTAGTTATGTGAGATACTTTTTCTTCTTTAGTATTTCACTAAATGGAATACAGAGGCTGTGTTAACACAGAAATGATAGTTTAAACTTTTTTCCTAGAAATAATTACAGTATAATAGTTTCTTTAAGTAAATAATGGATTCTTTGTTTTGGGTGGGGTTTTTTTTTCTGTTATGTCTGTGACAGTTGATGCTTTTAAGGATTTTTTAGTATTTGTTTGGAATCTTCAGTTATATGCCTTTTTTTATAAGATGAATGTTAACATGAGAGACAATTACATTAATGATGATCAATACAAGGAATGGAATTGTTATATTCTCTGTAGTGTATATTATAGTTACCGTGCAATGTGTTGGAAAGGAATGTGTTGAACTATTACCTCATCTATCTAAAATGTTTTAAAAAATTTGGAAAATTTTTCTCAAGGGAGCCAGCAGCTATGTGACAGTGCAATCCAAATAATTAGGCACATTGTTATTCACTGAGCAGCCACACAAACTCACTTGCCTTATATGGAATTTTCTCATCTGTAATATGATTTTAAGTTGCTCTTTAATAAATATATTTTCCACGTATATATTGAAAGTTTTTATGGGAAGTTGGGAAGGGTCTTTTGAGAGGCGGTTGGAGGTTTCAATGGTCCTTTTGTTTCTATCCTTTTACTTTTGCAGTTGTAAAAGTAGTTTGAAATCTCTCTTGTCCTATAACAAATACTGAATTTTAAAATACAACCTACTCCAAACTTCTGAAAATCACAAAACTTTCTGAACAATTCTGAATGATTTATTGACTAGTACAGTATTGTCAGTGTTCTTTCTTCTGGTTTACTGGTGTTTGCAAAGGCACTTGCAGCCACAAAAGAATTATACGTGAAGGGAGTATGTGGCAGATACGTCAAATGTACACAGTAAACCCAGAAGTGTGTTGCCTTTCTGTAAATGGCATGGTAAATGTTAAAATCAGCTACTTAATAGCTTAGTTTTTCTTGCTCATTGATTGCTGAATTGACATAGACATATATATATATGCCTGTGAGGTCTTACTGCAATATACACCAGCATGTGATGTTTCAAAGCCTTTAGAGTGCATTGACATCTATTTGCATGCCAACAAAGAAACCCAAATCTTTCATGGTAAAATCAGCCAAATTAAGTTTGTATCAGTTTTGTTGGTTTTTTTTCTGATGGAACTTTGGGTATTGCTTTCCCTCTTTCCCCTCCCTTAAAATGAGAAGATTATGGCATGCATTCAGGAAATTTCTGTGAGAGTAAGGCTTTTAGCTGTCAATCAACGTGGCTCTGAGGATGTCAAGGTCACCAGGAAGAAAAAAAGCTCCAAATAATAATTAGATGATGTAATTGTCATGACTTGTCTGAATAACAAAGACATGTTGGCTTACATTCTGGAATGCATATTAGAAAATTTTTCAGCTAAAAATGTGTTTTTCATTGTCAAGAATACTTGAAGAATTTGTATGCAAGTCATTGAAGAATGTTAAACTTCCTTTAAGATGCATTGCAGTATTTACAGGGTATTTTCTAATCTCTTCAGGCTATATAGTTACTGTAGGTGTAAGATTCCATGTTTTTAACTTTTTAAAATTCCTTTTTTTTTTTTTTTCCTTTTCTTTTTAAAGGTGGCTTTGGAGAGCATGGAATGTCAAAAAAACGAGGTGCCCTCTATCAGCTTATAGACAGGATAAGAAGATTTGGCTCTGGTATTTTCACTGTTTAAATTAGCAGGTTGCGTGATGTGATAAAGTATCATGAACATTAATGGTGCTAGTACTTTAACACTTTAAAGCATTTCTGTATTACTATTGGCATAAACAAACTATAAAATATATAGTACAAGAATAGTAATGAAGAGATTGGCTCTTTGTTGCATTTTCTTAGAAGTCTATTTCCAGCATCAAATCTGGAAGGTAAAATATGTAGTTTTAAATCTCGTATTGAAAATTCTTTAGCTTTTTTGTGTTCACAGTTATCAGTTCAACTGAGATCAATACAATGCCTTTTCAGTACAAGTAGGCTATGCTGCATAGCTGCTAATTTTATTGGTTTTGGTTTTTGTTTTTTTTTTGTTTTTTTTGTTTTTTTTTTCCCCCTGGATCCAGTTGGGGCATTCTGATTCATACCCTGCGTGAAGCATTTATGGTGTGTTACACTGAACAAACATATTTTTATACTGATCATACTCTTGTCAGTATGAATGTAGTTGAATTCAGCAGGCTATATAAGTGGAATCCCCATTAATACTGGCTGAGTTTACTCACCATATATGATGCAAGGAGACATCGCTTTAATGTCATGAAACCTCAGCCTCAAAAAGGAAAATATGTGAAACTACATTGTAATCACACCACGTCGTTATGTCTAAATGCATTGCTGCATGTCTTGTAAGATTAACCAGAGTACAGTAACTGCCTTTGCAGATGTGCTCTGGTATATAACCTTCATTCTTTACAAGAGAATTACAATTTTAGCATTGCATAAATGCTTGTCACCTTTTGCATGCAATTTGGCATAAATTTCTTGCTTCTAGTTCAAAAGAAAGTTGATAAAAAGAATTTCGAATGGTAAATCATCTATAGTAACATGTGATGAGGTTCGGTAATGACTGCATCTTAAGTGTAGCAATAGTTTTTCTCTGAAGTTTCTACCTGTGTTGTAGACTGTTGTGCAATTCTTATTTACACACTTACTAATTACAAGGATAAATTATTTGCTTTACCTGAGTGCTTTTTTTAAACTCTGAAATTTTCTATCTCATTCCTGATATAAATTTGTCACGTGTTAGTTACAAAGGCAGGCTTTTCTTCCTGCGTATCAAGAGCTTTCTCCCTGCCTTGTGCTGTTGCTTCGTCCCTTTCTTCCTTCTGCTGTTCTCCTAGCCCTGGGGCTATGCCAAGATACCCTACCATGATCCTGCTGGGGAATCCTCCCTGATTCTGGCATAGCCATTAACACTTAGGTGGAACTGGTATCCCAGGGGATACTCACAGAGGGAAGGTGTGCTCTTCAACGAGGCGTAAGACTTCAAACCCACTGAGTAGGATTTGTTGACTGCCTTTCAAGTGATCCGTTTAATCAGCTGTCCTGATGTGCTTACTAACTTATAAATTGCTTCAGAAGAAGCACCTGTTGTGGTGTGCAAGTCCTTATCTAACTATCCTTATCCTCTTTCCTTGTCACAGTAAGTTTCAGCTGATTTGGGAAAAGATTTGCCTGAAATAGGGTGGATGGTGGTAATATCTCTGAAAATAGTAGACATTTTTTGGTCTTGTAAAAAAATTCCAGCCATGAGTAATACTTATCCATAGGGTTCCAAAAGCTCGTTTGTGAAAAATGTATATTTGGATCCTGAAGTGTTGTAGGGTTACTATCAAAATGAAAGTCACATTTTCATCAAAAAATGTGTCTACTGGTAATAGCTACAGGTGATGGAGATCGGAGGGACAAATGACCCTCTCTCACTTTTTCCATGTGTATACAACTTTGCAAATAATTTATCTATTTTTTCCTTGTAATTCCTGATAATAAAAGGTGATTTAATACTTTAAGGACTTCTTTCTATCCAGTGCTTTAAGGATGGTCATGCACTTGCTTTTTCCAGCTCTTGCAATAAAAATGAAAGGGACACTGAATGCCTTGATTACTTTGGGCCTGTCCAAAGTCTTTCCTTCTTTGTTGGAAAAACCCTTATTTATTTAAAAAAACCCAACAAACCAAAACCCCCACAAGGAGTATGATTTTTTTAGAAAAAATTATTATTATTAAATGAGAAAATTTAGATGAAATTATGCAATGTGCCTTCAAGTTGATAAATATATGTGCAAATTGTTACTGTAGATAGGTTTGAAAAATGAAGATTTAGACTCCACTTCAAGCACTTCTCAGAAAACTAAGTAATGATAGACTGTTGCATAATAGCAATGTCCTACTTTTAAAGGGCATAAAGAAATAATCTGACTTTGACCTGCTGGAAAATAATTGTTCTCTTTTTGTGTGTGTGATCTCATGCAGTGTTTTAATTATCATTACAGGCTTTGAGCAAAATAATACATCTAAAGGAAGAACTACTGTAAAATTCTCAGGGAGAAATGAGAAAAACCGCTTTCCCAGAGCTGCTACATCACGAACAGAAAGAATATGGCCAGGGGGTGTCATTCCATATGTAATAGGTGGAAATTTCACTGGTAAGCTTTGTGCTTTGGATGGGGAGAAGGGATATGAATTTTTTTTAGTTGCCGCCCTTTTTTTTTTTTTTTTTTTTAAACTAAAGTCATACTATGGAAGTTAATAGAAGGGTTTCTGTTGGATCAGGCCTGAAGTACATCTGTTCTGAAAATATTAGTCATACTTCAAAAAACTGTTCCCAAAGGCAAGCTACATAATAAAAATGTATAACTATGTTTTAGAAAGGGAAGGCTTTTTTTATTTGCCTAATATTTCTTGTTGCATGTTTGTTTTCAAGAGCCTAAGTAACAGAATGTCATGAAATCTTTTTTTTTAAAAAATGCAGGGTATTTAGTACAAGAATATAACTAATTTAACTGGTGTGACATGTATTCTGCTAAACTGATTTCACTCAACAAACTGACTCAAATGTGCTTTGTAGTTCCTCAGTTTGGTTTTCAGATGGATACACTGAAATGTGTTTCAGACATTATATATGACAAGAAGAAAGTCTGACTTCAAAATATATAGAACTCTTAAGAGAAAACTAGAAAAAGTTTAAAACATTTGTTATCCCTGAAACATGTAAATGGATCAATATCAATGTAGATGTAAGGTAATTTAAAACAAAAAAGGGAGGGAGAAAAGCAAAGATGGATGGGAAAAGATATGTAATAACATCTTATTTATTGTGCACAATAATACAGAGAACCAAAAGAACCAAAAGAAACATGCAAATGTTCACATATTGTATGAATATGTATATAGAGAAACCAGAGTCGTTCCTTTCAAACTGACAGCTACAGTCAAACTTTTAGTTTGGGTATTTACATAGTACTATACCAAATGTGACCTTTCCTTTAGGATTACCATCTTCTGAAATAATGGTAGGAAACTAAATGAAAGCATATCATGTTAAACATTTTACCTTTTTAATAATGAAAGATAAATTCTAAAGCTTGGAAAACATTGCTTAAAGATAGAAGAAAAGGGCAAGATGGGATGAAATAACCTTTAATTTTTTGGATCTGACATGATTTGAACTTGCTGTTTGTATGAACTTTGAGGTTTTGTTGTCTTTAAAAAAGTTTGTTTGTTTGTTTTGGTTTTGTTTTTAAATTATCCTATGCTGTAACATGCATCTTTGCAAACGTCTGCAAGGTGGATGCATTTCGGCTAGCGAATTCATGCCAAATAGTACCATTCTTTGTGGATTTCCAGCTCAGAAACAATACAGCTATATTTTTAGTTGCTGCCTCTAAGTTAGTAAGCCTTGTTTTTTGTCAGGCCATGAAATTACATTGCTATACTATCTGAAGTACTGTATACTAGCTGGCTTTGTGTTCTGTGGTGAGAGCTGGCCTGGCTGTTTCTGCATCTAGAGTATAGTTTTGATTGTTTCTGAATGTGTTTCTCATTTTTAAACAAATATCTAGATATGCTTAGTATTGTGCCAAATTAAGAATTTCCCCCTTTTGGTGGAACATTTGATTTCCGAAAGATTTTGATGCAAAATGGAGACAGGTCCCTGTTGAAGACAGCATTATTAAAATCAAATGCCTTAACTGGTATGCCTGTCTACATGGCTTAGGTTAAATTGGTCTCCAGATTTGAAGGCTGTAGGATTTTTTTTTTCCCTTTCTTTTTTGCTTCTGGCTAGATAGCTAGGATCCAGAGTTCCTGAATTTTCTTTCTTTTTTAATTTTTTTTTCTTTTTCTTTCTCTTTTTTTCCCCAATGTGGTCCACTTCATAATTTCATCTGGGAAATTGCTTGGCAAATATTACATTAATGCAGGTACATAGGCAACACTACATTTTTTCTGTTGTCTTCCTCTGGTGTAACATGTGTTTTTTATTGCAGGTTTTATGTTTTCTAGAGTGTGTCAGGCAGTATTGGTCCCCTTGCAGGCAGATACTGATGAGCTGATGGTCTGAGTATCCCTTTAATTGGAATCTGGCAGTACATGGGACTGCCAGGACACAGGACTTCATGGGCCAGTGACTCCTTCCAGGCCTATATTCCTAGTATTAAAATCTGATTTTAAGGAGCAAGACGCAGTTAGGAAAGTCTTTTATTTCATCTCATTCAATTCCTCCAGGCACCCAGCGCGCCATGTTCAAACAGGCTATGCGACACTGGGAAAAGTACACATGCGTGACATTTATAGAACGAAGCGATGAAGAAAGTTATATTGTATTTACATACAGACCGTGTGGGTAAGTGAGGATGTATGGTAACAGATACTTGTGCTTTCAATGTTTGGCCATGTTTGTCAGCTTTGCAGTTATAAGTAAGTATATACTTCACAGGAAAATGAATAGACGGTTACTGCATTTAAGTGATACATGTGTTCTGCTTGGCTTTAGGTTCACTGAAGGCAGTATGTATAGTAACTTTTTGAAGTTATGCCTCTTTTGACTATGTCTAGATAAAATGATCTTGCTATATATACATAGATATGAGGCACTTATATTTGGCTCTCTGTCATGCTTTTAATATTTATATGTATTGTTCTAAAGGTATTTCAGGCTTATCATTTGTTTATTCTTAGCTTTCTCCATGTCACATGTTGACTGCTGAATTATGTATGGACATCTATCCCATATTCCTTTTCCAGCTTAATTGTTGTTAATTGTAATTTTAACTCTTCTATTGTTAGAATGTCCTTGCCCGGATTTTTTAACCACCAGGTCACTGATGTGTAAAAGTAAACAAACCAGGTTTTATTACTCAATAGTGCAGCTTTCCATTAATTGCCATGTTCCATCTTCAGATATTTCTGCTCACAAGTGCTTCAGTGTCGTGATTTAACCCCAGCCAGCAACTAGAAGTCCCACACAGCCACTCGCTCAGTCCCCTTGTGTCAGAATGGGGGAGAGAATCGGAAGGGTAAAAGTGAGAAAACTCATGGGCTGAGATAAAGACAGTTTAATAGGTAAAGCAAAAGCTGCACACGCAAGCAAAGCAAAACAAGGAATTCATTCACCACTTCCCATGGGCAGGCAGGTGTTCAGCCATCTCCAGGAAAGCAGGGCTCCATCACGCATAACCCTTACTTGGGGAGACAAACGCCATCACTCTGAACATCCCCCCCTTCCTCCTTCTTCCCAGCTTTATCTGCTGAGCATGACACCATGTGGTCTGGAATATCCCTTGGGTCAGTCGGGGTCAGCTGTCCCAGCTGTGTCCCCTCCCAACTTCTTGTGCCCCCCCAGCCTCCTCGCTGGTGGGGTGGGGGGAGAGGCAGAAAAGGCCTCGGCTCTGTGTGAGCACTGCTCAGTGGTAATGAAAACATCCCTGTATTATCAACACTGTTTTCAGCACAAATCCAAAACACAGCACTACACCAGCTGCTATGAAGAAAATTAACTCTACCCCAGCCCAAACCAGCACACTCAGTCAGCTATGTTTGTTATTTATTCCACCCAGAATTCTTAGTTTTATATAGTGGTCAGTGAACTTCCTGAGTGTACCATATTAATTTTCCAAGAACACTCACTACCTGTGGAAATACTGTACTTCTGATAGTCACCTTCTGTTCAGGTTGTACGCTCCATAGTGAACAGTTCTCTGTCTTGCTGACTTCCTGAACAATGAACACTTTGCATGCCTACTTTTGAATTTTTATGGGATAGGGTTATGAATAGAAGTTTTGGGACCTCCTTGCATTGTAGGAATGATCCTGAATGTACTTAATTATAGCCCATAAAATTACATGTAGACTTAACTGTTTAAATTACTCCTGACATTCTTCTTAAGGCATAGGACAACGTAATAAAAACCACTCCTAGGCTATTTTAAGAAAGGTGTCACCTTTGCCTTGGAAAGTCTCTGAGCCACACATCCTTGCAAATGGATAGCTTATTCTGTGGGAGCACCTGTGAGCTTGCTTGTCATGTTCTTGTGCTCCCGTAGGTCTGCTGTAGACCCCTGTTAGAAATAGTGCCAAATGAAATGGACTTTTTTTCTGACCCAGCATGGCTGCTATTTTAGTTAATGATGCAACCTGTAAGATAGGATTCAAGGACACTGACATATAGCTGGAAGAGAAATGGGAAGCAGAGAATAATTGTGATGATTCCCTGCACTCACAGAGGTAGAAAGCAATGTGAATTTAAACAAAAGAGTGTGAAAAATGTAAGTGGTCTCAGGTGCTTTAGAAAGAGAAGTATGCAGATATCTACAGAGATCTTGGTTTCGTGAAAAGTAAATTCTACAACTTAAAAGTGCCCAAAGCCAAATGACAGAAAATCTCTCCAGCCAAAGCACTGTTCCTTGGGCTGGTTGATGCTTCATGAAATCAAGTCAATTTAGGGTGAAGGCTGGATTATAACCAATTTGAACCAGAAGGTTGAAATATACTCAGTGCCTACCTTCAAAGTCACCATTATCCTTTACAGTTAATGTTGTTTTGTTGATGGCTACTTTACAAATCCTAAGTAATTTACAAAGGCTGTAACAAGTTTAAAATAAGGAAAAAACCAAGGAAGAGTGTGGCTATGAACAGTCCACCAGTGATGGAAAAAACAGGCTAAACAGAAGGGGCAGTTGAGTGACTTTTTTGGGGGTCCTGAATCCATAAGCCATTTTAGGAAAAGCCAGATAAATAAGAACATGTCTTCCCTGGGTGAATGGGAACCACTGTGCACTAACCACCGTCATACAGTGCTGATGCAGGATTTTCCATGGAAAGAGCCCAGACAAAAATGACACCAAACCATCTGCAAACACTTTCTGCTACATGGCCAGCAGAAATTAATCTCAGTTCTTTCCCATAGCACCCAGCTGTGTTGGTTTGTTAGCACATTGTGTCATTATTGTTTGCAGTACCATGGCAGCTAACATTCACAGATGAGGGAGACTTTATTGTACTTAGCACTGTTCAAATTAAAAATTAAATGATAAACCCTGCCCCAAAGAGCACACAGTCAAAACATAACACATTTAATGAAACAAAAAGTAGATACAGTCATATATGTGGAAATTCAGGTGGCAATATCTACAAATGTCTGAGATGACAGCATTAGCGCACTAGTAAGTGAAGTGTTATTGAGCTTTTGTAAACATTAAGGATATTTGGAAGGACCATAATGCATTATTTCTTGCAGCAGTTCATGGGAAGCTCATCCCAGAAGGGCAGTGATGAAAAAAGCATATTTGAAATATAGCAGCTGGTTATCAGAGATACATGACCTTCCTGAATTTGAGAGTTTATATATCAGCAAAGAATGAGAGAGAAGTTTTGATTATCGTAGACCCATAGGACTGCAAGGGAACTCAGAAAGATGTCTAATGTATTCTTATGACAGAAACGACTATACCTAAGTCATTACTGATATATACTTGTCTAACTTGTTTCTAAAAACCTGCAAAAATGAATATTTTACAGCCTGCTAGGAAATGTATTTCTTCAGTATGCTTAATATAAGAAATGTAAGAAGTCAGGTGCAGTATTTTTGGTCATAGCTAAACCAGATATTTCTTGCTGCAATTAAAGTACGTTAACTTTCTTTCCTGCTCACCATGGCCATAGAAAATAAATTATTCCAGTTTCTTTTTTGAAAGAATCTATTATATACTTTGAGACTATTATTATACCCACCCTCAGTTCTATTTTCTTTTAGGCTAGAAAACACCTAATTCATTTAATCTTTCCTGGTAAGTTGTGTTTTCTAGGTCTTTGATCACATTGTTATTCTCTTTAAGATTCTTTTCAACTAGCCCACATCTTTCTTGAAATTGAGGACTCAAAACTAGGGTGTGTTTGTCCAGATGAATCATTACTTCTGCTGAGCCAGTGCTAGAGCTAATTCATGTATCTTGTAGTCTTTCTTCCACTTGGGTACGTAACCATGATGCCTCCCTATTTCTCAACAGCTGCCACATTTGACATGTGATCAGTTGGGATGTGACTCCAAATAAAAGTCAGAGTTCTTTCCACAGCGCTAATACCCTGCCACTGGTTCCAGCATGTGCCATGTTTTGCCCATCTCAGGACGTGAAAAAATTCTGTATTTCCCTTTTCAGATCTCTTCTCTAATCTGTTAAAGTAGCTATCAATTCCAGGCTTGTCTTCATGGTATTTAGCAGTCTTTTCTTAGACTGCAAGTTTAAAGAGCATCTTTTCTATCTTCACTTCATATAATATTCCAACCTGCTTCATACCCTCCTTTGTATCAGGGTTCTATAGTTTGCTTATTGGCAGCTTGTGTGGAAAAGCATCAAAAGCTTTACAGCTGGATCCCTCCTTCCTTCCCATCAGAATAATTTCACCTATTGCAATCTTAAACTGCAATTGTGTCATCATGTCTTGTTTATTTAACCTGATTTTGAGAACAGTTAATTATTGAAATATTGTTTCTTAGTACAGCTGAAGCAATTAGCTTGAAATTTTGTAATTACTGATAGTCATTTATACCCATTAGCTGCAGATGTGAGAATAAGAATATAGTATTAAGATACTAGTGTTTATGATTCTTCTACCAAAGCAGTGTAGATTGGCATTAATACCTATTACAGTAACTATTTATGCAGCTAGTTGATTAGGGCAAGTAAAATTTAATTTGTAAACAGTTTGAAAACACTCTTCGTTCACTACTGCTTCTCTAGCCTTATGTTTCTTGTTATCAGATAGTAAGTGCCTGAAGACACAGTCAGTACGCTTCTCTGTACGGAAAGCCAAAAAAGGGGTCAGCAAACTGGGATGGCCTATAGTCACATGCTCTTGATAAATATTACCAAGTACAAGATCAAACTTCTTTTTGTATAGTGAGACAAAAAAAGAACAATTAGTCATATGGTTCTGGCATCTCAGCATGCCTTTGATCTGACTTTGTGGCAATTTTTGGTCTCCACTGGAAGACTTAAGTACTTTTAATGAAAACTTTCAGATGACTTATTGCAATCACTACCATATCCTCTTATATGGGTATTTGACAAAGCTGTCTGAGATACAGGAAAACCAAATTTCTTTCATGTGCTTCCCCAAACATTGTAGACTGAACAGCTTCTGAATGTTTTAATGTTTTTTAAACTTGTTAGTATATTAAATAGGCCTCACAGGCAAGTCCTTAAAGTTGGTGAACCAGGTAAATTCATTGCCTGCAGGTACCCTTTAGCTTTAAGAAGGTATACGTGTTATAAAAGGCGCTTAATCACTTTTATGGAATGAGAAGAAATTCAGAGTTGTGCTAAATAATCCGTTGCACTAGGGCTGACTCATGCTCTCGGGTGATAATTGACTCTAGCAGCTGGCACTCTTCCTGCCCACAGCCGCTGACACAGCTTCTCTGCTGGCTGTGGCATGGCCTCCAGGATGGGTGTGACCAAGGTGTAGGTGAGCAGTTGCCCTAGTCTAAAACACAGTGCATTAACATAAACTGAATGAGGGGGGATGCGTGTTAATACACTGGGATAGGCAGCTGTTGACTGAGGAACAGGCTCAGTTGGCTGTTCTTTATAATATTGGGGTAGTCGTCTCCATGGAGCAGGCGAAGAAGAGGTAGCCACATCTGCCATCACAACAGGTCCTCTTAGGGCAGTGAATCAGAACATTTAGTAACCATGATTGTACTGATCCCTGACAATAAGCAAATTCATCAAGCCAGGTCATAGCCAATATCTCCTTTGTACAGAATGAGTTGTATTTGTGATTGAAAGAGGCATGTTTTCACCAAGAGAAAAACTCTGCTTCTTCAGTGAGTTTTTGTTCGTGAATTTTGTGAACTTTCTCTTGCTTTGTCTAACATGTAGGTGATGATATGCATTCCTAGTATGTTTATGAAGTTCTGCAGCTTTTCATCCACAACTTCATACAGTCAGTGCTGTGGCAAGCTGATGTTGTGGTCTATGAGGATTTTTATATTATCACACTCTGAAGAGTGCAGCTTTTTAAAAAAGGGCAACATTGACCCTACCCAATTGTCTCTTCCTTCATATTAATTTAAGAGTGTTTTTGACAGTAGCTGTGAAATAGTATTACTTAA
Source organism: Haliaeetus albicilla (assembly GCF_947461875.1). NCBI lineage: Eukaryota > Metazoa > Chordata > Aves > Accipitriformes > Accipitridae > Haliaeetus > Haliaeetus albicilla. The sequence goes on from NC_091483.1 coordinate 41,179,943, forward strand.
AAGAATGAGTCTATTGTTCCAGTCATTTCACTTTCTCTGTCATCTGTTTCTCTTTGCTCACCATCATTGATCAGCTAGACTGATTAAATGGAATTAGAGATTCATAAATAGTTACTGTCTCCAACTGCTGTCTGGTGCAATAAAGATTAAAGAGATGAGGAGCTTTAAAAGCTGCCAGTTGACTAAGTTTAAGGGGCATGACAAGTGGTCATACAGCACAGAGAGGTCTTGGTCTTTTGCCAAACACACCTGGGGTCACACCCATGATACTGCAAATTAATTTTTTTCATAGATTTATTTATTTTAGTTTTCCTTACCCTTTGACTCAATGCAGTTGTTGAAATGATCAGAATCTTGTAGCTTAATTGGATGAATCTGGTGTGCTTGACATGACACTCAACCTTGCAAATCCTAATGACCCTCTATGAGTGTGCACTGCTGCTGTTATTTTAAGACTTGATGTTAATTCTAATTTTTCTTTGGCATGTAAAGAAATACTCAATAAATTTGTTTATAATTTCTGGGAAGCACTTGAAATCTGTTAAGTAACCACTGTAAGGGAATTACCATACCCATCTGGCTGCTTGTTTTCAGGAGCGGGCCAGCACTAAAAAAATGTTGGGTTTTAGGTGTTCAGTATTAGACCACCTAGAGGAATACTATGTAAAAGATTGCAGTTAATTTTTTTTCTTCTGAAAAGAAAACATCTTTCAGATGTGTCAGATGAGGTACCCAAAGCCACTACACACATTTGATAATGCCTAACTTCTCTTGTTTTTTGTGACTATAATAGTAAAATGTCAAATTATTTTTGCAAACACCTAAAAGTCTATCTGATCTATGAAATACCAATAAAAGCTTTCAGAGGTGATCTTAAGCACCTCTGTTCTCAAGAAACAATCAACTTTTTGGTATTGTTAATTGTATTTGGTAAATTGGTTAATTAGGTATTTATTTACCATATGTTCTTCTAAAAAAAATCATCTTAATAACTTAATGTGTTATACTAGCCATTTTGTTGTTCTGCTATTATGGCACAATTATTGCCTGGCCTTTTCCAAGGTACAGTGCACAACCTTAAAAGGTTAAACCCTCTTTTGGTCCAAATGAAGTAAAAAGGATGGGAAGAGATAGACTGTAGTTAAATTCTTGTTTTATTCTTTTGCCCTTGTTGCAAATAGTGTCAATAAAAGCAGAACTGGGGACATCATAGAGGGTGCTATCTGGAATATTTATTTATTATTTTTTCCCTTTTTCCTTTTCTCTGTTTGTCTCCAAAGTATAATTTTGCAAAAATTATACTGAAAATCTATGGAAATTTTGAAGCCACCAAATATGTCTTTGCTAGTTGAAGCATGTAATGTACATGAAGTCAATAACATAAGCATGTTAAAACTATTGAAATTGTATTAAATATTCTACAACCTACAGTCTTAATAACCTATTGATTTGCTTTAAGCTATAAGAAATGATTAATGTTCTTTAGTTCTACATTGCAATTTTTCTCTATAGAGTTTCCACACAGTGGTAAACATGAAGACTCAGCAGAAGTGTTTAAACTGTTTCAAACTAAAGGATTTGTTCTGCCTTTTCATAATTATGCATGGTTATCCTAACTTTATTCTCATCAATCTCTTGCACTGCCATCATGTGTTGTATTCAGATCATAAAGGTTTTGAATTGCAAATTAAATTCCAGGATTTAAACAAATGTGTTGAGTCTCCAAGCTGTATTTTGCAGAATTATAATTGAATGGGAGAACTAGATAGGTTAAAATCGGTTGTGTGGTTGGGCTTGTAGGGTTGTGGTTAATGGCTTGGACTCAGACTGTGACTGAAAGTGCAGTATCACAGGGGCCTAACCTGGGACCTGTCCTTTTTAACGTCTTTATCAATGACCCATGAAGAGGTGATGTTGCATGCTGTCATAAAGTTTGCAGATGACACCAAGTTGGGGGGGGAGACCAGATGGATAGGCTCAGTGGTAGAACTGCCACCCAGAAGGGCGTAGGCAGGCTGGGGGAAGTGACCAACAGGAACCTTATGAAGTTCAACAAGGTCAGATACAAAGTCCTGCACTTGCAAAGGAAGGGCAAGATAGGATGGGCACTGCCGGGTTGAGGAGTAGCTCTGTGCAGAAGGCCATGGGGCAGTGAGCTGGGCAGAAGCTGGCCATGGGCCCTGGCCACAAAGGCAGCCAGTAGTGTCTGGGGCTGTGCGAACAGAAGCACAGCTGGTGGTGGCTCAAGGGAGCGGGTTATCCCTCTCTGCGCACCACTTGCTGGATTACAGGTAGACCCTACATCCAGTTGTGGGCCCTAGTACAAGAAAGACATTAGTAACCTGGAAGGACTTAAGCATAGGGCTGCCAAGGTGCTCAGGAGCTGGAGCACTTGCCCTGTGAGGAGATGCTGATGGTCCAGGGTTTGCTCAGTTGGAGAAGAGTTGGCTTTAGGGAGACCCAGCAGCAGGCCTCAGTTCCTATGGGGAGAGCAACAAGAAGAGGGAGCCAGGCTCTTCATGGTGGAAGAGCTTCATGGGAGAACGCAAGGCAACAGGCATAAGCTAAAGAAAGAGAGAATCAGACCAGATATAAGGAATAAATTTTTCACAGTGAGGACAGCCAAGCATTGGAGCAGGTTGTTGAGCAGAAAGTTAAACTGGAGACTGCCAGAGGTCGCTTCCAACCTGAATTATGCAAGAATCAGTGGAAATTTATCCATATTTAGTAGTCTGTAATGTGAATTCTAACAGACTGCATGCGTTTTATGTTTTTCTGTTTTTAAAATAACCATCAGGCATTGTCAGTGCATTTTATCTCTTTGTACAAGTTAAGGTCAGTACAGCATAATTACCATAATGATGTACCTGACCTTAACATAGGTAGGAAGCCCTAACTCATTAAGTTCACCTAATATGGAAATGGTAAAAGGCTTTCACAGAATGTGGATTACTTCATCTGATTGTGTTTTCTACCATGGTTTCCTGGAGACTGCCAAGGAAAATGATACATCTTAGTTCTTGCTTCAAAGTGTTCAAAGATAAGGAGCAATGTTTTCGAAAAGATTTGATGTTTGGGACCTAGGAACGGTGTTTGACAAATTTATTCAGTGCACATAATGCAACTGCCTGTGACAGTGAATTGGGAATTCTGTACTGAGGACAGAAGGTCTTTAATGGCTTTTTAAATGAATGAACTTTTCTGAGAATGAAGAGTTAACTGCAAATTCTACTGCTTTTGGCTCAGAGTACAAAGTGTGTACTCCAGCATTCCTTGTCTAGTTGGATGGGACAGTAAACAACACTGTGTAGGAGGTTTAAAAAAACCAAACAAACAACAACAAAAAAACCCCCAACAAAACAACAAAATCCCCAAACCCTCTTAGGGATCCAAGTACTTCTCTGCCCAGGGTGAGCACAAGTGAATAAGAGAGTATATGAACTATGGTAATTTCCTTATTGCACAACAGAAACATATTCAAAGAGTTTACTGACTTGTGAAAGATAAAAACCAGGGTAAAAATGATATTGAAAATATCTGTAGTGCTTTAATTGTGTTTACATATTCACCTGTAGCCATAGTATTTATTCTGCAAATGTGCAGTCTGAAAAAATATGTTAAGCAAAACCATGTCAGCGTGTCAGGTGCAAAGGTGAAATCCACTGTGGAATCATGAGATAAAATGGTGTAACTGCTCTAAATTTTTATTTTAATCTTATTTCTGCTATCTGTTGCTCCTTTTTATCACCTATGCTGTATTTTTAGGGCACATAAGGTAAATAAATAGGTCATAAATACTGTAAATAGTAATTTTGTGTTAATACAGTTTCTACAGAGTCAGGGAAATACACAGAGCAATACACAGGTGTTCTTTATTTTCTTTTACTGTGGCGTGGAACAGTAGCACATAAACCTGCAACATCGACAATGGCACAGAATTGTAGCAGGGAGTCTAAATTACCACTGTTTTTATTTACCAGCCTTGAAGAGAGATGAAGGCACCTTAAGAAAATAATTAAACATGATATTGCACAACTCTAGCTGAAGCACTGAGCCTGATTCAGTGCTTTGACCTAAAAAGGTGTTTCATACCTATCCTTGGAACTATATAAAGCAGGAAGAAAAGTGTTAACTTATTTTGAAGGTAGGAATACTTGAGAAGCAGTTGAGATAGCAAGGAATGATTTTAATGTGAAGAATAATTTTTCCCAAGAGTATTTTCAAATTAGTTTCAAAATTCTTGATACAACCCTCCTAGGCTGTTGTAGTAATACTTTCCTCTATAATGTAATTTGTGTGGCCTTTATAATTTTAAGATATTACTATTGGTTTTTGGTATATCTATCTTTGATTTTAACCATTAGTGCAAAACCAGTATATGTTTACTAAGAACAGGTATTGTGAGCTAAAATGCCATGGCTGTACTACTCTAATATTCATATTTTAAAATTCTGGTTGTATTAGACACTAACAAAAATCAATGAAGATGACCAACCAAGACTGATTGACTAGCTAGCCAACTAACCAAAGTGAAAAGTGTCTTTGCCACCACAAAACCCAAAAAGGAGGAACAAGCTAAATGTTGTCTGTAGAATTTAATCCGCTGTCAGTATTGCTCCTATGGCTGCTCTTCCTTTATTGCCCACAGAGACATATGAAAGATAGGATCATTCACCACATTAGCATCGACCTCCTCAAGGGCCAAATATATTCTGCTATGTGAATGTTGCATCAGAAAACATGTTTTTATGAAAAAAGAGGGAGGAGGGAGAGAGTGGAGGTGATCTGCTCAGTATAGTTCCATTCCACCTGTGTCCTGGTTTCAGCTGGGATAGAGTTAATTGTCTTCCTAGTAGCTGGTACAGTGCTATGTTTTGAGTTCAGTATGAGAAGAATGTTGATAACACGCTGATGTTTGCAGTTGTTGCTGAGTAACATTTAGTTTGAAGTCAAGGATTTTTCAGCTTCTCATGCCCAGCCAGTGAGAAAGCTGGAGGGGCACAAGAATTTGGGAGGGGACACAGCCAGGGCACCTGACCCAAAGTGGCCAACGGGGTATTCCATACCGAGTGACGTCACATCTAGTATAGGAACTGGGGGGAGTGGGGGTGGGGGGATTGCCACTCAGGGACTAACGGGGCGTCGATTGGCAGGTGGTGAGCAATTGCACTGTGCATCACTTGTATATTCCAATCCTTTTATTATTACTGCTGTTATTTAATTAGTGTTGTCATTATCATTATTAGTTTCTTTCTTTCTGTTCTGTTAAACCATTCTTACCTCAGCCCACAAGTTTTACTTCTTTTTCCTGATTTTCTCCCCCATCCCACTGGGTCGGGGGGAGTGAGTGAGTGGCTGCGTGGTGCTTAGTTGCTGGTTGGGGTTAAACCACGACAACCTGACAGACGGCAGAATTCACAGAGCAGAGATCTGCTCTGGGAATCAGGGAAATCAGGCTTTTATTACGGAATATAATGCTGGCTTGAAATATTTAATATCTTCAGAGGTGACAGAGAATCAGTTTACGAAACCTGAAATTGTCTTCCATTTTGCTAGGATTTGCTTTACTCTCATTTCTCTCCTTTTCCTAGCATAGTCAGCAGACTTTTTTCTAACCAAAAAGTGGACATCTCAGATAAATGCAGACAGTATGAATGCTGAAAAGGGCATCTCTGTTCCATAAGTTTATAGTGGAATCATGGAAGTGCAGCGGAACAGGAGTGAAACATGAGAGCAGTTTTGAAGCGGGGTTTTTTGGGGTTGTGTTGGGTTTTTTTCTTGTGAAAATATGGCTTTCTGGGACTAAGGTTCCTATTACAAGAAAACAGGAGTGAGAGAAAAAAACTGTTCGCACGTATCCAGAGCGTTCAACTTCCTAATATACTGTTGCTGCAAATGACATTGTGTGTCACCCATAGCCAGAGAAACAAAAAATGAGGAGTGATTGCACAGTGGCATCACAGGATTCCGCATCTCATTCAGGATACCTTCCTTCTGGATTTTCAAATGTATGCTAAGTGCATCTTTTAAAGGACTACTATTACACTTGCATCATTTCTGTACCCTTTATAGATGGAACTAATGAAGTAGAGTGACTTTTCAGATCAAAATAAAGCAAACTTATCAGAACTGAGTGACTAAAGTCTGGTGAGTGCTGTCAAGACACACAGCAGAAGTATGGCACAGAAGAAACCTTGCTTTACTTATTCTTTCCTCTTCCCTCTGTATGCCTCTTCAGTGTGCATGGGCAAGAAAGTAGTGATATGCATGGGTGAGGTGGTATGTCCAGTCAACTTTATTTTTATTGGTTCTTTGGATGAAAAGAAGTTCCTGTGTCATTCTGAGATACAAGGCCACAAGCAACAATTCTATTGAGCATAGCTGGCATCTTTTAAGAAGACCTTGAATAAAAAAAAAAACCGCAAACATTCATGTGTCCTTATTGGGTATTCTGAATAATAAGTTGTTCTTGCACTAGATCTAGACTTTGTGAGACTGCAGAAATTGCATAGTGTATTGTTCTGCTGATTTTTTAATATAATATTTTCCCATATTTTAACTGAATTTCCTATATAGTTTATAGAGATATGCATGAAAACTTTCATCTGTGTTTGTGTTTTAATTACAGGTGCTGTTCTTATGTGGGTCGAAGGGGCAATGGTCCTCAGGCTATATCTATTGGCAAGAATTGTGATAAATTTGGTATAGTTGTCCATGAGTTGGGTCATGTGATAGGTTTTTGGCACGAACATACACGACCAGACCGTGATGACCATGTTACCATCATTAGAGAAAACATCCAGCCTGGTGAGATATTCTGAGAAGTATTTTGGGAAAAAAAGTCCGTTTATTTTTGGTGTTTCCTTCATCTGCTCAACTCTCTTAAAACTGAATGCTGAATAGCAGAAATGAACTGAACAGCAGAAATTAGCATTTATGCCTGCTATTCTTCTTAGCTAGGCTGACGTCAAGCTGATTCGCAAATGAAATACTGCAACTAAAATATAAGCTTTTCTAAAGATCTGGTGAAGTAGCAAGCTGTTAAATAGTATTGGCTAGAAGGAGAGAAGTAGTAATCATGCTCAAAAACTTTGAAGGAAGCTATTGCTCTTAAAACCCTTTAAAAGTCATGTTTCTGTGCTTAAGAAAGGGCTTTTCTTTTGTAGTCTTTACTGAATGGTAAGTGAAACACATCAATAGCTTTTTAGCTGCCCAAGAGGTTTAGACTGGGGAGGTAAGCGGAGGAGTTTGAATCTGTGATAAAGATGGGCACTGTTCCCACCCCTACAGAGCTTGCAGCTTTAGCCAATGGGCTTGGCGTTGTTGAGACAAAGCATCTGAGGGACCTGAGAACTTTAAACTGTGACTGTCATCTCTTTGTCAGTCTAGCTGTTGTGGCCACACTTGTGTTGTGTGGGCAAGATGGGAGGGAATTAGGCATGTTTTATTTGCAGTGTTCATAAATGTGCATGGTCTTTGTGAAACACTGATTTTGACTTACAGGAATTCTCCGCTCAAGAAGCGGTCAAATCAGAAATTGTCCAATGATAGCTTGGAGTATTTGTTCCTACAGAAAATGTTTTAAAACAAAATAAATTTGAGATGCAAGACATCTTTGCTACCTCAACTAGGACTTGGAAGATGACTGGCAGCTAATACACACTCCCACAAGTCTCTGAAGTCCTGAAAGGGCATGTGCATCCAAGCCTTCCTTTTGTTTTCTCTGTGTCATTGACTTGTGTAGATGCCATAAGTGGTCTTGCCCTGTTCTTTTTCTGTGATGGGGAAAATCAGCTGGAGTGCCATCCTCAGCCTCCTGCTCTCTCCTTTCAGTTGTCTTTCTAGTTTCTGGCTGAAACCACTTCTTGTGGTGTGGCATGAGCTTGAGGATCACTAAATGGGATCAGGAAGTCATGACCACCAAGACATTTGAGTTTTGTTATATTATGGAAATTATGTTGGTTAATAATGTTAATGCCACCGCAATTTTTTTTGCAAGACACCAATGGGAATATGAATTGGAATAAAGGGTGCTTTGCATTTCTTAGTACACTGATTAGGACAAAGAACTTCTGGTCTGGAATTATGAACTAAGTATAATTCTTTTGTTCCTCTTCTGCTTTTGTTAAATTGCAACAGCTGGTACTTGAAAATGTGACTTTGTAGTGTTTGTATTACATGGGGGCTCAGAGAGTAGACTTTGCTGAAGCAAAGTCTCTTTAGTATCCAGTCTAATGAGCCTATGATGAGGAGGGTTCTTCCGGGGTCTTTGCTGTCAAAATTATTTATTTCTGGAATTAAGAACCAAGCCAGCAAATTTTATGAATTCTACGTGAAGCGCAACATAATGTATGGGACCTTTATGTGGGTTAGGTGAATGAGAACAGTCTTTCTAAATGCCAAATACAGGAATTTGATGTGTGTTTCAGAAGACATGTCTGCCCTCTTGGTTAATAAAATCACACAGTTACTCCCAAATGGCTAAGATTTATGAATGTCAGTAAGTGATTAGGTTAGGATCTTTGTTGTTTTTCGTCTCCTGTTTGGTTTTTATCTTAAAAAAAATATTAAGAAACTGATTATCAATCGTTTGTAGGTCAGGAATACAACTTCTTGAAGATGGAGCCTGGAGAGGTGAACTCCCTTGGGGAACCGTATGACTTTGACAGCATTATGCACTATGCCAGGAACACCTTCTCAAGGTTGGAGTCTCAGGTTATACCTTTTGACTTTTAATTCTATTCCTCTCTGTGAATGCTAAGAACTATGCTTTAAGTATTCCAAAACTGCTTAAAATATCCCTTGCACTATAGTATTCTTACAGCAGTCAAAGCACAGCTTGTTTATTTTAAGTCAGAATAATTTAATTATATTTTTAAACATGTGGGGTTTTTTTCTGTTCACTTTCAAAGAAGCCTTTTGATCTGGCTTCAGTTCTTTAGATTTTTAAGACAAGATAATCTGGAAACGTCACTTCATATAATACTCACTTTCTTTTTGTCTCCACAAAAATTTGAATTTAGAAAAAACAAATGAGTGAAATAGTTAGGAATTTTATGTTTAACATGATCTGTTCTCATAAAGAGAAGTAACTTTTGATGCATAATGTCTGAGTAACTATGGGTTATGCAGGTAGAACACGTTTTGGTATTAGGACATCTACCATGCAAGCCACAGCCTTTGCTAAGGACTGCAGTCAACCATTTATAAGAGAGGCTGCAGCCTCTTCTCTATTGTTTGTACATGTTGTTACTGTCATCAAAAACATATAATAAAGAGTTCTGCTGGTTTTGCTCTGGCCTGTTGCAGGCTGACCCATTCCCAACTCCATAGTAACTCATGTGGGGCTCGCTCTGAAACTGCATGGTTGTGGGGAGCTATACAAGGAGCTGTTCCCATAGGCTAGCCCTACTCTGGAGAATAAGTGAAGAAGGAGTCTTTCACTTGGTCTCCTGTTACCTTTCATACCAAGTCGCAGTTCACCTAATTAATCTCTAAAAATACCAGAGTAATGTAACTTAAAAGAAACCTCAAAAGATCCCCAACAAAAAATTCTAGTTTGAAAATTATGCGCTTAGCTTTTTTTTCCCCCAATTCATGCTTTTTAAAGCAAAAGTACTAGACAATCTGAGACTCTGAAATGAACCAAAGACCACCAGAAACCTCAACAGCCTTTGCAAATTTCTTAAGCTTGTTGTCCTCAATATAAATGACAGTATTTTAAAAAAAAAAAAAAAAATCCCACCAAAGTATGTATTCACCATACACATAATTCACCCCTGGAAGAGCATGGGAATGAGCCATATGAGGTAGATATTAGTCACATTGCTTAATCCAGTTACAGATACCATTACCTTAAGGAAGAGATTATAAGAACCTATATAAAATAGAGTAATTTAACAACCTGGAACCCCACCAGAGTCCTAGGGCAATGACAACATCAAGATAATTTGATTTGTGGGCCCTGATCTCACCACTTTCCAAGCTGGCAAAAACTGATAGTGTGATGAGTAGGCATGCCCTGCCCCAAGGTACAAGAGGTTGTTACTTCATACTGTTTAAAAACAACCAGCAAACCCTTGAGGTCCTGTATTGATTTGCACTGATTTATCTTGAAAGCATGAGTCGTGCTCAGTGTGGCATATTGCCAGCTGTTTGCTGTTAGACTTTACTCACCCGTATAAGTAGTAGAAATCACAAAACACCATAAAGTTCCAGTCACACACAGCGATGTTGTTCGTGCTGTATTAAAACTGTTACGGGTTGTTCTCTTATTAAAGTGCTAAGGCATTTAAGGGAGGATTGTTTTAACATTTTTCAAAATATGAATAGCATCAGTTTCAGTTGTACTAAAAAACAGTGGAAAATAAAATTATAATTTATAGATACAAACATGTTTTTGAAATAGTAATGTGCCTTATTTCTAGAAACTGAATAATGCTGCAAGTAGTTTATTTCACTGTTTAGATTAGGGTAACATCCTGAGATGTTTCTTTTTTTTCCAGATTTCTAGTGATGCCACAAGAAATCTGACTGGGTAAAGAGAGCAGTATGTGCCTGCAATACTCAAAATGGTTCATTTATTATAATTTAAAAACCAATCCGTATTTATAAACAGTATTCCTAACTACAAAGATCCCTACTGTTCATTCATTTTTGGAGCTACATTATGCCTGAAAATACCAGTTTTACTTTTCAATAAAAGCCCTACAAATATACAAGAGAGTATTAAAAAAAATAAAGAGAATACAGAAAGATATTCATCTGTTAACTTCCATTTTATAGGATTTGAGGGATTTTCAAATTCTCTAACAGGATAATAGAACCTAGTTTTGTACCTTACTCTTTTAAAATTTATGTGAGACTACCAAGATATTTTGATCATATTTAAAATTTGGGAAATTATGAATAAAACTGCACATTTGGAACTAGTGTGCTTCTCTATTATTTCTAGTCATTTAGGCTAAATGTTATTAAAATCACATATGGTAAGTTGATATATTTTATTGTAAAGCAAGCAGAGGCTGGCAAGTAAGCATTTCTGTTTCAAAAGCAGCAGTGGCTAGAGTAGAGTTAGATCTGTTATAACACCTGACAGAAGAATGATTAGCAAGCATACCTGACTTTACCTGCTCTTACACATGTAAGTCAGGCTTTAATACTTTGTTAGAAGTATATAACTTTGCTAGAAATAAGAACTTTGTGATTAAGAATTTTGTGTTAGGGCCTAATCTATGTATTTTTATATAATTTCATAATTTATTTTTTTCACTATAGCAAGTACTTAACAGCAGTGCCTTTTTCCTGTGTAGTCTTAATGGTAGTAAGAGATTTTCTTCCTGTTGCCTAACAGAAATATAAAAGCTGATATGTTAACTGATGTACTGAAAGAAGATTCTTTTTTGATAACTTTGCATAAAGTTTGCCAGCCTGAGGAATTTTTATGACATGTTTTCTGTATTTAAAGTTCTGCATTTTACCCTCTTATTTATGACAAATGTAAATTCTAGATTTACAAAATAGCATTATACATTCCTAAATCTCAGACGGTTTTATGACAGAAACCTGATAGGGGTTTTTGGGGTCTATTTTTATTTTTATTTTTTTTAGGGGCATGTTTCTGGATACCATTCTCCCTTCCCGTGATGATAATGGTATACGACCTGCCATTGGCCAGCGTACTCGTCTAAGTAAAGGAGATATTGCACAGGCAAGAAAGCTGTATAGATGTCCAGGTATTGCACCACAAACAAACAAAACCCACATACTAGCAACTGTTTGACTTGTTGTTCAAGAGGAATGATAAATTTTTTTGAGTCAGCTGCTCAGCAGTCTTTTTCCATGTTGGCAACTGACATAGGCAGTTCAAGAATTGAATCATAAAAAAATCTTATAGATAAGGTCTCTGAAACGCAAAGCACTTAAGGACAGATAAACTGTATGAAACAACACTTAGTTCCATGACATTTCAGTCTTTGTTTTCCTTAGTTGTTCAATGACTAGGAAAAAAAAAAAAAAAAAAAGATGTTTAATATCACTTCTAGTTTGCCTATTGACTGGAGTCCTTTTTTATTTGAATTCAAGTAGGGTGCAGAAGGAGCAAATTAAATTATTGCAATCAGCTCTGAACATATTTCATTTTTTGAAAATTTGATAAATAACAAGCCGGGACAACTAACTTGTAAACTCTTTTATGGATGCTCTGGTTAGATCTTAGTCCAAAATTTCTACAGTTTTAACAGATACTTTTAGTATTTGAATATCTTCTGCCGAATTCTAGCATCCTGTACTTTCAATACATATGAATGTTTTATCTCAAAATAGTGTTGGGGTAGAGTTGCCTGTCTCAGAGACATCAGTGGCAAGTCTGGGGTAACCCGGAGTCAACCCTGTCGTTCTCATTGTTCTCTAGTGCTGGTTCTTCATTAAGTGCCGGCAGAGTGGTGGAAATCTCAAAGCAGAAGGTTTTGCTTTCCTTGCTCTAGTTATGGCTGATACCAGTTTTAACCTTTGGTGTCAACCGAAGCACTTCAGAAGTGCCATCTCTCAGCCAGAATTTGCCAGCAAGGTCCTTGTGGGAGGCTAGACGTACCAGCTCTGTGCCACATAGGTTTTACAGCCCTCCTGCTCCTCACGGGAATAAATGAAGTCTCAGTAACTGTTTTAAGTCAGATATATGGCTACTTTTTACCACCTGATCAATACAGAAGGACTAAGACGAGGGATCAGGACTGAAGTGATGGAGCTGCTTCAAATTTATATCAGCAGCAGTGGGATCTACTGAAGATCTGGGGCATCTGATGTGCATTTGATGCACACTGTACAGCTGAAATATGCTTTTCCTTTGTGCTGTAAGTACACTGAATCATAATCTTCTATATACTGAGAACATGCACAGTGCTTCTGGGCCTACCAGAGGAAAAACCACTTTAGCACATTTTCTTTAACAACTGTTCCTTTTGGAATAATTTTTGCTCTTTCCTTTTGATACAGAAAGTACTTAAATAATGGCATTCTTCTTGGCAGCATTATTTCTAATAAGAGTACACAGAGAGCAACAATTTCATAAACACAGAGGATACATATATATTGTGATAAAGACAAATTTTGGAGACAAAAATAGTCTAAAGAATTAAAACTACTGTGAAAACAGCTAGTATCTTATGATCACATTTACTTAAGACAAAAAAAGAAAAAAATTACAGCCGAGGCTGTGTATATAATACTCTAACATGCACTTTCAGTCAGCTGAAAAAGACGTAGTGTGCTTTTTGAGCTAATGTTCAAATAGTTGTTCAGAGAAAATGTCCTTTTCATATAATTCATGAAAATGTGTAATGATGAGTTACCATTTCTTTCAATGTCTTGAAAGTCTTGTTGAAAGTTGGTTTCACAGTATTATAAAACCATGGCTGTTCAGCAGTAGTGCACACTTTAAAAGTAAGCTATTTTTTGCAGCACTGGTGGACACAGGTCAGAAGGATAATAAAAATGAACGGTGGTTGCAGGATCATGTTCATTTTCTGGCACTTTCCTTTGGCAAACTTTGGGATAAAAGACGGTTTTCTAACCTTACTTAGGTGATCCAGTCCATAAAAGAAAGTGAGTTTTAAGAGAGAGAAAAAGGCAGAAAGTTTTGCTACAAATTTTAAATAGCATACTATTTAACATGCTGGGGTTTTCGGTTAATAATTTTAATAGAAGCTGAATAACTGAATAACAAAACATGAACTTAAACAGCCAATAAAGAAAGCAGCTCTCTGAAAGTTGCATGGCACTTGTGATCTAATAAATTTTCCAGCACATAGTGAGACTGAAAATTCAGACATTAAGCTTTCAGTTTTATGAAAAGAATCATGTCATCATTGTAGTATATAGCAATAAAATCCCTGACAGTCTGTTATTTTTGGAGGCATTCTGTATTTCCTATTTCAGACAAAAGATGTTATTCATGATGTCTGCTTGTGATAAAACAGCAGTGAATATTTCAAACGTTAATAACATCTGCATTGTTTCATGTGTTCATTTGTGTTGCCTTAAATGTAATACAATGAAAATACAGAAGATAGTAACTTAAATAAATCAGTATTTTCCAGAGATGCACACTTCTTTGATAAAGGATTTTGTGGTATTGTGCATGTTTCGTTTGGAGTTCTAGTTATTCCTGCAAGCAGTTTCTGGTCCAAGAAGCCGGCTGCGTTTTCTGGGGCCCATGAACATGAGGTAGAGCTCAGGGCTGCTGGAGAATAAAACTGATCCGCACAGCTGTGAAGCAGCTGAGCCTTCTGGGTTGTTTAGCTAGTCAGGGTATTCAGGGTCATTATTCAGGAAAGGGCTTAGTGACCAAGGAACAGTTTTGAGCTTGGTGAAGCCAAGGCATGAGATTTGATAACCTGTCTTTCATCAGCTGAGTAAGTGCCAGGGCTCAACAACATAGCAACAGCAGTTTTGGTTTGTTTTTAACTTTCTTAGGATTTTTGTTGAAGGAAAACATAATTGGTGTTAGGGATCTGTTACATTTTAATACTGAGTTACATTGTTACACGATAGAATAATAAGGAGAAAGCAAGGAACTAAGTTTAGGGTCCTTCCTCTGCCAATCTTATTTTGAACTTTGAGTGTCTTGGCATTTGAAAACAGATCTTGAACTTCAAGGCTGGATGTATTACAATAGTTTTCAGACTGTCTAATGGAGTACAGAATATGTTTTCTTCTGGTGTAGCTACTAAAATTTCAACACAGGTCTACCTTTATAGTTTTACATAGAAATTGTAGTTGATTTAAAATTCCTATGTAGTATTATAGGAGCAAAAGAATAAGGAAGAGAAATGATGGAGAAGGATACTCTTAGGCAGAAAGAGAGGAAAAGAAATAACTGGGTAGAGTGGGACTGAATAACTGATGGGAAGGGAGGCTCAGACTGGCAGGAGAAGGCTGTTCAGAGGAAGAGAAGGTACATGGAAGAAGTTCAGCAAATTTACAAATTGCCAGGTTCTGTGACAGTATATGTGGAAGAGAGCAGATGAAGGATACCTAGCCTGGCTCTTTTTGGGGGCTATTCTCAGTGTTCCCCAGGCTTAACTTGCTCCCATCTCTATTAGATTAGAAAAGAGTGTTCACCTTCAAAAGTCAGCCTTTATTCACTACATAAGGAGGATTAAGGTTTTTAGATTAAGGCTGTTTCCCTATAAAGGGGAATCAAGTCAACAGTAAGACACTGAGTTGTAGTAAACTAATTTAAGTTTTTTGTTTAACAAGTACATTATCAGCACCAAGTATTTGTAGGGCTCTGTGGCAGCTTTATATGCCATGTATGGATAGTTTTACAGACTTGGGTCTAAGTAAAAAGTATTAAAGATCTTAATTCTCTTTGGAAAAGGGTAAGCTTAAATTAGCCATATATGAAAGTATGTATTTGCTAGTGCTATGGAAAAGGAATGAGAGTTGGTTTCCTAAGTGTCGTGGAGGATCTGGGCTTTGTCATTTGCAGATTTCATTATAATCCTTAATGGAACTTGACCGTGTACGTAGGCCAACCCAAAGAGATGTTATACACAGGCTGTGTAATTAAATACTGCCGCAGAGTTCACTGGTAGAAATTGCTTTGTATAAGCATATAATCTACCTGCTGCCTTTACGCATTGCTAATCTTTACAAGGAGAAGCAAAAATAGTTTCCCTTTCCTTACCACAGAAAGGCTTATCAGAACTCTAACCTTCTCAAGCTATAAAACAGACAGGAGATTGTTTTTTTGGTTGGAGTGTGTGTGTGGGGAGAGCTAAAGTGACATTTCTGCAAGCGGTCTAGCCTAGTAAAATTGATATAAGGCATGACATTTGAGAAGGGGGAAAAAAAGCATTAGAGAAAACATTGGCATTGTTATTGGTTAACAATGGAAGAAAAAAGTACAATTGCTTTATAAAGCAAAGGTGCGTAAGACTGAAGTTGTAATTAATTTCTTCTGACATGAAATATACTAAGATTAGTTCTTAGGAAATTTAAATAAGTGGTCCTTACTACTCATTTTCCTTTTACGTTTCTTTCCCAAAGTGGAGTCCATTACTAATGGACCATTACACGGTAAAATGTTTAT
Organism: Haliaeetus albicilla; assembly: GCF_947461875.1. Classification (NCBI taxonomy): domain Eukaryota; kingdom Metazoa; phylum Chordata; class Aves; order Accipitriformes; family Accipitridae; genus Haliaeetus; species Haliaeetus albicilla. Next base: position 41,196,036 of record NC_091483.1, read on the forward strand.
AACATACCATTTTATAAGCCTAGTCATGAATACCAAAGTTGCCACAGTCCAATTACAGAGAAAACCTTTACATTCTCTACTGATAGAATTTTAACTGTTTCAATTACCATTGACCCATTGCAGAGGAATGTGCTTTTAAACAAGAAATGCCCAAATATCACCCTGTCTACAGCGGCTCTGGAAGCCAGCCTGGAATTCAGATCCCATAGATAATTAATTCAACTATTGATTAGTGTAAGCTGTTCTTGTTATAGTTCCCTTGAGTAACCAGGAATTTTAAATTAAATGGTAAATATGGTGAAAAACATAAAGCCCAAACATATTTGATAAATTCTAATTGTGTTAATTCTTAGTAGTAGTTATCCAATTACAATTTTTCTTATGCTTCCCTTAAATTCAGAGATATTTATGAAAATTTTGGATTGATAGAGAGCTCCCAGGCATTTGATATGGATAGAAGTTAAATTGTTGTATTAACTGGCTTTATTCTATAATTCCTAGAAAAAGATTATGTTCCATGGCACCTTTTGCAACTTAAAATCCATAGTTTTAAGGCTATGTACAACTTCTGTATATGGAGCATGGAGTGTTATTAATTTGGAGAAAATAATCCTGCACTCTGTATAAGAGAGAAAAATTCTTGAATGTTTTAAAAAATGTAAAGCTATTATGCTTAATTCATTATGTGTTTACTTTTATAATGGGGTGATTTAGGGACTTTAATAGAGTAAGGGGTAGCTACTCCAGGGTCTTCCTCCTCTTCTCTTGCAGGGCTGCATTTGAACTGATATCTTGTATGTCCCACACATTTGATAGCATTTGGTTTGCTTACATACTTGATATTGTGTGAATGTGTGCATTGCATGACTTCATAATATTTGTGAGTTGAAGTTACAGTTAACTGAAAAAAATGCAATGTGAGCAGAAAAGAATGGACAAACAGCATTCCCCATGTCTCATCATGTCATCTGCTCAAGGCTTGCTTAGTAACTGTAGTGTTGGTGAAATAGTTATAGCTAGAGCAAAGAGAAGATGTACTAAAGCTTGAAATATGGTTGTACGCCTTGTGAGAGTACACTGATGCGGTGTAGTCTCAATGAAGCCATGCATGGGGGGAAGAACAAGAGAGGGCTCTAGAAGCGGTGAGCAAAATACTTGGATCCTCGCAGATCTGCGTCGTGCGTGCATCTGCTGCGCAGGGTATCTCTGCTTTGGGCTCTGCTTTCCTCTCCTCCTGTATGAGACCACTACGTTTTTCTCTTGGCCTTCTCTTAAGTGCTTTACGTATGCATTGTAAGCTACAATACAGTTCACTAGTGCTGGGGGTACCCCATACAGTAGTCTGCGATTTATTTCAGTTTGCATTCATTGCTGTGTTAGAAAAAAATCATGGTTAATTAGAGCTTTAGACAGAAATAATTATTTAGTGCTGAATACCTTTTTTGTATGTGTCATTTGCTGTGGCTGCCTGCAATTTTTTAAAGATAAACCCACATTTTTTTAAATGAGGGGAGGAAAAAAATTTATTTTTTTTTCCGTTTCATTCCTAAAGGACATGGTGATGGTGATTTTAGAAGTTAAAATTTTGGGTGCTGCACCAATCTTTCTTTTCTCTCCTCATCACAATAACCATTTCAGTGCCAAAGAGCATATTTAATGCCTTGAAAGTAGCTTATGCCTGATATTACAGTGTAGTTGTCAGATTACATTTTTGATGCATTTTAACAAGACAGCCTTTACAGCTGTGTTGTCTGTCTTTGTCATATACAATCTCTTCCATTGTCCCCTTTTATTTAAAGATTTTCCAGATCATTTATAATTCATTGAGATTTTGGTGATACAGTAGTTCACCTGCTGGCAGTGGTAGCACTGTAATTTGAAAGCACTGCAGATCTGATTACATTGTCAGTCATGGGATAATATTCTCAAATTCACATCGCTCGTATCACACCTGCAAAATTGGTGGGTGAAACAACTTTATTAATGTCAAAAAAGATGACTGACTGAGGTGTACCGGAATCAGTTTTAGTGGTGGGGAATGGCAAGAGCTTCCAATGCTATATTTTAGTGTGAAGAGGAATTATTAACCAGTCTGCCAGCAGACGGTAGCATGACTGACAGCTGAGATATGGGTGCTAAAAGCATCAATAATAAAGAATATAAAAGCCTTTGATATTTTAGGACTTTACATTTGCTTTGCTTTATTACTCATATCTCTACAAGTCACCGTTGCAAGAGATTTTGTTGAATATAGGATTTAGTTTTCTACACCGATATAAAAGAGTGAGTTTGGGTCAGATCAGTCTCTCATGTGGGCAAAGTACTAAATTAAATGAAACCACTGACGAAATTCCAGTGTGGTGCCAATCATGCTGTGCCAGCTTTTGTTTTACTTTTGGTTTAGATCTTAAAGGATTTGTCTAAGGGTGTGGCTAACTTCCTTTTTCACCAAAGTAAAGTTATATGTATAACTTTGCAGTTGATTGACAGCAATGACATTTTTAAGACTGCTGTAATTTTGATTATGTCAGCAGACAGTACACAAGTGAAAGAGTTCACGGAATAAAAACATCCTGTGTAAAATTGAATGAATGTCAGACTGGCTGAAAATCATTGTTTTGAATAAATCATTAAATAACTAGTCTGTTTTCCATTCTTCATCTGCAGTGAGTTAAATGTATTCTGAATAGATATTGGAAAGATGCATTTTTCTCTGTTAGGCGCATTCAATTTTATATTTTTACTTTATTTTGTTTCTTTCAGCCTGTGGAGAAACACTGCAGGAATCTACAGGCAACTTTTCTTCTCCAGGATTTCCAAATGGTTATCCTTCCTACACACACTGCATATGGAGAATCTCTGTGACCCCAGGGGAGAAGGTATTTTAACATTCCCTTAGCTAAACACAGATACTATTTGCAAAATAAAATGCTGCATTTCTTTAGCTTTTCATTTAAGTTTAAAGCTTGCATAATAATTGAAAACAATGGTATGCCATAACAAATAGGACCATGAACTATGTGCTATTGACTTTGGTCTGTAGCATTAGAACCACATCATCTATTTGGTGGCTGTCCATGTGAAATGAAGGCATGATTTCAGTCTGCTACATGTTTGCTTCATGAACTCCTTTTGAAACTGGCTTCCAATTCAGTTAGTGGTTCGGTGTAAAGCTGGAAGAGGTAGTCCAGGCTCCTGAATGGTGTCTTCTCCAGCACAGGCTCAGGTGAGCTGACTGAGCTGTGTGGGGCGGATAGCTGGGCTCTGCCTGAGGACGCTCTTAGCATGATGAATGAGATGTTTCTAAAGTGAAACAGTAATAACGTGGGGTAAAGCAAGTGTCATTGTAGGTGTTCCCTGGTATCGGTTCTAGCGTGTATAGTTTTCCTTTCTGGGCATCATTTTTAGGGGAAAAAAAAATTGGCTTGGTGAGAGCAGTTCAGGGAGAGAAGTGTGCCATCCTAGTGAAAGCAAAACCTGTTCTTCTTGTGTACACTTTCAAAATATGCTAGCTGAATCTTGTTTTAAATTACTGGCTCAAATATAAGCCTGCGTCAAAATAAATAAGGGTAGAGGGAAGGATGGGAAGTTTCACCTGAGACAAAATAAGTAGGGGAAAAAAAAATAAAAAGTAAGTTTCTTTACAAGAAGCAGTGGCTGATATTAAGCAGTCAAATACAGCCTAAAGACTGAAATATAGAACCCAGCTACCAGCCTCAGTACTGGACAGTCCAAAGAGAAAACCCAGCATTTGCCCCCAGATATTTCTGTTCGTTTTGTGTGTGTTCTCCCACTCCATATTGGACGTAGTTTTCCCCTGAGTGGATTACTTTATTCCATGTTTCTTTCAGGTCAGGTCCTGGTAGACACCAAGAATATATGTTCTTGATGTACTAATAGATCCTGAGGAGCTGTAAGAGCATTTGCCACTGTGGGGGATGAAAGCAGTGTCATTTGGAAAGCGTTCGCCCTCCTCTGGGCAAGAGCCAGAGACAGGAGGGAAAATAAACACACTCTGTGCTAGGAGGGCGTGGGTGGCTCTGCAGGTTGGCACGGAAAAACAAATGAAAACAGATTAATAAGAGAAGGTTTGCGCAAAAGATGCAAATTAATCTAGATAGAAAATTTTATGTCCCCACTGTCTGTGTTGCTTCTTAGACACTGCTATGATAACAACAAAAATTGCTTAGGTTTCTTTTCTGTTCCTCAGTTAAAAAATTAAAAGTTTGTAGTGTTCATCTACAATTATTATTGGCTTTTGAAAACAATATATGAGTTAGAAAATAGTCATGCTTAAGTATTCATAGCATACTCCAACTTCGTGCAAGCCTATCAGTTAGTGTAACTGTAAGGTATTTGTAATACCATTATGTCTTGAGATTGTAACCACCCCTGGAACTGTATTATACTGTACAAAAGCGAAATGGGGGAAAGCCCCTGTCCTGAAGTCAGCAATGTAAGAAGACTGGCTCCCTTCCCATCTTACCTCCCACTCCAAATGGGGAAAAAGACTAAACAGAATTTTCTAATTGAAATTTGATGTGACAAGTCCTGTCTGTAGGACACTGTTCTGACCTCCAGCTCTCATAGTCTCCATATGGTTCATCAAGAACAAAGAAAATGATATTTGTGCTAGTCTCAAAAAGTCTGTATTGCCAGTGCTGTTCTCATAGGATATTGTCTGTCTTGAGATAAATGACCCTATTTGCAGCAAGTACTTGACATGAATAGCAGATAGCAGAAATGAGGTCTAAATCTTAACTAATGCAAGTATCACTGTACCTTGGACACATATTATGCTTGATCCCAAATTTTCTCAGTAAATCATGATAACATATTCACATTATGAAGGGAAAATAAAAATATATTTAAATTTTTATTCCTTTGTTTGCTGCTTTGACCCTGATAGATCTCAGGAATATTGTGCGGAGGTTAGAGTGTGTATAAGTACATCACATCATGTTCTGAAACATCAGTGAGCACTTTGGTCACCTAAAAATAAACTGAAAAAGCACCAGTCCAGATTGTCTAGCTCTTGTCTCTTATTTATTGAGATTTAACATTGTGCTGTTTGAGCATAGTTTAGAGGACTTCTATCCGTGCTGCTTTCTGCAGGTACAGACACTTCTGATCTTTGATGGCAGGAGATTCAATGGAGGACGGGACTGCAGTGGTACGTGCTAGCTGCAGCATTCCTTTTATTGATAGGCATCATAAATTGCCAGCCCAACCTAAAATGTGTGTGTGCCTATTACTAAAACAAGGCAGTTCATTCACCTCTTACTTTCTCTCCAGATTTAAGACTATATGGTAAACAGTTGTACACAGTGTATCTATGGACAGAAAAATCTCTGGGGGAGGGTGCTGTTAGTAATACTGTATGCCCTCTGCCGGAGCGAATCCTGCCTTCTGGTGTGTAGAAATTTTGTTGGCATAGGGAGTTGCAACTATGCCAGTGGGTTTTTTTTAATCCACCTTTTTGAATAGGTTACCTTACTTTTCAATTTTCTTTAATGTTTTACATGAATGATAAAATAGGACAGATAAATCCTTGGTTGATATGGGAAAAAATGCCATCTGTGAAAACTTAGTTACTACTACCTGGTATTGCTATATATTTTGTGCTTTCTTATCCCAGGCAGCAGGAGGTATGACATATTCTCCCTGAAGCTGCAGTAGCACAATTGAATCTGCTGTGTAATCAATAATTCCTTAACTGTGCTGACAAATACCCATTGATTGTTTTTCCTATGAAGACTTTCAGCCATCCTGTCCCCTTGAACAAGCTCTGCCTTGTCTGTAGTTCTATTTAATACTTTGCAGAATTGCAAATCAGAATCTTAAATATACTTATACTTGTTTGGTTCCCAACCAGAAATCAAGCTGTGACAGATTGGGAGTTCTGCCTATGTACAGCTAATGAATTCTGGTCAAAGTTAAGGAATTGCTGTATCATCAAATACCTTGGCATGTCAGAGTGAGAAAAGGCTGTGAAGGTTATTTCATATAGTTTCAAAGGCAGGGGCCATTGAGGAGGTTCATTAAATTTTAATGGTTTCCATTTAGATAGCAGCACTTTGAGACAATGACATGACAACACCGAAGTAAAACCATCCTTTTCCCAACTCTATCCTGGCAACTAAGGTTTGGAAAAAGGCAAATTTCCAAACAGAAAATAGAAATCTGATGTTTCAGCTGTGTCATGGAAAATGGAAAACTTGTGGCTAGACTGGTGAGAGGCCTCCAGGCTCTACATAGCTGAGCCAATGGAGGAGGTATAGGTTGTGGCTTTCATAACTTGCTTCCAACAGAGACAGCTGGGTTTAGCTTAAGCAGCTGTGGAAGGTAGCCTGACCTTAATCGAGCTGTCTGCATCTCATCTGGGCAGAGAAAAAGGCTCCCCCTTGTGAACCCCTCTGCCTGCACAGCTGGGATGAGGTGGGCATGGGTGGAAAAGAACAAGGAGCTGCTGAGGGCAGTAGGGTTTTCAGGTATTATGGCTAGATACAAACAAAAATACCTACCTATGGTCTGATAATCTAAGATAAAAAAAAAAGAAGGTAAGAGTTTAGAAGGAATCTTAAGTGCAAAGTGGATGAGCGGAGAAGAACAAAAATTTGTAGTTGGTGAGGCCTCTTTATTTGAAGGACAAGTTCAAGAAACAGCCTGCAAAGGACAGACAGAATTGCTGTGTGAATGAGAGAATATACAGAACGTCCCTGCCATCCTGAGAGATAGATTCAAACTGCACTTGGAAATGTAATAAAAAACCGAAGCACGGGGAAGCGTATGGATGATTGTACTTTTAGCCAGATCTGCATATTTCTCATGGAGAATAACATGGTAAGTAGGTGGTTTTGGAATTCTGATAATATTTGTGCATTTAATTCTTCAGTACATGTTCCTGAAGGAGTGCCTGAATAGTAAAGTCCAAATGCCCTGTGGGTTAGACATGTGGGAAAGGGTGCACATAAGGTAGAAGAAGTTTGAGAGGTGTAGCGGTAGGCAAAAGCAAAGAGGTGAGTTGTGAGGTTCCCTTTCTGGGAAGGAATGGCACAGGAAGTCTGCATCCAGGAAATAAGACAGGGAAGTCGAAACAGGAGGTGCTGCAGTTAGACTAAAAGAAGCATGAGAGCATGCGGGTGGACAAAACCACAGTAACCTAGTGAATGCCAGCTGAGAGGATCAACTAATGCTTTGATGCATGCCATTTTTAGGTAAACAGTTCCATAGTCTGGAAACTGAGTAGTATGGCATTGAAGGTTTTATGTCAATTTTCTCAGTAACACTGGAAAGAAAACATTCTTCCTGTTTTGCAAAATTAAAAAAAAAAAAAAAAAAAAAAAATGATTCTCCACCAAGGCCGTGGTGAAAAACTGGCAAGGGAGAAATGAGAGCTATCTGAAGAGAGATGTATCTTAATAGTTGGATTGAAGATAGAGGTTGTTAGGTAGAAACCTAGATTGAAGTGCTTGCTCTGCTGAGAGTGCATCCAAAGTGGGTGCTGTGCTTACTTGAATGATTCTAGTTGTCCCTCTGCTGTTGAAATTTGTTCTATTTAACCTGACTAGCCACATCCAAAATAAGAAAGGAGTTTTAAAGTCTAGATTACAGAACTTGCAGAGATATAGGGGATCTAGAATCAAATCTTGGATGTCTCAGAGTTGGAAGTTCAAATCCTTGGAGTTCAACAGTGGACTGTCTGGATGATTTGCTTACCTGCTTTAAAAAAAAAAACCAACAACCCTCCCCCCCCCCCCAACAAAACCAAACCAAAACCTCCCAAAAGACACAAGCAACACTCCTCCTTCCCCCTGCCCCCAATTCCCTACCTGCCTTAGCTGTAAAAGCACTGATTTGATTTATTTTCTATATAAAAACTGTATTGTTCTAATTTGCTGAATGATTAAATCAGTGAGCATTTCATTATCTTTTTAAATTCCATGCTTATGAACACTTTCCCTATCTACATAATACAAGATATTAATTGAAGCTGTTTTTTTCATTAGGACTTAATTTGCTTTTGTTTTTTTTAAAGTTCAGGGAAAGGGTATCTACATTGAAAAATAGTTTAAGGTATTAGAATATCTATTACTGCAAACCTTTCAGTATAAGGAACGTGTTTTCCTTAAATATATTCATTTCTACTGTAATTTCTGTTGCAACAAAAAGAAGGGATTGCACAGCAGTTGTGTCTGATTTCAGATTAGTCCGTTTTCATCTCTGAGCTCGGGAAGGAAGCCTACAATTGTCCTGGTTTCAGCTGGGATAGAGTTAACTGTCTTCCTAGTAGCTGGTACAGTGCTATGGTTTGAGTTCAGTATGTGAAGAATGTTGATAACACTGATGTTTTCAGTTGTTGCTCAGTAGTGTTTAGACTAGAGTCAAGGATTTTTCAGCTTCTCATGCCCAGCCAGGGCACCTGACCCAAACTGGCCAATGGTGTATTCCATACCATGGGACGTCCCATCTAGTTTAGGAACTGGGAATTGGGGGGCAGGGAATCACCGCTGGGGGACTGGCTGGGTGTTGGTCAGCGGGTGGTGAGCAATTGCCCTGCGCATCATTTGTACATTCCAATCCTTTTATTACTACTGTTGTCATTTTATTAGTGTTATCATTATCATTATTAGTTTCTTCTTTTCTGTTCTATTAAACCGTTCTTATCTCAACCCAGGAGTTTTACTTCTTTTCCCGATTTTCTCCCCCATCCCACTGGATGGGGGGGAGTGAGTGAGCGGCTGCGTGGTGCTTAGTTGCTGGCTGGGGTTAAAGCATGACAACAATATAATTTGATGATTATTCATTGTTATAGGTCTTTATGATTCAAAGTGCCAATGGCAGCCTGGACATGAGTTAATATTACCTAAATACATTTCCAAAGTATCAAACTAACATCGAAGCAGATATTCTTTGCACATAGATCTGCGATTAAATTATTGCCTCCCTTTGTGGCCCTAAAATGACAGAAGGAAGGGGCCAAAAGAGAGAGGGTAGGCTATATTTGTTGCGTCTGCTACACTAAAAACATACCAAAGGTGCTTGCAGGATGCTCCCATGGAGAACACAGTGCTAGAGCAGACTGCTGTTTAAGCAATGCTTTTGCAGGTTTTGTGGATGCATTAGCAGCTTGTGGATATAAATGCTTGGCCGTACTCAACCATCAGAACAGGTATTAATTTATTCAGTGCTGTCCTGACGGTCCCTGGCATGCTTCATGTCCCATACCTTCATCCCACAAGGCTGTGGCTGCTGGCATAATGTGCCTCACTGTACAGGACTTCTGGCTGTTGGGTTTTATGTGTAGCCTTATAGATGTTTTCTGTTTCCCATGGCATCATGGTAGTAAAGGCGAAAGCTGAATAGAATCACCTGTGAGCTTGGTCTAGAACCCAAACGATCAGTAGTGTCAGCACTAGCGTATAGGGGAAGAAACAGCTTTTAAGATTAAGTCAGAAAGTTTCCCATTTTCCACTGAAAGCAAAAGAGATTTTTGAGAATGTAGTTGCTCGTATCAAGGTACTTAGTTATTTTTTGTGGAAAGTAAGTGAAAGCGAAACCCCTGCTAGCCTAATATTAAGACACATAGTGTTTTGCTCTGAAAGTTTGTCTCCATTTTGCATTGTTTGGAGAAGAGTCTTACTGTGACACTCTACCACCTACACACCCAAACCGCTGAGCTTTATGTTATCTTTAAATTAGCTTCCCCCAATAGCTAATAGTTTTATCTTCTTAAAATCAAGCAGTCTGAAAAAGTTCCACCTTCCTGGTTTAATATTGTACTATGTTGTGGTTGGAGAGACACACGGTGCCTTCAGAGGAGGTGGAAGTAAACCCATCCCGTCTGACTATCTGGGCCCATTCTTCCAGTTATGGTGTTCTATTTCCTCCTTGCAGCTGGACTAAGGGTAAATTCCTCTCCTTTCAACCGACACAGCTGCTTCATAGGCTGCCATGGAGATATATTTTTGCAGTGTGAGGTATTCGCTACCGTGCAGCAATTCCTGTTTGCTTTATAATAGCAGGTTTTGATTGTGAATTCCTAGAGTCAAAGCTAAAAATAAAACCTCTTCTTTGCTCATATGTGAATAAAGAACATTTTCAGTTAGGTTGAAATATTTATTAATCTACACTGAGGAACTGATTTGGAAGAAGATGAATTCTTTTTCCAAATACACTTAAATCCAATGAAAGGCTATGAATTGGAAATTATTTATAATATAAATATGATTTTATAATATAAAATATGAATTATTTTAAATCTTGTTGTTTGGACTTATCCCTGAAATTGCAGGACAGGATGCTAGGACTGTCCCAGTCAGTCAGGGTCCAAACTGTAGCTATTGTGTCATCCTGTAATCGAGGATGAATCCTATTCCTGTGTTGAAAGTGTAAGTTTATGGCAGTTTAGGATTAATATTTTTAAACCAAAGTGGGATAATGTAATGGTCTAGGGTAGTCCTGATATTGAGTATTGAAAATATGCCTATGTATAGGTATGCTCAGTAAAATTGGGAGTCCAAGTTCGAAAGTTCCAGAAATGCATGGAACTCAAATTTCTGTATAAAAAGCTTTATTATAGTTTCATTAAGAGTCATTAAGGGACTGTGTACCACTTGTTTTAGTGATATTGCTTTCAGCATTACTGTCTACCATTGTCAATATTTAACTTGTCTGAAAGTAAATTGTTTTGTCAAAACAGTCGTAGGAGACACAAACCAAAATAAAACAACAATTTTTTATTTTTTTTTACAGCTATCAATGCTGATTATAGTCAGAATGTAATGGAAGAGGAATTGGCAGGAGAATTCTCAAATAACAATATTATATTAGCACATTATTTTACCTTATTAGCATTCTCAAATTTTTATTTCTCAGTAAAAAGCTCCCTGTAAGCAATTAAATGTGAGTAGTCTGTCTTGAATCTGCTCAAATATGTAAGATTAAATAAAAAAAACTTTAACGTTCCCAAACAACTTTTACTTACTCTAAGAAATAATTGAGGAGAGGTTAATTAAATGTCTAAGTAGCTGGAATCCTGTTACAGGTGACAACTCTGGCTTCAGTTCTGCAGAATATTGTTGTGATCATTTTCTAGTATTAAACACATGTGATTTAATCAGGTGTTCTCCTCTGATTGCAGATTGTTTTAAACTTCACCACCATGGACCTTTACAAGAGCAGTCTCTGTTGGTACGACTACATTGAAGTAAGAGATGGCTACTGGAGAAAATCACCTCTGCTTGGTATGCAACTGTTGAATGCTGCACTGTCCATAGTTACCATACTCATTGAGTTCAGTGGACTTGCTTGATGTTGAACCCACAACAAACCTCTTGGTTTTTAGGTGCCCAGAATGTATCTAAACTTGGGGGTGGGAAAAAACTCTAAATGGCCTCAAATAAGTTGTTTGTTTGACTTCAAGCCTCAAGCCTTCCTTTCATTGCAGCTAGCTGTTATTCAGCCGCATGTGTGGAAAGATGAAAACTACAAAATGTGCAACTTTTTGCTTTGCTTATGAAATAGGAAGTTGCCATAGTTTTGTTCACAGAAATGGGGAAATAGTATACAGACAAATCTGTAGAGCATGTGATGGGAAATCCACAGAGCACATGATGAGCACATGCACTGTGGTTGAGAGCACCCACTGTAGAGTTGTGCTTATGAGCTCTGTTCCTGTACTTTTAAAATTATGAATAGAAGATTACTTCTATTTCTTCTTTGCACGTCCTTCCCTGCCCTTGCAGACAAAAGACATGCAAAGCAATAATGAACTAAGTCTTAGAGTTGCAACTAATGCTCAGAAAGCTGCAGCCATCCTTTTCTTGAATCAGACAGAGGGTTGGTGGGGAGATTTCACACGCCATGATGATCTTCTCTGATTGAAACTGGGGATTTCAGAGCATAGGAAACATGAACACCTCCAACTTCTTGGGTCAGTTTTGTTGTTTTTAGAATGAAGACTAAAACTATTTGTTAGTGTCCTAACATCCTTAATTTAAAACCAGCAAAACAGAAAGGAAAGGAAGCAAATACAGAGGACAGATTTTTAACAGGAGTGCCTATTTTCTTGGCCTTACAATGAACAGAAAGAGGAAACAATTAAGACCACCCAGTAATTATCCTTTTCTCCTGTTCCCTTCTCTATCACCTCGACAAACAGAAATTTCACCTATGTAGGCTGAATTCAAGAGGATAATATAGTCCAGGGTCATTTGGATGTTAGTTTTTAAATCTCTCTGGTCCTTAGATGCAATGAGCAGTATTATTACTGTGGCCTAGATTATGTTCCTCTCTTAAGATTAGTACTCACTTTCCCCTTCCAAAATGCCTGGGTTTGTATGTATAGAAGCAATCTATAACAATAATTTTTTTAATGGATTCCCCTAAGGTTTTATACTTAGACTTGTGAGCCTGACTGCCATGAAAAGAAGTACTGAAAGCTTTATAATAAAATCTTTGTGTATTAGGTCCTGATCTGCAGAAACACATGTGCTTAACCATAAGCGTGTGAATAGTTCCACTGAGTTGGTTATGCTACTCCTGTTTATAATGTTAAACACTTGTATAAATGTTTGCAGCGTTTGGCTTCAGAGGCGGCAGAAAATGCAGTTACTGGTTGCATGTTTTTAGGCAGGTTTTGTGGTGACAAACTGCCAGAAGTCCTCGCATCCTCTGACAGCAGGATGTGGATTGAGTTCCGCAGCAGCAGCAACTGGGTTGGGAAAGGTTTTGCAGCAATTTATGAAGGTAAGCCTCTTATAGCATTAAAAATGTCTTGATTATAGAGGAAAAATATTAACCGGATACCTTCTGCTATTAAAAAAAAAAAAGTCAGAAATAACCTGATATGAAATCGGTATTGTACTACTAAAAGAGACAGTAGGTGTTAACTGACTAGACAGGACATTTTGAAACTCTTCCCGTGATCAGATTTCAGATGACCTCTTTTCCAGGGATACCACTGATAATATTCATAAGCATTTTTTACCAGTTGTTTAATTAACCAAATGTGCATGTTCTTGTGCTTAGTGTGTGGAAAGATTTTTTTTTTTTTTTTTTTTGAGTACTTTCTGTTTATTCTTCAGAAAAATCTGACTAAAGTTTTCCATATGCTCTGGGATTACTTAATAGAGACACTCCCACACACTGAGTATATTAGCAAGTCAACATTCACCTGTTTAAAATAGAGCCTCTTTTCTTAAATATTGAATCTATGGTAGTAAACTGTATGATATAGTTGATATTCACAGATCTTTACATGATTACCAGTATGGACCTTTGAAAAGTGCATTTACTTTTCATGAAAATATTTTTTTATTTATATTAGCTGTTTCTTCAAATTCAGTGTAAGCTTGAAGTGATAAACGGTAGATTAAAATGCATAGGTCATTATAAAATATGAGATTTTTCTCTCTCATTTGTCTCTTTCTAAAGGTTAGTAAATATTAATGAAGAATGTTTATTAAATATATTTCAAAGGTAAAAAATGTAAAATTAGATTATTTTGACCCTTTAAATATATTCTGTAAAATGTCTAAATTCAGATTATCCATGATTCCAAAGTCTTCCTGAACATTGTAGACTTGTTTAGAGCTGCTAGAAATGCTGAATTATATTCTCTAACTGAAATATGTGTAGTGGTTTAAATGGATTGTGTTTTCAATAATTTGTCCTTGGTAGACTTTTTAAGTTTTCTTCAGAATAATCTTATCATTAGTTTTAAAAAGGGAAGCATAAAATGTCAGTTTGGGCATGGGGAATAGAAAACGTCATTACTGACAATAAGAATTTTATGCTTTTATCAGCTATCTGTGGCGGTGAAATCCACAAAAATGAAGGCCAGATCCAGTCTCCCAATTATCCTGATGACTACAGACCAATGAAGGAATGTGTGTGGAAAATAACAGTGTCAGAAAGCTACAATGTAGGATTAACCTTTCAAGCATTTGAGGTAAAGCCTTTTAACTGATCTCAGAAAAGCATCTAGTGGATAAGTGACAGTGACATTTAAGGGAATCCTCATTAAACCTGTGCATGAATTTAAGAATTCTCTATGAAAAGTAAGCTCCAGAATCCAATTCTACTCTCCATGAAACCTTTCTTTCTGCAAATATTTCCAAGAAGATTAAAGGTTTTTCATGTCTTTTTATGCTATTTGAAGTAGAACATTTAACGTACTGGCAATAGTCACAGGTTTAGCAAATACATAATCCAGTTCAGCAAGGCTGCTTTAATATTCTGTTAAATAATTGGGATTTTTTACCTTTGCTAAATCTTATTGTTAAAAAGGAATGTCTATCTGGAAAGAAACCACTGTGGGTTTTGGCTTCCGTTTTGAGAAGAAAGGGGAAAAAAAAAAGCCTACTTAAATTCAGTTTACAAACCTTTATTTAGAGAAGGAAACCTATATTTAGAGAGGGAAGAAAAAACCCATGGTGAGTCATACTTGCATGTCTTTAGTGTACATCACTTTGTGTATAAATTTGCTAAACAGCAGTAAACTACTGTGTAGCAAAGAAAAATAATATTTCATATGTCTTTTTATGCATACTGATACACTGGCTTGAAGCTTGTAGATAAATTTAGTAACATAGTTTGAGTTCATTTATTTTATTTGAATATGCTTCAACAGTAATGATGCGAACGCTTTTTTAAAATCTAAACTTTTTGGCTTTATGGTGCACATAAATATAAACACAGGTATAGTAAATACAGATATAACTTTTAACCTGTAATTTTAGTCTTACTGACAGACTTCATAGGTATGGCACATTTTTGCTATGACTGGTGAAAGGTCTGAGTATGAGATAACAAGGGCTTGGGACTTTATCAGCAATTATGAATATAAACAACAGACTTTTAATAATTTCACAGATTCTACTCCATTTTCCCTTTTTCATATCCTGAATTAATGTTGGGTCTAGTGCAGACGAGATCAGCTCTCCCTGCCCAAAGAGTTTTCCAATACTATTCAGACTCTGCATGGCCTGGCTCAAGACTACTTAACTGAGTGTGTCAGTCTCTCTTTTTAAGCACTGTTGAAAATGAACAATGTTTTCAGTAACTTTATATAATTTACTGACTAGATATGAAGCTTTTCTAGTCTGCCATTGGTGCTTGGTATTTTTTAGTGTGATCCCTAGAGAAATGGCACTATGCCTCTGCATAAGAGAGTTGCCAGAGTGTTTGATCTCCATGCAGATGCTCAGCGTTGGTTTAGACGCACAGTACATTATTGCTTGAATTGACCCCAGTTCAATATCACCTCTGGGAGAATCAAACTTCCATCTCTTCTTATCTTCCAGGACCTTTTTCTAATCACCAAATTATGGACTATTTGCAAGGCTGAAGATGACATGTTCATGCCCCACCATATAGAAAACGATTAGAAGCAAAGGAGCAGCAAATGAGAGCACAATTTAGTAGGCTAGTGGTTAAGGCTGTAAGAAGAAATGTCCATTTTTTTTCCCCCAGACTATTTAGTGTTATGGCACTCTCTAGAGGTGAAACACGTGGACTGACACCTCATAAGAAGAAAGAGGAAATTGAGCAGAAGCATAGTTGAGTGCTAGTCTCAAATTAGTGCCTCTGCGAGATGTGTTTTGAAAGAAAAAAAAAAATAAATCCAACAGTAGGGACTTGAAAGGTACATACTTTTCCAGGGAGAGTCTGAGCTGTGATTCCAGAGTGGCAAGATGCCCTTGAGCACCAAATGAGGTGCCCCAGAAAGGCACAAAACTTCTGTTATATCTGTCTTCGCAGCGTTTCTTACTGGCTCGTCCACAGGGCTCCCCACTGAGAGTGAGAGTTGCTTTGGAAACCGCTCTCAAGTGCCTTGCCTAGACATTCACCATTGGGTCTAATTTCCATTTCAGGTCCAAGCGCCTGAACGTAGGTGTTCTGTTTTTTGGTACGAAGTCCCTCTCTGGACTGAATCCTTGGTGCACTGCCCAGTAAAACAAGAAGTTGTTTAAGAATCATAGTTCTTTGTGCCAGCTGAGATCAAAAAAAGTAAATGTCAGGCCAAAGAGTTATTGCAGCGTGTTTGTGAGAAAATTACTTCTCTGTCGTTTGAAAGGTACAGTTAAGTAAGAGGAATTCTCATTATCCATATGTAATGCTAGAAAAAATAACTGTATAAATAACCTTTGCTTTGAAATGAAAGCACTAGGGAAGCTGAGAATTTCAAACTGTATCAATGAGTCATCTTGTTTTGCCTGCTGTGGGCAGTGCATTTTCCACTGAGTGTGGGATTACCCTTTCTTATTTGGCTGCCTGATGATGGGCAGCCACACTTTCCAGTATCTAGATGGCAGCAGGAAAGTTGGGACTGGTAACTCCATCTTTTTGTTTCATTGTTATAACCACCTTTATTATATTGTTCTTTGAAAATTAGCAGTCCTTGTATTTATTTTTTTTTTAAAGAACTTCTGTTGGCACACGGTCTCACCAGCTAAGACAATCCAGAGAGTTTGTAGAGCTGAGCCATATCAATCTTCCTCATTTGAGTGGCCCTCTTAATCTTTTTGCAGATAGTGTTCATTTAAATTATTTTTATGTAAGTCAGGGAATAAAATTTATCTGATCTTCTGATTCCACTAGGCATATATCCCACCTTTTATGACTGAAGTCTGTGACCTGAGTCAGATATGTTTACCTGTACTGGAATTTGACTCCATCAACAAATAAATTAACAATGACAAGAAGTAACTGGAAGTTTTCTCCTGAAATATCATGCCTCCCAGATTTGCTCTTCAAATCCTCTTCTCTTCCTTTTTTTTTTTTTTTTAATATATATATTTTTTCTGTTGGGGGAGTGCTACAAAACAAAGGTAGTCTGGAATTTTTAACCAAACATATTTTAGTCTAAAGTAATTGTTATTTTCAAAACTGAAACAACATACAAGGAATTTTCTTTTGAGAATGGATGTTGAGAATGTCTCTGGCTTTCCATTTCACCAGGAGATTTCTTAGTGTTTTCCTGTCCTTATGTACCTGTCTTAGGAATTTTTCTGGCATTTTCTCAACGTAGTTCTCTAATGCCACTCAAACCCTGTGTTTGCTCCAAGGCCTTCAGGAGCTGATAGTATCTTTCATTCTCCTATAAGCAATACATTTTTCTGTAAAACCTATTTATTTATGCTTTTTTACATTTGCTAACATTTTGCATATTTCTCCTCATCCACATGTAATATCAATCTTGTGAAATTTTAATGCTCCAGTAAATAAGGTTTGCAGAATCAGCCCAGTTACAACTAGACTCACTGGAAGTCCTTTCATTAACTTGAGGAGATTTTCTACACTTGTAGTAGGAAGAATAAGAACTATTGCAAGTGTAATAGATCTTTGTATGGCAGTGTTCCCAGATGGTAGTACCACGACATCTTAAAACCTGAGGTACAGATAAGCAAAGCACATTTTATGCTAGTTCTTTTTCATTGGTTACCAAGCACCTTAACACCGGTTACCATTTCTCAAAAACACAATATTTATCTGTTAGTTTATATATAGGTGTAACAATTTAATCACTTAATATAATAATATTGATAATAATAATGGCATCACTCGCAGTAGTAGTACACTAAAAATAAATCAATATGGTAGAATGACCACCTTTCGAATTGTTTTATTGAAAATCAATAGCACTTTATAAGTTGTTTGGTCTTTATAGTCTTAGGAAGTTTAGCAACTTACTGCGAAACAAAATGTATTTTTAGCTGTTGTCTTCTGCCAAAAATAGAGTGATTCTCAGAAAAGAAACTAACAATTCACCTCAAAGGGAATTTGGTACGTGTAACTCAGAGCTGCACGTGGCCTGTGAAAAATCATAATTTCCACATTGCCCCATAGAACATGGAAATGTGGAAAAAACAGATGTTAATTAAAAGTCTTAAGTAGTGAAATGACCACAGACATGTGTGGGGAAAATACACAATTTCTTCATTGATATTAGTAGGCTTTGGACCACGTCACTTTTTTCTACATCAAAGTGCAATATGATTTTTACTGAGATGACAAGGCAGACTTTGTTTCAGATTGGAATATGATTTCATGTGTTTAAACTTTATTATTTAGATTAATGAAAATTTGGACTCATTAATACAATGTCAAAAATATATCAGCGCTCAGGTAGACATATGTCTGACCACATTAGTTGCAAACATACACTTGCCCTTGAAGTCAACAATAGGTGGTTGCATCCCAGATCTTCATGGCTTTTCTCACTCATTTCCCAAACTTTGGCCCAAAGCAATTCCTCAGCAAGCAGCTAAGAAATTACAGTAAATGGCAATATGGATTGTGCCAGAGAAGTGAGTGGGAGAAAATTACGTATGTAAATGCTTGAAGAATTGGAAAGTTGGAAAGAAGACAGACAAATTTTGTGTGTGCCATATTTTGATGCCATTAAAATGAAATAAAATCAAACAGTCCCTTCCCCCAATTTTCCCTCTTACATAAAAGAAGCAGAAATCCTAATGTGCTAAATGAAAGCTCCTTAGTCTGTGGTGGTTACTGAGCTTAGTGTTGGTCATAATGCACAATTAGAGCAGAGTGCCAGCAGCCACTTGTATTAACTGTGCAGCTTATGGGCAAGAAAAACTCTGTCTGGAGATAAGATGTGGATTTTTCTAGGTTTGGTTTGGCTTTGACTTGTCATTTTAACAGAATTTGGATGTGCTGAATTAAATTTGAGGCTTCTCCAACCCCTTCACCCTGACTGTGGTCCCATCCCCCCCGCCCCCCCAAACCTACCTCATGATTCAACCACTTAGTTGAACAATAGCTTTCTTAGTGGAATTATTTTTGAATGCTTGGATTTAGTTAATTCTTTTGTAACTAAGATGCTATATTGCTTGAGTAATGTGAAGTAGTCCTGCAGTAAAATGACCCAGATAAGAGGGCTTTTCATTCTGTTAGGAAAGATACTCTCTCAATAAAGACAGGCATCATAAATTATCTAGGCTCAGGATAGGATCATATTTGGGCTGCTACTGCTTTCTTCTTTCGTGCAATTCCCACTCTGATTCTCCAAATACTATTATGTAAAGAGCACAAGGCTTGCTACCCAAGTAGAAATGCACACATGTCCTCTCACATATTAGTCTATGTTTGGATGTCATCCAGCAGGACGTTTAAATGAGAGGGACATTTTCAGTTGTTCTAGTTTCAGTAAGTTTCTCCATCAGTATGGCAACTATTCACTCATTGATCCAGAAAGTCAAAAGAAGACAGCTGAAATTAGGAATTGTGCAACAGAAGCCAGGCACGTCAGCTGCAGAAAAATAATGATGATTTTTTTTGGTCATCTGTTCTATTGGGTACTTAAGAGCTGATAATTTTAGAAGTGTGTTTGGATCTAATTCCACAGATGCCCCAAACTCTTAATGCACTGTAATTTTTTACAGTTACCCTGCAACATCAGTGGGTAGTGATGAAGATAAAATTTTGCACTGTGTTGAGGATAAAGGAAGAAGATAATAAATTGATCACCACCTGAAATAGCACAGGTTGATAGTGTCTAAAAAATCTTATTCATATTAATCAAAATTGAGCTTTTTAATATTTCAAAACCAACTAATATTTCTGACCTGTTTAGTTGTTGAACCATTAATCTTGTATACTTAAGTGTACATGAGAAAACAGGACTCTACTTGGGCTCAGAGGAGGAATTTGACAGAACATTAGGAAGCTTAGAGGTGAGCGTGTCTTTTTAGTTACTTTTTTCCAGTTAGACTGTTGTGTCCCGTGTAACATCTTAACAATTTTTTCTTGTAGAAAACAAGTTTAGTTAAAAACAGTCCAGTGATGCTTGTCCATCTTCCTGATGTTTGAACCCTAAACAGAGAACCCTAAACTTAACTTTGAAAAATTTATCTTCTGTTTATTATCTGATTGATATTTGATATTTATGGTGAAGTTCAAATAGGTCACTTTAAAAATAATTTTTTACAGATTGAAAGACATGATAACTGTGCATATGACTACTTGGAAATTCGAGATGGAACAAATGAGAACAGTCCTTTAATTGGTCACTTTTGTGGCTATGACAAGCCAGAAGACATTAGATCTACCTCTAATACCCTGTGGATGAAGTTTGTCTCTGATGGAACTGTTAACAAAGCAGGGTTTGCAGCTAACTTTTTTAAAGGTAAATGTTAAAGCATATTTTGGGAGCTGTGAACTGCTTATCACTTTTTTTGTACTAGAAAAATTATGACAGAATATTAAAAATATTTCTCAACCTATTTTTACTAATATCACTTCTGTACTGTCTCCAGCATATTTTTTACCTTGGCATACAACTTTATCAAAACAAAACAGTAGAGGTATTTGTATCTCCTTGTAAAGTATGTCCAAAGAATGAAGGAACATATTAAGTGCAACTTCCTACTCTCTTCAGGTTCAAATAATCAGCTTAGTTCTGAAACACCTTTGAAACATATCTAATCTTGTTAAAAAAATGGCTTTTTTGACATTGTGTTAACAAATATTAAGTTAAATATTATAATCACAAATGGATCTTTTCTGTTAAGGTGTTTTTCTTTTGTCTAAATGTTGTGGTTTTTCTAACCTGTTTGTTGCATTAGGCTGCTTTATCAATTTTATTACTTTCTCTGAGCAAGGAAAAAAACCCAAACCAGCTGAGAAATTATAGTGACCAACGGCCTCACAGTCTTCCTCCAGTTTTAGGGTGCGTGCGTGTGTGTGTGTGTGTGTGTGATACAACTGCAGCTACGCCTGCAGCATTTGGTGCGTGGGGAGTGTGTAATTCCTACCCTGTGCTGCCCAAGGCACAGTGAAAGCCACTAGCAGTGGTGTGGCCATGGTGACACCTGAAATACAGGTCAGGCCACCAGGAGAACCTTTTTGCTCTTTTGAAAAGCCAGAAGCTGGGGCTTTTCTTACTCTAACTGTTAGTTTTCACTGTAGACAATCACAACCTTGAAGGCTGTAGACATGAGAGTGGGAGCTCGTTTATTCCTAAGAAATTACTTGTCCTCCTGTAAGGAAACAAAATTTCAATGTCTGACGAATATTTTAACAATGAATCTCGTGGGTATACTTCAGAGCTGGTAGAGATAACACATTATTCCTTTCCCTCCCCCATCCCTGATGCATCTTGTTCCCTTTAATATCAGTAGAATGAAAACCTGGGATTTGGGGATTCTGTTAATCTGTTTTTGAGTATGAATTCGGGATAATGCACAAATTGATTCCGTGGGAGATAAAGTGCCCTTCAAGTGACCCTGCTGTGGATTTTCAATCTTTCTTTCAATACTTTATACAACCTTTAGATTCTGGCTGCCTGAATTATTGTATGCTGCCCACAAAGTGCTTATAAATTAGGTCTGCAGCTGTCAGTAGGTATTGTTGTAAAAAAACCCACCCAAACCCCACAAAGGACAAATTTTTATTTTCTCCATTGCAGGTCTCTTTAGCATTTGAAAATCCTCTAGTCAGCAACCACAGTGTATTATGTAGTGTACCTTATAATAGCATGCATACAGCTTTCTGGGTTAATATCGATCCAGCAATTACAGCTGAGGAAGGTAATTATTTAACACATTTTTGCATTCTTCCCTGTCTTGGCAGAGGAAGATGAATGTGCCAAACCTGACAATGGTGGCTGTGAGCAGCGCTGTGTAAATACTCTGGGCAGTTACCAGTGCGCCTGTGATCCTGGCTATGAACTTGGTCCTGACAAAAAGAGTTGTGAAGGTACAGTGCGTTGCTGTGTTATGGGCTCTTAAAGCTCACAGAGTGCCATCGCTTGAATGAAATGCTACATCTTTCATATGCTCTGTCCTAGCAGTGCGAGATCTGTGGAACCCAACCTGGAAAACCAGTGCTCCCTTTTAAGTAGTGGTGCCAGAGTAATGTCTGTCCACAGCAGTCATGTTCATCCGATGTCTGTCACTAATTTAGCTTTACAGGTTTTGCTGTTAGTCGATCGGGAATGATGCAAAGCAGGACTTCGTACCTTCCCAAACCACTTCTTACGTTATTCATACTCATTAAAGTCAAGTCTCCCACCATGCATAGGGACACAATTATCAGCAGCGCAATGTGCCACTGTCTCAGAATTGCAGTATTTAACTCTTACCACCTCTGGCTGGGGTGTGCCTGGGAAGCTGGCAGGTTTGAAGAGCAGGATCCTTTATTCTAGCTGAAAGCTCAGAGAAATCCTCCCCACTCCCAGTCCGATTGTGGACTTTTCTTGCTGGAAACAAATTCTACTTTCCAGGGTGAGAAAAGTGTGTTCAAATAATCATTTGGAGAAATAAAAACCTGATAAGTGGAAGCCTTTGTAAACATAGCATTGGACTGAGATAAGCTTTTGTATTCTATACATATTTCATATCAAAGGAAAGAAGCAAAAGCTTTTCATCATTATGCACCAATTATTGTTTGGGTTTTTATTCATAAACACCAATAAATTCAGGGATAGCACAAATTATTCTTATCTCAGTTCATCTGTTTGTTTGAGTAGTGAATGGAGTTTGAAAACTGGAGTGCTCAGAGTTACGGTTTTCTTCTGACGCCATTCACTGGTCTCTCTTTTTTCCAATTTCCTGGCTTTAATTCATGATTTGTCACACTTTGGGGTCGTTCTGCTTAGTTTCTTTGCACTTTTTGTTCTTTTGCTTTTGGTTCTATGGGGTTGGTTTTGTTTGTTTGTTTGGGGGGTGGGTGTGTGTGTGTTTGTGTGAGGTGGTGATAGTCCTAGGCTGCAGGCACGTTAGATTGTGGCTCTCATCAAGCAGGTTGGTTTTTCAGTTGTTGTACCCCTCCCTGCCCCCAACTTTAATAGTGAGCACATTGGAAAACCGATTTATTTAGATGTCTGCGTATTAGGCAGTATGCAGAAAGTGAGGTTAATCTAAGGGGGGCCATGAAGACAGAGGTTTGATCTCTGGGCCTTTAATCATAAGCCCAAATTTATGTAGGGAATATGGTTTAGTCTGCCTGCTGATCTGAGTCAGAATGTTAGGGAAGATTACTAGTCTTCCAGAAAACTCTTCCCGCTGCCTCTGAAGAATAAAGAAGGAATACCTCCCCAGCACCCAAACAGAAAAGCAACTCTGGTAAAAGGAGCAGTCACTCAAAGTAGTGCAGTGCAGCGTGGAGCAAAAACCCTGGGCTATCCCTAAAAGTATATATGCATTTGTTCCACGTGATGTAGCACTCACTGTATGTAGATACTGCTTGGGACTGCTGAATTAAAATCTCTGTGTAGTCACAGTGAGCATTACATCCTAGTTATAGTTTGGGAATTTGAGGGGTGATCTAGCTGTATTAATTCACACATGATGCCAGAGCAGAAGCTTCTAACTCAGAAACTCTGCCGAATGCTTCACTGCAGTGTTGACATGCACAGAAAATTGCTTTATAGTCATCCAATTCAAATCTCCCCTTGCTGGCAGCATATTAGAAAGCTTTAAGTTGGGTTTTTTTTCCCCAGTATTTCCACATTTCCTACCATTGCCTCAAGGAACAATGGAGTGACATTGAAAAGCAGAAATTGAAAACTAGCAGTAGTTGTCCTGAGCCAGACTAGATCATCTGGGGGTACAGCTTGTGTCATCTGAGTGCAGTGTCTAAACCTGTGCCTGTTGGGTTTTTTTCCCACACTGGGGTGTGACCCAGGGTGTTAGTCCCCCCACCCCAGTCAGATCCTTTACGTGTATACCAAGAAGTCTTCAGCATGGAAAGCCTGGTGCCAGGAGGAAGACTGGTATGTGTCTGAGTTGGCCAAATGAGCCCTGACACAGAAACTGGAGAGTTCTCCCAGGTGTGTTAGATGAAGGAGATGTAGTGTGTGAGACCATCAGCTAGACAGGAATAGCCATTTTTTAAAGCATTCAGTGTTAGCACAGAACAGTTGGAAGAAGGTGGAGCTTTCCCCCACCAGCTCTTTAGAAACAGATTTGTGGATGATTTCCAGTGCTGTCACAGTGCTGTAATGGTATCAGTGCTGCAGAGTGTGATCGAGAACCACTGCAAATCCCATTGCTTTCCTTTTTAAAAATAAATAAATAAATAAATAAATTTCCACAGGTGGAAAAGATTAATGTGTTTATCCTTTGCTATCTGAACTGCATCCACAAACATAGTAGAGTATTGTTCTGTTGTATGGAGGTGACTATTCAGCATATATTTGGAAATAATAGGGTTTTTCTCTGTTACTTGAACATCCATACTTCAGCAAAAGTAATTGTGACTGAAGAGTACGTGACTGCTATTCCAAAGAAGTGACCCTATCTAGTAGGTTGTGGGAGGCATATACAGCTATATGAGCTGAGACAGGTAGGGCTGATTCTGGATCAATAATTAAGGAGAGAAGCTGGGGGAATGCGAGGCGCATCTTAAGTAGTCCGTCTGTCAGAAGAGAGGTGGTCAAGGTCCTGGGGAGGGTGGTGAGGTCAGAGGACTTGCATGGGAAAGGCTGCGAGAGAATAACCAGAGTCTCTGGAGGGAAGGGAAAAGAATGAATATGATAACGCCTTGTGTAGTCCTGAAACTTATCTCTGTCCGCAAACCTGCAAGCTGTTCAAGATAGGGGCTGTCTCTTTCTCTTTGTTTGCACCAAGCATGATAAAACAAGATTCTGATTAGTCTGTCTGGGCATTACAGCAGTATAAGTAATGAAAGGACTGAATCTTCTCAGCGTGCTTCTGTTTATAGTAAAACACAGTTTCAGTCAAGAAACGATGCTCTCCCTTTTAATTTTACAGCTGCTTGCGGAGGACTCCTGACAAAGCTAAATGGGACTATAACCACACCAGGGTGGCCCAAAGAGTATCCTCCAAACAAAAACTGTGTGTGGCAGGTGGTTGCCCCAACGCAATACCGAATCTCAATGAAGTTTGAGTTTTTTGAGTTAGAAGGGAATGAAGTAAGTAACCGTGAACAGAACTGCACAGTCTGTTACACACTAAACAGTTTCATGAGCGTTCAAAAACAGATATTGTCTTATAAAAGGCTTGCTGACCTTTCATGCGCTGACAATAACCATAGATATTCTTGTTTTCATTTTGGGACCGTTTCTGGATTCTTTCAAAACAAACATGGAGAGAATAGCTCTCTTTTACATATCATCTAAATGTATATGTATTACAAGAAATTTAAAAGAAATGTTCTCTGTTGAGTCTCAGCTGACTTTTTTTTATCAACAAAGTAAAACAGAGCAAATGGCTGAGGCACATTGGAAAGAATTCAAGAGAAGAAAATCTGGAGAAACCAAATCATCTTTACAGGCAATGACTACAAAGAATACACATAAGCTGGGGTTAGTGACGGAGTGAGGAAGCATTTAAATCATTTACAAGTATCTCATGGGGGGAATATTTTAAAAGGAGCAGTACCAGAAATAAGGCACAATAGAACAGCAGCAGTGTTTGAGCTGGGCAGCCCTTGGAGGAATGGGGGATCTTGTCCCCAGGTTGGGGAGGGGGGCAGGGCAGAGCAGAGCTCTCCATGTGGTAAGGGCTGCTCCCTATAGCTTTAAACAAAGTGGTGGGGCTTGCAGTGTTTTTTGGGTGCAAATCAGTAAAATATAGGTTTCAACATCAACTTCTCAGCCTCTGTTCTGCTTCCTGGGCACTTCTCTGACATATCATTGAGTTGCCATGCTCTAGACATAATGTGCTGTAGCCATCAAGTTTATCTGGATATTCTTCACGCGGCGTTAAGAACCCAAATCCCAGGACATTATTTCTGACTAAATGAATTTGTAGCAACATATTTGATATGAGGATGGGGCATGTTTTGAGTATGAGATCTGAAGTGGCAAAGGCTGGAGTTTAATTTATAACTAAGAAACAAGTCAGACATGGTTTCTCTAAAATATCTTAAAATTATTTGCAGAGGAAGCAATGTGAGATTTTTATTTATTTTTTTTAAATAATTTGGGGTGGGTTCTAAGGTCCATGAAATTCCAGCTTTTAATGATTTATATGTTACACTCATGTCCTGTTATCCTTATTACAAGAACTGCAAAAAAGTGTAATAAAAATTTACAAATCCCAAAGATTTAAATTTAATTACCACTTGAACAAATCATAAAACATTCTTCCTGCACTTTCTTGTACTTAAGCCAGATTTCGAAGGAAGACATCTGGGGTGTAATGAAGTTAAAACAGTTTTCTAAGGTCATACAAGACACATAACTTAAGCAGATATGATAAATACATACATAAAGTTTTTCAACATTTAGAACTTTGGCTTGATCCTCTCCTGTGCTACTAAATCTCAGCTTTATACTATTAAATAGTAGTTCTAAGAATGGTACCTGTGAAAATCAGAAGAAACATAATATCTGGAACATTCTAATATATTGTCTGAGTGCAGACATAAAATGTATACATTTAGCAAATGTTCTAAATTTTTTTGTTGTTGTTATAGGAGCTCCATTTAGGACCAAGTTTAATATGTCTTTTCAAATATTACAATTTTAATATTTTACAATTACATTTTAAAATTTTAATTTTACATTTAACTTGTAACATTTTTTTAAAATATAGTCTAGTATGAAGAAAGATAGACCTATCTGAAATTAAATTTCATTTCTAATCTAAAGCTATGAAACCATCAAAACTCACCAATATATTGCTGAAATTGCTGGGACTTATTAATGTTGTGAGCTATATTTGAATAGGAATTTATCTTGCAATCAATATAAATCAGCATGTGGCAGTAACTCAAGTTTTATGAATCTTTGTGTTCTTTATATTGTATAAAAGTAGTTTCAACTGAATTAGTCACTTAGAACTCTGCAACATATGAAAATTGTTCCAGTAACAATGAAGATTTGATCTACATCTAGTATGTATTATATTAAAAACAACTGGAAATGTTGACAATCATTTAATATTTCATAGGGAGAGGGAGCAACAAGGCCAAAACATCCTTTTCTGTAGTTCCACTGCAGCTCCCCTGACATTTCTTTTTTGACTAGAAATTATGATTTATCAAATACAACTTGGATTTAATGGACAATCTAAGCTCTGTATGAATCCTTCTGGCCACTGTTTTCTCTTAAGCTATTAATTGCAGACAACTGGGACATTTTTGATTAAATGATTGATAGTTGAGCCTAAGAAGCTTAGAAGTTTTTGGGTGGAAAGCTTTAGGTTGACCAAGGGATTATGCATTGAAAGTATTATCATGAGTAGTAGGCCTTGCATAAGGCTTTTTTATCACATTATTTTACTTTATTTTTAACCATTTAATGAAAATGAATGCATCAGCCTTCCAAATTATAGCTATGCTACTGTTAAAGAAAGCTGTATGGTTTAAATAGTGCAGATTTATATATTTGTAAATAAATGAATATGTCTTAAATACATTATGGTAAAAACTTATCTTGTAAGTTTCTAAGTGAAAATCAATAATTTTTAAAAATCTATGAAATGCAAGCAGTAGAAGGTTTGTAGGTTCTGGGTATGTGGTTTATAGCACAAAGGTACAATTTTTGGGGGTGAATATTTCTAGAGTTTAGTCTAATGTCACTGGAATTTTTACTTTTTAGATTAAATAGAAATGCTACTAAGCATCTTGAAATTTAGATACTGAACGCAGATTAGTATCTATCAAAATATAGTTTTGAATGTAATGCATAGTATAGCTATGCCTCAATGACCTTAAAATATTCTTACACAAAATCAGTGAAAGTTTGCAAGCATTTACAAATGTTTTCAGAGTCAGAGAAAAGTGAAAAAAGAAATCATTAATCTATTATTAAGCAGCATATACCAATCAGCGTTCTTGTATTTGTAAACAACTTCATGCTTTTCTTTTGGCTGGCCAAAAAAAAAATTTTCTTTCTTTTCTCAGGTTTGCAAATATGATTATGTGGAGATTCGTAGTGGCCTTTCTTCTGATTCTAAACTACATGGTAAATTCTGCGGTACAGAAGTGCCTGAAGTTATCACCTCTCAGTACAACAACATGCGAATTGAGTTCAGATCTGACAACACTGTGTCAAAAAAAGGCTTCAAGGCACACTTCTTCTCAGGTATAGAAAATTACTCTTGGGTACCTGTGAGTGCCTCTGAGCATACGCTGACTAGGTGGAGTGAATACTGTATTTTTGGTATGAAAGTGAGTGGCCTTTTCTGTTATAGTTTTCCTGGTAGTTTTGAATTTGTTTTATTTATACAAACATAAACCACTCTCCTGTCTTAAAATACTGTTCTGAATTCTGATGTCTGCAGAAAATATATGGAATGCATATACATATATATTAAATAACGGCAGAGGCATATAAACTTAGGGATATTGAGAAAAAAGCAAATTTACTAAGTGTTCCTAAATTTCAATTAGATTTCTTTTATCCCAAGTTTTGCTGCTGTTTTTTCAAATGCCAGTTGTACTGTGATATGAATTACGTACTGTGTACACTTGTATTTTTTTCACTCAGGTTTCTTAATATATTGCATTAGTTATGATATTACCACTTTGTGCTACAACATTTGTTTAACATTATGGGTACTTTCTTGCCAAATTTTGCACTTCTTAATGTTTTGCAGAAGAACAGAGTTTAAGAACTTGCTTTTGTAAAAATATTAGTTAGTTATGAGTGTAATTGCACTGAGGCAGATCAGAGCAATGGAAGTTTATATCATCTGGGAACATGTGTTGTTGAATAAAGATAGACATGAGTGAAGCTGAAGATGTGAGGAAATATTTGCACAAGAGTGGTCTCTGCAATTAACCATTGAGACTAGACTATAATAATCTGGCTGTGGCAGGATACCACCTGGTGTTAGTAGTGGAATTTTGCTTAGTGTTTTTCTTGTGTGTTTACACACACACATATGCATAGGTATTTTGTCTTATGTAAAACAAAACAACAAAACAGGCCCTTCCACCCACCTCTCCAAGCTGGAAGTCATCCAGAAGCATTTGGAATTTGAATTCTGCCCCAAGTTTTTTGACAGCAGTTAAAAATCTGAGTCTGGAGAGTCCTGATTATGTTTAGCATGTAGCAAAATGTATTACCAGACACTGTTATTAGCATTCATTTGCTAAAATATTTTATCAAAGTTGAAATGAAATGGTATTTCATTGGCTAGCTTTAATAACTGATAACTTAACTATGACCAAGTAATAAGAATCGGTATATTGTATAAGTGATGTGGTTTGGAAATTGTCAGGACAAACGGTTTAGACTTTCAATGTTTTCTCATTATGACCGCTTTGATGTTTTTCTTAAGCAATTATGAAAGATGAAAAAAAAGTGTTTCACCTCATACAGGGAAATTAACAAACATTTTACATCCTCCAAAACATATTATTTTTTCTAGTAATCACATTTCTGTGGTCATAGTCTTTCACATTCATCTTTACATATAGTAACATGTTTTACTTTTAAATTTATATTTTACATTAGCAAGAAGCTTTCAAAGTTTACTCAGTATTTGTAGTAAATACCTATATGCACATAACAGAGCTTCCTCCAAGAAACACTTACACAACTAGTCATTTCATGTTGGTCTAGTAGTCTAGTGCCAGCAGGAATTGTCACATATTTTGACTTTTTTTCAAGAGTAAGTATTGACATGTTCCACTTCTAAGAATGCTCTGCAAATTAAGTTTGTTACATATTTTCAGGATCTATAAAGCTATGTCAGGTAAGATTGGCAATGATAGTTCTGCAATTTGTAAGCTCTGGAAGTCAGAAGTTCTGTTTTATGGACGTGCTGAACATTTATACGTTTATAGTCAGTTAAATTTTGTTTTTCTTTAAAGTGATAGTCAATTTTCACAGATTTATTTATTTATTTATTTAAATGATTGTTTAAATAAGCTGTTAATGTTCTGAGTGGGGTCTAGGAAGAAATCAGGCCAATGCTGTATGTTGGGGAAAGACTGGGCTATAATTCATGGAGTTATGGAGGCTGTATCAGCAGGAGGTTGTAATCATTTGGAATCATTTTTTCACTTGTGTTTTTCACTTCTGAATGAAATGTGTCCCCTCCCAGGTAAAAACAGCTTTTTTCCTGGTAATTTTAAAAAGATAAGTTTTAAATTACTCCATTGATCACCAGAATAAGTTCATTAGCCAGGGATAAATCTGAGCTAATGTGGTTTTTTTAATGAATAGAAATGCATTATGTGTCCTGGATATAGAATATATCTAATCCCCTTCAAAGAAAGATAGTTTGCAAATAATCTTTAACTGTGTAAGTATATAAATTTAGTGAATGCTTCATAACACATTTCTGCCATAATCTCTTCTCTCATTTCATACAAGTTTGGATAATTTGTATTTTATTGTTATTCTTTCTGAATTCTCTTTCAGCTGTTACCATTTCTAGCAGATTCTATTCTTCTATGTTATCTGGCTTTCCCCTTTTGACAGTATTTCCTGATCAAAACAGAAACTTTGTAATGCTTGAGACAAATCAAACTTATGAACTTAAAGTATCTAAAAAGAGGTTGTCATCCCTGAATATATTTCATCAGACAAAACTCTTATGGCTGTCAGAAAACACTGTTACTGTCTTACCCCTGAATTCTTTAATATGGACATAATATGCTATTGGTCTGTCAATGAAGAACAAACTTGAAACTTCAAGTATTTTGACTTCTGGGAGTTGATAGCTGATCACTGATCACTGTTCAGCTGATGTGGTTTTTTGTTTGGGGTTTTTTTTTTGCCTATTTATATACTTGTGTTCAGAATACAATACTTTCAGAATGATATCTGTGGAGAAATACTTAATGCTAGCATCTAAGATACTTAGGTACTTGCTGGAAGGCATTTAACACTTTTATTAATTAAATCACAATAGAATGTGTAAGCATTTAGTTATAAAGACATATATCATGAAAAAAAATCAGTAATGAGTAAAACACTGCATCTTGCAGTCTATTCACCAGTAAAGGGCATATGCAATGCTCAGCAAGAGAGACAGGTGGGTAAGTCAGATTAGTTTGAAGATGAGGAACTGTAATGTGTTCCTCAAGCACAGCCAAAGAACTTTTTTTTTTTTTTTTTGCAAGTCTTTTGGTGGTGAATTCTGCAGCCACAGCTACAGTTGAGAAAGCATGGCCCAACTCCAGCTCAGATGACAGAAAGCAGTTTTTGGGTGGTTGGAACCCACTGTGATAAACTGTGAAAGCAAACAGTGACATAGGGCAACAGATGACCTGCGTTAGGAAGGTATTTATGTTGATATAAGACAACATGTAATTACATTTTTGGCTGTAAAATGGTGTTAACAGCCAGACAGGTGCTACTGGAAAGTGAGAAAAACTTTTTTTTCAACATTCTGTAAAATTTACATTTGATGGGACAGTTCTGAAGAAAGCTCGGTTGGGAGCCGATGCAGGGATCTAACTAATCTCTAGAGACACTTGTGTATATTTATAATCAAGTTTATAAAGAGAAGAAACTAGGGAGTCATGATATATATATTTTTTTTTTAAACTTTTATTAAAACTTTTTGGAATTGGATATTTGGCTTCTAAACTAAAAGCTTCCAGTAATTAGGGTTTTATTCTTTCTCCCTTTCTCTTTCTTCTGTCCTCCTCTCTCTCTTCTGCTTTTGTTACAAGACAGTGACCTATTGCAGTCTGCTGGGCCCATAAGACTGGAGGAGTGTAAAATAACTTCATGAATTTACTCTAGCCAGGAAAAAAGATAACAATAATATATGTTAACAAAAAATAATTCCGTGATTTTTCTGAGAAGATAGCCTAAAAGTCCTTGTGTAGTGGTATGATTAATACCCAGTGATACTATGTCACTAAACTGCTTCCAGTTATCATAGGTTTTAGAGTTACTTCAGTGTTTTAAATAAACATGATTCTTTGCATGACCGTTCAAAACATACATGGTGTTTGATGTAATATAGAAATGAGGTTTGTGGGGACATTTTTTCTTGGGTGATGATTCATTGAGCAGTTAAAAAGAGAAAGCTAGAATGTTTCTAGCCTTTTTGTTTTGGAGCACAAACTCATCTCTGGTGCCATCCTGGTACATTTTTTTCCACAGACAAGAAAGCTGCCTGCAAAGAGAAAATTTTTGTTTTTGCATCTTGCAAGGACTTGATACAGGTCCCTTCAGGCCGAGTACGTATTATTCACAGACTGGTGGCCTCTGAGGGTCTCAGAGGTACGACCATTTGTCCTCTGAATGATTCAATCTAACATTTTGTTGCGAATGGATCTTTCCCTGTTCTGAGTACTGAAATGAGAAAAGAAAGAAAGTATCCATTCAAAACTGGGAGACTCATTTCCATCTGTCAGCATAACAAATGGCTTTGTTTTTATATGGCAAAACATTTGTTCCTATAACTAATACAGACTAATTTTTTTTCATGAATTTTGAAACTGGGCAATCAATTTGACAGAAAGTCTGTTCTGAATTATGAAGTGTGAGGAAGGCTCGTTCAACAGTTGCATCCTTGATTAACCATGTACAAGTAATTACTGTAGTTCAAATGTGTTCCAAAGCTTCTCCTTTCTACCTTCTGTCCATTGTTATATCTCTGAGGAGGTCCAACACAGGACTGTTTGCTTATGCACTTGTCTCTAAAGAGATTATTTTACAGAATATAAGCTTATTTAATGTTAAAATACTTTTCAGTATTTTCACACAGTTTGGTAGAAGATGAAAATGGACAGGGCTTTTATTTAGAATTTGTATACCTACTCAGTACTCAAAAGCCTAACTTGAATGCATTTTGAGCTTGCCTTCCATTTGTTTTGTTATTTTGGTAGAAAACTACAAACTAATGCTTAGGAGGGGAAATATTGAAGAGTTTTGTTCATGTTACATCTAATTTCTGATTTGCTTGTTACTATTCTTCACTTGCAACATGGAATTAATTTATGATAGTGCTTGCTTTTGCAAAGATGAAAGATTATAATTTTTGTTTGAAATTAAATAGATCTACTACCTCAGTTTGGGACTTGCATTGCAGGGTGCATGAACAGTGTATTGTGAAGCTTTTATGCTTCTTTCATCATCAAAATGACAACTAGTATAAGCCTTTGGATCTATGATTCTGGGAGCTACCTATGTTTTTGACTGTTTCTTAATCTACAAATCTGTTGACATGTGCAGAAAGCTTCCAAAAACTTTCAGTGCAAAGAGATTTGAGATTTACGGGACAAAATGCAGTGGATACTTGGGTTTGACTTGCAGAATTTATCTATAAATGTACATTATTATCATGTATTATAAGTAGAAGCTGATTTTTATAGAAAGACCTGCAAGTCAATAGGTCAAGTGTTGCATACATTTTGGCAGATAAAGCTGATGTGTATGCAATTATAATGCAAACTTCCTTTGTTGTGTTACTGAATATGAGCATCAGTAAAGGCAGGGAAAAAACGGATGAGTAAGACAACAACAGGAGACTGAAATTATCCGTAGTGGCTTGTAATCTATAGAAATTCTTACTGTGCCTACTAAGGTCTGAAACATCACATGTTACCTTGTTTGGAGGTAATGCTCCCTGCTGCTTTCCAAGGTACATGTGGCTGAAGGGGGTGAATGCTCTGCATTCCAGCCCTGCAACAAATGGACCTCTAGGATGACCACAGTTTTGTTGCTCTTTTTCCTCTTCTCTTTTGCATGTTGTAATGACACATTTTGTAAGATATAGTTTCTTAATATGTGTGTGTGTTTATATATATTTATTTATATAGGCATATATTTTTATATCTCTGGATTTATATATATGTGTCTACACATATATATATAGGTGTATATATATGTATGTCTTTGTATATGTATATGTCAGGAGCAGTCTGCCTTTTAAATGGACCAGCCTCACCTAAAATGACAACAGCTGAATGACATAGAAGGGTGGCAGCTGAGGCTTCTTGCTAGAATGACAGCCTGTTAATCTAGTTTGGCTTTTGTCCATGCAATGACTTTGTAGCTGTTTAATGCAGGTCATATTTCCTCCCCTACTCTCTGCGTTACTCCTAACACACTAAAAGCTCTTTTGAAGGATTATATGTTAATAAACAGAACTGCATGCTATATTGTAGATCTCCTTGAAGTAACTAATGCCAATTTCTTTTGTGTTTTTCAATGAAATGTTTTTCTTTTTGTGATGTTCTGTAATGTCCAGATTCATTAAAAGTAAAGCACACTGTCACTCTGCTGGGGAAAAAAAATTAACTTACTAAAAAAGTTTATGTTAAATCCTTCTTTTCTCACATGTTTAACCTGCAGAGCTTGGAACCTTGTTTGGCCTACATGTTCCTTTCAACATAGCACCATTAAATTGTGGAATTTGCATAAAGCTGGAATACTTTGTGTTGTCCATAAATTATACTCCTGTTGTTTACTGAAATAAAGCTTTGGATGAGATATTTGTGAAAATTTTACCAGCTAGACCACTTGAAAGAGTAAATGCTGGCAACTGTCTTATGTCCTTTGATTTTGTTTGTTTGTTTTAGTAGTGTTCCTCTCCCCTAGGAACTACCTCTCATTTCCTAGAAAGATGAGGCAAACTATTTGTGCCATGGTGCAAGGTTGCAGGCTGAGCAATGAGTGGCTAGAACTAAGGTACAACAAAACTGCCGTACTGAGAAGAGTGACTGTGCCTTAGTTTATCTTCTTCTGGACTCAAACACTGTGCTAAACCTTTTTCTTTTTTGGTAACGAGAAATACTGCTAGTTGTGCTTACCTGGCCTTGTTATGTATTTCTTAGACAAGGATGAGTGTTCAAAGGACAACGGTGGCTGCCAGCACGAGTGCATCAACACAGTAGGAAGCTACATTTGCCAGTGCCGAAATGGATTTGTGCTACACGAAAACAAACATGACTGCAAGGAGGGTAAGTAGTGAGGTATTTGAATAGTTGATTATACAACTGTCTTGCAGAAAGCTCTCTGCAGCTCTCCTTCTAAAGAAAAGAAAGGAAAGAAAAAGATCTCGGTAATGGGGGCTTAGACATTTGGGCTTAAACACTCCCGCCACCCCCCCTTTCCTATCCTCTCCATCCCCAGCATGTGTGTGGCTGAGTTTGAGGTCCACAGGAATGCAGTTTGGAAAACTTGGGATCATTGGCAGGGAGTGCTACTTTTAATAGTTCTGTGAAGTGTAGAACATTTAAAGCTGTGATAGAGTATTTATCTAACGCTGTATTAAACACAGGGATAGAGTTTCTGGAGAGAAGCCTGGTAAAGTTGTCATTTGCTCCTATCAGTAGCTGTTTCCTCGCAGTCAGGTTGAAACTGTATCTGCCCTTTCTGGGTCTATTTTAGAGGACATATTCAGACAATCTAAATTCCAGTCAAGTCTTTCTTATTTGCTGTCTCAAGGTGTGGCTACCTTCAAGAAAACAGTAGGCTTTGGGGCTTAAGTAGAATTTAGATTATCTGCAAATGAACCTCAAGCGTGCAGTATCATATGAGCTACTGTAATTTCTGAAGGCTGTATTCTAGCATGGATTTAATTTGTGACTAAGGATGTGCCCTTTGTGAATCACTTACATTTTCACTGGTGTTGGAATGATACTTGCCTGCTCTAAAAGATTCTTGTTGAATAATTCTCTGATATTTATAAAGCAATTTGAGATTGTTAAAAAACTAAATATAAAAATGAAACTAGTTTCTTTCTTGCCTTCTTTAATTTTTAGTTCTTTGTATTTATTCAGAGATGCATTTCTGGTGATTCAGTTATGACGTGAATGACTAAGCTGTTCTTGGTACATACTCACAGTTTAGTCTTAGCTGTTCTCTAGTTGTATATATGTCCCTAGAAACTGTGGTTTAGAAACCAAAATGATTGCTTTGTGGCTGCAGTATGAAAATTAGCAAGAAGAGACAAAAATAAATTGTTCAAGAAATATAATTTGAAGTTGGAGTAGCAACACTTCTCATATGGATTTTCATACTTACTTGTATGTAGAATGGGGAGAATAGCAAACTATTTGATTAAATTTTAATACTTATGTATATTCCTTCATAATGTTTTTTCAAAAAAAAGGCCATCCATTGTAAACAACACTGTATGTTTCACAGTAATCAATAAACAAGCATGCTGGGTTAATTGCCATGAATTGTGTGCCAAAGGGGAAGAACACGATCGTGCACACTGAAGAGCATGCTTAGACGTCCCGCTAAAGATCCTTTTCATTCAGCGGGTCCCCTGACAAAAAAGAGTACTTTTCTGGCTACCTCTGAATGCAGACCCCCAGACTAACTGATGCTATCACTGTTGGCACAGCTGAGTGTGAACAGAAGATCCACAGTCCCAACGGCATCATCACAAGTCCCAACTGGCCTGACAAGTATCCCAGCAGAAAGGAGTGCACATGGGAAATCAGTGCCACCCCTGGGCAGAGGGTCAAATTGGTGAGTTTCTGCCTACCCTTCCTTTTTCTCTTTTCGTCCACCACACCTGCTTCTCAAATGACTACTCAATGATACGAAACTGTTACTAAACTTTACTATCCGTTTGCAGCCCAGAGGTAAACTGTTTTAAAAATCTGCTGACTCCTGTCCAGTCCTGGCTAACTGGGGCTACTCAGTATCATAGAACTGTGAATTTAAGTTTGTGGTGATTGTAAATACTCTGGACAGCAAAGGGCAGGAGGAATGCTTTCCTTCTGTCAGACTTTACTATATCATTGTTGCAATTAATAAAATTTGCAAAAAGTTTTGACAAATATGGCAGAGGCCATTTATGTAAAATCCAACATACAGAATAAGCAAAATTAGAAATTATGAGCAGTCCTCTCCACACACCTTTTTCATTCCTGTTCTGTAGTTTTCGAGGAGGAAAAGAAGATACAGAAAACAGACTTCTCATTTAAAAGTGGCTCCAAATTTTAACATAAGTAGAAGCTGGCTGAAGACAGTGCTGGTGGCTGAAGACAGGCTAGCAGAGCTTAGGGAGCTTTGCAGACCTACTGAGGTTACGTAGCCTCTGTACAAAGCCAAAGGCACAGACCTGCCCAGTGGGCTTTTCAGCTTTGAGCTCAGCCCCAGTGTTCCTTCAGCCAGAGTACTCAGGACAGCCACAACAAAAGCTGGCCATACATATTTTAAAATCTGATAAATTGATTTAACAAATGTTTTGGAGCAAATAAACTTGAGAGATGTTTCTGCTTCAGAGAGGTAGAAGAAATAACCAATATTGATGCAGGGATGAAAGAGGTATTGTCGTCTCATAACTGCTGGCCTCAGCCAAAACCATAACCCCTGTTACTGGTGCTGATGTGAGATTGTGTATTGATCCCTGTTCACCAGAAGTAAAATGGTTAAACTGTTCTGGGGGTGTGGGGGTGGGTGGAAAGTGAGTGGTGTGCATGCTCTGTCCATTCAAAGGGTGAAAAAACAGGTTTTTGATTCAGGTGGCCTTCCTACTGCCACTTCTGAGCAAGCATTCTTCATCCTGGCTGAATAAACCAAAGCCAGCCAGGCATGGGCATATTACTGTAAAAGCTTCTTCAGTACTTTTAACCTCAGCAGGCAAAATTCCAGCATTCAGATTTCTTTAGTGAAATATCACATCATCTGTTTTAAAAAAAAAGTGGTTTATATTGGCTTTTGCCAATAAAATTGGAAAAAATTAGACAATTTTACTAGATAGACTTTTCAAAAATACCTCCATCATTTAGAGTCTGAAATTCACTTTTCTGTGCAAGTCATTAGGGTCAACCTACTAAATTCTGAGTGTATAATATCCTTAAGGTCTGTCTAGTACAGCAAGATGCCTTATCAATAATATTAATACCATGCTTGCACTACAGGTAAATATTTTTTCTTGGACTTTCACACCATATTTAAGTTTACTCCTCACAGTTTACTTAGTCAAATTGAACAAGGAGAAAATTGATTTCTTCATGGTAATAAAACACATGAATTGAGGCCCTCATTTTTTGAGGGTTGTATGTGCAGAAACTAATCTTTTGTTGTGATTGCTCTCACTCTGATAATCATTGAAAAGTCTTTTCCCGAAAAGCTTCAAGTTAGGCATTTGGTGTAATTAAGAAGCCTATGAAAAAAATGGTATGTACTTCAGAATTTTTAAATGAAATGTGTAGATAAAGATGGCTTTGAAAATGTATGTAGCAGAGAGCGCGATTTTCATAAGCTAATCAGCCGGATGTTTATAAGAGACAGACTTAAGTGTCCCATTCAGGCAGCTATCCATAAGTGCCACCAACGTATCTACTCAGTTGAGTGCTATAGATAGAAAGAGCTGGATGTTCAGAAGCTATATGTAATGTTTCTGAATACCATTCCTGCTAACGAGACAATCAAAATGGGGACTGTACTCATGTTGTAGTAGGTATTCAACAATATTTGTCCCAGGAAGATAGAGTGTGATTTAATTATCCTGCCAACTTTATGAAATTGTCTGTGAACCCTGTTGGCAGCAACTATTCAGTTACGTTCAACTTTAAGGAAAGTTTGTGTCAGTTCTCCTCTTTCAAGCCTGCTCTTAGTTCACTGCTGGGAACTGAATGCTTTTTAAAAAAAAATGGAGATTGTCTATGGGTATTTTGAAATATCAGGCATTTTGAGCTTTTAAACACTTAATATTAAGATCTGCTTTTCCTTTAAAAAACAAATTCCTTTCATTCTCTTTGTAATTGCTAAAATCAATTGCTAGACTCACAACAGATTTAGGACTTTTTTCTGTTCTTCTTTGTGGGACCCAATATACATGTACTGTTCCCCTGCAGGCTTAGGAATCCCAGTGATAAGTCAAATATTAAAAATAACAGGTGTGTCTTACAGTTCATGGTAAGAAGTGCTTCCTAGAGAGTGGGGTTTTTTTGGTACTGATGAGAAGTGAACAAAACTGATACAATTTTCCTCTAAAAGAAAACGAAGTTCTGCAGGCTGTTCTTGGATCACATCTATTGCTCCCATTGATTCCAAGTTGGCTTGACTCAATCCTATATTTAACTAACTCCCTTACAGTTAGTCTGTCAGCTTTCTGCCTTTTTTTTTTTTTTTTTTTTTAATCCGTCAGATTTTATTTGGGTATAAATGACAACACGTACTTGGCATCATAAAAGTAGGATGGCTGACTACAATTTAATAGCAGCAGGAGGGACTGCTGTACAGCTGTTTTCACTGCCTCTGCAGTTTCAATCCCTTCACATAAAACCCCAAACTTTCCTGTAGAATTAAACCTACATCCACTGCATCATGCAACTCTTCACTTTTCATAATACAAAAGTGTTGTTCTGAATATTCTGGTTCTTTGGGCAAAAGACTTTGTGTTAGCTCTTTGTATTTCCTTTAGATCAGCTGTTAATATAAATTACCATCACATTTCACACTGGCTGGATTCCACAAGGGATTCATTGGGTCAGATTTGCTTTGGTGTACCAGACAGAATGCATAATTATGATATTTGCTCAGTATTTGACAGTTCAGTATAATTCCTTTGAATTATTGCTTCTTAATCCTTTAGAGTGGCTTTGGCTTTGTTTTTTTTTTCATGAACGTTTTTTTTTCATGAACGGTCAGCTATATGACTACTCATGGGAACATCTATAGTTAGTGGTTTTATGCTATTTTGTTGAACAAAACAGATTTTGAATTTCACCTTAAATTGCAGGTTATTTCTGAAAATTCAAAGTTGTATATGTATATTACCTTCTCAGTGTTTACATGAGAGAAAATTACCAGATATTAAGCTTTACTCTTTCATATTTGAAAAGCAAGTATTAGTTGTGTGTGTTTTAACATTTTCTGTAGGGTATGGCATACACCT
The DNA here is from genome assembly GCF_947461875.1 of Haliaeetus albicilla. Classification (NCBI taxonomy): domain Eukaryota; kingdom Metazoa; phylum Chordata; class Aves; order Accipitriformes; family Accipitridae; genus Haliaeetus; species Haliaeetus albicilla. Next base: position 41,235,752 of record NC_091483.1, read on the forward strand.
TTCAGAAATGCCTTTGATTGGACACTCTGAGTTTGAGAAATCTAAATTCCAATAGCTTTTAAAAGTGAGTTGGCCAGGGTCTGCTCCAAAGGACTTGAAATTTACAATTTTTAATAGACCTGAATTTGTCCTTACAAGCTGCCATGAGCACCGAGACTGAGAATCCCTAGGAGCTTAGAAACTAAGATAAATGCTTTGAAGTGTAGAAGAAACATCACAGATGTGAAATGAAATAAAATTTGTGAGCCCCAGTTTGTGTTCAAACTATGGCAGCAATTTGAATTTTCTTGGGAGAGCTGAGGACAGCAAAAGAGTCTGCTGAAGTTTTTTTAATAAACAATCAACATAATTTTGTTATTTTTCACAATGATTTCGCTAGCAAAACTGTGGTCTGAGCATGAAGGGTGCAGCCTGAAATAGTGTTGTAATAATAAAAAATAGATCTCTAAATAATAGATTAGAAAATATAACTTTCATGCATAACCATTCATGTGGAAAGGTCATTCTCAAAGGCTTTAGTTGTGTTGTGAGATAAGTTTAAAAAAAAGGGGGGGGGGTGCATTATGTTTCACAGATGTTTCAATCAATCCTCAAGTATCTTAGGAACCAATAATTTCTAGCTTTTTGCTGGTTTGAATGTTCTGTGAAATTTGGAATAATCCTACAAACAGTGCAAATTCAACAGAAAGGCCACTATTCTAGATTTAATGTTCTTTTATGGATATTCATTGGCTATAAAAATTATAATCCCTTTCTGTATGAAGGGTGATGCCCTCTTAAAGTTCACTGTCTTGTTATTCCACTTCTCAAAATCAGTATGTTATTCAAAGTTACAGGCTTGTAGGGGCAGTAACGTTAAATCTGTCATCTTAACTACATCTACTTTGTATTCTGAAACATACTAACAGTACATATGTACCATATAAGTACAGTAAACACAGTACTACATTGAGTCATTTTGCTTTTTTTTTTCCCGCCCCAGACCTTCAATGAGTTTGAGATCGAACAACATCAAGAATGTGCTTATGACCACTTGGAAGTGTTTGACGGTGAAAGTGAAAAATCACCAATTCTGGGACGCTTGTGTGGCAATAAGATACCAGATCCTCTTATTGCTACTGGAAACAAAATGTTTCTCCGCTTCATTTCTGATGCATCAGTTCAAAGAAAAGGCTTCCAAGCAACGCACTCTACAGGTCAGAAAATCAGGATGTGCTTTACCGATAACTTCCCCTTTGTTCTTTAGTGGAAGGTATTCAGTCATTTATTTTATAGGAATGGGGTGAGTTAACAGATAAGACAATGTTACAACTAAATCTAATGAAACCTTAAGAACAGTAGGAAAAGTCTGAGATTGCAGAAAGTATTCTTTAATATTTTACACATTTCTTTCTCCTTCTCCCTCTCTCTCATAGGTAAGCAGTTAAAAGATATTGAAACAAAATCCAATAAAATGAATATATTGGCATAGACAATCTGAGATATTTCTTAGGATTCATGCCATTAGTTTGTAAAAGATTCAATAGCTTTTCATTGTAGTTGTAACAGCAATACTTCATGGGTGCATGTGATGCACCTCCATTACTTTCCTGTTCTAACTTAAACAAAAGTCGGGGGTTTGTGTAAACAGCAATTACTTTCCAGTAGAGCTAAAAAGCAAAGACAAGGCAAAGAAGAATAAGAAAAAACAATACTGAAGACTTTCTTAGGACCTTAAGAATACCATCTCCTTCATATTTACCATTTAATTTTGTTCTTTGGCAGAAATCACTGAAAATAGTGTTTGGCAATTGCATTAATAGATTTCTTGGGACATTTTCCTAGTGTGTACATTATTTCCCCGACGTTGCTTGGCTTACAGTGGCCCCTAGTGCTGAATCGCTGAACTTCCAGTGCCTGCTGTAAGACGAGGCGGTTCTGAGGTTTTTTTGGTTTTCTTCTTCAGCCATAATGTCTGTCTTTACTTTCCAAAGTTCATTCTTATTCATCCATTATTTGGCAATAAATATTAGTACAGAAAATACTTATAAATATCTGTGCTAGTAGATAAGGTTTACTGACCGACAGCAGTTATTAATAGAAGATAGTAGTCAAGGTGATTTAGTCACTGTTAATATCATTTGATATTACCCAGAGTATCCATCAAGTTGACATGTAGTGCTTAGCTAACAAATCCTCATATATCAATGTTAGCATTTTCTCTTTTTTCCCCTTCTGCTTTCTTAAGAATAATTCTAATACTTTATTAATTTAATTTCCCTTTTAGAGAAAGACAGTAAGTAACAGTATATGAACTATTCACTCTTCATGATCTGGGCCTGGAATGTGAAAAGTTTAGCTACCTGTAATTCAATTTGTTTTTCTTGTGGAAAATCCTCTTTTACAAGCATGCCATTGTTTGCCTTCCATGCCACAATAACCCCTTCTCTTAGATGGAAAATTAGATAGAAATGGTAATAATTACTCATTTTTAAATTACCTCAGGGTAAATAATTAAAGGTCAGAACTCTTGTTAGAAACAGGTGTTGTAAAACTACTGTCTCATTCTTCTCACTTTCAATTTGCAGAATTGGAGCAGTCACTATGTGAAAGAACTTCAAATGTATACTCCCTAACTTCTAAAGATTGCCAATTTTGTTACGACGTGCTGGAATTTCCCTCATATCTGCTGAGTTTTATATGCCTTAACTGTAAAAACTTTCTTAGCATGCATAATAGTGCTTTTCTGAGAAAGTCTGAAGTATAAAATCTGCCCAGTTTTTATAATGTTGTAAAAATTATAGCTTGCCTTCTTAAGAAAGGACATTTATTTCTGTCAACTGCTGTTGCACAAAGTTCTCACTAAGTTGAACAGTACATCACCAGGTTGTGCTTTGAGGTAGCGTTTGAATGAGAGACAACTCAGATCTTGCAGCCTTTTCCTGCAGTCTTGAGCCTAACACAGATGCTCCATGGGAATTTTACCTCTGTGCTTTGGATGCACATGTGAGTGAATAGATATCTAACAAGTGTATAAACAGTGGATTGTATTTCATTATTTTATTTTTTCTAGCAAATAATAATTGGCGGTATGCAATGGAAGTAGGCAAGGTTGCACTCAATCCTGCATAGCTGTGCAGACAGACAGGGAGAGCTGAGGAAGCTGCTCCCTTCACTTCTGACCTGTTGGCAGATTTCGCACAGTAGAAGGACTTGTGTAGTATAACAGCAGTGAAAGAGTAACTGGATGCTCTGCTCAAAGGTGTCTGTGCTGCTGTATTCCTGGCATCTTCATGATGTAATGGCCTCATATTGTAGTAGATCCTGATGCTGATTCTGATTTCCCTTCTGTGACACTTTTTGGCTTGAAATGCTATCCAAATTCCAAATTTCCATTGAACATTTCAAAAAAACAGGATAGAACTGTAGCAGCAGAGGCAGTAAAGTTTCAAAAAAAAAAAAAAAAAGGATTGGATAGAAAGGCTTCCCTGGGTAGAGCAAAACTTATAAAATGCTGCTTTTAAAGTGCAACACAGTTTTAGAAAGAGATTATGTTATATTTTCCCCTCTCAGAAAAGGCATAACCCATCCAGAAGGAATTTATAAAAACGCTCCTGACAGAGCATTAAACATCATTGCTCAGGGGGTGATTTGGTTGCCTTAACACAGGCAACTAAATCCCTTCTGTATGGCCTCATTTACATTGCCTGGCCTCCAGCCACTGCTGCAGGAGGTTGCAGGTCTGCTGTAGGTCCTGTTCCTATCTGTCAACCCTCGGGGGATGTCTCTGACAAATTTGGACATCTCAAATATCACTCAGTTTAGGATGCTGTGTTGCTTCCAAAATGACTGTAATAATTCAGTATGGCAATGTCGAATCAAATTTATAACGTTGCTTCACTAGTTCGGGTAGTGTGGGTTTAAGCTTTTCCCATCTGTCCAGCTTGTTAAACAGCCAAGAGACTACCGCTTGATTTGCTCTTATGGTTGTAAGGGTTCTAGAAGCCCCTAGAAAGGTCAGGAAACACGAGGAGGGTTTTGTTCCTTAGCTGATCTAGGAAAAAAGTCTTTCACCCAGGGCTGTCAGATCGACAGCATTTGACAAGTTGGACATATGCCTGTACAGTTAGATGTGTGCATCGTACCTACGGCAGAGCAGACATACCTGCGCAATGGAGAGCATGATGGGTGGTGCAGCTAGGTTAGTGCTGGTATCAGGGCTAAGCAAGCGGTGCTGCGTAGCACTGCGCTGTTCTGTGCAGACCCATCACAGCCTGTCCCACACGTCCTAATGCAGCGCGGCATTGTGCTGGCTGGATGTAGACTTTTGAAACTACAACTTAGTCCTTAAGAAATTTAAAATTTGACTTGTGATTTCTAAATTCAGTACTTTATCCTAAAATATAAGGCTATAATCCGTGGGAGAAAGGCAGGGGAAAGTGAATTGCCATTTTCTGCCATTGTTAGTATGGCGACAAGATTCCTTTAAACTCCTGTCCGCTGTAGCAAGCAGAGGGAAAAAATGCAGACAGCTCATTAAACATTTTCTCCTTAGCAGCTGTTCCATATCTGAAGCGGGGAGATGTTCTTAATGTTGGCAACAGTCCTGTCAAAAAAAAAAAGAGGAAGTAAATGAAATCAAGAAAAGGAAGAAAAAAAGGGGTGTGCGTGTGAAATCAGTATATTAGAATACCAATAACTCTTTGAACTATCCAATTTGGCAAATTTTCTTTATTATGTGCTCCTATCTGTTCTTTAAAAGCAAAAAAAATTTGAAATTTCAGGTTGAACAGCAGTTCATGCATAATGGATTACTCTACTTACATAATTTATATTTCCTGTTTTGATTCCTTCATTTCCTTATTAAGAAAAAACCACACACGTTTTTAAAATATAAGGATTTGCTTAATACTGTCATTAACTCCCGGGTGAAATGTGACTCCTCACAATATAACATTGCAATTCATCGTGTTTAATGTGGGTGGAGTCCATGACGCTGAAGTCAAATTCAAAGTATGTCTTCACCAAAGCTTAGAAATGTTTGAAACTTGCGATTTGTTTCAGGTTATTATAAAATGATCAACTTATAATATCTACATTTGATCAAAATGCAGATAGGATTATCTATTCATTTATTTATAAAAATTCAATCTAAACTTATGAATCTCAGGTGTTGGTTGAAGCTCATTTGCACTTGGTGTTTTTATGGGTGCTATAAGGGATGGTTTGTTCCTGATGAGAAACCAAAACTAAATTATGCTGTTTTCATTGAAATCCTTGTACCCATAAAGTAAAAAAGCCTCCACGCATCTCATGGAAACATAATAAACAATTCATTTTTTCTTTTAGGTACAATTTTCCATCTGTTTTTGTTGCATTGCAATAGCCCTTTTAATTGGCAAATGCATAAACCCTATACATTTAGGTTACTGTAGAAGCTGAATTCACTGGCTGTTTAGGATAGAATACTAGTTTTAATTATAGCTGCTGAAAATATTTAGAAAGGGTAAAGTACTAGCCACTGTATTTTTTATTTTTTTATTTTGTTCAGTGCATTTTCAGCAATTTCTGTTCTCCAGCAAACTGGCTAAAGAACAGCTTATTCAACTATATAGTAAAATTAATTCATATTTAAATTATGAACTTTTTGAGCAGTTATAAACAAGCTCTAAAGCCCCACATACATTTTGCTACTGTGTAAAAATAGAGATTTATACTGAAATAATGGCTTTGTCATAAGGCAAGGATTTCCTGCTCAAGACTTGCCTCAAGAGGAGGCTTTCAGCTACAAGACTTTCTCTGGTAGCAGCAGCTTTCTCCCGGACACGATGTTTTGCAGATTAAGACCTGCTCATGCCCATGAACTATGCAGTGAACAAGCTAGCGAGCTTGGCAGTGGTGTTTAGTATTGAGCTGGCTCTCCAGGCACTGCATGATGGTTAAAGCTGACACTTCTATGAAACACAAGACTTTCGCACTTGATCGCTGATTACATGTGTGCTAGAGCTGATCCTCCACTGCCACTTGCAAATGGTGTCGTTAACCCATGTGGAAACATTGTCACCACTGAAATGTGGATGCCCCACCTACAGCACTTGCTTTGCTGGCCACAGGCACCTCTAACATGCCTACCCAAAGAATGTCCTACCACTTGAACTACATTCCTTATGACTTTGGTGTTCCCTGTCTTTTTGTCTTTCACTTGAAAATTATGAAATATGCTCAAGTCTCTGTAGTTATAAAACAGAATTTATATAGGAAAAACTCAGAATGAGGGATTTGTATTCATTCTGGGTAGTACTTCACTCTACATCTTGTTTGATTGAGCTGCTTGTGGTATAAAAATGCACTCAGCCTGAATAAGGCTGGGCATCTATGAAAAGAAAATGCTAATTTGCACTGAATAAGCTTCTTCGTCCTTTTTTTTCTTTTTTTCCCCTCCGTTTAGAGTGTGGTGGTCGGCTGAAAGCTGAAACCAAGCCCAAAGATCTGTACTCGCATGCTCAGTTTGGCGATAACAACTATCCAGTTCAGGCAGACTGCGACTGGCTCCTGGTGGCAGAGCGCAGCTGTCGAGTCGAGTTAATGTTTCAGACTTTTGAGGTTGAAGAAGAGGCAGACTGTGGTTATGATTATGTGGAGCTATTTGATGGTCATGATAAGACAGCTGTAAGACTTGGTCGATTTTGTGGATCTGGGGTAAGTAACCAGGTACTAAACTTCTTTTTACTTCCACAACAAAAACAATAAGAAAGACAGGGCAGAGGAAGGAAGGGGTCAAGAAGGGAGTGAGGTTCACTTACTACACCTTATAATGAAGATACTAGATTATCTGCTTCAGTTTTTTTTTTTTTTTAATATAAATTTGCAGGCTTGTAGTACAAACATTCCCTTGAAATATTTTAAACAATAAATATTCTTATCTAGTTTTTGACCAAAGTATCGTAATGTTGTGTCAAAATGTAGGTAGCTGACAGTGGAGTGTGTAACAGCACCCAAAAAATAGTTAGCAGCTTTTTCCCTTACAGAGAGAGAAACGTACTGGTGTTGAAAATTATCACATTAAAATTCTTTCAATTTGAAGAAGTCACATTTTATGGGGGGAGGGGTGCTTGGGAAGTATTTATAATATGCTTACCTACTATTTAAATCTGATTTTAGGGAAAAAAAGTGCTCCTGAACTGTGTGCTTAATATGGGCCTTAAGAAAGCCTTGACATCCCATATGCATCTCTGACATGTTTTGACTGTGAGGCAGGGAGGAAATTGGCCAGGTGACATCCTGAAAAAGATATATATTATTTCTCCTTTTAGACTTGTATTGTTCTGTGGGCTGCCTGTTTTGTGAAAGCTGGTGCAATGATGCCACAAGTCTTCATCAATTCTTTATATGTGTTCAAAATGCAGCACACTTTCATACATACGCTCTTTGCCTAGATAAAAGGTTTGAAAGACTCTACATGAGATGATAGGAGCTCTTAATTAACCACATGCCACTTTTTTGATTCAGCCACAGTGCTGGATCAAACATCCCAGTCATTCAGACAAGTTACCTGTAAGTTGGCTTAAATTGTTTTAGGGCATTTTTGAACACTTAAAGATGCAGGAAAGGTGCTACCACTGAACTGTAGGCAACATATTCTAATGAAAATGAATCAACTGAGCCCAGCATCTACTAATTTACACAAAACAATATTTTTCCTTGCAAGTTGCCCTATTTTACAAGTAGGAGAGCAGCAAACTGGAGAATAGCCCAACCTTGGGTTGAAATTTATTTTTTGGGGGGGAGGGTGGTGGAGGGGGTGGTTGGGTTTTGTTGCCATTGTTTTGTTTTGGTTCTGGTAAGATATTGATGAATGGCTTCAGAGGCCGCATAGGAAAGACGGGAAAGACAGGATTAAATAGAAAAGCTATTGAAAGCAAAATAATCCGAACTGAAGTGAGAAAAAGGCACTATAAGTATATATTACCACCTTCTCAACTTTAGAAAAAGGACTTGGTAGTTCAGCTGGTACTTCTGATAAATGTGCTTCAGTAATAAAACAGGCCATCATGAGGGTTATGAAGAATATGATGGAAAAAAGGTACTGGAGTCTGTTGTTCATCTAAAATTATATTGTGTATGGTCCTGCCCAGTCACTTACATGACTGCAGCAGAACTATAGAAGACATCTGGGAAGGATAAAAGTATGAGGAGCTTTGTTTTCTTTGTCTCATAAGAAAAGATTGCAGAGATACTCCATACAAATTGGAGAGGTCAAATCAGACTCAGAAAGTATGATGCCACATTTATTTAGATTGTGCAAAAAGATGTTTTCAGGCCCAGAGCTCAAGATTGAAAGAGTGCACATTTCTGCCAGCAGATAAAAATTCAAACATCATGATTTAAGCTGACCTCCAGCTTTTAGGTGTTTAGGTTGTCATTTCCTCAGTCTGCCACAAAAATTCCTAGCCTATAATTGAGAGCTGACTGAGATAGAAGTTTTCTGTCACACAACAAGGCTTAACAGGAAAAGAGAAATATCCATAAGAGAAAAAATGTGAATGAAGGGGATAAATACACAGAGTGGACAGATAATTTATTTGTTTATTCATTTATTTTAGCCACCAGAAGAAATTTATTCAGCAGGGGAAGCTCTTTTACTTCACTTTCATACTGATGATACAATCAACAAGAAAGGATTTCATATACGATACAGAAGTATAAAATATCCAGATAGCGTGCACACCAAAAAATAACACAAGAACCTCTATGCCAGAAAAGGAGAGTGAGAAAGAAAGAACGCACAATGGAAAGGAAGGAAGGCGTGTCTTTTTTTTAAACTGAAGTTATTAGCACAAATGTTTTATATGAGTTCAGTTGAAATGACAACTTGTAAGACCAGAGACTGAAATAAAATAAAAAAACAAAATCACCTATCCCAGTGGAATAGTCAAGATGATGATGTGCAGACTCCATACTTGACTGTCTCTGCAAAGCTTGTGAAAGGACTTTGCATGCAGGGAGAATATAAAAGCTTTTGTTCATGGTTTGACATTTGTCATAGATGCGTGCAGATTCAATCAGTTGCATTCAGGGGAAGTGACCCTGCAGACCGTTCTTCCTTCTGATAATTGTATGGTGTCCAGGAGGGGAAAAAAGCTCTTTCAGGTCACACGCTCAGAATACTGTCCTTATATCTAGTTGCTTTGACTTTGTATCCTGCAGAAGGTGTGTACAAGGACTTGAAAGAAGATATGAAACGAGAAGGTCTTCCTGCATTGTTCTGTATTTTTTTACAAATTCATCTGTCATATCAGGTTATCAGTGTTTTGAAACTGGAAAAATCCTACTTCTGAAACATAACTGATCTTTAGAGTATTTTGTTTTACTAATGACTGAGAAGTCTGAACTGTTACATCAGTCATCACTAGTTGACCAATCACTAGTTGACTGAATTTGAACAGTGTAAGCATCTGAAAATGTTTCGTTTACTGGTTAAGTAAGCTATCTCTGATGATGTGCTCTTATTTTGCACTGAACATAGAAAGAGACTGAGATGAAAACCTGTCCCGAATCAAAATCTGTGTCCATGAGAAACAGAAATAGTCAAGGATCATCTGAAACTCCTCCTACTGAATTTGTTTTCAGCAGTACATTTGGAACCACTACTAAGCTTTATTTCTTCAGACCTCTTTGTGAATGAGCTAATTGTCTGGTTTAGCTACTCAGAAATGAAGCTGCAGTAGTATCCAAGAGGGAGGTTTCCCAAAGAGGTTTTTTTCTGGGAGTAAGAGTATCTGTGATGGTGGAAAAAGCAAATCAAAACAACAGACCCAGGATTTGTTTGTTATCAAGAGTGAATTCCTATGGTGCTATTCCATGAACATTAAAAACAAAAACAAACAAAGAAGTTTTAGACTTTTGAGCCAACAGCTTGCAGATCATGAATGTCTCACTACGCCTGGCTGCATCTGGAGAAGGAAGGCTTTACTGCTCCAAGGGAGAGTGGGTTGCAACGGCAGCACTAGTCCTGTGGAACAACTACTACTATTGCCTTAGAATCCTCGCACACGGTCAGACAGATCTTCCTGTAGATACACCTCTAATTTGATAAATAATTCGACCACTCAGACATCTTAGTGTATGCGAACAAAAGGATCTTCAAGCGAAAGCCCCATCTGCAGAGCGAGATCATCTGCTGTAAATACAGTGACCTGCTTTTGATGTAGAGATATGTTACGTTTAGAACTGAGATATTCTATGTGCTTTAGGCCATACATGGCTTTAGTCATAAAGTATATGCATTATGTAAGTATTGTATGAATGAGTCTCCAGGGGAGTGAGAGGAATTGTATGAGTGAAAATGGAATTGTTTCTTTACGTGCCAAGTTCTGTCAGGACCCTGTTTGACTGTAGCAACTTTTCTTTAAAGGCTTCATAGACAGATAACGAGGACTTCTAGTTGGCAAGAATCAAGTTTAAACAAAGTATTATGTTTAACTTACAAGAAATATTATTTTGATATCCTTTGATGTAAGTTGCTACTCAGATTAGCTTAGTTTCTGTTACCTTACTATGAACATACATTGGCACTAATAAATCTGATCTTTTTTTTATAAAAATAAAAACCAAATGTCTGTATAGGTGTCTTTGGTTGTTTTAACAGCACTATTGCTGCTCATATATTACTGTTTTCCTTTCCAGACAGCTTAGATATATGAAGTTCAAAAACTGAGTAATTTCTGTATTTTTATAATGCTGCTCCACAGTCCTTTTGTTTGGGTTTTTTTTCAGGGTGTTTGCACAAGAAGTTAACTGCAAACATTTTTTCCAAGGTCTTTTACTACAAAATTCAGGCAGAAATATTACTCTAGTTTAAAAAACCAAAAAGTATTCTTAACCTTGATACATAATTTATCAGCTGGGTGGAATTCCAGTGCTCGAATTTCTGAGAGGAAAAGCAAGCAGCAGCAGAAGCAGTGTCTCCCTGGCATGGGTAGTCAAAAGGAGTTGGGAAAGTGTGAGGCTGGGAGCAAGAGCAAATTTCCCTGTTATCTTTTTTCCACTATTCTATTCCAGTCTCCTCTTGATATTAATCGCCCTTCCATTTGCTAAACAAAATATCTGAAGTTTTCCTTTTCTCTAAATTTGGCTTTTTTATTCCTCTCAGGGTTACTTTAACAGCCACAGGGTTGAGCCAAGATTATTATTTTTTGGAAGGTTTTTTGTTCTTGTTTTTGATTCATACAGGCCCCTGTATAAATCCTACTATCCTATGTTAAGTAGTGCAACTGGAGTAGTTGGGGAAGAAGGTTAGACTGGGCAAGCTGAGGGCAAGAACACCATATAGTGTATTTCCAAGACATTGTGGAAGGTGATTCTTCGCGGTCATATCAAAGTATTGCTTTTGACCACAGTATGTCTGGGATTATTTCATATGCAATATGTAGAAGTCAGAAAAGAGTTGCCATAACTTTGAATACAAAGTTTAATTTTATTTCTCTAATTGCTTATTCCTTTTTAGATCCCGTACACTTAAGAGTAGTGAAAATGAGGAAGGTGTTCTTAATGATTATCTTGATGATAAATGGACCATATGGATCATATCTTTGCATTGGCCATGATCCTAGTCAATGCCTCATGGTGCTATCAGATGCTATTAAAAACATAATTATTTCTGAGTCCTAGGAGGTTTTCCTGATGTAAAGAAAATTGCATATTCAGTTAACTCCCTATTTAATGTAAGTATGCCTTATAAATAGCCTAACAATAAGAAAACAATGAAAAAAATCATTTATGCTGATGAAATGATGAAAAACTTTGTGGCTTATCCTAAAAGTCTTTGAAATGGAGAAATTTATTCACAACATATTGATTAAAGATCTTGCCTGTTGAATAGTCAACAAAACAAGATGCAAAATCCAATGGGCTGGAAATCCAGCTTTGAGACCTAGTTACAATGCATTTACTGGCAACACTGCCAGCAGGGTGAGGATGATACTTATTCTGCTTCCTATTTGACACAAACTTTCTTGACTGTGGGTAAGCTGCTGGATTCAAATTAATTTTCCTGTAACATCACGTAAAGTTTTCTTCTTAGCTACATAAAGAGCTTCTGATGTGTGCTGAGTATTATTCTTTAATGTTGTTATGTTCAACATAAAGCGTTAAGTTGATGGAATATGCTGTATCTGTGTGGCTGACTGGCTCTTGAAGAATTCAAGTCTGTAGCAGACCAAATTCTGTGATCAATACCATGCTTAGATAAGAGGGAAGATAAGTTTGTGAAAGGCTTTTCTTTCATCCTTAAAAAAAAAGAAAGAAAAAGAATAAAAATCATCAGTGAAAGTCAATTAAAATGGCTGCCTTACATAAGAGCTGCGAAGGTCTAGCTGAAGTGAATAAAGCAAGGTAAGTGTACACACAGCACATATTCTGTTCTTTGCTGGCCCTTTGTTATAATCTGCAATATATTTGAACAATCTTGCCTTGCTCTGAGACCCATGAAACAGCAAGTTGACCTAAGCATGGGTGAGAGCCAGATCAGATCCTTAACATAGTATTGCAGCATTACTTTTTCATTTAAAGCAGATTGCTTTTGAACCACTGCAAAAAATTAGATTAATTGGGTGGAAGCTTTATCCACCTGGGGAATCAGTTTTGCAATTGCGCTATGTTGCCAGGGGTGCAAGTGGCACACCTAATTTTTTATAACAGAGGAAATTGTTGTTGACCTCACAGGCTGTCTGCTGTGCTAACTCTAGCTGTGTGCTGCACCACCATAGACTGTGGTCACTGCTGAGGCACACTGGAACTTTCTTTTATAATTAAATGGTTCTGTTCTGCCAAAATTTACAGATCTCAGAGTTTAGGGACCTGGTATAGGTATGTAATTTCAGGAAAGTATTCAGTCTTAAAATAGACCTGAGCAGGAACCGGAGGGGAATTTTCCTTTGACTTCAGGTCTTAAATTGGGTCCAAATGAGTAATAGGAGGGGATGGGTTTTATCACATTAACATATGTGATCACACCTATTGGCACAACCTTATCTAAGGACTTGCTTTTATTTTGAGTTTATCATTGATTATTTTGATTCGATTATTAATTGATCAGTCAAAAAAAGAAAGAGGAGGAAAACCAAACAAAATGCCTGGAAAAGGAAAATATTAAGATACCACAGATACAACTACATTATATTAAAAAAAAAAAAAAAGTAGTCTCCAAAGTCAACACTGTTGCTGATATATTAATTTTTCAATGCATCTTTTGTATTCTTTAAAAATGCTTTATGCTGTATTGCTTTCACTTACCTGAAGGAAGAGTTAGATGATTAATTACATTGGTTAGTGACTATTTCAAGCAGAGAACTGAAGACAACCTAAGGAATGACTTGCTTTTTGTTCCTAATGATGCATATCCTGAGTAACTACCTGTTTGTGAGAGGGAGTAACACTGGGCTATAGGTCTTACAGGTTGTTCTTTTCCCCTCTAGCACTCTCAATTTTTGCTGCTTTAAGCTGAATACCTGGGGTAACATTTTACATTATTCCTTGTGATCTACTTCAACCAATCAAAATAATAGGCAGCTGCTTAATACCATTGTTTCATGAAATCAGGGTGAATGAAGTCTGATTAAAACAAAAAGAACAAAGGAAAATGCCATTTGTAAATTATTCTTTGTTAGCAAATGTTCTCATTTCTCCTAGTTTCTCATTCTGAGTTCACAAAGGAAGCAAGCTGTAGCAGATGCAAAAAATATTTAGGGTATTCACACAAATATTGGGTGAGCAGTGAAAGGAAACATTAGCAAAGCTTGTGTCTCTCTGTTTTGATTCCACCTCTGCAATTGTTTTCTCTCATGTTTTTTACTTGCAACCTGTCAAATCCCATCCTAATCCAAGATTAAGTGATATGACATATATATATATATGAAAGTAAGTTGGGTGTTTTTTGGTTTGTTTGGGTTTTTTTCCTTCAATGACCTTCAGTAGTAGTAATTCTAACTGTGTTGTTGGGACTCCTAGAAAGGATCATTGACTCTATGCATATATGTTAGATAATGTTTACCACGTGAGAGCAACTTCTGAAATGCAAGTAACATTAATAATCATTAGGAATGTAAAGTCTTAGGGCATGCTCAATGAACTTTCTCTCCCTCCATGGTAATGCTAGAATTGGCGCTTTCTAGGCACATGTCAGGTAAGTGGCCACACAATGAAATGCAATGAAGGAAAGTTATGATGGAGAAGGAAAAAAGAAAAGACATTTTTGGCTCTCACACAGCATGTCATTCCCACAGAGGAGAGTGAAATTCTTTAGAGCACATTACAAGAATATATGTAGGAGTAAAAGAGTGAATTTGAACGATTCAATATCTAAGCTGAGTGTCAGGAGACCTTTTCAGTATTAGAGATGGAATAATTTCCCAGGGATCATAGTCCCATCTCTCAAATATCAGGAGCTATATTGTAAGAACACTGCCTAATGGAGCAAGACCAATACCCAAAGGTGCCTTTCATAATTGAAATTCTGTGCTCAAATCTGTGCGAAACATTTGCTATCTGATCAATGAATTTAATAGTAATAACAATACACTTTCATAATTAAAAGAACTGAAGCTAGTGAAGACAAAAGCACTTCTATTACAATAGATAGAAAACAATAATGACCTACATCTACAACCTGGATATTTTTAGTCAAAATTCTAAAGTAGAATCTTAATATATAGCTGGTGCTGACAGTTGTTGAGGTGCCTTCACTAAGCTGTTGGTCTGAAGAGCTGCATGGTCAAAAGCTGATTTCTTTGAGACATCTTGGGATATTAATATGCTTGCTTTTTTTTTATATTGTTGCAATTTCTTTGGATGAGCATGATACAATTTTCATCAGTAAAATCCTTAGCCTTAGCTATGCTGTATAGGAAGACCATATGGAAGTGAGGATATCACCTATTGACATAATTAGTTACCTAAAAATTCTCATTGTTATGATGGCAGCAAAGGCAGTGATATAGTGAAGATACTGAAAACATCTTTAGAGTATTTCTAGATAATCATGATAGTAAGTCAATTTTTGACCTTTCAGTGTGAATCTTCCTTGAAATTGCTGCATCATTGACACAATCGTTTTTTAAAATGTGCATTTTAGAAAAGACAAATAAATCCTGAATTTTCTTGGTCAGTTTGACTTGTAGAGGCATAAAAATATTTTAGCGTTAATCTGAGTTTGCAACTATTTAAAGAATGGGTTGTTCAGTTATATTGTTAAAAGAAATTTTTTTCTTTCTTTTTTTTTGCTATAAAAGAGGATCTTAACACTCAGGAAATTTATTGAGTGCTAAATTAACTGAGTGTGTGGTAACCTACCATAATGCCTATTAATGATGAGGGAGGGGCAACTCTCAATGTTGTTTACAGAAAAACTGACTTATAAATTCTCTGTTGCAATGGGCGTGTTTGTATTATGTTTATGCATAGGCACAATGAAAATTTTGCTAAGATTGTCTCACAATACTTCTATCCTCCTCTGAATTTGCCTGAGAAAAATGTAGTTCAAATCCATGAAATCTTTGAGTTGAATGATACAAATTAAATGCCATAAGGTATCAAATACTTTTATCTAGTCACAATTCAAAATGTCCATTAAGAATATGCTGTTCTCCAATTCAACATAAATTCTTCCACAGCAGTTTTATCTTAAAAGATATTTAAAAATTATTGATGCCTTTCTCTTTTAACAATTTTATTTGTATTTTTACTGCACCATTAAATTTACATTTTGCTAATTTTGCTGTCTGTAGAATCTTGCACTTAGATAATGCAAACTTTTCTAAACAGCCAATATTTCACATTTGAGGATGGTTTGGGTGCTAACTTTAATTTAGTAAAACAGATGGCAAAGACTTCATGACATACATGATATTAGCCATTAAACAAAATGGTTTCAAGCTGCAAGCCTTTATTGAGATATAATACTGTTTGGAAGTGAAGGAAAATTTCCATACTTTTTTTTAGGGTTATCTTTTTAATTAAAATGAAGAATGTATATGCGAATTGCAAATAGAACTGAAGGAATGCTAGATTCTAGGGGGTGGGGAGCAATGTTAAATGTCACATCTCTAAGGTAGTTTTCGGTATGTAATAATACCTAGAGGAAAGTTTCAGGAAACCTAGTGAAAATATTTATTCTAATGAGAAGAGTATTTTAAATAAAAACTAGACTGACTGACTTTGATTTCGTTTTATTTTAGAAAAGCATTATTTGTGCTTTAAATAATTTTGGAAAGGCAAACTCAGTAGCCTCACATATCTAGTTCTGCCAAACCAATACCAAGAAAGACTTGGAATCACATCGTTATTGACAGAAGTAAACACATTATTAGCAAAATGAATGGCATGGTAAGTGCAGAATGCTAAATATATATCTGCAAATATAGTTGGAATATACATCAGGGAAGATACAAGGACTTCCTACTTCTTGTTTGTAGATTTTGCACAAAATGACAATTCAGAGATTGAATGGTCAATCCATAACTTGTCCATAGGCTGATTTTACTCTAGAATTCATCCAAATTACAGGTGTTCAGAATTCACAAAAAATGAAATACATAGTATGTATCAATTAGTGTTATAGGTGTTCATTTCCTCAAGTTAACAGGAAAAGAGAAGAGAATACTCCTTTGAAATACTTAGAGTATTTATTAGGGCTGTTTATCTATAAAAATCCCAGGCTATACTTGTCCCAACCGTGTGTGTGTGCCCCTACAGAGACTCTGGGTAAAAATAATATAGCAAGAATAGCAGAGTAAGAACACAGACACCGTGCCAGTGGTGGCTACAGGCTGTAGGGATGGGGGGCAAAAGGCAGATGGGCCAGCTGTACCATGGCAGGCAGCTGCAACAGCCTCTGGGAGCCTGAACCTCCTAGAGCCAGACTGGCACGCAGAATGCCTTGCATGTAGACCACGCATCAAGCCATCCAGGCACCTTCTCCTCCATGCCTTGTTATTGAAAGATCCTTGGCCGTAGGATCTCCTTTCCTGAATGGACTGTTAGGCAGGCTATGTGGTTAGTTTCGCCACTTGAAAAGACAGTTGGCAATCCCTGCAGTTGCTGGTTTTTACCCAAGGAACTTGGACTGGTTGGTGTATTTGGTGGGTAGCGCTGAAAACAATAAAGAAACTATTTAGAAATATAAGTTGGATTAAATTTGTTTACTTTATACTGAGGACTACTGAACCAAAGTCAACTGGTAACAAAGAGATTAGTCAGAAGTAAGATTATGTATGTGAAATTGTCTCTCTTCCTTTACTTGAGCACAGCATGTATTCCATCTCTTATAGGAAGCCACATATTCACTGCTTTTATCTAAAATCTGAAAACAAATGACCTTGCAAGAGCAAGTTGGAGAAAAACACTTTTTGAATCTCTAACCTTCCACTGCTAAAAATTATTTGGAATTGTCAGAATGTGTCTTCATAAGGAACTCCTGAGTCTGAAAATGTCTAAATAGGATTTCAAACTATGGAGTAGAACTGCTGAGGGAGAACAGAACAATGGAAAGGTTGTGATTAAATATGGTGGTGTTATTGCTTCTGCAGACAAGAGGAAACCTTTATTTTTTTATTTTTACTTTTGGTCATGATCTTCACAGCTATAAGATTGCAGAAAATATCCCAAATGTGTCCTTTAAAATCCCTTCTTCTGGGTGAAGCTGCTGAATGAAGAACAGCTGTTTGCATCCTAAGTGAGATGGATTGTTTCAAGTGAAAAAATAGTCTCTGGAAATAACATTCAAATGAAAAATGTACACTACTGCCAACATCCTCAGTGCTTGATGTCTCTCCAAAAAGCAGGGCTACAGTTGCCTGTTAAGGCACTTCATTAAATACTTTGTTTTGATACAAGTCACCTGAGGAATACTTCAGAATTTGTTCTTCAGTTTCCTACTCCATTTATTCAAATATCTAAGAAATACAGTGGATATCAGACATGAGTTCACAGCAAAATTTATGGTAAAATAACATCAGGACTGCATAGTGAAATGGATCCCTGGCATGAACAGTAGAGTTCTGAAAGAGAGCTACAGTTACCCCAGTTTACTTTCACATCTTGCTTGCTTTGTATTTTGTCATATTTCTTCACTGAATTAAATTCCCACCCGGAAAATCATTTATCAAGACCCTTTTTTAACTTGGTTTCATCTTTCCCACTGGAAATTTTTTTTGAGTGAAATGATCTCTTCTAGACAGTTTTAATTAACTGCTCTTAAGTAAGCATGAGGAACAGAGAGACTTTGTTTATACGCGTTTCTGCTAAATTTTAATGGGTAACATGGCATGGTTTTTGACATTGTTTCTTTTGATTATTCCCTTATGGACTCTGAAATAAATTGTGAGTGCTTTGAAGAGGGTATGTTGGACTGACTGAATATGAATGAGTTTTATGCTGGTTAGCTGACTTCCCTTATTTCATTAGCATGTAGAAATTTCCATTCTATTCCTACACATCTCAAATATATTTCAGTGCAACAGTCGCTCACCAGCTAATATTTCATTCTCTAGCATGCCCCTGCCCTTGCACGCAGAGCAATACAGGGTGCAAGTGATTGAGCTTGTTTGTAGAATAAAGGCTCAAACAGATAATTTGAAGATGCTAGAATCCATTGTATGACCTCCCTCAATATACTTTCAATGCTTCTTCCTCATTTTCATCATGCCCTGCCTTGAGGGTCAAGATTAACTGAGACTGTTGTTTTTCTTGAAGATGGAGGAGGACAATTTTTACTAGACCTTTCAGTTCAAGAGCCCAAACTTGAACCTATCTGCTTAGCTTGACTTTTTCTAATAGCTGATATTAGCAAGGAGGAGAAAATTTCTTATGGGGAAACATGTTTTACTTGAAAAGCTGAAATTGATTAAGTGGTATTAACTGCTATTTTAAATACACTTAGAGGTAATAGATATACAAAAAAGAAATACTATTCTTTCAGACTCATTCAACAAGTACATGTTATAAACGTGCCAATCTGTCCCATGTGGAATTTAATGCATAATTTAACCCGGCTAAAGCTATGTTAATGTAATGAGATGCACACTTTCAATATTCACTTGTGCCTACCTCAGAATTATTTTTTTTTAAAAGAAAGACATTTTTCTGGGACACCTTTGGACTTTGTCAGTTGTTTACTCCAGCTTAATTCTGAGAACTCTTCCATGTTTCTGCCAACATCGACTGTATTTTGAACATGGAGATTGTCCACTTTCTCTACTGAGTTCTGCCTTCATACTCTTTGGTCAGGAGGAGTTCCTACCTCCAGACTAGTGATAGAAAATGGGTATATATTGAACATTACCCATTTAAATAGAGCATGCTTGGGCCAAAGGGAGTCTTCACTGAGACAAACATTCTTCAGGGCAAACTGATGAATCAAACAATATATCTTGATGTGCAGAGCCTTTGATCACCAGAAAGTGACTAGAAAGAAGGAAAAATGAAATAAAGAACAGGATTAAAAAGAGGATCTTTCACAGGGTTTCTGCAAGAAAGAGAGAATCAGACCAAACATAGAAACAGAAAATTAATTACAGGAATGAGAGAAATCTAGCAATTCCAGAAGGAAAGAGAAGATAAAGGACCTATAGTTTCTTAATCTGGCACTTTTCAGTTGTAAAGAAAATGTGAATGGTAGGGTAACTGAGGCTGAGAAGAGCATGAAGATGTTTTATTACTTTGTCTAGATCCACATGCAACCAAAGAACCAGAACGGTTAAATCATGACCAGGAAGATGGCACAGTACATCATCTTCAAATGCTGTGTACCTCTATGGCTCTGTAGAAGAGGCTGACTCTTGCCACAGTCTGGACGGAATAGTTCCAGTGCTAGGGAATGGATTAATTCAGGTCATGAGGAATAGTTATGAAATTCTGCACCAAGAGAATGTTCCAGGGAAACTGGAGATGGAGATGGTGGTTGTGGCTAGGTACTCCACAAAAGCTGCAGTGACATTTACAGAGGGAAAAGCATTTCACTGAGGTTTCTTTAAATGGCAGGAATGCTGTTCTTTTCTCCTTTTTTTTCTGATGAGATGATCATTGTATATCACCTTTCTCTAACTGCTTTTGGCTTAGATTTGTGGATGAATGGTAAAACCTGCCAGATTTAAAACAAACTTTATTATCACATTTTTGTTCTGTACAGAATGGATTTAGTTCTTTCTACCTTATTGTACGAAGTCTACAGACTACTGCACTCTTCTCATGGTCTGTGCCAGGACCATGTGTCATTCATTTGGGATCACATGCTCAACATAGGTAAGCTCCAGTCTGATTTATAGAGCTGATGATTGCTATTAATGAGCGTGGGACTTCTACAGTAACTTTATTGCTGTATACCGTAGCAGGGCCTAATGGCCTCATCCATTCAAGATCCAGTCAATTTCTGTTTTCCAAGGTCTGTTTTTCATTCTACAACCCTATCCAAAATACCTGTAATGTGACAAAAACTCAAAAAACGAGATAGTATTAAGCCATTAATTAAAACTGGAAAAGAATTGTTCCCACAAGTAAAGTCACTGTTACTTTAAATAACTTGTTACCATGTGCTGCAAATATGTAAATAACAAAGATACAACATTTTGTACTGAAATATTATTAGCTTTAAGTTCTTTATGTGATGGAATTAACGCAAAGATCATGTGGAATTTTGAACTTTTTTGCCATTCCTTCAGAAGGCAAATCTTGTTTAAAAATAGACAGACACACGTACAAATGGGACAACGCAATCACTGGGACATCTAAGGCAGTAAGAAATGCATCAATACAATTTCCATATTTGTTGTATCTATCATAAAAGAAATCAACAGTAGCTGTTCTTTGGAATTTACGTAGAGAAATGCCTAATCAGAAACTGCTTTATGCACTTTCTTACCACTCTACATGGTCTTTAAATCTGCTATGAGAAGGAAAAATAATCATGTCTGTATGTTTGCAGAGAAATCTTAAAGAATAAACAAGTAGTCATGTGGGCTTTGGGGGGTTGGAGGTTTTTTAAATTTTATTTCCTAGCAGGCAAAATTTCAGAAGTAGTTCCTTTGATTTTCTATGTTTAAGCCTATCATGGAATCATAAAATGATTTGGGTTGGAAAAGACCTTAAAGATCAACTAGTTCCAACCCCCCTGCCTTAGGCAGGGACACCTTTCACTACACCAGGTTGCTCAAAGCCCCATCCAACCTGGCCTTGAGTTGCCAGTTCACTTACTTTTTCCCCAAAATGCAGTTTATCCATTAGTATCATCAGAAGCAAATATGAAATATTTCTCTTAATGGCAGTCAATCTACCTTTTCGCCAATTTTACTTAAATTCAGTTTTCAAGGAAGAAATGTATTTTTATCTGAAGAGCAGTCTTTTCTAATCTGAATTTGAAGGACATTAAGATTTAGTAATTTCCTTTTCTCCCATCTTAAATATTTATTTAAATTGAAGATTTATTACTAATATTCCTTTTATTCTTAAGCTTGCACTTCACTTGGACTGCAGAAGGCCCCTCTGTTTTTCTCATTTCCTCTACATTCAAAGATAGTCCATATTTCTTAGAACTCTAGTTCCTTATTTATCTGCCTGTCAATCATAGTGTCTCTTGGGACCACTAGGAAATCAGGTCTTTTTAGTTCTCTGTACAGCTGAAGTAATGAAGTTCTGCTCTGGGGTTGTGTAGGTCAGAATTTGACCCTTGCAGTTTATCACCCAACATCCTTCCGGAATTAAAAGACTTTAGCATCATTTATCTACTTATTTTTAACACCCAGATCAAAGCCAATATAAGACATCTCTGAAATTTAGTATAACCTTTAAGTCCTAAAGGAAAAAGATGGCGAGTCGTTTGCAGGAAACACTTATAAATACATTAGTAGACTCAAAGTAAAATGTATTCTTAACTGAAACAATAATCTTTCTTTTGTTTAAAGGAACTCTTCATCTCCTCTATCCCGTTCCCTTATGATTCCTTAAATAAGTGTTTAAACAAGTGCAATTGGCTACATGCGGACAGCGTACTGAAGAGGTCTTGAGGCATCAGTAATGTGGAAGAATAAGACTGAGGTGGGAAGGGTTATTTGAAGTCCACCATCATTAATGGGAAAGTGAGAAGTTGTCATTACACAGTTGCAATGGGTTGGACTTCTGTCTTGTTCAAATGTCACTTTTGTTTACTGGCTATCCTGCTATAATGATTATTTTGAGGGAAGCAGAGTGGTGCCTGTATTATGCTGGATGCAAGAAGTGAACGGGGTTGATGAAGCCTTGAGCTCCCCTTCTCTCCCTGCTGCACTGGGGTGGGGCCATACAAAGCCGAAAATGAAGAGACAATTTATGTAGTTTGGCTATGGAGCATTGCCTCAGTTTCTTGCTGCCTTTCTGCACCTGACACATACACAAATCATATAGTCCTATACTATAGCCTTCCTTGAGTCTTGGCAACATGACAGGGAAGGGAGTAGGTACTAACCCCTACACTTTCTCTAAATCAATACCTACAGAGACACATTTGGAAGTAAGGAGGAGAAAGTTGTGTCCCAGTGATGGAAGGGATCTTAATGGCCATACAGTAAGGACACAAAGGGTTGTTTCTCACAAGTGAAAACTGTTTGAGGGAGATTGTATCCATCTTCCATCTGGGTTAGTAGCTGTGCAGCTTAATCCATGTAGGGAATTAGCAAATTCAGTCAAAAGCCTTTACCAAAAGAAAGTAAAAGCCAACAATATTGCTTTTGTGGTCCAGGCCACTGACCTGGGCATTATGCTCCAAGGTAAGGAATTTTAATGTCTAGAGGGATTTATGATTGTTTCTTACCTATATTAGCTTTAAAGTGCTGGGATAATGAATTTGTACTACTGAATTGCAATTTGCTATCATTTAAAGTAGTAGGTGGAGTGAGTTGTCTGCTGCTTTCTGGGTATTGTTAGTCTAGTGTGAAAGTACACTCTTTTCTCTTTAGGATTACATTGTGGGGTTGGTGCCTGGTATTGAAAGAGGAATTTTTGTCCCCACATTCCTGCTTGAGAGAAATTACTCCCTTTTCCTCTGGTGAGGAAGATGGTGAGACCTCAGATGGATTAACCCTCATTTTAATGTCATTTTCCCCTTGTCCTTTGGGCTCTAATGACTGCAGGAAGGGGGTCCTCAACTCTGCTGGCCAGTGGCCTGTGGGGCTGCTTCTGCTCTGATGTATTTGGATGAATATGAAAGGAAGAGACAGAGGCTATCATGAATCACATCCCCACAGGAAGAGGCAAATCAATTACAAGATTCAAGGACACCAGTTACTGTGTTGAACATCTGTTTACACCTACACAAAAATCAGCAACCTTGGCTCATGTTCATACAAGGTCAGGGTGGGAAGACAGTTGATAATTTTCTCCTGGAGCATGAGATGAACACACACAAACACACAACTAGTGTTCTGGCTAGAAGTTCTGTTTGGAGCTGGAGAGAGAAAAGGGAAAAGTCTTGCCAGGAAAAAATAGTGATATAAAGAAAGGATTAAGCTGTTCAAGAGTGTTCCTCGTTCTGAAAGAATCGAGAACTTCAGTGCAGATAAAGCTTGCTGTACTGTTGCTGCCTCCTTAGGCAAATAGCTCTCGCCATCCTAGTGAAGCGCTCTCCAGCTCTTTTCAGTATCTTTCCTCCTTTGATGCCTCAAAGGATCCTACACTACCACTCATTAAATGGAAGTCCCTTTCAGAAACTGCTTTTGGTTTTTGGCCTTACTACTAGGCAAGGTGGAAATGAGCAAGAGAGATCTTTTACTGATCAGATTGGTAAGCAAGATGATTAAGATCTTATTTAATTTAGGTTATTTTCTTCTGGATGAGATTGATGACCGCAATTGCAGACCTGCTATAAAGAGCAAACGTTAATATACCAATAGCTGTTGCTCTTGTTTCAGCTGCAGATTGCTCTCAGAGTATAAAAACTAAGTCACTGTTTGCCTTTAAAAAGCAGCCAAGTAACTTCTGTAATGACAAACTAATCAAAACTTCTCCCTACCAGTGCACTCTGCTAACAAGAACTGTTCCTTTGACATGCCACTCCTGAAAGCGAATACAGACGTTCATATCAACTTCACATTCTGCAACACAGTAACAGGCAATATCATTGCATGCTTCTTGACCAGGTGATCCAAATGACAGAAAGCAACACAGATGGCATCTGGACAGTGTCGTCTAATGAGGCCTAATTCCATTATAATGCTTCAAAAGAGGTGTCCAGCCCACTGTACTTGTGTCCGTAAGTTCCTTCATTCGTCCCCAGATTAATTCAGGGAGCTGCAAATAAAGTGGATCATCTTGAAACCCGAAAATTTCTGCTTTAGCTTTTTCATTCTTATCTTCTCCCCTGCTTCATGAACCCATGCTTTTAAGAGGCAATGTTTCTGGAAGTGGCTGTGTTTCCTTCTGTTATGTGACAGCAGTGCTGTTTATCACCTCTTCCGCAAGAGCCCCTCTTCCTGGGGCTGCACTGTACGTGCAGTGCCTTGGCAATCAGACAATGTTTAATTGTGTTCCCCACACTGGTTCAAGTCAGCGAGCAGATATTTAGTAAAGTAGAGGCTCGTATTTTGTAGCTTTTTGAAGCAAGGCACGAGAGACATCTTTTGTATGTAAATGTCGTATGTGCCTTGAAAACTCTGTTCTTAAACCAGTAATTTACAGTTTGTTGTATGTGGACTATACCAAAAGAACTAGTGAAGGCAACTAAATAAAACGAATTCATATCTGCTGATCAGCAGACTCCATATATGAAAGTGACAGGATCCAATCTCCATGGAAATTGTTTTTAGGAAGCATATCTAAGGAAAAAGTTCAGGTTACCTACATATGGCAAAGAAATTGAAAACCACTGTGCGAAAGACTTTCAGCTAGGTCATTGTCACAGAATATGGCCATGAACACAGCATGGCTACAACCCAGATTGGTCAACAGCCACCAAAAGAGCAAAGCTATTGTGAAGCCACAATCTAATATGCTCTTTATTCATGTTCAGAAGGCCACAAGTCTTGGTGCTTTTTTATAGCTAGAGGTGGCCATCAGTCAGGACTCCATCATAACCACTAGTGAGTTGCATTTCTCATGCCTATGAGGTAGAAAACAAACTGGGAGAAAGCTTGAGGAGGACAGGGGGCCTACTTGATTTGTTGCTCTGACCTTTGCATTTGATTTTTTTCTTGAAAACAGGCTATTTTTCGGTTAGGCCTGCAGTATTGCAGTTAGATAGCTGAGCAGTGACTGAACCTCATTACTGACACTCTTACTGCGATGACAGGCATATTTTCTTGCCCATCATTAATGCTATTGTAAAGTCAACTGGCTAAAAAAGACATCATTGCAAACTGGGGGCCAACATTTCAATACAATAGGCTGTATAAGCCAAGTAGATGGAGAAAGACCCACTATTGACTTACGGTCAGAGTCTAAGAAAGAATATTTACATCTTCCAAACACTTACTTTTAGACATTCTTTTGCTGGTAGACATTTATTGTTTTATAAAATGGAATTGGTTAAAGAGGACACCAATCTTTCATAAATTGTTTTGTGGCGGTGTGCATTTTGTGTGTTAAGCCTAAACTAGAGAATGAAGCAACTTTACTATTAGTTCCGTAGACACAAATTAGATTTGTGGCTCACTCCCAGAGATCATCCATGAAGTTAGAGTAAAATCCTTCTGTAAATGATTAATCCTAGAATAGATAAATGCACTAGATTAATATGGAAACCTTAGGTGGGATTTAGGCCACTCCATGATAGTAATACTGGTCGCGCTCTTGTTCTCAATGGAAGCAATATGAATTTTGCATAGAATCAGTGCAAAAGATTTAACTCCAGGTGCTGAATAAACATAACTGAGAACACATTTGCAGGCAGTCCTCAGATAACTGCAGTCTCCTAATTATCTCATGTATCTTGTAAACAGGGTAGTAGATTGAAGTGCAAGTTTATAAACCTTGGCCTTAGGTACATAATTTTATTTTTACAAATGCCCCTTTGGCTAGTGAAAAAGGAATAACCTAGGTATTTTTAACAAAGGGACTTGGAAATTTCTCCCCCCTCATCTGTTAACCACTTAACTCATAATCCTGTGTGTAATGCTATTACAAATAAATAAATAATCATTTCAGCCTTAAGCTGTATGCACTGCTTAAATAACTTAGGAATATATTAATTCCCTAGCGGTGATCACGGCTTAGAAAACACATACAGAGCCGCAGCTTCCTATTTCTCTTCATTATGTATACTGACAGCTTTCAGATAATAAGTATTTTGTTGTCATCTCTGAAGTAGCCAGCATTAAAATGATTATAGTGACTTCCCACTTCTACATGCGAGGCTGTATTGGACGAGCTCCAAACGGCCTGGATGCCCTGCTGCTCATGTCTAATTGTTTTCTGTGGGGAAGGCAGTTTACTGAGGGCATTTCAGGAAAGGGGAGCCAGTAGCCACTGGCTCAATGAGTTTTACACTAGACGGCGTGTTGGCTGGGTTAAGAATTACTAAATACTGCGATCAGCTGCTGCAGGCATGGAAGGGATAGGAGGGATGTCGAGAAAAAGATAAAAACAGTATCTCTGATTAAAAAAAAAAAAAGGCTTCTTGTCCATTTCACTAGGTTTTTTCTGACTTTGAAAATCTGACATTGATGGATTAGAAATAAATCAGTAAGCATCTCTACTGAAATGAATTGATATACATCAACTATTTCAGTCATGACTCCAATCTTGCTTTGTCTTTGTGTCTCTTAGTTATTAGAAAATAAAGAATGTCATTTATTTAAAGCTTATTTTTTGGTATTTCACTGGAGACTACATTTGGACAGAATTTAAAAGTGAGATGAAAGTGTTCACAAGATAGATGGAGTTTTTATTAGTCATTTAAATCTGCCTTAAACACGCCTGATACTTGAAAAGAATTTAAAATGTCTATAGAATGCAATGCTATCTGCAGTTAATGAACTGCGATGGTTATTTCTGATTAGTACATACCCAACATTTCAGAAGTAGAAGACCATACAAGCTATCACATCATTTTTATTCTCCAGATTGTATAAAGAAAACAACCCTTGCTCTTTTTTCACCTCCCAGTTGGTTTTCAACTTTGAGCAAATGAGTTACTGAACTGAAATAACCAGATAGCAGAAGGAACTACTGGGGACAAAAGCTAGTTTAACACTTCAACAAATTCTGCTTCAAAATAATTAGTCAGTGACTTCCTCCAGCTGAGCGGCTCTGCCTCTCTCAAAGCAGTAGCAATGCATGGTTGCACACATAGATGTTTTTTAATAAGTGATAGAAAACTTGGAATTTTATAAGATTTGCTCCAAGCTCTTTTTTTTAATGTTGTCTTTTATATGGCAAATACATGCATTAAAAGGTCTACCTTTTGTTTCTTTGTTTTACAGCTTGTTTACTTTTAAGCATTGTAATAGCTGTTGCTGTCCATTGTTGGTAGTATTTTTTTGTCAGTGTTGTATGGTCTGACAGGACCTTGGTGCTAGCGTGTCTTTAGCCAGAAGGCTTCAGTCTTGCTCTTCTCTTATAAGGAATGATCACAAGTTTGACTGAAGCTTGGCAAGGTTTATTGTCATAAGGATGGTCCTTGGGTGGTTGTTCTGCCAGGGTACTACTGTATGTGTGCCTGGCAGAAAGCAGTGCTCTTTTGGTGGGTACAGAGTAACATGATTTGTTTCTTCTGTGATCAGAAGAGTGTATGCTGACCTAAACGTGTGCAGGAGACTCCACCTGCACCGCAGCCCTCCCTGGGCGTTGAGCGTGACCTGTCCCCTGATCCGCATGTTCACATTCCTCCCTTATCATTGGCTATGCACCATCTTGTGCTTAATAGATTTATCTCAATTACTTACTTTTGACAGGACTGTGTATCTTTGTAACATTCTCCTGACCTTGTTAGCACTTTCATCTTGTGTAAACAGTTTATCTATTGGTCCCAGGTCTGTGAAGTCCCTTTTGGTCAACACTTAAGGCAAAGCTTTTATTCGATCAGTGTATGGTCTGAGCTATGCTCCAGCAAAACTGATGCCAGTGATACAGAAGTGTACCCCAAAATAAGTGTTGTAGTAATTTAGGATTGAATAATTTTAATTTAAACTGTGGTTCGAAAATAATGGTACCCACAAAGTAATTGGAATTCTTTCTTCTTCTTAAAAGTAGAATGAAACCAGTTTCCTTATGGTTCCTTATTTGATACAAAGGGAGCTTCTCTGTTTGTTATGCATATTGCTATGACAAATAATATATGGCAGGATTAAAAAGGGGTGCCATCAGTTAATTTTTAAAAAACATTTAGTAGCCATTTGACAGCTCTGCGTAGTGCAGCTCACACCACTGTAAGCTGGGGTTTTTTTGGACATACATTTTACACCATAAGTATTCATCCAAGCATAGGCATGCCCTTAATATATGAATCATATACAAGCCTATTAAGATTCCTTCACATACCTCTAACTCTCAGCTGAAAAGACAGGAGTGATAATACACATTCATCAGAAAATTCTGTAATTGGACAGAAAGTTAACTAAAAAATTTAACACAGTTTTCTAAACTGCCCAGTTAATTCTAAATACTTAGAGATACTCTCTGCATGTCTATAACATACGTATGTTCAAGTGCATACATCAGAAGAATGCTGTTAAGATTGTAGTGGGAAAGTGTAATGGGAAGTTAGAAACCATCAGACTTGACATTTGATTCAATAATATTGAATTACCACTTTACACCCTCCACTTGCATATGCTTTTTGTTAAAGCCTATAATTATCATGATTACAGACCCCTTCCTATTCAGTGCAAAGAACAGAAAGTGCTCACGCCATGTGTGTGACTATTTTGTTCCCCTGTGCAGCCCAACACTTATTTACTGTTTAGTTGCTCTCTGAAAAGATTTAACAGATTTCTTCTTGATCTATTTTTTTCCTTTTCATCATTTTTGTATTTGGAAGGGCTTTTGTAAGGATGACTTTCTTTTGGGCACCTCTGCCTTAGTGCATTCTCCTTTGACAGGAAACAAAATTTAGCTGGAGAAGGGAGGTGAGAAACTGGTGTGTGTGTCACACACCCTTGTCTTGAAGAATCGCACTTCTGTTAGTGATTAAAGGTAACCAGCAGCCCTTTGGCAGGTCTAAACAGGCAGGGGCAGCAATTACACTCTCTTTATGTTCTTCCTGGCCAGATGAGCAAGGGTAGGTGGTTGTGATGAGAAGCAGGAAAAACTGAAGGCGGTGTTTTACTTTTCAAGGAGGGGAAGAGGCCATCAGGTCATTTCATGGTTTTAGCAGCCTGCACCGGGTGCACCTGAGACCTTCTGTTTCAGCCCTTCGCAACACCCGTGACTTGTGGTGCCACATAGGACTTGGGGCTGAATTCTTGGCTGTGTTTAAGACAACTGCTCCCTTTTTCTTTGGCTTTAGTGGAGCAAAACATCCATCCCATGTTTACAGCTCAGAACAAATTCATAGTTTGGGTATGTATGTTTTTCTCATGACCAGGCTTACTTTAGGTCGTTTTACAATAAAATCCAGTAAACACAGAGTATTTAATGAAACAAAAAGACACATTCTACAAGTGTTACTTCAGTGAATATGGAACTAAACAATATTTTAGAAAGCTGATGCAAATTTTGATTCTTTCCGGGTTTTGTTGCTTGTTACTTGTTTGTTTGGGAACTAAGGGTTTGCTCACATTTTTCATGTTGATAGTGACCTTCCTGATTTGAGTTAAAAACAAATGGAGCAGAGCAAATTACGAAGGCACCCAAGCATGTTCTCAGCTTTGCCACACTGAAACATTTGTTTATTCTGCAGGGCTTTGGGAAGGCAGCCCAAAGGTTTTGTGAGATTGAGAACCATAAAAGATGGAACAGGTGGGAATGCTTGATCTTTCCCTGTAGTAGCTCTTAATATGCCACTGCTGCATCTTTGGGGCATTTTTGTACAATACTTGCGTGCCAGACAAAATAAAAGTGATGCAGAATGTATGTCAATGAGATGGCAATACAATTACTTGTTGTAGATGATGCTCAACAGTACTGCATCCATCTGCTCTGATTAAGTGAAATGAGATGTACTTTGGTTTCTTATGGTTAGATGATAACTGAACACATAACCATGTGTGTCAGAATTATTGGTTACCAGAGGCGTTATTCAGTTTATTCCATCTTCTTTATTCTTCCCCACTTTCTTTCTTTCCAGGCTTACTGGACACACATCATAACTGCTGAATGCTGCAGCCACGAATGCATTATTTAAAATAGATCTGAAATAAATGCCCTTGGGCTTTTAGCAGTCATTTAGAAATATGACTTTAAAAAAAAAAAAAATTACCCCCCCCCAAAATGTTCTTTGATATCACTTCAAATGCAACAACTGAACCTCAAAGAGGGAAAAATAAATTAAGAAAGCTTCCAAAATGGTTTGCTGCCTAAGGGAAATCAGCATAAATCTAATGTAATAAAATTATTAATGTGGTTTTGGTACCTCTGTCCTCCGTTGAATAAGGTTGCTCAATTGTGTGTCATATAATATTTATTAATTGTAACTACTCTTAGGTTTCTGATCACAGAAACTTTAGTTGTTGGAGCAGAAAGTTTAGATTTATAGCCCTACCATCAGTGTAAATTCACAAATGAATGTAGTCTGAAAACAGGAGTGTGCATGGTTTGTTATTGATCTGGTACAGTTACACCTTCAATGCATTTTTCAGATAAACTTCCACTGAGGTTTTAAACCAACATTTAAATCGTGTTCTTAAGTTTTTCATGACTGCACGTTGACATATTTCACAGCATTGGTTGGTGATTTGTACATGCAGTGCAATGTCAAGGAGTAGTCAGGTGTGAAAAGCTATGCAAAATTGCTCATGAAAAATTGTGTCATTCTTCATTTCTTTCCCCATCTTCCCATGTCTTTTCAGTGTTGTGCTGTCTGTGAAAAAGCAGCAGAATTTTTTTTAATGTGACAGAGTGGGATTACCCTAAATGAGCAAAAGTCTTCCACTAGCCTGTGAAGTGCCATAGAGATGAGAGCGAAACCACAAAGTCTGAACAGTTGCCTCACCTCACTTCACTCTGCGAACAGCTAAGAGGGATGCTTCTTTGCTGGACTTGGTAAGTGTGAACACTTCTGCAGAAGGTGAACCTGTTTTATTTCTACAACTTTTGTACTGGAAGAAAGATCACAGTTTTCAAACTTCCAAGAGCATCCAAGTGTAAGTTATCTGGAATATATTCACAAATGAAACATCTCCCTTGGGACTTTCTGGTTAAAAACCCTATAAAAATTAAAATCTAAAATCAGAGAGTGAAAACTTAAGTATACCAGCTAGATATGGCAAAGAGAGCTAATTTAACCTGCTTCTGAGCAAAGTAAATTGAGTCCATACCACCAGATTGCTGTTGTTAACTACCGTTTATGTAAAGATAGTACTTTCATTGCAGCCCCAGGAATCACTAAATATCTCTGTGTAATAACCTTGAATTTTATGAGACTGTACCTCTAAAGTCATGCTGGTGCAGATGTGCTGAAGTCATTTCTTAGAACCGGAAGCATTAGCAAATCAGTGACAAGAAAACAAAATAGTCTGGGTTTATTAGTTACGATGCAGCAATGCTATGAATGCAGACCTACCTACCTACCACTTTTAGGTTCAAGCTGTTCATACAGAGTTCAGTTTAATCACTTACATGTACCAGCTAGGTTTAGTACAAACTCCTGTATCTGTATTCCCTGTTCCATTGGTTAGTATAAAATTTAAATCTACTGTGACTGTAACTTCTATATGTGGAGAGGCTGGAAAAGAAGGTGAATATGGTATGCTGTGTATTTTACATATGCGTGTGCTGCAAATCAAAGGGCTCAGCTGAACTCCCTGTACTGAAAAACCTTTAAAAGACTTTATTAGAGATCATAGTGATGAGACTACACAGCCAACCATTTTTAAATGACTGCTTGGTTGAATTTAGAGACAATTCCTTATTCTAAGTTAATGGTCTGTAAAACAGCCATGAAAAATTGAAACTGTTTCAGAAACAGACTGCAGGTGGAAGAACCAAGCATCTGAAGCTTCTGAAGACATGTAACCCTTGTGTAAGGATAGAGAAGGCAAAACAAGCTCTACCACACTTGGTACTGTATTTTAAGCCCCAGCTGGTAACTGTAGGCCAAGATCAAACATGGAACATGAACGACAAAACACGGTTTGCCCCTCCACTTCCAAGAAATATTTTTCCCTCTGGTAACAGCTCCAGGTCAGCCAGAGAAAGTATACTGCCTCCTCATATGCAAACTGCCTTTCACATTGCCCTTGAATAACAAACACAAAGCCTGGGGCAGATTGCCCAGTGTTATCCAGGAGAACCTTGGGTAAAATTGGACTTTGAAAAATATTTTATGCCTTAGACAAGCAAATAATCATACTGGCAACTCACCCAGGGCTGGTGCTATTATCCAGTCCTCAGCTTCTTGACTGAGAGCAGAGTTTACATAGGAGTTCATTGGAGGTGGAGCTGCTGTTGCAGCAAATCCCATATAAAGAGCTACAGTCTTCTGTTAAGAACCAATTTCCAGAAAAGCCTTTCTTTCTTGACTGGCTCAGAAATGTGGCAAAAACTCCTTGATCAAGTGCCAGCCATTTTTCCATTGCAAGTGCAGAGACTGAGAGACCTGGTGTGGCTTCTGGGCACAGGAAGCCTTGGGGAGTGCATTTTCCACAAGCCTTTGAAGATGGAGCAAAACAAGTATGTTTTATAAAAAAAGACTGGATGGGAGGAGGGAGACCAGTGGGTATCTAAGAAGATGAAGACTATTCAACAATGGAAGATAACTTTAAAGAGTATGTGGAGGATGAGATGTACAAGAAGTAAAGAAAATAGAATTGTCTATAAATACAGTTAAAAGAAAAGGCAGCTCTTCAGATCTTTTTCAAGGATACAAGGAGAATGTTTCATTTGAAATAGAAGGTAAGCAGTCCATGGAGATACTGTCAACACCAGGATGATGAAGTAGGAGTCTGAATATAGTTACTTGCCCCTGAGTCCAACATAAGTTGATGACAGGACTGGAGGCTGTAACTGTGGCAGGAGATGAGGAAGATGCAGAGAATAGATTTGTGCCAGGCAGAGAAATCTCTCACAGTTGGCTGAAAAATCAAACTGTATGTAACAAGACCGTAGAAGTGGAACGAAGAGATTGTGGCTGCATTGTGGGACCACATTAAAGACTGGAAAAGGATGATGAGGAGAGCAACTTTTTCTCGTTTTGAGGCAGTCAAGTATGTAGCCTTAACCATTAACAAACACCATGCTTGATGGGAGAGTCTACCTTTTAAAAATCGTAAGAATTTCAGGCACAGCAGGACTCAAAAGTGAAAGCTTTAAACAATCAATTATAAAAGCAAAAAAGTGAAAGCTTCAGACATAGTAAAAAATGAGGGGCCCATGCAAGGTTTCTTGCTTCCTGCTGAGCACAGCTTTAATGAGTCACGAGCAGGGAAAGGCAGCCACGGTGGTGAATTGAGGGAGAGGACACCAGGGGTTTAATTTAAAATTTCTTCTGAGGAGAAAGTTCTGGCTGGGGCGAGAGGTTCCTGCCCAGCTGGCAACCATGTGTGGGCAGGACCTGCTGTCCGCAGGAGTGAACACGTGTCGCAGGCTTCTTGTAACTGCCCTGTGATTTACTACTTCTTGCTCCATGAAAACGTGAGATCTGTTTTTGGTTTGGCTTGCGACACAGGATTTTAATAACTCGAGTGGCAAACTTGTGAGTGTGTAATGTGATCCTTTCAGTCAAAACGTCTCCTTGATTGTATTTAGCTGGGATTTTTTTAAGGCTGATCTTGTTAATTTGCGCTTGCATTTGTAATAGCCCTTTTGTACTCTGAGATAATGGACTGAAGTATCTGATTCCTCTTTGCTTGTGTTATTGATATACTTCTCTGATCTCCCCTTATTAATTTCCTCTCTAAATTAAGCATTTCTAATCTTTTTCAGCTAGAAAGCTCCTGATGTCGCTGAACAGTTTTTTCTTTGTCCCTCGGGCTCTTCTGGTTTTGCTGTGTTTCCCTGGCATAGGTTGATTTCTGGAAGTAGATCGCTGAATCCTTGCTTGTGACTAGCTCAGGAGGAGGAAGGCTGTCTCCTTTGCTCCTTAGAAAGTTCCTGCAGTTTACAGACTGGTCTTATGGGCTGCTTTGCCTTAAGTTATAAGGTGGTCAAAAAGACAGCAGCAAATGAGAGGTGAATCAAACTCTCCTGTCTTGCTTACCAGGTTTGAAGGATTTTACCCCAGAACTGAATAATATAACAGAATTCAAAACCAGGTATCCTTCACCAGGATTCCTGGCCATCATTCCTCCCTGTTGGAGTTACTGTACAGTAGCTTTGACAGAGCAACCATGAGTCCGGAAAGCTTGGAAATTTCCATAGCACACATGCACAGAGAATGAGTACCGTACTTCTGGAAAATGTTGGGTTTACTGTGCACACATTGCACAATGTATTCACTCATGCAATATATCCTGAAGGCTTTGGATTTACTGCACATATGCAACGCAGCAGGTGTTCATATTTTCCATCTGGGAATTCCTTGAAAGATATAGAGCAGTTTTAACTTTCTTTTTTCTAAATAGATAGGCTGTCTCCTTTCTTGAGCTGTAAGGAATCAAAAGGATCCTCAGCAATCAGAACTAACAGTTGAAGACAACCAGGGAGACTGCAAGCAAATGCAAATCTCTCCAGCATGCATAAGGCACTTTGGGTAGGACTGTCTTGCCTGACAAAGTTGCCACAATGTGAAGTGACTAAGACACTGTAAATTCACAAATGAGAAAAGGCAGCTATAGTATTTATTTCTGGGTAACAGGACAAGATCTATTTTACACCTTCACTCATGGTTCATCTCAACTAAAACTGGAGTGCCTTGTCTTGGCTACCAAGATAGAAAACACAGGGGTTTCTGTCAGAAAATTCAGTGAAAATTTTAGTTTGTGCAGGTAACATTTTAGTACTGCTGGAACTGGCCAGGTGTTTAATAGCTTAAGGGTTCAGCTTTTTAAAATTTATTTTAAGATATTTAGTTAATAGAAACTGAACGAAGTTTATCAAAACATTTAATCCTCTGCTACACTAGGATTACGATGTCTCAGCAACGTCAGCTTCATTCTTCCCCCTTTCCATGCTATCTTCACAGCAATTAATAAGAAAGTGTTGTTATTCTCTGCTTTCCTCATTCTAAGAGAATGGCTAAATACATCTGAGCAAATATTTCCTAATCAGGATCAGAACCCAGCAGTACAGTTTTAGTTTTTGCAGTGCTTGGTGGCAGGTCCTTCTGAAATCTATGCTGGGCCTGGAACTGAGATACACCTAACTTTCCCCCAGCCCTTTTAAGCAGCATCAAGTGTGTCATGACCAATAAAAAGTGTTAATTTTGAACATTTTAAGATCCTATTTTTGGTATGAAACAATTGGAATTAGCACAATATATTTAATTTTGCCTCCCATATTTCTTTCTTT
Source organism: Haliaeetus albicilla (assembly GCF_947461875.1). Classification (NCBI taxonomy): domain Eukaryota; kingdom Metazoa; phylum Chordata; class Aves; order Accipitriformes; family Accipitridae; genus Haliaeetus; species Haliaeetus albicilla. Next base: position 41,271,290 of record NC_091483.1, read on the forward strand.
CTTTCCTCCTCATGTTATTAGATTTGCCATTTATTTTAGTGTGGTTTTCTTCCCCCTGCACTAATGTTATTCCCAGGCACAATATTTTAATTCCTTCCTTCATCTACACAGATTTCCATTTAACTTCCTCCATTTCCTTTGCATAAGAGGTCTAAGAGGCACCTGAAATCTGTTACCCAACTGGTAATACAAAAATGCCTGCCAGGACAGCATGGTGGACCTCTCTTTCTTTCAGAGTACATCAGAATCAAACAAAAGTTGCATTTCTTCCTTTACTGTTTATTCCTCTCCCACATCATGAATGTTTATCTTGTTTTGTCTGACCAAGACTTAAGAAATTAATGTCATTCTGATAAAATATAACATCAAAGATCATTTAGTAAGTTTAGTTTGCAGAAACTTACTGAGGCAAAAGTCATTGCCAGCATTTGAAGAAAGGAAAATAGGCTACCAAAGACATTTTTGGGCCCTGCCATGCAATTTTATTGCACTAGATGTCACTGTTATACTTCTTAAAATATGGTGGCCATCTTTTACTGCACTACGACTTCATGCTCTAAGACTTAAAAGTCTGTTGTGTATAAGAAGGTGCAACCAGGACAGCATTTTAATAGCACAGTGCTGCCTGAAAGTATTCTTTTGTTTTGGTTTGTGTCTAAGCCATCGCTCCTGTATAGAGAATGGAAAATATTTCTTCTCTTCAGAGCCAGAGACATCCTAATCACTTTGGATGTGAATGCTCTTGAAACAATTTCAGCGCAAATGCTTTTTGGTCTCCAAAAGAAGATTTGTAGCAGTGAATGATACTGAGAATTAGTACAGCAATTGCCACATCAGCTAATGAAAAGTAGAAGCTTGGTTTCATCTCTTTGCTTTTTCAATGCACAGAGGTAAGCCAAAAGAAATGCAAAGCCATTATATTGATGGAAACTACTAATATACAAGCAGGTGAACACTTATACCTGGCTTCCTCTTTGACTAACCTACTACCTGAAGGTGTAAAAACTGGTAGATGTCAATCCTGGACGAACATTGCTTCCACTATCTAAGAGATAATGTTAGATTTATACGATATGCAGTAATTGATAAGAATGATTTGTCCTAAGATTGAAGATTTGTTCTGAGAAAGAGAAAATTTCAAGGACGTAAACAGATCTGCTTTTGGCTGATGTGTGTACTCTTTGGGTTCTCCTCAACTGGAGGTGCATGCCAGAGTTATGACTGATACAAACACATTTGCTGAGGCTTACCTGCTTCTCCCGTCTAGCTTTCCCCCTTTTCCGCACACACTTGACATGATGGGAAACTGTTCATCCCTCAGAAGTTCAAATAGATTTATTTGCCTCTGAAATAATCCTCTGTTTTCATCTGTCTTCTGGTTGTTTCTCCTCCAGTCAGTGGTATATCTCTTTGATTTTTACCACTTGCTCTTTCCAGGCATTCTTTATTTATCTGCTCATGTGGCCTCCATCACTGACCACCTCTGAGTATTTAAAACCAATACAAACAGCCTCCTTTCTTTTTTTTCTTTCCAGCCTGTTAAATAAGTAGTTCAAATGGTATATCAGTTTTGGGGGGGGGTGTGCTGCACCATGTCTGTACTTCTCAACTGGTAGACATCAATGAATATTGCCGTGCCAAGGGAGATAAGCTAGGACTAGCTAGCCACTGCAATGGAAAGGAGTTGCAGGCTGAATTTTGGAGCTACAAATGGAGCTACATCAGACAGCCTTTGCTGTTTCAAAATTTCTGGCACTGACGGTGTATATAGGAAATCCATAGTCACTGTGTTACCTCTCAGAGTGCACTTCCAGAAAACAGTCTACCTTGCCTATGCTTAGAGACAGCTGAGTATCTCTGTATGTATATTATGTCTGTGTGAGAGAGAAAGGTTTTAATGAAAGTAAAATGTCATTTTTTTCAGTAAGGTCTGCAATAGGTAGTATTTCAGGTGATCCTGCCTTTTCTGACAGAAAATCAGGGAGAACAAGTAGTTCATATCCAGCTTGGAGCAAATTTAGCCCCAATCTGCTTTTTAGATTTCTTACATGCTTGAGATCCTGCATACAAAAATTGTCATTGTCTTTGTATATGTGACTTACATGAGGATCTCCGATCATCTTTTCTGTCTGGTTCATATTTACCTGAAGCCTTTGCAGCTGCTCCTTCATTAGAACTCATTCATGAACTGTATTATTAACCATAACCATTTCCTTTGAAATGCCTTTTTCCTTCACAATTCAGCAGTTGCATGCAGGGAAAAGTGATCTTCAGTACCAACAGTAAGGTCATAATCCCACTAAATTATTTTGTATTCATTTAGTTGTTGCACTTGAAAGAAAAGAAAGCAGTTTGTAGTATTTATAGAGCAGTTTGTACATAGAAGAAATTAATAATGCAAGAAACATTTCTTTGTTTGTCTAAATGGTCAAGGAGACTTGCCTTGCTTTTAGCTAAACAAAACCAGAGAATTTTTTGGCTTTGATCTTTTCTTATGGCCAAAACCACCCTGGAAAATGTAAAGACACTGTCTGTTCCACCTGTTGGATAACTGAATTTGTAATATCCTTGAACATTCTCACCAGGCAAAGTAGGCTCTTCTTCAGCTAAAAAAACCACACTTTTTATTTGTATAAAAAAATGTATTGATCAAAATTATAAAAGGGATTATGCTTAATTATGCTTGACTTTTTTTAAATTGGAAAGACTTTTACTGTTAAGATTTCACGATACAGTCTTTTAAGAGCATTTTCCATCTTTATGTGCAATGTACAGCAGAGTAACTACATTCTTAGTGAGAAAAAGACACTTTTCCCACAGGTATTGTGCCATCATAGCAATTATCCTGAACAATAACGGGCTGCAGAGAATTAAGCTCTGCTTCCTCCTTATGTGGATTTTGAGCTGCATGTCTGAACCATTTAAAAAAGGCAAATTCTTCCAGGCAGACAGTCTATTACTCAGCCAGCTGAGTGCACAGGCCAGAGGGCAAACTTTCACTTGACTAGGTCACTTATTTCCTCTTTATCATATGCAGTGTTTACAGAAGGAGGAGGATTTGTAAAATGACTTGCAAATTTCCTAGCTCAGTTGGCATGTAAGAGATTTCAATCCAAGCTACTCCAGCAGTATTAAAATCCATAATTAACTGTAGTAAGTTTGTAGGTCCAATATTCTTCTGTAAGAGGGGAAAACTTTTTGGTTGGTGGCTTTGCCTCTGTGTTCAGACATTTGAATTTCTCACTTAACAGTTTTGGTTTTATAGACTGCTAAATGTATACCTATCTTGCAAGTGGTGTGAAGTTATGCAGATTTGAAGGTGTGTTTTCACCCCAAGTATCATACAAACTATATGTCCTTCTTAACTAAGTCCTGTCTTGCCCTATCTCTACTGAGGGAAACAAGTTGGCTGTCACTGGAAGTCTTGAATGCTGCTGTAGGCTGCGTATGTCTCTGTGTGCACGTTTATTCTTTCCTTATGCCCAGATACCAGATGGCTCATGCAACAAGCAATTGAAGAAGTTCAGTAATATTGGTCATATTTAAAACAGACCAAAGACAATAGCAAAAATAAACAGAATATGCTGCTGAATATTGCTGATGAAAGGAAGTAAATGTATTGCACATTATAGTAAAATTATTTCCAGATTGTGGTACTAAGCTCTCTGTCTCACAAAATGTAAAATATAAAACATAAGTTGTCAAAACCCTAACTGAAATTCCTCTATAGGAGGAGATGGTAGTATCTTACTGTCACCATACAGTATACTTTTAAAGTAGTACAAGGTTGCTTTTACATGTTTAAAATAACTCTTAGGAAACTGTTGGAAAGAATGATGTCTGCTATGAACAGATGCTGGCTAAACTAAATACATACAAACAGAAATTTATCTGTAATATACACATTTTTGCCTTCAAGTAAATTTGAACTTTATGAGAAGTAAGAGAACTTTAGTTCTCATGTTAGATGCCTTCTTACTGAGACCTTAGATTGGATGTTTTCAGATATGAGAGTACAACAGTCATTAACATTTATTAAAGGCTATGTCTGCATTGTATCAGAGGTGCGTAAATATTATAGAAAAGATGTTCTTCATAACATTGATAAAATAACATTAACTCTACATAGAGAGAGATAACAGGAACATAGGGATTTTTTTGTGGAGTTATGATTAATTGCAGTCATCTTGGAATATTTCTCTAAAGGTTAATGCATATATAACACTTGAATTTTCTTTTGTAAACAGAAAGTAGCCACTGAGGAACCCAGTGAAACTTAGGCATGTAGTTAAACCTATGCACGTAGGTAAGTACCTTGCCAAGTAGTCATTGTTAAGGTCTGCAGGCCCTGGCATGGGGTTTGGCTAGCTGAGCAGAGCACAAGAAACTGCTGGATGCAACATGAGAAACTGCTGGACATAAATAACAGAGCAAGAGTCTCACGAAGTTACATATATATACAGCACCTCGAGCAAGGACAGGATTTCACAACTAGTTAAGTAGAAGTGATGTGAGAGACTGCCACACTTCACACACAAATTTAGAGGAACATTGGGGACATTTTGGAGAGTGCAATCTTGCAAGGCCAATAGCACCTAGGTGTAACCTTGTCAGTACTACTGCTTAAGGCTGAGGTGACCTAGACAGGGATTAAGGTTGACAGGGGAAGAACAAGCACAGAGAAGTGGAGCGAAGAGGGGATAAAAGAGGCCAGTCACTTGCAAGCAAGCTGGTGGTCAGTACGCTCGTCAGGCTGAACCCAGTGCCTGATCACTGTGGGCTTTTCTTCTTACTATTAAGTCCTATTATTAACCGTTTTCTCACTCTCTATACTGTGTGTGTTCATGCACATGTAAGAGATCCAGGTGCCAGCAACTGTAAGAAGTACCACAGGTGCCTTTAGACTGAGCATGTGTGTGTGTTTCCACAGTGAATGTCAGTCCTCTGTGTGTGTGTGTGTGTATTCATGTATAATTTGCTAGTGAACTTCAGCATGAACTGGCTGGTGAGTAGGAGATGACCTTCACCTGGAAAGACCCAAGGTCTGAGCTAGTGACCAGGTAAGGGGCCCAGGGTATAGGCATGGATATTAGAGGGAATTAAAGCTCATGCTATGCGTGAAAAAGTGGCAGGCTTGTGAATCTAGCAAGTGAGGAAGAGTGTGTCTGTTTTCATGAGTGAACACCAAACCTGGTCAGCTGGAGAGGAGGAACAAGCCTCAGCTATCTGCGCTTACATTTGTGTAAGATTGGGGTTCATGTGGGTGCTGGAAAAGGCACTGCTCTGCCTGTGTTGGTCTGCCTGAGAGGCAGTGTTAGTACCACCGAGTGTGTGCGTGCCTGCATCTTGCTGCTGGCCAGACCTGCAGGAGAGAGGAGCAGCAGCTGCATCCCTCAGCCTGGGATGGGAGAAACCTCCTGGGTCTGAGAGTGCATAGGGTTTAGCTCTAGCGGGTTGAGGAGGAGGGATGCCCCAGGTCCTGAAGCGCGCTTGATTCAGCCACTCCTTAGCAGTCATGAAGTTCGACTTCTGTTTCATGTTAAATACATCCCTACCAGGATTAGCTACAAGAGACAAGAATCAAGAACCACTTGTCACATTGCTGAGGACTGAATAGGTGTGCCTGGAAAGACAGAAGTCTCTTCCTGAATGCATAATATTTTTGGGGTAGCTTTATGAGACTTTACCAACTCTGAAAAAGACTGGTTTTTTTGGGGGGTGATTTGCCTGGACAATTCCAATCTATTCTGGAGGGAAGAGCTGTTTGCCTAAACGATCAGTCTAGCAGAAAGCATTTAGAAACGGGAGAAGTACAGCAACAGATGTTGCTGTTTCTTATTATTTGAGCAACTTCTTTGGCACTTAATGATTTATGTTTTGTTGGCTTGTTCTTTCTTATCTGGGTAACAGATATTTGTTGCCTTTAGCAGGATCCATCTGCATAGAGAAGGAAAAAGTAACAATAAATGGCAGGAAAGAAGCCTACAGCTTTTAGTCAGGTTTGGCTGGTGATCCAAAATTGCCTTCAGAGGAAAGGAAAATGGGACCCAGAAACATGTCAGTGCCCAGATTTCTCTTTAGTGATCCCTTTTTAGTTTTTTTCATTGTGTTTCACATTTTTCATGCAGGAATTTTTAACAAACATGCCCGTGGCAGAAGACTGAGTAGAAGAAGTGGGTGTTAAGTTACAGAACACATGCACAGAGTATGAAAAATTGAAATGACAATGTAGCACTTTTCTGTCTTGCAGCTGAAGTAAGTAGCTGTAGAGATAGCAGAGAAAGAGCAAACAGGGAATTAGTTCTTTTTTTTTTTTAAACTGAGTTACCCCTTGTTTCCATTTCACATACACCATCTGCTGCTTCAGGGTTTACATTACAGGACAAAGATGGGAGGTTACTTGATATAACTAATTGTGGTTACCTGAATGAAACATGTATTTTGTGAAAGAGGTGAGACCGTATAAGAAGAGACATACGAATTCACTATTAATTGGCTTTATTGCAGTGATGCCAGGATGTACAACATTAATATGACAATGCATCACTGAAGAATCGCTAAAGACAGTCTCTTTTCCCAATGTCGTACAGATTATATAGACAAAAGAAAACAAGATGAGGATGGAAGAAGCATCCACGCTTCACAAATAGGTGTAAGAGTTGCAGGAAAGGTGACCAGCTCTAGATTTATGTAAGGAGGTTAAGATAGACTTAGACTGTATTGTTTCAGACTTACCCCAGAGCATAAATGAAAGCTAATATTATCTATTTGGAAAAAAAAAATGCCACTGCCAATGTCTATGCAAGACAGATAATTTTAGGACATACAAAAAAAGCATGTCCCTACTTTTGGGCAGCTCCTTTCTTCTCCAGCTCTTTGACAGCAACCATGGTAGAGGATTAAACTTCTTAGTAGGCGTAAAATGGTTCTCGAAGCTGAAAATTTAGACCTATTCCACAGGGAAGGTGTCAGTGGCTGATCATGAACTTACAGATGATAGGAAATGCACTGGCATGTTTACATCTGTCAAAATCAGAAAAGCCCAGCAAAACCAGATGTTTTGCATTACGGAGAGAGTAATGCAGTAAAAGATCTAATAGTTGTTCTTTTTTTTTTTTTTTTCCTAAATTATTTCCTTTTATTTTCTTTTTCCCTTCCTTTACCTGTTAGTCTCTTCAAGTACCTTTAGGAAGGCATGCCCTTCACAGCACACAACTGTCCTTTCTTAAATGTGCTTCTTGCCTTCAAAAACTGCTTTTAAATGACATTTTAACAAGCACATTGTGACATGAGTTCTGAGGATTTTTTTCCTGATCTTGCTGCTTCTCGAGCCAGCAGTTCTGCCTTTCTTAGGTGCAGACAAAGTGCAATGGCTGCCGGCAGTGCCAGGAGAGATCCCATGACAAAAGGAGTGAACCGAGATGTGTCCCGGTAAGACTGGCCATTTCTATGTAGCTTTTCCCATGGGACTCCCACAGCCTCTTATCTGTAAGAAGAGAGGGTGTTGTGTGAATTCTCCATATAGGGCACAAACTGTCTAACATCTAAAAGCTACAATCAGTGGTGCCCCTTTCCTAAATAATTGTTTATGTCCTACAGGTAAAACTGCAAAAATCTTGAAGGTTCACAAGACCTTGAAGCCTCAGGGATCAAAGGTGGCTCTACCATGGTAGAAGAGAATGAGGTTGTGGCAAAGAGGGCTTAGAGAAACAGCTGTATGCTAAATTAGAAAAATCAGTGTCTACTTTGTGTACATACCAACACCTGATCACACAGGAATTCATGAACTACATGAAAGCTCTGAAAACATAGCTATGAGACTTTGTGAGGCAAATGTGTAAATAAGGTCCAGTGTATTCTAGTTTGATGAAGGCTACCTATACCTTGATGTTGTCTCACAGGATATATGGCCATATATAAGGCTCTTTTACTGTTCTCCTACAGTTTTTCCTTCTGCTTTTATTACTACAGCTAATCCATATCTTCATTTCTATCAGCCTGCCACCAGAGTTCCCTATGTGTATTATTAATTCAGTGCTGAGTTGTGGGCAATAGAAAGATGTAATTGAAAGTTCTGCATCACCTGCTGCAGGAGGCCCAGGTCCTGTGCTTGGCTAATTGTCAAAGTGCTAATTGATAACAGCAATATTGTCTAAGCACAATCCAGTCCATGTGGGGGGGCTCAAAAGTGGAACTGTACATTTTGCCTATTAAACTGCGTTCTCAGGAGAAATATGCTGTTTGTTAAGCTTGTGCATGGGGTAGAGGAAGGAGGAGTCTCATAGAAGAGAGCCAGCATTTTCCTTAAATAGGTAGCAGAAACAGGGAACTAAAAATTTGAAAACAGTAAAATCCTGGGCTGTATGCTTTAAACTGAAAAAAGATTCTACTTTCTAAAAACAACTCCCATTGAAGATGGGCATATTTTTTGATGAATTCGTAACATGCAGTATGTGTTGTTATGAACACATAATCTTGTAGCAGGAACATTTAGCTGGGTTAAGAAATGTTCTTGTTTATTTGTGGAAATAGGAATGACACACAGCAGGGAGATAGATTTTCTCAAGCGGAAACTTTCTGTTTTGTGACATAAAATAGAGTCCCAAAGAAAATCATATTTTCCTTGTAGCAGAAGCATTCAGTGTAAACAAGAGGCTTCTCTTTCATCAGTGTCAACCATATCGTGGCAACAGCCCTCACTGCCCGCTTGTTAAGTTTTCAAAAGGTACCCTTATGCCTTGACCTGTAATGCCTCTTCTACACCGGAGAATTGTGTCATAAATAGCCACAAAGCTGCTTCATTATCTTCCTCAAAATTCCCCTCTACTATGTTACTCACAGAAAACCTTGAACAAAATATGTTACTGATATAGAAGGACCATTATTGTTAATCCTGATTGGTAGAATTCCATTTCTATTTCATCCAGGAATCATTTCTATGTCTAACTGGGAAAGTGAAAGTTCATTTTTTTGAAATGTCCATTCTTCTTCACTGTCGGTATCCACCTGTTGTCTCTTGTCTTATATGTAGGTTGTGGAGTCTTTGTGCCAGAAGCTGTTTTTCTAGTTTGTGTTTGCACAGTATCTAGCATGTTAGTGAGTTGGTTCTTGACAAAGGGTTGTATTCATAAAGACAATATAAGTAGTAAATAAGAAAATAATAATGTTTCTTTATTCTGGCAGCTCTTGTTTTCTCTTTATTAACTGAGACACTTAGTCTTTTAGTGCTTAAGGCTTTATAAACCTGGAAAATATTTTGCCCCTATTTTACCACTAGAGAGAAACAGGGAGGAAAAAGTCACTTGTATATTCAGGAAAATAATAACAAATGTGGGATTTAAACTCTGTTTATCTAGGTTTTACATTAGTCTTTCTACCATAGTGCTACTCTTAATACACAGTACAAGCTCATATTGACTCATTTCACACTACATGCAGCTAAATCTCAGTGATTTTAATGCCTACAGAATTATCAAAAAATCTTTCAGTAAATGAGACTGAGATAAAGGAGGTGCCTATTCTTGAAAACAAAACACAAACTATAAAGTTGTTATCTAAACACAGAATAAAGAGCTAGGATGGGGTAGGAGCTGAAGATGGAGAATGGTGAACAAAGAAAGTCCTGGCATGAAAGTAGGTATGGAAGAAACCTGTAAATGCATGAAGCCTTCAACTTCTTCAGTCAAGTAATCTTCTCTATTGACATGAAATTGAACTAAATATAGAGTTTGGTATGCGGTCCTCCTTTAAACTTGAATTTTTGAAGGAAAATCTAAACAAAAGAAATCCATCGTGCAACCTTTTGTACTTCCTTTTTACAGAAACTACCATGAGGATTTTAATAAATAAAGCGCCTGGGCTTATCCAGAAGACTAGAGAAGGTAAATACTGGGGACACTATACTGTTTTGCTGATTTTCCCAACATGCTTGGGCTGTATCAGTGGTGAGAAAGATGCCAGCTGAAGGACCCCTTATCTTACTAAGGGTTTCTGGTTTGCACCATAAATGACAGCCCATTTGGAAAATCCATTCAAGTCCTGAATCAACTTATTCCTGAAAAAGGAAAGGATTAAACTCTTTTTTGCAGAAATACATTTTTGAGATGTTCCTGCATTGCCAGGAATGGCAGCTAAGCATTCAGACTATGTGATGCCAGTTGCCTGTCTACCATGAGAAATTGCTGAGCAAAAAGTTAAACCAGCAAGAGAGAATTTGCCACATTGATGTGGCCCTACAATTTCCATTGCATCGCTCTGATAGCAGTGGTGAGTCTTGAATGGAGTTAAGGGAGGAACAGTAAAAGCAATGGCAAAAAGGGAGAAAAGATACTGGGGTTGGACTAGCAAAAGAGAGGAAAATTGCTGTTACAGAGTTGCAGTGTTAAAGTAGATTCAGGTGAACTCTGAGTGCAATGTCTTTATTCAGCTGTGTCAGGAGGAGCGCATGCGGTAACATAAAAGCTCTGAAGTGTCAGCCTTTGATGTTCAGGAGACAGACTTACCTTTCAAGTTGAAGTACAGAACATAGGCTTGGTGGTAGAACATGGAAAACTAGCAGTCTGAGGGCGGCGATGACAGGTATTAAGCGGCGTGAATGTTGAACAGTGAAAGATCACTTAAACATTTTGGCTTAAAAGAAGTCTTAGAATGCAGAGTTGATAGAGCATTGATAGTTTTATTTATATTTATCAAAAGGAAGTCTGTCCTGAAAATTATCAACAATTAAAACAGGAATTAAACAATGTCTCAGTATTATAAAACTGGTTGCAAATTTTAAAGGAATTTGCTATTTTATATAACCTATGCATAGTAAGAAAGTTTGCCATAAGAAATTGCTTTTTTATTCCTAAAGATTTTTTTCAGACATGCATAAATGTGAAGTAATTCCATAGTAATTCCAGGCCATTGAAAGTTTAATTCTATAATACAGGCTCCAGATAGATTATTTGTGCTATTTTATCAGGGTCACCCTGGAATCTTGAATTGTTGTATTAGCTTAGCTTTAAATGTAATTTCCCACTAGCTGCTAGGATCAATTTGAAAGATTCAGTCTTGTTTCTGTGTCTTATTATTTTATGAGCAGTTGAATGTCAAGCATCTCCTGGTATCACTAACAGGAGCTGCTCCCTTAACTTAGTGAGAAAAGTAATGACCCTGTAAATCAATTTATGGCTGAGTATGTACTGCTGTGTATTCATGCCGCTAACTGATTGATTCTGGTTGTGAAAGTCACTGTAGAAAATACTTAGCTGTCATTACACATTGACAGGAACAATTGCCATAAACACAAATACCCCCAAAGCCCCCAGACAGTTTTCAGGAAGCTGTCCTCATCCTTTAAAGGTAAGGCTTCACATTTTTAATACTGGAACAAACAAAAGCACATCTTTTAAAACACTTCAAAGCAATGTTGTCTCCAAACTACCATGAAAGCAAGCACAGAGGTAATTTAATATGTGTGAAGATATTTGATAGTTAAAAGGTATCAGTTAGAAGAGCACATCAGCATTTTTCAGGAACACTCAGCAAAAGCATTCATAGGGCATGGGATATTTTTTTTTTTATTTTCATGAATTCAGCGTTCCTGACATTAAGAACAGCAGACAAGACATTCAGCAGAGGGCAAAAGGATGGAAAGTCTGTGTAGTGTTTTCCTGAAGCGATAAAAACATACATCACAGAGAGGGCTAATAGGAGTCTGAATAGTGTGGTAAAAGTCCTGTCGATGACAGAAAGCCCTGGCACAAATTACCTTGATTCAGAGATCATCAAGGGCTTCAGAAGGGAGATAAAGAAGAGGAAAATGCTTGTGATATTCTTAGGGTTCTCACCTGTCTGTGGTACTAGAAGACTGTGGAAAAATAAACCTTAATCTAGGAAAGAGGAAGGAAGATTTTATGTCAAGCTATGGTTGTGCCCTTTCATGATGAGAAGCTGGAGGGAGGGGGTGAAGAAAAGTGTGTGCTGGATGGACCTTTCTTCTGGGTGATGCACTAGGTCAGAAACTCCCAGGGACTTGCTCAGCAAAGGGTCAGCAAGGAACAAAATGCCTCGAAGGAGAGGACAGGCCAGCACAAGCTGCCCTACCTTTAATGGTATGGTGGTCCTGAAACAGACACAGAAATACTTCTTGTTTCTGTGTCCATCTGCAGAATGGGCCAGGAGAGCCAGCAGGACCTGGAATTTGTAGTTGTGGATCTCTATGGGCATAAGCTCCCTGCTCTGGAGGGCTGAGAGGTCTGGTCACCTCCATTCCTGGACACTTACCCTCCACTCCCCAGGTGTTGGAGGAGACCTTTTGCCAACAGAGCCTCCACAAGTAGTAGAGTCTGTTGAGAGCCATCACAGTGGAAAAGTCTGGTTTTGGGCCACATAGAAAGATCTTGGGCTGTTGTTGGCTATTGCTGGAGTGTGAGTAATAGGAGTTTTAAAAGACAGTCTGTGGGGTATCCTGTAGGTAGCTCATAACTAGCTTGAATGGAAAGAACTAAAACACTAAGGGAGATGGTAAGAACGTTTGCTGCTATTTAGTTGCCAGTCGTAGAGGTGGAGAAATAAGAGGAATGAGAAACACTTCTTTCAGAAAATAAATTTGTAGACCTTTTTTTGCTAAAACCTTGTGGAATAATTCTCATGCCTGGTATTTTGAAACAAGGATTTTCAAATAAGTAGGTGTATTTTTTCTAAGAGGAAAGACAGTGAGCAAAAGAAGAGACTAGTGCTAATCACCTAACTGTCTATTAGCACTGAGTTACCACTGACTGGTAGAACAGAACCATCAAGGATCATGCATGGCACTGGTCTCAGCTACTGTGTAGGGCTGTGTCTACTTTCTGGGATTCCTCCCACACCACCCAACACGGCAAGTGTGCAAAAAACAGTTTGTCCTCAGGAGCAGCAGCCAGTAAGTGTACTCTGACCTTCCAGGCTTTTACTATATGAATATTGAAGAGCAAGCCATATCCACTGCTGAACCTGACTCAAACCTGCTGACACAAGAAGGTTAGCCTTCCTTCTCCTCACAACAGGATCTTCCTATACAGTTCTACTGCTAGGGGTAAAAGCAATAATTGTTCAGATTCTCTGTATCAAGTGGCAGGTGTCAATTGTTGTTCTAATAACCATTGACTCCTGAAAAAAAAAAAATCAATATAAGAGAGTCTCAGAAACATAATGTAAATTGACAACTCCATTTGGCTGTGTCACAGTTATCTGTATATAGAAGAATTATACTTTTTAATGGTATCTTTTATAATCCCAGAAGACGTTGTGATAGAACCATAGAAAATTAAAGGGACTCACATTAAATGGATGAAAAGCTAGTTAAACAATACATCTCAGAAAATAACTGTGGTATAAGGTACTGAAATGTCAAGCGTAAAACATAAAGAATAAGAAACATAAGATTACTATATTTTTTGTCCCAAAGAATACTGTTGTGGTTGCAGATTTACTCATTGGAGTGAAAGAATGTTTTGAAAAGCCATAATCCCAGTAAGATTTCAGGTGACAAATGGTGAAAAGTGCTGGAGAAAGGCCATACATTTGGATTTCTTCATACAGGGACCTCATCTGATGAACTTTAAAGAGGCCAAATGCAAATTAATGTGTCTAGGAATTAAGACTGTAATATACCCTTGCAGCATGAATTACAGTATCTGGCAGACTTTAAAGATTATGTGAAATTAATTTCTAGTGCACTGATGTTACTAAAATACTTACATAACAGCCCTAAAAAGAAAGGCAGGAGACATAAAGTAAGGAGATGACGTTTTCTCTGATTATACCAATATAAATCCCAGCTGTCTTCAGAATGAAAGTTGAAAATTTCCTTTCTTTCATTAAAATGCTTTTCAAAGCATCCAGGAGTGCTTTGAAATTTGAAAGACACTTGCCTTTAGAAGCTAGCTATTCAGTAGAGTTGATCATGGCATGCACTACCTGCCTGAAGAAGAGATCTCTGATGATATTTGGCTCTTGATAGCCGTCCTGGTTTTGGATGGGATAAAGTTAATTTTCTTCTTAGTAACTGGTACAGTGCTGTGTTTTGGATTTAGGATAAGAAGAATGTTGCTAACACGCTGATGTTTTAGTTGTTGCTAAGCAGTGTTTGTTTATACTAAGTCAAGGACTTTTCAGCTTCTCCTACTGCCCTGCCAGCGGAGCCTAGGAGTGCACAAGACATTCGGAGGGGACACAGCCAGGACAGCTGACACAAACAAGCCAAAGGGGTATTCCATTCCATATGATGTCATGCCTAGTATATAAACTGGGGGGACTTGGCCAGAGGACACCGTGGCTTGGGGATTGGCTGGACATCAGCAGGTGGTGAGCAATTGTATTGTGCATCACTTGTTTTGTATATTCTACTATTATTTATTATTATTATTGTTATTATTATTATTATTATTATCCTTATTATTATTATCCCTTCCTTTCTTGTCCTACCAAACTGTCTTTACCTCAATCCATGAGTTTTACTTTTTTTTTCCAGATTCTCTTCCCCTCCCCACTGGGAGAGGGGAGAGTGAGCAAGTGGCTGCGTGGTGCTTAATTGCCAGCTGGGGTTAAACCACGACGATAGCAAATCACCTAGTTGAAAGCTGCAGTTAAAGAAATTCAGAATCAGAATAAGTTGCAGGTTATCAATGGTAACATTATTTTCTTTATCAACTTACTTAAGAAAGTACTGTTCTATCAATACTATCTGGGATCAGTAAGCATAGAAGAGCACAACATAGGAACGCTATAGCTCAAAACAGTATTGAAGAGTGTAAAGCTTATTTGATTGTGTTGTATGGCATGTGAAATGCAGGAGGTTTGATGAGATGGTTTTCATGCTCCTCTCTAGCTTTAAAATTTCTGACTTTACAAAAGGTGGCCAGACTGGCAGCCCTGGAGCATGAACATTTCCCTTTATCTGCACAGCAGGTACCACATGATAAGCACCAGTGCACACATCCTCCCCAGTAAGCCTGAATCCTTCCTGTAGGGCCCAATTCTGTGGAAAAGAGGATGATTTCTTGAGAGGTGGCCATCCTGCAGGGGGACAAATGGTGGAGGGATACCTAACAAAATCTGGAATACTGTCTATATGTGAAAGGGAATAATTTTACTAGGACTTATACAGAGGACCAATTCATATAGCTGCTAATAGTCAACAGATGGTAATTACTCCTGGCTACTAAAAGCTAGGTCAGATTTGAACCCAATGACCCAGAACTAAAATGCTCCATATGCCATCACTGTGCTGTTTGGTATGCTCACTAGTCGTGACCCTCCCACTGAAATAAGGCCTTTCCCCTCAAGCAGGAAGCTTTAATATTCTCAGTTAGATGAAACAACTGCTTTGACATTTCTGCTCTGCCGTTGGTTTTAGCTCTTGCTACATGCTGTTTATCACACTTTAGTTTTAACCTTGGGGTGACAAGGGAAAACAAGACACTTTGTGAAAGAAAGGAAGTAATGGAAATAGTAAAGATCCTCTTAGAAAAGAAGCTCTCCCTAAGTCCCAGTCAGCCCATGAAGTACAAGTTAGGTTAGACTTCTTTTTTTCTTCTCACAGTGCCCTTCAAGGTCTTTTCCAAGGCCACAAGTGTTAACCAATTGCTAGGTGATATCAGTCTTCTTGGGTGGTACATTTAATTACAAATCTTTTGGTTAGTTTAGGCTTGAAACTGTCTGGATTTCATCAGTTAAGTAGAATCTGATAAAAATCTAGGTGGAAGGTGTTCATTAACCACATAGTGACCAACAAATACAGCTTACTATGTCTTGAAAAATATGAGGATTGATTATTATTAGGACATGCAGGACATATAGAAAATTTATAAACCTAGTCATTTATATGCTCTTCGTCACTATGGTATCTTGTGTTTTATACACATATGTAAAAATACACAGCATTCTCAGGTATTAATTTTCTGCTGATTAAGAGTTTGGAGAAGTTACTGTGTAGTAAGGAACAAAATATTGCTTATTCAGGTCATAATTAATAGAGAGGGAAGTTTTCTGTATGTAGGAGGTGAACCATGCCTCTTCTGCTCTTCAGTTTCACAACTAGCAAAACACAGTCTCTGCTGCCTAATGTCACACCACAAGGTTAGAAGTCCTGACCTAGGCTGAACAGTCACTATTGATTACACTACAGTACCAAAGCCATAAATTTATTAATGCATGGTTATTTTTCAGTCTTCTCAGGAACCTGCTCTGAACTGTTAATCATATTTATGATACGCCATATATATGATTAAGAATTTCCCTGGTAGGAAACCACATATCCGTTACTATGACTGCAGATACAGGATTTACTTGGAATCAGATTTGCTGAATGCTGACTTTCTGACAAATATGTATTGAACCTTTTCTATAATTGTGTTTCCTTTAGCTATTATTGTTAAGGAGATACCTGAAAATGCATTAGGTGTCTTCAGGACATTGCTTCTTTCTATGACTGCTGCAGGGTAAGCACTTTCATTTTCATTACTATACCCTCATTCTTTAGCCTATAGCATAAACCCCAAAATTTTGGAAAAAACCTTTTTAGCAAGTATTTTACAACAGTGATGCTGTATTTTTTTATTTTACTATACATAAAGTGCTGCAGCCGTGTGTTAATGTTTCCTTGTATCTGTGTGGCAGCTGAATAGATAATGTGAAACTTCTTTTTTTTTTTTTTTTTCTTACGAAGGTCATAAAATATCAACTAAAAGGCAAATATATGCATGTGGTAGTGAAACAACATAGTGCTGCATCAGGAAGTCTTATTTAAAAAATTAAAACAAAGGAAACAATCCAAACAAAACTCTTTTAATACCCAATCACTTTTAGATAATGCTAACACATGACAAAGAGCAAGCAAACTGCAAAATCTGCAGCTTTGTATATGAGGAAGTCTCCAGTCAGAGAACAAACCACAGAAGTATCAAAAAGAAAAAGAAAAAAATCAGGAAAAACCAGAAAAATATTTTCACAAGTAGTTTACTCTGGACTGCAAGAAGATGCATAAGGACTTAAAGTTTCCAGCAAAGCACCATTAAGATATATTGGCTGATACATAAAGCAGAAAACTCAAAGATATTTGTGACTGTGTTCCTCGGCTGTCAGACTCAAATGCTGAAATTCAATCTTCTCTTGAGTATCACCGCAAGGCCTGTGCTACTTGAACTTTTCAGTTGCTTTTTCCATGCAAGAAACTTTATTTACCCATACTGAATACCAGCCAAATTAGAATAGCTGGTTAAAAGAGGTATAATTAAAAATTTCTTGGCTGAACAGTTTATGTTGTTTCAAGCAGTCTGTATGGCTTTCAGTTAATACCTATTACTATGGAGAAGGTCTATGCTGTCACACTGCTATTCACACTGCTATGACATTTTGTCCACCTGCTTGCTGGTAAAATATCTAGGATAAAACCCTCACCCCACTGACTTCAATTAAATACACTTTTTTGAAGGAAAGGACTAAGGTTTGCTTCTCTTTTCATTTGAAAATTTCCTTTGTTTTATAATGTTCAGTACTTGGGAATCTACAGCAGTCTGTACTTGGCATGAAAAGGTCTTGCTGGGGTTTCTTTTGTTGAAGAAAAGAAACTCCTGAATAAGACTGATTTCTATGTCTGATTATAATTCTTCACTGGGGCTTATCACAAGTAGCCTGAATGCACCATCCTAATAACAGCTCAGACAATATAATAAATATGTAAGATTCTGTGGTTTTGTGTAAGGTTGGAGGCTGTTGAAATGAAGCACACTTTTGTAGCAAAGCTATTTGCAACTTCCTTCTGTTAGAATAGTTAGGTATGATTCCCATCAATCACTAATCAGCTTCAGTTTTCAGACCAGTAAGTGCTCCTCTTACTGTCTGTGGCATCACTTAGTATCTTGTTATAAGATGTCTTGGGGCTAATGTCTCAAGCAAGGCAATTGTCAACAGCCACGACAAGCCAGAAAGACTTAAGAGCAGTAAACTGAAGAGTTTAATTCTTTGAAGGAAGTTTAAACATACAGTCACTCAGGAAAGAATAGAGTAATTAGAAAAAGTAAAGAAAAAAAAAAAAGAACAAACACCCTACATATGTCACTTCAAATGACACACAAAAGATTTTTACAACGCACAGGAGATTTTTCTACCTCTTCTGCCTTTTTTCTTCCTTTCTTTCTTTTATTTTTTTTACAAACTAACATTTTAACTAATGTTAAATCTATTAACAAGAATGTCAAAGCAATTGTTCTCTATCTGTTAGTACCCAAACGCCAACTCAAGCACAAAAGACCTGGCTGTCAATCAGCACAACTAAAACACTAATGGATATCATGTCTAATCTTCATGTGCTACAGCTCGGTCAAGTGCATGGGCACAAATTGATGGTTAGGCTAGTGCTAGATTTCCAGTCTTCAACTGATGTCTTAATTCCTCATGCAGACTGTGTCTGAAAGATAATTACTCTTTTGCATGTCAGCTCATTCTAAAGCTGCCCTGAATTCTGGGACTGGAGAAAACAGAGAAAAGGGAGGGGGATTTAAGGGGTGTTGTGGCTGCTCTGAAAATGCAAAGGTGCTGAGTTGAAATTGGGCATCCACAATGGAAAAAATATGAACGGAGAATAATTAAAGATGGCATTTTGGGGTTACAACTGTGGAGTGTCTGTTCTAACTAAAATAAAATTAAATTAAAGCTGAAAGAAACAGCTGCACGTTAAGCCCTATTTAATATTGATGCTAACTGAAGTATGGATTTGAGCGAGCGTCTTCCTCAAGGTCTTTGCCTTGTATCACTGCCTTATTGTATAATAAAAAGGATTTCCAGTTAGAAAAGTATAGCAATCACTCATGTATAATTCTTCATTGTATTTTGAGAAGGAAAAAATATTTTTCCCCTTATAAGCTTCTTTCAATGATGCCAAAATAGTCAGAGAGACTCTGCCAAAAACGGAAGTATAGTCCCCAATAGGGGAAAAATCCCCAGTGTTTAAGTGGGAGAATGAATCCCTATAGTTTACTTACACCTGATACTTTAAAAGTAAGGAATTATGTTAAAAATGCTTTTAACCAAAGCTGTTTTCTCAGTCATACTGATTTACTCCACATATATTAGCTTGTTTATAAAGACACTGTTCTCTTTCATTTAGTCAGTTGTTAGTACATTTATATGGTGAAGAATCCTGTCCTGACAGCTTTTCTTATTGGAAATCTGATACCCAGGTTGTTAACAAGAAGTATCTTCTCCAGTAGTTGCTTGGGTACTGAGTGGGGTGTATTTAAAGCAGATATCATTGCTTCTCAGAGATCTGCACATCCTCCCTGAAAGAAATTAAGCAGAAAACACCTTGTGCTGAACACAATAGAGAAGCTTCCTCATTACTGCAGCAGTAGGAGAGGAAATACTGTTCCCACTTCATTTACTTCCAAGCTTCCTGGAACATCACTTTGCCTAGTGCTACGGTCTGATCACTGCCTAGTCATCCTGAACATTTTTTCTTCTTTGTCTTACAAGTTTCACAAAGAAGTTCTGAGAGCTGTCTGCATACAAAACAGGTAACATTTGATCACTTAAGGCAAAAATGCCAGGTTCTTTGTTTTTATTTAATTTCACTAAGGCTAAACTCTTACTGGACTGCCAGAGTGAATACAGAGTTTAAGATTTGATAGAGTTTTCTTTCAAGGATACAAGTGCTTTTAAATTAACCTAGAATATTAAGCAGTGGAAAGGATAAAAAGGGAGGCTATATAAGCTTATGCAGCTGTGTACTAGAAAATTCAGGAGCAGGGTTAAGAAACACAGACTCATGAGTCCCTTTGACATCTAGAAAGCTGTTATTTTTCTTTTTTTTTTTTTTTTATAATTCCTATGCCCAGTGAAAACATTTAAAAGTAATTTTTCCATATAGCCAATTATATATAGCCAATTGAAATATAGCCAATTTTTCTGTTGAAATTGTTAGTCTGCATAACAGTTTGACTTCTCATTGGAAAGACATATATTCATGTGAGGCTACAATGAAAATTTGATATTTCTATGGAAGGTTTTATTTGGATTTATTGACATTGTTGTTCTAGTTGGTATTTTCTTTGGCTTTCCCATTCTCCCCATCTTAGTCATCTGGCAGGACAGTACTGGCTATAGCACAGTTTTAGGTCCGACTTAGATTACTCTTTTACTAGATTAATTGCCTTTGTAATGATGAAGAAGAAACACTTCATAGTATCTGCTGTAAGAGTTGTGCTTAGATTAGGGTTGTGTTTTTAAAGCTAGTCTCCTTATTAGACCCACAACCCATGCATTGCTGTTACACCAGGGAGAGGTGGTGGACTGCACAAATTTGATGCCTTTCAGAGGAAAACACACTTGAAGTGCTTGTAGTGCAAACCCAGCACACTGAAAGCTAATGAGCATTCAATCCCTGACACCAGCCAGAGCCCAAATGTGTGTAGCTGAAATCATCATTAGCACCATCTCTCTTGCTCTTCAGATCCAATCCTGATGAGCTACAGCTCCTGTTATTGTGACGTGGTTATTGCTGGCATGTCAGCAGCTTATGCAAGCTAGAGTTGCCAAGTGAGAGACGGAAAGATGCCCTAGATCAGTGAAGTGCTGGTGATCCACCAGATGTCAGAAGGTGGGTAAAAAAACCATCACAATATACCCATCTATACCCACACTAGCAAAAGGAACAATAACAAACAATTATCTGAAATTTAGCCTAAGCATTATTTGGTTAAAATAGTGGAAAACATCATGACAATGCTTTAGGTTTTCATTAATGACAGGCTGTAGATTTTTTCAGGAAAGTCAAGTAGACTTTGGACTAAAAAAGGTTAAGAAATACTGTCCTTGAAAGTGCTTCTGGACAACTGTCCCATCTTTGCCTGTTCAGCGTGACTGTGAAATCACTATGATGATTATTAAGGATGACATGGGCTGAATTTACTGCGAGAGTGAGAGAGTGTCTGGATGGGAACAATCTCTGAGTGAGGGTTAACTGCCTGAGGCTCTACCCAAAGTACATTTCAGTAAAGTTGATATACTCGGGAAAAAAAGAAAAAAAATCGGAAGACATCACAGCATTTTTATTAGTTCCTGTGATTAGGAAAATGAACATGCTATTGTGGTAGAGGTTCAGAGCGTACATGTCACCACATGCCTGCCTACAGCTAGACTAGCATGTGAGTATATTTTGCCATTCACAGCTCGTGAAAACAGTGCAAGTTTCCTATACAAATTAGCTTTGCAGCAAATATTTCTGTTCTGGTAACTTCAGCACAAGAATATACCTACTTACAGAGAGAATAGCCTTTCTGTAAGGTAAGATAAAATTTTCTACAGAGTCTTCCTGCCTCTTTCTTTCTCCCTTTGCTATGCTGGCACAATAACAATTAATCATACTTTGTTTTAATTAAGTTAATGTAATTAATGGATGTCAAAGCATTCAGTGTTACCGTGTCTTCAAATACATTGTTTTAACAATTTGTTTAACAATGTTCTGGCTTTGAGGAAACTGCCTTCTGATCTGTGTTTTGTTTTCCAAGGTATCTAGCTTTAGATGTATTTAAAGATCTATTGAAGCTAAGAAAGAGATGAGGTCATACAAGGTATTATTTTTATTGCTTTTGCCTTCCTTCAAATTCTATTATTCCATTTTCTAGCACTGGTTCCGAAGTTTTAAACATTCTTATCAAAATTTTATAAACCAAATAAATAACCCAATGAAACAATGAGAATTCTCACTTAGACATGGGACTAAGACAGGGTAGTGTCCTGATAATAGAGGTTGGTAGGCTAGCACCTCTATGACGACAGTATTTGCACTGTGACAAATCCATTTATTTTAGGTAATGGATGGGATCCTGCTCCTTTCTGCCCATCTGTTAAATTAACTGTCTCCACATATTGAAATGTAGAAGAGCGTTTATAAGCATTTCCTTAACCATTTGAGGGAAAATAATGTGGGTTAGTATAAAAGACTTATTTAAATTGTGAAGACTAGCCCAGCTGATTTTGGCTGAGGAAATCCAGAAATACTCAAGTGTAGGGATGTAATCTTCAACAGCAGACTAGTAGACAACAGCTAGAGAGGAATGACAATAATTTATACACTGGACGATATTTTTTTTTATAGAAAGTAAAAATTTCAATCTTAGAATGAAATATTTAGCATAGACTTTCTCTGGTTTGTGCAGTACCACTATTTCTTTTACTATTTGTAACATAAGTGTTTTCTAATTAAATTCTGTGGATGATTAGACTTAGGGGATCTTTGCTTTACTTTTTTTAGCCAAAGTTAGTAACAACGTCCCAGTCCTCATGTTTCCTTTTCTGCCATCTCTCATTAAAAAACTACTTTTTTAATATGTCTGCTTTTCTGTTTTTAAAGACAGTTAGAATCCTTCAGAGATCTGATGTTTTACAAAGTTCTCCACCCACATACATCCTAGAAGAGGTGTTTTGGTTTAGGTGCACCTTCCACTCATGGGTTACGTAGGAGAAACATGTTATTGAATGGAATGGGAGTATATGGCTGTACTTTAATGAGTCAAACAAGGCTTTGCTATATAGGACATTTAGGACCCTTGGAAATACATTATAAGCCATTTCTACCTCCTCTGCCTGAAATTACCATTTTACAGGTAAATGCACTTGAGAGGGACAATGAGGTCAAATAAGTGCTAGAAGCTAAAAATCCCTCAATTGTGATTCTGCCACTACTTGCAATTTGCTACGTGAAATTCAGTGAGTTATTCACCTGTGCTTGAAATTACTCATCCTTAGCACAGAGATAAGAAAGCATACAACATCCAGCTAATGGAAATATTCTGATATTTAATTAATTGCACAGTTCTTTCATGAGAAAAATCGCTTTTGCATAAAACTCCAAGATCCTATCCCCACCTAGAATTATTCAGACACTTACAGGCATATTTTCAAGGTAAATCAAACTAAAATATGAATAAGATGCTCCTATTCCAAACAGCTTTAAGGTTTTGACTATTTTTATGTATAGACAGGCTATACAAACATTAATGTCCCATGTTCTCTTATTTTAAAATGAGTTGCAGTCACCTATTTATATTCAGAAATATATATACTGTTAAAATAGGGCCTTGACCAGTAATATTGTCAAATTATACCAAGGGCGTTCAATGAGCTTTCTGGAATTATACAAGTGTAAGCTAAGCAGAGTTCAGTCCTTTTTCAAAACCACTAATAAACAGCAACCAAAGAGTCCTCTGGACATTTCTCTGTGTGACATACTTGTATACACTATGTTAGGAATATTAAATATTTTAAGCAAAAAAATGTTAATCTGTCTTTACATATCTCTTTCAAAGTCCTTTCCTGAGGAAAAGTTGTCAGCAGGCTTACTAGAACATTACTCTCATTAAATAATCCAAAACAAAGTCAGTAGTTACACAGGATTCAGATTTCCTTCCTCTCCCTTCATTTTAGAAAAATAATACACTTGGGTGAGGAAAACAGTGGCTTATACCTCTTAAGTTCAGGTGCAGAATGAAATCTTTTTAGTTCTGCTTGATAACCTGCCAGGTATTCAGGAAAACAGAAGCCACGAGCAGCTCTTCAATCCACGGCCTTCTGCAGTTCAGTAGCAGCAGTTTCTTCAGAAGCTGATGACATTCTGGGTAGTCACTGCAACCTGAATATCACAAATAATGGTGGTATTAGAGCACTGAACCCAAAATTCACCTGTCCATATTCAACTGCCAAGGTGGAATGCTGATATGCAGTCTGTAGGTGCCCCTGCATCATAATGCAGAAATGACTAGACCACTATGACTTGAGATATTCAGAGAGAATATCTCAAACAAAGAAACTAAGACCTAAACATTGATGAAGGAGTAGTGTCGTGGTTTAACCCCAGCCAGCAACTAAGCACCACGCAGCCGCTCACTCACTCCCCCCCCATCCAGTGGGATGGGGGAGAAAATCAGGAAAAGAAGTAAAACTCCTGGGTTGAGATAAGAACGGTTTAATAGAACAGAAAAGAAGAAACTAATAATGATAATGATAACACTAATAAAATGACAACAGTAGTAATAAAAGGATTGGAATGTACAAATGATGCGCAGGGCAATTGCTCACCACCCGCCGACCGACACCCAGCCAGTCCCCAAGCGGCGAAATCCCTCCCCCCCCACTTCCCAGTTCCTAAACTAGATGGGACGTCACATGGTATGGAATACACTGTTGGCCAGTTTGGGTCAGGTGCCCTGGCTGGGCATGAGAAGCTGAAAAATCCTTGACTGTAGTCTAAACACTACTGAGCAACAACTGAAAACATCAGTGTTATCAACATTCTTCACATACTGAACTCAAAACATAGCACTGTACCAGCTACTAGGAAGACAGTTA
The DNA here is from genome assembly GCF_947461875.1 of Haliaeetus albicilla. NCBI lineage: Eukaryota > Metazoa > Chordata > Aves > Accipitriformes > Accipitridae > Haliaeetus > Haliaeetus albicilla. The sequence continues at coordinate 41,295,656 of NC_091483.1, forward strand.
ACTCTATCCCAGCTGAAACCAGGACAAGAAGGAATAGCTTTAGCTCAGCATACAGCTGTCATTCATGACTTCTTTTGATAGCATGCTTTTACATTTCTACATTAAAAAAAATGGGTTTATCTGCCATGCCTGCAAGTAACATGTATGAAAACACCTGACATTCCATCTAGCAGGGGGCAGTGATAAACAAATATATTAACTAGTCATTATACTGAATACTGTGATTCACTGAACAGTACAAGCAACTCACTTTACATGTGGCTCATATTTCACATACCCTAAGAATTCATTTAGAAACCCAAACTATTTTCATTCAGAACTTATGTATGTTTCAGAAAGCTCTGCTAGAAAGCACTCTATACTGTTAGGAACATTGATCTCTGGTCATAATCTTAAACTTCAGTTCCTTCTGTTTCTGCTAATTGTCCAGGGAGAACTGTACTATCCCAGAAGGAGATAACTTCTGAATTATTGTCAATACACTCTCATGAAATTGATTGTAATGTCTTGGGCTGTATGATATTAACTATGTGTGGTCACATTTTGCTACATCTATCACTGATTTATGTTAATCTAATTATTTTTTTTTCGCAGCAGAGTATTTTAAGATACTACCTTGTGGTAAGTGTTACAATACATAAGGTATGCCCTGCCACTGTTGGTCTCCCAAAAGCATTTTCTGTGATAAATTGAACACTATCTCTTGGTATATCTAATTTCAGTTTCACAATCAGCAGTGTTTCAGTTTATCGTCTATTTTTTACCACGGTGATTTAGGTCCTAGGATATTCTCCCATTCTTTGTTAGCAGTTGTAAAGAGTATACAGAACACTAATTTAGCTGAAGTGTCTCCTATATGCTTATTTTGACACATTATAATTTCAAACCGGGAAGTTCCCGGGGTATGTTGCACATTTTCTGCTCCCACCCCCTCCACCTTATACTCCTTTTAGAAAATAACCATTTACCTGGAGTTTTAAATATATGTAAAAAAACTTTCAAAGCTTTTTTGCTAGCTACAAGATTAAATTTAATTAAAATCTGGTATTGTTTTAGGACAATGATCTGAAACAATTTGGGAATGGGGAGTAATACATTCTCTTTTTCCTGACTGATTTGAACCTTGAGCTTTGAAATGTAAATCTGTTTTTATATTTTAGGTGGTAGAGGCAAATTTGGGTGGTTTACAGTTGTTCATTGCATTCAGGAAGACTTTCATGATGAGCCAGCATAATGATTGTATTTGGATGTAGTAGCACAGCATGGATGAAACTGGGCTCTGGGGCAAGGAATGAAATTTTGTACCCTGTTCAACTGTGCTTGATGCTGATTTTCTGCCATCTTCATAGTTTGGCAGCTAGCTTTGGCCTGCAAGCCCTCAGAGAGGAGTTGTACCGCATATGAGGGTATCCATTTCTGTAGCTTTGTGTGAAACCAGGACAGAAGGGGAGGGAAAGGTATAAGGTGCATTTGAGAGTGCTTTTCCCTCTAAAAGAATTTCCTTAAAATTTAGGAGGTAGAAGAAGGAAATCATTAATTGGCATGAATTATTATGGCTAGAAGGACTGTTATCTGTTCATCTCTGTAAAGAATTTCATGGTTGCAGCAGCCCTGGGTTGCCACAGAGCAAAGAGCAAAAACGGTGCGAGTGTGCACAAATGGTAGGAAAAACCATAAAATCCTTCTCAGAAAATATCTGCAGGTTCCTTTGTAACACAGTGTAATTACTCAGACTGGTTTTATGTTAGTGTATATTACAGTCACTTATTTTTACCTGTGTGAACCTAGGATCAGCCCCTTGTTTATTGGTGCTGTCTGATATTGCTTATGGTTTCTCTTACAGCAACAATCAGAATTCCCAATCATCATCAAATTAAATATGAGCATTCTCTTCCTCAGAGAGTTTGCATTTCCTTTTGATGTCAAGACGAAGACTATCACTGACCCATGATGTCTATACAAAGACTCTGGCAGAGACTATAAATGTCAGTAGACTACAGTGGGTGGGACAAGAAAGAGTGTGCAACGTGCAGAGCCTTTGTTGCTTTAGTTAATCTAAGGATGAACAGATAGTAATATATTGTAGCTTCCTTCCTTGCTACATCTTTGTGAGGAAAAGGTAGGGCTTGTTCTCTCCTACCTACATAACAATACAGTTAGGCTCCATCTGAGCAACAAAGTTGAATTATCCAATTTCAGCATTTGCGAATCAAGGTGCCTGCTGTGTGTATTCTGACGAGGACTGTCCTTTAGGGTGTGTGAGCAGAAACCAGTAGCTCTGACAGTTTTGTTCATTAGCATTTGCCTGTGGGTAGCGATCAAAACTGACTGACATGCCAGAATGGATATTTTCTGCACCAGTTTTTTGATTTTTAACACTTTGGGCATTTTGGAATATTTCTTCAAATGTCCTGAAAACTGGATTTTCTGTTGTACTAAAATGAAATCAGTAATGCAGATGCTGAGGGGGAAAATACATATACTTCATGCTTGCTCTAAAGCTGATGATAACAGATAATATTTCCAAAGAACTGTCTGTCTGACTTGAATAAGTGGAACAAGGTATGCCCCAATCTCCTTACCTTCTGGCTAACATTGCTGCAGTTAAGAACTTCTCCACACTAGAAACTGTTTTCTGGGAAAATTGGATCTAGGAGGCATGTCATTCTGCATCAGGGAAAGGAAATAAAACAAAAGATCTTCCATTATATCTTCTTCTCCTCTCTTTACCCCAGAAAACACAAACAAAACTCAAAGAGAAGAAAGAAAGCAAGAGAAAGAGAATCACAACTCGTTTCCTATGTTTTCCTTTGATTACTTCTTTCCCGGCCCTCCAGTTAAGACATATAGTAATCAAAAAGTATAGCGGTGTAATGAAAATTAGGTTAGGAGTCCCAATCCTGAAATTCATCAGTATAAAGCTCAGACTAATTTCTCATTTCCATGTCATAGTGATTCTGCCTGCTCAGTTGATGTGGTGGCACAGTTATTCTCTTCTGCTTGACTGTAGGGACCTTGCTGCAGAAAGCAGGCCACCCAAAGTATGCTTTAGGATGATGAAATCCTCTGCCTCTTTGTGCCAGTTCTGCCTATGGAAAGATAACTACAGCGCTTGTTTCAGAAATACTTTTCCCCTCCTAACAAAATCTAGCTGTAGTTGTCATCATTTTGACAGAAAAGTTAAAATATTTACCAAATGGCAATTCACCATTGGTGCTAATTAAAGAATACTGAGAATATAATTGCAAGTATTTGTGTTAATGGCTTGTCTTATAACACCAAAATCTTTACATTAAGCAACCTAGAACAATTCTTTCCAAGGAAATATAACTCTTTGAAATGCAGGCATAATAATGTTAGAGTACTTACTGTCATCCAGGAAGGCAATTATGTAGACTAAAGCAGCACGATGTATCAGTTGAGGACAAGGTTTTCTCTAATAATCTCGTTTGACCACTGCATCTGTAACTGATCTTCATTCCAGCTCTTCTGTGAGCTTGATTAGAAGGGGCCAGTTCTCAGTTTTACATTGAATATGAATTTGATTTATTGGGCACTCTTCTGTCAGGAAAGAAACAAACATCTTCTATCCCAGGAAGGTGAAATGAAACTTAGAGCATTTTGTTGTTCCCTTATATTATAATATGTGAGCTGTCATCATTTTGCCCAGCTATATTTTCTTTTTAAGCAATCTGTTTTCTTAATTTTTTTCTGTTCCTTTCAGATAGTTTTGAAAACTGCTTTCTTGCCTAGGATATGAAGAATCATAGGAAGAGCTTTACAAAGGTATTTCTCTCTGTTCTGCTCCTCTATCTTTACCTCAGTTAGGCATTTAGCTACACTTAAACTTTATTCATGTGCTTATCCGTACTTTTCAGGCTAAGAAATGCAGAGTATGTTAAAAGGGTATTTGTTTCCCTGTGTAAAACTTTAAAGGTTACTGCTAAAATGTGCTACACATTGCTATTTTTTAATAGAATGAGGAGAACCTTGCAAATGAAAAGCTGCATTTTTTTTTTTTCTCTAGAGGTAAAAACAAAATTCTTGCTTCATTCTTATTTATGGAATTGTATTCAGGAGTTAGAAATGTAGATGGAACTATCTGTTCGAAAAAATGGACAAATAGTGATGAGTTTTGAGCATGAATAATATTAATACTAGAAGTGGATTTTTTTGCTATTCATAGAAAACAGAAATACTACATGTTTGGCTAGCCAGTCATGTTATGTTAGTTACAGACAGCAAGTGTGCAGTTGGCTTCTCTTCTGTATTCTCACTGATATGCAGGACAATGGTTATGTGAGTTTTAATGGTTGGAGGATTTTTTGTTTTACATCTGCCATGACTTCTTGGGAGACATCTAGAATCACAGAATATAAGATTAAGCTTATCAACAGAAAATAATTGAGTTCCCAATTAGTATTTTTAGAATGCTTATAATTTACCAACCTTCACCATCTGGCCAGCTCTAATTTTCTCTTTGCAATGTCAGTTCCTCCTGTTTATCCTTGGCCAGTGAACTCCTTTAGCCTCTTACCTTTTCAGCTCTCTTATGGACTTGTAACCAAGGCTTACAACTGAATGTACATCCTAACCACATTTACTATTCCGTAAACAAAGAGTTTTGTGGGCAGAACATTTTTAAATTGATTAGCTGAGGTGAAAGTATTCATTGCTCACACAACTGTGTTCACAAAATGAAACTCAGCATAGCCGTTAATTCATGACCAACTCAGATTCTATTAGGAAGGTCTATTGAAAATATTATTATTATTGTGAGTCCCAATTAATAAGCATAAATTATTTGTTTGCTGAAATAAAGGAAGTAGGATTTTCGGAAGGTCTAGTCTCTCTGTTTCAGTGGAAAACTTAGTAAATCTCATCATCAAAGAACAGCAGTTCCAACCCATGAATGTTCTGGAAACAATCTGTAACCATGATGGACTATTTTAGTCTAGACATAGGGAGATTCTTAGTGAGAAACCATTACCATAATTATTCTGGATATTAGATACCAATTTTCTATTATTAAGACAGAAATTATATGTCTGTCTTAACATTTCATTTCTGTATCAGTTTTCAGATATAAATACATACAAGAGTCTTACGAAAGTAATGTGTCTGTGATGCAAAACTTCTCTGAAAACTGTTTCAAAGATCTGTTATAGACTATGTTATTCTGGCATTTTTGTTAAGCATTTAATCACATCTCATCTCTCTAGAACAAAGACTCTTGTTTTCAGCCTGTAACAGTAAACCAACCAGTAAATAATGAAAAACAGAAAAGGAAGAAATGTTTTGGTGAAGAAAGTGTTGTTGAAGCGTTAATTTGTTTTCAAATAAAATTTGCTGTTCTGTGAAAAGGGAGGGGAAGTTTTCTGCACTTGTTTTACCAGATTCCCCCTACTGCTCCAACTGTGCTCTGATTTTCCTGATTTTCTCCAGGACGCAAATCTGAGTGAGGTGATCAAAGATGCACAATTACTTATTATTCACCTGAGGGTTAGGTTCCACACACTTAATATTGATACTATTTAAAAATCTTCTGTTCCTAGGTTTCTCTACCTTTCTGATGGATGTTTGGGTCCTAAGGCTGTCTCCACTGCTCTTACTGAACATACAGAACCAGGCCTCAGACATTTAGCAAGCTGCATTCTAAAAGTTAGTCCAGGTACATTTAGGGGTCATGAAATAAGCTGGCATAATAAAATAAATGAGTGAAGGTCCATCACATCTTGCTGTAATGTTAAACATATTAATCATGATAATTTATGGTATAGCTTAACTAATATTTAGCATAAATTGCCATCTAAAGCCATTACCAAATAGCATGGTAACTACCATCAGCTAGCAGTATGCTTCAACCTTTCCTCAGCGATCAGATATAAATCTGCAAATTTACATCCACTTCAATATTTGTTTCTATCTACATTCCTACTGTTTGAAACATTGCCTTGCACATTTTTCTATGACTCATCTTGCACATAGGTAGGTTAAAAAACCACCACCCATTCAGTTTCTTAAAGTACTCGTCATTATTCTGACTGAAATATCATGAAGGCATTGAATTCTGACATTTGTGTTGTTAACTACATGAACAATGAAAATGCAGTTCCTAACTTAGAAAATAAATTATGATCCTCTATTTCAGTATTTGTGCCAGACTATTGCATCTTACTGTAAAACAGACAAACTGTAAAACCTAGTGGATCATATAATTATAGTTGAAATACAGTAGGGGAAAAAATGAACATATTTAAATGCCCTTTTTCAGATTAATAGCTCAGCAATGTACATACACTATGTAGGCAGTAACTGTGCTGAACGCAGCAAGTTCTGAGTTCTGTCTACTGCTAAAACAAATTATTCAAGTAACAATGGATGTGAAAACTCTTTCAGAAGTAGATTATACAATAAGCTAAATCCAGATATAATAGTCTTAAATACCAGTACATCTTAATTTCAAATTGGGCTTAAATTCTGTATTATGTTATGCAGAAAATAAGGCTAGAGTTGTACTTACTATTTCATTCTAAAGTATCTGGCTTTGTAGTGAAGCTGGACATGCATTTTTCAACAAAGTTCTTTTTTTTTTTTAATTAGAAAAAATACCAAGCAGTCAAGAGACTTCATTCTTCCTGAGTTTTAGAAAACTCAGACAGAATACAAGACCCCAGTGACCAAAATGTACCAAGCACAAAAGCTGTGGTGTTAGAAAGCAGTTTCACAACTATTTTCATTTGAGCCAGAATTTCCTATAACCTGGGACATCTTCTAGGAGCCAAGTGACTTCTTTCAGCTTCTATTATAGCTGATAAATTAGAGTAAAAAGATTCCCACTGACTGCTTGCAAACTGGATCATGTCCCTACTGTGTTCCTGTAAATAACACTAGGTCTTCAGATTAATCCTGTCAAGACTGGGAGGGGTACTCCAATAATGTATCTGATTTATTATTTTGTGCTGGCCATTATCCAGAGTATCGGGGGGGGGGGGGGGGGGGGGAAGTAATTTGCTAAATGCATATTTATGCTGTTACAGGAAAGTAAATTGGGAGTGGTACACTGACATGTAATGCAGAGAAGAAACAAGTTAATAATTAAGATAAGGAAGTGTAAGTTACTAGGAATGGTGAGTAAATTATACAGTGTATACACACTTAGAAGTCCAACCTAACAAAAATATCAGAAAAAATGGGAGCTGTCTTTAAGAAATCTGCTTCTAATGACTTCACTGTGCAGTCACATGGCCCTTATAAAATAGTTACAGTATTTGCGTCAATTTTTAGCTGCTAGAACTAACTTGCAGCCAATATTCTGAATGTGTTGTTTCCATAACCTGGTACCTTATATTTTAGAACTTTTAATTCATACCGGAGAACACAGAATAGTGTAAACCAAAGAAAAAGTTTATATATGAACTTCTTGTGTATGTTACGTACTTGATGTGTAACAGACTTTCTGGCTTGCATGCTTATGTTTGATGTTTATTCAGTGAAATGTTTATTTTGTTGAAGCATGTCTCTCTTTGACTCTTGAAAAGTCTTTTAGAGCACAAGTTGACAAAATATATTCCTTGCTAGTTTTTTAGTAGTTGTCATGACACGTGATCAAATGGAAGTACTTGAAAGTCAAGATATACAACGGAGTAAAGGTGAGGCTTCATGTAATCTGACTGTTTTTTTGAAGAGTATGCATGAGTTATCAAGCTGTTGAAACACAGAAAGTAACAGTAACATTTTCATCATGAACAGTCAGTCTTTCATTTCCAATTTTACCCTGTGAAGCAGGTTTCCATTATTGACATTAAAGATATTAAATCTTCATATCAAGGACCAGTTTAATTATACACTCAGAACTTGAGAAACTGTAATTCACATGTTCTCTCTCTGTATGGCAAGTTAATTTCTATAGTTATGTATTTTTCAGAAAGACAACTTTTTTGGAGGGATGGTTATCAAAATAGAGAAAATTAACAAATAAAACCACTAACAAAACAGTTAAACTTTGATAAGAAACCTATTTAAGATTTAGTACTGTGCCTCTTAGCAGTGGTGCTCTGGTACTCTGACGCTTAGATGGAACAGTGAATAAGCTTCTCAAAAATACCTGTGACAGAGGCCAAATCCTGATTTTAGTGATATTGCCATAAGCCATGGTAATCTTATGGCCAGAGAAATATGTACGTGTCAGAATTCTCCAGAATATTTTTGTAAAACTCAGTGGACATGGAAATGAGCTTTATCTATTGACTATCTTGTATTTCACTTGATACCCATTTCCTAAAAGATTCTTTCTTCTGCTTTAGGAAATTATCTTCAATACACAGTATTTGATTACCTCATCTGGTTCTAGATAGATAAAATAAAAATAACCTAGTAGATCTGTGCTCATTATTTTTGCTTGATAGCAGACTGACATTTAATGAACAGCACCAGTGCTCATTCTTTGCTCATTTTTGACAAGCTCTGATGCTTGCATTTAACACCATTTTATTTAAGTGAAGCCCCACAGCAATCATCAGGCAAGTTAGGCTTCTTATGTGCATCTTTCTGGACTTCAGGTAGCTACTTCAAGACGTGGTTAATGTGCTGTAAAAACTGCAGAGAGGTTATTTGTTAATCTATTTCTGATCAGTTTTGAAAGAGTTGTCATAAAAAGAAATACATGGGAGGAGGTGACTGTTGTATTATACTGTGTATGACATTCACAGTCCCCGATCAGCATATGAAACCATATAGATATTCATGCATATGTATTTCATCACCTAGAAGAAAGCAGAAACTTCCAAAATTAATCATCCTTTTGTAATCATTCTTTACTGAACATATTTAATGAAAATGGCCTACTAGACAAGGAAGTTCAAAGACATATGGCTAGACCAAGATCTCTGCAGAATACTGCCTAAGCACCTTGAAATACATGGGTGTGTTCACCACACAGGACAAGCAGACTAAGGATATATGTCCTTAAACATTAGTATTCATTATTTGTGTGCAAGTACTGTTGTGCTTTTTGTGCGATTTATAGAATTACAGTTTTCAGGTAACTTCATCTTGTACAGAAGAGAAACCATAAATTGACAGTAAACAGAACGTCACTGTCGTAGCATTATTTGTGTTAAAGACATCACATCTTCACTGGAAGCCTAGCAGGAAGATTAGGACAGTAAATAACATTGTGTATCAGTTCTAACCATTTCTAATTTTTTCCTTTTCCCTTAATTCTGCATTGTAATTTACATTCACTTTCAACTCAGTAAACGGAGTTTCTTTTTCCTTTTGAAAGGATATCACTAAAAGGTAATAAAGAATATGTGAATCCGCTGTGCTCTGTTGTGCGAGGTTCTTGGAGTGTAGAATAAAACCAGTTGTTATTAATCTAATAGTTGTACTGGAAACATTTACAGTGTTTACTTTAGCTAAGGAAAGTTGGCATAACATACAGAAATTAGTTAAGAGGGAGTATATTCTATACAGCTCCTCTGTAACATCTGTATTTGCTAGCTACCCTTCTAGACTTCATTTAATATGTATGAAATTTAATCAAAGTTCTCTGGATTAAAAAATAGCCATGGATGAATCTGTTTCAAATATAACATTCTAAAAGTTTTTCTCAACTGTGAATTAAGCCAATTTTGTTTTTCCTTTTCTCAGCTCTTTCTCTGGGATTTTTTTTTTATTTATTATTATTCCTCATTACATTGTCTTAATCAGCTTTAAATTATCTTGCCTTCATCACAAGCCTCTAAAATCACTGAGTAAAATGTCAAATTCCATAAACGCTGGTCTACCCTCTGTTGTCATAACACCACTACTTCATGGTTTAGAAACTGTTGTGGTAAAGCTTCTAGCAGGGATGTAGTTCTGATGTTAAAAAGATGTTAATCTCAATGCAACACATTAAGATGAGCTCTAATTAAGACCAACTTTGAAGGTAAATTTAGAAAGGGGATTTGGCTTTTAACTGGATCTCTGCAGGTTTGCTTCCATGTTTCAGTTATTTCTGATAGTTGTATAATCTCCATGAAGCTGCTGTCTAAGTTTAATATTCAGATCTGTTTCAGTGCTTAAGTTTCTGTCAGTAGACTCCTACATGCCTTCTACCAGCTGTGCACTCCACATGCCTGGAGCCATTTAGCTTTAGATGCTGTTGGGAATGTAGGACTACATCAAATAACAGTTTTAGGAGCCTTGGTTTTTGGACCCCAGATAGGAATCCAGAAGCCCTGTGCTATGTTTGCCCAGATGCTTGGACTGGCATTTTTTTCCTTCTGCCCGGAATTGCCCCAAATAGATTTCTGCTAAGGACTGGCAAGCTATTGGCAATGCAGTATGTCTCTAAATTAACACGCACCATCAGCAGGCTACTCTGTGTGATCCCTACTGCAGATTCTTTTTGCAGTCCTCAGCACTAAAATGAATGGGTGTGTTACACCGCTCATTTCTCTCCCCCCTTCCTTTTCCTTCCCTTTCCCCTTCTCGCTCCTGGAAGGCTACACTATCCAGGCAAACTAATTTAACCGTCTACCATGAAACTGTTTGCAAAAGAGTAGTGAATTCCTTCTTATCTCAAAATATAGATATGGAAATGGAGCCATGAAGACAATAACTAGCAAACTTTAGTCACGCCACTGATTTAGAAAACAGACAGGATTGTATTGCAGTAGCTTTCCATTCTAGAAGTTTTCTCACAATGCAATTAAACAGGTAAGGGAAGAAGCTTTATGCTGAACCAGGGACACAATGAACATTTTGCAGAAATGCACCATAACAGTAAAAAGTTGATTTACTGTAACTATTTTTCAGTTTCTTCTTTTCCAGTTTTCCTTTGCTGTTTTCCATCTGAAGTATGTTAGTTACTATGGTAACAGCAGTGTCATCGGCATGGGTCTAAGCATACTGATGTCCACCAGTACAGTAATAAGCCAATTTCTTTAATGATTTAGAATATACTATATGGTTTGGGAAATACGGAATTTTAGATGGTAGAATACAATGAAAAGATGGCAAGGGTCATAATTTTCACCTTGCAAAGAAAATAAAGTCACAATCATTCCATATTATAGAAGTTTTGCCTGAAATTAAACAACAGTTGGAAATAAACGGTTGTGTATTCTCCTGTTTCCACAGAAATAGTGGCAATAAATAATTTAGCTTGAATTCTGATTTTCATAGTTCCCATGATTATAACTTAGAGCAACAACTTCCAGTGTGGATGTTTGCTCTGGGAAGATATTTTCATGATCCTGTGTCAAGATGCTTTGCTCTTGACAATCTCTCACTTGCATGTTTTCTCAAGGGCTTGCTTCAGGATTTCAGAAGTACTTTAACAGCCAGCTCTATGTTGGCCTGTTGTTTTGAGTTGGAGGTGGCCTTGGTACATTCTTAATGCTGTGTGGAAATATAAAAGGTAAAAAAAAAAAAAGGTTATTTCCCAAATCACCTGTACAAGGTTTCTACAAAGAATCCTCATTGGGTTTGTAATGAGACTGCATCATTTGTCAAAATAAGAATTTTCTTTTCTGTCATAAATGATAAAATTCTGTCTGTTGCTAAACACATGCAAATGCCACTGAAATATAAAGAATCACTGACCAGAATGTCATGGTGGGTCTCAAAATAATGATACCAGATATGCTGTGGCCCAGAATTTTTGAGATATTTCAGCTACATTGTATGTGTATGTAAGCAGGGTGTCTCTGTTATATCTTACACATGGTTTTGCATATAACCCCTTCATTTAAAAACTCTGAATGTTGTTTAGGTTTATTTCTGCATGTGGATATTGTCCACATTGTTTGTTTCTACCATCTTTTTATAATAAAAGGGTTAAGTTCTGATGAATCCTGAGTTGTCTAATAGGGCATGTACAAAAAAGGTGGTTGTGTTTTAATTTTCAGCTTACTAAGTGGATAAGAATTTCCATAGAGAATAATAAATATTCACTACAACAAAATATATACGGTTTTAAAATTTGTGGGCTAGTAGTTCAATCTAAAGAGACAAAGTAAAGCGTAGTGCAAAGTTCCACCAAAAAGTTAACTTTTGGAGAAATTAATTGTGGATTCATCAGACATAAAATATGAGACTTAGAAACAGGATGATTTTTCTATTCCTGGAGGAAAGTCCAGATGTAAATTTATTATGTCTTGTTAAAGAAAAATTGCAAGACTTGTCATTTATATGCTGACCTTTGGCTTCATAACTGTTTCCAGGATTTGAGCAATTAACACTGTGAACTTTAGTCTTTGCTTCATTTGTATAAAATGCATCTGAAATAACAATTTTTTGCATTTCATTTGAAAGTTTACCATTTGATGTCCTGGTAAGTGGCACAGTTCTGTCTTCCAAACTGTTGATCTCTTTCAAGTACATTAGCTTCAGATGTTCATCTGCCTGTAGATTGTATTCAGATTATTTACATTTCCACTTTTATGTGAGGTGGGGTAAGGATATATGCAGTGCAACTTTCTTAAGCTTTTACAGATTAATACAGCTTAATACAGATTTTAGTTGGGTTTATACCATGCTATCTGAATTAGAATGCTAAAATAAAAATGTTTTTAAAGAATTATTAAGCTTGGTAACACAATGGAACATTAAAAACAATATAAACCTATAGACTGCATTTTAGACTACATATTTAATGCAACAAATATTCTGCGTACTTTGATCTGAAGTCACGTCCAGCTGTTGATCTCATTCAGTCCTCCTTCACTTAGAGTCCTGTAAGTCCTTTCTTTCTAAGCATAGTTATGAAAAAAAGTTGTTCTTCACTTTACTGGCTAAATCTCTGCCAGTTTTTGTTGTCTCCATCTTAGCTACTACTGTTTCCTGTCTCACCTCCCAACATCTCATCTCTTCCATTTGCCTTAAATGATATTTCCAATATCTTGTTTCTATCATGCCTTATTCTATTCTGTGTTGTTATAAATCAGTGAAGCCCAAGGCTGTTAATCCTTTCTCTGTGGAAGAATACATTTATGCAGAAAGGCCAGTGTCAGCTCTAAACTTCTGATTAGATTGCCAATAATTAACTACATTTTCTGTAGAATACCTAAGGCTCATTGAACGGTTGGAGGTCCCTGCCAGGCTGTTGCATTATTTACAGAGTAATTCTGTATTGGGACTGCATTAACAATTTTAGACTGGAAAATCTTTACATTAGGGAATTTTTCATTTACCTCTCCAGTGGCACTGAACAGGTGGTCATTTCAGTAAATAATAAGGATACATAAGAAAACAGCAAACTTTTGTTGTAGCACTAGCTGAGTACAACTTCCTATGAAGAGCAGCTGCTGCAACTGCTATTAGGAAAAGAACATAACAAGCCCTTCAGTGGTCAAACATTAACTAGAAAAATCACTTCAAACCTTAGCACTGGAAGTCCAGGTAAGCAATTTTCAAGAAGTAGAAAACTGTCCTTCCCAGCTTCCCTTGTGAGGCTTTTTTTTTTCCTGGAAGGGCAAATTTTTTTTTCCTCTTGTCCAGACAAAGATATTGTGTGACAGAACCTTGGGTTCAGACTGAACTGAAGGAAGGAAAAACCCAGTTTCTGTAACATGTTGAACCAATCAGTAGGCATTTGAGATACTTCATTTTATATCAGTACTTATCTGGAATATTAATTTTTTTTTTCTTTTCTACCCAGTTTTCCAAATTCCTTAGAAATGTGTCATTATATTAATGGATGCTGTAATGTTATTGAAAACTACTAGTCTCTTTTCTTCACAGTAACTAGTTTTATTGTTGAAAAATTCTGTTTATTACATTTTAGCTTTTAAAAAAATAACTCTTGTGACAGACATTAAAATCTTGTTATATTTTATTGGAGCTTTCATTTTCTTTTATTTTAATGTCCATTTAAAAAAAAAACAAACAGAAACAAACTAGTAAAGACTTTTTGTAGAAGGATAGTTCCTACAAGTGGAATTTTGGGGCTTTAGCTTGGAATTCTTATTCCAAGAAATAAATTGTTAAAGCCAATTCTAAAAAAATTCCCTTAAATAAGCAGGTTTCCTAATTGTAAGATCAGCAGTAACCAGTTTATATTTTTGCCATTTGCTAGACATAGAAAACACAGTGTTTTCTGGAGTACTGGAAGACTAACACCAATATATTTTTATTTGTTCTTTCACAGAATGCACATACATCTTGCTCACTTAATGAGAGGTAATAACACACTATGACCTTTTGCTCTGCTTACATATTGCCTTGCGTGATAGACGCACATCTCTCCTCCATTCTGTTGTTGACTCTATTAGTTCTTTTTCTCCAGTGCAGCAGCTTTTAAAGTAAGAAACCACCACATTTAGGATTATTTCTTTCAGACATCTTGGGTCTCAAGGTTCTGGCTGTAAATTTGCACTGCTTTTATGCAATGGTATATAAAAAGCAGCAAAATTACTTGATACTTGGTAAGGACAGGAGAGTGCTCTTATGCACACTAGGATGGCATCATCAGTTGGTGTTGCAAGTGGTTCTTTCAGTGATATAATTCTCTATATTTCCTGGCAAGCTCTTTAGCTCTACATTTTAACAAACCATGACAGAACCTGGATTAGTTTAAGAATGAAGGCAGTAAGGGTGTTGTTGAAAGGCCTGGATTTCATTATTACTGAATAGCAATTTGTATAGCAAAAGTTGTTCTTGTTCTAGTATTTGCAGTATTTTGCATTTATATTTTATTGTGCTAGATATTCTGCCACTATATTTATCAAGTGCTCAGATTTCAGCTCCTGAGAGATATCTGCTAAGGGTTACAAAGCAATTAAAAATCTGAAAGTTGATCACAACAGCTGGTAAACCCAACTATTCTGCTGTTTGCTGTGCTATACTGATATCAGTCAGAATTTGATATTGTTAGACTAGGAAACTGTTAGGTAAGAAAGTCTTTGACTAATTTGTTGATACTGAAGTCTTCACATCTGCTACAGAATATTGCACTATCTATAGAACGCATTCTTGGAACCATTAGCAGTAATAAACACTACCGTGTTCCTTATGTGGCAGCTCTGTCACAGATAACATGACTGTAATTCACTTTTATTGTGTGGCTCAGCAGTGGATTACTACAAACTCTCATGTTGTTCTGTGGAGCTTGAATTGCATTTTAAATTTCAAACAAAGGGCAAATAAATGTATGGGTTTGGAAAGCCCATGTCTTTGACTCTTGTTTCCTAATTTGTAAACATTGCAGATTCTGTGTAAAAGTACTGTGAGTGACTATTAACTATGGCATATTAATTCATAGCTGTCAATGTTTTTCTGCGTAAATTCCTTAGCCTTGCTGCAGCAAGAGAAGGGAAATTCTTCTTAGCTGTAAAAACTGTACTCTACCAGTGACTCCGTGTAGGATGCTTTTACGTGCAATGCATTGACAGGGAACAATCTGCTGCAAAACAGAGCTATGCTCATTAGTGATAATGTTTATAAAACAATGTTTCAAATAACACAGCTGCTCAACACTTCAAAGAGAAAGTTGCAGTCTACTGGCAGCTCCACAACATTTAACTTTCATGTCCTTCTTTTCCTAGAACATGATTTTCTGCAGAGATTATGGAATCCATTCTCAATGTAAGCTCTTGACTCTGTATTTAATCACCTCAGTGTGTGGTCTGATATTTCAAGGCAATAGGCATCAGCAACTTTTATAGAAATAAAGTGTTGATGTAGATATTGAACCTGAGGGGCAGCTTCTTCTGTTCTTAGGTTATTCCTAGAGTGTTTACAACTTCATCTGAAGCAAAAATCTTTCTGTTTCAAAGAGGTTAGTACACCACTCTTAAGGCCTCGATGTCTATCCACATTTTATATGGCTAGATAAAGATATATCAAAACAGCCAAGGTCTACAAGCCCAGAACAGGAACTGGAGGTGGTTATAGAGGGATGGATGAGCACTAGCTCTCTGCCCAGATCTTTTCCCCAACTGT
This sequence comes from Haliaeetus albicilla, assembly GCF_947461875.1. Lineage (NCBI taxonomy): Eukaryota > Metazoa > Chordata > Aves > Accipitriformes > Accipitridae > Haliaeetus > Haliaeetus albicilla. The sequence goes on from NC_091483.1 coordinate 41,311,589, forward strand.
CCTGCAGATGTTCTGTTATTTCCAGACATTCATATTTGTAGTATCTTGGCTGAGCTCTGGCACTAGCATGAGGTCAGACCCTTACAATAGTCATGGTCATGCTCTATTTTGACTGGCTACTAAAGCATTCCTGATAAATCCAGACATGAAAGAGAAAAGACAGCAAAAATGTGAACAAAATGTGAATAAAGGTAGAGCATTTTCTTAGTCCGAAAATTTTCCTTTTGCTTGGATTCAAAACTCTGTTCTACAGAATGGTAGTGTTATTCAGTTCCCCCCTAAAAAGCTAAAGAGAACACCATATAGAATAAAAATTTTAAGCGTGGTCAAAGAGTACCAGGAAGCCCTATAGTAACAGCCATAAACTTATACCGTAGTGCTGGAATGACAAAGATCGGAAAGATCATTAATAGGTTGCTAAAATAAGTCTTCATTCAAAAGATAAAAATTAATTTTAGCAATGTATTAATGATCTTTTGAATAAAGATTTTTTTTTTTTCTGTGTTTACATGTAAGCTGGCTTTAAATTGAAAAGAAACAGGGATTGTTACAAAAAACAATTTGGAGGCTCAGACTTGCATATTCCATTTAATATTCAATTCTAAACTTTCAAAGATATTTGTACCTCAGAGATAGTTATCTCTTCCTATTTCACCCTTTGCTCCTATCAAAAGTAATAAAAATGTAAATAAGTGTACAGTGCTATCAACTTTTTCAGTTAGGTGCTTTGTAAGTCAAGGTAATCAACACTAGACTGAATAACTAGTTGAAATCTTTGAATCTTTCTATGTCCACCATAAGAAAAAACCAAAAGTATCAAGGTAATTCCAGTTTGTTTTTATAGTGCTCATGACTTTTCTCTCTGTAATATTAAAGGAGAACATAAACCAAAATGCATTCCTCCACTCAACATTTATTTGCTATATAAAGCTTCAGCAATAATGTGTTTTCCTCTTTCATTCTACTTGAGTTGATTGAAAAGTTTTACATATTTACCAAGCTCACACTTTGCCTGAGTTCATGAATTATGCAATTAACCATGAATGCAATTTCCTGCATTTTACAGTAATAGCTTTAATTGTGTAATGCAATGCTATATAGAGAGAGCTCATTCATAAACTATAGAACACGTTAGAACAATTTCTTACATGGATGAGTATTCTTGGGCAAACAGCTCAGATGAATATGGTAATTGGTCTAATAAGGTATTTCTGGGCAGTTTTTATGCAGGGATAATATTCCTTAGCTACAATATTTTCAGGAGCACTTTCACCAGGTTAAACATGAGCAGGAGCCCAATGGTTTTTTTGTATGTATACTGAAAAGATTCTGGTAACTTCATTTTTCCTTCCTTATAGTAGGTTTCTAAATACACGTGCACATGAAGAACATGTGGTAGACTACAATATCAGTAGGTGTTTAGCCCTTGTAGTTCTACCGTGGATCATTTAATGTAGTTATCCTCAATGATGTCCAGATTATTATACTGGTACCACTTTATGCTGTGTGTTTTAAGCTATGAGCTTAATGAGAAGGAAGTCAAAGAATTGTTCATTTTGTTATCGAACAATCCTAATGCAGTAATACAATTAGAAATTATTAGTATTTTGCTTCACATTACATTTAGTTTAAAACAAATCTGTGATCCCTGAAAACTTCAATAGCTCTGAGCACACTGTTTACAGCAAGTAAGACTCATGCAGAATTCAAGAGAGCAGTGAGCTTGGCCATCATGCAACGCTGCGGAAAATCTTATCTTTCATCTTTCCTTTTTTCATTTGCAGCCTTTAAAAGAAAATGTTCCAGTGTTACTTTTGGCCAGCCAATTTTATTTACCTTTAGCTGGCTTCCATTTAGTCAGAGTCAGTGCATAATTTGCATCTTAAACTTCAAGAGCTTACCTAATTTGCAAAGTTGCACTTGAGACTATTATCTGCAACAGGCTTATCTACATCAAAGTGCTCATACACTCAGCTCAGATTGTATTTTGACTGATCTAGCAGGTCTTTGTATGTTTTCTATGATGAAGAATATTTGATTAGGAGTGGTTGAAAGAAATGTAGAAACACGCACGCACTTGTGCTGTGCTTGGAATGGTCAAACAGCCATTTCAGGAGTGCTCCTGAGATCGCCTGTAATATTGAGGACAGTCATCTCAAAGCATCTTGTTTTTCATCACCTGGTGTCAGTACAGGTCAGCCTGCTATTCAGCTACCCGGCTGTCTGATTTGCTCTTGAGGCCTGTTGCCTCGCTGAGGAACTGAGGACCGGACACCCTGAGCAGGGTTCAGAGGCCTAAACAGAGACATTTGGTGCCATTTAGGATGCTCAGGACGGCCAAGAAATCTTGCAAGGGCAGGCAGGCAGGCAGAGAGCAGCAGACACCTGCACCTTTTCCAGTTGCCTAGGAGAGCACGCTGCTGTGCCTCAGGTGACCCTGCTTACTTCTCTGGGGGTAGCTGAATCCCATACATCATCTCTTTGTGCGATGCACAGTGAGAGAATTTGTGGCGAAGCAAGGAAGAGCAGCTGAAGGGACAAATGGGAAAGGGACTCTGTAAGCTGGTACTTGGCTAAAACCTAGCGGCTGTGGACCTCCATTTGCAGGCTGCCTACTGTATGCTTCATCCACACTGTAATCCCTGGTTTATTTAGAAAGCTGGTTCCAACTGACGTTTCTTTTCCTCAGGCTGCAAACCTTGCTTGAATATTACCCATTATGTTTTAGGTTATTTTGCCTTTGTAGCACACGATTTGAGTTGCAAGCACAAAATTTGCCTTGGAAAGAAATCAGCTTTTGTTTATATTTTATGTGAAGTAATTTCTGAAAATTCCACTTTTTTTTTTTTTTTAACCATATCCTGCTTTAATAATGAAGCAACAGTTCCCAAGGAATTTTCTGGTAATTATTGGTTTATTATTTAATGGCCTGAGGCAAGTCTGAGAGTGGAGAACATTCTTCTAAAGCAAGGAGGAACTGCAATAACAGTAAATCTCTCTGGTATTATTGCTGTTATGAACCATTTTCAAAAGTTTATGATGCAGACGTGCAGGCTTGAAAGCACTCAGATTCACATTAAAGTATTCAGATATTTTAGAATTAACAGCCTTTTGTAAAGCCCTAATCCTTTCCAGCCTACATTTCAAAACAATTGCTGAACTATTTCGTATTCTTTCCAACCCAAGGCAACTAATGTTCTATATGCCTGTTCTCTTTCCACCTGTTACGAGAAAGTGGGAGCACAGTAGTAACTAGGTAGAAACTCCTTCACTCACTTTCCTAATGTCTGGCTGGCTGGCTTGGCTTGGCAATCCATACAGGTTCTAAGGAGATGCGTGTCAAGCAAGAATCTCACTACTGGGAAGTTTATGCTGGTGTACCTCTTGGTGGATGCTATGGCTCCTGATAGTCCATAATGAATTCACACTAGTGTGCTTTCTGGGGTGAACTAAGTAGGTCATTAGCCAAGGGAAATCTGGGCGTGGACTAAATGCTAAAGCATATGCTTTCACCCCTGCTTACAATATAAATAAGGCTTATGCTATACCTGGCTTTTCTGGCCATGCAGAGGATATTTCACAAAGTCTCATGGCTTTGCATAATCTTCCCTGACTCAAAGCTCTCAGTCCACTGTGTCTGGCATCACACTATGGTATGTTGGTATATGATATGTTTCATTTTCATGTGCCCTTATGGAGTTGCTCAGAAAAGTAGACTCTGCTTTGGTCAACACTTGCAAGGACTATGTCTTAATGTGACTTCATATATTGGTAGGGATAGAAGGGGAGGTGAAGCAGGAAGACAAGTTGGCTGTAGAGTATGTGAGCTGATATGGTGGCCAGGAGTCAAGTGGGACATGGTGCCTTGAGACAGGGGAAGCTTTCCTGAGCATCCCACTCTTCCCTGTTTCTTTCCCTTCCTCAGGGCATTTTATGAAACCTAAAGCCTTATAGAGCCTAATAAAGGCATGCTGGTATTATCACAGATTATGTGTTAGGTAAACGAGATAGAGGAATTCATGTTGTTATTGTCCAGATGCAAAAGTGCTCCAACCATGGAGAAATTTGCCACAGGCAGTGCATATGTCTACTCCAAGGCTTTGAGACATGAACAGGGTAGACATGAGTCAGCCAGCACTTCAGCCAGGAAAATAAAATCCACTTGCCAACTTTCTGCTAATAGATCTGAAAATGGATGGTAACCCATTTGGGAGGGCTTTAGAGGACCATTTCAGGAACCTGCTTCTCTTCCTTCAGCATTAGGCATTTCTCAGGCAGCCAGACGACTTTAGCAGAAGCCATTTTATTACTATACCCTTTTGCCTGAGGATGATAAGTGCATATTAAATACCTGTCTTTTTTCTGTAACCATTATCAGTGCTTTCTCCTTCCTCTGAAGTCTGCAAGAAATTGCCTAAAAATTTTCCATATTACAGAAGCTGCATTAAATTTAGATTTGCCAGACATTTTTTTGCATACAGGAAAAAAGGCTGTTGAAATAAAAGAAAAATTCTGTGCAGCCTATCTAGTCTTTAAACTCTGAATAAACTAACTTGCATAGGTCCAGTCTGAATAATTTGTAGGGAGAAATGTTCTGTTCAGTTTTGGAGAGTTTCTTACTGTCTCTCTGAGAAGTACATATCCACCCTATCGTTTGTGTGAAGTATTTCACGTGGTCCACTGGTGAAAAGATAACTCATGACCCCAGCTCTAAAATCCTTTATTTTCAAAGGTGCTAGCTGTACCACACAAAAATACTTACAGAAGGTCACATTTACCTTTTTATTCTTTTTAATGTACTCTTTCAGTATCAGAACCATTCCTTGGTGAAAACAGTGTCAGTTGCTAAACTAAAACTATAATCAGAACATATTTAAGCTTCATTTCTTACAATAGTAAGACAATGTTTAGCACACGTAAAAAACTCTGAAACTTAAGGTAAGATATAACATGAAGTTTTACTGAAATCAGATCATGTTTTTAGAAGTGGTAAGACTGGTTTCAACTGGTCTGATGTTTAGGCCCTCAGCTCAGAAGTTTAAAACCCAGGTTTTTATATGTGTATTTGTTCTTGTATTCTCAAATGCAACCTATTTTTTTATACCACATTTTTGTTTTTTCTTCCGACTTCCTTTTTGTTAATTGCAATTATATTAACTGTGCCTCTGCAGCAATTGTGTCTCAATCTGTCTTCACATCTTCTAATTTCAAGTTGCATTTTATTTTTGCTCAACCTTAATGGTACTGCTAGGTCAGTCTGAACCCAGCTTGCTTTAGAATTATCCTCTATTTTTGACCCATAGCAAATATGAACTGTTTTGGATTAAAAAGTACCTTCTCATCCCTAAGATCTCTGGGAAATCTTTTAGCAGAAGGAATGCATTTACTATAGTCAGTAACTAAGAATTTGTTCTGAGCTGAGGAATTCAGTAAGAAGGCTATATTTGACTTTAGAGTTGTGTCTTCATTCAATTGTTTGTATCCCTGTGTCTAATTCCGTTGTCCAGCTGGTTCATTTTAGTTTGTAACTTTTACGCACGCGTGACTGACTACACGTTGATTTCTAAAATGTTCAGACTTCCAGAGTACAAAATCTAAAAATATCACCCTGCGGTGTGAAGATCATTCTTAGACATACCCTTTCTTCTTGCTTGTCTTTTTGAATCCTCTGTTCTATGCTTTTAAGAAATGTATCAGAAGTTATTAGAGAAGACAACAGCACAGGTGTGTTGCATCCCAAGGGTGGAGTAACTCAGATTCGTGGATTTCCTTTGTCAGAATTAAGGTGAAACGACACCAGGGGAGTTCAAAAAACAATCAACGTTTATTCAGCCAAGCTCACCTTGCCCAAGTATAAGTGAACTTATCAATATGAACCTTGCACCATGTCATTAAGCCACTGTTTGAAAAGAGAAGGGAGATGTAGAAAAAGAACCAGAAAAAAGAATATGAAACTGTGTCAGAAGGAGATCCCTCCCGTTGAGTCACAAGGTTCAGAGCAGACCCCCTTGCTTTCTGGACTCTTTCTTAAAGAAGAGCCCGGGGGCGGCTGGATCCACTCCTGTCTCAGACTTGGTCAACGGTTTATGTTTAAAAGGTTGAGGCGTAGGGACTGTGGAAAAGAGAGAAAAAGAGAGACAGAAAGAAAGAAAGAAGGAAAGAAAGAAAGAAAGAGAGAGAGAGAAGAAAAGGGTTTCACCAGTCCTGGGTCCAGCGTTGGTCCAGCCAGCACAGAGATCCAGTTCTGGAGGGTGCATGCTGAGAACTCGTTCTCCCTTCTTTTATAGTGTGTTAGTCGGTGGTCTCGACATGCGCAGTTCACGTTCCCCGGGGTTCTCAGGAGTTGGTTGGTGAGCTTGAGGGGGGAGTTATTGGGGAGGTGCCTCTCTTCCCCTGCTGGCATGACCGCTTAAGATAGAAGCACAGTCCCATCCTCTGTGGGGTCCCCTCCTCCTGGCGGGATACACTGTGCTCCTTCTCATGGTTGATAAGATAAGGAATTGCGGTTTTGGAGAAGCGCGGTCCCACTCTCCGTGGGGCCCTCTCCTCCGACCACATTATCCTGTTCACAAAACTCCGGCATTTTTACAGAGGCTGTCTCCTCCACCAAAGTTCTTTAATGAATGTTTGAAACTTTGACTATAATTTGTCAGGCTGTCACAAGGTGAAACTGAAGTTAATTGCTAAAGACTGTAATGCTTTTAACATTGCTGATACCAATGTAAATTGTATTCATTCCTCATTGGATTGTGATGTAACACAACCTCCTAATACTAGCAGGTCTGAGACTCGTGACTATTCAGCCAATCTAGGGCTATGCCTAGTTTAGATTTAGATGACAGATTACCAAGGAGAATAGGCTGCTGCTGGAAGTGATTTCAACATGGGGAGGAACTTAAGCTAGAGTTTGGCTGGTTACCTGTCCCTCACTGTTACAATCATACTTTTGGTAGTCTCAAGTTTCCCAGTAATTTTTAGACTCCCAACAAACTTCCAAGAAAGTACTGCAGGGAACGACCCTATATGTGATGATATACCTTAATGCAACTGACTTTTATGATCACATATGACAGCTGAGATACTGTTCCCAGCACACAGACTGTTTTATAAGTCATTAAAGTAATTTTTTTAACAGTTGATTAAGAGGATGTTGGTGTTTAATATTCTCTGTGTAGGAAAGAATGCAGTGAATTAGTTTTATGTGAGTTACAATTCTTGTAGCAGTCATATTTACTACAAGTTGTAATATACTAAAGGTTATTTTTTCAGGAACATTGTAAAACATGTATTTTAACAAGCCCCCCACATCTGCTGCAATGCTATCAAGATACTGGCTATCAAGAGTGGTGAAATAAAACACTTGCTAAGGAGCACATACGATCAAAAAAGGGAGTCAAAGAAACAGTCAAACTTTTAACATAGGGAGAAAAATCAATCAGCTTAGAACAAAGAGATCAGTTGGGGCAATAGTGGCATCCTTAAACAGATCCTATGCTCAACTATGTTATAATTTGTGGCACATCTCTCTAAGCAGGCTTCACTGAGGCAGGGTGACAGCACAGAGCAAAGGACATGCAAAGATCAGTGAGAAGAATGAATGTGGCTGAGAACTGGATGGTCAAGAGTGGTGGGAGTTTTAAAACCTTGATAGCTGAGAAATTTTATCCATTAGAAGGAAACACTGGCAGTTAAACTTGCATGCTGTGGGCAAAAAATTCAGTACCCTCAAAAGAACAACCAGATATTAAAACAGCTAATAGAAACAGTGCTAGAAAGATCTTCAGAAAAGCCTTACCAGAGACCTGCATTCTCAGGGTCAAGAGACAGAAGTGATCTGAAACGGAAGAAGAAATCAAGGGTTGTTAAAAGCAGGTCATTGAAAAGCAGAGCTACCCCTGTATTTTAGTCTGACCCACACTTCAATTTATTGCATAGGATGGATCATTGCTCTAGAATGCTAGAAGCTCAGCAAAATGTTAGTGAAGGGCTTTACAACAGGTAATGATTATATGAACACCAGCTATGAGATAGCCTGGTAGCTTAAAAGCATGTAAATCGTTGACATCGAATAAGACTGCACAGAAGATAGGGAATTACATACAAATGCCATAAAACTGTGAATCTGGTTGGCAAAGTGGCCCAGCAGAAGTATGAGGAATGTTTGTCTGTTAGGGAAAAACACCCACAAACAAACAGGTTAGAATGTTTCTATCTGAATTTTCACAGTGATATTACTGGTTAATCGAGTTTTTGGTAGGAAGTAGTAAGGGTATGCAGAGATTTGACAGCATGACAACTGGCTTGGGATTTGAATGACAGATGGAAACTCAAGCCCTTGCTCTTTTTTATGTACCATGGAAAGCAATCCCTGGAATGAGATAGTAAAGAGATTTGACCTTTAGTTTGCAGTGTCCTAAAGGCAGCTACTCAACCCAGCGTTCCACCTCACTTTAATGGAAAAAATGAATTTTGGTTTTGATTTTATTAAAAGTATTGAATGGGATTTGTTCCAAAACAAAAAGAAACCAAATTTCAAATTTTCATAAGTTGTCAGGAAATAATAATTTTGATTATTTTTATTGCTGTAGTCATATACATGAGGAGTCAAAGCACCAGAACTTGCTGTTTGGGGCTGGAAGGAATCTGTTGTGGTTGGCCTCTGTATAACTTGCTTGTCTCTGCAGTGCCTTGGATGCAAACGGTGGCTGCTGAAACAGTTTGGTTTCCTTCTAAAGCTGTAATCACTGTACCCTGGGGATAGCCTGCTCTCACAAAGAGGAACATTAATTATGATGTACAGAAAAGGGGTGTCCAAGCAGCTGCAGCAGTAAAAAGAAAAGTGGACTGTAGGAAGAAGACTGAATTACACACCTAGTTTCATATCCAGGATGGTAAAAATCCTAAAATACTAGAAACCAGTATAGAAACAAGTATAAAGGTTCTGTAGAAGCGGTCTGTGAAACAGACTGGTGATAGGTGCTTCAGCACTGCAATAGTTAACAGTGAAGAAAGCACTTCTCAATGAAAATCCAACCTAATGAACTGCTGGGAACGGTACAGTAGTAGGATGAAGGCAACAGTGCACAGTAGCACCATAATCACCACACGGGCCTTTTATTAAAAGGGTCAGAAAAGTGTTAGTACAATAGCAGTACTGCTATACTAAAATGGCAACACTTTAGCCATGATTTCTCCATTAGACTAATTCTTAGAAATCGGCTATGCATCAAACAGTACCATTTCCTTAAGCTTATAATTTCAATATTTATGAGTCAATTTGAATCCCAAATCAAAAAAAAGTTCAGTTGTGCAGCTGTAGAAAACAACTTATCTGATGCATAACTAATTGCCTGGAAAGGTTCAGCTGATTTCCTTGCCTCTCCTTCCCCCCACCGCCCTTCATTTCTGATGCATACAGGTTAGTAGCAAAGTTTCTAAAAAATAAGCAAGTCTCATAAAAACTGCTAAATACCCACAAACAAGTTTCATTTTGAAGAAACATTGAGATATGGAAAAAACCAAACCTGGTGTGAGATAAGCACTTTAAAATTCTTTTCTCATTCCAAGACTGATGACTTTTGTATAAGTTCTGCAGCAGGTCATCTTGAGCCTCGTTCTCTGATGCATGATTTTTCCTTTCTTAGTTCAGGAGGGACGATGTTCATGGTTGGCTCCATTTCATTTATTTGCTTTTTTTTGGTTTTGTTTTTGCCTGTTGTGTAGCTTTAGCTGGTCCTTCTGCCTTTAAAATATTGCACTGTTTCTTGTGTTTTTTTTTCATCTCCTTAGGTACATCTTTTTAAAAGCATGTTTACATCCCTCTGCAAAACATAGGTTCTGCTGTTGTTCGGTAAATGGAAACAGTTCTGTTGGAGATGTTGAGGTGGAAAAAGTGGCAGCTCTAAATCTCTCAAGAATTTTTAATTTCAAAGAGTTTTGGATCAGGGCCCATGGGAGAATAACATAAAATTGGTGATAGAGGTTACAATACACAATAGCAAAAGAACACAGACACAGGAATAATGATTTTGATTTTGCATAGTTCTGCAGAAGTATGGTTTACTATGAATGGACCTGAAACAGATTTTATTCCTGGATATATGGTTTTAATTTCAAAGGTGCTGTACTTCCAGCACACCGTAAATTTGTAACTAGGTAATTAAGTAAGTTGATTGATAGATTAATTATTTGACCATCTGGTAAACATAGACAAATTTTATTTCCCTTCTTTTATTGCCTTTTTTCCCCCTCTCTTTCATTAACTTTCAGTACGTTACATTAACTGTCTAGCCTACTTATTCTTAACTAATAACATTACTGTTCAAGTAGGATTTTTAATTCAGGTGGTTTAAATATGAAGTTACAGGTAGCATGATTTCCCTTTCCTAGGTATTCTTACTAGTGATGCTCGAGAGAAAAAGTCACTGCAGTGATCTTCCCTTGACCGGGAAAGTTTTGTTCCACCAGGGAATGGAAGACAAGGAAAGGTTTTATGGGGATATTGGCACTGATTCAGTGCCAATTCTCTCCTCTTCCACACTGAGACAAATAATTTATTTAAGAGAATTGAACTGATAGATGATTATATTTAATATTTCTCTGCATAAAGTTTGTATAGATAAAATTTCTGAGGTATGTATTTTTTGAATTTTAAGGATTCAAATGCACTTATACCAGCTCCAAGTACATCTGGGAAGGTAGGAGTAAAGAAATAACAGGGGGAAAGAAAACATTTATAGTACATCTCACTTTCTACCTCTTACAGACTGAATTTTGAGAGGATTTGTTTAGATGATGTTGCTGACCTTGAGGGGGAAGAAGCCAGAAAGGCTATGGTCCTGCCACCATGTACCTAGAGCTAACCTGTCAAAATAGCAAGTGGGCACCACCAAAGTAGAAACACTTGATAGCAGTGCCAAAGAGCTATTAGGGTGTTTTCAAAACTTTGTGTACGGCTGTGGAAGAAAAATAGGGTGATTGCCTGAGAAGTGCACATCTCTGGACTCTGGTGCCTCTGGGACTTCTCCTGTGTTGCTTCACTGAGGCAGGTAGTTGCCACTTTCTGCTGGAGCAATTTCAATTTGTGCTTACAAGCTTGTGCCACCTGGAAGATTCTTGCGAATTTTGTTTAGTACCTTGGCACTTTGTGTTCAGGCCTCTTTTCTTTTACAAAAACAGACTTTTCGGGCATAGAAATTTTTTGCGTATTAAAGGTGCTGCCCTGCTATGCGTCCAACTGGCCTATTGCACCAACTAGCAAGCTCCGTTGTTTGTTTGCTATGAAAGTTAAAGTTTAGAGCTTGATAAAACTTATTCCTAAACTCCTGCTAAGTGAGAAAAATTCAGCTCCTTGACTTTTGCCTTAACTTTTTGGTCAAAGCATACCTCCCTAACACTAAAATAAGTCTTTTTGAGTCACTCATCTAACGTTAAATATTTGTATTCATTCCTTTGTTCCTTGGCAACTTTTAAAGTAATAGAATTATTTAAACTCTTAATAGCTATTTAACTCTGGAAGGAAATGTCCAGTATATGTGAGTTTCTGACAGCATAATTATTTCCATGACATCAGAATCCAGTGCTGTAATACTTTAAGTTTTACCTAGTGCAAGTGAGCTGGGTAGCCTGGAGGTAAATTTGTGTTTGAGCATTAGTAAGAAACTATTCTCACGACAGAAGAACCTCATGTCCACATGCATTGTAAAGATGAAAACAGTCTGGTTTTGAGCTGTTATTTAAGAGTACAAACTTGTCTGTAGCTAACATCTAAACCCAAACCAGTCACCTAGCAGGTTTTAGGTTTGACAGCTGCCTTTGACATTTGTTCACAGGAATTTTCTTGGAAGAAAATAGATCTGTACTGCCATGGATGCCTGGATTTCTGATGAATTTTGGTCAATACCATATGTTAATAATGTTAGCTAAACAATAAATTCCTTCTCTTATATATGATCAAGCACTTGATTTTAGTTGTTTTTCAGATTATCTTCAGAAAGACTATATTTATTCTAGTTTTGTGGAAAAGAATGAGGTTTCAGTTCTTTTTTTTTTTTAATAATGGGATAATTTTCACATGTATTGATTTAAGAAAGGAGAAATCCTTTCCTAAATGTTCACCATCTCAATAATCACTCATGACTTTATGTAACTGCTCATTAATGCCAAAGGTAGAAATTCCTAGACTCTACCAGTAGAGAGACTTGTTTTCTTTGGAAAGAACTTAAAGATATGAAAGTCCAGGCCTCTATTTTTAACAATACTGCTTTGTGGGTTGGATTCCTTTTGTCTTCTTATTTTTATGTACCACTCTGAGCTGACAGGAAGGTACTGGCATGTAAATAGTTTAGGTTTTTCTATTGTTACAAGTTTTCTGTTATGTAATGTATTGGAATTCTTTGGATGTTGTATTTCAAACAATCAGATTAACAGAGATCACACTCTTTGTCATGCAGAATTTGTATGTTTTAGATCAGTGGATTTGTGAACTAAAGTTACACCTTTAACTCTGAAAGGTCAAAAAAGAATTACACTTTTCTTTTTTGCCATTAGTACTTATATGGAAATATTAAATTTCAAGTTACATTTCTGTTACCTTGGCAGTAAGTAGGCAAAGGACTCTGGGACAGGCTTGCTGGGCTGCAGAGCCTACCAAGCCTCTTTCTTCCAATAACATCTTCCTAACCTTTGTTTTGCCCTTATGCTCTTCCCAGATCTCTTGCATCAGCATGTAAAAATCCTTTTATTTTAAGATCTTTGCCTCTATGTAACTCAAGGGGCTCATTATTTCTGTCTGCAGTCTTCTGAAATTGATTTCTATGTTGAAGAGGCATTGGAAACTATATTTCACTGGACTTCCTTTTCTGGAAACAGGTGAATGTAAATGTTTTGAATATAGTTCTAAGAACAAACATTTTTTTTTAAAATGACTTCATTCCTCTCTGAATATGAAACAGCCCTTTAATGTTAGCTCTTTTACATTTCTCTTGAGTAAACCTGATTTAATTTATGCTAAACATAATGGAACACCTGTGTGTGCTGGATAAAAACTGGAGTATATAATATTAGATGGAGAAATGTCACATCCTAAGTATGGAAAACAAGCAGCAAAGCTCTGGAGTGTCTTTTAACCTTTTTGTTGTCATTTTGGAATTAAGAAATCTCTGAAAACAAAAATCTGTTTGACAGCTTTAGCAGGTAATGAATGACCAGCAGAAAAAAAGAAGTATAAAGAAAGATTTTTCTGTGCTGTTTTGCCAAAGCATGAGATAAATTTTAACCAGTTTCTCATGTGTACTGAAGTCTAATCCATGCAATGAGACTTAATGGATAGTCTGAAAGTTTAAGAACTAAAGTAATTGGTTTCTGATTACTTTGTCAATCTGAATAGTAGTAAATTGGAAATGTGAACTGTTGCACTGCCCATGTATCATGCAAGATTATACCAGAACTGTCTGAGAGTTTTTGATTTTTCAACCAAGAAAATGATATAAGCCTTTTTTAAGAGTACAGTATTTGATATAATTCCATTTGGAAAATTCTTAGTTCAGCTGGAAGAGGAAGGAATAAGTGTAAGATCTACAGCTGAGGAACCAGCTACCAGTTGTGCTAATAGTGCAGTTGTTTGAAGAAAGGCCTCAGTTTTAACTTCCCTTTGTATTTTTTTTAAGCCTACGGTTTTTTTTTCTTTTTTATTTGGATGTTGTATACTGTATGTAATAATATTCTTATTTACCTACATGGGGGTACCAGAATATACTGTAGGAGAATTATGTGAAAAAGAATGTTATTGGGACAAAATTTCACAGCTTAATGTGAAGTATAAGAATTTATTTAAGAGGCGACACCTTATTAACCAGGAAAGAAGCCTGACTTTCCTAATGTAATTGTGAGTCAGCAAGTTGATCTAGCCTGAGAAAAATCAAATATGACCCTAAGATATATCACATGTGAAGTATCTCCATTGAAGATTGGGGACTACTACCCTTATTAAATATAGAATTCATAATTTCTCTGTACTATTAATTTCTTAAGAAGAAAGAAAACATTAAAAAATCAGCCTGGATTATAGGGAAATTCAAAGCAATAGAGAACTGGGTTTGCAGAAGTCTAAGGGAGGTATCATTGCTTCTGTAACTACTGCAAATGGATATACACCATGGACAGAAAAGGACTATATATGGTAAGGAACAAAGACTACGTCAAAGCAAAAAAACATAACACGCATGTGAATGTGGATAGGCTGAAAACTGCAGAAGGTTTCTGACAGTCACAGAGAGAGGTTGTAGTTCCAAATAAGAGAAGTGAAGGCCAAAAAAGCTATTTGTTGTTAAGGAGGAGTTAAACAAATTTACAAAAGGCAATATGTGATGTGGTTGCCTGTGACTGAAGTTGTCTGAGTCCAACGCAAGGGAGGTGCCTTCTGGTCCTGTTGCAGTAGGTCTATGTAATCCTCCAGGCTGCTGTGTACTCCTCAGGAAGAGGGCCATTATAATAGCACTTATGCAACAGATATGGCAGTTACAGAGACTTGGCTGTGTCAGGAGAACAAATACAAGATGTTTTAAAGTGAAAATGTTTCTTGTGGATTGTTCTCAGCAGTGAGGAAAGACGTTGGTATGAGGAAAAGATGAAGCTTTTCCATGTATGTAGGTTGCAATTTAAACTATTTGATGTCTCCATATTTTCCTATTACCACTGCTTTTCAGAGTCCTATTCTTGGTGGAGCTGGCTGATGATGTGACCGATAACTGCTGTTATGGTGAGTATGCAGACCACTGGTGGTGGGGGAATTGAGTTTCACATAGGGAAAGGTTGTAATTGCATCTTTCCTTACCCTCTCATCCAGAGCAAGGTTTTATTGTCAACTTCAATGAGAAGCAGGTGGATACCAAACTCATTAGAAGTGGGGCTGCATGCAGCTGCTTTGGAAAGGAAATAGAGAAAAGAAAACAGAGTAGTGTTATAAACAACAAGCTGAAATATTGTTTGAGTGGGATCAATACATGAGGCTGCTGGATCCAGCAATGCTAAGGAGAAACACTGAGATTTCACTTCATAAATTTTAGTAGTTCATCATTCATTTTTACTTCCAAGTAGTAGTAACAGGCTGATCAATTGCACTTGGAAAGATGGACAGAAATGAGCTGGCTTGCCCCAACTACAGCTGTAGGTGGTTGCAGTGATGAGAATGGGAATCTACTCGGAGGTCTGGTCTCTCCCACCATCTGGCCCTTTGGCTCCCTAATGTGCTGACACTGCAGCATCTTTGTGAACCAGCTGGCAGACATTGCTTTGGCTTCCACCTTCCTCCCAGGAACAGAGTCTGTCAGTTTGCAACAATGACAGGAAAATAGAGCTATGTTCTAAAGCCATTAAGATGTGTTAGGACAATTTAGTTCCTAACATACCTCCCATAGCTCTTGAAATGGGACGTACTCACTTGTACATTTCAACATATATTTTCAGCAGATATATTGAAACAATCCTGCAACGCAAAGCTGAGGTATTAAGAAAGGGTAAGTTTTCAAGTTAAACCACAGAGCTGAGGATTAACCTAGGGTGTGAGGGTATTCTTTGGTTTGTTGGTTGGGTTTTTTTTCATTTCTGCCAGTAACTCAATGTATGACTCGGACATTAAGGCCAAAATCCTCCTACCCAATTCAGGCATCAAAAGAAATTATCATATTTTCAAGGTTCAGAGCATCTACAGCTCCAGTTAACATTAAGATGAGCAGCACACTTCCAATTCCCTAGTAATAAATAAGAAATGTCTCATGGGGATATTATAAAGCTTAATTAGTTAAGAGTCAAATTTCCTTCTGTGCTTCCCCTTGCTTCTTCAAAGTAATTTTATAATCTGTTGAGAGATTCATAGATGGGAAATATATATTATCGGTAAAAATATACTATCTGAACCAAGAATCCAGATGACCTAGCTCAGAGTAAATGCTTGTTCCATCCTGTCTATGAACAGGATCATTAGACAACGATCATGTTGTCTCTCAAATGGGACTGGTCTCTGAGATGCAGACAGGCTTGCCTATAGCACACACAGCATCATACACAAGCACTTCAAACTCAGTGAGGACTCTGTGCAATACTCAAATATTGTTGTCTTCATTTTACAATTGGGAAACAAATTAACTGAATTGTCCAAATCAGACAAGTATTTTATGTCAGACTAAAGCACAATTCTCTTCAGCCTCATCTATGGTCCATATAGAAATCTTCCTAATCAAGAGTAGTTCTGCTTTTACAGGGTTTTTTTGGCCAAGACCAGTGTTTAAGTTTCACAAAGTCTCTTCTGATGGTTCTTTATTGTGGTCAGTTTAACTGACCATCATGAACAATATGTCATTCACTCTATATACTTTGAAGATATAGTCTATCATTACGAAAGTTATTTTTCTGTTTGATAATAACTAAGTACACAATGTAAACAAAAAAGTGTTTTAGCTGTTATGCTAAATCATAATTCAAATTATTCTGAAGTCTTGGAACATGTGGTTGCGAAAAAGCAATGATCACTTGAAGAGGCTGGCATCATTCAGTGGATTTTAACTCATTAGCATGCAGAAAGAAGCACAGTATTAGAACTGATTAAAACTTGATTATGTCAAAATACCTATGTCTGTTATCCCCACATAGTAGCAACTTAAGATTTCTGTTGACCATAGTGAATAAATCTTCTACCCAGTCTTCATGTTTGTGATAAGGAATCTTAACAGGCCCCACAACTTATACGCTCTGGTGGCTGATACACACTCAATACTTTGTGCTGTTTTACATTGGGGAAATACCTTTCTGAAAAAAATCCACCCCCTGATGTTCTGTAGAATGAGTGAACGGGCAAATGCAATGTACTAGTATGCTGTATTGGTCTTAGAAAAAGACTGCTGTCTTAACTGGTGTGTGTTATGTGAGGAGGATGTTAGGAAAAGAGTCCAAAAAAGTAGCAATTCTCCATAATTCAGGTAATCTGGCAGGCATAGCAGGAATATGAATGCATTTCATGGGAGATTGATGTGACTTTCTGCACACCTGTTTAAATGGACTGTGGTATATTTATCAGATTACATTAGAACAAATTAAAAGTATTTAAAGGAAGAGAAGAGAGCTTTCCCTGTGACTTTTGAATAGATAATATTTTTGTTATGTTGCAATGATTAAATACAGTGACATCAAAAATATGAAATAAACTAAATTTCATCTGCATCTGGACATGGACAGCTACAAAGTGAGGCTCTGGAAGCACTGGAGAAAGCAATGCAGAAACACATAGGAAAAATAGCTGTCATTCATAAGGTCTGCTCTCACTAATAACTAAGTAAATATGTTGTTACAGGGGCAAGTATTGTAGAGTATATAAGATGGAGGCAATAATCCACAATCACAGCAGGACACACAGAGTTATTTGTTATTTATTATTGACCAAAACCACCCTGAAAGAGAACACTTATTAAATAACTTTTTTTTTTTTTAAATTGATGAAGGCTGTTCTCAAGTTTACTATCCTCCACTTTTTTTTTTCTTTTCCATAGAGTAGCAGCTCTGACTTCTTATAGAATATTCTTACCATAAAACCTTTAAAAAATTTCATCTATGTTTTATAAAAATCAACAGTTGTAATATCTTCAGTTCACTTCTTCTTTCTAGTTTCTTCAGTTAGTCCAGAGACAAATGTTTCATGACAGCTTCTATTTCTTGAGTTCTGTTTTCTGTCTTTACATGATAATTGAAGCAGTTGTGATGCTCTTTCTGTAGAAGACACCTTCAGGGTTCTCTCTCTCTGTGTAGTTTATGTCTTTATGCTTTTCATTGTTGCTGTTGAGTCTCTTAAACAGGGCTAATATGGATCTAGTGGAAGTGTGTACATTATATGAGGAAATACAGGCATTTTCAGGAGTATATATATATTTTTAAATCTGTTTCAGTCCACACTTTGCTTATAACATTCTGCAGCTTGTTTACACATTGTACTCCCTAAACCCAGGAGATTCTTTAGATTTGCTTAAATATGAAACAGTTTTGAAGTCTTAGAAAACAAGGAGGTTTTTTACAGATCTATGCTTAGAATTTTATGCAGTATGCCCAGTGAGGATGTTACCTGGAGTTCATTTCTACTAAGACCAAACAAGAAAAAAAAGGGGGAAAGAAAGAAAAGTAAAATCCACAGTGCTTTCCCAAACTTTTCATAAAAGAAAAATGCATGGCAACACATCTCACCAGAATCAAACCCATATCTCAGATTCTCCTAAAGCTGGAGACTCCATGAGGAATGTACCTGGCTTGAGATGCTCATGCTGATAAATTACAGATGGACTGAGAACAGAGTAAGAGCAGCAGATACTACGTTGAGAAACTGTTTTCACTCACAATGTTGAGAGGCTGGCAGTGGGGTGTTGTCTTATGCTTGCTTAGAGGGGACTATTTGGAATAGCCATGCACTTTTGATAAATTTCCTGTAATGCACAACCTTTCTCACCTTTTCATCAGATGTAATTATCAGATAGCAGTAAGAAAAGTTGAGCAGCGTTGTGCATTACAAGGAATTTATAGAAAGCGTGTGTCTACGTAGTGAGTGGAGGGTAGTTTTAGGGAATATAAACAAGCATATGCAAACAAACCATTTTAGAAGTGAAAGGATAGGAAGGAGGTATAATTGGCCCTCAGCCTCCTGTGTGCTCAGCGTCCTGCATGGGACATGCTGAGAAATTTAGCTGGAGGGAGCCAAAAGAGGAATATTTGTGCAGACTAAGTCCTTGCATTAAGACATGAGCCTCTGTAGGGTTCCTAGATGGGGAAAGAGAAAAGCAGGGGGAGAGAGAAAAGCAGGGAGAGAGGAGAGAGAGAGTAAGCAAGCAATCCTCCTCCAAAGCACAATTTGGAGCAAGATGATAATTTATTCCCTGCTGCTGTGTAACTTGGGGTATAAACTAATCACACAATAAGTAATGTGCTTATTTTAACGTGGTATTTTTTAAATAAGAATTGATCTAAGAGTTTTCAAGTGAGTTAATACTAAAGATTTTCCTCTCAGAAAATGTTACTTTCCCTTCAATTATATATTTAATCACACATGTATAACATGATACATACAATTTGATTACCTACATATCTACCATAATGTTCAGTCAATTTTAATACAAATAGATACAATTACAGCTAGCAAACATTTGTCTACTGACAAAAGAATTTTATAAGAGTAAACATAGTTATTAGTGTATCCCTTCATTAAAGAGATCATAAAAATCAAGTACAATAAAAGCAGTCACAAAGTATGTAGAAAAGAGAGACTTTGTCATAAACCAGCAAACGTCTCTGGGGAAATGAGTTCTAATGCTTCATTTCTTAATAGAGGATTTCCATCAAACTCTAAGTACTTGTGGTTAAATGGCAGCAGATCACCCTGCATGTGTTCACTATGGTTAGATATTTGTACCTCTCAGTGAAGCATCTGACCCTGCTCACTGTTTGGTCACTATGAACTGATTTTTATGGATTTCAATAGTAATTAACTTCACTGGAGAATCTATCAAACTTTTATAGTTTTGGGAATGTCAAGCAACTGCTATGTTAACTAAAAATCCTTCCTATAGTATCTTTTAAGTTACACGCTCGTAAGTGTAAAAAGTTTAGTGCCACTGAAGAAAGTAAGAGAGCAAGCCCACCTTTCCGACCTCCTAATGGATAGACTTAATGAATGATGGGTGTCCCTCTTAACTTCAGGTAAGATATATTCTGAGAGTCATTCCAGTTGTTCCAACAGCTTGCTATTTTGATAGAGTCAACAGAAGATTTCAAATAATGCTTTACCTGAGATCACAAACTTGCTGAGCCAACACAATGCAAAAGAAATGTAATGAAGATACCAACTGAAAAGCTCTTTTCAAGCTTTCTAGAGAAAAAAAGTTGCATAACTTTTTTTTTTTAGGATGTTAAGTTATATATTAACACAGGGGAATTGTCGTGGTTTAACCCCAGCCAGCAACTAAGCACCACGCAGCCGCTCACTCACTCCCCCCCCATCCAGTGGGATGGGGGAGAAAATCAGGAAAAGAAGTAAAACTCCTGGGTTGAGATAAGAACGGTTTAATAGAACAGAAAAGAAGAAACTAATAATGATAATGATAACACTAATAAAATGACAACAGTGGTAATAAAAGGATTGGAATGTACAAATGATGCGCAGGGCAATTGCTCACCGCCCGCTGACCGACACCCAGCCAGTCCCCGAGCGGCCAATCCCTGCCCCCCCCTTCCCAGTTCCTAAACTAGATGGGACATCCCATGGTATGGAATACACTGTTGGCCAGTTTGGGTCAGGTGCCCTGGCTGGGCATGAGAAGCTGAAAAATCCTTGACTCTAGTCTAAACACTACTGAGCAACAACTGAAAACATCAGTGTTATCAACATTCTTCACATACTGAACTCAAACCATAGCACTGTACCAGCTACTAGGAAGACAGTTAACTCTATCCCAGCTGAAACCAGGACAGGAATTAATAAACCTGTTGACATTAGGAAGATTGGGAACAACTATAGAAATAATGTAGACTACCATTCCTCAAGTCTCTCTTTTTTTTTCCCCCCACATGCTCTATCTGTAATTTGTATAGCAAAGACTCTGTTAGTGGCATGTAACTTGTCAGTTTCTCTCTCTGCTTTCTTGGTACACATCTTTCCCATAGATGAAAATTTACCCAAAGCTTTTTAGGACTGTCTGAAGTTATAGTCTTAGAAAGAAAATGTGCAACAAGCTACTGTCATCATTAAATGCTCTAGAAATTCTTCAGATGTACTGAGTTCTCCCTCTAGATAGCAAAAATTTTAACAAAATCATACCAGATTTGTTCTGAAGTACCATTTTACAATAGTAAAATTGTGTGTCTATTTTCCAGGTAGGTATCCTCTGACTGGTAGGAAAATTGATGACCAAACCTTGACAAAGGCCACTGAAAAAGTTGATTGAGAGTCACACGGCCTGCCAGTCCCTTGCCATGGAGGTGCATGCAGACACCCCTCTGATCCTAAACAGGATGCTGTAGTCCACTTCTGCTTTCTTTTTACCTTTTAGAGAGGTACCATGATATTTTGTTGTAAAGAGAAAAGGCTCATCTTAAAAGTGTCTATATGGTTTAATAATATTTGTAATTTTACATAAAATTTCACCTTGAAACAATTTATGGATTCATAAGTCTGAGCCATAAGTCTGGCTATCACCTCTGTGCAGCTGCCCAGCAGTGCTGCTCATTGGCAGTATACTAATAGCCCTTTGCTTTGACATGACCAGAGAAAAGGCACTTTGCAGCAGAGAGAATAGGGAAAGGACATCTGAGAAGCTGTCCTGTAGAGTTTTTGGAAAGGACCAATCTGATTATCTGGCCCAACTACTGGTATTGTTTGTTCATAACAGTGAAATATTTTATATATCCTTTGCTACTTTTGCACTACATTTTCATGGGGCTTCTGCGATGCAGTAGCTGTGAGAGCTGGTAAGAAATCCTTAGCAGGGTGTCTGACCTCTTTCTAGGTCATCTTTTAGTGATCTTCGGAAGGGCCAGCTCAACTCTCAGATGAAGTCTGGAGACTGGAGGGAAGTTTGGAGCATCTGAAAATGGATGGTCATGCTGTTCCACATGCAGTAAGTTAGCACTCATGAAGGCTAACAAATAGCATGTATTTTACACTGTCTGCAATGAGCTTATGGAATTATTAGAATAGTGAGTCAAACATGATTTTCAAACTGATTTCAGTATGTTTTCCACTCTAAATGTAAAAGAAAATGGGCTTATGTTCTCTTAAGCATCTGGGAGAGATAAACGCATATGCTTACTGTACCTGAAAAAGCCGTGCTGCCACAGCTATTAAAAGAAAAATAGGAAGAAGACATCATGTGAACATTTCCCTTGTACAGTTACTGCCAAAACTTATTTCTCTGTTTTTATTTAAGAGTCTCATTTAGCTGTGTAGTATACTCTTCAGTTCAAAATTAACGCTGCTTCTTTATAATGTGATTTTCAGACTGCAATCTGAAGTACTGACTGGAAACCCCAATAAAAGTAATATAAATATTTTGGCAATTACATGCCATATTTAAATTTTTTTTTTCAAATTGCCATTTACCAAGTAACATCATGACAAGCTGTTAACAGAGTGAATTAAAGACATATGGTAGCCCTGTCATATTTAACACACTCATCTGTCATTACATTCTGCTGTCATTTTATTATATCATGTTTGTAAAGTCAGTACAAATTTTCTATAAATATATATAAATTTCTCTATTACTGATATTTTTTCAAGCCTCTTAACCAGTCAGAATACATTCCCTTATATTATGTTTTGTTTCCTAAACATTGTATATTCTGTTACCAATAAAGAAGTCAGCATCTAATTATTGGAAGTTCATGGTGTATTTAATTTATGTTCCATCAAGACAGCTAAAGCTTTAGAGGCAGAAATATTTGTATGTTGTGACAAAAAGCACTAACACTGAGTTTATTAACTGATTGTTAAAGTTAGCTATGTTAGCCTCATAAAATAAGCTTGTGAGGCAGCTGTGTTTCTTAATATATAGTCCTTTGACCAGTGGAAAAATAAGTTTAAAAATGTTATTTACATGAAAATTAAGGTAAATTTAATTCATATTTATGGACATATTGACTAAAAAAATCAAATTAACCAAATCAAATATTTAATTCTAATCAGACCTGCCTAAAAATTATTTCAATAATAAATAAGATTTTAAACTCTTATTTTCCAAAAATATTTTTCCATTTACTTCCCTTCTCTTCAAACTTTGCTTGAGTCCAGCCATTAAAACATTTTAGTGGAAAAGAACTGAATAACTGTCATAGCAGCAAAAAAATTTACTTTAGTAATAATTTACAAATGTAAAGGCCTAATGTTGTGCTCTCATCTGATATATGTTATTGCATATTTGTTACATTTAGTTTTATGGAATAAATAATGGTATTTCATATTTGGCACTTAAGAAATTCACTCATTTTAAGAACTGTCAGTACACTCCTAATAAGATTTGCAGCTGTGGTTTACATTTTTCCAGAAAAATTCTGTCATCACAGAGACAATTCAAACTTTAAACTTATTAGTCATCAATGCACCAGAATTTTACAAAAGTTGGAGAATTAATTATAGTGTACAGAATTTGTGGATCTGTCTCTGATATATTGATAGTTGTGTATGTCACATTTATATCACAGAGAGAGATTTGACAAGGCTATTGTCACATACTGATATAAATTGTGATTATCAGTATTTAGTTACAGACATGTCCGTTTAAGAGAAACCACATTTTCATTGCAATGCAGATGTATTTTCAAAACTTCTTATCTTAATTTTTCAAGTAAATGGAGTTAGAGGAGTACTTCAAGACAGTAAGTCCTTTTAGATTTCTGATTCCAGATGAAGGGGTTACTGATAAAATAATAATGAAAAGAATTAATAGGGATATGTCTAAAAATCAGCGCTTTATTTTCTTTCAAGTTTTCAATGCTGTCACTAGATTCCTTATTTGCTTAGTTCTTGTACTTTAGTTAGTACAATTCCATATGGTTATATTTCTCAGAGTTCAAAAGTACATTATGGCAATAGACCATGTCATTATAGCTAACACTGAAAACTGAATTTCTCTATTTATACTAAATTTCTCTATTTATTTTTCTTTCCATATTGTAGACCATATACAGGCAATGTAATTTTTTTCCATGTGGCAGTGGGTAATTCACTTCCAATGCTGATTCAACTTGGGTTTTAAAGTGAGACTGCTAAACTTGATACCTGTTGGCAATGGAAGCAATTGTTTTCTAATCATGAAAATCTCATGAATGCAGCTGAGATCTAACTCACTTTAGTAAAGTTATCACTTGAAAGCATTAGGCAGGTGAAATATATAAATACAAGCTTTCCAAGGAGATTGGGAGACCCCAGAGATTCATAACGTCTCACTAAGGTCCTTGGGAAAGTATATATTATATATGTTTTTAATATTCTTCCTCTCTATGGTATTCAGTACCAACAGTTTAAAATAAGTACAGAAAAAAGGAAAGGAAGTTACAAGCACAGAGAATGATGCAAAGTACTTTCTCTGATATTCTTGCACTGCTAAGAGCAGTTCTATGTTCTATTAGTTCTACATTATACTGAAGCACATTGTTAAACAATCCTAGATAAAATTTATCAAATAATACTTTTTTCCCAGATAAAGCTTCACTTTCTGGCATTACTTTTTATGCCAAAACCCCCACAAAACTTATTTTTAATTTAGGAGGGGTAATATATCATTGTATACATTTGAAAGGTTAAACAAAGACCCCATGACCCTCCTCCCAAAAGATGAGATCTGATATTAAGAATAATACTGAGATCACTTTTTGTTTTTCAGATGCATTTGTTACTAATGAGGTCCCTGATAACTGACCCACAGTCTTAAAAAAAAAGTTTTAGCCTTGTCCTTAATTTGCTGTAAAACCATCATGTTTTTAGACAAAAACCAACAATACTGTGGTCATACAGATGGAATCATAAAGAGCTTATGGCTGTCAGTCATAAAGACTGACAAACTGATTCCTTAATTTTTCCACTTCCCATTCCTCTTCAGTCTGGACTCAGTCATGTAGATGATATTCTCTACAAGAAAACAAAACAGATAATGCTGTAACTCTACCACTCTTCCTTAATTTCTCCCTTTGACTGGCACAGATAAGAAGTCCAGCTTTGGGCCCCTCACTACAAGAAAGACACTGAGGTGCTAGGATATGTCCAAAGAAGGGCAACCAAGCTGGTGAGGGGCCTGGAGCACAAGTCTTATAAGGAGCAGCTGAGGGAACTGGGGTTGTTTAGTCTGGAGAAAAGGAGGCTGAGGGGAGACCTTATTGCTCTCTACAACTACCTGAAAGGAGGTTGTAGCGAGGTGGTTGTCAGTCTCTTCTCCCAGTGATAGGATGAGACAAAATTGCCTCAAGTTGCACCAGGGGAGGTTTAGATTGGATATTAGGAAAAATTTCTCCACCAAAAGGGTTGTCAAGCATTGGAACAGGCTGCCCAGGGGAGCGGTTGAGTTACCATCCCTGGAGGTATTTAAAAGACATATAGAAGTGGTGCTTAGGGACATGGTTTAGTGGTGGACTTGGCAGTGCTAGGTTAATGGTTGGACTTGATGACCTTAAAGGTCTTTTCAACCTAAATGATTCTATGATTCTATACAGTCTAATTGATTCAGCAATGAAAGGCAGGAACAGAAATAAAGTTAATTTTGTGTTTCTCACTACAAAATAGGTAGAAGTCATTTTGCTCTTATCATGGCACAAAACCACTGTAAAAAATCCTATTAAATCTTCAGATTTAAAAGATTGAAAAACTTCAGAGCAACAACAGTTCAGGCCTATTGCTCTGTAGTTGTGTTTGTCAGATGGTATGACTTATATGTGTATGCTTGCCAACTTGCACATTTCTGCCAACATAGCAAAGATAAAAATTAGAAAGTGCTCTCTCTATCTCATCAGACAAGGATGACCAGGCTTTCCTAGTCCATAGGAGTCAGGCTGTTACTGTCAGGCTGAGTCACATGTTTACCCAGTGCCAAACTCAGTTTGAAGCACCACTGACACCTGAATTAAATTAGCCACCATCTGTAGGTAAACAAAATAATGAGAACTACACTAAGTTTCTTCTTCTGTACTCACTGCACAAGCTCCTTTAATACTGAATGTTCAGGTATTTTTCTGGTATGTAGTTTAAAAAAACATAAGAGTAACGCAACTTATTCCACTAGGTGTACTTCTGTTATCCAAAATTCCTCCATTAATTTGACAATGGAATTCTCCCCTAAAATCCTACTATTCATTGCATCTTATTCTTATATCTTATATCTTATTAAGCAACTGACCAGATAACTGTATATACTTCATATACACATACATGTATGCACACCTATATGTGTATATATATAATGTATGTAACTGTATGCATCTCATTTTAGAAACAAATGTATGACTCATTTCTGGTTTTCTCACCTTATTATAATTTCTTCTTTATCCATTTTGCCAATCAGCGATCTGCTCTGTTTCATTACTGCTCTTAGAGACAAATCTACAGTCATTTGATATGAAAAAGGAGAGTTATAGATCTCTTCCCTCAGTTCTGTCCCCTGGGCTATTTCTACCAGACAACTGGACAGCAGCACAGATATATCTGAGGCATCAGGTAGGGAAGAAAGAGCTCCTGTGCAGTCATGGAGAGTCACATGAGGGAGTCTGACCTGTATCATTTTATCTATTTCAGCATAAATCATACATTCTTTATTAAACAGCATTTAAATAATGTAGAATGCATTCTCTCTTCCTGTACTTGCCAGGAAAACCTCCATTTAGCATCTGTTGTTTAAACCATAAGTATGAATCTGCACAGAAACCAGGATACTCTATGAACATCTTTTTATGGGTTTTCTCCAAATTTTGTGAAAAACAGATGGGGAACGGGAAGCATGGTCACTATCTTTTGCAACCCCTCCTTCCACCTTTAAGAGAGAGAAGAAAAAGCACCTCTCATCTCTTTTGCTGACTGACCTTCTATCTTGAACACCACACCTCATGTATTTTTCTTTCTCCAGTATAGTAAAGTGAATCAATGTGCAATATAAACATGATAATAGGTGTCCATGTAAATAGTCTGAATCCTGCAAACACTGTGATCTGCACTATTTTCAACCTCAGGCTTCCACTCTGCTTGGAGACTAAAGTGTCTCAGTATCATAGATAATGTGTGTAGAAAAGTAATTTTAACAAGTTTCCTTAGTAATTGGGATCTCCTCAGTTCCTACAGTAATTGGGGTCTCTGGGCTGGTAATGCATTTACAGATAGAAAATAAGTAGGGCATAACTGAAAAAGACTGTGAAAATTAATACAGTGCAGTAAAATGAAAACTCGTGCATACATCTCCTCCCCTCAACTCTGCTCGCTTTGAAGTTGTCAAAAGAATTTATTGCTCCTTCCTCTGATCTTGTCATTCCTTCCCTTTGAATTCCATTTACTACACCAAATGCCAACTTTTCTCCTTTCCTTTCAATCTTAGTCCTCCCCATATTCACTAAGTTGCTAGCTAACAACATCGTTCTTATTTTACTTGCCCACTAGATACTTTAACTCTTTCTCCCATGCTGTCCTTTGTAGCTGGGAGACCATCTTGATAATAAAATATAAAGCTGCTTGCTTTCTGCAAAACTGTTTTAAAATTCCTCTTAATTGTAATGTATCCAATGAGCAACTAATGAGAAGACAGGTGGTGAACAAAAACATTTACCTTTATGTATTTAACAAAACAACAAGGAAATGTATCTAAGAGGAAACAGAAACAATTAATATAGTTAAAAAGCTCCATGCACATCCATGTGAAAATCTCCCATTTTGTCACTTCCTTTATTTCCTCCATAGAGGATAGAAGGTAATTGAGATATTGTTCAATTTGTTCACTGATTCTTGCAAAGGGAAGAAACACAGCAGTAAATCCTCAGCTTTAAATAGCCATATTTGTCATGCATATTTTGCAGAAAGTACCATTCACTTACCTGCCTTGCGTGCATCTAAGCCCGCATGACCCTGCCCACCACAGGTTATCTTTCTTCAGTTTCTGATAACGCAAAAGCAGCCTGTGGAGCTGCTGCTGGGAATCACTGGCTGCTTGATGACTACCTATGTTATACAACAGACTTTCTCCTGATCTGCTTGTGAAACCGAACAGGCTGCTTTCTGACTGGGGAAGAAGAAAAGGCATCCTTTTCCTGATTTGACCATTTGCTTTTCTCTTTCTTTCCACCACAGGCAGACTACTTGCTTTTCTTGAAATAGCCCACTAGTGAGGACACAAAAAAGTATTCAAAGTAAATATCACTGGAAAAACATAAGTTCTTGTATTTTTAACCACACAAGTCTATGCATGATCCACTGTGGTGAGGCCTGTCTGCTCTCTGGAAGGTTATTTTCTTTTCTGGTTAAGAATTACAGCAACATACTAAAGTACAATAAAGACAAACACTTCAGGCAAGGCTGTATGTAAAGCCTATTATTTCTAAGTCTTTATTTTAATATTTGTAAGTTTTCACTTGCCATCCCAAATTTTTTCACAGAAAAGAAATATCTGAGAATACTGTCCTTAGTAAGAACAGATGAATGATATTTTCATGATATTTAAGAAGTGCTATTTAAGAAAGAAAAAAAAATTATTTGGAGATTAATCAAATCATGCCAATAAATGATTGTTAATGATAAATATACTGAACAACAAATAATTTTGATGTTATTGCTGAAGAAGTTTTTTCATTGTAAAATTATAACATTTTCATTTTAAAATTGTAACATCTGTCTTGCAAAAAGGAGACTGAATAGTAGAGAAAGAAAGGACAGTGTGGAATTACAAAGGAAAAATAGAAGTGGCTATTAAAGGGCTGGAAAAATACTGTTACAGTGGCTCTTATTTTGTTTTTGTTTTCCATGAATCCCAGGGTAGTATTTTAAGATATAATTCATTTGCCACAAAAAATTATATGGGTTTTGTTATTGATTTTAAATGGAAACAAACCTGCCAGGTCCTATTCTAAAAATAATGGCTCAGTGGCATTTTTTCTGCTTCTCTGTTAGATTAGCCATACTGCAGGTTAAATAAGGGCACCCCAAAGAGGAGTGCAGGGGCTGGTAGGTACCACGCAGAGGGCTGGCAATAATGAAGATCTGCACTGCCAGTCCTGAAAAAGCACACAGGATCTTCATTATTGGTGAGTGCCATCCTGGTGGGTTCTTGGGCAGATCTGGACATTTGGTAGTTGTTTTGTATTAGAAAAGTCAGGCCAGCATCTTCCTGCTCCAAAAGTCAGGGAACTGATATGCTGCAGTTTGGCCTCCCAGCCAAGAGGTGAGTTGACTTTTACTTTTTCCTTATTTACCTTATTCTAAGCTTTTACTTGTGTGGCATAAGCAAAGATTAGCTCCAGTTGTGCCCTCTCACATCAGGGTTCATTACTAGGTATCTTAAATAACGTTTATCTGTTCTAGCCAGTCTCCTTTCTGGCAGAAATTATTTCTATGTTAAAGTGGACATGCTTGAGTAATAAGAAGGGTTTCCTGAAGTTTATGTAGTCATGTACTACATGTAAAGATGGTGAATTGCACTTTGTGTTAGCTGGCTGGGGAAACCAGTGAGAAATCAGCAGTACTGAGGTGTAGACAGCAGCCCATGGGTAGGGCAACGTAATCCCAAGGACTTACTTGTTCCCTTGGCATTCCGCATTAACTTCTCCTATGATGCCGCGGGGCATGCTTGAAAGCTGCAGCAAAGTATGGCCAGAGAATTTGGGCCTAATGGTGCTGAAAGTGATGCTGTTGACTAGACACTGGACGTGACACCTGTGTGCCCTGGCCCCTTTCTGTGTGAGGCAGCTTCCACAGGGACTTCAGGCAAGCTCCTCGTGGAGTTACTTGGCACTTGGATAAGGGTCACAGAATTTTGTGTGAAACAATAACCATGGGCAAACAGTTTGCATTTCTTTAGGCGAAAGGGTTACTTATTTCAACAGGCCATGGCAAAATATAATTTTTTTTTTCTCTTTGCATAGTATTTTCATGCATATATTGATCATAGCCATTATATAGCACTCATTAAGTTTATTCTAGGAAGTGAGAGCAGGTTTTTATAATATTCCTCACTTACAGGAGGAATACAGGAAATAGTGGAAATCACATCTCTGGAATAATTTTCTGGTAGTTAAATGATCTTTTCTCTGAATCTTTTTTATTCTCCCCGTAGGATAATTTCAGTTTTAAAAAGCCTCATTTCCTGCTGCAGTAGTCAAATTTCAGTCATATTCTGGATTCTTCCTTGGGAGAATATTTTCTTGTGTAGGAAGAGAACTCAACTGATGCTTTCTAGAACAACAGTGGGACTCTTGGCTGAGCTTGGGGGTGAAGCACCCCCCCGCCCCAGGCTGGTATGAACAGACTTTGCAGGTCAGTTGCCTCTAGGCTTGCTGAAGAAAGCCTCAGCCCTGCTGAAGAATGCATGTGGGGTGAAGGCGTCTGATTTGGGGGTACCTGATGAACGAAACTCTTTGTTTCTGCAGACATTTTCAAGCCTGGCTGTGGGTTAGCAGGGAAGGGAGGAACCTTAGCATTCAGCTCACAACAGCCTTGCCAGAAATGAAGACTGTTGTTAGTTCATCTTTTGGCCAAAAAGGAAGGAACAACATGCTTATCTCAAAAATAGCCTGTGAGTCAATATGCTTCAGATCAGTATCCCCGAGACAAAATTTTCTGGAGATAAGTGTTTGTTTTTCTATTGTACATTAGTCTGTCAGAGAAAAAAGTATTTCAGACAAGAACAGTTATTTTCTGATTATCCCTGTTTGATATACAACAGTTATTTTACTCTGTTCTCTACTTTTAAAGAGTTCTATAAGAGTTAATTACAAATATCTTGAAGTCCATATATTGTCATTTGAAAATGTAATCTTTTTTTGTGGCACTCATTCCACTAACAAGACATAAAATATTAACAGTCTGAGCAGTTTCCAATTGCTTCCTTGGCTTTAAAATCACATTTTTAATTTCTGAGAAAGGGGAAGAAAACAAGTGCAAGGAAAGTTGAAGTTAAAAAAAAAAAAAAAAGAGGTTAAGCAAGCCATAGGAGGATCCTAATATGATTATTCTGACTTTTTCTGCCTCATAATCTATTATCACCTTCTACTTGGTGTTCATTCACCTCTTGCAACTTGAAAGTGTCCTTGAGATCTGTAACTTTATCTAGATGCCGGTCTGCCAATTCTGTGCTCTTTAAAGTAGAAAGTCTTAAACACTGTTTTTCATTTATGCCAAGAGCTGAGCTGCATGGGGAGTAAAAGTCAGGAAAAACCCAGAACTTTAAAGGATATGAAAGAATAGAATTGCCTTTGATTTGACACTAAAAATTAGGACTTGAGCTTTGTATGATCTGGGATCCATGGTAGGAGTATGGGCCATGGGCTTCAGGCCAGAAGAATAAAAGTAAGCTTTTAATTCCTAAGAAAATTATGTATTAGAAAAAGAAAATACATATTGGGACTGCTTTCACCTTTCTGAGGAGCTCCATCCTGAATGAGGCGCAGTGGGAACTAAAGGGCTGGGAGCAGAGAGAGGCACAAAACAGCAAGAGGTATGGCTGTGCGCTCCTGCAGACCTCCTGCAGCCTGGATGTGAGGAGGGGTTCTGCAAAACTGGAAAGGGATTACAAAGGCTTTATTTCTTCTTGTTCACTCCCTGTCAGTCTGGCCTTTTAAACAACTGCTTTCCTCACGTAGCCTGACTTAGCCGAAAAATTAAATGGCCCCATATAGAGCTCAGACTGCTGACAGACAAATTATAAATTTAGGATTATCAACCCAAACATAGCCTGATTAATAAAATTATATTACTGTTACATATCCTGTTTCCGAAGCCTGAGCTGCATTAAAATTCAGAGTACATGACTTGGGGCTGCTATCAATGAAATAAATTGGAATACTTCTATAGAGGCTGTTTGCAGACTGAAATTTACAATATCGTTCTGATTTTCTAAGCATCAGAAAGGTCAGTAATGACTTTGAAGTTACTGATATACACACTGAAATTCAACTCTTACCACCCTCCCCCTCCCTTAAAAGTTTATTTTAGTCTTGGCAAGGGTGTGTTTAAGTTGTTTTCATTCATTTTGCAAAAGCCTGCTTATTGTCATCTGACATATACAGGATGATCAGTCAATGTTTGTAATGAAGAAAGATATGGATTTATCAAAGTAGATTACTTACATCTTGTTTACAGTAGGAAGGCAAAAGCAGTTTCCAGAAGGACAACCCCCCCCCCGCAATCCACCAAAAGACTAGATTGTAAAATATTTCTCCTGCAGTTGTCACCTAGCAGTTATAAAGAACATGAGTATGACATGGGCATACTCAAGCAGTACCTGGAACAGAAGGCAGCTTTCTCAAACTTTACTGATCCTAAAGGAGCCTTGTACAGAGTTAAATAAATTAAAAGGGTCAAATATTTCAGTAGGCTGTACTTAATTTAAAGAAACTTCCACAATGGCTTTCTTTACCTATCTAAACTTCTGACTCAATTTTCCTATTCAGCAGTAATAAATTAAAACTGTAATGTAAAGTTTTACACATGCAAACACCTGCATACACACAGTGACCACATGACTAAGAAATCAGCTGTTCCCACCACTTAGTATAGAGGAGTATTTCATTGAAACACAGCATTACTTTGCACATGTAAGTGGAAGAATCCATTGCAAATATCAGTAAAGACAATTTTAAAATAGGTTATATTGGGGGTGGGTTATGTACACATCCCTGGAGGTATTTAAAAGACATGTAGACATGGCGCTTAAGGACATGGTTTAGTGGGGACTTGGCAGTGCTACGTTAACAGTTGGACTTGATCATCTTAAGGGTCTTTTCCAACCTATATGTTTCTATGATTCTATATACACAGTCGTATGAAAATATATGTACGCATCACTGTCTTGCACACATGGTATGCAACACGAACACCTATTTTGTGGAGCTCTGAATGTGTGACTGCCTGCATTCACCCAGTTTTGACTTTCTCCCTTTTGCTGTACCCTCTGATCCATCTTTGCTTTACTTCTAACATTACACTGCTCAGATAACCCTCACAAAAAACATACTTGAAGAGTAAAATAATACAAGTACATACAAAACCAAAGAGGTTTTCTTTGTTCATTTTCCACATGCAGTTTGTTCAAATCTGGGGCGCATGGAAAGAAATATATCATCCGTAACCTCAATGTCTAGAAAGTGAAGAAGTAAATAAAGCTTGATTTTTAGACCAGGACATAATCTTTCACTTGCATTCTGTTGGCAAAAAATGCCACAAAATCATTTAGAACATTCAGATTCACTGAAACATATTGCTGATTTACAATATCTAGCTGAACTACTGTCACAAAACAAACAAACAAAAATCTAGCAGACTCAAAACCTACAGTTTGTTTTTACTTCATTTAAAATTTACTTCAGTTTTCAGTTTTAAAAATTTAACAAGTGAAAGCAAACCTCAGAACTGATATGAAACATTTGATTTTGGATTGAAACATTTGGTGGATAGACTAACTTCTACTTTTCTCTCTGTGGTCTTTGTCAGATTTTTTTATCTTTGTTTAACTTCCAATTACATAGATGATTAAAAGCATTTCCTTGAGAAAAATGTCTGAGTTGAATGACCAGAGTATTATCTATGAAAATCTATAGACTGTATATGATAGAGTACAAAAGGAGGTAGTAGGGAAATAACATTGGAATAAATGCAATAAGTTTTGTTGTGCTGGGTCACAAGAACTCTGCCAAATCAACATTCTAGAAGGAAAAAAAGGGGAAAAGGGAAAGAAAAGAGACATCAGTACTGTAACACGTATTGGCTAAATGAAGAGAGTAAACCAATTTCTTTTGTCATGTTCACAGGGAAGAGCTGAAAGAGAGAGCTGGCTTGTACACCCAGGCCAGCACGCTGAACATACCCATGAGTTACAAGGTGGGAGGGTGGCCAAGCTCCTTACGCCTGTGTTTCTGTACACCATAAAGTTTTCCAAAATCAGGGAACATGTAAATAACCTCGACTGGTGCTGTCATGTTCCAGTGACCTAGATCTTTTCTGTTGTCTTTGATTCTTGCACCCTACTGAGTTGTTTTACCCTTCCCAGAGGACTGCAGATCAATAAGTATTGGTTAAGCAGTTGATCATGTTACAAATACCATTTGTGACAAGAAAGAATCAGACCTTCAAATCTGCCACGGTAACAGGGAGTAATTCACTCAGAGTACTCAAAGGAGTACTGATGCTGTGGCTATTTCCTCACACTTTCCTACTCTGGTTGCCAAAGTCCTTATTTTCTGATTGACCTCACTGAACCTCCACAGTTATTTCCTGCCTTAATTAAGGCAGTTTTAAATGGCCCTCTGTGGCCCTCTGTAGACCAGATCTTCACTAGCTGCAAGCTGATATGACAGACCTGTCTTGATCCAGATGGAGCTTTATCATTTACATCAACTGAGGATCTGGTGGCTTTCAGTCAGCCACTGTCGTACTGCTCCTGTAAGTGCTACTAAGACAAGAGGACCATTTACGTAAGTAGGATGCAGGATATGCATCTTCAATTATAAGCCCCGTGGCAGAAGTAACCTCTGTGGTTTTGTTGATGTTATTTTGTCTGAAAAGTATTATATACTTGCTGCTGTGCAGATTAACCACATATATGTGAGGAAATAAAAGAATCTTATCTGTTGCTAATAATGCTTTTTCTCCCTTAAGTAGAACTGCAACCTTGTACAATCATGGTGGCTAATGCAAAAAAAAAAAAAAAATTCAATTGCTGGAACTTTTTATTAGCCAAATGTAAGGGATAGTTTACATTCCTGTCTCTAAATCAGATAACACTTATGATAATTTATAGGAGCACAGAATAACTACAAGTTATTTTTAAGGTATGTCAGACTATAATATAAATATTTATACACCCAGAGTCTCTTATCTCCTATAAGACTTTCCAGGGGTCAGTATTAAAAGTTAACAGGGAGGGTGACTGCATGAAGCCCTTTGACTTTATTTCTAGTAGGTCTGGTGTGACCATCAGGGTGCAAAAAAGGTGAAACCTGAGCTGAGCCAATTAGGAAGTGTCTGAGCTCAGTGAACATGTCCCTGGGCCAGCACGCTGCAGGGTCCTGCCGCATAAATTACTGAAGGCAGAGGCAGCCTGGCAGGGGTGGTAGAAAGTCTGCTGGGAGTCAAAGAGAATAGTATGACAGAATAGGGGCAACTTACTGAACAAGGGAATCGTACGCTCACTGGAGGAAGGTTGGTCTCTGCTCCTTGAGGTCTTGCTGTTGGAGAAGCGCAGTCAGTGCTGGACCTCCATCATCAGAGGAGCCAGGGAGAGGAGAAGCTCCATACTGGTACATCTTGGCAAGAGCCAGCTGAGACTCCAAGGCTGTTTCAGGCCGGGGAAGCAGAAGATAAAGGCCAGGGAGGGCATTGGTTTAAGGTACCAAACAACACAGAGATCTCAAGGAATGCCATTTCATTTGCACTATCCGTCAGTCTCCTAAGATAGGCTATTGAGAAGTCGAGAAAAAAAGGGTGGAAAAGCAGTTTAATAATCAGCGCTTATTAGTAACCTTAAAATTGCCCTTATCCGCTATTTCTTTGATCATATTTTTAATTTCGTTCCTTTTCTTGAATTAGCTTTATTCACTTTTTTAATCTTTTATGTCAGTGACATGTCAAGGGCTGACTTGAATACAAGAGAGGAGTGAATCCACACAGAACAGTTCACTAGATATGCCAAGAACCATAATAAAAAAATATGAACAATGCTATAAGGTGCTGCCTTAAAAAGGACATCCATCCTTAAAAAGACTGAAAGTTGGAAACATCTCCAATATTTGGTGATGCTATAAGCAGGAGCCAGAGGCTTCAGCAATTTCTCAGTGGGAGTGAGAAGATGCTTCAAATTTGCATTATTTGTCTAGATGATTGTCCATTGACACAGCTCTACATTTATTTCTTAGATAATCTCTAAAAACAAACTCCTCAGAAACACAAAAGTTTTATGGCAATGTAAAATCATTAATAATGAATGGCAATTACTGAGGCTATTTTGTTATTCAGTTTGAAAGAGGAAACATGAACAGTCATTCTAATCTGGATCACAATTAGAGATGGGCTGAATAATCACATTTATTAACAGCAACCAGCCCATAGTTGTCAGGAGAAATTATTGTTACCTCTTTTTCTCTCTGCTTTGTCCCATCTCTGTCACTGTCTTTGCTTTTCTTACCAGTTCTGTCCTCTAAACACTATGAAACAAAAGGTATAATTTTCTCATGACTCCACATCAACCTTCAGTCCAAAATCTAACTTAAAATCTTAACTCTCCATGCCCAATTTCAAGAAGTCCCATTACCAAAATGGGTGTCCTTGTGAAGAACAAGTTAAGAAGAGCTGATGAAAACAAAATAAACAAACAAAAAGTAGTATTTCCAAGAGAGTGAGCTGGTATTGATTGATTTGTGTTACATATTTATGTTCAGTGTGGTCTTGTTTCTCTTTGCTTTTTTTCTCTGTTCAAAAGTTTTGCATCTATGTTAAAACTAGTAAATTTGGAACATAACGAGAAGCAAAGAAGTGAGAATTAAGAGAGTAAGAAGGAAGGGGTTTACAAAAAGCTCTGATTCAGCACATTCACACCCTAAGTTAAGATGTGAAAATTCACAGGAAAATTATTTTGACTCCTTCCACAAATCTTCAAGAGAACCTGGAATTTTTAAATGCATACATAATGTGTAGGCTTTATTTATACATCAAAAGCAGAAAAAAAAATCTTAATACAGTTTGCAGGTCAACATTTGGGAAAGCAAACATTATTTGCTATGCTTCTTCATATTAATGCAATAGTTTTGTCTGTTTTTATTTAAGATGCTAAAAACTTTAAGCACAAGAATTTAATATATGGGTACAATGGACAGAAAAAGCATACATGCTCATTTCAGCTGGGATAGAGTTAATTTTCTTCATAGTAGCTGTATTTTGGATTTGTGCTGAAAACAGTGTTGATAACACAGGGATGTTTTCGTTACCACTGAGCAGTGCTCACACAGAGCCGAGGCCTTTTCTGCCTCTCCCCCCACCCCACCAGCGAGGAGGCTGGGGGGGCACAAGAAGCTGGGAGGGGACACAGCTGGGACAGCTGACCCCAACTGACCCAAGGGATGTCCCAGACCATATGGTGTCATGCTCAGCAGATAAAGCTGGGGGAAGAAGGAGGAAGGGGAGGATGTTCGGAGTGATGGCGTTTGTCTTCCCAAGTAAGGGTTATGCGTGATGGAGCCCTGCTTTCCTGGAGATGGCTGAACACCTGCCTGCCCATGGGAAGTGGTGAGTGAATTCCTTGTTTTGTTTTGCTTGCATGCACAGCTTTTTCTCTACCTATTAAACTGTCTTTCTTCAACCCATGAGTCTTCTCACTTTTAGCCTTCTGATTCTCTCCCCCATCCCACTGTGCGGAAGGTGAGCAAGCAGCTGTGTGGGACTTAGTTGCTGGCTGGGGTTAAAACATGACAGCATATTAGCATAATAAGAAGTATGTGTACACTGTAAGTTAAAGCTATAATGATTGTGCAGTATCAGCCTGAGGCTAAATCTTCTTTTATTATACTTGGTGTTCAACAGATGACACTACTTACTTCAGAATAAGCAAGCCTCTGCAGCTATTACTGCGTTTCAGTGGACAAACTCATTGACTGTGTAGAGAAGTTGGTTCACAAGTATGATTATTTTGAAAATTATTTACATGATAGATTGCAATATTTCTAAACAATTTAACTGACTAAATTTTCCCAATATTTTCTGGAATTATAAGTCAGGTATATTTGATTCTTTATTAATATGGAAATAGTTATTTAACATAGTTCCTATTCCAATGTGATCCTTATTGTTACAAGTGAAATCACATCCTTCCTACCATGCCATTATGTTTCTAATATGGAGAATGTAGAGTAAGACAAGCAGGAAACAATAATTGTCAAAATGTTAACAGCAAATTGCTTATTAAAAAAAAAAAATTCTTTTCCTCAGATTCTTCTAGAACCTTGTCATCTGATCTTACATGATCATGATCTTCATGACCAATATTTTCTGTGCACCATTGCTTACAATAGAAATGGGATGTGATGAGAACAGTGGGAAACCAGTTCAGTTACAAAAGTTTATGTACTGATTAATATTAATGTAGTACATAAAATCACCTAAGACTAAACAGTCCTTACAACAAAGCTGGCTTTCAGTGCATGAGAAAGGCCAGGAAGGCAATGCCTTGTTGGGAAATTGTCCTGTCTTGTAGCAGAAGATACAGTTCCACCAGCAAATATTGCACCGAATGCTCTTTAGCCAAATGTATAACACTCTGTTCCTATCTATTCCAAACTGTAAGACTTACCATTTCATCTATAAAACATTTATCGGTATATGACACTATCTGTTACATAGTCTCAAACAGGGCAAGAGGATTGGCTTTCAAGATTAAAGGGTTAAACTCACAGAAACCTCACAAAAGCCAATCTTCCACCTCACAAAATTAGAGAAAATTAAGTCCAAAATGTCATAAACATGTGGATCTTTTTGGCACAAAAGAGAGAGAGAAAAATCTCAAATTGGCATTTTCAAAAGTTGTATTCTGAGAAGCAAGAATGCTGGAGAAAAATCTGGAAGGAGACTTGAGGACAGGAAAAAGGCAGTGAAAATAAACACATCAGCCTTGGCAGTGGCAAGGAATGTATTTTCATGAATAACCCTAGATTTGAATCACTTTTTTTCTGCCCATTTCACAGTTAGTTCAAGCCAGTGTCATAAAAAACTCTGAGAAAATATCTACTCAATCAGACCTCACAAAACAGAGGAATAAATATGGCATTTTTAGAGAATTCATCTGGACTATGGGAGACCAACACACATCCTCATCTTCTAGGACAACACATCTGAACCTACACCATCTTTGTCCTGCAGGAGTGCCTTTACCCCTTAGTTCAGGTATAATTGAGGTGTGAGCCTTAGCTTTTTATACTTAAACTTAATAAGTACATATTCACTAATACATAGTGACAGTTTGTTTGTCCCTTCCTAAAAGAGAGGATTTGGGTATTTGCTGTTCTACTGTAAATTTTACTGTGCTATACATAGCATGGAAGTGCTTGAGGATAGTTCAAAAACAGAGACTGGTTCAAGCTCAGAAATAGCAAGGACTATGCCTTAAATCTTAGTATCTCTGTTGAATTTCCTAACCATTTGCTGAGTGGATAAGTGCAATCAATTTTTTTATATTTTTTTTTTTTTATGGAATGTAACCTTAGTTGAGGTGCAAAACTTTGGAAAGGAGATTATGAGCTATGGTTGTGGTTATGAATCAGAAGCAGAGCTAAACAAATATTTTCTCAGATACCTCTTACCAATGAGGCATAGGAAATACTGACATCCTCAGCATTTCTTAAACATCCCATTTAGGCTGTTCTACACCTTTGTAGCTCCATACTTCAATGTCTGTATTTCCCTGTGCAGAGAAGTGTTTCATTTATGCATAGTCTCTCCATGCCTGGAGGTAGTTTCTTGTCCACTAAACCGGTCTGAATAAGAAATAAATATTTGGTAGTAAAAGGGGAAATCATAGGAGAAAAAAAATGCTTCTCTAGTAGTTGATTAAGAAATGAGTTTGCCACAAGTCAGGTATAATACTCTGCAGTACTTATCTATCAAACCAGTCTTTGGTGTCAATTACTTTGTAGATTTTTCTTTTCCTATACTTTGTTTAAAAGTGTATTTCAGTCTTGTATTAGCTTTCATTAAGACAGAAAAATATTGGATCTGATAAATTGGACTAGAAAGGTGAGGGTTAAGTTGTTTGATACTGAGTAACTCAGCCCTACAGAAAAAAGATTCCCTTTAAGAGAGAATATTTTTTATTTCAAAGAAGCAAAGACACATGGAGATTTCTTTTGGAAATCCCTGTTTTTCTAAAGAAAGGCAAATAAGCTACAGAGACACTGTCTGTGGGCAGAGGTGTCTTCTAAACATCCAGGAAAGGCAAGAAAAATTGCATTTGTCTGAAATGACTATGGCAATTGTGATTAAACAGAACACTTAAAAATAGTAAGAAAGTTTGATTTTTGGTAGAAAAACATTAGAAATACCACACCAGTACTGCTATGAACGTCTTAATCCAGAGTCAGGGGTTTTTAAACTTATCTTCATTTCAGTGCTTCCCTGTGGCCATGGCTTTGCTGCTGGGGATACTAATGGGGTGAAAAAGGCTTTTAACTGTCGTTAAAAGATTCATCTGGACAAATCTTATCGTCTCTAAAATCAATTACTACATTCCCTATTGTCTACTGACTAATACATAAGTGCACCAAATGTAATTCCATTGATGTCTGGTGATTTCTTCATTCCTGCAAAGGAGATTTTATTTTTCACTTTAACAGCTCATGATTTATATTAGTGAATAGATTGTTTCTTAGTCCCCAAAGAGTCTTTATAAACAACTCTGGTCTCTCCGACCACACACTTCTGTCCTTATCTATAGCTACAGCAGCACATTAACATGCTCAAACAATGGTTCATAGACACCAGTGTTGCAGCAGAAGTGCTTTTATGCGGTTTGGTTGAAAGCTTTTCTCTGAGGGATAATCATATTCCTAGCCATTAAGAAGAAGGAAAAAGAAATTAAATTCATTGCAGCTGTATTGAGATACAAACGAAAAAGTTGAAGAGGGTGGCTGTTCAATTTCAGTAGGTGTTTTTCTCCAATGATATGTAAATTTTGCCTCACTAAAGCCCACATTTTCCATAAATTACTGCCCGTCCTATGACAGAAGTAGATTCCTCAGGCTTTTTCTGGTTCCTGGTTAGCCCATTCTGTCTCATGGGAATTTCTAAGGATATCGAGTCTCTTTTTTCAGTGAAGAGAAGCTCTGAATAACCACAATCTGTGCACCCAACACTGAACAAAAAATTAATGCTTAGTCAGTTTTCAGACTAATTTGTAAATGGGAATCAGCTGTCACAATGCTGGTGACATGGTGTTTGAACCAGGTCCCAGAAGCCTCTACAACATCCAAGGTAGACACCTAACTAACTATGCAGTAATACCAAAGGACATCAGAATGATGCTGAAAACATCACATCAGCCAAGGAGGTAAGCTAGCTAAAGAAAAACAATGAAGACAGGGGAGCGCCTCACATCCCACCTTGCCCCAGAATTTCAACACCTACCTCTAGCCTGTGGGAGAGCTATATTCACTTTCCTCGTCTGTCTAAGTTGATCTGAACACACATCCTCTTCCCAAGAGCTTGTCTTGGATTCACTTCTATTAGTGGCATAGAGATGTGTGCCATGCGCACACTCTCACACCCACACTCCAGGCACCTGCTCCATACATTGATTTTAGACAGCTGTGAGAATTTCAGATATTCCCTCTATTCTTTCTTTTTAAAAGAGCAGTTGTTCAGGTTTGGGTACTGTAGGTGTTTACCTATTCCAATCCACATCTTTTCTTTGAAAACTCAATTTAAAAGTTTGGAGCTCCGTCTGGTATAAAAGAAGAAAAAATTAGAAAACTGTCATTCTAGCAATAAAAGTAATAATACAACTGTAGACAATCTTAAGAATGTGGATGTACTGGAATTTCAGCAAGACCCAGTTAAAACATTAGTAGAGACTATGGAAGAGTACTTTTGATGGTGTGATTCAACTGAAAAAAGTAAAGAAATGATGGTTCTGTTTGATCCTATAGTTGGTCCACATTGGGTGGTTAAATTATTTTTGACTAATCATTTACAAAATTTCTTCTTATGTGTTCATTCTGTGCACAGTGTCCACAGCTCGATACCAAGCTTCTGTTGGGAATCATTTTACACCTAGGTAGAATGGGAGTTTAAAAAATGTTCTGTTTTTATAGTTTTACATCCATTCAG
Organism: Haliaeetus albicilla; assembly: GCF_947461875.1. NCBI lineage: Eukaryota > Metazoa > Chordata > Aves > Accipitriformes > Accipitridae > Haliaeetus > Haliaeetus albicilla. The sequence goes on from NC_091483.1 coordinate 41,353,155, forward strand.
TAAAGGTGTAAATAATGTAAACAATCAGGGAATGTAATTTTAGTTATGTATGCTATCTAAAAGGTTGGAGATGAGTTGTTTGTATATCGCATGTTTCTCTTTCTAGCATAAATATTTACAAATATTTTGACTTTTAGAAGTCAGTGTTTTACAACGGGAGTTAAAATTACTGTGGAAGACTTTTTTTTTCTTTTTTAGATTATTTTAGTCTATAGATGTGTACAGAAAGATGTTTGCAAAAAAAGTTCTGAGTCCAGTTTGACATAGATATATCCTGTAGATGCACTTGTCACATCCCAGTAAGATTTACATTTTGAGTCATCACTCACTTATAACTTTTGAATTATAACTCACTTAGATTAGATCTTAAGGGTTTTTGTGAACATCATACCCAAATAATTTGACAGATGTCTGGTTAACACATAAAAAAATTATAGAGGCTTGCATATGGATGATGAACACTTTTCATATTTTCTTCCTTTTTTTATGTAAAAGATTAATCCACAACTAGATGTTTAAATGGTTTTCAGAGTCTGAAAAGCATAGCTAGTATTCTCATTTTTAGGTCATATTTCAGTACACTTTTTCTTTGCACAGCATTGAGGAAAAAAATGAACAAATCATGAGAAATTAATCACTCCTTTTAAGAAAACATTATTTGGTCTCCTTTTCCCCTATTAATAAGCTTCCAGCCAAAATTGGTAGATACTATTCAGCTATTGTTTCAGTGATGTGGTAGTAGTTCAATAAAGATTTATTTTCTAGTAAGATTTCAACTGAAACAGATTGGGAACATAAAATAACCATAAATGCAGATTGAAGGAGAGTAGTTGGATGTCAATAGAAGCAGTAAGAAATACTTTTAATAAGATTTTAAAAGTTTTACTAGAATTCGGTGTTCTTTTAATTCATGTCCATTAGTACTTTTTCTTGTAATAGGTTATATTTTAGTATAGACGCAATAAATTTAGATCAGGATTTTCTAAAAAAGCATAAAAAATATCAAACATCTAAAAAAGTCAGCTAGAATTGTTCATTGTTCTAGAAAAACAAGGAATTCGAAGGCAACCACCACCTATTTCTGAAAGCACTGCATTGCCAACAGTGTCATATCTTATTTTTTAAAACATCTTCCAACTCTGTTAAATAGCCAAAGAAATGTCATTTCAGAGGTCTACATCATCCAAAAACTTGGCTCACAGATGGATCGCAGTTCTGTTTGACAAGTGCTACTTTGTCCCTGGGCTCCTTTTTGGACTGAAGCAACTGTTTTCCTCCAGGGCAATATCCAGGTGTTGGTCTAGTGACGGTTCGTTAGAGATCTTTCACAATATGGGAGATGGATATGACAAACAGCCTGTGGCAGGGGCTCTTTCCCTCTGACCTTCACAGGTCTCCAAAGACAGTCCAGTCTGCCTTTGACTCATACATGGGCCCACAGAAGTACCTTGTGTCACACCCGTGGCATGAGATGAGTAAAACCCTGATTTCATGCTATGTACAAATACAGCACACAGTTCTATTCTGAATTAAACAGAAGAGAAAATGCAGAGAAAGAGAAAGAATTACAACTTCTGAGGGCTACAGCCACCCAGAAGAGGTCTGGACCAGGCCTGGATTCGCCTGTGGTCTTCAAGGCTTTTGGAAAGCGGACAGAAGCCAGTCTGTGCTGCTTGGTAAGAAGGCAGGGACTGTGCCCTGGGGAAGGTGCACTTCTCAGTGCAGATGTAGCCACAGGGATATACAAGTGTCAGGCTGGCATGGCTGAAGCCCATTTGCATGTCGTACTAGCACAGGACAAAATCTGCTGTTGTTGATGAGAGGAAGAGAGAAGCTAAAGTAGTTGAAATCACCTTCATATAGTTCTAATTCCAAATTGCTCTATGCCTGTGGTATATAAATGTGTCCCAAGAGCTTGTCTAAAAGAAAGCCCCCCTGGCCTGCCCTTCCTTTCTGTTAATTTAAATGCGTCACATAATTCAAATGGGTAGGAGAATAGGTGAAGCTCTCATCCCATGCGTTCACATAATAATTATGACCTATCCCTACAGGCAGTACTCGCTTAAACAACTAGAAGAGTGGGAAGCCTGGTGAGGTTGCCACCTAAAGATGCCCAGATTGCAAATCAGCCACATGAACTGCAACAACTAGCGCTCTAAATCTGACATCTTCTGTTTCCATATGCATTGCCAACATAATCCTCTCATGGCTGCAGCAAGGCCCATGGAGCTTTTCTCTCTTTGCATAATTTTTCTGTATTAAGACTTACGATACTTATCAGATATATTGAAATGATAACTATTAAGAGCTTGTTAATAGCTCACTAGAGTGATGTTCTGTAAGAATTTAGCAGAATTATTATTTATTACAGTGATGAAAAATCCTTGATAATGTAATTTATAAAATAGTCAAGGCATTGTCTCTGAGTGGTGGGTAAAAAACAGTGCCAATAATTAAATCCGAAAGATGGCTATCGGAAAACTTAACAAGTTGGATAATTTGCAGCTCCTTGTTAAGTGAACCCCTTGATTAACATTTCCCAGTTAGCTGCCAAGAACATTTGTAAGGTTCATCAAGAGGCCATTCAGAGTAAGAATACACTAATGAGCAAATTGGAGAAAGGAACATAGAAATTATTTTTTTTAATATTTATTTACCTCAGAACCAGATGCTAGCAACAATGCAGTATGCTTCTGAAAAATTGCAGCAGATACAGAATAGCTCCTCCCATCGATACATATGCGTGAACATACACATAGGAGATTATCTAGCCGTAATGTCTTTGCTAAGCATCAGCAAGTTGTTGCTATAAAATATGCAAGTTTCAATAATGATTCACTGGAAAAAAGATTATACTGATGTGGTTATGGCCCCAGCAACATAAGAAAAGAAGTCGTCTAAATTCTTGTGATTAGATTTAGAAAGCTAACATCCAACCTGATATGCAATCTATGTGTTAAGCCTATAATTTATCTGTCAAGGAATAAGAGAACTGGTCTGTTTTAAAAATAAACATTCATAAAACAGCTAAGGGTAAATTTCCATTACTCCAACTCTCCCATTACTGCTGTTAATAATTTCACCCCTAACCAGTTTTGTACTGATTTCAGTATGAAAACCAACATTATATCCTTCTTCTATATTTGGTTAAAAGAAAAGCATATAAGTTCTTTTTACTTGTATTAAAACTGCAGAAAGCAACTTTGATATACTTATCTGTAGATAAACTGAAGCACATTTCTAAATGTCCTCTGTCAAGTACACTTTGTCTCATTCACCTGTGCTAGAGATTTAGTCTTAATGAAACTGTCGTCATGGATTACAACAAGCATGATAGTAGTTTCAGTATTTTTCTTTGAAAATTAGAAGTCATAACCTTTTTGCACCATAAATGAATGCACAGTCATATAGTGAATTGTTTATGTGATAAGAAAATGGTTTTAGTCCAGAGTATGTCCAACATGGGATCCAAGCAAGTTTTTATTCCAAAGGAAAATTAATGAAAACCTATAAGAGGAAGAGCTGCTTTGCTGTAGTTCTATTTTGTTTCTTTAATGCATGGAAATAATGACTATAGAAAATATTAATACCATAAAATAGCCTTTTGAGAGGCTGTTTTACCATTCACCACTGTGCCTATTGAAGGAGTTGAACACAAACCCAAGTTTTTTCACCACACACAACTGTTTTATCTGTGGGTTTTCTGAATGAGTGCAGGGGTTTGCTCTTATGAAACATCTGTTGAGTCTGGGCTTAACTGATCAGAATGACACTGGTGCTGTCATGCTACAAATTTTGTTTAACTGGGCCAAGTATGAGATAGAGATAAATATGAAGCCTGCACATTGTCGTGTGATGTTTTCAAGTCAGACTAAATGGATGGAAAGGAAACTTACAGTTGAATTCAAAAATTAAGCAAAAATTCAGGAAGCTAATAAGTGATTTCATAATATTAAGAGCAAGTTATGTTTTTTTCTGAAAGCATGTAATTGTTTACCACCTACAACAACATTTCAACACACCACACAACTGCAAGGAAAACATGCTTGCAGATTTAGGCTGAAGTTAAGCCTCACAGAACAGGGTGCAGCTGAGGAGGATCAGGGATTTGTACTGTAACCTACCATGTGCTTCATGTGCTCAACTGAAATATCTGTCTGACTCTGCAAAGTTTTTGCTATATTTCAGGGCCAACGTTGAACCAAACAGATGAACTGACTGCTGAAGGTTGTACATCCTGCCAGCTTCAAATGGACTAGCAGTAATCACGGTTGAGAGGTGGTTTAAGAAGCTGCTGCCTCTGAATTACAAACTCTCACCTGGTTGACCAGAGTAGCTGGGATTAGCACATGCTGATAGTCAAATGTGGATTCATACCATGGAAAAGTCTGGGAGCTACAGCAAACTCTCCCAGCCACCAAGTCAAGCTTTCAGGTTCTGCTAAGAAAGCCATTACAACACAAGCACTTCACCCCCAGTAATGGCTGCTATGAAGAGATGTGATTTTCACAACAGTTATGCACAAAGAGGTCAGCTGTGGAAATGGAAAAAATACAGAGTTATAAAATCCAGATGTAAAAATCAGCATTTGAGAGCATAGGAGCAATGCGTCACATGAAAAATTTGGTTCTGCGCAAGACAGGGGAACTGAGGATAATATGGCTTTTGTGTAACACATGCTCTCCGAGGACATAATTAAGAAGTTGTATAACAAAACTGAAAGTCTTGTAAAACACAGCCGGAGATCCAATTTGTGGATAATTGCCATCACTGTGGAGGATGTATGAGGCAGCATGATCTGCTTCATAACAGAGCTTTTATGAGGCTTGTTTGGAGCAGAAATTTCTCCCAACCTTATTGGAGCAAGGAACAAACACATGTCTTTCCTACACTTGAAGCCATAAAGTACTGGTAAACAGCTCCGCCATTATTTATACTAGGGTTGAATCTCAGCTGAAGACCCTGTGCACCTTGGGGGAGAGGAAGAAATATTCCCAGGTTCAAGCCTATAAATCTTTCACACTTCTAAATGTGATGTTTTCTGAGGCAGTCTGAAAGAGGCACTGTCTTGAAGCCGGTGAAGTGCAGTGATAAAGGATTCACTTGCTATGTATCTAGGAACTAAATATGAAAAATAATTATTTCAAAGGCTTGAAAGTATCTGCTGTATAATTCTGCCAAGAAGAATATGATGAAATTAAAAAAGTTAAAAAATTCTTTTTTCATTTCACTGTAAGGGAGGAATCACTGACATATCAAATACAACAAAACTCAATGTATACATATGGCAACTGACTGAAATCTGGGGAGAGTATTATGAGAAAATAACAAATGTACAAGAATTTGAATCATCTTGCTGGATTCTGGTAAAAAATTAACCTGTTGATTTAGTCATTAAATACTGCTTTTGCATACTTTCATTTGTGGGGCTGAAATTATATTTTTAAATGTGTATATATATATGTAAATTATAAATACATAAAATAATTTAGGTTTAAAGAGTAATTTTTATGAAGACAATGTTTTATTTTGTTAATATTTGATTTTGATTTAAAACTAAGTTCCAATATAAAAATAACATTTCCTGAAGAATTATGACTTTATTTAAAGCAACTTCATTAAAAACTAAGGTCTTTAATAAAAAAATGGATGTATTAATTGAACAATGCATTATAGTTAGCTAAGTACACTGAATCATACCCTAACATCAAGTTGTCTTCAATGTATTTAGATAGTTTGATTCTACTACTGAGATTTTATGTGCTTTCTAAGTTTATTTTTGATATGAAAACATACAGGCAATTTCCTACTTAGCTGTTGAGTTTTGTATTCATTGGAATTGAGTTTGTAAAAATTACTTATAGAATAGTATATCTTTTCCTGGGGCTTAAAAAAAACAGAACTCGGTGTTCATCTGGGTTGTTATATTGTCTCATCTATCTCTGTATTTCCTCTCAGTACATTTTCAGGTTTTTTTAAAGCTTTCAGGAATCTTGCTTTCCACCAACTTTGATAGACTATTGCATCTCCCATAACCTTTTTGTAGTTCTTGGCAATACAGAATGAAAGACTTGTACTTGTATTACTTCATATATTTGTAAAAGAACTATTTCAAATTTAAAAACACCAAGGCTGTGGAGATTATGGAAAACAGTCTACTTTTTGCTTTCAAGTAGTAGCACCTATTTTTGAACTGGTTCATATAACTTTCAGGGTACAGGGTAAATAGGTCATTCTCTGTTTATGAACCCTTACATAGAGCTTATGTAGAGTCAGGTTTACCCTCAGATGTGAACATGAAGATATGAATAATGTTCAGCGAGAATACTTGCAGGATGAAGAACTGCTTAGTGCTAGTGAGGATAGCAAAATTAAGCCATAGAGCTGAACTGAAAATCTTAACTCGCACTGAGAACCATTTTTATTCATTAAGTAATCAAACTGTGCTTGATATAAACTTATTGACTAGTAAAAAGAACTAGTAAGAACTCATTAAATAGTTGCTTTTTGGGGACAGTTACACTGTGGATGTTCTAAATGGCTTTTTGTTATGTGAGTCAAACTTGAAACATGACACAAAGGTATAGGCATCTATTTAAAAGACAGTCATATATTATTTAGCATGAACTGATACTAACTATGAAATCAAGCTGACTTCATAGGAATAAATGAAAATCTTTATATTAATGCATCACTACGTTAGGAAATGAAGGGTTTGATCTTCAGTATATATTAGAAGAGACCTAAAAGCACTGAGATACTGTAGCAGGAGTTAAGTGGCATTTAGCCTGAGTGGTGTCTGAGCTTCAATATACTGTTAGAGAGAAGTATTTAAATCTCTCTTTCAAGACATGAGTAATGTGGGTTTGAACTTCACCATCCAGAAAACAGAACTAAATACCAGTCTTCCATGTGCTGTATGAAGACTCTAACAGATGGAGAAAAGATAGGCAAGCAGCATTCCTTTGAGGCTTCTGACTTTTGTACATAAACTAGGTACCTTTGCTGCTCAGTACTTGAAACCAGTGCCCAGACCTAAGTGTCTTGGTATGTGACAATCTGAAGTGGCAAAACCTGCTTTGCCATAGAGAGATTAATGCCTGAAGGTTTTGAGAATCAGTTTTGCATTTGGCTGGCCAAGGCCCAGTTTAAATGGGACTTGAAAATCATTTAAGAGGACAGAAAAGGGGAAATACCCCCAAACTATCCAGAATTACAGATTCTGGAAGTACTAATGTGCATGAGTAATTGTATTCATTTTCTTTAGAGAACAACAGAATTATGCTTGTGCACAGATGCTTTATGGCTATGTCTTCTTGTATTCTCATGATTTTAATTAGTCTTTAGACGAAGGCCTGACTTGGAAAAAGGAAAAATAATGTACGTTTTCACCCAAGAACTAACACATTCCTGCCTCTGAAATTCTGTGTCAGGTCAGATTCCATACTTCAGATAGTTCACATGTGACGGTTACTTTTATCACAAAATCTGCTTTTTTTTCCTTAAAATGCTATGTTCTATTAACTTCCAGAGTAGAAAAGCTTTAAAATAATTAACCATGTAACATCCTTCTGCTTTCTTTATTCAGTTTTGTCATCATTGCATTTTGGCACTCAAGAAGAAAAGAATTGGCATCTGTAATGTAATACTTGCAATACTTATGTAATGGCTCTCTTATTCTGCCAAGTGCCATAAAATCAAATCACTAATAGCTCTGGGGTTAGGAGTTCATTCTTCAGTAGTGATATTGCTATCAGTGTAACTATGTTATAATACCACCAGTGATAAACGTTTACAGTAAAGAAACCAATATTTCATTATTTTTGATATAGATAAGAATATTCATGTACTTCTGTGCTGACAGGTTACTGTAGCTGATGAGCTTCTCAAATTTTCATCTTTCTGGCCAATTTCATTTTTATTCCAATTCCACCAGAGTGTTCATGTTTTAACAAAACCTGAAAAAAAACATTCTTTACTGCATGTGTTTGTCATAAATCTCTGTCAGATTACGCATCTTTATATGTGCATCCTATTTTTCAAGAAGGTATTTTCATCTTGAATTAACTCACCTACTTGAATAGTAATTCTGTATCTTTTTTTTATTTATTTCATGTGTGTGATGACATTTAGCATCCAGAATAATGTCCTCTAAATGGACTGTGCACATTTGAATTACACATAGCAGAAATACAATTTCTTCATCTTTTCTGGCAGGGAAGTTTGTGCACACTTTTTTTTCCACTCTGCTGGTATACCTCTCTCTGGTCAGGTGTTCTGTGGGAAGGTAGTTTTGTTTGTTACGCCAGATGTGATGTCAGTAAATTATGAAATTGCAGTGATTTTATATATGAAGGACACCAGCAAGTCTTCTTCCTGACAAATTTTCTCCTGCAGAATAAGAAGGCACATATGTAATCTTAAAGTTGTGCCCTGCTGATCGGGGAAAGCTTTGTGGTAAAGGGAGAATGCAATGTTTCTTTTAAATAGCAAGAATGTAGCTTTTCAATTCTTTGTGTTTTAAAAAAATATTTTATGACTTTGTAACAGAAAAAATTTATGCTGCTCTTCAAATAAGTATGGAGTTTTTTCTGTCAGACACACAAAAAATTAAGAAAATAATTGTGAATTAAAAGATCCTTCAGCACAGGTACATATAACTTATTTTTATCTATATCTATTGTTAGCTTTTGCATCGACAGTCTTTAAATATTACATCCGCCTTTTCTTCATGTAAATCCTTATCTTGGGTTTATCACATTCCCAGTGGTTGACATTTTACAAAGGCATGCCCTGGAGCTAAACAGATCTCTGAAAATCATGAAACCTTTGCCATATTTTTTTTTTCCCAGCCAGTTCTGAGGGCAAAACTGCAAAATGAAGACTTTCTACATAGTTTAACTAATTTTAAATTAGGAAAGTGATTCTTTTCTTAAACTCATATGAACTTAAATGGCCGTGTGCATTATGGATGCTGATTGTTAAATGGAAACACATGTTCCTATGTCAAACAAACTTCCTGTAAAAAGTCACATTCAGAATTCCTGAAACTCAATTATGTTTTCATTTGACTTTCATTATAACCAATTTTTACTATCTGTCTCTTTACGTGTATAGTTTTTATTTTTGTTATTATTCTAATGTGTTAAACTACTTTCCATTAGGTTAATTTCCATTCTTATTGCTATGCTTAGGAAATAACTGTAATTTTAATAAAATAATTGTAGTCTCAATTCTAACTAGAAGAGCATGAATTATTTTCCCTGTCTTACAGGAGGTGTGATAAAATGGAAGGCTTAGCTTGAATCACATACAGCTCTGACTTTAACTATCTTAGAGCATCAACATTATCCCACTGTGACCCCCATCTTGTTGTTGGGTGGTTCTTGGGTCATGTCTGTGACAGTCCATGGGAAAGACAGAGAGCCAGCCAGAAAGACATGGGAAAGACAAACACCCCAGAAGCAGTATGCCTGATGCATCCCAGGTCATTTATTCCAGAAGAGCTGTGAAAACAGGCTGAACACCATGGGCAGTCATCATTTGTACAGGCTTTGCAACATCAGGCTTTTCCAACAGTGGACAACCACAACACTGATTGTGCCAGAGCAGACCAAAGAATAAAAGCTTACTAAGGTGAGGGCACCTGTATCTTTTCCAGATGGATGTGGTCATCTGACTCTCATCATTAACAGAATTCTATGTGACAACAAGATTCTAATAAAGAGAGCCAATATTATTTCTAGTTAAAGAAAGGCACAGTGATTGCCACAAAATCACGCTGTTGTCTCTGGGTTTTAGGTTACAAAATACGTTTTCTATGTTGGAAAGCTTATACTTCATTAACATTCAGAATACTGACTTTTTAAAGCCAGCCAGCTGAATAAGTATCAACGAAAATTTATGTATGTATTTAAAAGTCTATGCAGCTATGTTCTGTCTCCATGTTTGTGGTATAGTTTGGTAGTGCCTTCTGCCAGACAGGACTAGAACTGACTGGCAGTCACACTGGCAGGGTCTCTTGTTCACTGCAAATGAAGAACAGAACAAAGAGACTTTCTACCCTCATTCACAGCAGCACAAATGCCTTTGCAAAATTGCTAGAGGAACAGCCCCCTTTATTTATAGCCCCCCACAAGGACTGTCCATTAATGGAGTTTTAAGCTGGTAGGCAAGCAATTTCCATCCCTCTTATTTCTGGGCTGGAAGCCTATCTAAATCAGCCAGCTGTGAATCAAACCTCTGATCTCAACCTCTAAACCTACTTGTCTTACCAGAACAGATCCAGCTGCTGCTTCTTTCTCTGTAAGAATCCATACAGTCTATTACATAGATACCTTGAAAGCTGCAAAACTTTTAGTAAGGTAGACATAATTTAGTTTTACCTCTTAAAGTATGACTGAAATACCAAAAGGCACAAAGCCTCAGGAAAAGGCTTTAACAGCTGGAGGGAAATAAAGGAGGGCGCTTGTGAAAAGATGTAAAACTTTTAAGACTTGCTTGATCAATATCAGCACTGTGAATTGGTGATAGTACCCTTTCAAGAAGAGAAGTGACATTACCTGTCTTCATACACGATATCTTGGGCCTTTTCAAAATTGCACCACTCAGAGCAAACCTGAACTGAAATGAAAGTGCTCTTTGTAGAGGTGGCTTGTGGAGGATTGTTTGACATATGTTGGTTTACCAGATATACTAAATATTTCAAGAAGGTCATTGCTAAGATTAAGCAACACCACTTTCATAACAGAAGAAATAGTCTTCTTTTATATTTCCTTGTGTTGTCTTTTTTCAGTCTTAAATATCCAGAAGAGTGTTTGTGGCACTGGAGTATAGTTGTAATGACCATGTGAGATTCTTAAATGCTTCAGCTATGCACTAACATTTAATGACCTACAAAAGCCATTTCTTGTTCCTCATAGTCCTATGATAAAGCCATAAAGATTATTATTAACTATTAGTTCTACTATTTTCATGTACTAACATCGATTGTTCTCTTGATGTTCATGCAAGTGGGAGTTATATCATGCAAAAGTCTGTGTCTGGTGAAAGCTTGGGAGGGGTTTATGGGGTGGTTTTTTTCTTTCTGTTTATACCTCTCATCTCTGTGGTTTCAGGAGACAGTTAGATGTTATCTGGGCAGACTGGCCTTGCACTGAAAATCTGGGTAAATATTCTCATTTGGGAAATCCAAAGTTAATGAAGTTAGTATTTTGCTATTGCTTTTAATGAAGCCAGGAATCTGTAAGCCTGTGAAAATTTGTAGTAGTAGCTGCTATTGCTGTCTGCTTTCCATTCCTCTGCCACTCATATGCTTTTGGAGGCAGATTATATCTTTCTACATGTAGTTAAAATGAAATCTCCAATAATTTAGGCATTTTAGTAATAATATTCCATCTTAACACAGTAGTAGCTTTTTTTGTAAGTAACTTAAGCTTTCTTCTCTAATAAGACACCTCTGGTTTTAATCTGAAGTCTGCATGTGAGGGAAAAGAGTTACTCCTGATACCTCCACTTTTACCAGTGTGATGTCTGAATAGATGGAGGCCTTTAGGATTTGCCTTCTCTAACAGAGGTCTTTTCTGTTTCCCATTAGCTTTAATTTTAGCTCTCTGGTGTTATGGCTATTCCTCAGTAAAACTCCAGTCCTTTTATCCTTCTACTTTATTGGCAAGCACATTCCCTTTCCTTTTTCTTTGTCAGCCCAGCTCCCTGCATCTTTTCCATTGTCCTCTGCCATAAGCTTCACCTAAATCCCTTTGATGATGCCAAGCACTTTTTCCCTGTAATTTTGTTTCTTCCTTGCATGCCTATTGATGAAGTTGACTATTTCTCTATCTGACAGCATTTGGAAAGCTGCCATCATCACACGCTCTGAGAAATGCATTATGATGGCTATCATGCAGCTGCTTCTTCCTCTAGTCTTCTCCAAAATCCCAAGAGGGCTTTTCCCTCAGAAACACATTCATAATTTTATACATTCTCCCTGGAGAAAGTAACCTCATCTCAGTACACCTGGGACAGAGTGCTTAAAAGCACTCTGTCTTTCCATGTAAAAATATATAACTATGAGGAACTGTACAGCTATGTTAGCGTGGGCTAGTAGGGCTGCCCTGGGAAAACAGCCTTGGAACTGTTCCTGGCATAAGATAAGGCATAACTGGCACTGAATAGTGTCATATAAAATGTTAGAGCAATAGCTGTTCAGATTTGTGACTGCTTTTCTGCCTTGTTTCATGACCAAAGTGACAGGACTTTTCCCTCAAGTATGATCCTACTTCAGCTGAAATTAATAATAAAACTCATAGAGTTCAGTGAGGGAAAAATTCATGCTTTTTTTTTTGCCATTTTTTTTTTCCCAATCATCATTGGGTTTTTTTTCAGTTTTGCTTATTACTTCAGCTGATTTCAAAGACTAGGGGCCACATAAGTTCTTCAGAATAATATTAGTTTTAACAGACTGCACTTGACTGGAGGTTTGCAGACCAGATAATGACTTGTACACCAGTGTGTTAAGAGCAATGAAAGCATTGCCTTCATTTTGCTGCTTCTGCATTTTTTACTAATGTTTATAATGGCATTAGCTATCAAGAAAGATGCTTATGAGCAATTTTAGGAAGCAATTAGTTTTTTTCTTTAAATCATCTGATATAGAGCTAAAAGTTGAAACTTCAGTCTTATAATTTGAGATATATAGTTTTTGTGATTTCATTGTGTTTCTGTTCTCTTCAAAGAGAATACAAAGGAATCCCAGTCATAGAGCACTTACTCCCTGGACTCTCAGACCGAAAACTGCCACATGCACTGACAAGCATTCAATTTATAAACATAAAAAAAAATCACCTACACATTCAGCCCAACAGTAGACATCTCAAGTGTCCAGCTAGCCTGCCAGTGAGCGGGTCATCCTGCAGCAGATGAACTATCAGCTGAAGCACACTTACAGATTGAAGTCACCCGAGGTGAGCTGCACAGGGTATCTGCCAGTACTACCCACCAACGCCGTACATGCTGAAATCAAAGATGAAGTAGTCTAACAGTAACAGTGGGCTGGTTTATATCATTCAGACAAAGCCTTGCATTTTTATTGTTGTTTGCCTAGTGCTTTGCTAGCTTTTTCTGGTTGGAGTTTGTAATACTTCTCATTGCAGAGCCTGTCAGATTCTGACAAAGTCTCTGATGAGCTAAGCGTAGTTCATATGACAGTAAGCAGAATTCCTGGCTTTGATCATAGACTGGCGGGATCTGATAGTCAACAGCCTAAATAAGGGGAAAAGCCTGTCTTGAGGGGAAAAAAACAACAACTTTAAAAAATAGCATTTTGGTATCTTGTCCTGGGTGTGGATGGAGCTTCACTTTTCCTGTAGTGAAGTGACAGCCTCTAGGATGGCAGAGCTTGGTTGGGGTTTGCAGAGGCTGGATATTGTGACAGGGCAGATGCCTTGTTGCTGAGGGAAATCTCTGATCACAGCTGATGGATGGTTAATTGTTCCTGTTGCTCAAAAAGGAAAAAAAGCCTGACCTAAGCAGAAAGTTTCACAGCCATGTCGTCCAGCACAAGGAGTGTGTTAATACAGAGAGTTTTCAGGATTTTCTTTTTTACTTTTGGGCTAGGTACAAAAAATGGAAGACAGTGTCAAGTACTGAGGCTGCAACAGAAATGAGAGGGAGCAGAAAGATCAGGAGATGCTGGCACGTTCAACACACTGAAGGTGTGCTATCCTTCGGTGACATCTAAGAGTAGTTACTCATGCATTAAGTCTCACCTGATAGATCACATAGACAAATAGGTCTGAAGATTACGGATGCTGACTGTGTGGATGTGATCAAGTATAAGAGTGAAAATATTTCTCAAGTAATTCAGGACTGGCAGATATCCTTGGTACAAATAGGGCAGCTGAAAAATCTTTGACTTTAGTCTAAACACTACTTCGCAACAACTGAAAACATCAGTGTGTTATCAACATTCTTCTCATACTGAACTCAAAACATAGCACTGTACCAGCTACTAGGAAGACAGTTAACTCTATCCCAGCTGAAACCAGGACACCTTATCATGGCAGAAAGAAATCTGTATCGCCAGAGCCACGGCAAAAAGTCTGCTAGTGATAAATACAATAGAGAAATGAGTTTATCATACTGAAGGATTTGGAGAGTAAGTACAGAAATAGAATATGGACTCACAAACAGAGAAGGGCAGGTGATCCCATGGGAAAGAGTGAAAAGGCAAACCCATAAAAATCTGGAGAGAAATAAAGGTGATAAATGCAGAGAAAAATTTGGTTACTCCTTCAGTCCATGTGAGCTTAGACTAGCTGATGCTGTTTGTAGTATCTTTCTGCAGCTGTCTTCTTGAATAGTAACAGCTGCTAACAGGGCTTGGATATAATTTCTCCCATTTTTTTCATCTTTTCTTTTATAGAAGTCTAGACTTCATTACAGATCATGAGAAAGAAGAGTGCTAAAGGTGCACAGGAATGCCTTGTATATTTAGGCCTATGCAACAGGCAAGTGTTAAGAAAAAATGACAGGTTTGCCAGTAAATCAGATGCAGGAAATTAATTGCCAAGAACAGGTAGAACTGGGGGACGGGGGACTAAAAATACTATTGATGGGAGATGGAATATAACATATTTGTATGATATTTCAGGTACTGTAAGAATAGACAGCAAAATCGGGGTAAGGAAAATGCTGATAACCACAGAAAGTGAAAGTACGTTTTTTAAAAAAAAGAGAAGGAACTAACAAGATAAGTCAAGGTGCTTTGTGGAATATTTGACTACTGGGATAAACACATGGAATATGAGATTTGGACTGCGTGTGGATGGTGAGTTAAATTATGGAAATACCTCTCCTGGGTCAAGATAGGCACAAATTATGTGAAAAACTTTAAGTGAGGGAAGAATGTCAGAAAAATACATAGTATCCAGAAATGGTATAATAAATTGTAATATAAAATAATGAAGCTTTTCCCCATTTGCAAAAAAACAAGTGGTGAGATATAATTCTACTGAATCAATTATATTCTTAATATATGGTAGTTCTAGACTAATTTACTATACAGTATTATAAATAATATGAATTGATGTAAGTGTATTGCAGTGCAGAAAGCAGACTGAATATTTTAAGCTGTATTCTAAGAATTTGCTTAAAATTACATTCAGCTAAACCATCCTCAGTAGTTGCATAGCTGAACATTGAAAATGTTCATCATTCCAACATAGTTCAGGACTTAGAGTAGATCCAAACAGGGACTTCACCACACTCAGATGTTGGAACACAAAGGGGATTAATTCCAAAACCCTGTTGTTGATGCCACTCAGTGCATGGGGAAGGTTAGGTGCTTTAGACTGAGTGAGGGGCTACCTAAAATAAGCACACTTTCATTTTTTTAGAGCATTTCACCTTGTCAATAAGAACTGCTAATGACAAGAACCTGACTTTAAATTGCTGCTTTCTAGGGTGGAGTCCTGGTTTCAAGATTGCAGTGAGGTTTTCCCAAAACTCCACTAATTCAGGGAGGCAAGAGCGACCTTTCCTTTTGAAAATGAAATGGAAGAGAAACAGGCAAACTCCTTTGGCTCCTTAGTTAAGTATTTATTGCTGTGAACTGTCTTGTTTCAGTTGCCCTTTTATAAAAATTTCTGTTGCTCTTCTCCACAGAGTTCTACTATTTATTCTGAAGCTGGTCCTGAAAGAGGAGTTGGTAGTGTCCCTGTTCCTCTTTTGAAGTTGCATCATTGCAAAAAAATAAATAGTAAGATTTACTAGGGCAGAAATAGAGACAGAATCAGCATGATTCTATAGCTAAGCAGCTAAGGGTGGGAACCATATTCCAATCTATTACAACTTTTGCAGCTTGTCCAATGATTCTTGATTACACCTGAATTTATGTTTCCCACACAAAAAAATATTTTAGCATGTTTATATTTAAGAAAGTTGCAATTTAAAACTAGTGAATAGCATTATAATTCTGTGCTTCTTCACAGTCATAGCCCATGGTGTAAATCTGCACTACAAACTTGGCCGATCTGTTGTACATAAGACAGATGGACTTTGCTGGCTTTGGAATCGACTGTGGCTTTGCCCCAAGCAAGGAACTGCTGCTTTGCTGCCCCAAACAAAGACTGCAGCCTGAAAGATTAAGAATTGACAATCTGCCTTGCTTGCTGTGACCCACTCTAGAGAAAGTACTCATCACCAGGCCAATATGTCTGGCTATTTTTACCCCTTACGTATGGGCCAGAGATAAGGACTCACTTCTGTCACTCTGCTTTTCTCATTGTGCTGCGTTTTCAGTAGTTAGTTGGAGGAGAGAGAAGATGAGTGAGAATATTATTGCTCTCCATGTAATCTGACTCACAGCCAGACCAAACTACATTTTAACCAATTTCTTGATGATGTTTGAATAAATTCAGTATGAAGTGCACTTCATTTACTGCAAATAAAATATTAACATTTTTAAGGTTTCAGAAGACAGCAGTTAGAAAGCTCTTAAATAATACTTCAGTCACACTGAATAAGACATAGACTGTCTGCTATTAAAACCCAGAAACCTGACACAAAATCTTGACTACTTTTCTGGTGTTGCCACAGATTTCTTATTTGTCCTTGGGCCAGTTATCTGTTCTTGGTATCTAGGAAGAATATTAGTGGAATTTTTCCTCTCTAAAACACAAAGCTTTCTTCTCCTCGTGTTAATCACCTGATCAGATATCTGAACTTCACTGATACAGCCTGAAGGTCTTTGGCTTCATCCCCTTACATTTCAGAGAGAATCCTTTTTTTTATTTTATTTTTTCCCTGAAGATTTCTGTAGAGATCAGAATTTCTTTTTAAATCAAACAGAAAAGTGCATCTTGGCATTTTACAGCCAAGCTACAGTCGCTCTGTTCACAGTCCAAGTCAGCAGGGAGCCATGCAAATGTAGATATTTTAGCATTGATCCTGTGCCAATATTCCCTCCTTCTCAGTAGGCTTTTGGTCTTCTCTTAGTGTACCAGAGAAAGCCTGCATCTGTTCAGATCATGGGTAGATCAAGTTTCTGTCTACCCGCAAAATACAGATGCCCCAGAGCATTGGTGGACTAAATGTAGGGGCATCTTTTTTTGAAAGCAAGAAATGCCACCTCTCCAAGAACAGCAGTAGGTTTGTACTTTGGATTCTAATCTACAGAGGAAATCTTTAGCATGTTCTTCAGTACAGTTCACCAGTGATTGTCAAGGCACTATGAACTGGCAAGGTGTCATAGGGAAGATTCATAAATGCATACTATTTCTTACCCTGTTTTTCTGAACATCTATTACAGTCACCGCTGAAGACAACATCTTTCATTAGACAGACCTTTGGTCTGACCTAGCATGTCAACTATCTTACAGTTGTAAGTAAGTAAGACAAATAATATATCTCCTGGTAAACTTTTAACCTGCGAGGTTCCTTGCTGATGCTGGTATTTTCTGCTTGAATAAATTTATGTGATGAAGACATAAAATTCTTCAGAAACATTTTTAGTCTAGAAGCTGTTTTCAGAATGTTTAAGAAAGGACCTTCACAGAGTTGGGCCTTGCAATTTCAAAATATCACTTCTAAAAGGAAAAAGAGGAGTTGTGTTATTTCCCCTTAACATGGACAACTAACTCTGGAAGTCTGGGGAGTGGGAGGAAAAAGACAGTGAGAATTTTTACAGTTTGTCAGTAGAAGACAGCATGCTTAGATTTGTACTTCAGAATGTGAGAGATATAGAATTTGTATTTATCTTTCCAATTAAGTAAATAATTTTCACCCACAGAATATGAAAGTGACTGCAAGATGTCCCTCGCTGAAATGTAGCATTGGTTCCCAAAGTAAACAACATAGTTAATTAATACTATGTATATAATTGTACAACCCTTTCAACTCTAGATGTATTACTACACTAGAATATCAGAGTAATCCTATAGCTACATGTGAAGTATTAATCACTCAAGAAATATAAATAAATCTCTTTAACGCTAATTAGTACTATCTCAAGCAAATAAGTTTTATATTTTTAATAAGAACAAAACAAAATAAAGCTAATTAGTTTATGCTTGATGCTTTCAGCCAAAAGCAGGTTTTTTATAGCTGAGAACAGATATAATAAGCCTGTTGCCTGAAAGAAGAAATAGGGCTATTACTCCAAAGAAGAGACAGGCTTTAAAATGTATTTGAAGTTACAAATGGCACACTTATGAATAAACTATTTGCTTTATTAAATGGTTAGTTTCTGAAGTTCCACAGCTCTTCAAGGTTTTCTCTGTAATTTTATATTTCTCTTTGATATCATTTCAGAAAGTAATTAAATACATCTCTAATCAAGCAAGCTATATAAGCCCATGCTTGACATAAGGAGATGTGCTTTGCAATAGAAGATCAAGGCTGAGTGAAATGTTCCTATACTTTATATATGGCAGCTGTATTTTTAGTGTTTGCATTTTCAGGCATAGGCTCATAATTTAGTAATCCCTGGGTTGTTGGTCCTTGTGGGTATGTCTTAGTTCACAACTGGTAACTTATTTTCTTAGCACTACACCCTTCTTTCCTTACAGTCCTCTTAAAGACTGTCATACCTCGTTGGCAAGTATATATAGCCCTAGGATGTCAATTGTCACAACTCATGCAATATCACATCCAGAGGCAAATTCTAATAAGTTCCATTAAAAATGAGATTATTTCTTCATTCAGTTCATCATGATACTCTCAAACAAAAAGATGGGGGAAAAAAATGAATGCCAGGTTAATACAGTTTCCATCAGATTTGTTCATTTAAACTGAATTCCAAAAGCTGCTCAGTGGGAAAGTATTTTTCTTAAGAGTTCATTATTTTCAGCAGCAGTGGTTGCCTTTCCTATACGAATACAGTAAGGCAATTCTGAAATGTACATGTATACCTAAATATACACCTGCTAGTGCATAGTTGGATATATGGTGTGAGGAGGCTTTTCTTTCATTGAATTTCTATACTTTTTTTCCTTTTGAAAACGCCTTCATAATTCTAATGTGCATGGTACATTGCAGATAAATCAATTTTCTTCTGCTATTCTGAACTGTTATATTTATGTAAATAATAGTTCCATTCTCTGTCAAGGAATCAAAGGTTTCAACTGTATCAGAAACTATATTTCATCTATCCATGGGAAGTAGTGAGATGTAATAGCTGGTATGCTAATGGTAGTAGCTAAGTAAATCATAGAGGTTTTTTACTTCACCTCCAGTTCAATTTAAAATGCTGAAGATTTATCAGATTATACTAAAAATAATTTGCACAACTGAAAGGGGAAAAACTATTCCTTAGGACTTTTTTAAAAAGTGAATTATTTTCAAATATTTGCAAATTTCAATGTCATAAAGTTAAAAATTAAAGGAAATATTAAAACAGTAAGTTCCTTAAGAATATGGACTGAAAATTTTGACATAGCACCATTATTGCTGAGTCTCTGATGTCACATCCCCAAAAGAAATGAGCTCAGAGTTGGACTGCTTTTTTCCTTATGGGGCCTGGGTCTACTTCCTCTAACAATACTGGTCAGAGCAAAAATAGTTATTGCATGTAATAGTGTCCTGCAACATCTGCTCCTGATGAAACTGTCCCTGCTGACCTCAGAGAGAGTCAGCAGCTCCTGGGTTTCCAGGGAATTCAATAGATCATTATGCTGAAGATACAGCTGGGATGTTGGCCTGTCGTTCAGGATCACAAAATGCCATCCTGTATCCAGGCATGGCAATAAATTTCTGTACTTGAAGTGAGTTCATAGTCTGACTGAAGTGACCCTGCAGCTGACCGGGTAACGTTGTGAAGGATCTGCGACAGGACTGAGAGTCTGTGGTCTGAGCCCGCAATGTGAGAGAAAAAAACATTCCTACATACAACCAGGGGCCCATATGGTGGATATTGGATAGATGTGAGAATCTGACACCTGAACGTGTGTGGGATCTGGAATACCTGCCTGATGCCTTCCAGTTACAGCAGGCAGGATGATAGATGGCTTTGTACATCTATCTCATGCCTTGTACTTCAATGCTCATGCTTCAAAGGGTGGATGGAACATTTGAGTACTGGAGCAGATTGAAGGATGTAGGATGCCGCTACATGTACAGGCAAAACAACGCCTGTTTCAGAGCACCAGAGGTGGGGTTCTTACCCTGAAGGGCTTTGTCAAGGAATGGAGCAGGCTTCTCTGTAAGGGAGGGCAAGCCAGGAGCCAAGGGTGACAGCCAGGATGGCAGGGCAGTGCCCCCTCCCTCAGGGTGCCGTCCCACAGTACCTGAAAAAAACCAGCAGAGAAAGGTTTCAGTGTTAAGATTCAGCTAACAGCCCAGAGATGACCAGACAAGTCTGTAGTGATAAGGCAGGCCTGAGATCAGGCTGGGAAGTCAAGTCAGGAAGGCAAGGAAAAATTGCAATGCCAGGAACAGCACACTCATGCCATAGCTCAGGATAGAGGAAGGTTCTGAGTGTAATTGCAGCTCCTCAGCTAATGTTTGGGAGGTTGCATGGGTGGAGGTCCCAGATGAGGCTTCCCACATCTGTTTTTCACAACTTCACTGTTTTCATGGCACTCAGATCTAAGCTTGCATAGCAGTGCCATATCAAAGCGGACCATGAACACAGGCAGCTAAACACCTAGGAGAGGGGAGAAGAGGTTAAAGGGGAGGATTACAGACAAAGGAGGTTATTAACTGGTCAGGGTAATTAGACCCTGTTGGTACATTCAAGGCACTGGTAGTTTTGCAATTGCCATTGTCTGAAAGGGTGAATAATAATGTGGAGCTTGTAGGAGACCATAGGTTTCTATCTCCATTCAAGGGAGAGATGTTATACTGTGAATAGGACAGACAATGCCATTTGAGAGAACTGTAGATTTACTTCACTCCTTGCTTCTTGATTGTAGGTGGTGGCAGGGGGGCACTTTTCTTACCTTACCAGTCTCAACAGGCAATGCATCTGTCAGCAGTGTCGGAGTTGTCACCAAAGGACTGCAGCAAAAAAACCTTTCAATGAAGTGTACAAGGTTAAGTCATAGGGGGGAAGGTTCATGGGGCAGGAACTTTAGGAGCTTACGTGCAAACTAAGAGGGTCTAGGTGAGGTGCAAATGAGTTTACAATACCCAGGGCAAGAGTACCGTTCTGTTCATGTGTGCTAAGGATGCAGTATGTGAACTCCCAACGGATCCGGAGGCTTCTCCTATTTGATCACAAGCACATGTACTGGATGGCTTTGGGCCTCAAGGGCATACCCAGGCACAGCTACTGAAGGCAACACAAACACCACCATTCTCATTAGGTGTTGTATCTTGGATCCTGCCTGTTGATGCAGAGTTGACCTGCTGACTGAACTAAGCATCCAAACAGAAATATGTCACTTGCCCCTTAGCCAGGAGCAGAGAGTCCATCATTCCCGCATGATGGCATACAGCTTCAGGGAGGAACGTGAAACCCTTTGGGGAAAATCCATAGATTTTTAGCTCAGGAGGCTGTTTGGGGATAATATGACACTGAACTGGTGTAAGTACAGACATGCCTCAGGGTTTCATTGTCTTAGAGTTAAATCACAGAAGCAGATGAACACACACTGGTCCCAAAGAGGAGGGTGACAGGTTTAGCTGTGGAAGGCATAGCTGTTGAAGAAGATTGTGTCTTGTTTTATGCTGCTAGGGGGACAGAGCTTGTGTTTTCTGTGCTCTGGAGAAAGATCGGGGGAGTGGTTTAGAAGTAAATAATGTGCATAGTCATTGTTACATTCCAAAAGCAGCTAAAACAGGGATAATACGAAACAAAGAATACAAGGAAAGAAAACACTGAGTGGGAGAAGGGTCACATAAAAATAATGGATAATGGGGAAGCTGGGAGAGGAATGGAAGATATGGAGATGGAAATTGTCTGAGAGGACATAAAAATAAGCAAAATACAAAATGATAAACTGAAAATCAAAGATATTTAAGGGCTACCTTTCCAGTCAGCATTTAAAAGATTTTTTTAATTAATTAATGGATGAAATGATTTGCCACAGAGAGAGCTATCTAGAAGAATATGGTTGGTAGAACATTTACTAGTGTTTATCGTCTTGTATAATATCCATGTGAGTTCTTTCATAACTGATTAATTAAATTACTGCATACTTTAGTGGCACAGTACATTGTGAGATTGGGAGCATCTCCTAGTCCTAGCCTGACATCTTGACACAGTTAGCATTTTGGAAAGTAGTATTAAAGATCAATTGAAATGTTCTCTGAGGAGATAATAGGAAGAAATCATAGAAGATCATACCTTTTAATATCTTCAATATTTTTCAATACCTTTCCCAAAAGCACATATTAGAAGATTGGTGTGTCTCTCCATATTCTTTATAGAGCTAAGAAATTTGGAGCTCACATATTTTGTTGGAGGCTTAATTGCCACATTTTTAATCAGTTTGAAAGAATATTATTTTTTAACCAATAAAATGAACTGAGGATAGCTCATATTTTGGCACTGGAACTATCTAGTTTGTCAGTAAAAAAAAATTCATACTGAAGTATTACATTATGTATTAAAACTATGAATCAAAACAGCTATCTAATATTGCAGACCTATGGCCAATTCTTTGAAACAATCATGTATTTGACTTTGTGTATGCAAATAGAGCAGTGGACTGGTCCATTAGTGGTATTAGACAAGTGAATAAGTCTTTGCAGATTTGGAGTTTAATCATTTCCCAGTTTTTGTCTTTGAATTTAAGCTTGCTGTCTAGACAACACAAGTTCAGACAGCTCTAAACTGCTATAATCTTCTTACATTTATTCAACAAATATCTGAAGCAAATATTTTGAGAAAAATTTTAAAAAGCTCTTTCTTGAGACTTCGTACTTCAAAGCAAATCATTAATGTTTTAACACAAAACCAAGAAAAAAATATGTATCTCATATCTTCCATTTTAAAAGGTTTGCAAAATAAGCTGTAAGTAATAATTTGCAAATGCTAGATTTGGGTGCTTCAAATGCTTTATGCTTATGTTGACCTCATACATGTATTTGTATAAACATATGCAAAGTCAAGGTCATTGGTAAGAATTTAAAACTATTCGTCACTCTACTGTCTATGTAGCTGTATCTTCAGAGAAACTCCATGGTGTATGACCTTTTGCATAATGCCAGTACTGAAAGAGTTTTTTGCTTTGTTCTGAGTGCTAAAATGGTGTAGAAGTTTTCAAAATACTTTGTTGACTGACAAGGAAAAATTATATTCTATAACCTAGGTGGAGTTGCCTGGATCTGGTTGGTAGTTATTTAAAGATGTGTTTGTTTCTAAAAAACAAAGCAAAAAAAAACCCCAAACCAAACACATATCAAAAAAACAGTTAAATATGTGGGTGAGATACTGTAAACATTTTAAGTACTATTACAGAATACCCTTTTTGATAGAATGAGAACTGCTTTTCACCACACATGGAACTATTGCATTAGGACATTAGATGCTAAAAATAACATTTTTTTAAAATGTCAGGTGAATTAGAAACACAGTTTTGAAAC
Source organism: Haliaeetus albicilla (assembly GCF_947461875.1). NCBI lineage: Eukaryota > Metazoa > Chordata > Aves > Accipitriformes > Accipitridae > Haliaeetus > Haliaeetus albicilla. The sequence goes on from NC_091483.1 coordinate 41,376,681, forward strand.
AGTTTTGAAAAATCCCACTTTGCTTCATACACGAAATAGTTCCCTTGCCCACTAAAGCAGCAGGGTTACCTGGGCCAAACAAATATGTGAGCTTCAGATTGTTCTCAAAATAAAGATGTATCCATAAATTATTGGATAGATAACTTCACATATTTTCAATTAAGTAAGCTGGATAGCCAAAGCCTTTTTAGTCTATTTATGAGTTAAGCAGAAGCAGATACAGAGAAGCAATTAATTTTGACAACAAACCCTAAGCTTTTTATATCGGTATTCTATAAAGCATTCCAAGTACTAAACAGCTCAAATACAAAAATGTCAAGTAGTGAGTCTAGTTTGAAATACAAATATGAAGTCTGACTTGCCTTAAGCAGTTTGGCAGTGGATAACATGATGTGCAAATAGTTTCGCAGTAAGAAATGCATTCAAATGCTGTTCTTCATCATACACGATACATTTTCTTAGCAGTACATTTTGAAGGTGTGCTCTGATTCTGCATGCCATGTGACTGACACATGGGCACCTTTTTCCTGTTCTTCAGTTGAATGTTTGTAGATCTCAAACTTTTGCTCCCACAGTGTCAGATGTCTTTACAGACATTCTAAAAAGAAAAAGTAGTTCAGTTTTATGGTTGAAAGGGGCACTGCTTTCCTGCCCCCCCCCCCCCCCCCCCCCCACCTTTTAAGCAAGGAATGCGTTAACTCTGAATTGCTGTCTGCAGTTCTCTAGCTCCAGTTCCAGATGAAGAAACCTTTGGGACTTTTTCATTGTTTGTAATCCTTTTGACATTTTCCCTTTGGAGACAGCCACAGAATTTTTTGGTGGGCTTGATTGTTGTACTTTCAAAGCTATTACATTGACATTTTTTCCATTGTGTGAAGTCTGTATGCTTCCGTGCTAAATACTTTCTCTTGAACTTAGTGCAATCTTTAAAGCATAACTGTGGAACATCATGGTTAACAATGACTCAAGAGTACTTCGTGATGTAAATTCAGATTTAAATAGAGAAGATGTTTATCTGCAGCAAACTATTTTTTAATAGGCTGGTTCTTAACACATAGCAAGCTTCTTATGTAGATGGTGGCACCATCTCTACAAAGTAACCTGTTAAAGCAGCAGACATCCATAACGAAGGCTAATTAGACACAAACATTGAACCCACTTGAAAAATCTAATCCTTTCTCTGTTTATTTTTTTGCCTGTAATTGATACAAGAATCACATAATATGATTATAAATGGGTTTGTGCATCTGTTGGCCTTTCACAGCTTTTCAGTGAATGAGATAGATACCTTTATTTTAATCAGTTAGGTTTCTTCCATATAGTCACTTTTAAAACCTTGACACTGGTGTCACTTTTTTTTCTTCACTCATAAATTCATTCATGCCTTGTGAGATGAAGAATGTGTTTCCACAGATTTTTCCAAAACAGAGTGAAAGAGCACACCTCTGGTTAAAGAAAAGGTAGCAAAGAGGTGCCAATTCAACCTCATGACATCTCCTGTAGTTGTCCAGGAGTTTTCTCAGTCCTTAGTTTTGTTTTATGCTCCTGCACAGATGCAGAATTTACAAAATCCCCAGTTTTGGCAGAAGGAGCATTTTCTTCCAAAGCTGTGTTGTTGCTGAAGAATCCTCAAGCTGCCACTGTCTTCCCAGAGATCTACCTTGGAAGTTGCCTGGATGTTGCATGTTCAAGGACAAAAAAACTTGCTAGTGTTATTTTTCTCATTTGTAAAATACCTGTCAATATCCATGAGGAGTATTTCAGTCTCTATCAGAAAGCACTGCTAGGTAAGAAAGTGCCTTTCAACATGAAAACTGTGATATGCATCTCTAGGAATAGTTCAGCAGTGAAGTTACTGAACTCTTCAGATGTCTTCAGCAAACAACCAAGTTTACGTCTCCATACAGTCTGTTTGCTTTCTTGATTGTCCTATTTCTTGATTGCTTTATATTGAAAATGAGTCATGACCTTGCTAGTCATTTACGTCCTTGATATTTTCTCATGATTTACTGACTTCAAATTAGAGCTGAAGGTTTTCAATGTGCATGTCAAAGCTGTAGCCTTCAGCAAAAAGTTTCAACTCTGAATTTGTCAAGTAAGAGAAAACAACTCTGACACATTTAGACCCCCTGACCTTTTATGGATGAAAATGAGCAAACACTCAACAGTCTGATGTAAAAGACTGCAGAGGGGAACACTTGATAGGTCTCAGTTGTCAGTTTAGCCAATACACCTCTGAAATGAACAAGGGGAATGACAAAGCCATTTGCAGACATCTGCAGTTCCAGTTTTCAATTTAAGGACATACAGCAATTCTACAGATCATCCTGTGATGGCGGAAGGAAACAGGATTTCATGCAGGAACCTACTAAGCAGGATACGAGCAAGCAGCCTGGCCAGGCACAGAGGGCTGTAACAATCCATTCAGGATCATGTTTACTATCAAAATAAAAGTGAATTCTCCACATAAATGAAATAAATACTTACCCTAGCAAGCCTTTACCTGCTTGATAGCAAAAAGTAGTTTTCACGATTTCATTAGAACTAAAAGACAAAAATTGTAGTATCACAAAATTTTAATGGGTTTTTTTTTCTTTCTTAGGTACAAACCTGGTATTCATATTAATAGGCTTAAATTTGCTACATGGCTATCTAAATATGAAATTTATGACAGAATTTGCATCTGGCACAAGTGAATTTTAAGGAGACCACGACTCAGAAAGCCTCTAGTCCTGTACCTGGAGATTGCCAGGGCATTTTACCCTCAGGCCCCAAGTCTAGGAAACAATAACCTGGGATATGCTCTGGTATATATCCACCCCAGTTCAGACGTATCTAAGCCACACCAAATAAAGACATAATAACATCTGACAGTGCTAACTCAACTCATTTAAAAATAGCTTAAATAATAGGACTGGAGAAAATGTTTACCATTGTTACAATGTTCAAGTAGGGAACACTATGCAAAATGGTCACTACTTCTGACAGTGGTTTCACAGCAGAGAGACACATTAGTGCTTACAACAAAGCTGCCTCCCAGACAAAGGCCATGGTATTAAGATTCAGTAAAGAAACAAAAAAGGTACTGGTCAATTCATTTAGGCAGAGAGTAAGAGGTTGGGATGGACATAGGTCAAAAGAGAAAAGTGGTACAGGTGTGCGGTATATTGAAAGTGAGGACTTTCTGTATGTTTGCAGCTCCTGTTGTGCCAAGTGCTCCTATTATTGCTATTGAATATAGTGCAGTGGTGAGGAGGAAATCTATGCAAATGTGTGAGAAGGGCATCTGTTCAGAATTTTGGCTCCTAAAATGAAAGTCTCAGAGAGTCTCAGAGACCTCCCAGGAGCATTTGGGCCACACAAAGCTGATGTTTCGTATTTACAGGCTGTTTTACCCTGAGAGTTTTCTGTGTTGTTTTTAATGAAGAGAACAGACAAAGGCAGCACTGTAAGTCAAATTCCCCTGAAGACAATGTAACTAGGCCAGCTGACACTCTGAAGCCTTGCTGAATAGAGACAAGTGCTGCTCATTCCCCCTGCCGCACTAAAAGCTGTGTCAAATACCTAAAAGCTTTGTAATGTCCATGCAGCCTTAATTTAGCTCACTTCTGTGCATGCACTGTGTATGTGTATTTGTGTTTGATGAGACAGAAACTTCAGAAGTTCCAGCTGCTGGAAGACAACATCTACTTCATTTGCAAACTAGTTAAGTTTTCCCTGAAGGCTCAAAACATCATGAAATTTGGTAGAATTTCAAAGAAACAACTAGAACCACTTTCGTCATACGAACTTCTCCTCCTGATCCTGCCTGCAAAATATCCAGTACATGGTCCTAACCCTGAAGCTGCTAGACCACTTCCAAGGAAAGTGGGAGCAAACAGGGAGAAGTGTTTGAGAACTTGAACAGCAGAGAGGCTGCTAAGGCTCTCCTGTGTGTATGCATGTATGTGTGTGTGCATACATGCATTTCTATCTCAGCTGTTCAGAACTGATTAATGAGTTTTCTTCGCTACCAGACAGAATTACTATTCCAGGGCTGAAGTTGCTGGTTTGGTTCTGTAGGGAACAGAATGTGTCACTGAGACTTACCAAACCAAATGCAGCAGAGTACAGCAAGGAGTGCAACCCCACTGAGTTCACTCTAAGCATTTGCTAAAAAGCATGTATTGTAGAAATAGAAATGTACTTTCAGGTCTCCTGGGTTCTGGTTAAAATCCTAAAGGGGAGAATTGTGTTCCCATTGTGTTTTCCATCAGCATCTTTCAAGAACATACAGTTGACTCAGAGCAGGAATTCTGCAGCTAACTTAATTCAAAGTGTGCAACTCTTAGTGGGCATACCATTAGCTGTTCAATAGGTATGAATGTGAGCAAGACCCTAGTTTACAATTGTGTTATGTTTGGTATGAAATATACTGTAATCCTGAATGCGGAACTCTAGTTTTCATGGTCTGGCTGATGTCAAGCCATGTGATCAGAAGTCCCTAGCTGACCCTAGCTCTACATGTGGAAGTTTTACTGACAGCTGCAGAATCTGGTGTAAATGCCCTGGTTAGAACATAAGCATGGAACACAGTGAGTATACCCAGTGCAACTGGAAGAAGTGGTTTGGTTCTGTGGAAGTGAACTAGAAGTGTGCTATAGAAATGAATCAATACTAAAATTCCATGTATCTGTTTATGTACATACTATTGCATAGAAGATATGCTTTACTAACATTCCTGAAAGCAATGAGCAAGGGATTTAAACTGCAAAAGGGAATTATATATTCAAAATCTATACAAAAAATATGGGAAAGTTTCTCCTAAAGGCCTTGTGACAGAGCTAAAAATACAAACAGCAGCAACAGGTTAGATGCATTTTAGAATCTAGAGTCTTGCTCTGCTGTACCTTAACCAAGCAACTTTAAACACTGGGTTGTTTTTTGTGCTTGTTTTTTTTGTTTTGGTTTTTTTTTTTGTATACATCATAGAATTATAGAATAGTTTGGGTTGGAAGGGACCTTTAAAGGTCTGGAGTTGTTAGTAAGAACTGCATTTTTTTAGATAACGTAGATATCTTTTTTAATATATTTTTTTGTTGTACATAAGTGATCTATCAAGTTTACTAGGTTTCACAACATGCCCTAAAGCTCCACTTTTTTGTGTAAGCTACTAGTTATTTCTATTTTCATCGAGGTCTATTTTACAATCTTTGCTAATAGTCTTACAATTTTCTTCACTACCAGACTCTATTTGATATCACAGGGCTTGTGTTCGAGTAGAACAATTTAGCAGAGAAAACCAGCATTATTAACCTCTGACCATTGTGTTAGATTAGAGTAATAAAGATATTTGTAGTTGTATTAGTCTAATTTATTTTTACAGTAATGGAATTCTTAAATTTTCTCACTGACAGAGGGTAAGACCTATGTCAACATTTAGTCTGAGATTTTAAAAAAAACGAAGGAAAAATTTAGGCTCTGACCTATCTTAGGACATTCCAATTCATACCTAATATTCACAGCAGTCAAAAATAACTCCCTTGGAGTACAACAGGAGGAGCCCCACAGCAGCTGTCAGTATTGCATAGCCTACATGGGCTTGGACAAGGTGACTGTTCATCACCTCCAGCTCTGCGCATATTAAGACTCCTGCCATTGAAACACATTTGATTTCAGTAGGTGACAGCACACCTCTGGTATGTTGACAGAAAAACATAAGTATTATGTAGAGACCTTTCTGGGATTGGCATGGATTATATTTTGCACTAATAGGTATCTATTATTTTTAAAGAGATAAATTGTGGGAAATTACTCTTAGCAGAACAGCTCAGAGTAGAAAAATAATTAGAAGGACAATAATTTGATCAGAACAAGAAAATGACTGAGAATTGGACATTTCCTCTTGACAGAATAATCACTGGGGATGTGGGGATTAGAATAATGAGGCACAGCAGCGTGAACTACCCTGACTTCCAACGAGGTTGTGATACTTTCCTCCATGGCAGTAGAAAAACACAGACATAAAATCACTGCACTGTTGAGCAGTAATACTGAAAGATCAGTTATCAAGAGCACCCTGACAAAGCAGGGTGATACCTCAAGGGCAATGCCCCAGGGGTACCCAGAGGCTCAGATTCTATTCAAAATACTGATAAGCAGCTCTGCTTAAAATAGAGTATATAGCTATTTTAGCAACTAGGAAGCTTGTTGTGAAAACGTTGTTCTGGAATTCAGGACAAGATGAAATTCAGGAAGATTTGTAAAATTACATGCTTAGATTAGGTAATTCACCCTCATAAAGACAAACTAGTGAAGCAGTAGTACCACAGGAGAAAATTATGGTGATATTTGCAGATAATTAACATCATCCAACAATGTAATATTACCACACAGAAAGCAGATTTTATTCTAAAGTGCACTAATAGAGATGTCATATGACAGATATGTCTGAAAATGTCAGAGATTAGGAAAAAATCACCTTTTTATAACAACACTGGCTTTGTTCAGTATTGCAGTTGAAGAAGGGAGTCTTCTATCCTGTGAAAACATTTTTTTTCCCTGTTGTGCAAGGGAACAAACACTACACAATATACTGAAAATTTATGGAAAAATATACAGTCAAAATAATCTAAAGTTATCCTAATGGGGAAATGCCTACTTCATTAGGATATGACCACAGGAGGTCCACCTTATTTGCAAGGACTGGATGATATTTGCTATTCAAGCAACAGCACTATTTTCGTGGGAGAAGCTGCTCTGTGTAACAAGGACTGTACTATAGTTCACAACAGTCACTTTCCCAGAGGGGTACAGAGCAGTGATGTTTTTAATACCATATAGATCATCATCACAATGCATTAAATAGCTAGTGACAGACCATTTTGTCAATAGAGAGATTGTTTATAAATAGGACAGCTGGAAGCTGACTGTTATTGAGTCAGGAGTCACAGAAAACTTCATAGTGAAAGGAAGAATTAGAGACCTGGGATCATAATTTAGCCCTTATTCATGAATTTCATCCTAAATTGTCTTAAAAATGGAATTTAAAAATCAATTGTAGTTGCTAATAGGCATCTCATTTCAAGCTGCAAATAAACTGTATCAGACTAAAACAACAAGGTTGCAGTTTAGATGGTGTGAAAAATAGGCCATGATACAGAAAGCCTGAAGTTATCTTTAAATACTTTCAGATGACACAGAATGTTAATTGAATGAGTGTTTTGCTGCACAGAATTGACAGGGGTCTTTCAGCATAATAAAAATAAAGCACTGGAGAGCCCCATGGAATTACCCCCTCTGGAGAACTGACCCAGCTTTTAAGAAATCTCTTTGGGGGTTCTTGATAATCAGTGGAAAGGGGCCTTTAGGGAATCGTTTCTCTCCTTTTAGCCACTGACAGCATAAATGTCACAGATGCTTCAGCGAAGCATACTGAGAGTTATGCTAGTATCTACCAGGCTTTCCTAATAGGAGCTAAGCACCTGGATGAGGATTGTTTCACTTTCTCAGTCCTCGGGTGACTTACATAGCTCTCTTGCTGGTCAGAACATAATCTTAAATCTTACCTCCTGCAAGTAGTGACAACATAGCCATTATAATTAGAATCTCCATAAATCACAGTCAGACAAGACTACTTTTGCCCAAGTCAGTTGTCTTTCAATAGACAGTCCAGGACTCATGGGATATCTGACGTGTCACTATGTACACAAACGTGCATGAGCATTATTAAGTATACAGCTAAACTGAAGATACCAGCTAAAGTAAGGGGCAGTGATAAATGAATTGAGCCTGAGGGCTGGCTCCCCTCACCAGCTGTGCAACAGGCAATGAAATACAAAAAATTCTTCTTATTCTTCATCAGGAGTAGGGGACAAAGTTTTCGTTGTTTTGCTCATTTTGCACGCTGTTGGAAAGGAGAAGGTGACTTTGTAAACAAGAGATTAGATGGAGATGAAGTTTCTGACATGCTGTTTGCCTTCTGCATTTAGCAGGATTAGGAATCCCAGTGCCTTAGTGGACCTCCTCCATTTTGTGTGCGGCTGTAGTAAATGGTGTTGCGAGAAAAGGCTCAGGAACCCTTGGGACTTAAGGTATGTGTCAAAAAAACAGTTTAGGATTCCTGTCTAATATCCTCACAGCCATGTCTGCAAAACACAGGTCCCATTTTAGAAGTTGTGCTCATTTCCGATACCTACATAGAATTCTGCTTCTCCTGTACTGTAGGTACTTTCCCTCATCTGAAAGGACGGCCCACAAGTTTTAAGGGCAGTTAGTCCCTTAGAAGTATTAGCTACATATTCTACCGAGATTGTGCCAGAGCTACGTGTATTCCTTTTATTAATATAATGGTTTCTTTAGTGATTGTAAGCACCTAGTACAGCTGGAACAAGTACCTAATTGAAAATACACTTCCTGATTAGAGGTGCTCATTAGTACACAGGAATCTTAAGTGTAGTGTATGCTGAAGCCAAGCAAGGTTGTTGTGGTTTTTCTTTTTTTTTTAATGTGTCTTTTAAATAACTCCACTGTTATAGGGTCTAGTTTCTCTAAGGATTACGAACTGCATTCCTACAGCTCATTTGTCACAACACTGCCCATGCTCATGCCAAACAGATCCTAAGTAATATATGCTCTATGTAACAGACTGCACAGCTGAGGCTATTCCCATGGCAGTAGTCAGTCTACTGCATACAGGTATCACAAATTATTTTGCACTTCCTTCACAGTGTTCTGTCAAAACACTTGTGATTGGACATTCTTTTTAAAGTCCCACTTCATTAAGTGGTTAATAAGCTTTTAAAACCAAAACTGGTATCTTCATAGCTGTAAAGACTGCAGATGCAGTACTACTCAGGAACTGCTACAGGAACTAGGAGAAAGAACCCTAAAATATAATGCAATATATTTATTATTCAATTTCATGCTTTTTGATAGAGGTGTACTGACAGCACCTTTAAATGGAACATTCACGCTCTCTAAAACCAAGTACACCATTTGCATATATTACTAATTCCCAATAGATGTCTGCAAGCTTGATGGAATGAAAGAATGAAGTGTATATTTAGTTTGGAGTAAATGTAAAATGCTTGTACGTCCATTTATACTTCAAAGAGAACGGTGAGGCTTTTTTGCTATTTGAAAACAACCAGTTATTAATGTTTGTAAATTTTCCAGTGCCTTATTCAGTCGTCTCATGAAAGAGGCCATCTGCTTTTGCAAATGATATTTAGCTCTGTGCCTGAGCACGTGAAAATGAGAGTGAAAGCGAGAGGGAGAGAAAAGTCTCTTTCTTTCCCCCTCCCTCCCTCCCTCTCAGCCTCTCTCTCTCTTTTGTACTGCTTCCCAACACATCAAAATTAGCAGTGGTATGATGGCAATGCATACTGGTTACCAAAGGCAGAGTCATAGAAAGCTTGTGTCAGCACAGGAGCACAGGGATATAAAACTTATTATGTTTACAATACACTGATGACTTTAAGAAAGCTGAAATGACAACTGGAGAAGGAAGCAGCACTGAATGTGATGGCTTGTCTGCAGCTTATCCATAAACTACCTGTTGGTATGACCTGTCTAATAAGATACTTAGTACACACTCTCTTCCTCACACATTTATATTAAACATATACAATCAATTGTTTAGAATTTACACTTTGTCCTTAGTAAAAGGCACTGTGTGGCTCTACTGCTCAGAAAGGGGGGCTGGGAAGCTGCTTTCTCTCCTCTAGATCTTCACTGATACAATCCTAAGTAATGTGTCATGGGGAAAAGGGAGGCTGCCATCTGCCCTTTGGGTCTGCCTGCAGTGGTGGACATTCTTGTCAAACTCTGGTGCATCCTTTTCCCTAGCCAGACTGTGGCTCTGTTCAGCCTTGCAACTTTTTCATGCTCTGAGGAATGGAACACCAAGCCCATGGCATCAGTGTAAAGGATGTAAGTCTTCTAGGAAGAAAAAACTAGGCTTGATTTAACATCTAAGAGTGATGGGTAGTCTGCCATGTACTTTGTTCCATTGATAACTGCCTTTGCTGTTGACTGTTTAACTGCTTGTATTTCATTTCTAAATTTGCCAGCTTCAGCTTCCTTTTGTTTGATCCCTTTATACCTTTATTACTATTCTGTGTCTTTATTTAAGTACACTAAACTTCCATCAGCTATGTTCCCTTGTATGCACTGGTTCCCTGTGACTGAGTTATCACCTAAATGTCTTATGGTAAATTAAATAAATGAATCTCAATTAGTATTCGTCAGACATATCACCCAGCAGACCTCAACTTACTCTTCTGAAACCTTTTAAATTACCAACATCCTTTTGAAATTGGAGACCCCAGAACTGGGCACACTAATTCTTTCAATGGCTTCTGAAACCTTTCAAAAGTGTAACGTCATGGCTTCCTGATTAGGCATCTAACGATCAAAGTTGTCCCTATAGGTTGTATGCATGTAGTTTCTTAGTTTATAGTCTAAGCCATGCTCGTTTAGAGAAAAAGACTGCATCTATACTTTGACGTGACGATGTACATACAGCACATGCAGGGATAACCAAGCTAGTCTTAGTCTAGGCTGGGTAACAGCGAAACTGTAAAGAGACTTGCTTCTGCATAACCATATTTATTTGTCTTCTGAAACCATGATATGGCAACTTGACAGCTTTTGCTAACTGAGCTGGATAGATCATATTTGGCACTTGCAATCTTACTTTATTTTGTACTTTACATTTGAGAACTGCACCAGCTGTTAGAAATAATATTGCCATCATCTAGTCTTTATGCACAACCAGTGAGGTGCAGTAATACAGTGTCTCTAATTACTGTGGCTCTGTAATTTAAGGGCAGGCAGCTGAAGGATTGTAGAGATGTTTTACCCACACCTTAAAATGAGGCAAAAGTGACCGTAAAACCCTAACACTAACTGTAAAAATCTCATTTCACAATCACAAAGTTTTAGTATGCACAAAGGAGCTCCCCAGAAAGAACTGAATCTTTCACCAAAGCTTTGACAAAATTAGTTGCTAAAATCAATCAAATAATTCAATCACCATGTGAATTGTGTGATTACAATAGAAGGAAGTCACAGGAACTTGAGGAACTACAAATAGTTTTTAGCTCTTGCCATTTTTTTAAGTTCACTCCTTTTCAACTTGTCTCCAATGGATTCTTTTCCATACTATCTCTTTGCAATGCACAATTCTGTTGTGTTTAGTATGAGAGATTTATAGCTGCTATATATAAGAGAGCAAAACAAAAGCTGCACAATAAAGCACACAAAGCAGAGATTTGGATTTGGATTTCAAAACTAAATCATCAGTGCACAGATAGCCATTAAGATCAATTATCTGATTCTATGTTGATTTTTTATGAACTAGTCAGCTCTGGCTAAATCCCTTCTCAGACTCCTTCATCACAAATCCCAATTAGAGAGAAATTTAATGGCCTAATGAGAACAAGAATAAGATTTGGAAATGAAGCTATGTATTGGTTTTATGTGGCAAGGTTTTGGTAGCAGGGGGGGTTACAGGGGTGGCTCCTGTAAGAAGTTGCTGGAAGCTTCCCCTGTGTTTGAGAGAGAGAGAGCCCATACCAGCTGGCTCTAAGACGGACCCGCCGCCGGCCAAGGCCGAGCCAATCAGTGATAGTGGTAACGCCTCTGTGATAACATTTTTAAGAAGGAAAAAAGTTGGGACAGGGAGAAACAGCCGCCAGAGAGAGGAGTGAGAACATGTAAGAGAAACAAGCCTGCGGACACCAAGGTCAGTGCAGAAGGAGGGGGAGGAGATGCTCCAGGCACCGGAGCGAAGATTCCCCTGCAGCCCGTGGGGAAGATCCTGGTGAGGCAGGCTGTCCCCCTGCAGTCCAGGGAGGTCCACGGTGGAGCAGATATCCACCCGCAGCCCGTGGAGGACCCCACGCCGGAGCAGGTGGGTTCCCAAAGGAAGCTGTGACCCCGTGGGAACCCTGCGCTGGAGCAGGCTCCTGGCAGGACCTGCGGATCTGTGGAGAGAGGAGCCCATGGAGCAGGTTTTCTGGCAGGACTTGTGACCCCGTGGGGGACCCACGCTGGAGCAGTGTGCTCCTGAAGGACTGCACACGGTGGAAAGGACCCATGCTGGAGCAGTTCGTGAAGAACTGCAGCCCGTGGGAAGGACCCACGTTGGAGAAGTTCATGGAGGACTGTCTCCCATGGGTGGGACCTCACGCTGGAGCAGGGGAAGAGTGTGATGAGCCCTCCCCCTGAGGAGATGAAGCGGCAGAAAATAACGTGTGATGACCGTAAACCCCATCCCTGTCCCCCTTGTGCTGCTGGGGGGGCTTGGTGGAGAAATCCGGGAGTGAAGTTGTGCCCGGGAAGAAGGGAGGGGTGGAGGGAAGGTGTTCTGAGATTTGGTTTTATTTCTCATTTACCTTACTCTGGCTGATTTGTAATAAATTGAGCTAATTTTCCCTAAGCTGAGTCTGTTTTGCCCGTGACGGTAATTAGTGAATGACCTCTCCTGTCCTTATCTCGACCCACAAGCTTTTTGTTATATTTTTCTCTCCCCTGTCCAGCTGAGGATGGGGGAGTGATAGAACGGCTTTGGGGGGCACGTGGCGTCCAGCCAGGGTCAACCCATCACAAGCTATTAAGGGACATATGCAAGACTTACCTTTCTAACACAATTCATGATTTCCATATTGAAATGCTCTCTCCTCCCTCTAATTCTGCTTCTTCGAGAGCTGAGGAAGATCTCCATTCTTGACTGAGCTGAATAACTTAGTGCAGACTATTTTCTGATTAATTCCTTTCAGGCTCTGCAAAGTTTTGTTTATGTTTATATTACCATTTATGGTAAATGTTTTGCTTTAAAACACCAAAACTGGACCTTTGAGTTGATGTGTGGGACACACCTGTGAGATATGGACTCAAGCTGGAACAAGAATTGTGTACAAGTTTTATAAATCTCAGTGGAATTTAAATCTCAGGCTCAGCTGTTAATGAGATGAGATGTTCTTGCTGTGTTTTGAAAGACAGAACTGAAAATGCCTTAAGTTGTTTTTTTTTAAATAACTTAGGTCTCCAACACGTGGATATGGAATGTTAGACATGGGGAGATATGCCTCCCCCACATCCCAGGATAAGGCTTTATGATAAACCACTATGCTTATAATTTCCTAATTCCTTCTGTCCAGTTATAAACCCCTTCCATGGGGACCATATTTTGAGCCATAAAAGAATCTAGGGAAAGTAATTTAGTTTGAGAAACTGGACTGTGACTGAGAGACACCTAAAAAGCCAAAGTATGTAATTGTCCTGGTTTCAGCTGGGATAGAGTTAACTCTCTTCGTAGTAGGTGGTATGGTGCTATGTTTTGAGTTCAGTATGAGAAGAATGTTGATAACACACTGATGTTTTCAGTTGTTGCTAAGTCATGTTTAGACTAAAGCCAAGGATTTTTCAGCTTCTCATGCCCAGCCAGCAAGAAAGCTGGAGGGGCACAAGAAGTTGGCACAGGACACAACCAGAGCACCTGACCCAAACTGGCCAACAGGAGTATTCCATATCATGTGACGTCACATCTAGTATAAGAACTGGGGAGTGGGAGTGGGGAATCGTCGCGCGATGACTAGCTGGGTGTCGGTCGGCGGGTGGTGAGCAATTGCCCTGCGCATCATTTGTACATTCCAATCCTTTTATTACTACTGTTGTCATTTTATTAGTGTTATCATTATCATTATTAGTTTCTTCTTTTCTGTTCTATTAAACCGTTCTTATCTCAGCCCACGAGTTTTACTTCTTTTCCCGATTTTCTCCCCCATCCCACTGGGTGTGTGTGGGGGGAGTGAGTGAGCGGCTGCGTGGTGCTTAGTTGCTGGCTGGGGTTAAACCACGACAGTAATAATCTGAACTTTGAGCACTGAGTACCTTGTTTGACTCCAAGTTTCATTTATCCTTCTTTGAATGACTATTTAATTATTGATATACATCTCAGCAGAGTACCATAGGATAACTTTTGTCCTTCATGGACCCACAGAAATTTAGTCCTTTTCTGTTCTATAAAATATTGGTTTCTGGAGCAGAATTTTGTTCTTATTGTTCCTGTAAGTCTTCTTGCAAACCAATGATTCTGAAACACTGGTGTTACTGAAAAAATATTCTAGGGAGTATTTTTACTGTATAATACACTGTATTCAAAGTTGACATAAAATGAAAGTAAAATCTTGTGTTTACTGTTGTGATAAAGGTAGATATATAAACTCAGTTTTATAGCAATAAATACACATGGGTTTCCTAAAAAAAAAAAAAAGAGCTAATTAACTTCTTGGACACTTGGAATAATTCTCATCGATTTTACAGGTTTTCTCTCTGCTTTCTATGTTTCTAAAAAGAAGCTGAAACTTTAAAAAGAAGCTGAGACTTTGAAATTGACCAAAGTAAGAAATTTTCTTGAAATATGCTCCTTTTCTAATATACAGTGACCCTATATGACTTCATGAATGCAATATCACTACAACTTAATAATGCTGCTAAATATGTTTTTAATGTTATACCTTAAAAAATGGAACTGCATAGAACAGTATTAGTGCCAGATAGTTCAGCTGAAATCACTTCAAATTATATTGACATTTAATTAATGATAAGTTATTCTTAGAATATGAAATAATTATGTAGTTCAAAATACTTAATTTATATAGTACTTGAATAAGAAAACTCCTTCCCCATCCTTTTCAAATGAAGAGTGCTGCAAATAACAAGCATCTGTAAGAAAGATCCCGATATTAAAAAAATGCTGTATTTTGAGATTAAAAGTTAAAAAAAAAAAATCAAAAGGAATTAGTTTTTTATCAGGGAACTGTAGACCACTTTGTACATTTCTCTTATTGTACCTATTGACAGTAATAAGTCAAAATTCGAGTGTTACACATCAAGAAATGTTAGTGTGTCAATTCTTAGAGATTAAAAAGGTCTTATCATGATTCATCTAACTGACTGTACAAACTTTTGGAATTAAATGACCAAAAGTTGGGTTTTTTACAAAGGAAAACTTTCAAAACTCCTATAAGCAAGCCTCAGCAAATGAAAATATTCATTTCTGATCTTCTGACTTCCCTCCCTGTTTTTGTATACGGTATATGTAAGATGAAGAACACTTGGCAAGACAGTCATTTGTTGTGGGATTGCAGCAGATAGGTAAGATCAAAGATTAAAAGATTTCTTCAGCACCACTGTCCATATTTTACTAGGTCACCCTAGGACAGTCACAAACTTTGGAAGTTTACATTGTGCTATGTCAGAAGATAAAGGAGTAGTGATTTTTAAAAGATAGTTTAGGGCCAAAGTATTAACTATGTTGGTTAACTCGCCTATCAGCTTTGCAGATCTGTACATTGGACTCAGGCTTCCCCCTGCTTTGTTTTACATTTCTCACAGTTAGCAGCTGGCTAGTAGTTTAGTGTGGATTATGCGGGCTGTGCCGCCCTGTCGAGGACAATGGAAGGGTTCCTCAGTAAGGAAAAAGAGTGGAATAGCCCTTGCCTGTACGCAGTATGGTACAAGTACTGGACCCCTTTGCACACATCAAACAAACATGCAGATACTATGCTTAAAATCCAGCTATCGAGCACAGCAGACTTAATGTGTGTTCTTTGAACATCCTTCAGTATCTGTATCAGTGAATAAACCATGGGACTTCGAAGACCTGAAAGCCTGTAATGGCCTGCTATATATAGGTCAAAGAAACTACTGAATGTGTCGTGGTAATTGTAATAGGTTCCCTTCATAGGAAAATGCAAATGTTTGCATTCTTTGCGAAGGATATTTTGCATACACACTGCTCTATGCTTGTTTGTGATAGCTTACTTGCTTCAAGAGGTGTTGAAAGCAAACGAGCTGATCTGAGTAAGGATCACCTCAACAAATAGCCAAACAGAGCACCCACACTTTTAACCATGGTTTTTTGATTGCAGAGAGAGTTTGCACATGAAGGCACTGTTGTGCTTCTGTCCCACAGGACAGAAGGAAACGAGGGGAGAGATACTCAGTGACACAGAGTCAGCTGCCCGGGAGCCCAGGGCTGGTGACCAGCAGAAGAAAAGGCATTAAATGAGGTCTGATTAGCAGCTTAGGAGACCTGGCAAGCACAGGTAAGAGTATTTGCATGTCCATATCTTTTCCTTTGAATCAACATACCAAAGAATTAAGTATGCTTTGGCCAAATAAATCAGACTTCACATTTGGCTTATTGCAGACTGGTGTTGCCAGCCGATATTTAAAAGGAAGTACTAGCAGTTGGCTATCTCATGAGGTCTGTTGGTGTCCTGTCTGTTACTTAGGGGGAAGTCAGCTGAAGACATATCCGGGGATCAGTCTGATCCCTCAGCGGCGCCTCCAAAGCAAATGGAATTTCAGTATGCGTGTTCCAAACGAAGCTTGAGAAGGGCTCAGTACACAACCTGTGAACTGCACAAGCAGAATGTTACAGCAGCAAATCCTATAAACCTGCTGTGCACACAAAACCGGCTGTCACCACCTCTCCACATGCTATGTGGGGATAGGATTCAGGCACTCATTTCTACCTGTAGCTCAGGAACCTGCATGTGATTGCACTGCGTCATTTATTGGCACTTGAAACACCCACTTGCAGTTCCCAAACAGCCTTGAAAGTAGTTAAGAATAACTGCGAACATGGCACATAAAAGCACTCAAAAAAAGACTGATCTTTTTTTATGAACCCCAAAATATGCTACAGATTAAAGGTAGACTTGGGACAAGAGACAGCACAAAGGAAGGTAGACAACACTGTGTAACCCTATGCTCTGAAGTTGTGTAGGATTTTCTTTTGACTTATGCTAACTAAGTAATTAGTTAGTCAGCCCAGTAAGACCAAACATTGCAAAACACTTGGAAAATTAATGGATTTGGGATTGAGCATAAGAAATACACAGCAAAATTTTTTTGTTCCTTTTTTTCTGTAGGAACAAATGCATTTTGGAAAAATTCAATTTTTGCTTTTCAAAATTATGATAAGCCATTTTGCAAGTATAGAATAATAGAAGAACTACAGACAATGTACAGACAATAATTCTTATATGCCACTTTTCATTTTCTTTAGTGAAAGCCTATTTAGGTAAACTCACACTTGTTTCTTAATTTAACAGCAAACATCAAAAGAGACTGATTATTTTTAAGTAAGGTGAAATATGAAGCCTTCTTTATTTCAAATTACAATAATTCCATTTTTAGTGTTTAATTTTTGTCTGCTACTAAAAATAAAACACATATTACTTTTTAATGAAATCACTTTCAATTTATTAGCAATATTTCTGCATGCAATTAGTATTGCTGCAACTAGTTGATCACTATAATATATAGGAATTGAATTATATTATATTCTGTTACAGTCAAGTTGTATTTCTCTTCCAGAGGTTACAATATAGTCCAGTCAATTTTATGACTCAGTCGTCATCTTATGTTTATGTCAGTTAGTATTTATTTGACATGTTTCTACCTTCTTATTGTCAAGGTTAAAGTTGTTCAGCTAACCTTTCTGTAGGTATTTCAAATTGCAGAATTCAGAAACACTTCATCCAAATAAAAAGAGTCCATAGTCCCGTATAAGGTCAACAGAGGAAATAATAGAAACTACATGATAACCATTCCCTCAGAAAGCCTGAACTTAGCTTACAAAAAAGCCCTGCTTCTACCCAGTTTGTGTGTTATGCTTGGAATAAGCCTTATCATTTCGAACAGCACACAGTCTGAATCTAAGAGAAAGTCAAAGCATTCCAAGTTGGCTTGTTTTAACCGCACATCAATTAACACCTTAGCTACGCAAACATATAATGGATAACTTATTAATTTTAATAATTGATGACTGAAATACAAATTTTTTTCATTCTTTTTATGAGTTAGTTCCATTGTTTTAAAGTTAAAACACTAAAAAGCCTCACAATGCTCTTATTGTATGAATTTGCCAGGGAAAATCTGTAGAAGTAGGTCTAATGAAATTATTTGGTTTGTCCTTTGGCCTGAAAGAAACAATGCAACATTAATTTTCATAATGATTGTTCTCTCCTGAATTCACCTGTGTTTAAACGTGCCTCTGGGGCTTCTGAGAATGGGCCAATAGCCTATTTAATGAAGTAACTGGTGTCTGCACCTAGGATGAAATTTACCTCTAGGCAGAGTTAGCCAAGGGTCTCTCTACTGTTTAAATGGAATTAAGAGTTTATTCTGACCCTCTGCACTGTATTAATCTTACCTTGGAGAAAAACCTCTACGCTGCCTCCACATTTCAGAAGTGGAATATATATTTTACTAAAAAAGCCCCAGGCGAACTTCTTTAAGATTGTATTTCAGGATTTTGATTTCCTTTTCAGATTAAAATAATTGATCAAGCTGAATGAAATGAAAACAATCAGAAAACTCTTTTCTGTCTTGCAAAATATGCATTCAGTTAAGTTAAAACAGGTCAAAATAGTCATGTGAGTCATGTTTGTCAGTATCTATTAACAGCTGCTCCATTGAATGAGTGTCCAGTGTTAACTGTACATAAGAATAAATAAATTAACTTCAGATAGCAGCTTATTTTCTCTGTTGAATGCCCCTGTATTCATATGTTATACTCATAAAAAACTTCCTTCATGGATGTATTTATGTCTATCAGATGCCCTTTAAACTGCATAGTAAGGAAAAAAAAACAAAAAGAAGTCACTTTTCCAGTCTATGATAGAGGATTTCAAGTGATGGCTCCCTTTCACAGTGCTGAGACCTGCCAAAGTGACAACTGATAAAGAATAGCAATGGATATTAGTTGCATTTGCATTTGTTTGGTTTGTCTCAGTTTTGTAATATGTGAGGGCCTTTGCTTACTGTGTTTAGCAGTCCACCAAAAGCTGTGCCATGGTACAGCTGTTTCAAAGTGTTTCTCTACACAGCAGAACTTTTCTTCTGCGGCCAAATGAACGGGTCATCTTGGCTGTGGCCAACTTTGTGTTTGGCTGCTTGCTTGGCCCCTGGCTGAGGCATACACTTTCCACTAAATTCCACTGAGAGAACAGAAGGCTTAAACCCCTCTTTTTTCCCCTTCATCCACAGCAGCCTAGCTGAGGGCATGATACAGCTCACTCAGCCATGTACCCTCCAGCCTAGCATGGAATTGTCTCAGCTTGATGCCATTTCTTTGCACTGGTAAATAAAAAGCCATATTGAGTCTGTAGCTTGAAAAACATAGCTGCATATCTAGAAATACATTCAAATCCAATATAAATTATATATTTTATTAAAACAGGCTTATAAAAAGTTCCTATAGCTGACAGAAAAGATAATCAGTACAGGCAAAACATTGCATACTTGCTTAAATAAAATTTTAATGACTTTCAACAGTATTTACAGTGCTACAGAGCAAAACTAGGAGTTAGTTTTGTAGCTTGGTCCAAAACCAGCCTCTGAATAATGGACTGCGAAAGCCATGAGCCATTATATTATGTTTCATGTAGCCATAAGGAAACAAGGAGAAAAAATTGGAAATTAGGGGCTGGAAAGAAAGGAGAATCTGGAAGAAAATGATTTTACCATGAACTAGAGTAAGAGTTCTTTGCAAAGCAAATAGTGTTGCTGTTGAGGTAATTGGCACACTTGCATTCAGTATTTATATTTAAGCAAGCTGCTTGAGATAGGCATCCTAAGAGGTAAAGAAATATAGAAAAAGTGAATAAAAGGCATAGGTTTCCTTTGTGTCATGAGTGTACAACATTAAGGACATTGCAACTTTTTAGCCATCAGAGTAAATTTATTTAGCAAAATGGAGAGCAAGCGAAAATAAGCGTGGGAAAAAAAACATGGCTTAAAGATTTGTTAGTCTTAGAAATGTCGTAACTTTGAAATGTACATACATGAACATGAAAAAAAGGATGATAAGCGGAACTTTAAAGGGAACTTTAAAGTGAACTGCAGTGGGTATAAGCAATCAGCTATCATGAAAAGTTCTTTGGTGGCTTCAGAGATAAGTATGAGAAAATCATGCACATCGTGTTTTATGTACTGAAACATTTCATCACGTAACATATAATGGGTATCTGGAGTGACAAAGTGTTAGATGGCAGCTGAAAACAAGCTGACCCTTGAACTAAAAGGCAGTTTAGTCATCTTATCTTGCTGCTTGAGCTTGTACAAGCATTTTTGTTATGATATGGACTGAAAAATCTTGTTTGCTTGTTTGTTTGTTTTCTCAATGAGAAATAGAGTGTGAAAAAATAGGGTAGAAGCAATGCCAAGTGCACAGGCTGTTCAGTTCTTGTCACATCTCACGTGGTTTCCTGGATTAGCTATACTTGCAGAGTATGAAAGGCTACTAAGTGCCACTAGATCATAGCACAGCTCAGGGTGCCAGCTACCATAATACTGTACAATAAAATAGTATTACTTACTTGTCACACTGTTTTTGAAATGATTTCTTTGGAATCAGTAGAAAAACAGTGCCTTTAATGGGAGCAGGATCAAATCTTACTGTAGTAGTTTTCATGACTAGTCTTAGTCTCATGCATTACTTACTTGAGAAGATGGGTGACGTTGAGAAGATCGTGAAATGCCAAGATGGTTGGAGTAGACAAGTATCATGTCTAGGACCTGTCTAGTAAGTCATTTCCAGGCAGTGCTCCCCCATTGAAATTCTCTAAGAATGAAATCCAAAGTAACCGTTTTAGCCCATTTTTCTGTTTAGCTTGGTGACAGAGCCAGTATCATTAAGACTGAGTATAAACTGAGTTTCTCTACATCCAACTATGGAGAGAAAACAGGTCAAATTTTCCTTTTTTACATGAATGTAAATTGAAAAATGACACAGAAATAAAAGGAATCATGGAAATGTAAAATGTGTGTAAGGGAGAGGAGAATTAAAGTACTTAACCTTGATAAGGCGCAGTTGCTTCTGCATCTCCCCAGTCTACAAATTGAATGCACCTGCTGTATCACCTATTAAAAAGACACACTATGCTCTCTATTTTTTTTTTTCTGCTAGATGCCTCCTGGATATTTGTCTTCCTGAAGTTTTGCCATGCCACCTGTTACCTGAATGTTCAAGTGCATCTTTCATGTCCATGACAGTAACTTGCTGAAGGAGTAAGCAGTCTCAGTTTTCAAGATTGTACAAGTATTTGACTTGGTTCAGTCTCTAGAAAAGGTATGACAGAAACATCTTTGTGCCTCTCCTCTTTCTCCATTCAAGAAACGGGAATCATCAAACCACTAGGAATTTTCCCCCTATTCTGTAAATATTCCAAATATTTTCTTCTGGTACATCTTGCTATCTAATAAAAATAAATCTGTTTTATGTATGTATATATATATACATGAAAATAAAATACAGATACATGTTCTGGATATGGTTTTTCTTGGGTTTGGAAAACGTTGTTTATTTATTCTTCATTTCTATTTTAATAGCAAGCAAATTATTTAATTGCCTAATTTCATAATGTATTTTCATTTGCTAAATACTGTGTTCATGTTCTATTGCAGGCTTATTGCACAACCTGTCCTGTAGAAAGCCCTATATAGACAGCAGCTGTAATGTTATTTTATTTCTCTTCTTTGCAAGATTTTCATTTTGTTAATATAAGTATGAGAGTTTATTTAAAAAAAAATAATAATTCCTGGATATTTTTTGTTCTTTATGGACAACACTGGGTAAAATCTTACAACTCCTTGATAAGAATAATAAAAATCCACAGGGAATTTTCTCCCCCTGAGATCTGCCAAAATCTAAACAGATTTTGTTTATAACAAATGACATTTTCATCTTTGTTAGACTAGTAGAACCCCACAGATATTTGGGAGAGTTGCACAAGTGTAAGAAACTGGAGGATTGGTGGGTGGTTTTTCTATGTTACTCCAACAAAGATTTCCCTTGTCTTTTTATTTTCTGGTTAGCTCTGCTGTTGTATAAATGAACTGTATTTGTATAAGAGCCTGTCTGAGTCTCTGAATCATTTTTCTTTTACAATCATTCCTCTGCTACTGTAGAGAAAAACACTCGGGTTGCCCAATTTGAAAAATACTTGTTCACATCTTAAATTGAATAACACACGCACAGAGGTATGTGTTAAAAATTGTTCTGTGCAAAGCGTTAGCAAAACTGTTTTATGGAAACTGCTTCCTTTTATGGAAAAACAGGAAGATACACTGTTTTAAGACTGAAAATTTTAAAAAAGTGTTACTGTGAAAAATGGCTGTTTCTTAATCTATGTGGGTCTATATACTTGGGCTACATACTATCTCTTTATAATAGCAGTATGTTAAATTAAATAGATATCCTTTATAACTGTGGTGAGGAATGCACACATGAAAAGAGATTAAAATTTTCTACTAGTTACATTATTATTAACTAGTTAGTTACATTATTATTTACTCACGCTCCTTTCTCACAGCCCTTTCTGCCATTCAGTCATTTAAGGATGATGCGATGTATCTATTGTTTACTCTTCAGCATGAGAATAATACATCAATGACATTTGTGTTCCGAACCAACTGTTCTACTTATCCAAATCTTCTATCAAAATGTATAGAGAACCAATATATTTCAATTTCCTGCAGAAACATTTCCCTGCATCTGAAGGCTGTTTATCTGGTACCGACTGAGAAATTGCATGTTCATTTTTGTACTACATCTCTTCATCACAAACCCAAGAAAGCTCAGACAGTGCTTCACTCAGTTGCATTCTTTAAACTGATGCCAGTCATCTTCAATGTGTTTTCTTTTCCAAAAGAAAACATTCAGTCCAGATGTCCCAGTTTTGGGGGGGTGAGGGTGGGGGTTGGCTGCCTTTGTCTGAATGTGCATCTGTTTCCCAGGAGCAATGTCTGAGAGAGTGTCTATTCAGTGGTACATCAAACTGTGTTGTGTCCGTTCACAATGAACAAACATACTTGCTAGATTCATTCTGCATCTTGGTCTTTTAGCAGTGATGGACTTAACTGTGCTAGCATTTAAATTGGGAATCATCAAATGAACCTCAACTTTATTAAGAAAAAATGTACTTGTTGCACAGCACCTCACTAAATTAAATGCCAAACTGCAAATGAACAGTGTTCCCATTTCAGTCACATGATTTCTCCCTAGCATGAGTGCATAGCATCCATGCAAAATACTTGCCCTATCATGGAGCTTTCGAAAAATATTTGATATGTTTTGTTCTACTTTTTATTCTGATTTAATATTGGTAAGAATAGAGGAATGGTAGTATAGTTTAAGCAGCCAGATATCTATGTTCCATTATTGGCAAAGAGGCCACAAACTGATAAACACTGCCCTGGGCTACTGTAATTAATTTTCAAGGTGAATTGCAATATGTTGTGATTATCCTTTGGTGATACATTTGAGAGAGAATGGTAGTCCTTGGGCCAGCTGGCCTGTGTTCACACTTGTTGGGGAGAGCAGCCTGGAGCCAGCTAGCTTTCATAATTCTTGGGCTGGGACTTCTGTGGGGCCTTTCTGGCTCTTGGACACTGCGTTTTCTCTGAGTGGAGGTTGTGGGTTTTTTCGGTTCAAAGTTCACCAGATGATGAGAAGGCAGTGTCACAGCCCTAACCCTAGTGCTTTGATAGCCTGAGCATGCAAGTATGTGCTTCACTTTTGCATGTGAGTGTGTAGTAACAGGGGAGGCTGCGAGGATGTGTTGATGTGGAGGTTTGTTGAACTTACAGCTGGAAGGGTATCCCAGACGAAGGGAGCCTGAACAGTTTTATGCTGTGCTTATCCATACTGTTTCTCTGGAGCAGATCCTAGTGAGAAATCTTGGAGAAGGCAGAAGGAAGCCATTCACATTGTGCAGGTGATCAGGAGCCTGATGTCCTGTTACAAAATAGGAAGGAAGCCAAACTATCACTATAAACGCATAAAGGTAGGTAATAAAGTAACAGAAGTTTTAATGTTTTGCTTGGTTTCTGCTCCATAAAAATCTATGCTATACATTTCTTTCTGGACAGTTCTCTTTAAACTAAAAAGGCATTATATTTTATTTAATGTAAGACAGGATAAGGTTCTTGGGACTACATTTAAATCTGTAAAGTGACCCAGAATATGTGCCCTGTCATTTAACTAACTCTTACTACTGTAGGAGATCTATCATTTCTGAAAGGTCTTTATGCACCTCTCTAAGAGCTTAAGCTTCATGTCCTTTCTGGGTAGAGTCATAGCAGTTCTCTAGGAAAAGATGAAACAAAAATTTAACAAAATGTAGGCAGTTTTGGTACTGCTTGAAGTGAAATTCTTCTCAGCCAGACTCACAAGAGTGAATTCAGAACTGCCATCATTCACTAGGATTTTCACCACCTCTCACAAAAAACAACCGAGCACCCAAAACTAGTTACAGAAAGAATAATTGCCAAAAATCATAGAATACTGTATGAAGTTTGCCCATGGCGATAAGAAAGGGTTTTTCCAGAGTATGTGCTGCACTCCTAAATAATAACTAAGAATAGAAAGCTTCACTTGTTTAAGTAAAATTGAAGTAAAAATGATGGGGAATTACTGCAGCCCTGTTTGCTTTGACAATTAACTGTGTAATAAGGACATCTTCTTGAAATACATTCAGCAAATCCAGATAAAGCTTTATTTGCCAAGACAGCAAGAGTTAGGTCTTAAAAACACAACCAACCAGATCCCTTTGGTTAGCAGCGGTAAAAACTATGCATATGCATGACTACTACATGCAAATATTTACTGCATATTCCTGTCTCAGGTATCCCTGCTTTTCATCTTCCATGGATAACTCAAACTCCCCAATGTTTTCTCATAGATTATCCTAATTTCTTAACACAATTCTTGCACTGCTTGTCTGAAGTTATTTGCAATCATGACTGTACTTTTAAAAATTAATAAATGCATGACAGAAAAACACAGGCAAAAAATAAACATTAACTAAAGAAATGTAGCATTTAGCATTAATTTTCACTGACTAATGAATTTTGCTTTTGCATTTACCTACAATACATGTATAAGAATCACATTCAATAGCCATCCTAGATAACTGTGGGCCCTAAGTGGAGCAGACAGCAATGACAATTTCCTAGAAGAGCTTCTAAAGTTTCTGAGAAGTCATTGTAAACTTCTGCCTGTAATTTAATCTTGCGAATATATGAGGCAAGACCTACAAACACCAATCCATGTTACATTTCATCTTAAGATATATACCAAAGCCGTTAAAAATCTGTAAAATAAGGAAGTCTGAAATTAGATTAGATCAAAAGCATAGCCTCATGAAATTCTGTTTCCAGATACATTAAAATGATGCAAAGTTATCTTTCTTCATTGTACCTCTGCTCATTCACAGGCATAAACAGATATAAAAACTTCCTAAGATAGCTTTCAGAAATCTACAAATAGAAAAATGCAAAGCTAGGACACAAAGTTACATTTTTATCTTATATCAGTCACTTTACCCATTTCTGACATGATATTTTTGATGAAAATTCTAAGAGGCTCTTAAATGTTAGCTTCAATGACATTATTAAATGTGTAAGTGGAATAACCCTATCTCTGAAGAATAGGAAAACATCAAGAAATAACAGGAACTATAAGAAATAGCATTTTCCTGAGCAAAACATACTTCTTCATAGTAAAGGAAAAGTTATTTAAATTATGACATCACTAGTCGATACCAACAGAGAAAAAAATGACAGATTGAGTGTTAATAACTATGCTTTGTTTCTCTTTATCAAAGAAGATGATAAAACACATTAGCCACATATTATTTCCATGGTTCAGATACAAAATGGAGGGAATTTATGGAGCAGAAAATTATGCAGTAAAATATTCTTAGAATTGTTGCTTTCTGCCTCCTGTGCTCAAATCTGGTGCCAAGTTTTAGCTTTAAAAACCAATTAGGCTTGGAAACAGGCTCCCATTGCCTTGTAGTTGATTTCTACAAGTTTCTTTTCAAATTAGTAGTGTTGTTCTTACATCTATTCCTTTTAATGTTTTTGTTGTACTGTGTTGTCATGGTTCCAGGGCTACCTGGCACCTTGATCACACTCCCAGCCTCTCTTATAAGTTTTCTTACCAAGCTGTGAGACCAAAATGACCTCCACCAGAAATAATTTTTCATTCTGCATTTACTCCATGTTGCCAGAAACACAATTGCTAGCAATTGTTTTCCTTCCAGTGTTTCCACTTGGGTTTGGCCTCTTGTCTGTCATTGATCTTCTGAGAGAGAG
This sequence comes from Haliaeetus albicilla, assembly GCF_947461875.1. NCBI lineage: Eukaryota > Metazoa > Chordata > Aves > Accipitriformes > Accipitridae > Haliaeetus > Haliaeetus albicilla. The sequence goes on from NC_091483.1 coordinate 41,402,844, forward strand.
AAGGAAGAGATCTCAGAAATGGGCCTTAATTATATAAGCATACCCTTTTTCACCAGTGTGACAATTTTGGGCCAGCTGGAGATAACAGTTTCATGTATTGATAGTTGATGAAACAGCATTTGCCTTGTGGTGTCTTTAAGCAGCAGAACTGTACCAAATAAGCCCAGAGAGCAGGCAGTAGACCCAACCCTTCTTCGTGCCTATACTGGAAAGCACTGGGCAGAGAGCCAACAATATGATAGGAGAAAATGGTAATATCAGAACAATGTTTATATATCTTTGCCAGGATTTAGGTTAAATATTCTCTCTACAGTGTACAAAATAGCTCTTCATTGAATTTATAAGGTTCAAAATAAAAGTTGAGCTGATTTCCTTATGGTCTGTTTTTGCTGCTCACAAAGACCTGGAGTCACTAAGAGCTGGGTTAGATGGCAGAGTGGAAGAGCTAGAAGGACAACATTATGACAGCATTAAAAACATCTTCTCCTACCTATGGGACTCGCTGGTTGCTGGTATCACCATAAAAAGTACTGAGGAAAAGGCTGTAATTCACTGATGCTGTTGTAATTCAAGACAATATGGCAGGGGAAGTTCCCACCTCCCAAGAACTGCTATGATTATCACCTGGAAGAGACAGCAAGGGTTGCAGTGTTATTTTTGGGGGAAAAAACAGCAATTCTGTGTGGAAGTCTTTGGCTTTTAAGCCCATAAGTAACTTCTGCAGCTGTGGAAACAACTGCAGTCCCCAAACAGTGCAGAAACAGCAATTTTTCGTTTGGTCTATTGCTCCACAATGTTTGGGAGAACGCTGGAGGCCCAGGGGGACCAGAAGTTTTTTATACATTTTAAGCTATTCAGTCCCCAACTTTATTATGGTTCAAATAAGACAGAGCTATAATTGTGGCAATGACATATCAGAAATACCTTATTGGTCACCCATGAACGCAGGAATTCAATCTGTCCATTGCAGATTGCACTCCCCACTTGTTGCAAGTAAATAATTGCTTCCTCTTCTGCACTCCAATTCTCTAACATCTGCTGAGATTCAGCCTTTTCTTGTAATTCTTCATTTCCTTCACTAAATGACATTCAAATGTAGTACAGTAGAACATGCGTATGTGTGGAAGAAGTTGTTCTCAAATTGCTATATTCACCAAGGGAAAATGTCCACCATAAAACTGCTCTGCAGGTTACTTTATTTGTAATATTTCTCCCTGGAAACATAGTGCCCCAAGACACCGAGGCAGCAGGAAGTAATGAAATGTATTTTTCATATTCTTACTTTTCATTTCAATGTATCAAGCAGCTCTTTAAACTGCTAGTCTAAACCATTATGTCTTATTTTAGAAAGCCTTTATAATAATTGTGAATAATTAGAACCCAAAGTGCTTGCTATTTGTAAATGAAAATAAATGCTTAGCCCTTCTTGCAGAAGCCATTTAAAACATTATTTTTAAAAAGCCATCAATTTTGTTTCATACTACTGGTTTCTTTATTTTGCTAGAAATAAAGATATTCCCATAATTCCAAATTGTTAAATGCTTGAAACTACTACTGTAGTAGAGGTGCTGTTATGCAAAAAGATTGTATTTCTGAAAGAATGGGAATACCATTTTTCAACTTCACATTTTATTCTTTCTTGTTAATGGCTGAGCAGAAAAATGACGGCCCTGGTATGAGAGTTCCATTCAACCCTTAGCCCCTACTATCTGTACACTTATGGGCATTTGTAATGTCTTGGGATGCGAGAAGTTCCAAAGCTCATAGCCAAAAGTATTAAAAAAAAAAAAAAAAAGACAAAGAAAGGCAATAAAATACTAAAGTGAAAATAGTCTTTAACAGGAAGGTCATCAGGAGACAAATTATCCATTGCTAATTAAATAAATGTATGGAGATGTCAAAGAATAGGTTTAAATGTGCTGTAGGCATAGCTCGCCAGACAAGCACAGACACCGTCACATCTATTGGAAAGAGACTTGACTCTGATCTACCACACTCAAGAATACGCCAGCAGGCAAAGTTATAAAGCTTCCAGCAACATCTGCTGCATGCTATTAAAATCCTAGCACTTGCTCTCTGTCCTTAGGTTCAGAGCTGTGAGTTCTGGAAGCAGGCTTTCCCGCACAGAGAACCTGGAGGGCTTTTCTAACTTTTAAGTTGCCATTTGTTATGGAGCAGTTAAACAACTGACATAATGACCCAACACCTTGCTTTTATGAAGTAAAATTTTGAATACTTAGATTTTTCCAGATGATTCTAGTAGCCTGTACTAGCACAGCACTAACAATTCAGAGCTTCTAGCAAAAAAGAAAAGCATTACATCATGGTAGTGAGAGACCAACATACACCAAAGAGGGTGTTTGAGTGAGTCCCTTGAGTAAAGGTGTGTTGCCTAAGAAGGAAATGCTGAATCATAGAATGGTTTGGGTTGGAAGGGACCTTAAAGACCATGTAGTTCCAACCCCCCTGCCACGGGCAGGGACACCTTCCACTAGACCAGGTTGCTCAAAGCCCCATCCAACCTGGCCTTGAACACTTCCAGGGATGGGGCATCCACAGCCTCTCTGCGCAACCTGTTCTAGTGCCTCACCACCCTCACAGTGAAGAACTTCTTCCTCACATCTAATCTAAATCTACCCTCTTTCAGTTTAACGCCATTACTCCTTGTCCTATCACTACATGCCCTTGTAAAAAGTCCCTCTCCAGCTTTCTTGTAGGCCCCCTTTAGGTACTGGAAGGCTGCTACAAGGTCTCCCTGGAGCCCGCTCTTCTCCAGGCTGAACATCCCCAACTCTCACAGCCTGTCCTCATAGGAGAGGTGCTCCAGCCCTCTGATCATCTTCATGGCCCTCCTCTGGACTCACTCCAACAGGTCCATGTCCTTCTTATGTTCGGGGTTAATTTCTGAGATCCAGTCTCAGAGACTCTGTGTTGCTGCATGACGTATCTGTCATTCAGATTGGGCTACACCCACTCCTAGAAACCACTGCCACCAAAGGTTACCTTTACCAGCATTTTTAAAGAAAAATGGTACTACCTGCACTCCAGCGTACAATTTGCTTCTCATCGTCAGTATGAGGTAAATCAGTGCACAAAAATGAGATGGGACTCACTTCTGCTTTTTTCAATGTCTGGCCATAAGCAATTTGGGGGTATTTTGCTTTTCATCTTTTTTTAAGATGTGCTTTTTAGCATCATTTCTGTAATTGTCACCTCTGCAAGAAAAAACAGACCATATGTATAGTAACAGGAAGCAATGTCTAAGTGCTTGGTGTTGTCAGGGCACGTCAGATATAGCAAATGAAGAGAACGCTGTGCTACACCTTATGCATCTGAACAGTGAAAATGTATCTTAGGGCATATAGATAAAATCCTTATCCACTCACTAAAATATTGTGGGATGTTTTTCATTGTTTTTTAATAGGTTTTTTTCCTCACTTGTTTTTACATTATTCTCAGTTCAAATGTTCCATTTGAAACCAGACTCATGATATTTTAAACTTTCAGGTGAGGATTTTACTTCATTCATTTTTTTAAATTAAGGAGCTTAAAAACACAGATGTTCTAGCAGTTACAAATTTATCTGCTCTGGACACAACAATTAAAAATAATTGCAGTACTTTATGTCATTTAATATTATGTTTATACTTTTAAAAAACTCACAACTTTCCTTAGATTGATAAGTCTCTACTTTATTATAAAAAAAAATCACCTACATTTCTTTTTATATTAATATAAATATATTTATTTTTAAATGAGTGTTTTTCTGAGGCATAAAGAAATACAATATAAAGTCATAGAAAGGTTTGTAAGCTTTAATTCTAAACTTTTTATCATGATAAGACTAATGTTACTCACTATATACCCAAACTCAAGGCATATTGTAGGAAGATTCTGGTTTTCACAGATCCAACTGTTAGTTACATCTCAGTTTAGCCAATTTTACATGTGCAGGGAAATTGATGCTGACAACCAGATATTAGTGAGACAGAGTGAATATTTCCCAAACTGTCAGGGACCTTTAGGCCTTTTAGTCTTGAATTCATTAACCAAATAACAACTGCTCATTCTTTTATCATAATGATTATGGCTTACATATCTACAAAGCTTTAAATAATCAATTATCAAAATGTCTTTTCAGTAAAACAATTTGTGGTATATCTTGCAAATTTTATGAAAATAGGGTGCTTAGTGCTGAACTAGTACTTTTTTTAGCTACTTATCAGTAATGCTGAGTAATGTAACTGTTACCTCTCTTTACAGTGCAGCTTTTAAAGCCAAATATTCTACATAGTTACGTGAAACCTATATATACCCAGGTATCAGCACAGTCCTCAAAGCTGTATGAAAACTAAATTAAATCATAGGTAATTCATTAGTAAGGACCCCCCCAAAAAATCCCTAAAATAAAATCGCATTTAATTAAGTATAAAGCAACAAAAAATAGAGTGATAATCAGAGATAGCTAGCTATGTAATGTTTAGAGAAAGGCACAAAAATTAATTTTTTAACCTAAAACCAATTAATGTTCTGAAATCTAGACTCAAAAACATATGAAAGCTAAGAATCTGCATTTGACCTCACTCATGTATTTCTCTTGTACAGAACTGGTACCTTGCAACTAGTTATAAAGATTCTGAAAATAAAAATGAGATTTGGGTTCACAAAGAAAGTAATTTTAAGATAGCCAGTGGAAAACTATAGTGTGCAATAACAACATATACAATTTATATGATACCTACAGGGAAAATTTAATGCTACTGCTTTGCATATTCCACATTTCTTTTCTTTAGGAAGTTTGTAGTTGACATATGATGAGATCGTTTCTACAGCAGAAATTTTGTTCCAAGAAAGTGTGAGAAAGATTATACTACAGGAAAGAGTTATGAAGTAGTGTAGAAATGGTACAGTGGTAGAAATAAAGTTGTCACTGTAAGACTTATGGTTCTAATTTTAGGAGAAGTTAAGGCTTGTAAAACCCAAATTAAAATAAGCATCTATGTCCAGTGCAGCATTAGACATCTAAGTCCTCCAGACATAGAAAGATGAACCAGAATCCCTCTTCATCAGCTGTTCCTTCAGGGTATCTCTCCCTTCAGCACATTGGCTCCTGTGAATCCTTTCGTTCTTCTGCATTATTAGGATGTCAAATGCCAAAAACCTGTTTGTGAATTACCATGGGCATTTCTATGCCCATGATTCAATGTGACAGTGCCCAGTATTGCCATGCCTAAGTTCCACTGGTGACTCTAACACCTGCTTCTCACTTTTATTGGCTTGTTTGTTCATTCACATAGCTGCATGAAAATAATCCTAAATAATAGATATGGACATACGTATAATTTGGTCTTGAAAAATCTTGAAGTAGTTGTGTATAAAGATTATCTTAACTATACTATTTTCTTGAACAGAATTCTCTGGGTAGGTAGATAGGTTTCAAAGGAGCAAAAAAGAAACCTAAAAAACATGGTAATTTGTAGTTCAATTCTGTACTCTTACGGTGACAATTTTTGCTAAAGCCGAATAAGGGTGGTTGTTTTTTCTTCTCCAGATGTACCTTACTAAGTGGAGCTCTGAGGTAAAGAGATTTATTTTTACGGGGTGGTGAAGATGCACTCTACCTTCACTAATGGTCTGACAGTACTTTAACTAGACATTAAAAGCATAGTTGTAGTAAGAAACCTCTTTGCCTTTTGTCATCCTAGTTATTTTATTTTTAAGGCACACAATAGTTTAGCTCTGCTAGTCTCCATAAAGAAAAGGAAAGAAAATAAAGAATAATAAAAAAATATACACAGCTCTGTGAAAATACACAACAAAGAAAAAAATCAGCAATGCTAAAAATGAAAGTACACCTGGAGAAATTTCCAACAGTCAGTTCTACAAAAAATGAGAGTGTGCAAGTCATTTCTTAGAATTCTAATGGCTTTGTATTAAAAAAGAAGTTCTTTGTACCATACAACATTTATGCATTATGCTGCCTCACTGGGCCATTATCATGTACAAATGCTATTTTGAAAGCATATTTTGATAATGGACATTTTAAGGGATTTGCAAGTTGTTAAGATTATGGGTTATAATCACGGTTGGAATTACTTGTGCATTTGGAAGTAATTTGTCTATGTTCTAAAGTAGTCTCAGACTAAGAATTGTTTTTTCTTTAACCAATTTTAGACATTCATAGTACGAAATGTGAAGTGAAAATCAAAAAAATAGAATAGCTCACTCCCCCCTGCCCGTAAATTATTGCCTTCTATATTTACTATTCATGAAATTTATTATATGCAAAACATGATGTCATGTTAAGTTGGGCAATTCTAATCTTTGAGAGTTAGAAGACAGTATAGATTTACAAGAGCAAGTGCTATATAACTTACATATAAATTTACTTTCAGTTAAGTATTGAACTGATATAAATTAAATATTTTAGCATTGATTTAGATAAGCTGGTTTGAAATCCTGTGTATACATACTTAAGTGTATTTAAACATGATTTATACTTATTTAACATGCTGGTATTTATTTTTACAAATTTTAAGAAAACATTTAGAAACTTTGCCTTTTTTGTTAAACCAGTGTTAGACTATCACAATGAGAATGACTAACTGAAATAAGCAGGATGAGAAAGAGTAAGTTCTCACTTTTATCTCTGCTAGTACTTTTCTGCAGGCAGCTTTCTATAAGGCAGCAAACTTGAGGTTACTTGGTAGTGAATATAGGCATGTACATGAAAAACAAGACAAAAATGTCCCATGACAGCTTATAAAACTTTAGAGCTGGTAAGGTTTCGGAAAACTCGAAGTCTAAAATTAATTTTTTTCTAAAATTTCCTTAAATTAAGGCAATTTCTATCATTCTTATGGAGTGATTTGGGGGGGGGGGGATTCTTGTATGTAAGTTTTACTTGGGCACTTACTTACAGTTGACAGTTAAGGGGAAATGGCAGCTAAGTTGTTTCACTGCTTCAGAAACTTTCAGCCAGTGACAGTGTTACACTTGAAAATCACATAGAGAACATATTTATGTGTTATACTATTCATATTATTAGTACAGAACTACTTGCAGCATCGAGTTTAACTCCCAAGATGGATCACATTACCATGTACTCCTCCATCACAGAAATACAGCCTAGGTCTAAGACTGACAAATCAATCGGACTGTAATTTAATAAGGACTTCAGGACCTGAACCCATTAAGATTGTTAAAAATGGGAATGTCTCATAACCTTGCTGTGACATTGTGAGGACTGAAGCAGCTACATATCACTGTAATCAAACTTTTTAGGTCCCTTTTTCTTCTGTCATTGAGTTTTCAACTATCTCATTTTAGTGGATGGGACCTGCTGTAGCTGTGTCAAGGGATTTTGAATAATATCCAAATGGTATAATTTAAATGTCAAGAAGTACGAAATTCAGAACTAATGCTACTATTCCCCCAGACTTTTGCCAGCAAATGCCTCATGATAAATACATGACATTCTTCAAAAATCATTGAGGTAAAGAATAGGATCATCTGGTTTCCAAGCTTCTGAGCTTTGGGCATACATGTTAGGTAGGAAACTTCATTCTTTTGAAAACTTTTTCAATATATGTGTTGAAAAAGTGCTTTAATACTTTTTCTTCTTTTTAATTTAAGAGAAATTATGTTTTCTTCAATCTACAGGTTTGGAGAACACATTTTCTATTCATTCAGAGAATGAAATGGTACCTTAAAAAGAAAATAAACTAATATAAAAATCATATCTAGAAGAAATATAGGAAGACTGACTGATCACCTGGTTCACCTCTGCAAGAAAAAAGACCTTCTACTTCTGGCAACCTCTCCAATAACGTAAGTGCACTATTTTTACAAAAGACATTGCTTTTTGAAAGGTGCTAACAATGGCAAGAAAATCACCTTAACAACATTCCATTTTAATATTGGGGGTACACAAGAAAACCCAATGTTTATTTTTTTTACATCATTCATGACTACTGCTTGGAGATCTATTTTCAGAGAACAGATTTGACAGCCTTTTCCCTTATTGCTATCTACAGTTTTGTGCATCCACTTTGATTTATGTTTACTGGTCATAATTTCTGGAATAACATTGCACATGAACATATTACTAAGAACACACTGCTTTCACATTGCTTTTATCAAATGAACTAAATAATTTGTTAGTATTATTGTGTGCAGAACAATAGCAAGAACTAAATCTGGAAGTTATAAAAGGCAGAATTTTGGAAGAGATTGAAGACCGCAGAAATGACACAAAAAAATCAAGACCAAATTCTCCCATCTCCCTGATTTATTCCTGCTAATTAGCCACTAGTATATACTGAGGTAGATTCTCTACCACTGGTGACTTTTCATCCATTTCTGGCAAGAAGACTCAACAAAGAACAACAAATACAGCAGCAGCTGAAGCACAGATATTGTGATGGAAAAATAGAAGCAGAGTGGGAGAACAAATTAATCAAGCAACTGGCCATCTCCAGTACCAAGTAGCCAACAGGGTTATCCCACTACTGCTTCTGTACTGCAACACCTTCTTGGTCTTGCCTCTATTTTGGGTTGGCATTGAAGATATACTCTTACTCTATAGCCTTGGCACAACTGGACATCCTAAGAGAATGGCCAAATCATTCAGTTCTTAAAATGGGCCAAAATGGAACATATCTACATGCATATGATATATGATACCATTTAAAATTACATTTTAAAAAATCTAATTGCACATTGTGTGTAAGACTAGGGCTACCATGAAATGAGAGGCCAAGGACAGGTGTGTCACATTTAAAATGGCTGACATAACTGGAGGCAGGCACTACAGTCTGGACAGGCAATCACTTTCCATTTTGAGGGCACTCAGGCATTTTTGTGAAGTTAAAAAGTCAGGGTTTCCCAGTGTATGGGAAAAAGCATTTGAAACTTATGAAGTAGTGACAAAGAGAGAGAGAAAGAGAGCTCCATTAACACAAACTTGCCTGTCAGTATGTTCACAGAGGAAACCGAGCATATAGGTGCAGGATACCTTTTGCTCAGGAAAGAGATGTCCCCAAAAATACTGGCCTTTCCTCTCTCCCACCCTCATTTCCATCCATACTCAGCCCTTCACCCTCTTCCCTATGTCATTCTCACAAAACTATATTATTTTGGGGCACTGCAAACCAGAGCACTCAGCTGATCTAAATACCTTTGGATTAATTCTTTTTTTTAAACAGGGATCATTTGAATTACATTTTATAGCACAATACCCTGAACAGTTTTATTAGGACAACTAATTTCTTCTCTAGTACAACTAGAGAAGCAATGATGGAACAGGTTGCCCAGAGAGGTGGTAGATGCCCCATCCCTGAAAACATTCAAGGTCAGGCTGCATGGGGCTCTGAGCTATCTGATCTAATTGAAGATGTCCCTGCTCATTGCAGGGGGGTTGAACTAGATGACCTTTAAAGGTCCCTCCCAATCCAAACTATTCTATGACGAAAAGCAGAATAGGGAGAGCAGGAAATTTCTAAGCTATCTTCATTGCTGAAGATTAAAAAGCTACATTTTTAGTACTTGCTATACTGTATGGCAGCTAGTGATGAAGAGGAATTTTTAAATAGCTTCCAACATTAAACACATGCAGACACCTCAAGTACCCATGGACACCTGTATATCAAACCTTAGAACTAATTGACCCAAATGAAGTAAACCACAACAGAGCAAAGTCAGTGCTGAAATGCATTATTTTTTAATTTTTCTACCAAATGGAGTACAGTTTAAGAGTTTCCTTTTTCTTAATACATGATAATGTACTTAATATCCCATATTTTGGAGCAGGTTTCTAAAGTTCATCTCTTTATTAGGAGAAATTATTAACAAAAATATAACATGCTCCAAATAATCAATTTTAATCTGCCTCCAATTAGTTTTTCTCTGGAACAACTTGTCATCATGTGAAGTAATTATAGTATGTTGGCATATAACTATGTTTTTAATTGAGAATTTTATAAACACAAATCATATTATCCACTATCAAATTGGACAAATTTTCTTTCTGTGAAGGACAGTCTTTACATTAATCTAACAAATTGTAGTTAAATAGCTTTGTCTTTAGGGAACTTAACTGTAGAATTGAGCTTAGGAGATTAAAAATATATATTTAAAATAGATGCCATCACTATTTGAATGGGTTTGTAATACAAAATTGGACAGACAGATTTGTTCTTAGTATACATATTTAATGCTTGATGACAAATTTGGTCAATTTTTTCCTTGCTAAACTGGTGTGTTCATAGACCAATTTAATAATATTATTTTCCAGTCACCCATGTAACCTGCCTAGGCAAATAATGCTGAAATGCCTGAATAATTCAACATGTTCAATCATCAGCTTGATTAACTTTTTTTTTAAATAAAAAAATTATTAAAAAAAATATTCACACTGAGAACTATGCTGTTGATGCAAAAGATTGCAAGAAAGAATCCTTATGTATAATGGTAGTTACATGCAAGACAGTAGAGCAGAAGTCTAGTACAAGTAGTGTCGTGGTTTAACCCCAGCCAGCAACTAAGCCCCATGCAGCCACTCACTCATCTTCCTCATAGTGGGATGGGGGAGAGAATCAGAAGGCTAAAAGTGAGAAGACTCATGGGTTGAAGATAGACAGTTTAATAGGTAAAGCAAAAGCTGTGCATGCAAGCAAAGCAAAACAAGGAATTCACTCACCACTTCCCATGGGCAGGCAGGTGTTCAGTCATCTCCAGGAAAGCAGGGCTCCATCACGCATAATCCTTACTTGGGAAGACAAATGCCATCACTCTGAATGTCCTCCCCTTCCTCCTTCTTCCCCCAGCTTTATCTGCTGAGCATGACACCATATGGTCTGGGACATCCCTGTGGTCAGTGGGGTCAGCTGTCCCAGCTGTGTCCCCTCCCAGCTTCTTGTGCCCCCCCCAGCCTCCTCGCTGGTGGGGTGGGGGGAGAGGCAGAAAAGGCCTTGGCTCTGGGTAAGCACTGCTCAGCAGTAATGAAAACTTCTCGGCATTATCAACATTATTCTCATCCTGACTCCAAAACACAGCACTACACCAGCTGCTATGAAGAAAATTAACTCCATCCCAGCTGAAACCAGACAAAGTAGTTCTCACTACATCTTTCCTGTCAAAATCCTGGCCTTTCTAACATTAGTGCTTTGATAATTTCTGCTGTGCAGCATGAGCAATAAAAGTGTAGAAGAGCAATGCAGCGGGTGTTGACAAATAATGTCATGGACACCAGTCTGCCCACAACTTCTTTCTAATTCCTCAGTACAGAGAGTAAATGATGTGGAGGACCATAAGTTAACAACCCATTTCTAGCTACATTTTATGCTTCACACTCTCAAAAGGATCCCTTCCCTGTGTATGTGTCCTTTGTCCCCAACAGGTGCAAAAGAAATGAAAGTTTAGTGTTATATTTGCCCAGGTTATTTGTTTCAGGAATTACTGACTTTGAAAAATAACATTGATAAAACTTAACGATCTTTAGAAAAAACAAGCGTTTGCCATGGCCCAAATAACTATGCTTTCTGTCATCACTACTAACTTCAGTATGAAGCCAGGAACTCGGGGAGATTTTCCTGTAACATATTTGCTTTGATTATTTATCATTCTAACAAAGGAAAAAATTAAAAAGGTGACGGATGGAGCCACATCTATTGTACGCATATAGTCTAACAGTTTCTAATATCTGCTGAAGTGATGAAATATTTTTATTGTGAGAGGCTGGTCCTTTTCATTCTGAAACAAACCAGAGTACACATACTTGGGTTGTCCAAGACTGAAAGCACAGAAGTAATTAATAGATGGGGCAGCAATCTTGTGCTTTTTGACTGATGACTTCAGTGCCCTGCAGGCTGCCTACTTTATGATTCTTCTAAGCACAGGAGGACCTTCGTGAGATTTTTGAGTTGCTTTTCAATTCCAAAGTGTACTTCTAAGGGAAATATGTGCATGTTCCTCTATGAGTGAGCCTCACTTTGCAGACTCTACATGAGACTGATAGGAAGGGCTGTTAACACTGCATCTGTTCTTTGTATTTACATTATTCAGAACTGCATAGATGATGTAGCAGAATGTCTGTAGTTTTACCAAAGCACAGAAATCAATTCGATGGCAATATCTTCAGTTATTCATCCCAGTCACAATGTTGGATTCATCATTTGCACTCTGCACATTGTTTCAAGCCACAAAAATGATCAGAGGGATGGAACATCTCTCCTATGAGCACAGGCTGAGAGTTGGGATTCTTCAGCCTGGAAAAGAGAAGGCTCTGGGAAGACCTTATTGTGCCTTTCAATGCTTAAAACAGGCTTATATGAAAGATGGGGACAGACTTCTTAGTAGGGCCTGTAGCAATAGGACAAGGGGTAATGGTTTTAAACTGAAAAAGGGAAGGTTCAGACTAGATATAAGGAAGAAATTTTTTACCATGAGGGTGGTCAAACACTAGAACAAGTTGCCAAGACATGCCCCATCCCTAGAAACAACCCCTTTGGATTAATTCTTTTTTTTTTAAACAGGGATCATTTGAATTTCATTTTATAGAACAACCACCTGAACAGTTGTATCAGTGCAACATACACAGCAACATAAATGAACAACAGTAGTTGAGATAAGCACTGATGGAACAGGTTGCCCAGAGACGTGGTAGATGTCCCATTCCAGGAAATGTTCAAGGTCAGGTTGGACAAGGCTCTGAGCAACCTGATCTAATTGAAGATTACCCTGCTCATCACAGGGGGGTTGGAATAGAGGACCTTTAAAGGTCGCTTCCAACCCAAACTATTCTATGATTCTATGGACTTCAGTTCAAATCAGTAGCAGATATAGCAAGATTTTGTTTATTTATCTCAATCTACATGCTGTGCTGTCAATATTTTATGCAAGGAGCATTTGAGTAATTTTCTTTTTTTTTTTTTTTTTTTAAGGATGAGATCTAGTAAGTACAGCTAGGAAACAAACTCTTTGGAAAAAAATGAGAACCATATGTGGCACTGCAGAGTGGGAGAGGGAGACAATGAGTGAGGCAGAGGAAATAAAATGCAAGCTTCCAAAACCTTCCACCCTGCCAAATTGCATTAGCCTAATCTGTACCTCACACCCTGAAACCTTTTCTGAGTGCTGCACAGCCAACCCAAGCAACTCCTTTCAGGAATTAACTGAACCCAAATTTTCTGCCTATGAAGCCAGTACGTAAACTGGTATGTAAAGAGCAGGTGGATCTACATTTGCTTTCTCCAGCAGAAATCCAAAAACTAGAGTGATCACAATTGCACTAAATGCCTGTGACCTGAGAATTATCAAAAGGTTAAGCTCACTCAGAGAACATGATTCCTAGGTCCTTGTCAGCCTTAGGTGGAAAATGAGCATGGAGCTGAGGCAGCACATTGGGCCCATTCTGGATACATGGAAAATAACAGCTGTAGGCTTCCAGGGAACCATGGAGCTGAACTGAATGCTGCCTAAGGAGCGCTGGCCCCTCCGGGGTTACCCTGCAACTTAATGGGGCTTTCAGAATAAGGTTTTTTAGCTTTACATGGCTGATGTCATCTCAACATCTTTAGGCCTCTATCACTGGGATGTGATTTATGGCTTAAGAGAAACTGCCAGCCCTGTATATATTTTCCATTAATCTCTGAGTTTCATAATCTCAGCATTTCTTTAAAGAATTAGCAGGAGAGAGTAAGGTAAACCACTGGCACTCTTCAATCCTGTAATGATAAGGCACAGAGATTCCCTGAGATTTTTGTCATGCATTCTGTGGAAGTTAAAGAGTATTAAAGTGTAGACTTCCGAAAGACAGTATGACTAAGGTAAGCCTGATTCCCTTATGTCAGTGACAGTTCTGAGACTTGTTTAGCATCATGCCAAGAATGGTGTTTAGTCATTTAACTTCCCTCCAAGGCTTTTCTTTGCTAGAATCTATAGATCTCTTAATTTCTTCTCTTTATTTCACCTCTATGTATGAAGTAAAATCTGCAGAAGAGTGAAAAGGGCTTAGCTCCATAATGAAATAAATATGTTTCTATTAGGGGATACATGAGTTTAGCAGAAGCAGGGTGCCTCCAGAAACTTACAGATACTATAGCAATTTATAAGTACCTAGACCATTATTAAAATCCAGAGATGTTTTTCACGATGTGTAGGTGAAATGTCCCTGAATATCTGACTGCCTCATCTTCCTAAAGCACTAGTATATAATAGCCAAAATATGCACTTCAAAGTCCCAGTTGAAAGCAGTAACTTTTTATACTAACTTACATGCTAATCCACCATACTTACTATAGTTTGGTCATAAGTTTCTAAATAAATTAAGGTAGGGGTAAAGGAAGATTCTTGTGTACGGGGAGACCTGTGCTGAGGGCATCAGCACACAACGCGGGGTGAAAAAGAAGGCAAGGAAAAGGACAACATTTAAAGTAGGTACAACTGTTGAAAAAAGGCATGGGTCACCAATACAAAATTTAGGAACTGAAAACTCAGGGAGTTTTAAAATAAATCGAACACTTAATAGTATTGTATAACACTGTAAAGAAATATATATAGTCATAGAGTGAACTGAATGAACAAAGGAAAGACCATTGTTTCTGGGCAAAGACAGACACACAACTAGAAAAGTATCCTAAAAGCTCACTGTCTGTGAGAAAAACTTTTATGAAAGTAGTTCTCAGCAGACACATATACTTTATTCCTTGAGCTCATAGATAACCTAACAGTTGACTGAAAATTAATTCAAAAGGAATTTTAGATTATGAAGTTTCAGCATATGTCTATAGCATTGTTCAACAGCAAGAACTAGCAGCCACTGTACAAAAAACACTCATTCCCTTCTTTAAACGAAACATCAAGACATTTCAGCATGTCACTTTCAACTTTGTTTCAAGAAAACTAGCCTTCACCATAATCATCCTACTGGTTTAAAAGAATTTATTAACGGACAGACTTTTGTACACTGGCAAATGACAGTAAGTATCTATTTTCCTAGATGACGCTGGCAATATTCAATGTGAAGTAGGGTTTTGGAAGAATATTTCAAAAAAGTATGTAAATATAGACAGTGTAAAGTCTACCAAAGTGGTTCTCAGACTTTTCAAAAGTACCCCCACTTTTTGTCTTGTCTATCTTCTCTATCCTCTGGGTTGGAAGGTTGTTCAAAAATAAGGGCATGTTCACACTAACTTTTATATTTATGTCCTACTTGTAAGAAGCGATATGTTGCCAGCAGTTTAAAGTAGCTATCAACTCTATTGCTAAAGCAAACGTTGTGACCGCTGATTACAGGCACAGTCACTGTTCAGGAAACACTGCCCTAGTGAATAAGCTTACATGGGTGCTCCCATCAGGCAGTGCCAGATGACTCATTTGGGATCTTTACATTGCAAAAAGATGTCGCATTTGACACACACTCATTTCTTGAATGCGTATTATCTGGCTTATGTGTGATCATACTCATGTCATCCTACAGAATCACATTCTCAGATGTTTAACTCTGCCTCCTTGTTCTTCAGGGTTTGTGAATCACCCCTGCCTTGGAGTCATATGCCTGGCTTGTAGATGCAAAGCACTGCAGAGAATACGCATGGAATAGCTTATATCTTGAAGGAAAAAAATAGCTTTTTTTTAAAGTCATATCTTTTTTAAAAATTCACACTATCAGAATTATAACAGAGACTTTGAATTGAAGAATCCTTTCTATGACTCAGCTGTGTACAGATGCAGACTTCCATCTCCAGAAACACACTTGCCTCTCCACATTTAAACAACACATTGTAATAACCACAAATAAATCCATATAAGTGGCAGTTTCAATTCGTGTAGCTCTTGGAGCCCTGTGATACTGTAAAAACATAGGTTGCACAAACCCCATTGAAATTTTAGGCCAAAACCTGGCACTACTTTTTAATAGTTATCTAATCTTTAGTAGCATAATAGTTACAAGCAAGTAGGAACTGAGTTACAGGTGAGTAAGCCAATGAATTTACAACTGTTTCCACCCCATGGACCACAGAGTCTCAAGAAGTAATGATTTGTAAACCTTTCTGTCTCTTGCATGCAATACTGCAATAATTTGTTAGCAACCAGAGTAGTTGGAAGAGTAATTTTAAAGAAAATTATTACGGTAGTTTGACTGTGTTATAGGTAGGGAACCTAGCTCTGCATTTGTGTGTACACTAAATTCAAATGCAATAAGCTAAAACACAAAAGCAGCTTAGTGGGTATTAGAGAAGGACCTAAGGATGGGTTGCCAGTAAATTAAAGACAGCAATATATCCAGGTTGTGTAAAGCTTTGTCAAACTGCAGATTCTTTCAAGTCTCTTCTTCTAGCACAGAGGCAGAGAAGTAAGGGTGAAAGATGTAAACAAAACCCCATCACTTTTAAATGGGCACGATCTCAGTGCAGTCGGCGTTGTATATGGTCTTGTTGAGTACTTTATATTTTCTCAGATGAAGCACTATTTCTTTTACCATCACTCTTTAAATTCTGACTCTCTCTCTCACATTGAGTTCACAGCTGAGGGAGTCTGCGTGATTACATACTTTCATACTTCAGGAATTATGAAATAATTGCCATGAATCTCTACCCTGACAGCCAAAGCCTGTCTTTGTGCAGAAAGGAACTATGACCTTTTTCAAAGCATCTTTTCCAAACCATCTTCAACAGTCATGTGCAACATTGTCCTAAGACATAGCAGAAAATAATATCATAATAAAAGAAAACAATCACATTTTCATGCTTTAAAGCAGTTCATAGGCAATACACACAACTACATAAATATAGGAATTCTGCATACATGTCAGGGTATGAACATTTCTTTAGAAAAAAGCAAGATTTGTAACAAAATTTCTACTTGTTAGAAATGTGAAATAGAAATGTCTGATCTGACTATAACATTAACAGTGTTGAAAGAATTATGCATAGGGTTTTTATAGAAATAATAACAAAGGCAAAAGAAAGTTTATTCCTTGACAAGAATGTGATATATAAACAAAATATAAACAGGTATAAGTAGATGTAATTTACAACAAATGTTAACCCATTTATAGATGAAGAATTATCCAGAATACCATTCCACTTGCCTAGCATATTCATATCTACATTGCTTCACACTCCATGCACATAGATTTCTTAAGTCATCATACGATTACGTTACCTCATTATTAGCTAGTGCTTACACTATCGCGCTTATTAGTCCCTGTCCTGGTTTCGGCTGGGATAGGGTTAATTTTCTTTCTAGCAGCTGGTATAGTGTTATGTCTTGGATTTAGTGTGAGAAGAATGTTGATAACACACTGCTGTTTTCAGTGGGTGCTAAGTAGTGTTTAGACTAAGTCAAGGACTTTTCAGCTTCTGATGCCCAGCCAGCAAGAAGGCTGGAGGGGCACAAGAAGCTGGGAGGGGACACAGCCAGGACAGCTGACCCAAACTGGCCAAAGGGGTATTCCATACCATGTGATGTCATGCCCAGTATAGAAACTGAGGGGAATTGGCCAGAGGTCGCCGTGGCTCGGGGATTGGCTGGACATCGGTCAGCAGATGGTGAGCAATTGTATCGTGCATCACTTGTTTTGTATATTCCAATTTTTTTAGTATTATTATTGTCAATTTATTATTATCATTATTATCATTATTAGTTTCTTCTTTTCTGTTCTATTAAATTGTTCTTATCTCAATCCACAAGTTTTACTTTTTTTTTTTTCCAATTCCCCCCCATCCCACTGTGTGGGGGGAAGTAAGCGAGTGGCTGCATTGTGCTCAGTTGCTGGCTTGGGTTAAACCATGACAGTTCCATACACTGTGTTCAGCACTGTCAGTTCTATTTGGATCTTACCTACATTAGATAACCACAACAATGTTTTCTGAATGGACTTTGAGGGAAGAAAGTCAGATTTCCTCAGATTATCAGAATCCTTTCCTCTATGCTGATGACTATTTGCAATGGCATTTTAATGTGAAATCCTTTTGCAGCATAAAACCAAATAATCAATAAAAGGAAAAACCATGTAGAGTATTACTGAGATGAAGAGCTAGATGAACACTTTAAATTATTAAGATTGCTCTTAATAGTTTTAGATTTACATATAAATATATACTTAGATAGAACTGGCATTACAAAACACATTCTGAATTGAGATAAGCTTTACCATCCTGCTGTTTCCTACCCAGACTTCATACTGATTTCATGAGAAAGGACAGTTTTTAGGAACCTTGTAACAATGCTGTTATCTGCAAGTCTGCAGCTACCTTGGTTGTGATCATGTCTGCATCTGCCGAGACACCAGCACAGAACCCAGTGCAGGGTAAGTATGTATAGAATCATAGAATCATAGAATCATTTAGGTTGGAAAAGACCTTCAGGATCATCGAGTCCAACTATCATCCATGCTCACTAAACCATGTTCTGGAGTACCTCGTCTATGCGCTCTTTGAATACCTCCAGGGATGGTGACTCAACCACTTGACTGCCCACCACTGGGAAGCCTATTTCAATGTCTGACAACCCTCTCATTAAAGAAATTTTTCCTAATATCCAACCTAAATCTCCCTTGCCACAGCTTGAGATTGCCATTTCCTCTCGTCCTATCACTAGTTACTTGATAGAAAAGACCAGCACCCACCTCACTACAACCCCCCTTCAGGTAGTTGTAAAGAGTGGTAAGGTCTCCCCTCAGCCTCGTCTTCTCCAGACTAAACAGCCCCAGGTCCCTCAGCTGCTCCTCACAAGACTTGCGCTCCAGGCCCCTCATCAACTTGGTTGCCCTTCTCTGGACACACTCCAGCACCTCACTGTCTTTCCTGTAGTGAGGTGCCCAAAACTGAACACAGTACTCGAGGTGCGGCCTCACCAGTGCCCAATACAGGGGAACAATCACCTCCCTGCTCCTGCTGGCCACACCATTTCTGATACAGGCCAGGATGCCGTTGGCCTTCTTGGCCACCTGGGCACACTGCTGGCTCATATTCAGCCGGCTGTCAACCAGCACCCCCAGGTCTTCCTCTGTTGGGCAGCTTTCCAGCCATTCTTCCCCAAGCCTGTAGCGCTGCATGGGGTTGTTGTGACCCAAGTGCAGGACCCGGCACTTGGCCTTGTTGAACCTCATACAATTGGCCTCGGCCCATTGATCCAGCCTGTCCAGATCCCTCTGTAGAGCCTCCCTACCCTCAAGCAGATTGACCCTGCCTCCCAACTTGGTGTTGTCTGCAAACTTACTGAAGGTGCACTCAATCCCCTCATCCAAATCATTGATAAAGATATTAAACAGAATGGGGCCCAACACTGAGCCCTAAATGTATGTACCCTCCAGTACCATGTAGCCATATCTGAACTAGCTTTAAAGTAGTTGCTTGGGTGCAGGTAACGGTCTAGCCATGGCAACATGAAACTCAATACAGCTGTGATGGAAGTGTAGTCAAGTGTTATAATGCGGTGAGATGTGTTTCTCACATTCATAGAACGCATTCTCTAATCACCGTATCATGATTTTCATTTTCTGTTATAAGTAAGTTTTAAACAGTAAAATCATGGGAACAATGAGTTTCTATGGAAAAATAATTAATTAGAATGAGCAGCATCCTCTGAAAAGTAACTTGGTAGAAAGATTTGCAAGTCAGCTATTTTATAACTTGGGGAAGATATATTTTTACAGTAGTTTGAATGGGATTCAAAAATTATGTGTAACTTTTGTCATGAGAATCTCCTATGCCCATAAAATATAATTTTTAATATATAAAAATGAAATATTATTTTAGATGCTTTTATAGCACAGCTCAGACTGATAGGTTATCATAGTCCTAAGAAACAGCCATGGCTGTCAGAAAGATGATGGGGATCTGAGCCTTCCCACTTATGGAGCCGCATCCAGCCCTGGTACAGCTATCTAAATGATAGTTTCTCCTTCTGTATAATAAGTATTGTCTATAACTCAGTTTTTGACAGTGTTGGTCTTCTCTACAGCACAGCACGGCTTCAAATCTTTTGCCACATGGGACAGCTGACAATTCAACATGGAAAAAAAAAATTATAATAGGAGTCATGTCATTCTGTCTTCCCATGGTCCATCTGTCCCTGCACCTGGTAGGAGTAGTCAGGCATTGTCTTTGGCGTGAACACTATGTGTTCTTTGCTGAACTGAAAATAAGTATTTCTGTAACAAAGCATAAATGCTGCTCATTGGAGATATCCTTTCATTAACACAAAGCTTGTTTCATCTCCAAAATTTTGCAGCCATCCTCTTTTGATTCAACTGCCATCTTCCAAGCACTAATAGCATTGATGAAACCATTTGGAGTTGGAACAAAAAGACCACTTCTTACTTTTCTTGCAAAAATCGTAATCAGGCAACATGAAAGCTAAGAATTTACTTTCCAGCAAGGCTAAAATTTGATACAGGTCACTGTTAGAGTTCTGTCAGTACACTTGACAGACCAAGCCCCTGACAAAAAGTGGTTGGGAAATGAGATAACTATGTTCCTTCTCTAAGTATCTCAAATACTTATGTATTTCATATCCTACAGAAAAACTTAGTCATTGGGTTAGAGAACATTCAGAAATCCCCTTTTCACCTCTTCTGATGATGTTATGCTTTTCAAGGAATAATTAAATAGCCCCCAAGAGCAAAAAGCTCTAATTCACCTGAGAAGAAAAACCTGGATTCAAGTTCCTCCTTCACACGCTCATTAAAATTTACATATATTTACAAAATTAACTTGGGAACTGAAATGAGGTTCTCTGACCCTCAAGTGCATTCCCTGATTAGTAGATTAAAAAGTTAACCTCTCACTGGTCCCACAAATCTGTAATTATTTATATATAGTTTTGGGGAATCGAGACTTTGCCTTATGTCTCTGTAATCACACCATAGTGCTGTGATTTAAGTAAACTATTGGGAAATTATGGCTACAGATCTAACCCATCAGGCATATGAGATATTTAAATATAGCCTAATCTATCCTAGATAAGTAATCTAACCATTGGACTTTGGGGAAAACATGTGACCAGGTAATTCTTCCTGCATTGCTTCATGAGAAAGAAACAAACTGAAGTCAACAAAGTTGTCTCATTTGTAAGTTTAAAGGACATTCCTAGTATAAGGGGTTACCTAAAGAGCTTGCCTATAAATAAGGGGGGATGTTTTCAGGGTTCACTACTTCGCTTTAACATTATTAGTAATGATACCATGTTCCTGCCCCACAAAATAGTCTCCAAGGAATAAATAAAAAAAAAGTAACAAGAGGTTTGCTTGGTAGTAGCTTCATTTCCCCCCCCCCCCCCCAGATTCTTGAGTACTGAAATTAGAATGCTAATTCAAATTTTTGTAACTTTTAATGTTTTTTACAATATTGAAAAAAGATTCCATAATCTCCCTGTTTTTCATAGTGGTTCAACAGTTCAACTCAGCTGCCAGGATATTAATTTTACCTCAAGAAGAAAGTTAATACATAGGTTCATTTCTGGTCACTCTGGATTTTTTTAGAGTATCTTTTCTTCAGATCCTAATAGCTTATGACCAGCAATTGAGTAGTAAAAGCAATTTTAGGTAGGTGGGCAGATGGTAAATGGATATTTCACAAATGTTACAGAATCCTTAATGTATAAAATAAGTACATAAATACACATAATGTTTGATGCTATGTCCTATTATAGCAGATCTCACAGAATATTATTCCTTTTTAAAGCAAATTCTAGGTGGTAATATTTTTAAATAAGTAAGCAATCACCATTAATTCATTAAATAAGAAAAAAGAATAATTTAATAGCTATGTGGGCACAATTTGCAAATACATTCATATTTCATAATTGAGCCAAGGTGAATTTTTTTGCCATAGTTTAATAAAATAAATATATATTTAACTAAAACAGACATAGTTCTGGCTTACAAAACTATATTATGAATTTTTTATATTGTTTTTATTCATAAATGGATTTTGTTATTTATTGAGAAGTTGTTTGTATTCCAAGGTAAACATATATAAATTATTTCCCTAAAATCCATAAAAATGTAGGAAAAGGTTTCCAATATCTCCATTTAAAAATACAAAGACAAAGAGTGTTCAAACCCAAAGATTCAAATGTGTCAGGCACTGTAGACCAAGTCTTATATTCCAGAGGGTGAGATAATTGTATCTAGTTGTTTTGATTAAAGACTTATTAAGTACTCCTATGTCTGTTAGTAATGGAATTTCAAATTTACATCTATACAGATATATTTTGATTGAAGTGCTTCTTCTGTATATATACACATACAATCAAACTCTTTTTTCAATGTTTTCTCTATTAAAGCAAATATCCTCATTTAGTTTGAATTGCTTCTGGATTATGTTTAGTATATTTTAAAGGAATGCTTTCAGCTTCACATTTGCCTGAAAAATATCATGCCTACTATTCTTTTTTTACTAACCAGTTAGTTTAATACATCTTAAAATGATTGCAGAAACAGTATTTGTTCTGTTGGCTCATAAATTGCTTTTGAACATGACCTTTGTATAGTGATCTTGTTAAGGTATCCAAAAATGTACACTATATAGTGCATGGTCTACTGCCTTGTAGATACTTTGTTTGCCTTAATATCCCCTGTCGTAAAATATTGCCATCACTCTCACGTAGGATGCTTTTCTTTAAAACCAACAGGAAAATAAAAACAAAGCTGAATTGAAACTGGCAGCAGATAATCATGGGCAGAAGTTCGGGTTTGCCAAAGCATTTAACAGAGGTTCTCCTGAGAGCTCCACTTCTGAATCATGTTAACATTGTGAGAAATCTCAGCCCAAGGAAGGAGACAGGTAGGTTTGAGTGTATGATCGTGTTCTTGTTCACATTCCCAAGCTAGAAAGGCAAAGTGAGGGCAAAAGTAAAATACAACAAACACACCAACTTAAAAATTAATTTAGAAGGAATTTAAAAATAGAACATGCTACTTAAAACATATTCTAAAACAAAGCTGACAAAAAGTCCAGATGTCTTTGGAATTAAGTCATTAACAACACCCCCTAAAACTAAGTGTATATTAATTTCTTAAAATATTGTGAATAACCTAAATCTACAATAGGATGTATTTGGTTCCCCCCTCCCTCTCATTTTTCATTTACCACAAGTCATTTGGCATCCATATGACACCACAAGTGTGAATTGACCTGACCCAAGGGATTTTTTCAGGGTTAATTTCCTGGATCCAAACCACAATGCAGTGCTACAGACTGTCACATTGGCACTACTGACATAGTGGCTTGTGGTGGTAAGGTGGTGTGGTGAAAGGAGGGACATGTGGGTGGGATAAGAAAGTGCAAGAACTTCTAAAGCTAGTATTGCTGTTAAATTCGCATTGTGAACTTCAGAGTTATGGAAGAGTGAGTTGTCCACCCAGAAAAAAGGGGGTTTTCAGCAATTCAGTAAATTGATACACCTTAAAATGTCACATGTTCTGGGATCTGTATCCCATAAAGTCATCTTGGTGCTACATTATGGGGGGTTGGGGAAGGTGGGAGGGAAACTGCTGGGCCTCCGGGTGCCACAGACACTCTGACTGCACAGCATCATCCTTGGAAATTTTCAAAGCTGTTGAAAAGGAGCCCTGAACCACATGACTGTTATTTCAAAATTATCCCTGCTCTGAGCAGGAGTCCCACCTAACTTTTTTTAATGCTACTACAACCTCTGGCTTTCCCTTTGTAGGAGGTGAATCCTCTCCATAACCTTGTTCTGTGACTGGGAAAAACTCAGCTTCATGCTGCATGTGGACTGAGGCTGAATTTTTGAGTACTTCTGTTCCTAAACAAATTCAGAAAAAAACTGGCAATTGCTAACTTTTCCTTTGCCCTATACGATCCCTGCTAACACTTACATGGGCATAGCCAATTTGAAGAAAAGGCCCAGTACAAAGCTGTTTGGCCTTTGCTTGCTTATTTGGGTGTTCGAATAGCAGGTAGAGCCTTTATTTGGGGGTGGTAATTGCAGTGCCCATGCACCATTATACCTTCATGCTGTTCTTTTATAGATCAGTTTCAAGGGAAAATAGTCATCGTCTCCTATTCCAAACCAGTTTTATCTAATTAGCTTTGCAACCATAGTAGTAGGTATGTGACTATATTATGTATCAGCTAAATACTGACTATTCACACAGCGTGGCATTCGTTTTTACCAATCTACAAAGGTATTGTGACTTAACAAGAAATGCATTTTGTGGTTAAGGTATTCATGGTCAGGATGGTAGGCAGAGGACTTGGGTCAAAGGAATTTTCTATATCAGAACGTATAAACCTTTGTGTCAAGTACACAGGCATTTCTGAAAAATAGAAGTCTTTGAGACTATGTCCTTGTGCTTGCACATAATGCAGAATGCTTCAGTTTAACTTGAGCATATTTAGAAAAAAATCTATATAAAACCTTAAAAAGCATATTTTCAGACTGCTGCTCACAAAAGATCTTGTTTAGAGATAGAGTAAAAGGATAACTAAAGCATCCTTTCAACTCTCCAGCTCAAAGTTTCTCCTTACTCTTGGAAGGCCAAGCAAATATCAAGGAAGTATTTAAAACATTTTGATGAGGAAGGCCCAGGCTGCAATGACAGATCAAGGAAACTTTTTATTATTTATGTCATTTAGCTAATTATGTTCATATCTGAGCTGTTCTAAAATACATCCCTAAAATTTCCAAACCCTCAGAATAAACTTAAAAGCTAACTTCTATCAGCAGCTGCCTCCTGTTTCACCTCAAAGCAACAAATAATTCAGAAGCTGAAGTGGCCAAAATTTATTCTTCTCATTGCAAAATTCCCATTTCTTTCAGTATAAAAGAAAAAGGGAATGAAATGTCACCTTGTTACGTCTTCTGTCTGTTACCGATATCTTCGTAGGATCCTCATAAATCTGCCTACAGTGCATTTTGCCATCAGCCACAAGTATACACTTGATGTTCTGTGAGCCATTGAAGTCATTTAGGAAATACCCCCAATCACAAGTTTACAGAGCATAGCTATCAGAGTGGAGAGGAAAAAAAAATTGCAACTATTTTGAATCTTTACCATCAAGGATCAGTTGACTCTCTTTATGGGAGAGTAGGAAATAGGTACTTTCTCAATATTCCTCTTACCTAGTCTCACGTATTTGTGATACACTGGGTGGCATTTCTGCTGTGAAACTCCCTCAGACAAGCTATATTGCTGCTGTAAATTCTAGATCTAACCCACAACGTTGGGAAACATTCCCGAGCAGATGGTTTCATTCAATAAAACATCAAAGTACCATAGTAAATAATGCTGTTGAATTTTTTACCAGTCATTTTGCAGTGCCACATTAAACATTTCCAGAGGCAGCTGAAAGTGAAAGGGACAGGAACATTTGGCAGTGATAAGAGTGCCATAGGGCTGTTTTGACTGGTGATGTTGAGACCAGAGAAAGAAATGAGTGTCTGAGTGGCACTTTCAGGGATGGTCTTTGACTTGTAAAGAACAGAGAGGACTGGGCAGTTAGAGGTCATCTGTTCTTTCCCTGTCTCTTCCCCACTGCAAAGAAATTTGGTTTCTCCCCCGCTCCCTGCGCCCGTCCCCCACCCCCACTGGCTTCTGTCTTTGTCCCTGAGTTTGGGGAAGAGACACTTCAGGTGAGGTTTGCTCACCTTACTTGGATATCTCCTCATTTTTCAGACAGCAAGTTCCAATAGTTTGCCTGCTGGCGGTAGCAGGAGAAAGTTTTATCCAAAATCAGTCAAATTCTTGCAGATCAGAACAAAATGTCACCAAAGTGGAGAGAGACTGTGGAATTAGATGGCCTTGCCCATATATCATAGGCTTCATATACTAAAAATAGAATAGATACCAGCACTTTGAGAATATACTGTATGAAAGGACAAGGGCAGCAATAGAACAGAACTATCTAACCAGCCAGGCAAGCGATCTGCAGGCTTCATTGTCCTGCTACTAAAGTCAAAGGGCATGAAACAGTTCATTGCAATAAGCCCCAGGGAAATTCTAAAGTGAAAAAAAATGAAAACGTCTGTTTGATTTGTAATATCCTGCTATTGAAAGAAAAGAACAACTATATTTACCTCCAAAAGTTGCATTCTTAGAATGATCACAAGTTTCAAATCATTCTGTGAACTAAAGATCAGTATATATCTGTACATGAGAATATATCTTTCTCTTTATATTCTTTGTAATGAACACAGTACTGTATGGATTAAACATGCAAGCTATTTAGCACTCGTAGGACTTCAAGTGTAAAACCCAAATCAGCTAATGCAAAATGTAGTATCAGTCCCTTGGAATTTCCTGAAGGAGATTTGAAACATAAAACACCTTCCCATTAATATACAAATTGAAGGCAGTATTCTTTTTTTCCTTCTCTACTTTGTCTCACAGCACGGAAAAAATTTAGTCAGTTGCCAACACAATCTAGCCCTCCTGCAGCAGCGTTCACAGCTCTATCTAATGTCGCATCCATAACTGTCATTTTTTTCACTATCATCTCCAAAAAGTGTAATTCAGATGCAGGCTGGGCCCCAGCACCCCCACCTCTGCCTGAGCTGGTTCCGAGCAGTTCCTGCAGAGGATGTGAATTCTCATTATGTAACAGGATCAGGCGTGGGTCAAACAACTGCTTTTTACAGAACAGCCTGTGTGTGAGTCAAAGCGAAAGGCAAACCTAGGTCAAAAGCAGACATGTGTGTCACCCTGCTACATGGCAGGGGATTCCTTAAATCTCCCTCCAGACACTGAGTGGCCTGGAAGTTGTAGCTCTACAGCAATGCAGTTTGCCTGCTTTCCCTCTTGTTAGACCTCTGATGGGCTAAAGATACAGAACCTTGATAAGTACAGGAACAACAAGAAGAGAGCAGGCAAATGAAGGAGAAGCATAAAAATGAATTTTAAAAGATGAAAACAATTTTTTAAGCATATGCATAGTGGCTGGATCTCTCCAGGAACAAAAAAAAAAAAAAAAAAAAAGAACTAGGTATAACCAGGACTTTTTTCTTCCCTAGTTATGACACATTTTAATGAGATTTGAAATGAGCACAGGAAGACAGAGCAAGATAACAAGGTTATCTCCAACTCTACATCTTCACACTATTTATGATGCTAAATTTGCAGGCTATGCTGCTCACTTACATTTCCATAAAGTAGCATAATAAAAGAAAAAGAACAACTAGATGGTAGCAATTTTTCCTGTGAACTGTCCTTTCTGAAAAAAATATATGCAGTCCTGTGGGTTCTGGTGTTCTTTGTACCTCTGCAGAATAATCTCCCTTTTGTATTTTATCCCTTCTTTGTGCAAAGATAAAGAGCATGAATGTACATTCAGACTCCTGCTCCCCTAAGTGATATGACTCATTCACACAAGCATCTGTACCCCTTAAGGGACTGTCAGTGCCTTTTCCTCTTAATTCATTAATTTTACTTTTCTGTTCTACTGAAGAGCTGCTAATAAAGTAACTTTTCTCAATTTACATTCAATCTCCTCTATGCCCCTGCAGGCACCTCTTCCTCTTCGGGACTTAGAAAAAATACAGTGTGTTGAACTCTCCCCACAGACACCGTGACAGAGGCATGTATCTTCTAACATTCACTCCATCTTCTTGAAATATCCTCTGTTCTGCAGTCTGCAAATAGGGACTAATGGCAGGCAGCAGTGTCTGCAACAGTAAGAAGTTTTAAATATTTCCCACTACCATCCAACATACACCTGCTCCTGCTATAGTACAGCTACAAAACAGCTAACCATTTTCTAGGGAAGGAAATTTTTCCTTAAAGCTCTCAGCTGTAGTTACAACATAAAATCTCATGGCTTCCTTTGACTTTAGATACCTTCACTCTGTGTTCCTGAATTACACTTAGCAGTGGCCTTCAAGCCATGGCAAACTAGAAAAATTTATTTCACTAATTCAGTTATAGCATTAAGATATTAAAAAAAAAAAAGAATTAAGGTGTACAAAGGAGAGCATGCCCTTTTTCAAGACGTTTTCTTTCTCTGCCACTCTCACAAAGTCATTAACAATTAGGTCTTCTTCTGGTCTTTTAATGTGGGGTTGAATAAGTCAGCAGCAGAAGAACATGGCGTCCATCTCATTTGAGGAAAGCTGGTATGTTGTCCCAGTTTACACTGGTACAAGTTGATAACCTTAAATCTTTGCCTTGTTTATGAAAAATGTCAACATTTATACAGGAGAGGAACAAGATAACTAACACAAATATTAGTTGATTTAACAGTAAATGGAGCTTGCAATCAGTAATGGGTGACGTATTTCAGGAGCTCCCTTAGCACTTTCAAAGAGGTGTAATGTTAAATAGTATTATAGTACTCAAAAAATGACACAAGTAAATGTAAGATCAATCGGAAACTTGAGTTCTCTTATCACTGCTGAATGGAAAACATCCCATTTGCCTCACCAGTCTTTGATCAGATTCTCAGATCATATAGTATGTCTGTGTTTGCAGAGACTAGTAGGACAATATAAAAGCAAGTAAAAATTCATCTTTTGAGTAGTTTCTTTGGTGCTTCTGACACTTATGAAACAAAGAAATTAGTATTGATAATCATGTCATTTCAAAGAGAAATAGCCAGGTTTTTTCTCACATATTACTCACTCAATTAATCTGGAGAGAAGAGTAGTGCAGTGTGCAGTGATTCTTTTCCATTTAAAGTAATTTAAAGGTTAAATAACTAAAGGTTCAGAAACTACACATATAAATCCATGAATCATTATAGCATTTAAAATACCACTTTCTTTGAAATCACTGTTTTCATTAAAAGTAAGGTATAAGCTACTTACTGAATGCTATAGGTATGAAAAAAATTAAACTGTGCTAATGTGATATATCTGATTAATGAAAACTAGTTGAATGTAGAGTAATAGCTCTGAGACTGTTAAGTGGCTGTGCATGTCAGTGAAATACAAGGTCTGACACCCTTTTAAATCTCAAGAGGTAAAAAAACAGTAAGGATTAGGGAGATTGGTAGAACACAGCAGGCGTATGTTTTGGTGAACTCATTTGGAATCATTTTTCCTCCATTGTGCAGCAAGTGTGGACAGGAATGTCCTAAACTCAAACTGGACCAAGAAAATTGCCTAATGTGTTCTGAATGTCAGTACCAGTATTCCCTCTGGGCCGCTACATGTAATATTGCCCCAAAACGACATCCCAGCTGGAACCTCTAAGACTGAAGTAAATACCAGTTCTGTTAGCCAAGAGTGTACCAGTCTTGTCCACATTGTGAGGTCTATGCTCCTCTAAAGTGGCCTTATACTGAGAATATATTTGGTATGTAGTCATATGGTCAAACTGAGGGTTTGTAGATGAGTTCACCAGGGTGAATGCTTTCATCCAGCTATTTGCATCTTCTTTGAAGGAGTAGATACTGTTTCCACTTTCTCAGCATCAGTACCAAAATTACTGTGTCCACATGGTACAACAGAATACAGGCCATTAGCATGCAATGCCCATGTCCATCTGTGACCTATTTGGTATCTGTTTTCCTCAGCTAAAGCAGTAAGGCCAGTCAGGGCTACATCACTGAGCAGGTAACTCAGTGGGCAGTGTTTATTGTTTGTGGGCAATTTAGGTGAGGACAAGAGCTTCTCTAACATCAGATACACTTTGTAATTATGTATTCTAAGACATATATGCAGAGCACCAGGTATGCAACATATCAAGTTAATGATAGTCTTTCAAGGCAAGAAGAATTGGATGTGCTGCTTTCCTGGAAGTTGGAGTATCATATTGTTTGATGACCTTATCACCAAGCACTTGGATATCATCTAATGACTAGTTCAGATGGTGAATTAGAGGCTTTTGTGTGGATATTGCAATGACTGGCAACTCTTTATTAGTACCCAGAGGAAACAGACATGATGAAGATGGTAGCATGATCCCTAGAAGAAACCACAAACCATATTTCTCAAGCGACGCTGTACTCCGTTATTGCAATCACAATTGTATGAGGAGAGACTAAAAGGTAAGGTAGCTTGTAAGAGCAAAGCAATGAAAATGAAATATAATTAAACCCCAAAATTCTGGAAGCTTATTTGGCCCAAATTAATTTGGTCCCAGATGTTCTTTCTCTTTGGAACCAAGAATGGAAAAGGTCACTGAAATTCATGAGCAACAATTCTCAGCTATCACACACTGAAACTCATGCTAAGGAACTAGACAAGGGGCTAAAATCCAGTGTTCTGTTTAGGTTTTTATTTTGCTATCCAGGCTACAATGATCAACAATTGTCACGCATCAATATGCAAAGAGCTATTAGAAGGGCAACATAAGTCATCTGACAGAGTTTGTAGCCTTGTTTCCCCTCACATTTTTTTTATCCTCTCTATAAAGAGTGCTGCAAAACGCTTTCCATTAGCTTGTACAGTCTTTTGTGTCAAACAGATCATTTAGATTATTTTGTTCTGCTTATAAACATTCAGTTTCCCCTGATTTCTTTAATAGTGTTACATTAAGAATGACTTTGGTTTAGTAATTTTTTCTAACTATAATCTAATCAATAACACTGCACTTAATGCGTTATGTGAGTGTTGCATTTTGGTACCCCTCTGTTTACAATACAGCTTCAACTATTTGCCTTTCAAAATGAATACAATAATGTTTAGTGGCTGATATGCCTCTTCCTTATAATTTGTATTTGGGAAGAAAACATTAGTTGAGAATATACTTTTATCTGTGATAGAAGGAAATATCCTTAGGTGTTTTGGGCCTTAGTCAGTTAAGTTAGATATTAATTGCCTGCGTTGTTGTGACACATCCCCGGTGAAGGATGAGCAGAGTAAGTGTCAGTAGTATTCAAGTCATGGTAGTGCATACATGTTACATCCTGTATTAGAGCTCCATTCTGTTCTGGGCTGTAGAAAACATATGTGGTAGTACCTCTCTCATGAAGTGTTTTCAGACTGCCAGCTGAGAAAAGAGGGATGTATCATTATATTCTGGGAAAAACAAACATTAGAAGATGAAGGCTAAAATTCATGACTGGCCTCAGATCATATTTACGCTGAGCAAAGAAGCCAGCACAGATCCTTCCCTTGTCACTAGCAGAGCTGGCTCCTAACTACAAGTGTTAGGGTCAGGAGAGGTGAAGTTAATTAGCATTCATTGATGTGGCTCTCTTGCCTTTGGGATCTTGGCAGGGGACACTCATCCCTCTCCTGCTGAGCCTAGAGCTGGGTGATTTGGGCTGGCCAAGGTCTCTCAGGTCCTCAGGTATTTGGGGAGGCTGAGAAACATCAATGGATTCAAGGGACAGACAAGTCAGATCTGGCTGAATCTTGTCTTACACAGACTACTGGTTGTTGTCACCTCCTCTCTTGGGTTTTTCATGGAGGCACAACATACTGTTCCCAGTAAGTTATTAAACAGAAACTTATCTCCACTTCTGCTAACTTTCACAAAGATATGCATATATCTTATGTGTAACGTTTATGCTCTATTGTTCAGAGTCTTAACAAAACCACCATCACATATCTCACAAGAAAGAGGAATTAAGCAGAGTTGACAGATAAACAACATATTGAACCTTAAATTTTGTAAATGTAGACCACAAAGGCAAACTAAAGTTGCAGCCAGATTTTCCTTTTTTTCTTTCAGGAAGAAAGACCAATTTTGAACAAAACCACTGGAGGGAAAGGAAAAGAGAGAGAGAGAAAGTGAGTGTGTGTGTGTATAAGAGACTCCCAAACTCTCTAGTGCCCTTACAGAACACTACAGCTATTGGCAATTTACCCTTGGAAAAGGAGCTGTCAAGTAAATGCCTTCCTATTCACATCATGTGGTACGTACAGATCCTGAGCTGATCCATGCCTCGTGATTGAGTGGACAGGTCTTTTCCCTGAAACCAATGTCGATTAAAAACTGTTTTTGTGGTACTGACAACCTGATGGGACTAAAATAAAATCTCCCTGACCCTCCAGTAATGAAAAATTATCTACATGAAAGGAAGAAAGGCTACAAAAAGGATTTCAGGGTCCTATTTATTACCTTTAAAATTGTAAAAAGATTTTTCTCCAGTAAGTAACTAATCCTTCTTTTTATTTTTGCTTTCATTAAGCACACTTTGATTGATTATGACCTGCTCTACCACAGTGGACCAGACTGCATCAGATCAGCTACTTCTAAAGAAGAAAACAAGACTTGTCAGTGGAGTGTGGAACAGAAGAGAGTCAAAGTGAAATCAGGTTAAAGTGTCATCACCTGATTGAATCAAGTGCTAACAGAAGACTGACAGTGTCAAATATCCTCTTCTATAACCTCTGACCTTTTTAGGTTATCATCATGGGAAAGAGAACTGGAAATGTCCGTTATCTTCTGCATAGCAAATATTTAGAGACATATATGCTATTAAGTGGTGGTATCTGCACGGAAAGGTAAGAGATATTTCTTCTCTCTTGCTTGTGCTCTGGCCAGGACACAGCTGTTACGATTTATGATGCTCCATTCTCTTTGGCTTAGTGGGGATATGGTACAAGCCTGGCTGGTAAAAGTTACACAGTGAGATAGCTGTTCCATAATGTAACAGTTTCTTAATAACTTCACTACATCTAGCTGTGAACAAAACATCAGCCAATTTCTTATAAACTTCACCTTCCTTACATTTGTAACTCTCTGCTCTAGTTTTCCATTTCCATGTTTTAATCTTTTATTCTGAGGTCCACTTCAACATGGAAGAGTTAACTGAATTTACATAATCGCATCTCATCACATTTAAATTTCAAATTATTGATAATTAGTGAGTAAAAAAGGTAGACTTTCTCCTAAAAAAGTGAAAGAACCATGGTTCCTGAAAAGTATAATGAACTTCACAAGGAGAAAAAAAACAAAAGAAAAAAAACCCACCTCCTTCCAATCCCTGTCTGGAGTTCTTTAAAGACGAAGCCAAGACAGTTGCCCTCCAGCTTGTAGTAGCAGTGCTGGAGGAGATAGAAATAAGTGTCCATCTGCTTTCAGTGACCAGAGATTTGTACTCAGATGTGGTTTATTCGAAATAATTGTATAAAGAAAATGTGGAAGCAAGTTGCTTGCAATCTTAAGAGAAACAAAACTGGGGCAAATTTTAAAGAACATAGGAAACCTTCAGAGGCTTTTCCACCATCTGTAAAGATCAGGCATGAACCTGTGTGCTCTGTGGCAGAGGTAGGGGAGGTAGAAATCACATTGTGGTTCCCAAGGCCAGCACACCTCAGGGTTACAAATATAAGGTATGAACTGAGAGTAAAAAGGCAATTTGAATTTTAGCAAGTACTCTGGCACAAGAACCTAAACGAGAGATAGTGGAAAGCACAATCAGTTTGTTTTTCAGGAAATATCCAGTCTCCATAAATTGATTCATGGGATGAAGCTGCCAGCAGCCAGAGCATGAATTCATGCAGGAAGTCAGAAACATGCTGAGAATGTGTGAAACATGGAAGTTTCAGCAACTGTGGGGAAATTTCTCCTGAGCTAGAAAAGCCTTACAAATTTGTTTCAGAAAAAAAAAATATTGCCGAGAGATACAGTGAATAAGAATTTAAATTTACTGAACAAAGGCACCCAGAGGCACCTATCTAGCAACATCTGGTCCAATTCTGAAGGAAGGAAAGGCTATGTTTTCATAACTGAGATGGGTATGTTATTTCGCTTTGTGGTCAATGCAACTGACGTTAGGCAGAGTGGGCTGTGATTCAGAATAAAAGCGTTTAGTTTTAGAAGAAGCATTCTGAACGCTGCAGAGATCATTTACAGCCATACTCTCACTGTCTTCACAAATCTGATGCCTTTGAGCTTGAAAATCTTGGTGTTCGTAGATTAAAAAAAATACAGATGACAAATAGAAATCTCATTAAACTAGTATGGGTGATACAGTAAATAAACTTTAACAAGTAAAGAAAAAAATCCACCTGGTAAAAACACCAGCAATGAAATAGTCATAATTGAGGAAATAAAGTACCTTTGACTAGTTCTGTAATTCCATGTGCCATATCACCTTCCATTTTATTTTAAAAAATAACATGTAAATACACAAAATATGTTGTACATAATCAGTGTAACCACTTATTTATCATTTTCTCTAGAAGACAGAAAATGTTAGCTGATTATCTCAAAAGTTATTCCACATTAAATCCCATAATAAGAAACTCAATTTGAAGCCTATATTACTTTAAAGAGTCTTTTGTACATTTCTCACTGAGGAAAAATGAATACATTTATGGCTTTAAAACAAATGTCTTTGAGGTATATATCACTAGAATTAGAAGAATATGTCAAAATTTGTGAAATGTCACATATTCAGACTTTTATATAACCAAATATCTTATTAATATCAGCCTTGAAAAAACTCTCTTTATAGAAAATTTCAGGCAAAACTGTTTTTAAAAGCAAGTTAGAAATGGAAAGGATATAATTTTTTATACAATATAAAGTGGGAGGACTTTTTTATTATTATCATCATAAAATCCTTCTTTTGAAGCACCAACTTCTCAAGAAAGTAGGAGACATGAAGAAATGTGAATAGGTGAAGCTTTCTTGTTATGGAAACTAGGCTCTTAGTCAAATAGTTGAGGCACAAGAAGCCCTTGAAATTCAAACAGTATTCTGTTCTCCCCATATTAGCAACAATTATGTATAAAAGAACTATTGCTGATTGTGCAGGGGTTTTTTTCCCTTAAATGCTGAGAATTTTAATCTGAAGATTTATCACACTGATGTAATAAAACTTATTGGTTGTTTATAGCAGACAGTTCTTAGTTAAGTGCGGTAAGCCTAATCCCATTCAAAAAGAGAAAATTCTGGAGGGGCTCCAGGCAATTTTGGAAGCTTGCTGCAGATCTTGCAGCGCTGCCGCTTGCCTGCCGTGCTGGCACAGCAAGGACTGCAGGCTAGCTGAGGTGCACCACACAAAGCAACCATTTCTTTTCAGATGTTTAGAAGCCAGGCTCTTTTTCAAGCTCCTCTTCCTTTCTGAACCATCATCAATTCACTGCCTTGCCTCTAAATAGGCACCCACCAGCTTATGCATTCAGATACACAGTCACAGATGGTTCAGAGACCAATCTGTAATCTACCGTAGGAAAGCTGAGCTGATTTAATAATGACCACTATGAAATATCAGTACAACCCACATTGACTGGATTAAGGAATGGCCAACTGCCAGCCCTCAAAAGCATCTGTCAGTGAGGAAACTGTCACAGAACAAGGATTTTTTTTCTAGTAGGTATACACAGACTTTTTGATACATCACTTACCAATACAAAAAAACCACTGCTGGTAATATTTGTCAATGTCTCAAACTGAAACCTGCACCTGAAGAAGGTCTAAGGTAAAACTGAAGTACTAAGTCCCAAATTACAATACAAAACCCTCATCTTGCTAGGGCTAAAGAAAATCTGACCTTGGAGCTTTCCAAGTGACATTTTAACTTCAAAGTTTCCAAGATGTGAAAGGTCTACCCTTTTCCAAAATGGTGCCTTTCTAACTACCCTGATATCTACTTTCTACTTCAGACTACTCAAGGTCTAGAAATCAGCACAGCTAAGACACAGTGGTTACAAAAGGCCACTCACAAAATGTAGTTACTGCTAGCCACCCTATGCAAAACTGATTAAAAACTGTTTAATGCTATATGTCAGAGTTGCTTAACACCAAACTTAAAAAAAATTGAACTTTAAGGCTTTGGTATGACAAATACCTGAGAGATTTGTCTGATGTAAGTCTATCTCAATGATTACTTGTAGCATGACCAGTTTAGAGGTTTACTTTAAGTAAGTAAGGTGACATTTTAGCATGACATGCTGTTTTTTATTGTTGAAAGCTATGCAATTCCATTTCACATGTTGTCCTAGTTGGATTCAAGTAAATGTGACTTCTCATGCTATTTGCATTTTTTTTAAGTTCCAAAAATCTCTCATGCCTACATGGGTAAAATGTCACAAACTGACACTACCTAATTCCATGGTAGTGAGGCCTCAGATTTATCTAATTTGTTTTCAGAGAATAATTCCTTTACTGTTATCCCTCATACAGGACAAAAGGCATCACACACAAACTAACTAACCCTGGGTACATTTTGCTGTCTATTACACCACTGACTTTCAGAAATGGATGTTTGGTTTCATATAATAACTATACAGGTTTTTTCTTATGATTATACTGAAGTTTTGTCCCAAGTATCTGAATGTAAGCCATTAACAGAACACATTCTTCGTAATGGTATTTTCTTTTTCAATAAAACTTTATCGTTCCAATTTTTATTTTTATGTCTGGTATCTCCCTTAAATAAGGAAAGGCTAACCAGTTATTGACATGTCTTTGTGCCTTTCATAGAAAAGAACAGATGTATAATATCTAATTTTTATTCCAAAAACTGTGAGGTTCTTCACCCAGGATGCAATAGAGACTTCCAAAGTTTTATTTACTGCTTATCATTAATCTAAGGATCATAGGCACTTGTGAGTTTCCTCAGAAATTCTGAAACTGCAGTTAATAAATCTTGCGTCTTTCCAACCTTTTAAGTACAATTTTGTTGTGATGAATAAAATTAAACAAACCCACCCCAAATCAGGCTTAAAAGCAGCCTTTACCTTTTCAACTGAAGAAATTAAAGCAGTATTATCACTTAAGGCAGGGAGGAAAAAACCCGCAACACTCCAGTGAAGAAATCAGAGACAAGAAATGCATATAACTTTCTAATAGCCATTAACAGTGATGCCATTGGCCTAATATCACACACAGTTGTCTGTGCCAGAAACATCTTTCAGGCATTCATTTTCAAGTAAAGCACAATGTTCATTAAACATTTCACAAATACTTCCCTCATAGTTTTTCCACTCTGTCAAGGAATATCTATATATCCTATCAGAACAGTTGAACGCACTTTATATTGCATATATGATAAGTTTTTACTGGATGGGTGAATGATTACAATGTCTGTCTTCACATTCTATATAACGCCCTTTGCACATTTCTCATTAAGTCAAGAGACAAACGGAGGGGGTCATAAAGTCAGTATTAGTCATCGAAGTCTTCACAGAGCATCAGTGATTTCCTGCCCTTCCCCAGGGAAATGGCTACCTGAGGTAGCAGAACTTCACAGCAAGAAGCAGTGGAGGGTATGTAAAGGGCTATTCAAATTTTTAGCATTTTCCTGTCTGAACAGAGTCTGCTTATTATTTTGAGCCCTCAGCTTATGTAAGACTGCACTTCCACAGACAGTGGAGCAAACGTAACAGCTTGCTGCTGCCAAAAGGAAGACGTTTCACTTCCTCCTTCCTCCTCCCTATTTCTCCTTTTCCTTCCTTCCTCCTTCCCCACTTTCCCCCTCCTCATCGCCCTACTGCTGAAAGACAGCACGCCCTGCCGCCTCCCTTATCCTGCCTCTAGAGCACTTTGAAATCCTTCACTGTCTCAATTTACTTCATTAACCTGGCGGAAAACTACCTGGGTTTTGCGGTGTGTTGTATGTATGTCCTCTGTTTTAATGAGTTACATGGACACAGAAATTCAGTAAGTTGTTAGAGCGCGCACAAAATAAACTCTGGGACCATATGGTCAGGAGTAGGGAAGGGGTATAGGCAAAGGGAGCAGGACCTTTTCTTTCTGGCAAGAGTGTGATGTGACACCAGCTCAAAAAGGTTTTCAGGCACGTAAACACTGGGCTCAGAGCTGCTGCCCCAGCAGGGAATGGGCTTCTCGTGGGTACTGTGTCATGAAAGCTCAGTGGATGTCTTGCATATTGTAGGGTGTGAGAAACAGCACAAAGTGCTTAAACTGCCTCCTTCATCTTGTTTCATAAAATCGCAGCCTAAGAGTTAATTTATAACCCTGTAAACATGGTTGTAATTTAATCAGATGAGAGTGAACTATATGGGTAACGTCATTGAAACACATGCTCTAGCTGATAATCTCTTTCAGCACTCCTGTTATCTCTTCAAAACCTGGTAGTTTTGTCTAAGAGATATTGAAGAGAAACAGGAATAGTACGCAAATGCCTAATGACCATGAAGTAGTATGGTGCTGTAGTAGTATGATTATAACAGTGTAAGGATATTACTTACATGGGACTGTAAGAAGAGAAAATATTTGTCCTTAGATCGACCACTATTGCTGAAATAATACAATCCCTTTTCAAGGTGTCACCCAGACTACCTTGAAAGGGGAACAGCAGGTATCCACCAGCAATATTTGTGTTCGGCTGGAGAGAATAAACCCATCTATTTCCCCTGTGTTGCAAAGGCAAGTCAGAAATATTTTGTAATTCACTGTGTTAAAAACAGCACAGACAGCAATACTTTCAGCAAGTTCTTACGTGGCCAGGATCTTGCAAGTAGGTCACGGTTTAACACCACTAATGCAATCTCCGTTCTGTGCCTGAGGCTGGACTCTGATTGTTGATTTAATGTCTTGTTCAAACTTGATGCTTACTGCTTACTAGTGGGAAACTGGAAGCCTGAGATGGGACCAGAGCTGAAATGCTTTTGGCATCTTGTAGTAGTTTCTTCAGAATTCAGTGAAGAAACCTACTTTCTAATCAGATTTCTTCTAATATGAAATGGCAAATTTATTGCCAGAAAGAGCATGGATTTGTTTCAAAAGTTTTGACAAATATTTGTCAAGAATTCTTGTCTTGCAGTAAATTGAAGAAGAGACAAGGAGACCAATAAAATAGGTGTTTATTTTGCACCTGGTTGAATGTGCGATGAGATAATTTCATAGTTCACCTACACTTGTGAGCAATCGGTGCTTAGTTTTGGTGGCTGATCAGTCTTATTTATGCAAAAGAGCTCTGCTGCATGTGATTTTGCCATTCTTGCTGGCAAAGTGTAGAAAAAATCTAATCCTGTAAATCGCATTTGTCATTAATAGTGGCGGGATTATTCTGACCATACGTCAGAACTTGCAATTCTTCTCCAAATCCTAGTCCCGTTTTGGACAAGATTTTGGGAATAGGATGTCTGTAGCCATTAGTGATAGTGAACTACAGATGACTCTGTGGTTATTTCTAACTCACAAGTGTTTCAGTGATGCATTTGCATACACAGCATCTCAGATTCTATGACACACAAGCTAAGGATAGAGATGAGAGGCCCTCAGCTTTAGAGCAGGGACTCCCAAAGCTCTGAAATATTATCTGTAATGCAGTCAATAATAAGGCCTGTACTTTAATCACATAGGCTGTGAATATGGCTCTCCAGGCTATGCTCCAGAAAAGTACAGCCAAGTCCCAATCTAGGAATAGTGCACATTTGTCAGACTAAAATATTTCTGCAAAGCTTTTTTTTTTTTTTTTTTTTGGTCTTGTTTCACAACAGCATCTAAGAAAAAGAGGTTGGCATTCAGTTCACAGAGGATGTATATAAACACAGATGACAATGTGTGCATTGTCTAATCTCCAGTTACAATGAAGACCTACTCAGTAGCTCACTAGTGAAAAAAAACCAGCACTTACTTCAGGGTGAACTGAGCTGTTCTCTCGACTGTTTCGCCTAGATCTGTCTCTTACCAAGAGAGTGTAGAAACTTACAGGTAGATAGCTAAACTCAGGTGTTTTAATCCTCGCCCTCCTGATGTAACCTCATGAAACAGAGAAGAAACAACTATAAAGAAATGTCGATGGTACAAAACTACTGCAAGCCAGTTTAATGTCTCTGAGTCAAGCTGCCATGAACAGCAATAAAACTGCAGACCCCATGGATGCCCAGTACAGCATGCCTCATCCATAGCCCTACCTTGGAGGGACTGACTGAGCTGAGGAAGCAGTTTCCTTTTCCTTCCTATACTCTGTTGAAACTGCCAAATCCAGCCCAACAATGAAGGTGCCTTTATGATTCAGACAATTTTCAACAAAAAGGACCAGGATTTATTATGCTTGTTTAGTCATTGTTATCTGAAAAAATTGAAGAAACAATGAACCACATCCAGCCCTGGCATGAGTAAGTACAGCCTGCACAAAAATAACTAGCCTTCTCCCTGCAATTCAGTATGCATCCATTCATCAGTAGGCTTTGTCGTGTAGCCAGTTTGGAGCTCATGGACTAGTGTTACAGTCCAAACCAATTTTGATTAGTTGGTTGGGTTTTTTTTCAAATCAGTTGCTGTGAGACAATGTGAAGTAATTTACTGAAGTCCCAGTGTTATACACATACTCTGGAAATACCCCAGCCACTAATCCTACAAATTTATTTAAAATCATAATAGAAATGAAAAATCAACAAAAACACAGATTGTGTAGAAAGGTTGGGGTGTGGTTTTTTTTCCCAATCAAACACTCCTGAAAATTCAGTGGTCAGATTTTATTTTTAATACTTTTCCACTATTTGAACCTGAATAAGAATGAAGACCAATAAAATGTAATAACCAGGAGCATTCTTTCTTGTCTCTATAAAGAGAAATATCTTTCTTGCTCTTGTGTCTGTGCATGAATTCATAGTTTTCTGTGAACTTCCAAAAAAGAAACTCCAGTAGTTCAGTAATATCTTTCCTCTTTCTATAAAACCTGGATATTAACATTTCTGGGAATATTAAACTCATGAGAATTAGATCAAAATAATGTAAAAAAGGAAATGTTTATTCTCTGACTTCACAGTGTTCATATAATACATCCATTTTCTTTTCAGAAACTACAGCTTTTTAGTCAGTCCATTTTTCTGCTTGAATCTGAATCTAAAACTATTCCTTCCCCTCACCCAAAAAGGTTTGACAGTAATCACTGTTGCCAGTCTCAGAGTTGGCTTCTGCAATTTTGTCCTTGATTTCCCTGTAAGAGGACTAGCACCCTTAGATGTCTGTATATATATGTTTGGTTCAGTATATCACTTCTTAAATTAAGTTACGAGCGTTAGAAACAAGAGTAGAATTTTCTTGTATCTCCATTATTGACTTGTCTCCTTTCTGATTCACCTTTTTCTATGTTTACAAAACTTTTACGTATACATGTTAAAGGAACATCTTTCCCTCTGTTAAACACAAGTTCATTGTTGGTGTTAAGCATGTATTCTCTAGTAACACTTGTAATTTCACATATTAGGTTAACTTGCACACTTTACTCTAGAGACCAGCAAAATCACCACAGATCTAAGCCTTGGTTCTCCTTCAGCCAAGGATAGAGACTGCACTCATTAATCAAAAACTGTTGACTTACAGCATAATTCCTTGTGTAGGTTTGGTATTAGTAGCCATTACACTTATTCTGTTAAACCAATGACTTTGGCAGACAGGCTGTTTACAGGTACATCATGAAGGTGAAAGGGTAGCAAAAAAGGTCTTAACTATGGTAACAAAAACTTTGTGGGAAGACAGGATTTTCCACCATTCTATAGATGAAACAGAAGCTGAGTTTCCCTGGGAGAATATAAAGAAAGCATCTCAAATCTGTATTTGTAGATTAGCATGTCAGGATCATTTACTAGATTAAGTGTTTCTTTATTGTGTTTTTTTAGTGTAGTCTATTGCTAGTTTCCTATCTCCTTTAAATACAACAATGTTAAATTTATGTTTATCATTTAAAAAATAATTAAAAAGCAAACAGTTAGTTAAATTCTCTCCAGTTTTAAATTGCGTCTATCTGTCCAGACGTGGTTCAAGAATGAGCTCAGAAATGACACCAGAGTGTTTCAGAAATTATAATGGCCTATGGGCTGAACTTCAGCTTCCTGGACCTTCAAAGAGAACCAACAATGGTGTCTGAAAGATCCATATTCAGGGGGTGGA
This sequence comes from Haliaeetus albicilla, assembly GCF_947461875.1. Classification (NCBI taxonomy): domain Eukaryota; kingdom Metazoa; phylum Chordata; class Aves; order Accipitriformes; family Accipitridae; genus Haliaeetus; species Haliaeetus albicilla. Next base: position 41,444,521 of record NC_091483.1, read on the forward strand.
TTAAGAGTAACGGTCTGTGAGTTAGCTAGTATAAGTGCTGAGGGTAGGGGAGGACACATGAAATCTCAAGCCTTTTATTTTTCTTCAGTAGCTACTTGGCTGAAGGATCCATTAACTTTGCCCAGAAGCATTTTTTCAAGTACCTGGAGGAAGAAACACTCAGTTTCATATATCTAGATTGATCATATGAGCTTCATGCCCTGCACATATACTCACAACAATAATACGGTACCATTTATTGCACATACATAAATACAAATACACAGCCATATGTTAAATACAAGTTCTTAAATAAAGCTGAGGTGTCCTAGAAAGTAAGAAAACAATTAGTACAGTGCACCATAATACTAACCTTGGGAATGCTTGGGCTTTTAACCATGTCTTTCCTTCAGATTACACACTGAAGGATTCTGATTTTTTTTTTTTTTTTGACATTTTTGAAAATGTAAGCTGGAAAAATCAGACTTTTACTGGTGTGGAAGCCCACAGTTGCATATGGTGGCCATTAAAAGTGCCTCACTTTGTTGTCACAGATGTCAGTTGTCCCTTCATGGAACACAGATTGGTTCCCAGTAGCGTATTTATTCCACACATGTACCTACCATACCAAGGATCAATGTATTTCATGAATAAGTAATGATTAAATGCAGTCCCAGAAAACTGAACATCAGAAATGCACATTTCATTAATTTTTTAATAAGCTGATATTTTGGTAATGGTTGTGCTACAAGGCATTGCAGACATACATAATGATTGTTGAATATTAGATGATATAATACATAAAAAGAATCTATATAATTTAAACTCTATTGATAACTGAGTTATGTTAAGAACAAATCCATGAACAGTAATCATCTTGCATCTATTAGTCTGTCCATGTATCTCTGTGGCACTCAGATTGCCTTTGATTTCACTGCACAGAACATTTCTCATTCATGAAGAAGTACAATCTTATTAAAAATTAATTTAGAAGCATATTTAAAATTTAAACATGTTTATGAATTAGAGCTGCAATGATACAAAACTTAGAGAAAAGTTTTGCTAAGATATAAAAACTAGTTGAATGTGAAGATCTGCACTTCCACCTGTTCAGCTGTAAGTATTTCTGGTGACATTATCAGCAGACTAGCAGATCTCTTGGACTGAACAAATTAATGCTTTACTGTTGCTCCTGCTGTGTTTGTCATGAACCAAACTGCACAGAACCTGTCTGTGCAGCAAAGAATGACTTTTTGTCACTTACTCCTCAAGACTTCAAGATTAACTGGTATTCTGAAAGTGATTTCTTTGGTATTAGTATAAATAGATAAGGAAAAAAAAACCACCTGCCTTGTTCCCTCTCCCAGCGGGCTTTTATCTTTTCTCCACCAGAAACCAGAATAGTGAACATCAGCCAGAACAATGTCAAATTAACCTGAAAAACTCCCAGTTCTTTGTCATCCTGTGAACAGATGATTTTCAAGTTTAGTTTGATTTGGTAAGAATGGCCCACAACAACAGAAGGGGTTGGTTGTGCCAAGTTATTTCATTTATGATTATCTTGAAAACAGCTGCCTAGACAAACCAAAGTTTTGGGTTTTTATTTATATTACCTGACATATAGGATTCTACATAATGTGTCTTACATAGAGTGCCAAGCAGAATGAACAAGACACAGATTTTTACTAGTTGAAACCAATGCTGAAATTTTAAATGACAACTGAGATGATATATAAATTTAACTGAGATGTATATATAAAATGATACCTTCAGGAATCTCAGTGTCATATGTGAATTTTAGGTTTGCTTACACCAGCAGCATAACACAAAGGGCAGAGGAACAAGAACTGATATCCTGATGATGATTGTACAGATTAAATGGTTTCTTGTAAGGAAAAAAACATAAGAGTTAATGTCATTCCAAAGTGCAGCTCTGGGGCTAGATTTTGTCATTCTGTGTATATTAAGAATTACATTAACTCATGAGATGCCTTCTGTGGGTCTACACGTGCCCGCTTTACAACACATGTTCAAAAGCATTCAAACAAAATGATTATATGAAATCTGCGTGATAATCACGTAAATGCAGATGCTGTAAGATTTTTGCTGCTTTCCATGGTAGGCTAGAATACAGCAAGAATGACCTCTTGGGGATTTTTTTATGTAATTCTGATTCTTACCCCTTCCAAAAATTGTCAGGTTAAAGAAGATTTGGGGAGAGTGGGAAAGTGAGAACAAAACTATCAGAACAACAGTCTTATACTGGAATACTCAACTTAGAACTCTCTGAAAGAGCAAATAATATATCAAAATCATAGGAAACAAAAATAAAATTTCAATTTTAGCTTCTTACAAGAATATTGGGAAAGAGACACATGGCGTTTTGCCAATGGGCAACATATTCTAGTGATTAGAGGAGAATCTTCTCTGGTTTAATCACGCTTTTTTACCTAAAAAAGTATAACTGTTTCTTATGAAGGGTGGAACCTACACCATTGTGGCACTTATTGGCTTAATTTAATGATAACATATTTTTAAATGTTCTTCTAAATATTTCCAAATGAGAAATATCACAAACTGAGTTTTTTCTCCCTAATGTCTTCCTACAACTGTCTTTTTTTTTTTTCTAAGCTAGAGAGAGTCTGTCCTGACCATAATGATCTCAGGTGACACCATGTCAAGTCCTTTCCCATTGTATCTGAGGTGACATGACAGTACATTACACAGTGAAGTAAAAGTTACCACAATTGTGACCTGATGAATCCAAAAAAGAATGTTTGGGCTTTTATATTATAGATTTTTTTTTTTTACTTTTAGCCTTCTTCTAGATAAAAGTGGAATACATTGCTACCCAGAGAATAATAGGATGACAAAGTACTCTTTAGAATTTTTCCATAAACCCAACAGACAAAGATATAAAAACATACTTTGTGGGTGTTTTGATGTTCAAGACTTCTATAACAGGTTTTAAATGCATTGTAGAGTAGAAGCATTTATACTTCAATTTTTGCATAAATTGATTGTAATTAGGAAAAGAAGCAACTTTGTTTTAAACCATAAAGCTCAAACTGTGTATTTTAATGTAATGATGTGGACTTTTTTCAAAACCAACTCATATCAGTTGAAGGCTGAGCCCTTGAAATGTTACCCACCTCTGAGCCTACAGGCTTTAATGGGGTCATTTGAATAAGGTGACCATTTCAAGGTGAACAGTGGTTAAAAGAACAGGCCTTCAGATATATGCAATAAAGCTGAGGCACACAAACTGTAGAAAAGCTATAGAATAATTTTGTCTTCCTAATACACATGATTATAAAAACTTTTTATGTGATATGAAAAATTCAACTTTGTTTATCAATACAGTTGAACCGGAAAATATATTCAGAACCTTTTTTCTGACCTCATTCACACTGATTTCACTCCAATGTAATTTCATGTACTTTAATTGTATTACTTTTGGTTTTTCTCATTGTAGACAGACCTAAACCCTTATTATCCCTCAAAATAAATTGCTCATTATTTTAACAGCTTCCTGTAGTCAGAGCTTCTCAGCATGTATCACATTTCTATTTCTTAAGTTAGAAATGTAAAGCAGTTGGATGTCTAGCTGATTTAATGTCCAGTTTTGCTCAGAGGAAGTAAAGATGATTTTATGCTTCTCTGTTCACTGATGATATGTGGTCTTTTAGCTTGTTCAACTATATTTAGAAGGACTTATCAGGCAACATTACTGAAAAAAGAAACACAAACTAAGGCCAAGACTTGAACAAAGTAAATAAAGTTTAAAAAAAACCCAGCAACCTCCTTTGCTGAACCAGAGCCATTGAGTTGCCCTGGGGCAGCCGGACACCTGTTCTCCTCAACACAGGCTTAGATCTTACTACAGGGCTTGGATTTCTAAAGGCATGATTTGGCAATCTAATCCCTGAAAACAGCTATGTGCATACTGAATTTCAGCACAAGTAACCCCGCTGAATTACTGAATGTTTAGAAAGATGCTGAAAAATGTTAATGTTTTAGAAGGTTGAAGTCTGGATGATGAACCACTCAAGAAATTTAGTATTTTATCCCCTAATTACACAATTTTAGCAGTATCTTATTTCAAGTGTGAAAAATGAATTATAAATTCAAAAACTACAGCTGAAAAGGCAGGCCAAGATATTTGGGGAAAGCTGTAAAAATTGAAAAGCTCTGTTCCTAACTAATTTTCTTGGAAAACTTGAAAATAAAAAGCAAATATATATCCTCATCACTTGAAAACATAAATTAAGCTTTTGCATAATTTTGGCAAAACACAGCAATTTAACTCATTAAGTTTGGCATTTGTGTTACACCAAAATCCTTAGAAAGATAAGGCTACATTTTTTGGACATTTGACCTGTAAATTGCATACTTTCTACTGATATAAACTTTCTGAAAAAAATCTGAATGATTTTGAATTTCTTAATAAGTTTCCATGTGAACTATTCTTCTAGAAGAATACCTTCACCTAAGCCAAACCATTTCTAGATTAAATGAGAGTGAAAGACACCCTTTCTACAATTAGAGATCTCTCTTCCTCCCCCTTGTTTCAAGCTAAGCCTTCACATGGGCTCAACTAGCTTTTTAGTCTTCTGTCTTCAGGGACTAAATTAGGAGCTTTGTCATCCTCTACGCCGTTAGGGCAAGATAAGCAATTCCACAGGGTAACCCAGGCATTAAGTGATTACAGAAGGAATCCAAAACAACTAAGATCTTAATGCAGGTACCTGCAGCCAGGTAGGATTAATCCAAGCCAGACATCCTACAAAAGGATCTATTATTAAATAATAATGCTAGAATATATCCATAAATTCCAGCTACCATCAAAACTTCATGTAAATTTTCAGAAACAAATGAACTTTAAACAGAATAAATAATGAATAATGGCTTCAGGACTTGGTTCTATGTAGCAGCAGTTGTATGAAGCAAGAGAAAAACATGTAACAGAAATCTGCACTTTCTCTGCCACAGCAACTTAATGTTGGCCTGAGCAGCTGCAGAGTGGACCTAAACATTGTAGAGAATGTATGTGTTGAAAATACATGTTGAAGTGAAATAGCCTACTATACCCACAGCTCTTGAAACATGTATAAGACCTTCTCTTTTTAGTTCCATGTACAGGACCTCCACCAGAAGAATTGATACACAGTATGCAAAAGAATCTAATAAACCTAACAAAGAAACAAGATTATTATGTCTTAACTGTTTTAAAGGGATGTTAAGTGCTCCTTCTGCTGAGCACTTAATACCTTAGACTTAGTCTCCCACTGACGTATTTTTGTCAGCCAAAGGTAGGATGAGGAAGTGCATCAGTGTTTAATTCCATTTTGGCCTCCTTGTTCCACCTGAGAGCAGGTTAAGTGCAGTATTGTTAGTACAGGCTATAGCCATACTTTGGCAATACAGCATATTGATACACTGATGCTATAGTAGATATGATTGTATGTGTCTATAACAGATACATCCATACTAAAGGAAGATTAGGGAACAATCTCACATACTAGACTCAAAATCAAGCCTACTGCCCAACTCTTAGTTTGCTCTTTGGCTTCTGCTTGAACTTGGCACCTGGGTCTCTCCAGAGCAGTTCACTGAAAGACTTCTTGAAAAAGGTTGTAGGGATGCCACGGCATGATCTTTGGATCCCTCCACAGTGCACAGCAATTATCGCAATTTCTACCTCCTGGAGCAGAACATCTTAAACTCTAAAAACCACAGTCACAAAACACCATGGACAAAGGCTTAATTCAAAGTTACTTGAATCAGTGTAAAATCTTAGATTCCAATAAGGTTTGAAACCAGAAGCCAATCTTGTGCCATATCTAAGCCTTCTCTAGCTACTGAAATGGATCTCTGTGTGGTATTAACTAAAGGATAAATCATACACTTGTGCAGACTAGGGGAGGGTACTAGAATAAAGTGGGAAACTGGTGGCTTTCCTAGAAGACTTTTCTATCTGCTCCTCTACCAATTCAATGTGAAGTATATGATTCCAGCATTGAGTAGACAGCCATTCTGAAGCCAAAATGAACCAGGTAGGTAGTCCCAGGGGAATGATTTTAAACAAAGATAGGTTTTGCCAGCCAAACCAAGTAAAGCAAACAAATGAACTCAAACTGACAACCCTCATGACAGTAACTTCTAAGTTTTGAGAGTTAATCATGCTACATTTTGACAGATCACTGATGAAATCTTTCAGATTTGTCTTGTCATTCATTTATTAGGGGACATCTAATGAATAGCATATAAAGTAAACTTGTTAAGTATAGTGCCTGCTGACAGTTCAATTTAAAAGTGAAAGGTATAGAAAATTCACTCCAGAGCAAGTGTCAGTTTTTTCCACAGGAAAAGCCTATTTTGTGTTAACAGTCTGCACAGGTCTGATAGGGGTGTTCCCCATCTGTGTGACCCTGGCTGCCACAGGGATACCAGAACAGTTAGCAAGGAAGAGGTCAAGCACTCAGGGGAGAGACAGGCAAATATTACCAGAATGATGACATTATCATATTAATTTCCTTACTTAGAAAAGATAATTAAAAGATACACCCTGAGGCATTTGTATTTGAAGATGCCTTTATTGTCATTTTTTATTTTACTTTATTTATGGAGAAGAGTGATGAGAGGAGCTATTATTCCCATTAATTTAAGATACCTTTTTGCCCAACAAAATACAGGACATAAACCATAAAATTTAACATAAAATTTACAACATAAAATGCACTTTTATGAAATGTTTCCTATTGGCTTTGGAAACAAGGTCTAACAAAAATCCTTGTTGAATGTTCAAAACCTGAAGGGAAGAGATTAAAGCATATACAAGGAAGGCTCCATTGTTATTTTTACATGGGAATATATATCTCCGCACACATAAAAATACAGCATTGCTAAACCAGCACAATAAGACAAAATAACTAAAGTGCCAATAGAAGAACTTCATATGAGAAATGGATAAAACACAGTTTTTGTTGGTTTGGTTTTTTGGGTTTTTTTAAATATATATTCTGAAGAATTATAGTTTTTGTGTAGGAACTTTACAGGTTTTCATTCATGGTCTTCTAATTTTTTGACCTATGTTGTATTAATAAAATGGAAACTCAACTAGATTTTACAACTATATCACTCAAACAGGATTTGACTGGATGGAAATGTCACATTCAGGGACAGTTGTGACTAAGATCAGATTGAGTGTTCACTGATGAGCAGGCTAACACTAAGAAAGTTTCTTTGCTCTTCACATGGTCTTTTCCATACCTTTTGGTCATTTACCTGTTACTTGATAGACCTATTATGGTTATGAATTCAGATTTATTGTTGTCCTTCAACATGCCCTAACAACACAGCATGAGACCAGATTGGTGACAGAAGGTTGGAAGTTGAATAAGAGCACTGTAGAATAAAAGGGGCAAATGAAAAATACAGAATGCATTTCAGCACAGCTTGAACTTCCCAGAAATGCAGCAGACCATGAGGAGACACTCATAAAGAGAAGCAGATCATCACAAAAGCACAATGATGGCCTTCCACTTTTTTTCTTTTTTTTTTTAATATTCGGCTTTATAACTACTAGACTAAATAGTATACAGTGGCTTCCTAAAAGGAAGAGCTGCATGGTTTTCAGATAGTGATAGGAAGATGTGAAGAATACTAGTCTCCTGGAAAGCATGAATCTTTGAAAGGTATCTGTTTCATATGAGGAAGGAATAAAAAATGGAGAAACTTCCAAAGCCTGTATGGATTTGAAGCTACTGTTTCAAATGTCATGCTGGAAGTTTTGATACATGCAAAGAGTCCTTAATTCTAACAGTGATTCTAGTGGTGATTATAAACTTAATAAAATCTGAAGTTTTAAGACGATTAGAAAAGAAAATTAAAAGTCTGTTAGAATATTCAATATTAAGTAAAAGAAGCTTCAGAGGCTGATGCTGTACATATAGGTGTACTCAAGAAACTCTAAATCCAAGTTTAAAAGAGGCTTTCTGTCTTAAAATGAAGGAAAAGTATATGTTTGGTTCTAGATTGTTAATCGCATTACTTAGAAATACTGTCATTAGAGGAAAACAGTCATACATATTATTTTATATATGCAATTATTATTTCCTAGCTTAGTTCTGCCTGGTGTCTGAAAATAATTAGAAGTTTCTTACCCATTCTCATGCTGCATGTGAAGCCACTGAGGTGACTCAGGAGTCTGCAGGCCTTCCTAGTGGTCTAGGATTCATTTCTGAAGCTTAGTATGCTCAGTATTACTAGTTACATCCTATTATTACAAGTAATATTTTCAATATTGCTAAAATTTATGCAGTTAACAAGTGTTAGAAGTAAAAGTGTGGAAGGACATTTTATGTAAGTTTAGCCAGAAAGTTATATCTGAAGTATTAATATAGATTTTTCACTGCAGACATAGGGATATGTTGCATGAAAAACAGATGCCGAACAGTAGGGCGATAAATACTGTCATTCAGAGACTCCAAAGCAGTTTCAGCTGTTTCCATACCCATAGCAGACTAAAAAATTACAGATACTAGTACTCCATGACTTTGCAAACTCTACAGTCATTAGCACCATGTAGACTGCTGCCAAATTACACTTCCACATTAAAATTAAGGGTGGTGTTTTACATCCATTAGAAAGGATATGACTGAATCCTGGCAATTCAACATCATGGATGTTACAAGCCCTTTTAGATCTAAATATCTTTGTTACAATCTCAAGCAGAATAAAATCTTTTGAGAAGTGAGACTGCAGTTATTTATTTGTAAAGGACTTACTATGTTTCTGAGAATTAACATCTAGTAACTCAGATCCTGAAGCTAATCTTTTTTTTCCCCACCTAATCTTTACTTATATAAGGAGAAAAATAATCTTCCTTCTTACCTCTACAAGAACTAAATATGGATAAAGTAATAATTGTGTCAAGACCCCAATATGCGTTCCAATGAAATATGAATTACATTTAGGAGGTCACTGAACACAGAAACTCATTCATTTGATAAAGGAATTTGATGGGAAAAAAATACTCAAGGAATCCTACAAAGAATCGCCCTGCAAAGGGAAGGAAGACATTGACTCTGACTTTCCCTTCAATTCAAAGGAAGCCAGGAACACAACAGATGCTCCACAAAAAGTCACAGTCAATGCTGGCCACATAAAGGCTTTCTGTGAAAAACAGACGAAAGATCTGTTGGTTGCATCTATCTGATGGCTGCACACATTTGTGTCTTCTGCAGAACTACCACCTCTGCCTACTGTCAAAAAGGAAACAGTTGAAGCTCTATAAAAATCAGTTATTTCCTTAGAGTTAGATCTGTTTGTGAAAAATATTGCTCCAAACTCTACGACAAATAAAGTAAATTCTCCAGCGTTCCAACAGTGGTATCTATATATGTCTCCTATGCATACTAGAAGTTCATAGAGGTAAATGGCTGTATTCTTTGCAAACCTATATGTAAACAGAACATTCTTGAAAAATGAGCTGTTAAGAGGGAAAAGAAAACCATTTAGAAGTTGTTTTAAAAAGAATACACATTTTAAAATAAAGAAGGGTTTATACAAACTTAATTGTGCATAGAATTATTTAAAACATTTTGCAAATTTCAATATTAAGCATTCACTGATAGCAAATGCTAGAATGGTGTCTACCTGGTGGATTTTTCCATATTAAAAATCCACAACAATTCTTTATAACCTTTGGTCATTTGTTTTTACAAACTGTATACAACAAACTATGCAAACCGGCAGATTTACAATGTCTAATTGTAGTAGTTGCAGTGTAACATTGTTTTTAGGAGCTTTCACTGATACGTAATAGAATGAATGTGCTGAACTCAGTGTCAACAGTATTGGTTTGGCTGTATGCTGGACTTGGTGACATGGGTGCTGTCTTCCAGCCCTGTATTCACAGGATAAATTTCAAACATTACCAGAAAGGAAGGCATCTGCAGAGTTGCTGATCTTGGAAAGGGTTGGAAGTATACAGAAAACCAAAAAGGAGCTGTATAATTTCCTCAAAACTGAGCAAAAAAAACCCCAATAAAAATTACTGTGCTCACAGAAAGATAAAATTGAATGGACTTCAGCAGCCAGTCTCGTAAGTATCCAAGCAGTAATTTAAAAATCCACCAACTTCACTGCCTGAAGAGGCTGCCAAAGCACAAATTCATTTGTTAAAACAAATACTTCAGACAGTTTGATAGCTAGATCAGTGACAGCTGTGACAGTCTGATGACTAAAACAAAAAGGAATGAGAGAGATATTATAAGGCACTTAATCAAACTTTCCAAGAGTAAAACACACTTCCCTACTTTGTTACTTTAAAAGGACTACAGAACCCCCCAAACTTTTTACAGCAAACACATTTCTCATCCTGAATTTTAGCATTCTGAGGGACAGACTCTCTGTTAAGTTTTTCCTTCTGTAAATGGTTGTTGCACTTGAAAGATCAGACTAAAATTGTTGGTTGCTGATGCATTTCTGGAAAGCTAACCTGATGAACTGGTTGGGGTGGCGGTAGCTGTACCCCATCTCTTCTGAATCAACAGCACGTCTGAAACTTCTAGACAGCCCAGACTGGTGGGACAGTTAAACTCTTCACTGGTCCTGAGACACTCATACATTCTTAGACACTTGGCTACTGTGACTTGACAAAATTGGGAATCAAAATGAATTCCAGATTTGGGATCAAGGAGTTTATTTTGCTTTTACCCCACTGCAGACAAGTAGGAACCATGGGACCCACAGCAGGATGGGAGAGATCTCCCTCCTGACCTGTCTTCCCAGGCCTCTGGCACTGACAGCACTGCAGACTCCTGTGCTGAGCCTGCATCACCCCACAGCTTAGTCTTCTGCAGACTGAAACAGTTTAGATCAGCTTAAGATAATCAGTTCTGCACAAGGGTGACATACCACATCTCACACAGGTTGAGACTGAACAGTGTGACACATATGCATCCTGGTTTCAGCTGGGATAGAGTTAATTTTCTTTCTAGTAGCTGGTATAGTGTTATGTCTTGGATTCAGTATGAGAAGAATGTTGATAACACACTGATGTTTTCAGCTGCTGTCAATTAACGTTTAGACTAAGTCAAGGACTTTTCAGCTTCTCATGCCCAGCCAGCAAGAAGGCTGAAGGGGCACAAGAAGTTGGCACAGGACACAGCCAGGACAGCTGACCTAAACTGGCCAAAGGGCTATTCCATACCATGTGACTTCATGCCCAGTATATAAGCTGGGGGGACTTGGCCAGGGAGGGTGGATTGCAGCTCAGGAACTAACTGGGCATCAGTCAGCAAGTGGTAGGCAATGCATTGTGCATCACTTGGTTTGTATATTCCAATTCTTTAATTATTATTATTGTTGTAATTTAATTATTATTATTATCTTTATTATTTTCTTCTTTTCTCTCCTATTAATTGGTCTTTATCTCAACCCACGAGTTTTACTTTTTTTTTTCCCGATTCTCTTCCCCATCCCACTGGGTGAGGGGAAGTGAGCGAGCGGCTCCATGGTCCTTAGTTGCTGGCTGGGGTTAAACGATACAAAAATGGTCTGTGGTGTCTATCACCCTAGCCTTTAGGTTATCTTGCAATCCTAGCATTACTAGTGTAGCCAGGTAAAGGAAAGGGGCATAGGACACACACATATAATCTACTACAAACTTTAGAAATACTACTCAGAGGGTTGAAACTATTACTCCTGGCTACTTTATGCACATTTTTATTTCCACTTATTAATGGCAAATAATTACTGACACCTATAAGAGATTTGTGCAGAGCAAAACTCTTGAAAAATACTTGTTCTATTCCCTAGCTTCATTGTGGAAAAGATTTTAATCATTGCTATCACCACCGTGTGGGCTATAAATAATAAATCCAGTCAACAGGAGCATAGAACAGGTCAGAACACTGAAAAAATATTTTCTTTTCATACTTACCTCCAAATTCAGACTGACCAGTACCTTCAGGTTCTTCATCTTATGAGCGCTACCATAGAAAAAAGGCCAAACTAATATTCATCATACTTCAAATCATTCAAACCCGTATTAAGATACAGATGTAATGGATTGACAGAATAAATTATTTTTTTGTTACTCTCAGCCTGCAATCCCATAGTTCTCGGTAATAATGGTTACTGTATATTCTTCAAGACTTTGTCCCAACAGTTTAAAATGCATATATATATATATATATATGTGGCACTGAAAGACTCCACTTCCTTTTCAGTCTTCATACTCTGCAAATTCTTTTCTTTACTTCTGCTGTTCTAGTCTGCCTCTAGCCACATCATGGTTACACCAACTCTGTCAGCTGGATTATTTAAGGAAAGGTGTACCAAAGTCTGTACTTGTTCTCTAGCTCAGATTTGTAATCCAGATTTTTTTTTTTTTTTTAGCTTAAACGTACAAGTACCCAATTCCCCGTTCAGCAGCTTCAGTCATTTGCAACCAACTGATTTGCTTGTGGATTATACCAAGCCATTCAAACAAACACGGCTTTATAGTTTAAATGACTTTATGTGGATACTACCAAGCAGATAAACATGACACATTGTTTGTTTCTGGTTTTAGATCTGTCCCTGTCACCTTTCTGGTTTATAAGTTTTCTTTTCAACAATGAGGTTCAGCTACGTTTTTTACCATGTTGGGTGTTATTCATATTTGGTTACCCAGAATGACAAATATTGCTCTACTACCCCTCCATAAAGCTGTCTGTATGGGTTTTGTAACAAAAAACAAAAAAGGTCCAGAGATAAATGATTTAGTCTTTAATGCTCTTGGAAGTTGGTCAGCCTTTGCCTGCAGAAAGATTGAAGGAAATGCATCTTGCTCTGAGTAACAAGTGAGAAGTGAAAGAATCTATCTGTTAGAAGTAAAATGTTATCTAAACTATGGATCAGCCTCAGACAAGGGCTTGAATAGAGGTTTCAAGATGCAGCTTAGTAGGAGTTTGATAGATTTCACATCATTGGCTGAACAATTTATTTTCTGCCAGCCAAAAGAGTGTTTGTAAACCGTACTGCCTGGTGACTGATGATGCCAAGGGCAAACAATGAACAGAGAATAAGAGAAGAGATGAAAAGAAGCTCTGCTGGCATAATGAGGAAAAACAGTCCTTCATCATCCTATGAAGGCTACTGCTCTGAGAGTTATAAATCACTGTCACCTGCCTCACAGCCTGGGATAAGCACAGCACAATAAATTCATTAAAATAAGCATTCAACGTGTTGCATGTATTTTTATGTGGTAACAGGTTTGTTTTCCTGCCAGCTTTACTGAAATGCCTGTTTTGTTGGAGTGTATCCATGCAGATATAAACTGAGCTGTGTTCATGATATACATTAATATCTAAGCAACAATAAATGAGAAGCACACTTTATTTGATAGCGTAAATCAGTTTCAGTACTATTTTGAACTAAACAGTGCTTTTTCATTGCTTTCATGCCAGGCACAGAAGACAGGAGCACTCTACTGGGTCTCATTTCCTTTTGAATAATTTAAAACAAATTAAGATTGGTTTATGATTTGCTGCAGTTTGAACCTATCAGACTAAGTTTAATAAGAAAGTTAGTCACTTCAATTGTCTGTTTTGCAATCGGGATATTATTAAAAACAAAACTGTAAAAAGGGCTACAGACCTTCAATTTTTTATATTAGGGAAGAATTGCTCTTTGATGGGATTCATATCACACCATTACTTTTTTTATATATATATATATATAAAATATATATATATTTAAACCTACTAATGAAAGAGATTCCCTAATCACTGATGAAAATTAATGGCTCTTCATCCAAGACAACTACATAGCATTTTGTCTTTATGTAAGGCCACAGGTATTTTGGGCCAGATCTTGTAATCTCGTAGTCTAATACAGGCAAAATTTCTATGGATTTCAGCACTATGTGTGATTTACAGATTTGGACTTATGTGATTATCAAGAAAAACACTTCCCTAGATGTAAATGTTTAAAGCACTAAAGAAAACTGAGTTGAAGACTTTTAATTTTAGCAACAACCATTTAACCAAACCTGCCTTCTTGATAATGAACTTTTCAAAGATACTTAGCTGCACCATTGTCACAAATTTGACCAGAAAAACTTCCTTTAATCAAAACAGAATGCACATCATGAAGATTTAATTGATTCTTCATCCACTCCTTTTAAAAATTACTGTTTGCCCATATATTACTTAATTTTTCTAAATCTTTCTAAAAACTAAATACAGCAGGGGATTAAAGAATATAAAATGTGGATTAATTTTAAATATTTATTTCATCCTCCTTCTGCAGTAAGGTCTTTTAGATGGTCCTTGTCATCTTTCCCTCCTTGTCATCTTTCCCTCCTAAATGTATATTCACATTTTTCCATTATTGTTCTATGTTATTCTTATATTTGTAGCATCTGCATGTTTCAAATCTAGCATCTCAAAGCTGCTTTAGATTTTCCCCTCACTAGAGAGCTACACGAGGATATCAATACCAAATATTATTTTCTCATTTGTGTCTTGCAACTCTTCCTTTAGAAAATACACAAACTTTTGCATAGGTTTATTCATTTAGCACTGTAACACCCACCAATGGACTCACCATTAACTATTGCAAAAGCCTCAACAATGTCTAACATACATTATGCTAAATTTATCACTACATGAAGGAAAACCAAATGATTGATCTCTTCATACCTGTACTGAATGGAATTGCTGAGGGTTTTCTTAAAACAAAGAGCAAATCTTATCTGTTAAGGCAATATCAAAACACCTACACCCTCTCATGAGTAGACCACTTTTTGAATTACAAATGAAAATTTAGAGACAGAACAAAATTATTTCTTATAGTTTATTCCATACATTCAGAATCCCATCTGTAGGTGAAAAGCAGTTTCAAGGGAAATTGTCTTGACATTAAATTTGACATTACAATATGATTTGTATATATCCATCAAGTAAACCTAAAATTAACTACTTTGGCAAAATTTCTCAAGCAACTACTCCCACCATGGTTTAATGTATGTACTATATTTACCATTTCTTATTTCATAAGTCAGGAAAGAATTAAACACTGCTGTAAGGACATTCAGTTTTCTCATGCAATATCTTTCTTATGCACATTTGATTTAATCTGAAACAGAAAACACAAGAAACTCAGTGTGCAGTGTCATAAATTTTTAACACTGATTAATAAAACTCAGTATTTTCCTCTGCCACTAAGCATTCATAGTAATCTTTCAATTCAAATATAAAAGTTTGACAATTTAATTAGTGCTTTCATAAGAAAATATGTAACTAAATTGCTTATAATAGAGGAATTGAAAGAAAGTTGAAACTAGGTTGTAAAAAAATCACCTATTGTCACCCCAAAGCAATTGGCAAACATATTATTACATGTTGGTTTGGAATATATTGTACCAATATTACCATCTTATACCATGGACATCCCTATAAAGTCCTAAAAAACCTCTGCTGACCCACACTGAAACATGCAGTAATGCAGGCTTCAAGAGCACACAAGACGAACACTAATCTTTCAGATAAACTGTGCCAAATCACCCAAAGTTTTAGGAGGATTAGATGGAGAAGATTCAATCTCTCATAAGCAATTAATTTTTTACTGCATACTTGTCCTTTGTGTAGCTACTTTTTATTTATTACTTCAATTTTATTTTGCTCTAATTGTTTTAATTGAAATGGAAATAACATTGATAATAAACAGATTGCCTGTTTTCCTGGTTTTGGTTGGGATAGAGTTAATTTTCTTTCTAGTAGCTGGTACAATGTTATGTCTTGGACTCCATATGAGAAGAATGTTGATAATACACTGATGTTTTCAGTTGTTGCTAAGCAGTGTTTAGACTAAGTCAAGGACTTTTCAGCTTCTCATGCCCAGCCAGCAAGAAGGCTGGAGGGGCACGAGAAGCTGGGAGGGGGCACAGCCAGGGCAGCTGACCCAAACTGGCCAAAGGGCTATTCCATACCATGTGACATCATGCCCAGTACATAAACTGGGGGTAGCTGGGTGGGCGGGGGCAGATCGCTGCTCGGGAACTAACTGGGCATCGGTCTGTGAGTGGTGAGCAATTGCATTGTGCATCACTTGTTTTGTATATTCCAATTCTTTTATTATTATTACTGTCATTTAATTATTATTTTCTTCCTTTCTGTCCTATTAAACTGTCTTTATCTCAATGCACGAGTTTTACTTTTTTTTTCCCTGATTCTCTTCCCCATCCCACTAGTGGGGGTGAGTGAGCTAAGTGGTTGTGTGGTGCTTAGTTGCAGGCTGGGGTTAAACCATGACACCTGTGATCCCAGAGGACTTTTAAAGTTCAGATATGGGCACATGTTCTGAAAATCTCTAGCTACTGTGTACCAGGGGCTGCAAAGTCTGGCACAGAGCCATTTACACAGAGAAGACTGCAGGAGCACAGTTGCATTATATGGTGCAAGTGCTTGGGTTAAATGCTATTTCTGAAGGAATTGTGGAAGGCACCAAAATGTAATTATTTACTAAACACTCTTCACCCTTCCAGTGAAGCCACCTCTGAATATATGGCAGTGATAAACTGAAGATTTAGTCCACAAGTGCAATTATGTCATAACTGACTAAAATCCTAACACCTCTAGCAGACATTTGCTGTACATAGAGCATAGAAGGGTGCTCCATGGCCTAGCACAACAGAGAAGCATCAACTCATCCTCTTTCAAACAAAAGTGAAGTAATTTCAGAAAGAAAGCTGCTTATATGACTTTGTGATGAGTCACTGCCTAGAGCAGAGCTCAAAATTCCCCTTGGTATAATGACGCCCTGTGAAAAGTCCATAGGCCAAGTCATGCAATGGCTAAAATCACTGTTTGGAAGGAGAGTGGGCAAAAGCGATGAACATATACATGGTGCAAGGGGAAGGAAGGAGAGAGAAGGACATTCGTTATCTGCTGGTTCTGAGAAATCTGAACTGCTTAATCACAGTCCCTAACAAGCACGGTCAGTGCGTTAACTAGTAATACGCAGGAGGAGAACTGGTTTGGCTGTGTCTCTTTGAAATAACCAGATTCAAAC
The DNA here is from genome assembly GCF_947461875.1 of Haliaeetus albicilla. NCBI lineage: Eukaryota > Metazoa > Chordata > Aves > Accipitriformes > Accipitridae > Haliaeetus > Haliaeetus albicilla. The sequence continues at coordinate 41,461,567 of NC_091483.1, forward strand.
TGGAGAGAAAGAGTTAATCTCAAAGGTAGTCAAAATATGTGGAAAATTTCAAATGTGGTGAGACTTATGAGATGGTGGTGGGCATCTCACAAAGGCTAAAGTGATATATCCTTAGTGCTTCTATGAGCTACAGATAATGTCCAACAAAAAGATATTTTTTGCAGCACAGGATAGTTCTATATCACTCCCCTTCTATGAGGTAAAGATAACCATTGGTTAATCCAAGGATAAATGTTTAACAAGAGACCAGGAATCACAAATTGACTGTAATCATTGGAGAGAAACAGACAAGACTTTCACATAGTTATGTAAAAAACATTTGCTTCCTCAAGGCTAGGGAAGGCTGTAAGCAAAATCAACTGGAAGGAAAAAAGTAAATAGAAAAATGTGTGTGAAGCCGACTACAAGCTATTTAGCTTGGGATACTTAGGTGGGTGATCTAATCAGTCATAGTTCCACAACCAAGATGGGATAAGTGTAGCTGAAGCTCTTCTGGTTCAGTAACAAAGTAACGAACAGCAGCGGTTAGAAATACAGTAGGCATACATTGTGAATTGAAAAGAAGAAAAAGATTAAAATTAAGAGCAATTAAATACTCTAAAGCGCAGAAAAATTGAGAAGGCATGGAGAAAAGGGATAAAAGGAAGCTTTATAAAAGTACTGAGAACCAAAGAAAATTCAGTGGTCGCTCAGGATTTTTAGGAAGAGATGGTAAGATGCTAATAATGACAGAGGGCATGATAAATAGTACCAAGTGTCTGAAGTCCAAGTGATGGGTTGATATCTGAAAACCATATCAACCTTCCCGACCATACAAATTTTGTACTGTGAAATACTCACCCGTGGCCCAGAGCCAGGACTGCCATACCTCCTTGCTCTGAGCCCAAGGGCAGCAGCGAGCTTGGGGCGAGCTTCACGGGTGAGAAGCAGCTGGGGCTGCCATGGTGGTCGCGCTCCCGCTGACGAGGAGAGCCAGAGCCGACGTCCTCAGCAGCCCTGCACCTCGTTTCTGCCCGCATGGGCCGCACGACTCAGCCCAGCGGTGAGATGGCCCTTCCCTGCCGCGCAAGAGGTGCAATCCCGTGTCCAGGCAGAGGGCTCCCACCATCATGCACAACCAATGGGGCGCGGAGGGGTTTTGAGCTGTAGTTTGCTCCCTCCGTGATCCTCTTTCCGTGGCTGGAAAATAAGGAAGTGGTCGTGTGACAGAAAGAAAATGAGGGGTTGCTTTGCGGTAAATGGTTTTTGGGTTCGTTGTGTTTCTGGTATACTTTTATAGCAGGGAAAAAAACCCCAGGCACCATTCGCGTTTTATTAAGATGTTTACATAATTATTGAAATAGCTCACTAAAACCAATGGGTCTGTGTCGGACTATAACTGCTGTGAGCAGAAAATCGTATTAATGGTATGGAGATGTCTGCTTATAGAGGCAGCATTATAAAAATCATATATTTGTATAACAAAGACATGAGGCTGGAGAGCGAATTTGAAATACCTTGAAATTGGATAGACTGTTTTCTGCCTACTTGAGTGGAATCTAAACTAGCTAGCAATCTAGTTGGCCTTTAAGTTATTGTAAACATCAAGTCAGAGCAATTCTCTAGCTCTTCAGTAAAAAAAAAATAAATATGGCAGGCTAGGACTGCTATTACCCTGTCTGGACTGATTAAGAACTTACTTTTGTATAGTACTGTTACTCTTCTCAGCTGGAAAGTACATAAGAGGAATAAAATAAGATATCTCATTATTCTGCCAGGTCTGATACTCTGGATCATCCGAGTGTGTTTTCATAAAGAATTATCCACATACTCCTTTATTTTCTGAACAAAAATCTATATGAAGAAAACCATTTTCTGATTCTTCTCACCACAGATGTGTTAATCTAGAAAAATTACATTTAATTTCCTGTCTAATAGCTTGCTTCCCAATTATATTTCTGACCCTGCCTAGAAAGGGATTTTCATTCTTCCTAATATCAAGCATAAAAGAAAGAAAAAAAAAAAAAAATCTAAACAAACAACTTTTGGAACTGGGATGACCTCCTTACCATACAGAGGACACAGAATTAATGTAATGTAAATACCTTTGTGCTATCCACAAAACAGTCACCTCTCTCCACATCATTATCCATCCCAGATCTAAATTCCACCTACTTACAAGCTTTATATCTGTTCAATAATCCGTATGTCTCATTTCATTATGAAATCAGAGGGAAAAAAATGAAATGTATAGACCTAGTAGGAATCAGAAAGAACACCTTCACAAGTGCAAGGAGCACTCATTTAACACTTTTGGAAGAAATACTTCAAGAAATCTGTCTTTAGAGGACCCACAGCACATTCTTTCCTACATTTTATTCCAACTTCCATCATCTTTAAGTGCATTTTGTGAACATTTCTGACATCACAAGGAGGGTAATCACCAAATAGCAGCATAAGAAAACCTTTGTTCAGAACATTTTCACTAGTTTTCCTCAAGTAACAACAGGAATACTAAAATAGAAATGTCCTTTCCCCTGATGTTTTACTTATTCTAAAGGATTTCTTGTTGAGTTCTGTCTATGTAAAAAGTGGTATAAAAACAGTATTTGGAGGATGGATTACTAATTCCATCAGACAGAAAACACCAAGGCTCAGGTCAGAATCTGGTATTTTGGCGGTTTTCTCATAATTCATGTATGTTTAGCTATAGGACTGAAGTTAATGGCACTGACAGCATTATGAATCAATAATAATTAAAGTGAAAATTAAATACCTATCAACTAACATTAGGCCAACAGTATGACACAGATTGGAAGGTAAGATTTTATGCAACAGGGCAAGAAAGAAAATTACTTTAAAAAAGGACTTTAAATATATTTTAAAATAAATTAATACAATTTTAAATCCCATCAAACTGTAGAGATTATTTTAAATTAATCTTTTAAAATCCACTTTTTAAAATCCTTCCACATGTAATCCTTGGTTGAGATAAAAACCCAATTCCATTTTATTTTTTTAGTTGTTTATTTTTTCTGGTAAAACAGGCTATTCTATTTTAGATCACATGAGCTGCTATTAGAGTCAATGAAAAATGATATTTCTTATGCAGTAGGGGCTTAGTCAGTCCCCATCATCTGTGGTTTATCCAAGGGGATTAACCATTTATAATCAAATCCAGGTGGATTAATCATGCCCTGGATAGGCAGACTCAGAGCTGGCTCAGCGCAGAGCCAGTTCAGATCGGCTGGGCTTCCTAGAGCAGGTGTGGTGCGAGAAATGTACTCTGCTGTTTCCAGGCCACCTCATGTGCAGAAAAAGGTTAATCAGTTCTGCATTGTGCAGAACCTTGGCAAATCAAACCCAAAGACCCAAGTTAGTCATATTCACTGCAAATTTGTTATCTTGATCTCCATGAAAGGAAAGCATTGAAAAACACGATGCTGAGACACAAGTGGTGGTATGCAGTTAGCTTGGGTGCCTTTGGATTTATTAGTCCCCACTCAGATGCTGCTGCACTGTACTTCACTATGCTCTTAGTCCAGAGCAGCTGTGCATAAAGGACAGAAACCAACTCAGTTCTCACACTTACTAGCAAACCCAGAATTTGAAGCACTGGGCACAAAAAGGATCTTTTGAGTGGACACATGCGAGCAGACCCTGCCTGGGCCAAGGGAGCTGGCAAAGAGCTGAAGCAAAATGAACCCAAGCTGCCTTTGAGCAGTGCCACACCACAAACTTCTTTCTTTGCATTTCAAGTGCTCCCAGTATGTGGTTTTCCTGTTCTTTGGATACCTCAGTCTCTGATTAATGAAATACTGACAATACTTGATGTGGATCACACAGCCTAGAAATTCAGTGTTAGCTTTTGTACTGGCCTCTCTTATTATGTGACGTAGACAAATTCATGAAGTACTACATTCAGGTATAACCTTGATGCTACAGTAGAGCACTAGAGGCTTTACAGCATCCTGTAGTGCAGAGGTAGGCTTGCGTGCCTCTGCAACAGCACTGGGTTATGGCTATAAAGACAGCAAGCCCTAGTTCTGTGTATCAGAGAGAAAGCCAGAAGTCTCTCTGAGTTGTATTCCTTTCCTCATAGCTATACAAGGGCTATCTACAAAATCTGCTGCTATCTTTAGCTCTGCTTTCATTTTCTGCACTGGCTTTCATATGACGATTTGGAAGGGAAGAAGAAAAGGAAGAAAACAGGTAAGAAATAACAGTCAAGGGGAAAAGCTCATTTACCTACTTGCTTTGTGTAGAACAAGTCTGTTTTCTTCTTGGCTTACGGCAAATACTTTTTCATCATCTTCCTTATGTGCAAAACATCTCTTTTGGATGCAATATCTAGGTAACAGCTGAAGATGAAGCATGAGTTCAAAGACTAATAGGAAACCCAAAGCGACTTGAATTCCACACAACAAAGATACACACTGTTTGCTACCAGATCACAAACAGACATAAGAAATATTTTTGACTTGCTTGTCAAAAGCACATCAATTACGTGGTTGCACGTAGTATGAGTAAATTGTTCTTATAATTTCAATGTTATCCCTAGCATAACATGTAATTCAGTGGGCCATGTAGTGAAAGAAAATGCCTAAATCGTTTTATTTATGAAAGACTGAGAAAATGTTGCTTCTTTTTTATGGCTTCTTTGGAATCACTGATGATTTTTAAAAGCCTAACACTAAAAAGAAAGCAAAATCATCAGCTATTATGTTTTGTAACCTGTATTGTTCAGCTCTTTGTAATAAGCAAATTTATATAAAGTACATAGCTTTGAAAGCATTCTTGATTATGAAAAAACAAACACATAAACGTAGATTTTGGAAACCAGCTTACTGCCTTATGAAGTTTCACCAACCATCCTGAAATCATTTACATATTCAGACATAAAAGTGCACTTAGTAGTTGTAATCGCATATTTTACAACAGTCTAATTAAAGACCACATCCGTTATATATATTGTCTTGTTTGCACTCAACAGACATAAATCAGTGTAAGGAAAAGCAGGCAGTCTATTTCTTCTCCTCACCTGCTGACTCAGCCAACAGCTTGAGGAGAGGGCAGTCTCACAAGGCAGAGGAATGATAAATTATTTGACTTCCTATCTCTGCACCTTTGGACTAGACTGACATCGTCTCACAGGTCCCTGGAGTTCTCCAAATAATACTAGGCATTGATACAATACATGCTTAGATGTGCCTGTTCACTGCAATCATCTGGACTGTGTCCGGCATAATCTATTGGTAATGAATGATTCGCTCTAGAGGAAAGATCAAGAAAGAGTTGGTTACTGAGATCTTCATCTCTCTTACCTCTGGGAAGAAAGACACCCTTATCTCTTTTGGGAGAGCAGCCTGTTGCCTGTGCTTTAGCACTCCACGTACCTGTGCACTGAGGGAAAGTGGTGACACGACTGCTCACAGACGGACGTACAGATGTGTATGCACCAGTGGAGCTGGTTAGCTGCAAGTCAGCTCTGGCCCTGAAGCTGTGAGAAAGCATTTGGGTGACCTATGCCCATGTTAATGAGCCCTGCCGAAAAGTGGGGTATATGAAAGGGGGCACTTCCAGAGCAGAGTAGGGCTGGGCCCAGACATCTAGGAGTCCAGGCACGGACAGTTATTCTGCCTGTTTACACCATCTAGAAAGATACATTCACCTCTACCTACTTTGCACCCAGTTGCTTTCAGAGTGAAAGTATCTGTAGTAGTCCTACATGTTAAGAAAAAGCAATCTGGAACTCTGCCTCTGATTCTTCAAGCAACCTCAGTGCTAGAAAATAAAAGGCGTGATGCTGCCCTCAGTATCCCAGCCACGTACATCACACAGAATGAAATAATTATTTCTTCTTGTACAAATGGACACCAGTTCTCATCCTTTCCAAGTAATGGTGGAACAAACTCACCAGGACCACAGGTGGAAAATTAATAAAGTGTCAGGTTTTTTTAGATCCCCTGAGGCAAAGCTGCAAGTGAAAACAAACAGATAAAAGGGGGGGGGGGCATGTATTGTAATAAATATAAATGCCTTCTGAGAAATAAGAACCTGATGTACCAAACCTGGATCACTAGACGCTCCCAAGGAAGTTTGTGGGGCTACTGGGTGTCAACGGGGGTTGGACCCAGGGTGACATTTGTTGCATCATCTTAGGTGCTCTGACTCAATTGGTAGTGCAAGAAAATTAAGTATCTCTAGAAGGAATCTGCAGAAAACAACTGACTGAAAAGTAGATTCAGGTAATTAGGAATTAAATGCAGAAAGAGACTAATTAAGGGATGTGTTCAACAACCTTTCTGTCCCAGTTGTTCAACTGATAATAACTTTGATAATGTAGGGGTCAAGAAACAAAGAAATTGACTTTAAGCACATTGTGGACTTGGCATCCAATGGGATATGGGATCCCCTGATTCAGATCTCTCCTTTAACTTGGACAGAGCATGAATTTCAACTTGGATTTGCCATAGACTTTGTAAGGGCTCTGAATGTTAGAGTGAGATTCATAGAATACTTTTAGCTGGTAGGGACCCCTGAAGGTCATCTAGTCCAAGCTTCTGCCTACTAGGACTAACTTCAAAGGTTGTTCAGGACTTCAGCCTATCAAGTTTGGAAAAAACCTCTGGCAATGGAGGTTCTGCAGCCTCTCTGGGCAAGTTGTCCCAGTGCTTAACCACTCTCACTGTGAAGTATTTTTTCTGATGTGTAATCTCAATTTCCTTTGTTAAAACACGCAAAAATTGCAGGTATTGCATCTTATTATTTCACTGTTCACCTCCAAGGCATGGAAAAAACCATCCTTTCTGTTCAGGCAAGCGTGAATCTGGGTTGCTCATGATTATGATCAGCCTAACCATTAAGCTAAAGCCAATCTTAAGATATCTATCTCTCTTTAACTAATTTTTTTTTAAAAAATTCATTTTAGATGACAATTTATTAGTTTCAATACAGATTAACTACTGTGTATAGATGATGGACTTTGCTATTTTTGTAATACATTACTTGTAATATTGTATGAGTTGAAGATTTAGACTACAGATCAGTGTCAGATCTTTCCCCTATTCATCAGAAATTGCACTTGCCAATGCATGAAGAACAAGCAGAAAAAATTAAAGCTTTCCCACTTTGGTACATTCATCCTGATATAGCATAGCACAGATGTCATTTTATGCAGAAAAAAGAAATTATAAGGAATACCATACACTACTGCTAAAAACAAGCCAAGGGCAGGAAACCCTAGTATTGATTTCAAACTATAAGTGCTTAGTACACAAATGTTATGCCAACACATTTTATAAAAAGTCAAACTAAATAAATAAATTTTGAAGTTACAACCAATGAAATGTCATTCTCTTTTCTTCCATTTAAAAGCAAGATTGTTGTTGACCTTTGGACACAGTTGAAGTTCCCCGTGAAGGAACACAGTAGCTGCAGCTTGTACAAAGCTAAACAAGAATAAAGCCACTCTAGTACAGTAAGTTCAATTTAATATATGTTCCTCAAGGACTTTTGGTGCCACTTGCCACATATTTATAGGTGTCTTACATTTAAAACGTTATAAACAAAGTATTCTTTTCTTAATAAAAAGTGCAAGCAAAAAACCAAGTTATGTAGTTGCAGCTGAAATTCACAGTTCACGAATAAGTTAAAAAATTACATTTGGCTCTTTGCAAAATTAAGACCAGGTTCTGATATAGAAAATTGAAATGGCGGTGTTCTTCAGTAGTGACTGAGAAGTAACTGAGTAACATAAACAAGGGTGAAAATTATACTGTACATTTTTTAAAGCACATGTTTACTTAACTGAAGAAATGAGAAATTGGCTTATATCACTATTTGCTCTGGATTCTATCTACATGAATTTCGAAAGGTGAGTTATCACACAAGAGCCCTGCAGTCACTAACATTCAGTGATAAAATAATGAACAAATCTGCAGCCAGGAAAGAATTTTTTCTCAGCTCAGGCACAAATGGAGCACTTTTTTTTGTGGAGTTTTCAGGGGGAGGGCATCTGGTGTTTTGTTTTCCTTTTGTAGTTGAGGTATGGTCCAGTACCCAAAAACCCCTGTGATGTTTATGTAATAATGCCTGCTTTTGAAGGGCTTCTGCAAAACGAGGAACCACTACCTTTCCCGCTCTCTCCTTGTAGCTCTCAGTCTTTTCTGTAGATGGTTATATGGGAGTACGTATTGATGGCACCAATGTTATTAATCACCTACTGTTTGTGATTGTGGAAGATGGTCTTTTCATGAGCACTATCACTATATTCCTAAATCTGAAAATGACTTGGTAGCAGTAATATTCACCTGGATCCACACATAGAAAAAAATGGAAAAACTTGATCAACTGATTCTTATATGCTAAGCTAATGCTGAAATATCAGTACTCTTGTTGGAGAACTGCCACCCCCCACCATCCCCCCAAATCTGAAAGAATTTCACAGAGTATCTGGAGAAAGCAGAAATGTATTTCTGGTACATAATGCATGACTGACAGAAAATTAATGTAAGATATGTTTAAACTGATTGACAATGACAATATGGAAAATGAGATGGAGAGGATGAAAGAGGTGTTAAATACATTAAAAAATGAAAGAAAGTAGAAATATATGAAAGGGAATGAAGAATGGAAGAGCGAATAAAAAATATACAAGCAGGAAAATTATGAAAAGCAGAGTAAAAAGGTAAACAGTATGAAGAGCAAGAAGCAATAAGTATAGGAAGAAGCATGTAATGAAATGTGCTGTACAGAGAAATACAGAAGAGCAAAAGGAGGATATAAATTGGAAACAGATTGAGTGCTTGATCTTGTAAAAGTTACTTGCTTACAAAGAAAATGGTAATTTATGCTTCATGTTAAGAAGAGATTTGACTATACCTTCAGTTAAAATTTAATACCAGAATCTTCATTTTTCATGCAAAAGACTCCGTAAACTGAAAAATAAAATAAAACAAAACAAAACAAAAGATGGTTTTCTGAGGTGGTACAAAAACATTGTGCTCTTGCAGTACTTCAGCACTGATGTTCTTAAACATTGGGGTCCACCAAATTCAGTCAAGAACATTAACCAGTAGATAAGAGAAATGAAGCATCTGTTCTTAACTTTTTCACCAGGTCTAACACACAGACTTTGATGAAGTATGTTTTGCAAAGTGGAAGAAACTGTAAAACTGAGAGAAAATTGAGATGTTAGTATGAAGGACACTGAACACTTCGGTTCATGTGGCTCTGAAAAGTACTGAAAAGGCAGTCCTGAGAAAGCTTGGTGCCGATGGGTTGTTCAGTGAGATAATGCAGGACCTAAAGCAGGAAGACATGAACTGAAGCTGTGAAGAGACTAGGCACGAAAGGCATTTAGGAACCAACGTCTTTGCACAGATGGTGATCAATATGTGAAATGAACCACCAAAGACAGCAGCAATAGCTGCAACCATAAACTCACTCCAAAACAGTTACACAGGCACTTAATTAGAAGAAAAAGACTATTACAGGGTAAAAAGTTTAGACGGGTTTTACTCAGGTGTCAGAATACACCATGTGCCACCAAACATGTATTTAACGTTCTGTGGGAAGGAGATTTCTCCCTACTGCACGCTGCTCATAGCCATTATTCTGCTGTTTGTTTCACAGACATTTTGCACACACACATTCAGCAAATAGGTGTGAAAGTTAGTTAGTCAATCCCTGGAGAATGAGATACACTGAAACTTTTATGGAGAAGGGCATCTTACAGGGAAATTCGCAGTGCGTGAGGGAGAATCAGAAAAAATAAGATTTCCTAGTCTGCCTAGAACACATGAGTCTACACACACACACACACACACACACACAAATAATTAATCAACAGAATTGGGATATTTCTTCCTCACCCTTATATTAGTACAGGACATTGATTACATAGGTGGTTTTTTTAAAAATCAGTCTTATATTCACCATTTTTATTACATACCAAGAGTGTCTGTGTCTCTTTGTGTATGGATGTCTATAGCAGAATTTTTGGTGAGTGCATATATAAGGGTGCATGGACATGTATTTGTCTTCTTAAAATTAAAGTACCTAAATTCATTCAGGTATATGTAATCTAATCCTGAGGTTTAACTTTGCCATTACCTATTGTTCTCTAAAGTGAGTTAGAAAAAAACCTAAATTGTTGCTACTTATGTCGCCCTAGGAGAAGGAAGTCAAGCTGCTACCTCCAAAAGGATGTACATCTTCTAGCCCCAGTGCACAGACTGAAGGGCAGAAGACCAAAGTCTGCGGCAATGAGAGCAAATGGAAAAGCCTTGGAAAGAGATGGAAAATTGTCAGGGACAAAGAAGCCTGGAGAGGAAAGGGAACTCAGAGAATTGACTAATTCAATGTCCTTAGAAACATCCCAAAGTCTGACCTGTATGATCATTTTATCTTAAACAATTCTTTGGAGCAGCTGTCTGGCCCCATTTATTATTGTTATTGTTTGTTTTGTAATAGCAGCAAACAAGAATCAAGAGTGTTTAGCAGGATATACTGCATGAATGAGGAGAAGAAAGTTTCTTCTGTTGTGAAACAAGAGTCACAGTAATCTATGCAAGCAGACAACACCACGGAGAAGCAAATGCATGGCATTAAAGTAACCAACCTGAAGTCATTACACATTAGGACAGGAGAACGGCTAGAGACAGTGCCAAACTATTTCATCCTGGCGTTAAGAGTTTTTCATGTAATAATGATTATGTAAGTATTATTTACCCAACAATATTGTTAAATATTTTTTAATTCCTCCTGTTAAAACATTTTCTACAGTCTAAATAGAAACTGTAGGTCTTTTCATAGCACATATGTAATCAGTGTCTTAGGTGCCAGGGAAGCAGGCAAGCTAGTAAAGAAAGAATAGGATAACAAGGAGAAAAAAAGGTAATAGCAGAATGTCTTTTGTAAAGAACATCCTGAAATACCATTGCAGCCACCATAGGGATATTGACCTTTGAAACAAAGAAACTGCAATGAAAATTTTTTTTTGTATGCCAGTGCCATCTATGGTGACTTGAATGTCTGTATTTTATGGAGACAAATCTTCTCACTGTATATTAATCTTTTTTTACCACTATCCATTTCCTGTAACCTCTGCCTATTTGTCCTTAGACTCTGAATGTCTTCTAGTTGTCCAGATCTTTTACTGAATTTTTGGCAGGTGTCTAGGACATCATAGATGATGACAAAGGAATAACAATTACTATTGAAATGAAATGCTTTCCTGCTTTTCACACTACTTCTGTGGGAACTGTAAGATGAAGATATTCCTGTTTTAATGGCAGGAATTCTCATGAAGTCAAGAGTGAAAATAAAGAGGTAGAGGGAGAATATATTGTCAATCTTAAAGCAAATGTTTTCATGGAAGCACTCATACTGATGAGTATGTCCTTTTCTGGTTACTTAGCTAAAAGTTTTTATTTCCGATGTGTATCTAATCTGTATGAATTTTACTTTCCTCTATCAAGTTGACTGGGTTTGTTAGGTACTTTCAAAGTCCTTAAAAATCCTCTCAGGTTTAAACTAATTTAAATAATCGGGTGACATCTGAAAAATTCTTATCACTTCCCTTTTCACCCAGTGCTTCAAGGTTTTTAGTAAATACATTAAGCCATGGCCTAATGTGAGTCTTGGAGGGCTCTATTACACAGCTTTGAAGATGACAGTTTGGTTTTCTGCAAAACAGGAAAAAATTAATTTTTACAAGAACAGTACTTTAATTTATGATCATTGTGAAACAGCACTTATTGAAATCAAGTACATGTCCTTTTTGCACACAACTGATTGCACACAATCAATGAAATTAAATCCTAAGTAACAATATTTATTGCTGTATTGATAATGTAGCAGTTTTTATCATTTTCTAGATCAGTTTACACTTTACAGTCTATATTTCTGAAAATCTAATATATCAATAATTAATAGGATGTGCGAATAAAGTTTTTCTTGGTTTAATGTAACTGAGCTGCATGTTTTCTGTCTTCTGCTCATGCATAGCTCTGTTTTACAGTAAAAAAAGAACAAAACCTCGATGCAGAAGTGTAATTATTACAATGCATTCTGTGCAGTCACTGTTGCCCTTGAAGTGTTAAGAAACAAAGTTTTCAGGACTACATAACAGATGGAAAAAGAGAAGATTAGAGATGAGATTGTCCAAAGGTACAATCCTGTTGAACAATTGTGGACAGAAGCATTCTTCATGCACCATTTTCAGGCTTTAAGATTTCTACAATTTCTCTGTTGTCCTGCACTGATGAGCAAACTCTTTTTGCTTAATATAAAATTGCACAAAATAAAGTGAAACACTTAAGTTTAAGGGTTATTTGATCCACATCTGTTTAGACTGTGACAGGGAGGAATATGGGAAGGAAGAGAGCAACAACTGACTCATAATCCAGAGAAATGCAGGAAACAGCGAAAAACAATAGAGAAAGACTCTAATTAAAGCAAATAACATGGAAAGGGAGAAAAACTAAATGGTAATGCCATTCTGGGGCAGCAAACCCACCCAATTCATCCATCTAGTCAGAAGAAGAAATGTATCTCTAAGGCCAAATACAAATTTTCAGGACCCTGTCCCAAAATATCCCAGTCTATACAGGATTAGGCTATTTATTAGCTTAACATATTTAAAAGGCAAAAGGCAACAGCAAATACTAATGTCTGTTGTGTTGGGTTGACCCCAGCCAGCAGCTACACTGCCACCCAGTCTTTCGCTCACTCCCTCCCACAGGGGAATAGGGTAGAAAATCAGAAGAGCAAATCTCAAAACTGGTGAGTTGAGATAAAAGCAGATTAATAGGTGAAGCAAAGTTGTGCGTACAAGCAAAGCAAATGAAAGAACTCATTCACTGTTTCCCATCGGCAGGCAGATGTCCAGCCACCTCCTGGAAAGCATGGCCTCAGCATACGTCATGGTCACTTGGGAAGACAAACCTCATAACCACAAACATCCCCCCCCTTCCTCCTTCTTCCCCAGCTTTTATTGCTGAGCACAACACTGTATAGTATGGAATATCCCTTTAGTGGGGGAAAAAAAAAAAAAAAAAAGAAAACCTCGACACCATGCAGACACTGTTCAGCAATAGCTAAAACATGGATGTATTATCAACACTGTTTTAGTCACAAATCCAAAGCATAGCTTCATTAGGACTGCTATAAGGAAAATCAACTCCATCCCAGCCAGACCCAGTACACCCATAGGTGAGGTACAGGACAGATGTCAGTAGTCTTGTGCCTGACAAACAACCAGCACCTTCTTGCATGAAGTGACCAGAGTCAATGAAAGAAATGTGAGTTATGTATTTGCTTTTGCATTGATTCAAACATAGCAGATGTTGTAACTGCTTATCCAGTTAGTAGGTTGCTCAAGTACCAGAGTTTACTAAACAGCAGCATTATGCTGGTTCAGAATAGTTAGCATCTGTTTGAGACATAATCTTCTAATAATAAAAGACCCTTGTAAAGGCTCAGAAGAAAATACGTTCAGTAGATATGATCTGAATCCATAAGCGTGAGCTGCAAGTGTGATATAACACTTCACTACAGCATATGAAAATACGATAAAAAAATGAAGAAAACAGACAGTGTCCTATTTAGTACGTAAGACAGTGTCACTGTGAACTATTGCCATCTGTAGTTTCATTAAATCTACTGATGCAGTGTCAGAGCTAAAACTATAAAAGAGGAAAGAGTTCTCTGAGTAATGAAATGCTATTTATTAGTATGGTCTCATTTTGTAAGGAAGATGTATCAAAAAGATGAATAGTTTAACTGTGACTCAGTCAAAGAGATCATGGCTGGAATTACAGGTAATTATCATTTCTGAGAAACTCACCTCTGAATTTGGACAAAGTATCAAGGATTCTTGATTAGCAATCTGCCACCTTTATAATGCTGTGGAAGGCACAGGAAGTAGAAGGCAGTCAAGTCAACCTTCATTAATCTTGTATGCTTAAGCTTACAGCTCTTATATAAATAGAGTATTAAGATAAATTACTAAGAGTCGGTGTTCTGCCAGAAAAACAGTCTCAACCTCTTTTGTTGGCATACAGCTTTGACAGTATTTTAATCCATATTAACTGTCTGTGCTATATTGTAAGTTTATGTCCCTCAAGCAGATGGCACTCCAATTATTCACATTTGTAATAGACTTTTCCCCCTTAAGAGAAAGCTAATGTGAGATAAATTTTAAGCACCAAAGCAATATTTGGTGAGCTAACTGTAGAGGACTTAGCCCTTCTACCTACATCCTTGTGGAACCTGCAAGAAAATCTTTAGGTTAGTTTTTATGGCATATTATTTCCTCATTATATCATCAGCTGTGTTTTCATTAAGCTTGAGACAGATACATCCAGCTGCATAAATCACAGTCTCCCTCAGGTACAATTAGATTTGGACCAAAAAAGAAGAAAGATATTGTAATTCAAAATGTCTTTCTTGGGATAAGTGTCTTAGAAAATATCCAGATATCAGACTCAAAAGTTGTTTTAAACTTATCTCTTTAGCATCCTAAATGCTCACAGGTCTTAGGGAGCAGTAGCAGGAAATATTTTAGATCAGCAGCACTGAATTCAAATCTGAATTTAAAGAAAATTTTTATCTGCAAATACTCTTAAGGGAAGTGTGATTCACTTCTGAGGGCAAGGTTTTCCTATACATCCTATAATACTCTACACGTTGGTTTCTTATGGACACCAAAACTCAGTTTTTGGAGACTCTCATGGTTATATTTTTGCCTTGCAAAATTCTTTTCTGCAATGTGATGTGTGTAAATCTTTCACTGCTAAAGTAAATGATGCAGAAAACTGAAATGCATGATCTGGGTTGAAACAGGACAGCTGAACCAAGGCAAATAGTGTTTCATTCCAGTGGCATTTTCTGATAGAGCTTAAAAATATTGACAAATAAAAAGTTTTGCATTAGAAATATTAAAACTCTATGGTCTTCACTGGTGAAGGGTGCTATAAGATATAAAGGACTGAGGAGCCTGTGCCATACTGGAACAATATTTAGGTATAGGTCATTCTCATACAGAATCTCCTTGTTCCAGGTGGAACTGATTTATAAGGGACAGGAGATACCCATTTCCTTTGGAACCGGGAATATTCATGAAAGTTTTCTTTTGGAATTTTTTAACCAATACATCAGAAATGAAGTCTAAAAAATGCATTCAAATATGCCTGTGATTGAAAAAAAAATTACCCCACCTAATGCATCAGTTTGTGGAATTTCACCGTAGAGACAGCCTGAAGAGGAGGTAAGGTGGTCTGTCAGCTGGTCTAAACCTCTGTGATAATCTGTTCACAGAGCAAAACTGTGCCCATGCAAAGAGGTTTGTCAGTGTGCGAGTTTTGGTAAAAAAATCCATGAAACTGATTATGTAATTCTTAGCATTAGTCCACAGCTACTTGTCACAGTAAATGCTATTAATTCCCATCATCTAATAACACAGAAAAGAAGGCTGTGTATGCCACATTGATCTTCCTTATGCTAACTTTTGCCACTTATGTGCTAAACCACAAAGAACATCCATAACCCTTCCTGATTTATGACAGAAAGCTCTTATGCAGATTTACTCTCTAGAAAGCAGAGAACAGGCTAATTAACCTCCTCGTAGCCTCTGAAGCACAGAGCTATCTTTTAGCAAAAAAAAAGTATACTTCTGCATCTAATATTGTGTAAGTATTTACACAATGTAACTCACACTTTCCTGTTAGATCATTGAAGTGCATACAATTAATAATCTAGTCTCAGTTAAGTGAGTTGCTTTGTCTGAAAAAGTAACTGATCCCAAATTTAAAAGGTATCTGATCAAATTTGAAATTAAATCATTATGTTTAAAGGCCAGATTCTCAGCAACCACAAATGAAGTTATGAAAACTTACACAAGATGACAACCTGATTCTTACTGTTAAGCTTTGGCACCTGACATTAGAAGTACTTGATATTTTTTCCTTTACTACAATACATTTACTTTAAGCAGCGTAGATCATTGATGTTATTGTCACAGTATTATACTTACTAAAAATACCAAGAACAATCATTCATCTTATTAATCACCTTTCTTGCTAACATAATAAGGAGCTATAATACAATATGTTTAAGTGCAGAAAAAGTAATTTAATAAGCTGCCTGAATTGTACTCACTGAATGGTACTGGATCCATCAATCTTATCATGTGTGTTTTTCATTGTCATTTCTCTGGTTGTTTTAATGTATGTGTTCTTCTAGTGTGTGTACTAGATAGATACCAAATTCACTTGGTATTCCTAACACTAGGAGTCATGCCACATGCCATTTGGAAGGTCATGTTTTTCCTGAGTCTTGCAGAAATGTTGATTTCCTTAAGCAGCAAAAATTTCAGCCTATTTTAATCATTCTCATCTTCAGTAACCTCTATTAGCTCATAGTAATTGTTATTTCTAATCATCAGTAGTATGTGGTATAACAGGCCTACAAGATGTCAGGGACAGCTCCAGTTCAGCATTACCACAGTTTTTTCTCTGGTGTGAGCAAATTCTGAAAGACAATATTATATCAAGTGTGACCACTGTACAATAACTGGGAATTCTTGCATACTGCTTTCCCCCTAAGTCATTTACAGGACTTTACAGTCTCTACATATTCTCAGCAGGTTAACATTTTACCTTTTTTATCTTGAAGGCCACTTCATGGAAGTTTGCATTTTCCTCTCAAATTGACTTTGGTTGATCAAGCATACCCTGGGGAAGACAGAGCTAAAAAAAAAAGGTTTTTTTTGACTGTCCTGTTTTTTACTGCAACTGTCAAACTTTGTACTTTTCAGAATTCAAACACTCTATGCAATGATCACTCAGGACAGACACTTTGAACATTGTTAAAAGTAGAGACAGTGTATTTTCATCAGCTGGGTAGATTTTTCTAAACAGCAGGGATGCTCTGCTATTTCAGATAAAAAGTCTGTTTTCTTCTACTTCTTACACCAAGAAAATAACAGTTGTTTATGCCCTATATGGTTCCAGTAGGTTCAAATTTAGTATATGTTTCAGAAGTGATTCTCATTTTGTCTGTGATCACAGTTTCCAAAATAAAATTCTCCAGCTTGACTCTTTTCACTGCACTTTGGGGTTTTGGGGTTTTTTTACAAACTACGTACACATAAGATGGTCAGATTTACCTTAGTTGTATAGATTCAAAATCAAAACATTTTGAAAGTGTTTTCTCCAACAAGGGCATATTATACATTATTACAGGATATCGTATAAAATAAGTTATGGAACTATGTAATGTTGCATTTTGCCTAATGGTAGAGAATAATTAAGCTATAAATACATGTTTAGGTTATATTAAGTGGCATATTTTCCAGCTGATGCACAGGAAATTAGCTGTAAAAGTCCTATTAGTGTTAAGTGGAAGCTGTATTAGTAAATCTGTTTGCATCACTCTAAAGGTTTACCATTTAAATTAGAAGTAGTCAGGAAATTCAGTGAGAGGGAAATTGTACCTATCTGTCCATATAGATGTCAGAGTTAAAAAAATCAATATCTGACAATATTCATCACATTCAAGCATAATTTTTAACATCCATTACATATGTATTACTCCATCAGTTGTAACATAACTTAACCTATCAATTTGAGGTAACAGGTAGACTGTAGATTGAAGCAACATACCATCAACCACATAAGACAAATCCTAGAGCTAGCAGTTCCAGGTTCCAAATCTGCTTGTTATCCCCATTTCTTTTGAAAGATAGATTTATGCAACCAGACAGGGTGGATACATCACTTTCTGTTTGCCTGTTGCCCTGTCAGACATTATCATAAATTTTGCAAAAATAGCATCTGTGTAGAAGAGAGATCATGTAATTGCCCAAAGCAGAACCAAATCACAAGTCTGTGCCAGAGAGCTTGCACAAGTCTGCAAGAGCAATTGTGCCTTTCGTCTAAACCATGGTAAAAATCTCCACCTCCAAGCCTGCAGACAAGTCTCAACATTCAGTCCAGAAATCCAATTTTAGGAACACTTGCAACTGTTACTCAGAATAGTCTATCTGTTTCACATGTCATACCAAATCTCAGTACCATATATATACACATGTGGAAAGTGCAATGTGCATAGACAAAATAGCCAGCTGACAGACTGGTGGCACCGTAGTCACAGCTATATTGAACCTAATAGGTGCAAATTTACCTTGTCTCAGTGACTACAGTATTGGGTGTTTTTCTAGAGGAATATCTTATGGGAATAATTGTATGCTTCCATTAAAATAAAGAAGCCCAGAATAAAGAGGTTAGATGTAAAGTCTGTCATCTTGCTGATTTACTTAAAACAGCAGATCCAGATTTTTTATTATATGTTTTTAATAAGGCTTTAGAAATTCAATAAGAATTTCTGTTAGAAAATGCTGAGTTATCAGTACTGAAAATCTTTACCAAAAAGGCCAGCTTAAGTGCAGTTGTTTTATCAAATATATTTCTAGAACTCTTAGACACTTGAAATATTGTTTAACATTTTCAAACTGAAAAAAATCCTGTTTTCTCATTCCAAAACCATTTTTCTTTTAGAACACCTAAGTTTAAAAACAAAGAAAAAAAGATGCCAAGATATAAATTCTTTAAAACACATTACTGATATTTTTGCTTATCACTGTGTAAACACTGTGTCTACACTGTGAAATCAAAGAAATATTCTTTGTCTGCAGTTGTTACATATGAGAAATCATAGTTCAGGTGCAAATCACAGGTGCAAAACTTGTTTATTGACTGTAAAGAACCCACAATCATGTATTTCCTCCAATCTCAGTGTCAACACAAAGGAATTACAGCACTCTGTTTTGACAACTACAAGTTTTCCAGGTTTTATTTCCAGGTTTTTTTTAATACTATTTTATTTTTTTCTCTAATTAAGCATTACAGTAAGTTTCACGAGAGTGTACCCATTCTTTTTCAACTAGTTTCACCTTTATTTCTACCTGTGTCCATGGGTTTGTATCAGCTGACTCAACTGAGTGAAAGGATAATCATTTACTTTAACAGATACTAAATCACATCCTAAATCTAAAGGGGTCTACTAATGATGTAGGAACAGTTACAGTGAAAAAAATATTGAGTCTCAGGCTAGCTTGTTTCTCTAGTATTCCAATAAGCTATAAGTGCTCTAGTATTTGATTTGTTAGCTTTATCTGATATCAGACAGCATGTTTGTTGGTTCCATCATACAATGGAAGGAATCTTCATTCACCAGTTTTGCCACAGCTACACTACATTCTTCAAAATTGTCAGCATATGGAGCAGACTCTCCACATAAATAGAATCAATCTTTTCAACCACATCAAGACTGACATCAGTAATTATCCATACTGTAAAAAACCAAATCCATTTAAGTTTTTTTCTCTTTCTGCCTTTTTTTCTGAGATATTGGCTAGGAAAATTTTAACACCCTTCCAAACCAGCTGTGAATATTTGCATTGCCAAACAGCATGTCCAGAAAATTATTATGACAGAAAAAAAATTCCATTACATATTTTTGTTGTATAAAACATGTAAATATTTCATTTGTTAAGGAGGTTAAGGACTATGTCCCAATGGAAAACATCAGTTCAATGCTAGCTGTGGAGTGCACTTGAGTAAAAAGACATAAATTATGAGTGAGACAAGAAGATGGTGGGGGAAATGCCTGCCATCTCTTTCATCTTGCCCTGATGCACCATGGAAATGTCCTTAAAATCTATCATATAAGAAAAGAAGTATGAGTAAAAGGACAACTGTGCTAAAGACTGAGTTGTCATTGTTTTGCACATATGTGTGCATAGCTGTGGACTCTGTCCAGGGGGAGAGCTGCTTATGGCACTACATGGGAGCAGAAGTGCTGTGAGTCATGACACCACAGGCAAGGTCTCATACAGACAGGGATGGAGCAGAAAAAGGAGCAGAAGATCCTCAGCTTTCATTCTGGCCCTATTTCCTCATATGCAAACTCAGAATTTTGATGGATCTCATAGGAAAATACAATTGGTTTTCAGTGACATTGTGGGCAACTCCTTTCTTCAGCCTGTGAAAGAACTTCATAGAGGATAATCTCAGATCATCCAGTTTTATGCAGTTTTTGTACACACAGGCTATGATATAAGCATGAGTTTTCAAAATCAAAAGATAATGGAAAAAGAAATAAATATATATTATGCTAAAGCAAGTAAAAATCATGCAAGGAAATCCACATCTTTTATTATTCATGCCCCTAATTGTTCTGTTATCTTGAAGTGGGACATCAAAGAGATACAGGTCCCAAACATGACAAGCCAAATGTAATTATATGTTTTTTATCTCAAGTCATGCAAATGAAGTAGAGAAGTTATTATGCCTATAAAAAAAACTATTCAAAAGTCTGCTTTTAAAAACAACCTTTCTCTCAATCTACCTCTTACAAAGTAATATTTAAAATGCATAAATCAAAAATTAAAAGTCAGAGACAAACAGCAGTATATACAATATTGATACCATGAATAAACAGCCACAGCGCCCATCATGTGTTGCAAACCAAATAAAAACACTAGTCTTATATGAAGGAGTGTGTTCAAAGTTCAGATTTTTGTTTTTAAAAAGACTGAGTGGGCAGGTCTATAATAGGTTCCTAGTACAGAAGACTGCTTTTAGTTCACTTGGGGGCTGTCAATTGTAAGGGTGGAAGTCAACAGATGCACAGGTAGGTAAGTTTTTATTATTGTCTTTAAAGAATAATGTAGATCTGAAGGAAGAAGATGTACAAAATATATTTCAAATAATATTTATATCTCTTTGGTTATTACAGATTCTATCTGGAAAAATGGAACTTGAGGTTGCTAGCGCTCCACAATGCTATGGAGTCTGCACAAGTCATTAAGTCTGAATGTCACCTTGCTAGCTTCCTGTTGTGCTGAGGAATAATGATCAGGTGCTTCCTATCACTACATCATTTGCTATTCAAATACCCTGATGTATTTTTCTGCAGTCTAGAAATTGCAGTAATGAAGAGACACCTGGAACTGACTCCCATTTACTGGCACAGACAGTTAAAAAATAAATAAATAAAAATCTCAATGCTCCAAAAGACAGCTAGTGCAGGTCTCTCATTCTTCCTCCCTGGATGTATCCATTCAGCTCTAAATGCTAACTACAGGCACCTCCCATGACACAGCTATTCTAAGCTTCATACCAGAACCGTAACCAAGTCCTTTCTGATATACATTGATTAGTGCTGCTTGTCAGCATCTTTGATGGATATACCCTTGGAGAGAAATGCAAACATATGGCAAAAGCAGAGGTGGGGATTGGAATCGCCTGCAACTCAGCACTGCTTGGTTATGAACTGCTGAACACTAGACCATTGAAAAACCTGCCCTGACTCACTGACTTATAGCACAGTGTGCCTGGGGATTCCACTCTGCATTCCTTTCAAAACAAACAATTTTCCCGTATATTTAATTATCAATTAAAAGGTGCACTCAAAAATTTTAGTACATACTGTGGGCTAAATTTTTCAGATGGGACTCTCTTCTGGGAAAACAAGCAACGTTAATTTTAGCCCTTTATAGACAAGAATATATTTTATTGCATGTAAATACAGAAGACTTAAACCTGCTGATTAATATTGATGTTTACTTATGAAAATTCATAGTTTATATGGAGCATACATAAAATAGGCACACATTTCTCAGCTTGTTATCTTAACACAAAATTCATCTTTTCTGGGCTCTGCAACACAGAGGAATTTCAAACTTCAGGATTTGGTGTACAGGAACCTCTTAGAAATTCCATCTCCTGAAATATCTCCTAGTGGAAAAGTGTGTCCTGTGATAAACCGCACACAGTAATATTTCTCGTTTCTTATGACAGCGTCTGTTAATGTAGAGCTTGTCTCCCCTTCAAGCAAAATTTTTGTTACCCTATGAAAAAGTGTTTTGCCATTTCCTTTGTAGCATTTCAAGGGTTTTCTACAAACTAAGCTTTTAAAAATAAGATTTAGTTTCATGTTTCCATTGTAAAATTGCCTAACAGACTGAAGAAAATATTTATTCTTGAATAATTATTCTACTTAGAGGCTCGCCATACATTCTTCTTTGTGAAGAATTACTCAGACAAGCCAGGTATACAAACTGCCAGAATAAATGTCATGTATTTTTTTAAGAACAAGTTGAACAGTAAACACACTTCACTCTTTTTAAACCTAAGGGGAAGTTTACATTTAACAAGTAAATATGAAGCCTATAAAACTTTAGATTTGAAAGCTGATGGAGGATATATGTTTCTGGACCCTACTCTGGGAGTTTAAAATTATGCACATTATTAAAAATAATACTGCAACCAGTAATATGAACAATAGTATTTTTCTTTGAATAGCACACGTAGTGTGTGACCAATCCCATATATAATGCCACATTGCTGGTGTTTTCTCATTCAAGAAAACCTCCCCTGTGTGAGGCTTACTGAGCAAGACAGACTTTAAAATTGATGGCACGCTGTGAAAATAGTTTGTATGTCATACATAGTGTTATGCCAGTTGTGAATCCATTTTATTTTTGTGTGATTTTGGCAGCCTAGAAATGTTCTGGCTCAACAACACTAAAGGCACAACAAGCCTACATTTATCTATATCATGGGGAGGCAGAGCACAAACCTCTTCATTCTGCTTTCCTTCATGCATGCCTCATGCCACTTCCAATGAAATGAATCTCAGCTGTAGAAGAGCATCCCTCTGTGACGTGGCAGAAGATAACCCCATCTCCAAGCTCTAATGCTAAAAATGACAGAAAAGGTATAAACAGTATTTTCATGTTGGAAGCAACCATTCACAAAGGTTTGTGGATTGAAAGAAATCTTTCCACTGACAGCAAAGGACCATTCTGCTGAAGGAGATATTGGTCAGACTTCAGGTGAAAGCAACTTTATAACATGACCAATAGTGCACTCGGTTTGAGGCCTTGAAGGATTCTGATTTTCAGAGACTTTAAAGTACCCACTATTTCTGACTCCTCAATATGTTTTAAAACTTCTACTCACTTTAAAAATATCAGTTTCATAATTGGCTCCAGCAAAAGAAAATTTTAAAAAAGTAATAATCTTTAAAGCAAATTATATTTATTCTATTAAGTAAAATAGATATAAAAAAATATTTTTCATTCAAGCAACTAATCTTTTTAAACTTGTATCTATCCAATCTTTAATGAAGGTTTACATCTGGCATTTTCTCTGTGAAGTTGTTGGGATCTATCACAGCACCATTTTCTTAAGAATCTCACCCTTCACATTTTCTAAGTTGCCTATAATGGAGTTCTTTTAAACTTAATTAGCATGAAGTTTTTCTGTTTGTTTTCAACTTCCATGCCTTCAAGGTTGTCCAAATAGCTCTTTATTCCATTTGTATCAATTTTATGACAAATTAAGAGAGGAGCATAGAAAGCTATATCTATCCTATGTCTGGTCCCTGTTGCAATAATACATCTCATTTCCATATCTATTGTGCATATCCCAGCTGTTTCTATTCTCAATATTAGGGGGAGAACTAGCCATACAACCTTCCCCCCTATACATTTCTTACCATGTAGAAAAAGTCCAGTGTCGTGGTTTAACCCCAGCCAGCAACTAAGCACCACGCAGCCGCTCACTCACTCCCCCCCATCCAGTGGGATGGGGGAGAAAATCAGGAAAAGAAGTAAAACTCCTGGGTTGAGATAAGAACGATTTAATAGAACAGAAAAGAAGAGACTAATAATGATAATGATAACACTAATAAAATGACAACAGTAGTAATAAAAGGATTGAAATGTACAAATGATGCGCAGGGCAATTGCTCACCACCCGCCGACCGACACCCAGCCAGTCCCCAAGCGGCGAATCCCCGCCCCCCCCCACTTCCCAGTTCCTAAACTAGATGGGACGTCCCATGGTATGGAATACACTGTTGGCCAGTTTGGGTCAGGTGCCCTGGCTGGGCATGAGAAGCTGAAAAATCCTTGACTCTAGTCTAAACACTACTGAGCAACAACTGAAAACATCAGTGTTATCAACATTCTTCACATACTGAACTCAAAACATAGCACTGTACCAGCTACTAGGAAGACAGTTAACTACATCCCAGCTGAAACCAGGACATCCAGTCACATAACCCTGATGAATGATATGATGTGTTCTAACCAGTACTTCATATGCAGCCTTCATATGTAGGATTCATACGTTGGTTAAGCTGTAGCAAGAAACAGAACATCAAAATGCAAGCTAACTGAGGGATCTTCTTAATTCAGTCCTTGTATTATCACAGGCAACTTTATTATGTAGTCTTGCTATAATAATTTTGTCCTAGTTCGAAATACTATAAAATATTAGAGTATCTAAATACATACGCACAGATGCCTGGCTGTTGGGATATTGTGGGCAGGCAAAAGGAAAAAAAAAAAAAACAACCCAACCAAAAAACACCAGAATGATTTTACTTTAAAATAGAGGAAGACATTTGGTTTGTTAATGAGGTATAACATACTCATTTCTTGGACTAGAAATATTTCAAGGTGAGAATTATAATTTAAGTGGTTTGTCACACTGAGTAATTTTGTAAAATAGTTGTAAGATAACTAGAATCATAACAATATTGCAAGTATAAATGTAATAGATATTTAATTGGGGGCATAAAACATAATGTATTAGGAAATATTCATTAATTAGATGCTTTGAGCTATAAAGAGGCACATTTAAGAAAGTGTTTTAAGCAGCTTTTTTCCAAAGATATCACGTTTTACATCTGCTGGCTATCTTGCTTTTCCACATCAAGAAGGTTGTGAGTATTCAAGAAAAAACAGATAGCTATCAAACGTCTGCTTCTTTGATCTTAATGGGCAATGATGACACTTCCCTCCTGTTTTTTGTTTAAGACAACCTTAGGTTTTCAGCAATAGCTCATGGCTGAATTGAGCAAAGATATTACATCCTATCTAATCTCAGTCTAATTTGATGGTCACCACCATTATATGTGAAATCATTACTTGGCTATGCACTAGTTCGAAAGAAAGGATGACAGCTTTAATTTTTGCTGCATACTAATGGTGGTAGAAGGTAAGGACTGGCAATGAGAGGAGGCTAAGCATAATGGGGCTAGCTTTACAAACACATGCAGCTCTGATGCAGAATAAACGTATCTATTTGCATTAAATATTCACTGCTTTTGATATATACCGCAATGGCAAAACTGTCACATTATTGTACTGCTTACCTAAAGAAAAAAAATAAAAACCTGCCACCTGACATGATGACTGAGAAGCTTCC
Source organism: Haliaeetus albicilla (assembly GCF_947461875.1). Taxonomy (NCBI): domain Eukaryota; kingdom Metazoa; phylum Chordata; class Aves; order Accipitriformes; family Accipitridae; genus Haliaeetus; species Haliaeetus albicilla. Next base: position 41,486,835 of record NC_091483.1, read on the forward strand.
TTTGATATAGTTATAGATGTTTTTATTAAACTGCAATGATATTCTCTGACAGCGAAAGCTGTACCACTCCACCTGTACATGGACTTAGAATAGTCCAATTTCTATAATGTATTCAGCATTAGGTCTTTGCCAGTGACAGAAAAAAGTCAAACAGTAAAAATCGAACCAAGCTACTTTCTAGATTAGCTAACCAATTTCTTTTCCAGAATTTTCAGCAAAATCACTTTTAATTAAAAAATATGCAGGTATTTTAACTAGCTTTATAAATGAAAAGGTGTCAGAGCCTTTTTGGACTTCCTCTCTTTCCTCCTTTTTCACCCCTCCAACAACGGGAGAGACTCACCCTGCTACAGAAGACAGATTAATTCAGAGCAGCAGTTAAAAAACACATTAACACAATTTCCAGGGTGTAGGTCTGTGATTCCCAAGCTATGGCTCACAGGCAGTACCTTGCCCATAAGACCCTCTCAGGTTGCTTGTACCTTCCGCTATCCACAACTCTGTCATCTCACAGGCTGACTGGAAAAGCAACATGTGATATGTTGCTCACAGCCTCCTAATAGAGTGGAAAAGCTGGAGATCACTGCTTGGAGCATCAGGTTTCATTCAAGTTACTGAAGCAGCAAAACCCAGATAATGTTAATTCATGATTTTTCCATCACCCAGTAAATCTTGCAGCAGCAAGTTGAGGGGTGTTAGTGAAATATTTATTTTAATGTGTCTTGGAGAACATATTGATGTCTGGCTTTGTTACTATTGCAGCTGAGAACTTTGCTGCTATCAAAAATAGAAACCAAACAAGTCTCAATTGATTCCTCTACATGTCTATTTCCAGCTATTCGTATTGCATTTGTAACGCATTAAAATTCTCCACAAGCATTACCAATTGCTGAAGTTAGTTAAATACTAAGCTTTTCCTCATTATAATGCCATTAAGGATGGAAGTGTCCCTTGATGTGATTAATGGACTCATGCAGAAATTTGTGCTAAGCACTGATCCATTTCTGGTACTTGCACTTTTTGGTGGCATTTACCTTCTTGTATCCTTCTGGGATCCTTGCCTAAGGAGTCAAAATATCTTCACCTGGCCTCAGTAACTTGTAACCTCTGCAGCGGGGAGAATCAGGCACTGAACTGGCTGGCACTTTGTCGAAAGTTTTTGTTAGTTTTTAAGCAAAGTTATCCCATTGATATGACTGCAAATTTACTGACTTATGTTGTGTCCATGGGAGAAAACTGTTCAATTAGGGGGAAGAAAGTGCTTCTTTGCCTTGATTAACTGAGATCAAAGTGATTGTGCTGCTGCCAAAACCTAACCAATGGCTGTGGTGACATGCCTCAAAGAACTATACAGTGAAGGTCATTGTAACATTGTTTCTCTTTTAATATTCAACTTTTATTTTAAATCACCTCTGCATTACTTCTTTCCTCATTAGGCAGTGGGTTTTCCGAATTGGTTCTTAGCCTGCCATTATTTCAAGCCTGATTTTTGTAGGCTTTCTTTTCTTGTGGGTACTATTTTCTTCCTGCACTCTCAAGAGGTCTATTATGGCATGAAAAATAGACTCCAAAATGTGCATTTCACATTGACAGCAAGATACAGGTGGTGTTTCCAAAAATACTTCTCTGGTGAAGTCTCACTGGCTCTAGTAGGAGCAGAATTGAACCTTCAGAAAATTCTGCATCATTTGCAACTTCCATTGTAAATCTGACTCCTTACTGTCACAACCATAGAGATGGGTCAGTCATGTTTGGGATGCTACCTAGAGTCTATGGGTACACAGGTGTGACCACTTGTGCTGGTTTTGGCTGGGATAGAGTTAATTTTCTTCATAGTAGCTACTACAGGGCTATGTTTTGGATTTGTGCTGAAAACAGTGTTGATAACACAGGGATGTTTTCGTTACCGCTGAGCAGTGCTCACACAGAGCCGAGGCCTTTTCTGCCTCTCCCCCCACCCCACCAGCGAGGAGGCTGGGGAGGCACAAGAAGTTGGGAGGGGACACAAGAAGTTGAGAGGGGACACAGCTGGGACAGCTGATCCAAGGAATGTCCCAGACCATATGACGTCATGCTCAGCAGATAAAGCTGGGGGAAGAAGGAGGAAGGGGGGGACATTCGGAGTGATGGTGTTTGTCTTCCCATGCAAGGGTTATACATGATGGAGCCCTGCTTTCCTGGAGATGGCTGAACACCTGCCTGCCCATGGGAAGTGGTGAGTGAATTCCTTGTTTTGCTTTGCTTGCATGCGCAGCTTTTGCTTTACCTATTAAACTGTCTATATTCAACCCATGAGTCTTCTCACTTTTACCCTTCTGATTCTCTCCCCCATCCCACTGTGAGGGAGGTGAGTGAGCAGCTGCGTGGGGCTCAGTTGCTGTCTGCCGTTAAACCACGACGCCACTGAAAGGGGCCACCATCAGAAACAATCCCCTAATTACTGAGATACTCTTTCTTTAGCCAGCAAAGTTTATGCACTCACAGCCTGCTCCTCCCACTCAGATGTGGCTGCTTTCAATTGTTTTGCTTATGCTTACTCAGTACATGAAGAATTCTGAGTGTTTAGATTTTTAGTAGGACTTTAAAATGGATTTGTGAAAGGAAGAGCAAGGAAAGTACTGTGGCAATGGACTCACAAGTCAATATTCATGCACTGGTTCTGGTTTTCAGAAAGGGTTTTCTTTTGTCACTACACTGAAGATCCATAATTGATTCTCATTCTCCTTCAAAGTAGCCTTAAAAGTTTCCCAATACTAGCAATAAGAAATGCTCAGTATCAGTTAGCAAAGTTAAGAACCCGAAGATAACAATGGTAATCGTAGCAGTTTAATCAATACTGAGGTTATTAATATTTTGCCTCTGTGTCAAACCTTCAAAACAATGTGAAATAATATAGACCTTGGGGATACTTTTTCTTCATCTTGCAGTATATAAAGCTTGCCGAAATGTGGCCTCATTTTAGCAGGCAGACCTGACATTTCCTAAAGGCAAAATTAAACAGGTCAGAGAAAAATCATCTTGAAACTATTTGATGCCATGAGGATTTGAAATTATTGCTAAAGTGCAGGTCCTACCCATGACCAGAACAAGAAGTTGAAAGCTGGTCATTTTAGCAATATTCAGGGCCTCCACTTGTCAGGATACTGCCTGAATGACAAAGAAAAGCTGTAGGATAAGAATAGAAAATTTGAAAATAACAAACCTTTCAACGTTTTCCCCACGTACCTCAGTGACTATTTTCCCTCTTCCACCCCAAGAAATCAAGTTATGAAAACCGCTGCTTTTCTTCTGTCTCAACTCCATTTCAGGCACAATTTTAATGTGCAACCCCCTTTAAGAGCTCTTATAGTAATGTGTTATCACTGCAGTTGTTTGTTACAGCTTTGAATTTGCTAAGACAGTGATTTTCTAAGAAAGAAAGAAAAAAAATTCTATTGAATGACTACTTAAGACCAGATGGAATTTTTTCAGGTTTTTCAAACTTACCTTTTCTTTTGAACCATTCTGAGACATGGTTTTGCAAAAAACTTTCACCTGCCTTCCCTTTAAGGTGTCCTGCTTAATGTGGTATGTATTTCAGGAGCTTTCTAGCTCCAAGTCCCTTATGGGCTAGGTATACATGCCAGTAGTGAAGCAAATGTCACCTAGCTGGGACCTCAAAAGTGTGTGAACAAAATCTTTACTTAATTGTCTGGTAAGAAAAGCTCAAGTTTAACAGTTTTAATCATTCAGCAAGTGTTTGAATGAAGATTAATGATTCTGTATAGAGTGGAAACAGTTTAAGTGCAAATGCTGATGCTTTACTTCATTTCTTGTTACACTGAGGATTGAACAGAACTATACAAAGTTTCAAATTAAATTCTTTTCAGAATTAACATTTAAAACTTTCTGTATTTTCTCCCTTATCCAAGGACTGTATGCAGTGACAAGCAAGCCCAGGCTGGTGGTGTGCCCTGCCTGAGAAGGGCCGCAGATGCCTGGCTGTCAGTCCTACCCTTTCAGGCTGCCACAGTTCAGTCCAGCTCAAGGGACCATATCTGTCTGCAGTTTGGACCACACAGTGAAAAGAATCCCCTTCCTCAAGCTGGGGTTTCATGAAATCCCAAAATACCCAACGTAAAGCTACATGCCTTAGTTGAATCCCTGCCACAAACTCACTAGTGATCTCTTTACATCTTCCTCTCTTCCAGCTCTCCTCCTTAGAATAAGCAGGATGGGCGATGGCAGTATCAAACAGGGCACGATTACTGCAGATCCAGTGGCATTTCCATGTGCAGGAAGAATTTCTATCCACAGTCAGAAATTTTACCTTCTGGAAATTCATGATTTTCATATTAAGCTACACTCTGGGCAGCTGCCACAATATAACCTGAAAAAAAGGAAGGAATGAAAACCCCCTGCTTACTGTTGACCACTGAGAGGGAAAGAGAGAGAGAAAAAGGGAGGGAAAGGGCCAGGGGGGGACACCACAGAAAATGGATGGAAATTTTGTGAAGTGACCAAGCATAGGATTACAGTTGGATTAAAGTTGATTTTCCACCCTTTTCTCCAAGAAAACAGAAAGCCCTAAAAATACAGGATACTTCTCTGCCCACTGGATAGTACCAATAGCTTTGGGACCAATAGCACTGGTACCAATAACACCAATAACTTTGTGATATATCATGAGTAATCTTCAGAGACATGGCTTGTACACATATTGTGGTCCATTCAAAAACCTGGTGGACCCCCTTGAAGACATACTACAGCAGCATCCCTTGCTTCAGTATAGCTGAGTGAAAAATACTATGAAAACTTTTTCTTTATCATCAGAAATTCCATTTAGGAAACAGTGAAGAGTTTTCTGAATCTGCATTCTTTTGGATTACCTGGTTGATTTAATAAAAAACATCCTTTGTGGAAAATTAAATCAGAACTTCTACTTCCCATTTCAAGTTGTGCTTGGATTTGCCATTTATTTCACTTCCAAATAGACTAAATAAAAATGTTTAATTTCTTTTGATCTCTTTTTCCTTTTTTTTTCTTAATATACGAAACATTTAATTTTTTTTTTTTTTTTTTTTTTTTTGAGGCAGGACTAATTGTAAACTGGATAACAGACCAGAATTTTTTATCCGTCACTCAGCTCTTACTGCTGCCATTTAGAAAGGATAATGTGTGTCTCAGCAGGAAAGCTGAGGACCAAAATACTTTTAATTTATTAATTATTTTAAAAACTACTTCAGCCAACTTATTTGTGTCTAAGCATATTATAAACAAAGTAGCTGTGAACACACAAAATGGAATACCTTATCATGATGAAAAAAACCTCCCTGGTGTTTTCCTGCTTTTGTTATTAATGGTGAAAGTTAATCTCTGCTTTCCAACAATGAAGCCCTATCAGGAAGCAATCTCTTCCTCATGTAGCAGAGGCAATAAAAGAAGATCAGGTAAAGAATCTAGTAACAAAACAGGAAAAAGCAGCTTATACTAATACTATTATATGTAAAATTATTAGTGGGTTTTGTAGCCACAGTAATGGGACTGAGAAAAAAATCAGCAAATTAATTTTAATTAATGAGAATTAACCTTAACCTATTCACAAAAATAAAGCTTTCTTGCTTTCCTGCATCACCCACAGTATCTTAGAGTTAAAGCACACATCATGTAGAAATCTGTTAACATTTCAGGGCCAGAGGAAAGAAACACAGCATGGTGCTGGTCACAACATCTGGAGAGAAGCAAGGAGAACAGAGAAACAGAGGTAGTTACCAGTGTAATAGGTATTAAGTATTATTACTGCTAGAGAAAGAATTTGAGGCTATCAGCTTTTAATTGGCTTGATCCTAAACTCACTGAAGTCAGTGAAAATCTTTCCAGCTATTTCAGTGGGGTTTGGAGTAGTTTTCAGTATCTTGCAGCGAAGATGCAGTTGCCAAACAATTATTTCTTCATTCCTCCTAGAAAGAGTTTTCTGTACAATATTAAGGGGCACTTAATGGTTAAGTTTGAACGTTATTGCTGAAGAAACAAATATTTGCTGAATGTACCGCCTCAGAATATGGTCACTGAACATCAAACAAGAACTGAAGGGTTTGTAAAAAAGAAGCAGGAAAGCATCAAGGACATCTTTCCATTCTAATTATTCAAAGAATTGTTGTTGCAATATTTATATTGTGTTATATATATAAACTGTGTGCAAGGATGCATTATTTTACAAGACATTCTACACAAGAATATCACTAGTTATAACCACAAAATTTGCTTATTAGCATTAAACCCCTGCTCAAGAATAAAGAGCTTTTTATTATATGCTCTGTGTAGATATTGCACAGAGAAGCTGTAAAGAGATGTAGCAAGCACCTTTCTAGCCTCCAAACGATCTTCACATTTCAAAGTATTTGTATCTGAGAATCAGTTCTCCTTTGAGAGATTTTCTCCATCAGTATTTTGAAGGCATGTGTTACTTAAATGTTGCAAAAGGGAGACATATGGAAAAGAGAGCTGAGGAAGTACTTAGAAAAATCTCTGTAGAAAACAGAGAAAATAATAGCACAATCTTAGCAGTTATACTGTCGTTCTTGTTTTAATGAGGTATTTGTTCAGTATGTACATACATGTAATATTTCATTGAGTCTTTACCATCTGTCATTTTGCACATGTAAAATCATGCTCAGTTCTTGAAACACCAGCCGTAAGTAAACCTGCTGGTTCGGAGGTAAAAAAAAAAAAAGAAGAAAAAGAAGCATCAGTATCTGTTCTGAGTGAAGAAAGGTGAATCTTCAGCAATAAATGAAGCCAATTAATTTCTTGGAGCTCTGCAGAGGACCTGGCAGCAGTGTCCCAAATTCAAGGTCTTCTTGTTAGCACTTGCTGATTTTTGTCCTCATATTAGAAGACAAGGAATCTTTTGCCCTCACTCAGCTACAACCTCCTTTTAAATCTCTCCTCTCAGCAACAAGGTTTTCCTGACATTTATTTGTAAGGTTCTTTATCATGCAAGTGAAAGCACAGAAACTTCAGTAGAGGCCAATGTCATTTCAGCTGATGAATCCATTATTTCAGAGCTCTGGAGCTTCCAAGTGGTGAGAAAGACATGCTGCAGAGAATAATTTAAAATTGAAAAATGTTCACATACAAAAATGAATGAGGTCTGCACCTGAAACCTAATAAATCTGTTGGGCAAAAAGTCTAAATATTTAAAGGCATAGGGTAGAAGTACTCAGGACGTAAAGCAGCGATAGAGTGCGTAGAGATACACATGATGACATGTCTGGCATAAAATCTAACTACGGGTCACTTTTCTTGTACAGACTTTCCTTTTCTTATATCTGCTGAGACACTCAAAGGAAAACCTGTAGAAAAGTTCTGAATGAAGCATCTATATCATTTCTGGGAAGCAAGAAAAAGGATGGTCGGAACAATAAGACATTTTATAGATTGCTTCTAAAGAGTACCTCTGGTATTTCCTAACTCTTAAATCACTATGGCAAAGACCTTTTCCCTAACTGTAAAAAGACGACATTCACCAACGTGAAATCTTTATTTTTACATTTATATATGATTCAATGGAAATTTTTGTTTTATCTTTACCCATGGTTATGCCTCTAGTTCAGGCAATATCTCACTGTCTCACATTATAATAATTAAAGTTTTAATTCCATAAGCCTGCCCTCTCTTTTTTCTTGCCTCTTAAGCTCACACACACACACACACGTATATATATATATTTTTATATATATACATATAAGGGTTAATAAAAAGGGCAACATCAATTGCTTTCTCATGCTCTAAGTACAGGAGAACAAGCTGAAGGTGATGTTGTGTTTTCTGACCTAAGAATTGACATCATCTTACTCACCTACTGGATAGCTAATGAATTTTACGAGATGGACTGAATGCCAGGAATTGTGTATATACAGTGCCTGTTTATGTCCAAGACAAGCCTTCTGCTGTAAGATGGGAATGTAGCACCTCAATGCTTCAACACAAGAGAAAGCAGGGAATGAAGAGAGGCTACCTCCTTGCTTTCTCAAGATGGAAAGGCAAGAGATGAAGAGAAGAGCAACTAAGAGTGTTGAAAGAGCTAGTAGTTAAGACAGATGTCTAAAAATGAATGGCTACACAGAAATGTATGTCAGCAACTGACTGCAGACATACATATGAAACCTGAGACCTTTATTGGGCCTGAAGGATTTAGAAATTATTTCATTCAGTTGCCTGGCAAGCAGTTATTGTGAAAAAAAAAAAAAATGTTCAGAATATGAACCACAGAGAAGAGATAATTCTGGCAACATCTTGTACAAAGAAGAGGTTAGGCCCAAGGCCTAGTTTTGCTAATTGTCTAAACTAGTAACTAATTTTCCTATGTAAGAACACTCTCTTTTACCTTTCTGTCCTAAACTTTTAACAGGAAAAAAAAAAAAAAAAATTTTTGCTTTCAAAGCCATACCAGGAATTAAATTTGGTCATTAAAATTAACCACTTACAAGCACAGATGAAGCTCTTGCTGATCAGAGATGTTCTGTCTGGTGTTGGTTGCCATGGCTTACAAGCAAAATAGTTCTATATATCAGAAGATTGTTTTTCCATGGGCTACTTGCAACTTCCTGAAGAGTTTAGCTGTTCCTCTGGTAGAGTCAGAAGCAAGAACTAACTGCAGGTTCCCTTTGGTCTGAAGGAGGCCATTCCCCAAGTCTTCTACTTTGCCATGCATGTTTCACTCATGAAGGGAACAGTGCAGTTCATTTAACTGCCCAATGTGTCAGCAAAGCAGTTCAAATATGTTAGGATAGTGAATTATTGAAGATGTCAGTAAGGACAGACTACTGGCTTATCAGGAAACCTTCCACTTCTGCTATTGATCTAGATCTTTTGATTACCACAAGCACCTTTTCTGCAGTGCTATCAAAAACATCTCAACAACTCGTGCAATCACAAAGTAGTTCTAAACACTTGGGTCATTCATCAGCTTTAAATTAATCATATGCTATTATGGGCTCCAGAAGGAACCTGATACTGGTTTTTAGATATTTTCTTAGCATTAAAAGGTTGGAGATGTGTAAAGTAGGGAATCCATAAGGTATTATGGAATGTTTTTGAAGGACCATGCTATTATGCTTTCCTAGCACTGACTTGTCACTATTTGGGGAGATTCCTGAATGCTTTACCCACTGTCCATGATATCTTTGATTGCCTTCTAAAACTTCTGAAATGGGCATTAGCCTGCTGAGGGCCCTGGAACAGCTTTACAGAAACATAGTTTTTCTTCAATAAAGGCAGAAGCTAACCAGCATTGGTCACATGAATTGGTGTATCAGATACTGCCATTCCGTATTTTGAGCTCCTGAGATTTGAACCTACTTGATCTGAAATTTTGACAATGATGGAGCAGACAATAGCATCCTTTGAGAAAGATTTTATTTTCCTACCTGCAGCAGATTGAAATGCTTTTAACTTAGCAAACATTTCTGTGAGCAGGACCAATTAATATTTTTTTCATTTTGTGTTTTGAACCCTGTTATGTGATCCTTAAAGATATCAAATACGATGCTGTCCCAAGGGCTTTTTTGTTGGCTTTGTCACACTGAGTAATCAGGTCTTGTTGATTTTTGGATACTCTCTGTTGTCTCGGGAAAAAAACCCTCAAGTTTATCTTACAGTGACAGATGGTTTGGTTAATAAATGTGGCAACAACTCTAATGGTGTCATAGTCCTGGCAGCTGGTACTCCAGGGCACACTGTACGCAGCAGTGTTGAGTGAGTCAATGCAGTGTTACACATCTATGTATCTGTAATCACTTTTTCTTCTTTCTGAGCTGTTATAAGAACAACTTGCCACAACTTGTATCAAAAGGTCCATGGTTTCTGAACCATCCCTGGCCAGAGGGAAGTTTCCTTTTCTTCAGTGACACTACAGAACAGAAGGAGCAGCGAGTTACTGAAAAGGCTTCTTTTATAAACTTGGAGGAAGAGTAGAGTGCACAAGTGCCTAGCTCTCTCTCTCTGTCCCCTAGTACAATTATGATGATTTTTCAGGGTCTCTTCTCCCACTCCTTCCAAATGTCTTTATCAGTCTCAATGCCGTGTCATTTCCTCAGATCAGCAGCCTCTTCCGTGGACATGTCTGCAGAATGAGGAAAGCACAGGAAGTGGATAAAGAGAGGAAAATGGCATGAAGTGATTCCCAAGTAGCCTAGGTTTAGCAGAAAAAGCTAGCAGAAAACTTTACAAAGTAAATGGTAACATGCTAAAGAAGACGGAATGTGTCAAAAGATGAGTTTGGGGATAAACAGATGGGCAATTACAATGAATTAATTACCAAACATGGAGTTGGAAGACATCACATAACAGATTAGAGTTGCCCTTAACCATTTTCAAAAGGTTTATTTTAAATAGACTTCTCTTAATAGAAGGGAAAAAGTGTCTGTAATGCAGAAGGCTTTCCAGTCTAGCCTCTTAAATTCAGCTTTGAAAGGATTGCTTTTAGAAAAGCTTTGTTTCTTCCTCTGTCTTTTTAAAGTAGTAATAAAGGGCTCTATATCTTGCATGGTAGTGTTTAGCAGAGATTTCACCTTTTGAGACTCATGGCTTTATAACTTTATCTTTTTTACATATGAAATGGGACACACCATGCACACAGTTTGATAGCATGAGCCAGCTGCCAAGACACCACATCCATGAACAAATACAGGCAAAAATTCCAAAGGCAGCCTTGTAAATATTTTTCCAAATATACTATGGACATGGTCTCCTGCTCCAAGTTGAAAGAAGGTGAGTAGGAAAAGAATTTGGTAGAATAGAAGCTGAGCTGCACAGCAGTAAAGAAAAGTATCAGAGACCCTAGGAGGCTTTAAATATTTAAATACCAGTCTCTCTGAACCAACAGACCAGTTTTAAATATGGATGGTTCCATTTTCTTTTTTCCTCCCCTTCCCCATGTCCTCTCCTCTCCTCTTTCCTCGTCTTTCCTCTCTCTCCTCTCTCTCTCTCCTTTCTCCTCCCTTTCATTTCTTTCATTTTGCTTTCCTTTTAAAATCACATCTTTAATTTTTCTTTTTAAGCCATAGCCTCAGTGACCAATAGGCTTTTGCAAAAACCCTTACAAAAAAAGAAACTTAGTCACCACTGCATTTTCAGTCACCTTTCCAAAGACTGCACCTAGTCTAGATTCCTTACTTGATACAAAGACAGAATCAGTAACTTGGATAATGCAAAAAAACCCCCAGATTAAGTAACACTGTCTAAAAGAAGCTGTTTGTCTTCTGCCCACTACCATCTCTTGCTCACATTCAATTCCATTTTGTAATCCTGTGTATTGATAAAGCGATTGAGGTCAAGTTTTTTACGCCAGCCTCCCTTACCTTTGCTCTGGAATATGGAAAAAACTACTCTGACCAATACAATATGCTTCTTTAGGTATCTTCTGCTTCCTTTTCTCATGAAAGCTTTCTGCAAAATGCCCATTTTGAGGAGATGGACTGGATTATTTAATAGGTGTTTTCTATCACTTCTAAACCAGATTTTTCATTGCATCTAGAAAACATTGCCAGTTTCATTTAATCACACATTTTCTAATCTTGGACAAATTTTACCTAGGTTACATACTAGCACTAATGAAGTAATGAAAAGAATAATGGCACTCATTCACATTTAAGTTTCTCTTTATATTAATCAACTCCACACAGAGAAACTATTGCCATGGAGGATAAAAAGAAAAGATAATCAGATATGAAACTGGCTGACGTTTTCTGAACTGTCAGTGTCCTCGCGCTGTTTGTCTGAAGGAGGAATGGTTACCTGATAATCATTCCTGCAGCTGAAAGTAGTTAAAGTTCAAAATATGCATATTGTACCACCACAGGGAGCAATAGTTATCTCTGTTTATTGCCTTTCATTTTTGCACCAAAAAGTGAAAATCTACAGATGCTATAAAGAAAAGTTTGATACACTAAGATTCACTTGAGCCATTTGCTAAGGTGGAACTGGAATCTAAGTCTAGCATTGTTCATAGGAAAATACAGGAATATATCTCAGAAACTGAGTTCATACTTCATTTGTTCAAGTGATTTAGACTTTCTTATCTATTTTTTTTTCAACATATCTACATTAGCATAAGTTTGTCTCATTTTGCCTTAGAAGAGATCAGCCTGTAAATCCACTCTAACTCAAAGCTACACCTAATTAGAGGCCCAGCACTTCATATTTCTCATTTAGTAGGTTCACAGGGACTAAACATGTAACACATAGGTAGCTGGTCCACCTCCAACAGGTGCTCTCACCTCCCTTCCCCTTTTCCAACCCCTGCTGCAGCACGCTCCACTTCCTTTTCCCCCTCCAAACAGGTTTGTCTTCCTTTGCTCTTCAGGATACATAAATCACTGAGCTGAACCCTGAAATACCATTTTAAATTACAGGAAAGCATTTACAAGAGATGAAATGGAGAGAGATAAGGGTTCTGTCTAAAATGAGACACTGGTTAATCTGATCTATTGCTCACCTCACAGGAAGTGCATATCTTGGTTAAAGAAATGCCAGATTCTGCTGCAATTGCTTTCATTCAATCACACTCAAGAAATGAGAAATATCTTAGCATATTTACAACTCATTTCTTCATGCAGGACATGGTAAGGTAAAATATGCAAGAAGATGACCTACATTACTCTTTAGCAAGCTGCAACTCAAAAAGTTATTTGCTAGTTTAATTTCTAAAGCTAGTCTGGCAACCACTAACTGCCTGATAGGATGCTGATTGTCATCTTTGTTTTCAGCTGTTAAATGACATTAAAAGATGCTAAATGATGCTAAATGATGCATTGAGGGCTTTCATAATATTATGCTTCAAATTGCTGCCATTGTTACAGGAATTCACTTGGTAAACAACAGAGAGGATGGCTCAGGAGATTGCCATTGTAGTCTATCTGGATGAAAAGGTCTGTTGTTCCTCACCCTTCCTACTCTCTCAGCAGCACTGAATTGTAAGTACTGAGGTGAAGCACTGAGTTGTAAGTACAGAATTTACAATTGTACCTTCCAAAACATTCAGATTTTAACAGATTAGATTTTCCTGGAAGGTATTTAAAGAAAGGACTATAAATACCCCCACCCCAGTCTCTTTCAATGTTACTATTTAATCTAAGAATAGTTTTTTTCCCCTGAAGATCTATTAGCTTTAATAAAACTTTCATTTTGAAGAAGATGTCATTTTGTTTTCTTAAAAATAAAATAAACAAGGAAAGGGGAGGGGAGGTGACATTTTTGCCACTCATTTTTCATTTCATGAACTAGGGGTCATGAAAGGGTTCTGAAAATTCTGGACTCTTTCTTTCTTCAGAAATAAAAGTGCTTCATCCTCACAGAGCCATGAAATATTTTTTTTCTTGCACTCAGAAAAGTGAGAAAAGTTCTGCTTCAGAGAAAAGCCACAGTTTAAATCCAAATATTGGCAGGCGAGAAGGTGGGGTGTTTTTCTTCCCTGTTTGTTAGTCTTGGCAAAGAAGTGAAATTACTATCTGAGAAGAATCACAGGAGTGTATTGCACCTTTCACACTTAGCAGAGCCATGAACATAGTGACTGAAGAGAGTAATTTTTTTCTTCATAAAACATCTGACTTATGCTGACAAAGATCATGACAGATTAGTGGCTGGAATGAGATTGAAAAAAAAAAAACCTGCTAGACATGTTGGTTTATATTTTTGTTTTGCAACATTCAACTCTAAGGAATGTCTTCCTTTTGTTGTACACAGATGGCAGATGGTTTCTCAGAAGAGTTTTTTTCTGACTAAATATCTGAAATAAATACTAAATAATGTCATACCATTATGCAAAATCATGCAAGGCATTCAGGTACTTGAAAGTACAACAACATAGCACTTTAAAAACCTTTTAGAGAGCTCACTTTCATCTATACAACACAAAACCAAAATCAATTCTGCTTAAAAATAACATAAGTGATCTAGTAATTGAAGCAATCTTTACAATACAGCTTGTGCAGTGACAGGAGAAAATGCAAGATATTTTTTATTTTCTAGAAAATGGCTCAAAGGCAAAGTGAGCGTAGCCCTTTGAGACCTGCAATAACCTACAACGAGGGCAATAGCCATCATACAGAAAATATAACAGATGGCAGCATGGTTGCCTTACTCTCAGATACAGGTTACTGAACAGATGCCTTTAGGGCTTAATATTAGATTTTTTTTCCCCTTCTTCTAGACCATGGCATAGCTTTGTGCATATGCCGTTTATAAAACAAATGTAAAACACCATAGGGAAATGAATAAAATTTCAAATGGCAAAATGTCAACAGAAGTACGAATTTACGGAGGATAATGTGATTATCAATGTTGCTAGTATAGACTGAAACATAACCTTACCCTTTGCAGTACACTGTATCTATCACACATTATTTTGGGCTATGTTACCATAGTTCAAAAAGCAGACAAGTAAAATCTGTTATAAACCCTCCATTTGCTTTGCCAGAAAGGTCAGACACCCAACAGGCTAAAAGTCACCTCTCTTGCTTACCAGCTTTAAACACTCAAAACCAGCAAGACTAGAACAGGGAGAAAAATTGACATACACATCTAGCATGAGGATTTCTACAAATATCTGAAAAGCTAAAGCATACAGAGAAAAAGATCAGCCATTGGTAAAACAGATAACAGCAAGAAAGAATACTCCCAACTCCTCTGGCACCACAGAATTCACAACTTAACCAAGTCAAAAATACATCATCAAAATATGTTAATGTGCTTATGCAGATCAGCCTCCTAACATGGATGCAGTCGTGATTGATTGAGGTGATACATTACAAGACCCCTAAGGACATAATAGTTTTTTCAGGTCCCAAGTCTTTTCTCTAGCTGACAAGACAAAACTCCCTTTGTCTTCAATAAGACCGGAATTTCACCTTACATTCACATACAAAAATACGTTTGAGCACGGCCACACATTTTTTGCTAAAATTCTTTTAGGACAAATTACAACTGTATCCAGAAAATAAAAGAACCATCTAGACATTACTCCAGTTTCCCTTTCACAATGGGATATTTCAATATTAAAAATGGTGCATTCTTCAGGGCATTTTAGTGAATGTTTCTTAGCTAGAACTGTATTTCTTTTACTGAAACTGCATTCCTTAACCAAGAAGAACAATGTTTTACAAAGAAATGGCTTCCTTGTTTTAAAACAAAGGCACATTGTTTGCAGTAAAGAAGGATTCAGGTGGAAAGCATAGTGAGAAGTGGGCATCACTGTCACTTCCACCATTTTCCCTGTAGGAAAGGAAACTGTACTTTTATTGGTCTAACCAGTGAAATTGGAGGAAAGACAGGGGGATAGCGAGCTACCTGAAAGCAGATATTGTGTGTCAGAATACTTGCTGTAGCTTACACTGCTTTGCCAGAAATGTGGTGTCAGAAACACCACAGGGAACCTTTCCTAAGTTTCACAGAAATTTTGACATGATACATTTTCCTAGGGAAAGTAGGATAACCTTCAGCTGAGGATGAATAGAGATTATTTGCTTTGATTTTACTATGAACATGTTATGACCTTATATCATCTATTTTCTCTGCCTCAGTTCTCCCTCAGCGTGTGGCTACTTTCCAAAACTTTATGAAGTGGTTGGACAGTGTGGCATTGAAGGTTGGTGGAAATCCATAAGAAAGGCAAATTTCAAGGGCTATCTGAAAAAACTTAAAGTGTTCCCAAGGAAATAAAGTAATCTAGGGTTAGGAAAATAGTGTTAGCAATAGACCACAATAATTCAGTATATGAATCGGTGAAAACAGAAGAACTTTCTACTTCTGTAGCCCACTAGTCAGTTTTTCATCTTGCTTGAATCACCAAAACATTAGCTGCTAATCAGAAGCCAATTTCTTTCCCTGGAAGCCAATTATGGACACATCATCTTCCTTGTCATTTTACTGGACTTATTAAAACAAAATATTATGGAAATGAATTATAAGAGAAAACCCATCCAACATACCCTACAGGAAGTGTTTTAAGTAGCTACAGAGTATGCTTCCTTCTTTACTCTTTCAACATCTTAAAGCATTCCATTCCTATAGTAAAAAGACTGACATTAACAAAGCGACTTAGTAATAAAAGGCTTTCACTTAAACAAAAGTCTTTCAACTGATAGATTCACAAGCAGAAAGGCTATATTATGAGCTGGTTAATCTGGATAGGAAAGAAGGATAGTTCATGGGAATCAGTATAAGGTATTGTGTTGGTCCCCATCTTCATTACTCATTACAAAAAGGTAATAAACAGCACAGAATGATATATAAAGATTAAGCCAAAATGGAAGGGGATACAAAACATTAAAAAAGAGAAACAGAACAAGAGAACTGAACTACAGAAAATCATATGCCACAATAATTTAAATTTTGTAAAATACTGGCTACTTGATCTTTAGATAAATCAGGAAAACTTATTCCATGATAGTGACATAGATACTGAATGCAAATGTTGAAAAATAACTGGTAGTTGAAAGAATTTTGGTCTGAAGATGCAGAAGTCCGACTCACATTGGCCAAAAGAAACAAGTGTGCCTCAGCTACAAGGATAGCAGGAATACCATACTTCATTTCCAGGCACATAAATACAAGAAAAATATTGAGTAAGTGGAAGAGAATTGTAGCCTGCGTGATTATTAAGAAAGAGTGAGAAGGGCAAAAGTGGAAGGAAGCTGGCACTCAAGTTGCCAAGTTTGGACTTGGCAAGGCTCTCAAGGGTGCATAATATGATATTGTAAATATTTGAAAAGTATAAATCCCAAGGGGGTGCAGCAGACGTAGTGGTAAGAACAAACCCCTGTAAAGGGAGTTGAGTTTGTCATGCAGCTGGTTTTATTTTGGATGAGCAGATCCTTAACGAGATTATTCAGAACTCAGATACAGAAAACAGCTTCTTCTTGCCTCCTTCTGAGTCAGAGATATTTTTCATTTGAGTACTAAATATTCCAAGAGATATGAACCTTCCTGAGAGTCCCCTTTCTTTTTATGCTTGTATACAAAAGGTTAAAAATGTGCAAACTAACACAGGAAACTCCTTGATTTGACATTCAGACACTATCCTGCCTTAAGCCAGCAATATAAATAAAATTTGGGGTCTATTCTCAAATGAGTAAGTTCCATGGCTGGTGCTATAACCCATCACCAATTACATGCCTCATCTAGTTGAAGGAAGGTAGGCTGACTTTGCTAGAGAGGTGCAGCAGCTGACTTCAGCCTGCAGGGACAATTGATTCTACATTTAAAGTATGACAGGAGGCATATTATAAACTGCAACACAAATTTAAGATGTTTACAAATTATTTTCTTCCTTCTCCCCCCCCTTCCTTCTTACCCAAAGCATGTACTACATTGCAGATTGCGAATAATTTGGAGGGTGGGGGGAACATCTGGCTAAAAATGATTGCTCTTTTTCCATTTATGTTTACATTCACTCACTTGTATGTTACCAGACTGTTTTAGTGCTCTGAATAGTCTAGTTGTCTTCTGAATCCATTTCAGCTTTTCAGTGTTAATTGCCTTTTCCCCTTATGTTCATTATTCTGTGTTTCACCGGTTTTAGTTTACTTTGTTTCTCTGGCTTTAGGTTGTGTTGACTTAGTTTCTTCATTCATTACTGGCACACAGCAGGTAACATTCTCAGTACTCAGCCCTTTCCATAACCAAAGTATTGGGTGTATTATTTTGAGAGCTATAAGGTGAATAATAAATATTTTAGAAAAGCCACATATAGGACTGACCTTTTAAAAATAGTAATAAACCAGGATTCTAGGTCCACAGATTTTCTTTTCCTCCCTTCCTCCTTGCCTCCCTTCTTTGTATGAATGCTTCATATCTAAGAGCGGGTAAGCAAATGCACCTCTCATTTTTTCTGTACCAACCATGCCTTCTTTTATCCAGATGCAGTAGAAAAAAAAACGGCTAATATTTTATTAAACAATAATCCATACCATCAGGGCATAAACTAGATTAATTTTTGCATGCAGAATTCATTTGAGACTACATTCCTTTTGTAAATCAAATGGCAAGAGATAGTGTTCCCAGTAGTATTTGTTTAAGTAGAAGTGACAACACCATCTCCATGAAAGCATAGGTATGTTTTCCACCTAACAAAAGCAGAATCCCATCACAGCCTGTCAGAGCTGTCAGGGCAGAGCACCTTGCCTAACCAGCTTTACGTTGCTGAGGTATATACAAATGTATCTGACTGTTTCTGTGGTACCTGGCGTTCCCTGTATGTGATGCTGTGATGAGCGCTGAGGTCTGAGCACTCTGTGTACAGGGTAATACAGAGTACTCTTTGTGGGCTCCTTCGCCTTCCTCCTTCTTCTACTTGTCTTCCTTTTAATTAGGAACAACAACAAAATCCCCCAAGAAAACCAACCCAAGAGCGACCAGTCCACTTAAAACTTCAAAGGCATCAATGGCCTGACAGCCATGAACAGACCATGTATTTCACTCTCTGAAGTCGAATCATGATCAAGGCCAGGTTTTTATGTCATGATATATCAGAGTACAATAGTAATTTGGAAAGAGTGCTGCATCTGACTTTGGACTTATGGGATCCTTATAGCGTGGGGACCATGAATGCTTAGTATTGCGGCCTTGGTTCTCGACATCCATATGCTAGTTTCTATCTGGTGTTACATATCTACTGGGTATAAGTCATTGGCACAGAAAACTCTCATAGGAATTTTACAGATTTATTCCAGTGGTAGCCATAGGAATTCTCCCTAATTTGTCAAGGTTATGCCTAACATGTCTCATCACTACACATGTATTTTGTAGGTTATCACCAAACTGGAATGTGATGACTGCAAAAAGTGTTTGTGCTTATATTTTATAGGAAAAATACTAAATATTATAATCTACACATGTTCATATTTCCTGACTTTCTCAGTTTATTATTATCTAAATCCATTGTTCCATCTATTGTTGGGTTTTGTTTCTTTTTGTTTCCTAACAGAAGGCAACTGTGTTATGTTAAAAAAACAGAGCAGAACTCAGGTTAATAGATTTTTAAATCCAAAGGGATCTGTACAAACCTTTAGTCTGACCTGAATAAAACAGATGTTGGAGCTTCCTCGAATTTTTGCCTTGAGTCTGAATCCTCTAGTTGAATGGAGCTGCTCAAGCAGGCAGCAGCCCGCTTTGACTGCAGCAGCTGTGTGGAGGGACCCCTTCGTGGCCTGTGGCAACCTGTTTCAGCAGCTACCTCTTCTCACTATTAACATTCTACAACATTAAGAAAAACAGAGTTCGTATTGCTTGAGCTTCTGGTCATCAGTCCTTATAGTTTTAACAAATTATTTACAGAACTTAACACTGGTGTTCCCCAGGGGCAAACTTGTAAAGTGTGATCCTTCTTAACCTATGAGCTGCTGCGAGTGCTGATGGCACACGTTATGGGGGGGTCCAGATTCATTCATCCTACAGATCACTGCATGCTTAGGCTGAGAGTGAAGCAGGGCCCCACAATGTCCTGAAGCTCATGGTTGGATGACCTAGACACGTTTCCATAGTCATCTTAATATTCCACTATTTGTACAACCATATTTACATCCATGCAGTGTTTGGCCTAAATGGCACTCTGTGACTGTGATGCACTAATTATTCTTCACAAGTTCTTTTCAGAAAAAAATTCACTTCTGCCTAAGAGAGAAGAGCCCACCCTGTACATCACAGCCTTCCTTGTGTGTTGCCCAGATGCGTGGCTGAACCTTTGTCTATATTAAAATGCTTACAGGAATTTTGGGTCTAGCTAACCAGGGGACTGTGGCCTGTCTTCTTCACTATTTATTACTCCACCAGTCTTTGTGTCATTTGCAGAATGTTGGTGGTCTTGGCAAAAAACCAACAAAGTACACAAAAAACCTACACAGTTGATATGGGTCCCCAATAACAAAGAATTAATGGAAGGTAAAATAATAGATGCCTATCAGTTTGAGTCTATACCAAATATACTTCTATAATCCCTACCAACTAATTTGTAATCTCATCAGAAATTATGAATGTTTTATTAAGAAAGTCACACCATTATCAGTCATACATTCCCCTCCACAGAAATCAATATTTGACTGACCTGCCTATAATTAGGTTATGACATTATACTTCTGAAATGTTGGTTGAAAACTTTTCTTTTTGTAAGAACGTTATTAGCTGTCTAAAGTTTACAAGTCTGTTTTCTTAAACTTCTGCAAACAATTTATTATTAACTCATATAGATATTGCTACAATTCCTTTTGAGCATTGAATCTTTTAAAAAAAGTACTATTTGTCTCTCAAGGCCCAAGGAAAACAAAATATTTAGTATCATTTATACAGATGAATAAATGAGCCATAGTGAGATAAATGACCAGATCCATACAGAAGACACTGTGGGACTGGAGCAGAATCTATGTCAACAACTATAGTCCTGAAAAAAAACATTTACTTCTCCTCTATACCATGTTGTTATTCCCAGGTGCATCAAGTCCTTTTGCAATGCTCCTCAAATGACAGATTGAGCAAATCAGTATCTATCTCATGTTTTAGCCTGCAGCTGAATCCAGAAAACAGGAACTTTTCTGGTCTCTACTCTCAAGACTTTAAATATAAAACACCTAAACATCCCCAGAAACTCTCATATTTCCCATCAAGATTCTGTTACATGGATCAGACCTGTAGAAATGTGAGTACTGTCACACTAAAAATTACTTTAATTGATAGGTCCTATGACAGAGGAGGGAACTGAAAAGGAACTTCTGGTTTCTAGGCAAGCTTTTATCACTGGATCACCCTGCCTTTCCCCAGTATAATCCATGCAGTTTGTGGATGGTTTTCCAATCTTCCAGTTAGGGGCTGTGATGGGATTCTGCCTTTTTTAGGTAGAAAACATTCCTATGCTTTCATGGAGATGGTGTTGTCACTTCTACTTAAACAAATACTACTGGGAACACTATCTCTTGCCATTTGATTTACAAAAGGAATGTAGTCTCAAATGAATTCTGCATGCAAAAATTAATCTAGTTTATGCCCTGATGGTATGGATTATTGTTTAATAAAATATTAGCCGGTTTTTTTTCTACTGCATCTGAATAAAAGAAGGCATGGTTGGTACAGAAAAAATGAGAGGTGCATTTGCATTCTATGCTACTGTTTCTTTTCGAAGATCCCTCCTGCTAGTGACAGTTTTCTAGGTACTTACCTTTTTTTTTTCTAATTTCAGTTGTATTAATGCAGGTCCCCCAAAACACTGTCTTTACCTGTGTCTTTATCTGTTTCTGTGTGAATTAGTTACTGCTTTGGGTTTTTTTTATGCCTGCTACATTAAAAAAAAAAAGGTATGATGAGAAGGTGAGTTTTCTAAAGGTTAGTTCAAATGTGTTATGGCAACTTCAGAGATAAAATTCTCTGCTGACTATACACTCTGTATAACCTCAGGGACCACCTTTACTGATTTTCTTGAAACTGCATCCATGCTGCTGAGGGAAAAAAAAAACCAAAGCAGTAATACATTCTGTGGTTTGATAAGTTCCATCACTGAAACACACTTCAGGGCAGCAGGTGTACTGATGTGACAGAGAAGAGTTTTGCTCATTAACTTCAGTGGTTTAAGTTAGGGTAAGATTTGGCCTAGAGCATTATCTTCTAATCTTTAGATGAAAGCAGGAAAACCTACTTATGATATACCAGTACACAAAAACAGATGTCAGCTGCTGACCAAAAAACAAGTCTTTGAGATGCCAAAAAAAGGGAGTGCTTTCCAGAAATTCCTAATAACTCTCACTTTTGAGCACATCTCTGACTTTCAAATTGTCCACCTACTGACATGAGCCCAAATATATAATCTTTTTTTTTTCATTCTGGGTTATATGTAAACTCTAACCTGTTTCACTTCAGACTGAACACAGATAAATCATTTTCTGCAGTGAAGGATTTTTCAAACTGATCTTATTTAAGAAGTGTTATTGAACTTCAGAAGAAGATGAATATATCTTCAGTATCAATAACTTCAACAAACACCCTATTCTGCAGTCACTACTGTCGATTCTTTACAGCTTATGTGGTTGTGCTACCAAATATTAAAAAAAATAACCAAAGGAAAAGTCTGCTCCTTCTTTAGACACTCTCTCACATACAAGCCCTTCTTTTGTGTTTTTCCCTCAGCTGAGATCTCATTTCAGGCAGATAGATGGGGAATGAATAGCACAATCCAGTAACAATTATAAATATTTCATCTATAGTTAGGGAAAAAAGTACCAACTTCCAGTGCACACAGACACTTCAGAAGCTACTTTGAGGCACTTTGTCAGACAATATATTAATGGAAACAAAAAAGAGATGAAGTGGACCTACATGAGCAGTTTAATTCAGACTTGGAGTGCTTCTTGAGGACATGCTGATTGTCCTCAGTTACTGACCTGTGCCCAAAGGCAAGGACTGTCCTCAGGCAACAAGCAGAACATCTGTTTTTGTGGATGCATATAACCACATGCATTTTAATGTTAGGAAATCTGCAGTTGCCATAGATTGTAGGGTTCCCCTACCAAACTCAGAAAAACAGCCATTCAGCCCAGTACAGGTTTTTACTTCCTGACCACACTCAAAATTACATGTGCAAAATCCGTGATGCACTATACTCATTGGACTCAAACCCAAAAGATTTGAAAGATGTGCCTGGGCTTTGGTAAGAAAAAATCTTTTTTTTCTCCCCATATAAACCCAGAAGCCTTTAACATATTAAAAAACTACCAAGCTAGAAGCAGCAGATGAAACCCTCTGCTGCGTAGAGACTCTGCACAAGTAGGCCTGTTCTGACTTGGCACAAGAGTGAGAGTGGCTATTTTCTGGTTTTGCTATCGGTGTTGGAGAAGGAGCAAGTTTGCCCCCATCCTTGCTGGTTTGGCACGTTTACAAGGAGGCTCATCAAGACCTTTTAGCAAGAGTTTGTGGAGAGGAGCAGCAAGTAACTTAATCACTGGCCACACACGGAGTTACAGGCCAGGCTTGAAGGGTTCATGCATCTTTTATGTTATGGATAGAGATCTTAATCATATGTACGTTTATTGTGCTTTCCTTCAATATGTCTAGATCAGAAGATAAATAGAAAGGTAATGTGATAGTGACAAAACAGACAGACTAAATGCGCTTTTGTGCTTCTTAAGTAAGGCACTAAAGTTGGCCAAAAAATGTTTGCTAGAGGTTCTGTTTTCATGATTCACCCCTTGGTTGGCATCTGCAATAGCTCACAATGTTAATGGCAGCCTGGCAATTACTTTGATATGTTTCCTTTCTCTACAACACAGTTTTAAAGAATTTGCATCAGCAATACAGTAACCTGTAATGGCAGGGACCACAATAACACTTTCAGGTTCAGTTTTACATACCCATGTATTCCTCTGTGTTGTCCTCTATGCCTCCCAGGTAAGTACTGCTCACATATGCACCAGGAAAAAGTATCATTTGAGCCAAGGCAAAGCCCTTGAGGATCAGGGCCATCAATAGTAAGTAATTTTTATCAGTAACAAATCAATGACTTAAAATATGGGCCAAGAGGAAACAGCTTCTGAACACTAGGACAGAACTCGCTTGGCAAAATTAATTTTTATCCCTGTCAGCCCCATTCAGATAGATGCCATCTTTCCTGTTACTAAAAGGATCTATACATTCTTCCGACCACCAGCTCTGACAATTCTGCTGAGAACCATTTTTCCCAGTACATCATTATAAGTTTGCCTTTAAAATGAGTTATAAGTATCTAAGCCTGAAATATGCCAGAATGGCAGTTAAGGAAGTTCAGAGGAAGAGAAAAAGGTGCTAAGCCTGTCAAGCTGAGACAGCGGAGTGTTATGAATGCAGCTACCTAGCAAATCAGTCATGGAAGAAAGTTAAGCAAAAAGCAGCACTCTTCTTGAACTCCACAGTAAATCTGAGTGTGGAGTATTGCCTGTCCACTAGAAAAAAAAGTTTAGAAACTTTTTATTGAGACCATCAAAGAAATTATTACGTGGTAAGCCCAAAAATGCCAAGGTTAGGTAATTCTTTTGAAAAAATTTCCAGTAAAATTGAACCTACATGTTTATAAATTCACTGAAATAGCACAAAATTTAAAACTGCACAATGACTCCACTTTGAAAACTAATTGAGAAGAAAGGGATTCAGGTTCAAGCAAATACTCAGTATCAAAGTTTGAGCCTGAATAACTGAACAAAAAATGCATAAAACATCCAGGATTTTTCTCTGTTCAGCACATGTATATCTGAATACACAATCTTTTTCAGATAATACACTACCTCTGATTGGAAACAGAGGAGGTCAGAGTAACTAAGGATCATTTTTTATTGTGGGTTTATTACCTGTATAAAATAAGTTGAAGGCTTCACGTTAAACTAACGTAAATGGATGACCACAGAAAACTCGTTTCAAGCAATCTCTTTGCTGATGGCCTTGGTAAACCTTTTGAAATCCTCGTAACTATAGAGAATACAAAATCCTTTTACCCTGATGGTGTTTTTTGCAGGTAAACACATTTGTACATGACAACACATTTTGGGAAAGAAAGCCTCAGCCTATAGATTAATCCCTTAGTCTCCCTGGGCTTCAAACTTCATTCAGTACAAAACAGTTGAAGGGAAGGCCAGTCAACATGCTAAAGGGAAAACGTCCAGCTCCTCAGCAAGTGAATGTCTGGTAGAGATAATCTGTTCAGAGGTAATCCATTTCAGATCTCCCATAGTCATTAGAGAAGGTCCGTTAACCAGTCTCAAGAGTTCAGCTATGCATCAAGTTTGACTTACTGAGGCTTTGTTCTGTGTTTGTTTTGAAAAGAGAAAACCAAACTGGTCAGGACCACACCAGTATCCATACCTGCTCTAGGTTGCAGGGAGGAAAAAAAGTGCAAATCTACATGTTTTAGAAAGGGGGTGGCTAAGGAGATTTTGCTTTCCTAGTGGTTTTCATCTAGAGCTAGAAATGCACAAGTAGGAAACCATGTCCGGCTTATTGCTATAACAGCAAGATGCTGGCAATTCTCACTTCATACACCCAGATTGTAAAATCCTGAGCATGAAATACATTGCTCTCCCACCTTTCTATAGAACTAAATGTGATAAATTCGAGCATTAGACCCTTTCAAAATTTTCAAATCAAAGTGCTTTAAATGAGAGATGAATTAGACCATCTGGCTTAGGGAATTTAAATGACTTCCCACTCACATTTGGTATTTAACTATAATTAGACCAATAGATCTGAAACTTTTCACTAGACTAACAAAAATGCCATTACCCCCTTTGTCCTGCCTTTCTGTCCTTGCACATCACTGTGCAGCCCCAAAAGTACAGCTCTGCTATTCCCTAGCTATCCATAGTATATTTTCACAAGAAGTCAGAAATCTGAAAAGAAAAACATTTTCTAAACCTGCTATTGGCTCCAAAGAGGAGTAGGATCAATCTTCCCATGCAATGCAACTCCATCACCCTGCAGCAGAGCAGCATGGGGATTAAAAAGACCACCAAGTCCTGTTAGGTGTGGACAGCTGAGAACAACCATAGTGTTGAATCTATAGCTGAAGGGACACATGCTGCCCATGGACTCCAGAAGTGGCATGTGATACCAAATGTGGATCACACATTTTAATACCCATTTTTTATTTGACTTTACAGCACAGCCACCTTGTCACAGCAGGAATGAATATAAATCCTCCTGTAACAGATATTCATTGCTTCTCAATATATATGTTATAGACACAGCATAGACTCATTTGCCAGTAACTTCACTACAGGGTGTTTCCAAATTAACAGAGAAAAGAGTGATTTTTTTAGAGCTCTTTTTAGACCACTTTCTGTATTTTTAACAGCAATTCAGGTGTAAAAATGTGAGAACTTGCTAATTATTATGTGTTTAGAGGATTAGCTAGACTTCTTTTTCTTACATTTGACAGGCAAATCAGCTTCTCGAGGCTGTGACGTCTTCAGTGATAAAATGCTCCTGTGTGTGTTGTCATTGTCTTTTTTTTTTTTTTTTTTTTTTTTTACTGCAAAGCAAACAGAAGTTCCTTAGACCCAGTTAGGGGCTTTTTTTCAGGATGGTAAAAGAATTAAGAAATGTGCTCTCCTACCAGTCCAATGGTAACTCATCAAGCTACCATGGAGTGACAGAGGTTCAAGAATGGCATTAAAATATCCCATGGTGAAGTTATCTGACCTTAGAGCAAAGACGACCTGCAGCACTTACTTTACAAGGAACTTTATTGGATACATCCTGCAATATTTAGGTAATAAAGCAAGACTAACTTTTATCAGGAGAGATTTTTCACTTCTTTCTCAGACAAAAATACCATTTACCAGATGATGAGGAATTACTTGCAAATTGCATAAAGGCTTCTGCATTTTCCTTCTGAATCACAAAAATTTGTAGAGAATAGGCAAAAAAATATCTGGCATCCCATAAGTCATTCTTTTCATTGGAAATAATACAAAAAGAGTTTCTTTTTTTATCCTTAAGCTGCCACATCACATTGTAACTACAGACTTAATCAGAGATCTCGCAGCATGCTGCCAGTCTATCCCAGTCCCTGCTGTCACTAACAAACATGTCTGTTTCTGTCAGAAGTGTGGAGCTACTCAAAACCCCAATTCTCTTTATTGCTTAGCCACAATAACCTTTCTTTCCTGACAGCTAACATGCAATAAATATTTAAGGTACCCAATAAAGACAGACAGCAGAAAAAAAAAAATATTCAAAGATTTCTCTAGTGCTTTCCTTCATACTGGTTAAGAACCTCCTATTGAGAGTCCCAGTGTCAAAAAACTGGGGAGAGGATTGCTCTCTCCTATCACTGGTCTTCCTAGTGACATTTCCTCAATATTGCCTGGTGAAATCCAAATTTCTTTTGTAAGTAGCCCAACAAACCTACAGATATCTGTTCCTGAACAGTGAAAAAAAAATGAAGCTTTTAATCCCAGATTTATTTTAAGGTCAGATCTGAAGTGAAATAAATCAAGTAGCAGGGGAACGAAGCTGATTACTAAAACCATTATCAGGCAGGATGCATAGACACAAAACATAGTGACACGGAAAACTTAGCAGTAAGTTTCACAAATATGGAAATGGTAAAAAAACCCAACTGTTTTCTAAAAGATGAAAAGCCAGATCAACAAGAAGTATCAATATAGTAACAATTATGATTTAGAATAAAGTTTTGTAGTGATGCATGGACTGCAGTGACCCTTGACAAGCGCAGCAGTTTGCTTGTATTTTTAACTTAAAAATCATAAATGCCATGTGCTATACAGAACAGTTCTATTTTGGGGGGAGGGAAGCCCTATGAGTTTATTTATACCAACTTTTGGCCTATCAATTCTCTTAAACTTCTTTTAGGAACTCTCATCTTCCCCCTATATCCCCCGTCTCCACTAAAAAAAAGAAAAGAAAAAAAATAATCCCCTGAACACAGTGAAACTCCTACCAGTGTCTCCTCATCCAGGTCTTAGGCATTACTCAGGAGCAAAGTCACTATATTCTCATAGCATTTAAAACATCGGTCCTCTATTTTAATAACGTTGTGTAAAAGCCACAGCACAGTCCTGAGCTGATAATCCCATCCAAATGAACTACTTAGCAGGCTATTTGGCCAACTTTCATTTTTCCTGGGACACCACTTTTCTTTTCAAAAATATAAAAGCATTGAATTATAGATCAGCCTTCAAAAATTTGTGTCTATCTAGCTGTTGGCATTTCCTAACTAGGAAGAATCTGTTTATTAATTCCTAATAGACATTATTCTTTGGAATTCACCAAGGGCAGGGCAGAAGTTCACATCAAATAGCATCATGTATTTGCTTTACATATAAAGCAGTTGGTTATAATGATTTGTGTCACAGCAACACATGGATGCCCCAGAAATATCTTGGCTCCATTTCAGTAAGTGATATTTAAATAATGTGGTCCCTGAATAATACATACTGTCTTCTAGTACTCTCTAACAGGATGAGGAAGGTGAGGAAGAAGGGGTGGAATGTGCTAAAAGCCATCTAAGATCAATGACAAACAGTGAATAGAAAACGGTTTTCTGATTTCCATTTCACAGAATCACAGAATGGCTGACATTGGAAGGGACCTCTAGAGGTCATTTTGTCCAACCCTCTGCTCAAGCAGGATCACCTAGAACAGGTTGCTCAGGACCATGTCCAGCTGGCTTTTGAATGCCTCCAAGGATGGAGTTTCTACCATGTCTCTGGGTTCATTTCAGAAGTCTGTTCTCCAGACACATTATGAAACTCACTTTAAAAAAATGTAAAAAGTAAAATAAATTGTGATTTTTTAAAATTTCTGATGAAAACTAAAAATAAATTTTTTTGCAAATAATTTTGTTGTGGTTTTTTAATTGTTTTTAGGACGTTCATTGATGGTCAAGATTTTAACATGATTAGTGGTCTATATGATCAGGAGCAGAACTCAAATACAAATAGAACATTGATAGGTTTTTCCAAGCTATCGCACAGCACACACTTAATATTTAATACACTAACACTTATGCAGTATTTTGCACATTAAAAGCAAATTGGATAATTATGCAACTATTTAATTTTACCAAAATCTGGAACATATGCTACATAATAAAAAATTTAATTACCACAGTTATTACTTTTTATTTATTTCTTTGTGTAGAAACAAGGCCTTCCTGTTTATGTTGCAAAGAAGAATTTATGATCAGTCTTTTCTAAGAAGAAGAAGCTAAAATTTATCTTCTGGGCAGCAAACACATGCATGTAATATTCTGTTCTGTCATCTAGTGTTCATCCAAGCCCTTCTGGAATCACCTTTTCATAGAATAAATCCCATTCTGAAGTTATTAACCGTGGCATTATCCTTGTCTACTAAAAATTTTCATTAGACACTGCCTTCACAGACAGCATTAATCATAAACCTGATCCTAACACTGCAAACTCAAATAAAATTAAAAGAATAATGGAATTACCTTTTAATTACATTGAAAAGAAGTTTCATACTTTTCCCTCAAAAATGAAGATGATAAATTTTGGTATCCCAGAGATACTACAATCAATATACCTAAATCTGCAGATTGCAGGAAGGCACTTACTGACATTTTTGTGGAATAACACCTCAGAACCTTTTCTATAGCTACATGCCAAATCAGTATTTTCTGGTGGACTACAGACTAGCAACTGAGAAAGAACAAATCCTAAGAATAAACTAGTGTAAAACATCACTGTCACCATGTGAAACACCTTTGGTCACTCCACTCCAAGCAAGCAAGCAAATGGGAAAAGGAAAGGGCCATGATCTGGGACAAAAAGTCTTTAAAGGAAATTTAACAATTATTTCATAGGTAGAGTCTTGTATCTGAAGAAACAACTTCCTAAAAATGCATACAAAAAAGCAAATCTGAAGGCAGTACTAATCTTTCCTCTCTTCCACGCCTTGAAACTTGCATTTCCCAAAGAAAATAAGGAGACCAAAAAGGCTAAAAACTAACTCGTAACAATGCAAGGTCCCTGTGGGGACATAAATAGGATTTGACCACAACCAAATTTCACCTTGTCCCTAGGTACCTGCTGTACACATTGAAGAAATGCACTTAATGTGAAATGAGCAAGTGCCAAATGAGAAAATTTTGAGGTTTCACTCTAAGAAGTAAATAAATTTGGCAGCTACTGAAGAGTTTTACGTATGGAAATTTTAAGAGGAGGTTTCCAGATGAGATTTTCAGTGTTTCCTAGCGTTAGCAAGGCTAACAATAAATTCACGTTAGTTCTAACATTGCCAGCAAAGTCACTATGGCATTATACTACTTCCATTATGGGGTTTGGCAGATGGTGGCAAGTGCAATTACCTACAGATGTTTTTTTAAAAAATGAAATTAAAGTAAGTATGAGATATAAATTTTTGTATGTATATATTTTTCCCTCTAGAAAGAAAAAAAAAGGGAGAAAGAAAAAGTAATAAACATCTCTTAAAATTGCTTTAGTTAGAAAGGCATTAATTACTTTTTTTCCAGTAATAAAAAAGTCAAATAAATGAGTTTCAAAGAAACTTTTAACATTTAACCAAGACTGAAGTAAAAATCCAGGTTCTAACAGGAGTGGGGCATTAAACGATTTCTCATGAAAAAGCAATATTACATTTGAACTGCTATAAAGGTCTTTTTCTTCACAAGCATGTTAGAGTAAATGATCAGCGACTCCTTTATGCCGTCAAATGCTATTAATGTCAAAAAGCTTGGTGAAAGGAAAGCTTACTATTTTTACATCCATTTTTTAATACTACTGGATGAGATCCTTAAGTAAGATGTTACAAGAATACCAGTTCCAGTCAATAGGTCATGCAATTTTTTTTCCCTGATGATCCAGATGTAGCTTTCCTAGTCCTAATATTCAACCAATAAAAGGAAAGGACAATAAGTCCCCCAGGAGCTTTTGCCTAACACTAGGTTTCCCTTTCAAGAATTTACAATGAAGGTCAACAACGGCAAGATGTATGGCCTGATTATTGAGACTTTTTATAAAGCATTTGACAAATTTCCACTAGACAAGCCTTCTTTCAAGGAACAAGCCAGAGAACAAAGAAAAGGTGGTGTAAGAGGGAAAATAATACAGTGTGAAGTACTTGTAAAATCATAAAATCATTTACTTTCTGAGTCAATTGCTAGTTCCCAAGGAGTATGAAGTTGGCCATCTGCTGCTGCTCAAATCATATGTGAAGGGTCTTCTGCTGAAAGAGAACTGTTGAGCATATGAAATCCTGAGACCAAGAGCAACCTTGGAGCTTCCTGACTGCTGTAGTAATTCTTAGAAGACTGGAATTATTTAGTGGCAAAATAGATGCAATGAAGGTGGAGAACAGATCCAGATACATGGAGAATTGACTTGTGCAGCAGATACCTATTAGCTGTGATGACTGTCAATAGATAATAGCCTGAGAGCAGAATGACACTGAATGGGCTCTTCACAATGAAAAAGAAGTCTCCCCACTAAAGCCACATTTGAAAAAGGGAACAACATACTACAGTTTGGCATAGTTAGAGGAGGTACAATTGAAAGTCATACCTGCTCCCTCTAAACACAAGGCCATTTCTTCAGAGGATGTGTTGATTGCTTCATGAGCCTGCTGAGAAGATGCCACTTAAGGGTGACTTGTAGGACAGGAAGGATGTGTAGAAGTTCTGTTTTGGTTCTCTCCAACAGCTTCAAGGAGGAAAGTCAGGATCTGCTATATGCTTTCATAGCTCAAAGAAGACTGAAGCCATTTTCTGGAGTAAGATACCCGAGTGTCTTCTATGACTAGAAGCATAGCTACAGGAATTCATTTTCTGCAAAAAGAGGCAGTCTTACTAATGGCGTTAATGGCTGGGGTTTTCTGCATGTGTAGTCCATGTGTTGACCTTCTGAATTTACTATAGGGAAGAAATGACAGTAACTTGTCTAAAACCAGTATCTGGTCTGGTAAGACTCAGAGGGAAGGGCTCAGATTACCACTACAATTAGATCATAAACTGAAGAACATGTTGTTGCACTGGACAAATAGAAAAAGTAACTATTCTTATAACCATTCATCATTTTCATTTGTTTCTGTTTTGGGTTCATGTGGTGAGGTTTTTGGTAGCAGGGGAGGGGCTGAAGGGTGGCTCCTGTGAGAAGCTGCTAGAAGCTTCCCTGGCTCCAAGCTGGATCCACCTCTGGCCAAGGCCGAGCCCATCAGTGATGGTGGTAGCACCTCTGGGAGAACAGATTTAGGAAGGGGAACCTGCAGTGAGTAGGGGGATTGGAATGTGAGAGGAACCCCTCTGTGGATACCAAGGTCAGTGAAGAAGGAGGGGGAGGAGGGGCTGCCCCTGCAGCCCATGGTGAGATGGCAGGCTGTGTCCCCTCAGCCCATGGAGGGGAGCAGGGGAGCAGATGCCCACCTGCAGCCCGGGGAGAGAGGAGCCCACGCCGGAGCGGGGGATGCCCCCCAAGATGGCCGTGACTCCATGGGAAAGCCTGCACTGCAGCAGTCTGTGACTGAAGGACGGCAGCCCGTGGGAAGGACCCACGGTGGAGCAGGGGAAGAGTGAGGAGTCCTCCCCCTGAGGAGGAAGGAGTGGCAGAGACAAGGTGTGATGAACTGACCCCAACCCCCATTCCCCGTCCCCCTGCACCGCTGGGGAGGAGGAGGGAGAGAGAAACGGGAGTGGAGTTGAGCCTGGGAAGAAGGGAGGGGTGGGGGGAAGGTGTTTTAAGGTTTGGTTTTACTTCTCATTATCCTTGTTTTGATTTGATTGGTAGTAAATTGGTTTTTCCCCAAGTTGAGTCTGTCTTTTGCCCGTGACCATAAGTGGTGAGTGATCCCTCCCTGTCCTTGTCTCAACCCACAAGAGCTTTTTAGTATTTTCTTTTCCTCATCGCACTGGGGCCAGGGAGGGGAGGAGTGAGCAAGCGGCTTCATGGTGCTTTTTTGCTAGCTAGGCTTAAACCACAACAGTTTCCTTCTTTATTATTTGCCAGGTAGTGTCTGCTAGATAGCACTGCTTAGGCATAATGCCTTTTACTAAATGGCAGCTGTTATGGTCTTCCTTAGGGTAAAGGCAAAGCTCAATGGACATCCCTGTCTTTGGTTCAATGTGTCCTGTTTTAGATATGTTGGTATTCTTATACTGAGTCAATGAATACCTTTAGTGGCATGTGAAATTGCTCCTCCAGAACTCAAGGGGATATGAAAAACTGATAACTCACTTTCTCTAAGGCACCTATGATTTTATCATACTATATCATATCCCCACTTAGCACCTTTACTCCAGGACTGAGAGTCCCAACCTGTTTATCTTCCTCATATGAACCAATCTTACCTTTGATTATCCTTGTAATCCTTTCCTGTAAGTTTCATGCTCTTTGGAAACAGGGAAGACACAGAGATTAGCACAGAGAAGGAGTAGCATGTGCTTATACAGTGAGATAAATTATGTTCTTTGAGTTTTGTTCTCTATTTCTTTCCATTCTCCCCCAAATAATTTCTGATATAATTGGCTTTCTTTGACTGTCATTGAGCATTCAAGTGATATTTTTGAAAAATTTTGTGTATAAATCTCTTCTAAGTTATTATTCATTTCTGAACTGGTAATATTTAATTTAGACCTTGCTGTGTGTGTAAAGTTAGTGCCTAAACATCATTTTATATTTCAGACATGGGAAAAAAAAAATCAGCTCACACCTTCCAAACATGTATTGTTGAGTGGAAAATTGTAACGCTACAAGCAGTCTATGAGGTGGACTGTGAAAACCTGGAAAGGATTTCAGCTCCGACAAACAAGCCAGGATGGAACACAACAATGGATCACATATCTCTGCCTAACTGTAGCTGATATTCTTACTAAGTATTTCTTAACTTTCAGTTGGGATGATTTCAAACTTAAAGTCGCCTTGAAACTGCATAATTTAGCTAATTTCTTAGCAACATAGCTAAGAAAAAAAATTCAGGGAGCTCTGGAAATTTCACTGCTGTGTTTCGATGCAGTAATCATTTGACGACACCAAGCTGAGTGGAGCCGTTGACATGCCCAAGGGACAGGATGCCATTCAGAGGGACCTGGACAAGCTCAAGAAGTGGGCCCATGTGAACCTCATTAAGTTCAACAAGGCCAAGTGCAAGGTCCTGCACATGGGTTGGGCCACCCCTTGGTACCAATACAGGCTGGGGGATGAAGGGATGGAGAGCAGCCCTGTGGCGAAGGACTTGGGGGTGTTGGTTGACGAGAAGCTCAACATGACCCAGCAATGTGCATTTGCAGCCCAGAAAGCCAACTGTATCCTGGGCTGCATCAAAAGAAGAGTGACCAGCAGGTCAAAGGAGGTGATTCTGCCCCTCTACTCTGCTCTGGTGAGACCCTACCTGGAATACTGTGTTCAGCTCTGGGGCCCCCAGCATAAGAAGGACACCGACCTGTTGGAGCAAGTCCAGAGGAGGGCCACGAAGATGATTAGAGGGCTGGAGCACCTCTCCTATGCAGACAGGCTGAGAGAGTTGGGGTTGTTCAGCCTGGAGAAGAGAAGGCTCCAAGGAGACCTTATTGCAGACTTCCAATACTTAAAGGGAGCTTTTAAGAAAGATGGGGACAGACTTTAGCATGGCCTGCTGTGATAGGACAAGGGGTAACGGCTTTAAACTCAAAGAGGGTAGATTCAGACTAGATACAAGGAAGAAATTTTTCACAATGAGGGTGGTGAGACACTGGAATGGGTTGCCCAGAAAGGTGGTAGATGCCCCATCCCTGGATACATTCAAGGTAACGTTGGATGGGTCTCTGAGCAACCTGGTCTAGTGGAAGGTATCCCCACCCATGGCAGGGGGGTTGGACTAGATGACCTTCAAAAGTCCCTTCCAACCCAAGCCATTCTATGATTCTATGATAATTTCAAAAATCAACATTTTTGATTCCTGGATTCAATTAAAGGAAATTATGAGAAGCCATTGCTTTCTAAGCAAAGTACCTGACATGCTCTAATGTCAGCATTCTTAATGTGAAAAAAAAAAAAAGGTGATAATTAGGTTTAAGACAGTGATTACAATGCATAATTCTCAACATGTGATTTTTGTTTTTTAAACGTTTTTGTCACAAAAACGTGCTATGCCAAAGGAAAACTGCAACTTTTGACTTTTTTTGTGCAAATATGCTGCAGACCACTTCTTCTGTCCCAAGGGAGAGTGACTGGAATCCCTGCCCGTGTGAAAAATATAGCTTTGGTAATGTACAGATGTTTGCTCCATGAGCAGGTATAATCCCAGAAGTATGGGATAAAGCGTTGGCTACAGACTGATACAGATAAAGATCACAAGACTAACAGAGCCTTTAGAAAAAGCAGGGGGGAGCAAGAGTGGTGTGGGGCTTTCTCACCCTCACTATTTTTCAGAACCCTGCCTTGGTAGTTTACTATTTTTTTAGACTTCTGCTTTGGTTTTTTTCCCCTTCGCTATCATTTCTTTATTCCTCTAACAATAGCTGGACCAGGAACACTTTACAAGTGAAGTTAAGAAGAAAAATTAGAAACAAACCTCACAAGCAGAAAATTTATTTCTTTTTGAGATAGATAAAACAGTAGGGAAAAGCAGCTAGCTGTTCTGCACTTATAGTCCAACCAGGAGAAATGAATGCAAAGTTGAGACACCTGACAGAGCAAATGTCTTTTATGAAGATAAAGTTCAGAGCCCAGAGAGGCCACTGTTGTGGGACTATCCAGTTTGCATAACCTCACTATGCAAAAAGAGAAAAATCTTTCCTTTTCTTCATTCATGCTTGAGCAAGCAGCAGCAGCAGCACTACCATAAAGCCCTTAGGCTTATGCAATTCCCCTTCAGCAAACCTTTACTCTGTGGCAGAACTGATCCTTCTGTGGTCAGGTCTCAACACAACTACATCAGCTGCACAGGAGCATGGAGAAGAGTAACACAGAGATGAGACGTGCCAGGCAGTAGAGGTTTCTGAAACCCTGTGCTGCTCACGATAGCAACATTCACTCGGGGCTGCACGGCAAGGTTTCTGTCTGCACGCAGAAAGAAAAAGACCTATCCCTGTACAGCTGAAAATGATAGGAATTTTATGCAATTTTATTCCTATTGTTGAAGATTAATAGGCCTTCTTTTTCCATTGTTGTGTAGTGGTATTTAAGCAGCAGTGGAGTGGGAGAGAATTTAAGATAAATTGATGTCTAATTAATGGTAAAAAGACATATATTACAGATTTGAAAGGGGGGAAAAAGAGCTTCTTTCACTCACTTTCTCATAATAATTGAAATCTAAATATGGCCAGAGAACTGTTAACCAGGCAGCTAGTGCTTATGGTGTGTCCTATGAATCACAGGAGTGAACTGTAAATTAGGGGATCTACTAATTACGTGTTTGGCCTTAAGACATACCTTGTGCCAGCACTGACATTTCTTTTAAGAACTGATACAGGAAATTTACTTAGATGGCAATGCTTTTTCTGCCAGTATTGCTGATTCAAATGAAAGTTACTATGCAGAGAGATAAAATAGTAATGCAATTTCTACCACATAAAATTCAAGCTATCTTAATGGACAAGATATACAGCTTTCAATGGCATTAGTCCACTTCTACATCAGAATCTAAGTAAATTATCATTTATATAAACAACAACCCTGGACAATTCCCTGCACTGAGTCAGGCAAGCATTTGTAATGGATGTAATAGATTACATCTGGGCAAACACCAGCTATAAACTATACTTCTTCTGAGGAACTCTTTAATGTGCCAATAACACATCCTCAGCTTCTAGGCTGGTCAATGGTGCAATTCCTACAAATGCTTTGTGCCACAATGCCACTACGGGAGCTGAACTCATGTCAGCACGCACATGTAATTTCTGATGTGAATGATATGCTATAAAGCCACATAGCCGAATAAAAACATCTGTGTGGGGAAATTATGAGGGGAAAGAGCAGCATGAGCAATGAACTTAGAATCTTCACACTTTTTTATTCAGTGATAGGATCAGTCAGCTACTCAAATACATAGATGCTGCCCCAACACTGTCTCATTCTAATTCTTCTCCTGCGTTCCTTTCCTTTGAGCTTGCCTTACAGCATTACTAATTTTCTTTTTCTTTTTTTTTTTAACTAATAAAATTGTCTTCCCATGAGCAAAGATTATATTCAGGTGCATTTTCAAGGCATAAATTAAAATTGTTGGTAGGTTTTCTTTACAAAATTATTAAGAGTAATCAGTCTTATTTAAACCATGCATTTTAAGCTGCTGTGCCTTCAAAGGAGCCTCCTTCCTACATTCTGGCAAGATTTCTAAGGATAGATCCTAGAGCTCTTACTGCTGAAGGAATCAGCCCTACTCAACATTTGATTTCCTCTTTTCATTGGAAACTAGTCTACCTTCCTGAGCATATGGGGCAATTGAGGGAAGCAAGTTCACTTGCACATGAAGAAAGATGGCCTGGGATCATCACCTTGTGCTGTTACACTGTCATTTCACATCGTGTATCCTCTCATTTGTGTTACATTAACATATAAACTTGTGACATCCATTTGGTCACAATTACAATGAAGACACAGCCCAGTGACATTAGCTTTGCACAAATCTTTTCATCACACTGAGCAAACATGAAAACTTCCCAACACCAAATAAATACATAAACTTCCATATAGATACAACTGTACATTTCAGGTAGCTGCCACAGATGTTAGACCTTAAGAATTCTTAAGACAGTTTTTAACCATTTCAACCTCAATTTTAAAATGCATGCCTCATATGAACCAATCGCGTTTTTATAGTAATTTTTTACTTTGGAGGATTTGGCTTGGATTTATACTGGTGACATCTTTAAAATCATCTCTAGATTTTCTTTTCTTCAAGAATGAATGTTTACACTAGAAAACAGATAGACAACTTCACACAACAGATTTTGAATTAAAGCATGCTTCAGTTCCTTAACACTAATGCAGCACAATGGAATATACAGAAGTGTAGTAAAACTGAGCAAGCCCAAAAGAAGTTTTGCATAATGCTCAAAACCAATCGATCTTGAATTACGGTATGCTTTCAAGTAACTGCATTATACTTGAGAAAGAAGGAAAAAGAGTAACAGCACTATGGCTGCGAAATTGGACTCTTACTACAGATTGCTATTGCTGGTTTTTTTGAAAGAAGAGAAAACTTCAGTAATCTTTGCTAGCTTTCAAACAAATTCAACAAAGTATTTTGTTAATCACTACTCTGTTCTAACACCCCAAACTCAGTAAAACTTGGTGTGGCCCTCCAGCCCCCTCAGGCACATGGAAATCAATCAGAAGCATTACAGTTACAGTAGAAGAGATCCAATCTCCTCTTCTTCACAGGGACTGAAGTCCAGCAGAGACAACTTAATCTCACAAAAACGTGTCAGTATGTAAGCCTGTGAGGTAAATAAACCATGAAAAGGGAAAGGAATTTGAGAGTCTTCCTAAAAACGGCTATCTGATGTTAACTGCAAGACCTGTAGAGCACACCCTTAGTGCCTTGTGCTGGGTATAGCCCCCTCTTTTACCACTGCACTTGCCTGATGAGCAGTATAATGACCCGAGTTGGAGGGATGTGTATTCATAACTTTAATTCAGCAGACTGCAGAATGTTCTGTGAGTTTACAGAGCAGCTGTGAATTCTATGGGCAGACAGGGACAACAGGCCACCTCTCTGTCCATCTTGATTTTAACTGACAAATTTCAACCATTTTGGCAAAAATGGTTACAGGCATGAGCACGAGTTTTGTCGATACCCTCGTCTGAAGTTTTAATCAAATTCTTCTATAGGGTCATGTGGAAGGCTGGTGAAGAGATGTAAAATGCTCTGCATTATTACAAATATTATAGCACAGAGATACTTTTTAAAAATAGGCACACACATTTCACTTGTAAAACTCACCTTCAAGAGGACAGACAGATATTGTGCAGTAGTGTCTTTTTCAGGATTTGATTCAATTAGCATCTGAAACACAACAAAAAATTCAAGCGGAGATGTCATCTTTTAGGCTATGCAACTGTTTCCCATTCATGCTCTGGTTCCTTAACTTCAGAGTCATTTCTACAGCCATTGCACTGGATGACCTAACAACTTAGCAAACTGCACCCATCCTGTACGAGTACAATGACACTGTGTTAGCAGAGACCTACTCATGACAAAGGGGTACCCTATTATTTCAGCATGTCCAGTATGGTACTTGCCTTTGGGAGCAGGTTGGGCTTTTTTAAAACTTTCAATATTTTAATTTTAATTACTTACCCAGTGATAACTGGTTAAGTTGGAGATTCCTCCAATCCATTATATTGTTCTTCATGTTTACCCTGATCTGTTTCTTCAAACAGAACTTGGCGACAAACTATTTAGTGTCCACTGAACTAGCTAAAACAAAACTATGGATGGTTTCTTATTAATATATTTAGATTAGTGGAAAAACAGTAAAAAGGATTACTGTATTTCAAATAAATTTATTTCAAATAAATAATTCTCTGCCACAGCTATATTTAAATCCAATTTTTAAAAGCTTTCAGCAATTAGAAATACACACGATTCTAATGAAGAAACCCTGTAAATACATATTTTAAAAATTTCCTATGAAGCATGAAATTAATCCACTTTCTGATAAACTTTTATTATTCCACCTGGGCACTGGATTCTTTAATAATAAAAGAAATCCAGTTCTTGTCCATGTGCACAAAACAAGTAAAAATTTTCCTACTATCATTATGGTCCGTCTTCCTCAGTCTTGTAAAATGATCCAATTTTTGTACACGCAAACTAATCATGCTAACTCATTTGCTTTTAAACTAGGCATATCTATGTGGCTTGACCTGAAATATTCCCTTGGAAGACTACATAATAATTAATTTCATTGAACTCGGTATTCCTTACTTTTCACTGACTCTGAGAATTATAATTCCACACATTCTCAGAAGAATCCAAGGATTAATCACCATGTCTGAAAATCTTCAAATTCGTATCAGTATCTTTGCATATTTATATGTACATATATATGTGCACAATTATACGATCAAGAAAAAACAACAACAGACGACAGCAACACTGTAAAAATAATGAATTTTAAAATCAAGGGCTCCCTACTGCTTTCTGCCTGACTGTACTCATGAGGACATACCTCTGTGCAAATTTTTGGATATGACAGAAGGAAGGAAAAAGCTTCTGAATGGTTTAGTTATTCAGTGATTTTATATTATCAGCCTTTACCTTTATTTATTCTACCTGCTCCTAATTTCATGCATTTCTTTGATGCTGCAGTGAAGTAGTTTCTATTTCATTTGGTATCATGAAAGCAAATCAACACCTTAATATTAATCCATAGACAAAATTACCTCTTTGTTTTAAAAAAAGGGTGTTTTCAAAGGAATCCTCACACTATCAATCTCTTCTCTGGCTTTTACTCATGAATGAGAAACAATTCAAGTGTTTGTTGTTGCTGTTTCGGTTTTGGACCACAAAAATTCTCCAAAATTGCCCTGAATCTCCATTGTCACTGTTCTTTGGTAAATTTAGCTATCTTGATTTACTTCTGACTTTATGATAGGTAGCTTTGATACTCAGGGACTAAAATCCATGCCTATTCCTTCCTTTTCTAGTTCAGTGGGGAATTTTCAGGAAAGAAATAATATAAACTTCTTTTGTGCTCTTCTGCATGACAGTTCATTTTAGGATGGTCTTCATACTGTAATCCCATTAGGCTAAACACATTATGAATTATCTTTCCATACTTTAATTCTCCCAATATCACAATTTTTAATAACATCCATTTTTAGTTTGTCATCTAATGACCATTTGTCACATCAGAACCCCCCCCAACAGTACTTGCTACTTCAGCCAATAATGACAACATTTTTTCTTTAGCTTCTTTATTTAAAATCAATTAATATATCAGTTAATTTCAGCCATAAGAAACTGTTCTCTGATAAAATCCCACTATATTGGAATGGTAAACTCTTAACTACTTTTATTTAAGAAAATAATACAACTATGTCCCACAGATTATGATGGAGTTTAAAAAGAAATCTCTCTTTCTTTACTGTGTAATGAAGACAATATCATAAAAGTACATAACAAAGCCATAGAAAATTCAGGAAAATACAGAAAAATAAAAGCTCCCTATGGGTTATGCCTTAGTCAAAAATTCTTTACTGGAAATAAAACATTAATAAGTGGCTTTATACAAATAAATATATATTTTAATACGTGAAATGTATCTGAAACATGAATTCTTCCTGCTTCAAAATTTCAAAATATGCAAAAAGTCAAAATGATGGGCTATACTGGCCAAAGGTTGGTTACAAGAGTCTTTATTTTGCAAACTATACAGAAACAGTAAAAAAGAAAATGCATTATACTTTTCAATATTACATAGGGTAAACATTAAATTTAGTACTTAATGTGCAGAAATTAATTCAAATAAGAAACTGATTTTCCTTTTAATTAATGATGGGAAACCAGTGATCCAATTTTGAAATTATAGAACCTGTAGCATTACCTTATACAGGTCACGTCAATTTTATTGTGGGCAGAAAGCAATAGATATGATATGAACAAAGATGGTGGAGTCCCAAAATGTCTACACAATTAATTAACATGCTAACATAAATACAGTGATTAAAGTAATTTTCTCTACAGTCAAATCTTAAGTGCTACTCTACACAATAATTATAATCTAGTTCACATGGTAATTACATAACAATAGGAAAAAAATTAAAATAACCCATATTCTTCATTCCAGCAGCAGTACCTATACTGGTATTAATTTGGTAATTGGGTGTGCTTAGCTATTGCCTAACATCCTATACTGGTATGCATGCTAAAACCTCTCTATTTCTATTTTGCAAGGCACCTTTACAATACGCTTTCTAAGTTTCTGCACTAGTAACAGAAAACAACATGAATTAAGATAAAGATGCAAAACTACTTCCTGAATTAAGAAAATAAAAAGTATCATTATACATTTATTAAAAACTACCTTGGGGCAAGTGCCAATACTCTGAAATACAGTCATGTATAAAGGTAATATAATTTTAAGCAAATTTTTTCCCCATGTAAAATATTTTATGCTAATCTGATTAGAGAGAAATACAGAGAAACAACAAAGGGTGAAGCAAGGTTTGAGTAAATAATGATAAAGCCTGTATGACCTTGACGTGAACAAAAAAAACTTAAAAAAGGACAAGAAAACTTTAGAATTACAGAATTGGTGCTTGTCCATGCTACTGCTTTTGAAAAATCCTCTCAATAACCTAGCCATTTCCTAGTAAAAAAACATAACTATAAATGCAAACACAAAGGAGGACTTTGCTTTATTTTTCCCTCCTGATAATTTTTCTCCATACCTTTGGTTAATTAAAGGCTGGTGAGATCCTACTTGTGCACCAATGTTTTTCTACTGTAATACATTTTTGATTTATTAAATGGACAATTTGCAAAGCCCGCAGGGCCTAAAACACTGACAGAACTAAAGTTAAGTTACAGTATGTGTTCTGAAGAGGACATGCACAGTTCCAAGTAAGGGCCAGTACCTTTTCACCGGAGTTTTAAAGAGACTGGTTGTCTTTATAGTGTGTTTTGCACATTTATGTTTTCAGTAGCACATAACATTTCTTTCCTCAGGCTAGACTTCCAATGTGTTTTCTTCAGCGCAAAGGCATTTAAAAACTCAAAAGCACATAATATAATTATTTTTATTTAAACAAAACTAGT
Source organism: Haliaeetus albicilla (assembly GCF_947461875.1). Classification (NCBI taxonomy): domain Eukaryota; kingdom Metazoa; phylum Chordata; class Aves; order Accipitriformes; family Accipitridae; genus Haliaeetus; species Haliaeetus albicilla. The sequence continues at coordinate 41,529,054 of NC_091483.1, forward strand.
CTATGACTCCAGCTGCAATGTTTGAAATAATCATACAAAATATACACGTTTGTTAGAATCCTTTTGATCTTGGAGAGCAAAGGGATTTTATGAAATGTCATGTTGTGGATTTTAGAAAGGTACAATTCATGAACCCCCTAATATCATCAAATATATCCATCATGATCATCGTCATCATCAACATCATCATCTCCTTCATCTTCATCATCATCTTCAATTTCATCTTCATCATTCATTATTTCATCTTCATCATCTTCATCATCTGTCCATTCATGGAAATCGCCAGAGGCAAAATCACCTGAAGTCTCTAAATCAATAGCTAAAAAGGTATGATAGTTATAGAAAAGACACACAAGATACACTACATATTTATAGTATGATATACATAAGCATATAAAAGGCACACCAGAATTTTTAGTTTCAGGACAATTACTTATTTTAAACTATACAGCATGACTTAGAAATAAAACACAAATAATACAAAAATTTTTTTGTCCTACAAGAAAATCACTTCAATAGGGATTAATTTCTCAATGTTAACAAAGGAGACAAATTTTATGGATTTGTAGAAAGAACTGTAATGAGTGCCAGGAACAAGTGAAAGAGATTTAAGTCCAACTTACAGATGACAATAAGGACTACTGATAATATACACTGTCTATTGGTCAGTTCTTACATATTATCTTGAACTATCTAGAACTGTCCATTTATCTAGAAGGGATCCTGGATTAGATGGACAACAGGCATGAGCTTGCATGTCAAATATGGTGTTAAATTTACCCTTTGTTTCAGGCTATGTTCCTTTGTTGCAGAAGAAGTGGAAAGGAGTAATGTAGGACTTTTTTTTTTAAAAAGGAAAATTTTTTTTTGCCATTTTTTTGTATCTGGGGCATCAAAGAAAGGTGACATGGGAATTTTTGGAAGAAGTTGCACAGTGCTGCAGGGAAGGGAAAAATAAGGGAAGATTTAGGGTGCTAGGAACTTCTGGCAATTCCCTCAAATATAAATTGAAAAATATGTCAAACTGAATTCACTAGCATGCTGATTACCCAAAGGGATTTATTTCATCAAGCATTTTGGGGCTTGTCTAATGCTGCTTTAGATAATTAATTTTCCCTAGGTTTATATACACTATGCCAAGCACATATATGAGGTTTATTAATAGCTGACACAGTGATAGGAGTTGCAAAAAATAATGAAGTAATAACAATAAAAAATTATAATTTGTTATTTTTTGTTTCCAAATCCATGAGTTGGGTCCCACATCTGTTCTTACTGAAGAAATTTAATCTTGTTGGTAATCAAAGGGAATAACAACTCTAAACCAAATGCTACAAAGGCTTCTTAACTTACCACATTCTGCCACACCATTTGTTCTGGATCCTGTTACCTCATTACCGTATCTGTCAACACACCAGCACTGCCCTATGCTTCCATGGCACTGACTTGGTTTGTAATACCCATCTTCATCACATAAGGGGATGTACTGCCCTGTGATATATAAATATTGAATAAGAATATTAAAAACCGCCTCTTGGCCAATGTAACAATTATAGCAGAAAGTAACTTCCTTTTGCTTTTTCCTCATTCCAGACTTTACACTGGCTGGTTTACTACTACTAAATTCAGTTAAGCAGAAAATGACTGAATATATCAAATGTGGGAGGAAAAATAACACGTATCAGCCTTGGACTGATTTCAAGAAATAAAGTGACCAATCTCCCTTTAACTTTTTCATTGATCTTGTGATACATATTTCTTACTCCCTGAACATCTCAGTCAAGATCTTTGCTGTATTCTGGGGAAAAAGTTCAAATGTAGCACCCAGCCCTGAATGGGATGTTCTATAATCTGTGGAGTACAAACAAGTCTGAATAGTGAGGGCCAGGCTTCCTGGACTAACAAATTATCTGTTACAAGGCTTAGGAGCTATTCTTATTTAATATATATTTTACAATTCATTTAGTTATCTACTATTATTTAATTCCCCCACCAAAGAAGACAAATGCAGTGTAACACACTAATTTTATCAACAGCAAATGTAAAAAATGAATGAAATTTGCATTTATATGCAAAGTACCTAGTCAAATTAGGCTCTAAGCCAAAAGGATTCCCCACCAAGAGTACAAGAGACGCAATCAGGAACTTATTTTGTGAGTCAGTGACTTGCCCAAGGCTGAATAATCCACTGTTTTTCATTTGGAACAGAGACTTTTTGAAAGAAACATAAAAAGTAGACAAACCACTATGAACAAAACATTCATATGAAAGCATTTTGAAGTGTATGGTTGTTGTTAGAAATACAGTTGTAGCAGAAATACAGTTTTTACTACATGGGGCCAAGCCTTTTATTGCAGCTTTTATACAGTGGCTAACAGTAAAATGAAGATTTTACATTTCAGTAATATTGATACAATATAAACTGATTCAAGACAAAGATTTCAATTACTTAAAGAATATTATAGGTAAAGGATCAGCAGAGATACTAATTTAGGAGTGCCTTACACTGTCCCTTCTATAACTGTAAAAACGTACCTTCTATTAGGGTAATAAAACAGAGGTAATATCTTTTGGTAGGTAAGGTAATAAAACTAAGTTTAATAGCTTTCAAAAATTTCATAAATTTTGTTGCTGGAATTTACTGCGGTCTATCTTTGTTGGATTAATATTGATTTTATGTTGCTGTTTCACTAGGGTTATTTATGTAAGCAATAAAACCTTCAAAAGAATGATCTATGGCTCACCTAGGAGCTTCTTTCCTCCTTGCTGCTTCTGAATGTTGGCGAGTTCTGTCTGGCAAGGTGGGTCTAGAATGACATAAAAAATGTTAAACAGATTACACTGTATCTAGGAAAGAAAGCATATGACTAAGTTTTCACAGTTTGCTACATCCTAAGGTCACTCTAACTACTGACCTTAAGAAACACACGCATCCTGCATTAGTAGTCATGTTCTAAGCTCTGAAATAAAAGAATTACTGCACCTTGCTACAGCTCCAGAATTATGAATTAGAGCACCACCATGGATTTGTGCAGAAGGCCACTCCCAGTTAACCCAGCTGTAAGTAAGCATCTAGTCACTAGTCTGGAGGATTGAAGAATGCTAGACCAAAATAGTAACTCTATCACACCCTATTTTATCAGTCTACAGAAATCAGAGTGTGACTGTGAAGCTTGCCTCATGTATTAGTTAGAAACAGGATGGCTCTTTTAATTCTTTCCCTTTTGTTCTTGTTCAAGTTTCATATTTCATGTACTACACTAAGAAAATAAGAATTTTCTCCACTGAAGTCTGCAACTTGTGATTCTATTGCAACAATTTAAGACTGAATCCCATGGGTACAGAGCCTCATGTTCAGCAAACTGAGTTAAAAACAGTGGCTAAAATTTAGATGGCTTTAACAGGCAGAACAGGTATTAAAATTCAGTTTTGCATTCTTCAGAGTTATAGCTTACTCCAGTTCTAAATCATTTAATTTTCTACTGTCTATAAAAGCAAGTAACAGTATGCCCCATGAATGGGAAGGAAATAAGACGTGAATGTGTATACGTTACTGTTAAGTGAAAGAATCAAAGTCAACAAAGTACTAATCTCTGAACACTGATATTGCATACTACATTAGACCGTTAGCACAAAGGCATTTCTCACTCTGAATCCACAGCAGTATTACTGAGTTTACTCACATGTGTCTTCAGCTTATACCGTTCCCAGACAATATTCTGATAACATCTCACTAAAATCTCACATTCTATGAATATTAAATGTATTTTCCATTTTAGCAGACTCTGATTATTTAGAATACATCTTTGCCATGCAATTAACTCAAGGCTCCCTTCTGAAATATAGTGAAACTACTTCTTTTCCACGCGAACAGAAAAAAATCTTCTGAGCTAGTTTAAAGATGAGTAGGACTGGCCTAGCTTCTTGATGAAGCACACAGTTAGACCAGAACCCAGTCACTGTGTAGGGCAATGGGTAGGCAAAAATCACTTGAGTGGTGATAGTCCAAAGCAGCCTTTCCTGAATTCCTCCTAAAGGAAAACAAGAGTGCTCACCCTTTTAGCCGGCTGAGAGCAGCACAAGATGCACAAAGGAGTGCAGGAACAGCAAGAAGACATTATAATACATGGAGGTGCCTTTCTTGTAGAAATGTTCAAACTCTGATGACAAATGCCTAGATGAACTGGGGATCAAAAATATATTTCTGTTGAACACAGAGCCTCTTGGCTGCCACAGCCTAGATATACCAATAGGCCTTTGGTATTATTCACGAGCTCTTATCTAACAGAGTAAATAGAAACTGGAGGACAATAATAACCCCTGACTGACAGCAGGCTGTTAATTTCTCTTGGCTTTACACTTTAAATGCTTTTTACATATCCCATACTTTTAAAGAAGCTTATAAACAAGTGGTCTTGACTGGTGGGCCGGGTTTTCACACTAAATCTATAATGATTCTTTCTAGAGTGAAGGCCTCAAAAATAGGCTCTACTTTTAAAATACTGTTCACAGGAGTCTTAGTGCCAGAACAAATTTTCAAGAGATGTCTTTCCAGACAACCAAGCCATTTTCTGTGTGTGCTCTTGAAAACTACTGGGACATGACATCATTGGGGGGGTATTGGGTTTTAAGTATTTAGTCTTTGAGTATTTGCTGAGGCTATATGAAGTTTTACATTTCTTGTTGTAAGAGGTGCTTTGATGATGATCATGCTCACTATTATGCCAGAGATGTTCATTACCTTTCAGAACTAGGGTTTCTGTCTTTCCTGGTATTTAAAGACTTAAGCTCTTAACTGTACAACATTCTGAGGATCACTTATTTCTTAAACCAAAGGTATTTGCAATTGATCAGTAATCTAAAAAATTATAGTTATTTATGCATGCAAGTGCCACAGGCTAGAAGGATCTAGGATTGTGGTGGATTTGGCAGTGTTAGGTTAACAGTTGGACTTGATGATCTTAAAGGTCCTTTCCAACCTAAATGATTCTATTCTCTTCTATTCTATCTTTCAAAGAAGATGGCAAATATGCTGAAGGAGAAGAACTAGTCAAATAGGAAAAATACACATATTTTGTTCTGTGGAAAAAAATCCTAAATTAGAAACACAAAGTTGCACACATGAGCACTAACATGTGGAAATGTAAAAATTATGGACTATGCCTAAAGAAAAAAATCTTCATTTACAGCTATAAATCTTTGGTGGTATAATTACAAAAAGGAATTCCACTAACCAAAAGGTAACAAGGCAATATGAGAAAGTTACTTACCCAAAACTCTCTTCTTCTCAGAAGCTAGGTCTTCAAGATTCACACTTAAGCTTTGCTTCTCAGGATAAAAGCAGCAAAAACTCTTAACAATACTAAATCACTCTGGTGCTTAAAACTGTCAAAGAGAATGGCAGGCTAGAAGTTCAACCAATTCCTTTTGGTCCACAGCATATCCTTTTTCCTCTCTCCCCAAATCATAACGCTTCCCTCTTTATATTCCAGTTAGTTCCCGAGTTTGGAAAAGCTTTCTTTTAGATTTCTGAATTTATTTCAATAAAAAAAGCAGTGTCACTGGACCACTTTTGGGAGTCTTGAGCCAAGGAGAAGAAATTCCTTTACAAAAATCAGTGTGGTGGCTTCCTTTGAAATAGAAATGAATCTGACATCAGCCTTTCTGGTAATCTGAATACAAATAAGAGATCTAATCCTCTTCATCCTTAATTTACTTCCACAGATGTGGCAGGAATTGTCTGACAATATCACTGCATTGTTATGGGTGATTCATGAACCACTTAGCCATCCACAGTTCTTCAGTGATCGAAGTACTGATGTACACCAGAGTATCCCATGTTATTAATACTGGCCCTTGAGACATCAATATTCAGTTGTGTCAAGAGGTGCTGCAAAGCTAGTATGATTAAGCTTTGATTTACCACAAAGAGGCACATTAACAGAGCAATGGGAGTAAAACTGGTAGATTTGACAAAGAATGTCTAGGATTTTTAACAGATGTGCCACAAGGAGCTGCCACCCACACAGTGAACCTCCAGCTTTCACAGATTCTCCATCTTATTCAATTACAAAACAGTGATTTTCCATCTATCAGGTAGATAATATTTGGCAGACCACCTTAGCTTCTGGCACTGCAGATTAGGCTGCCATGTTGTGCCTTGCCTGTGCTTGGGTTCAAGTATTATAATTGTTCTTGGACAACCGAGGCTTGAACTTTAAGGATTTGAACCATCAATACTGAACTTCACGAAATCTTTCTGGGGACCTCAGTTACGTGTTAAGGCACTTTACACTTTTCTTTAGAACCATCTACAAATATATTTGAAGTCCTGCAATCTGAAAAGACTGATTAACAAATCACTACAATTATCATTATTCCGTAAGATGGACTACTTTTAAAGTCATAAAGATGTCTTCCAGCCTTGACAGACAGAAGAGCCTGTAAGAAAAAGCCATCTAGAAAAGTGCTGGACTAATAGATCCATGCAGAGGCCTGCAGTAAAGAAATACTTAGGTGCTAAGCATTAATATTCCCAGCAAAATTCAGTACTCTCCTACTCTAAAGCAGTGATGCAACAAAACCAAGGGTGTAATAATGATGAAATACTGGCAGAAAGAAATTCAACCTGTAAAAAGGCTAACACTGCAAGTGCCTCAGCATTTAGATAAGCACTAAAGAGTTAAGCTAGCATCAAACAACTAAGAAAGTAAGTTCAGAAGATGAGCACTGAAGCACTTGCATGAATTGTAGTTGAAACTAGAGGCCAAAGTGTACAGGAAGACTTGCAAAGAGCACTGGAAAAGTGCAGATTTTGAAGTATTGCAGAAATGCATTACAGTGTCTTGGATGTATCTCAGAAATACCAAACTACACTTAAAGCAGAATAAGGCCAAGACAAAATGCAATAAGCACCACTGAGCCGTACGTAAGTGTTTAAGCATTAGTCATGGCAGGACAGATCTTTTTCTGAGCCACAAACATCTGACTTAAGTATTCATAAGAAGTTGCTTGTATTGACTAGAAGTTGTGAGTAATGTGCAGTAATGGGTCTAGTGTACTGTAATACATCATGACAGAACTCAAGCAGAAAGAAAGAATGAGAAGAGTTGCAAGTACTTGTCTGATCTTGGCAGTCTTGAACTGTGAAGCTAAGATCAAAGAGCAAGAGGGCTTCTCAGATAACGACTCAAGCAAATACTATGTATTTTACAAAAGCACAATGGAATTTCTATCCCAGTATGATACACATTGTTGACTAAATTTTGTATTCACTTCGAACATTGTTAATCAACAGCAGTGCCGTAAAACTGTAGATCTGCCCAGAAAACACCTACTAAGCTCAATGAATAGAGAGTGCTGTCTACATGGCTTGAAGCATTCTGTTAATATCAACTTATTTTAGTAAACATCAGAAAGAAGCCACTGAATTTCTCTACCTAGCCATCTCTTTGCTATTAATAGTAAAGTTCTAGTTAAAGATCTTATTTACATTGTTCAATCAAGTAAAACATAACCAAGCATAAACATATTACAAGGTTTAGCATACCACTGCAAATTATGAATAGAGAATTCAGTGGGTCACTAATACACTAGGCAGTTAGCACTCAGATAGTTGTGCAAGACCTAATAATAAGATGTGACCAAAGAATACTACAAGCTTTTTTTCCTCCTTACATCTTCAAAAAAGAAGGAGACCATAGATTTTGTTGGCAGTGTTAATTTGGAGGGATAGAGTGCATGTTCAATGTGCAAGGATTGCCAAAACTCAGATTTCACCTCATTTACAAAGTTGAGGATACAACTTTTTTTGCTATATGCTCAAACACACTGTGGTATCACAAGCTATCTAATCTGTTTTAAATCAGCACCTTATCACACCACCATGGTCAAGACAGTGAGGAAACTGGTGAAAAAGGAAGAAAAGCTTGATGATATTGGATTCTTCAATGGGGAGAATCAGTGTCACTGAAAGCTGGATCCCAGATTTTCAGCCTACAGGGTACCATTAATATAGTTCACCAGTGTTTAGATAACTCTTTATGATACCATCCTTGGGTTCTAGCAGTACACTGAGCAAATACTTTAGACAAACAGAATTTATAGCCTATAGAATGCAAAACTACTTGAAACTAATCTGTGGAAGTGCTTTCTTAATCTCCTGGTTATGCTCTACACAACTTATATGAAATCGGTAGAAGAGCCTTGGACCATACTAGGCCACATGTTATGTGTTGTACTTTCTCTGAGAATTGAAAAGAATTATGCTGCCCTCCAAAGAGTTAGGGTGTTTATATATTAAGCTGAAATGATTGTGATGGTGTTTTTTTATTTTGAAGACAACCAAACAAAACATGTTATGCTCTTTACTTTAAGAACTACTTTACTTCTGGGATGGGTTATTTTTCATTTGCTAATTTTGTTAGCAGTACATGCATGCTTATACAAATAAAAGCCAAAATATTGTTCTACTGTAAAACAAACAAGGTGTTTTGAAAGATTAAATGTTAACTTTTTAACTAAAGTTACCAAAGAAAAGAAGTCTGCTATTTAATATGTATCTACAGAAGTACAGCTTTATTTTTGTTCAGATTTACATCTGGCAGATGTGGCATGAATCTTTATTTCCACAGAAATCAGAGTCAAACCATAGATGCTGCGTGCTAATGGGAATTTATCAGGAGAGTTTTAAGGGCACAACTGAGATTTAAAAACTGATATTAAAATTTTCAAAATGGCTGAACTTTGCGAACTTTTCACCAAATCAGTCTTATCTCCTCTGCTGGCAGTAGAAATTTGGACCCTGGCTGCTATTTATCCCTTTGAAAATCTCCCTTATGTTAGTAAGAAAAATGAAGGGGCAATTCTGTCCAGTTTCAGCCAATATTTAATAAGTAAATTCTTTGATTCATTACAACTAGTTTGATTATATAATTTATGTGATGTCTCACCTAGATCTAAAATTGTTATATGATCCTCAGGAAAATAATGCTTAAGGTTGTGTTTATTTGTTTAACGAAATCACATCAGGACATTAACAAGAGATTCATCTAGACAGTAAAAATCAATTGGTTTTAAATTCAAATGACTGGAAATAACTTTATCCATAATGTTCATTCAGTTATTTTAATAGGCTCACAAAATGGAACATTAAGATGCCCTACTTCAGCAATAAAAAAGTTTATTTTATAATGTAGGTGAAGTAGATTGGGAAAGAAATAATTTAAGTAATTTTGTTCTTTATTTTGGTCTCTTTCCTCTGCATACTTACTGGAAGTTGGCATGAGAAACAATATTGCTGTAAAAGCATTAGCCACTCTTTTGAACTTTATTTAGAATCTTTGAATTTCTAGCAAGCCTTTCCATTTAGCTTGGGTTGTTTCTTTGGGTTTTTTTCCTGTTTGTTTTTTTTTTTTTTAACTTCATTTTAGGTATTCACAATAGGTCAAAAACCTTAGCACAAATTCACGGTACAACATTTAAGAGTCTGTAGTTCACTGTAATCTTCTTACTATGTTAAAAAAAGATAAAGCACTACAAAAAAGGTCAATCATATACATATGCAGGTTGTTCTCATCTTTTACCTTGCTGTCTTTGGAAGCAGTAGCACCACTCATTGTTTGATATCAAACTGTCCTTGTATGTGTCACAAGAATTGAAGAACGCCCTGGTGCATGGCTCATTCTTGTCAAGATAAATGCTTCCAAGTTCTGACTGGTCCAACAACAGGTCATAGTTCGTATCAAGCCTGTTAAACATCCAGCCAAGGGAGTCTTTGCAAATTGGCAAAATGCTGGTATCAAATCCTAAGAGGAAAAAAAAATAATTAAAAAATCGTGTATCAGGAAAGATCTAGCAGCTGCTGAGCTCAGCCACCACAAAAGAATGCTGCATCATGGCAACTGCTCCAGCAGTACATAGCTACAGTACGTAAACAGTGTATGCTATTGAAGTACTATGTATAAATTATATGTCAGCTTCATTTTAAAAAATCATTAAATTAACCTGCTAAAAAAATTAATCCCACCATCAGTCTCAAAGCATTTAGAAATATGAGTTTTCTTGTCAAACATTATACCTATAGCACACACAGTATAATAAATGTTCTACATTGATTTCCTAGAAAATAATTCTGTTGAGGAATTTTAGTGATATTATAAATCAGGAAGGTGAAGCTTAAGTGGTTTTGCAATGTTTACAGAACTAAGAAGAGAATAAATTCCACGTAACTTGTTGGAGTCCATTTTTTTTCTTCCTGTAACATATATTCAATTCTATGAAAAAGGAACACAATACTCAGCCTCAGCAATGCCTTGGAAGTTATGATATTTTATCTTTACCTGAAATACTTTATATCTTGGAGGAGGCCATGGAAAAGATGATTGCTAAGAGCAGCTGGCTGCCAGTATCAGAGCTACTAATAGAGCTTACATCTTCCTAAATTGTTGCTTGGAAAAAGGGCCATCAGGAACAGGCTGAGTTAATTATTCCTGTAGCCAGAGGTCAGACCTCATGTTTGTTTTTCCTGCATCAACTGTAAAGTACATGCAGACTTTCATATGGACATGGATGAGAAATTCAGAAACTGCTAGGCCTCTTGCCTATGTAGAAGATGTGAGCTGCATTTGATACACACACGCATTTTTTCCTGTTCATGTGCTATGGGTTGTACCACAGGCTTATGGTGCATGTGGCTAGGCAGTTGAGTATACAACCTAATACAGAACAAGGTTTAGTGCTACTAAATACTATTCTTCTAAAAACTTTTTAGCTAAAACTGAGCACTGGAAAAATGAGATTCATGAATATGGCTATAGAAAAGTTGACATAAGAGCACACAGGAATTCCCAGTTTCTACTGCTGTTAAAATCAAGCCTGCCTGCCTTAGCTGTTGTTCTGAAAACAATAATCTGGAAAGTGTTTCTTTACTGTTAAAACAGGTCAACATGGATAACTTAGTAATCAAGATTTAGAAATTAGTAGATTTTCCTTTAGATACATATAATGTGGAAATATCCATGCTATGGTAGAACAACCATTTCGGAAAGGAAAAGAAAACTGGTAACACCAAAAACTCCCCATGGAAGTCAGACAACCACATAAACTCCCCCTCCCCAGAAATCCTAAATTAACTATGACTTTTTATCAGGGCAGCCTCACTTTTTCTTGCTCCCTGTTGATCTGTCACATTCATTATTATTTCTGCTTGACAGAAAGAAAAAAGCAAAAAAATAAAGTAAGCCATTTGATATTTATGAAATTTTTTGATGTGTTCAACACAAAAACGTAGCCAGGCATTCAACTAATGGTGTCTCTTTTCCTTCTTCTCCAGCCCCTAATAAAACATCAAGACAAAACAACTTATTTCTTTTGTGGATTAGGAAGAGCAGAGAGAGACAGGACCTGACTGAATGAATAAGGATATGTTATAGGAGATATGTTATAGCAGATATGTTATTCAACTTTATTGGTAAGAGATATAAAAATTATTTAACAGGTGTTTCTGATTTGAAAAATTCTGGAAGGTTCCACCACCTTAAAACATTTTGTCTAAGGATGAATGTTCAGTATAACTTTATTTACCTCTAAGGCTCTGTTCCTGACAGCCTCTTAACACTTCCCAGGTACTTCTCTTTTGCCTGCTAGTCCTGCTTTTAGCTAGAGATCCTCATCAAGACCTTGGATTCAGAAAAGGGTTGATGTGATACATACTGTTTCCTATCCTGCCTTTTGTGTACCTGCATGAAGGGAGTAATTGTTCTTGTGCCCACAAAATTTTTCTGAATTTGGCATTTTGCCCAGCTCACCAAACTGTAAGACAAGTTGCAGAAAAACAGCAACCATGAGGAGACAGATTTTAATGAATAAGATGCCAGCTAGAAGTGAATGTAAAATAAAAGCCCTTTAAAGGTGTATTCAGGGACAGATCTTGTGGGCAAAGTAGATCATTGTAGCTAATACATCTGCATGTGGAATTTTAAGCCTAAATTTATTGAAAGAGGCATCACTTTCAAGCTTGGGACAAAGTATTTTTAAATTAGAATTTGTGGTCCATGCTGGAAAACTCACATCATTAAGTACTCTGTATTTTAGGACACTAGAAGCTAGTATTATGTATTTAATAAACTCTACTAAGGAAAAAGGAAAAACCCCCAAACACCTGCTTATTTTATTTCTCTCAGCCAGTTTCAAATTTTACTCTAAATAGAAATAAATTTACCTGAAGAATAGTGAAAGACCACTGAACATTTCAAAGGTTTTATGCATCATTAAATTAAAGTTGGAATGATATTATATAACTGCAGATGATTTTATCCCCATTTTTTTTTCTTGATTCCCCAGGCATTAGCTTGTGAATTGAGTTCATCCTCTATTCCCATTTCTCAATTTTTTCTCACTTCTTTCTATATAGCTTTTAGATTTTTAAAAAGTGTGTCTAACAGTGATGTCCCACTGGATTTTTATCTATTACATTTGTCCTACTTAAGGACAGAGCTTGAAATTAAAACATTTGCATTGGAGTCAGCCAGCAATATCATTAAAACCCAGATGATTTTATTACAAATCACTGATATCAACAGGAAAACACCAGAAAAATGTTATTATGTTCTAATGTTTTCTATAAATCAAGTTAAAGTTCAACATAACTGTGGTTTAGTATTTAAATACAGAGTTTGAAGTCTGGTATTTATGATATACACTTCCTAGTAAACAGAAATATATTACAACTGGCACATCAGAATTAATAAACCTACTTCAAACAATACTATCTCATATAAGAAACTTTTTTTGTTATTTCCAAGTCTGAAAAATAAAGTTGACATATATTAAAGCTGTCACAACCTATCTATTAAATAGCATCATATACTGGAGAAAAAGCACTGTGGGTCATGAGGTCTAGCTTTCTACTAAATAATGGTCTGATGTAATATTTTCAAAAACTATCATGCTTTTTACCTGGAAAGTAGTTTATGTTTCTTTTTTTCAGAATTTGCTTCTGAAGTAGTTTGCATTTTTATTTACAGTCCAGGTATATTTGTTGTTGTTTTTACTATTTTTTTTAGTTCTTTCTCTTCTCTGGTATTTACAATTTTAGTGTTTTAAATACAGAAAATCACGTATCTTCTTAGTTTTCATTTGGCTTGTTTCACCAAGCCAAACTCTTTCATGACCATCAGTCACAAATCGCTGAAGTATTTTAGAGGTAAGCCAGGCACATGTTTACAGAGACAAAAGCAGCTTTGTTTGATCTAAAATGGAGCAGTCCACCTCCTCCAGAACTGCTACGCCACATAAAGATCATCACCTCAGTTCCATGATTGTATTATAAACCCTTAAGAGGTTACTGTTGTAAAGGGAAATTCTTCGTTCAATTTTATGGAACCTTTAAGGAACTGTCTAAACTTAAGATTATGGGAAGTGCTTTCTCTGTGCAATGACTTTCTTCCTCTACCGTAATATTGATAAAATAATACAGATGTCACTCTTGAAGGTGATATAATTAAGAAAGAGAGTCAGGAAAGCACTTAAGTACATACCTAGAGTTTAACATCTGCTAACATGGTTTGACACATGAGGGGGTCACGTCATACAGAACTAGGAATCACAAAATCACCAGGTGACCTAGAACCAGGAAATTAACTGCCCAAATCACAGACTACAGATATTATCACTTTGACTACCAACCAGAATGCTGTTCTTCGACATTTTTCACAGTTGTGACACAAAACAAAAAGCAGAAGGTAAAGGGGGAAAATTAGTATAGTTGAAGGATGGTAATTTATTCTTGATTAAGTACTGGGGCATTAGAATGAGGGGAGCAAAAATTGCTGCTCATATGTCTACATCATGAAAGAAGATTTTCTCTTTCTCTCATTTTAACCACTTATTTGAAATCTATTTCCATATACCATAATGAAATGAGCTTTTATGCAGCTATTTCTGAACATTGTCTAGAAAAATGTGAAGTACCAGCTTAAGCTCTTTTCCTCAGTCAAAACAATCCCAAGGGAAATATTATTGAGAAATATTCCCCTCCTCTATGGCTTACACACTAGCATTCAAAACATTTCCTCAAAAGGAAACCAACTGAAATGCTCCTCTGTTTCTGTATTATTTCTCAGGGGAGAATCTCAACTCTTAGTAAATATAATCTGCTTTTCAAGGTAAAACTATTGTTTGCCTGCTTATTAAGCTCATAAGTAATAAATCCTTGCATACATTGAGGAAGATAGCTTTTGACATTATGTGGAAATCAAAACAGCATACATACATATGGCTCACATAATGCATTATATAAAACTGTTTATCTAATATGCCAAGAGAAGTAAACTGCATGATTCTTTCCAATACCAGTATACTGTCCAGTACAGTAAAAGACACTGACAAATCATACACGTGAATAAACACACATGCACTCTGCTAGAGTCCTGCCTGCCATCTAGACCATGGTTTTTACTTGTTCAGCGTGCAAGCCGCATAGCAAGAGGGTTTTCACTTGTGATGGATTTGTCTAGTATTTTGGCTATCAGAAAATCTTCAGTTAACAGCATCTCACAGCTGGGGCTGACCATGTACAAGCTGGAAACAAGTTTTCCTTCCTAATGTAGTTTTATCAGGAGAGACCTGAGCAGGAATGACTAAAGAGAGGACTAAGCAGACGTGAATGCTTTCTGTCATATTTGCTGTTCACAAAAGAGCTGATCTAGGTGAGATTCATCTGGCTCCATACTAGCCCAAGAAGGAAACAGCATTAGGCATAACGTTCTCTGTCACCCGTCTAAAGTTGTACTATATTCCTGCTCACTATGATTACATAGATCAGAGCGGAGCCTGGGTTAGGGCAAGACATGGGGAAGGTACCAAAGGTCTTACAATAAACCTCAGAGAACTGGTTCTCATTTTACAGAAAAAGGTACAAGGGAAAGAAATTAAGCACAGCTGCAATATTCCTTGAACACCTGTGAAACATTGCATCCTGAAGTCTCTCCTTTTCCAGAACGTGTTTTAGAGAATTTTAGGGGCGGGGGAGGTGGTGAGTGAATCAAGATGAATCCTGTTGCTGGAGGCTACCAGTTTGCTGATAGATTGACAGTTCAGATGAAATGTATTCTGTGGGACACCAGACTGACCATTTTATTAACAGGAGTCACTGTTAAAGAAAAGTAGAAGATACGTGAAGAGGGAGAAATAGAATAAAATGCTACAATAAACGTCTGCATATGTTACATTGTGTATAAGGATAATTCTGTACAAAAGATTGAGTCCAAACAAACTTCAGTCAACAGTACTGATTTAGTTGATTCAAGGTCTTAATTCTAAGTAAAGATGGATTAATTTAAAATTCTTGCTCAGAATTACTTCTAGGCTGGATTTCTTCTTCAAGATTCTTGTGTTAAGGATGCCTGGGTTTACACAACGTTACACATGCAGAAAGTAATTGGAAGAATGTTTCCAGCAAACTAGAACTATCATTCAGGTTGCCAGCCTGTACAGCCTTGTGGTACAGCTTACAGGACATTTTCTGAGATAATCTCAGGAAGTAGCCAAATTCTCAGGCAGTCAGCATTTTCAAGACATCAAAAATGATGTTTAAAACGGCAATTCTTTTTATCTCTAATAACTATACAATGACTGTATGGGAGAGGACTGACAGGAGTAAGCAGAAACTTACTGTGTTCTGCTTGCAAGTTCTGTCTGTACGTCAGGGTTTCCAAATATGCTTCAGCAATGAAGATCAGGGAAATTTAATTTATCTCTGCATAATGTCAGCTGTGTCTCTTCATCAATAAGGAACTCAGGATAGTCAGAATTAAGTAAAAACCTCCAAGCAAAAATCTGAAATTGTTTATTTTATTTACCCTTTTCTATACAAAATTGGTCTTTTCCTGCTGCGTGTTTGTAAGGGTATTTGGCAATTTTAGTGTAATAATATCTCACCATGCTACTTCTAGACAAGCCAATTATAAGTAATTTTCTTTCGGACTTCTTGTATTTTTCTGTTATTTTCAAAATTGTTAGTGTATTAGACTCCAAATAATCAGACTAGTCCCAAGCCATAAGAAGATTCTCTATTACCTTTGGCCTCTGGTCTTTCATCTTCTAACATGACAAGGTACACAAGTATCCTTCAGAAATAGACTGCCTGTTAGTAGAAATATTTGTGGGACTACAGTATTTTTTGTGCTTTGCATTTGATACATTCATTGCCTAGAGTTTTATCATACAAAATTAATACAGAAATAGAACAAATATTTTAAAAGACTTTAAACTGGTACATAAAATCTCACTTAATTTTTCAACTCCTTATTTCCCCATCCACAAGGCAATAATAATAATGGGGTATTATTGTAGTATGGGGGTAAAGTATCCTTTTCCCCTTTGTGTCATCTATTTAGACCATAAATGGCCTGAGGACAAGATTTAAGTGTTTATATAGCATTTATAGTAATGATACTTCCAGATACATGCAATCTGAATACATCTGGACACAAAAGGGATTTTGGAAATAAAACCCTATTAATTATTTGAAATATTCTAGTCTGCATTACTAATAAGATTCAGCTTTGGAAAAAAGTGTCAGGTGAACAAAATTATGCAACTCTTGTAAAAACACAACAATGTAGGCACCTTACATTTTTAACTTGTTACCAGCATATTGATGGCTCTAGCAGAACAACTTAAACACTACTGTTTGGTTTGTTTAGAAATAATATTAATGATCGTACAGTTCAACGTGGACTATTTAATAGCCGGAACAACTCTGAAAAGCACCAGCAAGGCACTATAAACTTGCACCACATCTACCTTGGTCAGATGGACTGTGCCCAAGCCTTTTAATAAATCCTGTCCCAAGTGCCACCAGAGAGACTGAAATATGAAGAATCCTAAATGCAAACAGACAACCAGAAAGGATGTCACAAATTGCTTTTTTAAATGCAGAATGGTTACTCAGTGAGGAACTCTATGACAAGAATAAATGGCAGCCTGGGGGAAAAGGTGCCAAAACAGATTTTTAACTCCCCAAGCGTAATGAACAACTCCAGAGATCTGCTAGAATAATTAGGACTCTGAAAGGGGAAGCTGCATTCAGGTGGCTTTTTGTCATAACTGTTGTTCTCTACAGACCACTAAGTCTCATGTGCTAAGCTTAAGGTTGTTATACATGATTAAGAAGTTCTTTGCAAGATTTATTTCTAGGTGTAGCTCTCAGACATGCCCAAATAGGGGCTGGACTCCCTGGTATACTTAAAAATTAATGTGCCTGATGTCTTGGACCTACTACAACCTTGGAGACTAACTTTGAGGGATTTGATATGGGGTACTACTCAAGAGCTTAGCTCTAGAAGAACAGTTTTAAGAATTTCTTAATGGTATTAGAAAGGACATTACCATGTTGAATGGTTAGCATTATTTTTGTTTCTTCATGTTTTTACAGGGACATAGTGACCTAGTATTTTCTTCTAAACCACAGACATGTTAATTTCTCATAAGATACAGTATCTTTTGCTGCCTCAAATGAGAAATTTTGAAGTTCAGAAATGTACATACCAGAAAACCCATATATTTGCACTAATGAAACCAGTTTTTAAACTATTTTTTCATCCCCAAATCCACAAATGAAAGAAAACTACTGATCGTACATTCGATCACTTTCTGTCTATAGATGGACTGTCTTTTTGCAGTAGCCTGTCAAATTAATTCAATCAAGTAACTATTGGCTATTTATAAAATCAAGTAAATATTGCACAAATAGGATCTTTTATATTTGAAAGCAAATTTTTTTCACAATTAGATACACACAATTTGAATAACTGACCACAGTACTAAAACACTAGACTCTAATCAGTTATTGTTCAAATGTTTTTGTGAAACACTGTGGGTTTTGTCAAAAAACTCTTTTTTAAAGAGAAAAAGAAAAGAAGATAGGACAAACTGAATGTCTCACATGTAACCATTTCCTACAATTTGATTTGCTTTGCTTTAGTAAAAAGGAAATAAACGTGCCAAAGCCTATCATCAAACTTCCAGGTTTACCTCCTAGCATTTCTGTAACAAATAGCAAACTTTTCAACATTCTTGTACCAACACTACCTCTATTTTAAGGTTGAGGAGGTATAAGTCTTTGAAACAGAAAATCTAATTTAAAACCAGCATAGTAATCAATTAATATTTTGTACAACATTCTAGCTGCTTAGGATTAATTTGTGATACCTTGTTACAAGTGCAATTCAAACATTTCTGACAGCACCATGTTCACAGCAAATTTTAAGTCAGTAGTACATTGAAACCAGATTTTTCCACACAGATTATATTTCCTTACCTGTTGATGAAAAAGAGCCCTGAAAAGCCTATTCTTAGCCATTCAAATTAACTCTTGATTCTCTCTCTCAAAAAACTGATAGGGTAGGATCCAGTCTAACTTGTGCCTAAAATTTGAGGTACCTCCTAAAGTACGTGTGAATTCTTTATATTGTCAAAGGAGAGAACTTCATGACTTTGAAGGCTTCCAAAAGGATATTCTGAAAACTGGGCCAGAAACTCATTTTTTCCCCTCAATTGGAACAATTCTATTTGTAAAGATCCTCATCTGAAGGCTTTTAAAGGCAAATACATCTCTCTACCTGCCTTAGAAAGATTCCTTCACTAGCTCAGGTTAGGTGGGAAAAATCCCACAGACCCCAAAACTTTGGAGGAAGCTAATCAGAATGAGATCATAACATTTTCTGCAGAAGAGCTCCTCATGCTCACAGACCTCACAGACCAAAGTGCTTCATGCAATTGAACAATCTGTTCTAAAAATACCCACATATCTCACAACTGCTTTGGTCTACATAATCTAAGCAGATGGCTATTATCTTCTGCATTGTACGTGAAGTGCCAAAACATGAACATTTAGGATGTACTAGATGTAAAATCAACATTAGGTAGACACCACTCAATCTTACGGGTGTTGCTAAAGTTATAGTAAGTGACCATCGAAGTTTGAAAACAAACCAACCAGTTTGGATTACATAACATATTTCTAGGTCCAAAAACTGACAAGGTCCCAAAATCCACAACACTCTTGCATTTTTAGTCACACATTAAAATCCTAGATCTTAAGCCTAAATACAGTCCTTGACTGCATGTCAGTGAGTATAATACATCAACATACACTTCATGATACAAATACCTCTCTCAGGTATAGATACTATGTCTTGTCGATGACACCTGCGTGCTTAAGGAAAAAAAACCAAGGAAAATGTCTAAGGGAAAAATCTCACCCTCTTAAGAACTTTGTGCTTGCACTATGTTTCAATGTATTCAAAGTATTAATTATGAATTTTACATTCCTGTATTACATAGAACTGAATTACCTGAAACACTGACTTTTTATTTGTATGCTGTAGTACTTGCTAGCTGTACAGTTGCTTCTTTTATCATTGCTCAAATTTCTTTTTGAACTTTTACTGTATTATCAGGCTTCTAAAAAAAGCTGTGCTGCATTTTTGACCTTACCTATTCAGCATGTTACCCTCAAGAAAGTGAGTATTCAGCAAGAAACAGGACCCCATGCAATGTTTCAGCTGACCTTTAACTGAGTGATAAGCTAACACTAGTTGTATTATTAGATACTTTTAATTTGTTACTACACAATAAATGCTTACTTAAGAGCTGTAAACTTTGTATTTCTGTTGTTTTCGTTACTGGATGAGAAGCAGATCACATGCCAGTTATGGGCACCAACCAGAATGTAAATTGGAAATCTATGTTTTTAAATGTGTTTTTTTCAATATCAATAAAAAGTGACATTACTGTATTACTACCTTACCTCAGAAACATTTTTTGTCAATGTTAAGAGAAGTATTCCCAGATAACACAGAATCATCTTTAATTCATTGTGTTTTACAGAATTATTCGTATTTCCTTGGCATGAAAAATCACACAAAGAAATGACATTTCCAATTAAATGAAATAAATGGATTTCTTGAAAAAAGAAAAAGTAATGCTACAAATAGCAATCAAACAAAAGTTAAAAAAAAAAATCACAAGTACTTAAAAAGTTAATAATGAAGGAAGTAAGCTAAGCAGCCAGTGGTGGCCAAGTTCTGTGAAACAAACTCTGGAGGAATTCATAGTTTGCTCTTCATATTAATGAAAGGTAAAGTTTTAACGGCTTAGGAATCTAATTTTACTCTCCTTCACTGTAGGACATCACTCTTGAAACTATTATTGCACACTTCAATTGCTATTTTAAATAAGCCCTTTGATAATTACATTTTAAAACTTTACTACCTTCCACAACAAAAAAGCTATTTAAATATTTGAGAGGGTTAAAAACAAATTATGTCCCCCTACTGTTTCCACTTCATTAGTACTCCTCAGTCTTTTCCAATTTGAAGTATATCCTTGAAAATTCCTTTTCACTTCCAAGCTTCTTTTCCATCTGTTTTTCCATACCAGCACCCACAGTGGCATCAACTAGCAACAATGGGTCACACATAACTACAGCTCCTGTACACTGTTTCTTAGGGTAGCCATTCAGCAACTCACTTTTCTCTATGGAAAAGTTGCTCAAAATCCCTATTTGATTGTTTTGTTTTGTCTCCTTATATAGCCGCTGATTATCAAGCTCTACCAAATAGACAATTTGATAGCATTCACAAATGAAAGCATTGTGAATGGTAGCTGCCATACATTCTTACAAACAAGAGTGCTCCCAAATAACATTGAAAGTTTAATGTGAACATCTTATATCAGTACTAAGGCATAACTAAGAAATTAGCTTTAGAAAAGCACAAAGTTACGGTTTCATACACATGCCTATTTAAAGCACATGAGAATAAGGCAAGTCTTAGCAACGGAAATACAAAAGCACAGAAAAGTATCAAAGAGAAATCAAATAAGACAAGTAGAAATCTCTTACTGGTTCTTTCAGGCCTTTGAACAATCCTAGTCTTCTTATTCTGAATTCCACTTTCATGAAGTGCCTTAAACCAGTCTCTCAATCTGTTTGCCACCTCCCTGAATTCCAGGTCACTGCACACTGAAAAACAAAATGCGGAGCTGCTTAATATTTTTCTCCTGGGTGCGGAACAGAACTTTTCAAACTATGCTAAAAAAAAGTAAAATATATAAAATAATATAAACATATATGTTCCACAGTTTTCTTCAATTCATAAAGTTCAGTTTCATTACTTAGGTATGCCTTCAAAACCTAATTAAGGTCCTCAGAAATAAATGCCTGATGTGTAAAGCAATTATAGAATTATATATATCTAGAAATTAAAAACATCCTTTGCAAACTAGTATAAACAGTTCTAGAACAGATATTTTCACATCTTACTGTAGAAGAAGCTGTATGGCGGACACTCACATGACAGTCTTTTGGAGTTTCATTTCTATGTTCATTAAGGCAGTAGTAACGAAAGCCCTACCAGAACAAGTCGGAGATGTGATTTAGGCAGATAATGCAGGAACACCCAGTTTGCTTTCCTACGCTGAAGCATGAAAAGAGGCAATAGGGTTGACAGAGAAAGTGTTTCAAGTGTGTCCTTATTTCATTGAATGTAGTTTTACAAGCCAACATTCGTAAGCACCTTACTGCAAACAAGCAACCGTACAGCTGCTTGGTGACAGAAAGGATGGCTTCTTTGACCAGAAACAGCAAAAGTAGAAAAAGCATGCAAGACCAAAGAGACCATCTGTAGCACCAAGAGCAGCAGATTAGCAGCAGACTGGCTGAAGTGTTGTACAGTGCTGGTAATTAGTAGTGAAGCCAGCAGCAGAAGCAGGTAGGAGATGTGCAGTGAGGAGCCCTATTCACCTTCACTATTAAGCTGCTGGAGAAGACAAAAAAAAGGCGTGCTTGGAGCAAGCAGATATCCCTTCCAGAACTCTGTTTTCCTATTTCACGTGTTTGAGAGAAGCTGGGAGAAGACAAGAGAAATAACGGAATCTGGAAGATGACAAAAGCAGGAAAGGCACTGGATATATGCTTCCCTAGGTAACAAAATACCTTCCACTGCCCTTGAAAACAGTTACCACTTCCAAATCAGGATTGTTTTCCAGGTCTACCAGTAACTGACTAAGCTACCATATGAAGAGCTCATACCTAAGTTAGCAGAGCTTCACAGTGATGCTCTTGAAAATAAATCTCTAGTTAGCTTACTTGTCCTTTATTATGTAGCAATCCATAATATTTGGTGACATAGCCTTCAGTACACTTTATTAAACTGAATACTGTGAAATACCTGTTTGTATTTTAGAGTAAGATTGAAACATGTCATTATGCCAACAACTATCAATGCCTGTACAACAGCAGGCATCTAAGCATTTGTTTATTCATTCTTTGCTGAAGTCTCTTGAGACCTTGATTCTGTCCATGCAAGACTTAGGTGCAATCTATACATACATTTGCATATATTATGAACTGACATTTTAATAAAACTTGTATTGTGCTTTTCTCTTGTGTAACGGAACAAATTTTTTCTGATAATTTGATATGGAACTGGGGAATTTTTTTTTTTTTAATGATATATGGGCATGTATGCTCAAAAATGGCATATTGCAACAACTAGATGAAAACGGTCTCCTGAGCCAAGACTACACAACACAATTCAAACTTGTGGGATTTCTACCATTTGCTACAATGACACCTTCCTTTACCAATCCTTGCACCAGCTGACAGGTCAGCATAAAGAATCAGGTATTAACTTGGGACAGCCTGCTGCTCTTCAATTCCCCTCCCATTTCAGGTGAAATAGAATAATATTTTTCCCTTCTCTAACTAACCTCACTTGGTTTAAGAGAAAGACTTTTAGAATAGAATCATAGGGTATGGAGCACAGCACAATCATTAGGGGTACTTGGCCTGCCATCTAGCTGCTTTGATTTATCTACCCTGCACAATACTGTGTAATACCACCACAGGTCCCAGAAATAACATAGCTACATTAATGTGGTGCACTGACCTGGCTATTTTCATCTACTTCTAACTTGTCCATATGCACTGCTACTCTGATTAACCTCTGATGCTGAGGTGATCTACTCAAAAGCCAGCACATAAGCTCATTTCCAGGCACAGACACACACACATAACCATATATATATATATGTATGTGTGTGTATATATATATTTAAAGAGAGAGCATGAGGAAGTGCCAGCTACAAGTAAAAGCTTAGCTTGAATAACACTAACAGAAGGATGCACATGGCAGCCGCATGATGGAGAGACTGTATGAATTTCTCCTTTCTGTAGAAGCAGCCAAATAGACACACTGAAGTGGATCATCTCCTAAGCTCATTAAGGTGTAAAAAAGCCCTAAGAAAAGGATAGTGCCTCTTTAGCTATTAGGTATAAGAATAAAATAGAGCTTGCTGTCTCAGCATCTGGTACTAGCCACTGTCATGCACAATATGACACAAAATGACATTTTCTGTGCTCCTGTGAATTGCATTCCTTTTAAAATGGAAGGTACATATGGCACATTTTGGGCTTCAGACACATCCCATATCAGATCTCAGATTAGGGGCATTCTTCCAACTTCAACTTCTTATAACCCTTTTCCCAAACTTTGCTTGACAATTTAAATTATGGGTTGCATCTCAAAACAACGAATGAGAAAATGGTAATAATTTTTGTTCATTTTAATGATTTTGATAACTTTATCATGGGAATAGATCATCTTCAAAAATCTAGGCAATGCAAACCAAACTGATTCAAACTGTCATTTTCCTATTTTATACCCTGTAGCTACTGAAGTGCTGGAGTCAGCTCTCAAACATGGCAGGTAATGACATTTACTGTATTATTAATTTAAATGCACAGTGAATTTTTGGTTCATGACATTTCTAATATGTCAAGTAAAAGCAGATGTCTTCTATATGGGAAATATACACGAGATGCAGCAGAACTACACTAATCCACACAATAATTTACATGGACAAATTGTGTTCTCAGCAAGGATTTAAAGCATGGGTTTATAACAATGTCTCATGTTTCAAATTTGAGTATCACAGTTTTTTATCAAAGAACATTTAGATCATTTACTAGCATCTCAGAAAAAGATTTAAATGGTAGAACCAGACAGCAAATTAGAATTCTTGTCATGAAACTTTCTATCAATCATTTCATTTCCACAGGACGCTTAAAATATGTTAAAGTTTTAAGTTGGTTAAATAACAACTAATCATGCAATTTAATTTCGACTGCTGGAAAGTAAAATACATTGAATTTTTTTTTTGTTCCGACCCCTCCTCCCTTCCTCCCCCCCCCCTTTTTTTTTCTTCTTTATTTTGGAATTTTCCATTGAGAAATTTAAGTTTCAGATTTCAGTATACTTGCTATTTTCCAGAATGCTTTTCAAGATCTAGCTATCCTAGCATTAAAATAGTAGAATAAGAAGAAACAAAAAATAATTAAGAATGTATTTTTCATTTTATGGTTCTTGTTAAGTGGTTTTGGTTGGGACTACTTAAAGTTAATTCCTTATCATCTGATTTCGGTATTTGTTCACTTATATGGTTACTCTTGTATATGGTCCTCTCTAAATATTGTTACATTATGTTGTTTGAAGCATTTAAGAAACATAAAGGAATCTGACAAAAATAATTCAGGTTTTTATGTTGTGATTACTGGTGAAAAAAGCTAGTACTATCCTGACATGAGATTTAAAATACTTATTAAAAAAGAGAGAGACCTTATTAGAACATGACATTTCATACTGGAAAATGACAAAGCAGAGAAGAGATTTACATAAGTATGTAAGAACATAAGGTATTAGTAGTGGCAAATAGCTCCTTAAAGTAGTACAGAGATTTGCATTTGAGTACCTTTGGGCCAAGACCTCCCATTTCCTAAATTATTAGGTACAAGGTGCTTGGAGTACTTAAACCATGACAGTGGCAGGAAAGCTGCACTCATTACCCCATCAGGTAACACAGAGAAGCAGAGGATTAGTGGCTTGACAGAGGAATGTTCTCAAAGGAAAAAACTTAATCTTTTGACAGTTCCCAAAGGCAAATTGGGTAGTAAAACCCCAGTTTGGTCCTATCTCAATACAGACGTTTGCCAAAACTTGACAGACAAGAACCACCACATACACTTTTTTCTTCACACACAATGGTGCTTGCACTATATTTTATATAGGTAGCAATTCATGTGGCATCTAGAAAGTCAACTTCTTAACGTTAAATTTGCATAAGATTTTCTTAATTAAAATTATATATTTATATGAATAGAAAGATCTAAAATGATAGTATTTTCAGGCTTGGGGCTAAACATTAATATATTTACTGCTTCAAATGTTGTACTTCTAAATATACTATGATTGATATTTCAAAGATAATCCAAATAAATTTAATTAGCATTAACACAGTACATGAAACAGTCCACCTTGCATGAACCTGCTTCCATGTTCAGTTGCAAACACATAAAACCAGAGATTGTGTATTAGCTTTTTTGCATGTTCTTACATTAGGAAAATAATCTGGAAGCCGCTCTACAGCTGTCATATGTATGCATAGCAAATTGCAAAACTGAATATAACTCTAATGTTATATGGCAGAAACCATATTTTACAAATTTCCATTAAAGTGGTTTTGTATGGCATGCATGAATAGCTAAAAGCAAATTCCAGGACAATTCAAGATCAATGTTATTCTTGAACAACTTTTTGTACAATTGTGCTTTACAACTATTGTTCAAACTTATTCATAAGAATAGGGGCTACCATAACCTAATACATCATGAATACTGCTTGGTTTAATGTTGATACAAAGCTTAACATTTTTTTTATTGGGATCAGTCTGATCAGACTACTCACCACCCCGCAACAATTTTAAGTGGCACATCAAGCAGTCACTCTCAAGTTATGAAAACAGCACAATTTCTGGCTTGCAGGGCAAGTACCATACGTAGGTACAGTCTAGGGGGAAATTTTGCCTTAAGAACTTATATATGTAGTGCAACCTCCAAAGAGACTATTGAATAATAATAAATATGGCCTAAAATTATCTATGTTTCTCTACCAACCTGCCGAACAGAGCTGTCTCAAGTCTTACCACCTTGCAAAAAGTCCAATTTTTGCAAAATCTCTTTTCAGGAAGAAAATATTTTTGGTGATAAAAGAAAAAAATTGGGGCAAAGTAAGTCCAGAAAGTAGCACGAGACCTCTGGGGAGGTGGTGATGGGCCTGTCAGCTTTAATGTTAAGCAAGGTTAAATGAGACATGGGGATGATTCACTGTTTTGAGGCTTTTGGATAAACTCTTCTTTCCTTTTCTTGCCCTTCATGAAAACATCCTGTGCTTTCTGCTTGTCCTCTCAATTTGCTATGCTTCCTGCCCCGGAAAAGGAAGAGGCTGATGTCTGGATAACATGCAGCCACTGTAAGAAGTAGGTGTGGGACAGGACGTAGCAGCTTTCTGTTCTCATTCCTGTCCCTGTCTCAGGTACACACAGATTACTGTTTCAGGAAAGTAGCTGTCACCGGCACTACTTCTGGTTCACTACCTTATCTCTTCCACAGGAGTAGCAGAGACATCTTGAGAGAAACCGTGGGATGGGCAATTCAGGACAGGATCCTGCTCCTGCTGCAGCCTGCTGCCCCAGTCTCTCTCTCCTTTCACCAATACCTTGAACTGGACTTGTACAGTAGTAGACTGATCACAGCACAATGGTGTTACATTGTACATCAGCCTAGGGTAAGATTATTTACTCTATAAAACATTTTACAATTTCAGTGAACCAGAGAGCAGGTAACACAATTCATGTCTGAAATTATTTGAAAATTATTTTGAAATTAAAATATCCTCTGCTTAAACTTTAAAAAGTAGGAAGCATCCAACTTTCATAGCACAAAAGAAAGAAAAGACGATAAAACAAAATATACAAAGTTCAGATTACTTAACAGCCAATTTATTATCAAGAGAATACGTATGATAAATATGTTACTGTCTTATTTAAGAAGCACAGAGCAAGTAGAGTTGATCAAAAGTTAGACAAACCTACCTCCATTTTTTCATAGGTTTTTAGTTACTAAAATAATTTATGAAAAAATACATACTTAGAGGATAGTCAGCAATGACTTCATTGTACCTGAGTCACTATGGTCAGGCAATTTTTTTGGTAACAAGAGATATTTCTGCCCCCACAAAATATGAGTATAGACTAATTGCTCACACATTCAGTCCAGCAAAAAAAGAATGCTGCATATATAGAAGTAATGCTAAAAATGCATTGATTTTTTGCCACATATATCAGTGCTCATGAACATATATGATTAAAATTGCTGGAAACTAATAGAATTTGTTAGGTTATTCAAAGAATAAAAACTGGTGCTGCTTAGTATTTGTTATAAGCTCTTTGACCATTTCTATATCAAATCAGTACACAGATACCATATTACTTCTTAATACATTATTGTATTACTATGGAATCTTTCCTTACTTTTTGTTTCATAATAAAGTCATATTTCTATACTGTGGCCAAAATTACTAAGGCAGTATTTGTACATTCTGAATAAACTGAGGGCCTCAGACTAGAGAAAGAATCCTATTTCATGTTCCATGTATCGAGTCAGCCACACATACACAGACAAACTGAAGATTCTTATCAAGTGGGTTATTAAAAAAGTATAAAATCCTTTCTAACATCTTCCACATATTAGATACAATTTTGAATATGAAATAACTTCAACTATATGGAAGTTTTTCCTAAAAGCACTTATCACATTTCAGATTTTTGTTCCTGTTTTGACATGTAAAACGTAAAGAAGTAGTAAAATAACCTTTAAAATAGTAAAATAAACAATTTAATTCCCACTCACACAGGAACTTATCAATGTTTTGTTCAACGTTCCAAGAACATTCAGATGAACACAGAACAGATATAAAAGAGTTCAGTCTAAAAAGTAGCTTTCAGAAACTAGTAAGAAGCAGAGAACAACATTCAGACATTATCACAGTTACAAACACAATTTTTTTTCAGAGGAGCTGGGCTGCACAACGTAATGCTGAGTTATGCTTAAGTAAAATCATTAAGTCACAAAAAAATTCAGGTATATTTACTGAAAATGTCTACACTTGGCTTTGTTTTTGATCTGTATACTGTCTCAGTACAGTTCCTGCCTCAGCATTCCACCTTAAGTCACATGGATTTATGTGAATAAACCTTGTATTCTGTAACAAGAGAGGATCAGCCTAACACTCCATTCACTAGAACGCTATTTGCCATTGAAACATGCTTGCTCAGGGTTATGCTATATGATGAAAAATTATATTAATTAATGGGTTGATGCATGCTAGAATACGCTTAGGGACTTTTCATCCTGGTGATCAGCTTCTAAAGATACATGCTGCTGAAATTATTGTACGCATTGGTCTGTATTGATTTAAAACAGGTCAAGATGAGGTAATTCAGATCTATTCAGACAACTATTTCACCTGATAGACTGGAAGATGAATCTTTTATGGTGAAAGACAGACAGTAAAAGTTGTAGAAGGTTAGACAGTAATCAAAAAATGCATATTAAATCACATGAATTCACTCAGGAACCTCCCAACAAGTACTTCTGTTTTTATCTAATGCCAATGCAAGGCATTCCTGCTATTACAATCAATTCTAGTAGCCATTAAGAGAATTTGTATAGGGTGAAATCCAGTCACTAGCTCAAAGGTTACTGGAGTCTCCTGTCATGAATTAATAAAAACTGACTGTCTTTTAAAACCAACGTATATGGCTATGTAAAAAATGAAGGGATCTGAAAACTTACAGGTACCCAATCTAGAAATATCTTTATAATAAATATTACTTTAATGTTAGGTGGAACCAACTGTTCAATTTGTTTTCACATACAGTAAATGTTACAATTTGTGTTGGCATTTGAATATAATTTACTGATTGGAAGTAGAATATTTGAAAATGCTAATCAGTATGTGTTCTTTCAGTGCCTTTCAACTCAAGTTAATTGATGAAGAAGTAAAAATAGTGCTACTCAAAGCTATAAAGACATGTGGAACATATTTTGGGACTAGCATAATGGATTGTATTCCCTAACATATTTAATCCAGTCTTTGGTTTCTGACATAACAGAATATACGTTATTTTAACAGTATATACTTTTTACATAAACACATAGAGCCATATATGTAAAATTATCTGTAGTTTAACAAGTGTAAATCATTACCATATTCACATAATAAGCACACTGAGATACTGTTGCATTAAGGAGTAGCTTTTGTTAAGTGAAGGGTCAAAAGGTGATTTATAAAAAAAAAAAACCAGTGATAAACACACCCCACACTATGAACCATCTCACAATAATATATGTGACCATGAGGCTGTAGATAGAACCTGAGTCTCTGTTCACTTCAGGAAGAGATACTTTCCCCTACTTTTTCAGCAACAGATCTCAGTTCAATATTCAATTCTAAGAGCACAAGGCCTGACAATTATGAAGGAAGCCACAGAAACATAAAGAAATTATTAGCACACTGTTTAACAGTAATTTAAGTGTAGAACTCACCCATAGATCTGTCTGCTTTTGTGCCCCACAGCCAGAATATTCCTAAAGTCTTTATATAACATAACATGACACTTCCATTCCCGAATCTACTAATGGCCAGTGTTGTGGTTTAACCCTAGCCAGCAACTTAAGCACCATGCAGACACTCTATCACTCTCCTCCTCAACTGGATGGGGAAGAGAAAATATAACAAAAGGGTCGTAGGTCGAGATAAGGACAGGGAGAGATCACTCACCAGCTACCATCATGGGCAAAACAGACTCGACTTGCAGAAAATTAACTTAATTTATTACCAATGAGATCACAGTAGGATAATGAGAAATAAAACCAAATCTTAAAACACCTTCCCACCAGCTGTCCCTTCTTCCTGGGCTTAACTTTGCTCCAAATTTTCTCTACCTCCTCCCCCACCAGCGGTGCAGGGGGACAGGGAATGGGGGTTGGGGTCAGTTCATCACACCTTGTCTCTGCTGCTCCTTCCTCCTCAGGGGAGGACTCCTCACACTCTTCCCCTGCTCCAGTGTGGGGTCCCACCCATGGGAGACAGTCCTCCATGAACTGCTCCAACGTGGGTCCTTCCCATGGGCTGCAGTTCTTCAGGAACAGACTGCTCCAGCATGGGTCCCCACAGGGTCAAAAGTCCTACCAGAAATTCCCCACGGGCTGCAGGGGAATCTCTGCTCCGGTGCCTGGAGCACGTCCTCCCCCTCCTTCTTCACTGACCTGGGTGTCTGCAGGGCTGTTTCTCTCACATATTCTGACTCCTCTCTCTGGCTGCAGTTTCTGTGCCACAGCAACTTTTTTCCCATCTTAAATATGTGATCCCAGAGGCACTACCACTGTCACTGATGGGCTCGGCCTTGGCCAGCAGCAGGTCCAACTTGGAGCCGGCTGGTGTTGGCTTTATCGGATATGGGGGAAGCTTCTAGCAGCTTCTTACAGAAGCCACTCCTGTAGCCCCTTCCTGCTATCGAAACCTTGCCACACAAACCCAGTACACCAGTTAGCCTGAAAACTATGGTTTACTGACAATATGGCCAGTGGGATTAAGTTGCAGGAGCAAGATTAAGGCTTTGTTTCAGTGAGATATGAAGTACCTTGCCCTGCCAGAAGGCACACAATGTGGTACTCTGCTATCACAACATGTGGTTGTGCTTGCCACACAACGCTATCATATGTTTCAAGATACAGACCCCCGACAACCAGAACTGCAGAAGATCATCCCCAGCACATACAATCAGAGAGAATTATATTAATAAATTCATGTATATAATAAAATAACCAAGAAGTAAATATACAGAGAGCATATGGACAATCTGAAGACCAGGGCACACATCAATGACCTCCTACAGCAAAGCAGGAATTACTCCATGTGAGATGGGTAACTTAACAATCAGTGTATGCTAAAGCAATACTTCTGATCATTCCAACTTTGTCTATGTGTTGGAACCGCTGCACATGATCACAGAATCACAGAATTATTTATGTTGGAAGGGAACTCCAGAAGTCTTTCAGTCTCTTACCCTCTGCTAAAAGCAGGTCTAATTACATCAGATTGCTCATGGCAGTTTCCAGTCATTCATGTCCTGTGATCATCATGCCATTCACATGAAGGTTCCTCACTATATGAAAGACTACCCCCCTTTAAAAGGTACAATATACTACTATCTTGTTACTCTATACTGTCTTCCCCGAAAAGTACAAGAGCGCTTCCTCATGCTGTAACTTGAGGACTGTAACCATCTGTCCAGGATTGCTAGACATCCAGAAACCTGGCTACCGCAGCAATTCCAACTCAACTGTGAGAAGGACTATTTAGAGCAGTCCACACCTGATGCTTATGTAGTTTAATGCCCTTTCAATGCATTACCTACCATTCATGTACTACTGTGTGGTTGCACAGTAAATCTTATGTATCTGAGATGCACTGAGTAACTGCACATCCAGCACATGCACTTAAATGTGTTTCTTTTCCAGGGGCCCCTGTGTGAAAATATGGTAACCCTAATACTGTCATTAGAATTCAGTGCTGCCTTTAAAGACAGTATCTATTAAAGTAAACTGGAACGTTTTATAAAGCATACCTATTCAGCGTCAGTACTCTGCAGAGCTGCCATTCTGCATAAGGTTTATGAATTTAGTCCTGAGGAACTGATTGCTTGAACTGAAAATTTCTGGCTCCAGACTAAGGGCTAGTCCTCATTTAGCTAACTCTAAATGTCTAAGAACACCAGAACTAAAATTCTATGCAAATGGCCTTACAATTCCTGCAGTATACAGCAGCATTTCTAGCTCTGTATCATCTCTGACACAAATGGGAAGAATAACACATGGCAAAAAGAAATGTGGTCGCAAAAACCAACAAATATGGCAGAATGACAAAAAGCCCTTCAAACTTGTAGCTAAAGGATGGGACAGTCATTTCAGTCATCTTTTTACAGTCCCATATGTCTAATCGGAACTTTTTTTAAAAAAAAAAGTCTGTAAATTGAAAAACTTCATATGTATATTTCTATTTTTATAAGCTCATGAAATTTATTAGCCATCTGTTACCTCTAGGGCCAATGATTTTAGAAAGATACCTTGAAAGTAACAAATAAAAGCATTCTGATTTCCTTACTATTTAACTAAACATAATGAATTTTCTACTTCAGTTAGTCTATGTTATGAGATAATTAATACAAATGCTGCAGATACCATATCAGGGAACTGCAGCTGCTTATTCTTACTGCCTCAAATTAATGTTTCGTACATTCTGCTCATGATTAATGTTTCATAAAATTAAAAATTATTTCAATTAAATTACATTTTCATAAAATAAATCTGATCTTTTTGTGTCCTCACAGTTTTAAAGACTTCACATTTAAATATAATGACCACTTCTGAGTGCAGGAAAAATAGTATTAACCACAATATACAGAATTTATGTGCTAAAATACTATTTTTAACTTAAAATATGTAAACTTATTAAAACATTGCAATTAAATAAGACCATAGTAATTCTTTAATCTGTCAGAAGTATCACGGACCTATTGTGGAATTTGTTGATTTATTTTCTGGAGGACAGTCAATATATATGGCTTCCTTTGCTAACTGCTGCTAACCTCTAGTGTTGGTTATCATTTCTCATCATGCTCTGTTATTCTGAACTATTAATTTCTGAGGATGAAAATGATGTTATTAATCTGTAAATTGCATACTTATGAAGCTAGATAGTCAGCAAAAAAAGTTAGATAGCAAGGAGACACTCCACTGTAATGTGCTATATTCTAAGATCTTTTCATCCCAAAATATTTTTATATATTTACTTGAAGCCAGTATTTCACATAATAGAAGATACAGAAAGCATCAAATAGGGACAGAACAGCAATTTTCTTAGTGGTTTCCAGCCAACCATACTCAAAGGTGAGGTAGTTTCCTGAATTCAGTTTCAAGGATTCAAGATTGACAGGGTCCCGCAAAGACTTTTTTTGTATTTGACATAAAACCTCTATGAAACCTAGTAGACAAGGATGAAAAATCTTTTAACAATGCCCTTTATAAAGAAAACTTAAATATATATATATTATTTCAATATTTCAAATTAGACATTTTCTGAAATCAGAAATTTTCTGTGCTGATAAGAGGCTTCAAAGGTCTACCACACCAGGTAACTCTGTGCACAGAACCTGGAAGGGACTGACGCACCTTTCTACTGTGAGAGAAAATTACCGTTGTGCCTTGGTAGGACTGTCTACTGGTTTGCACCTTTTCTCTTGCAGGGAAGGATAGCAGAATAGAACATTGGGCTGAACAATCACCGACTACTAGAAATCAACTAAACTCTGTCCTGCAAGTGTCTGGCATAAAGGAATTTTACATCACACTGGATCCCACTAAAGTCTGACAGATTTAAGGCTGGCATTGCAGCAGTTTTCTTCTTTTTGTATTTAGATTATGATCTGATGCTTTAAACCAATTTGTATTTACCCTAACCATTTGCTTGTGTCCTTCTTGAATGTTTAATTACTAACATTGCTCTTAATCACTTAAAATTGCACAGTAAAGACCACAGTTGCCTGTAGACCTCTCAGTGAGGACTGAGAGGGTGGAATCACTCCAATTTAGCTAATTATTTGTGTCTTTCCTAAAGTAGGGCCATCAGAGGTAGACAAGCTCTTTCTCTACTACTGAAGGAAACTATGGCAGTCAATCCATTAAACCAGTGGACCCAGTCCCCCAGCACAAGAATCACATCCACTGAGATGCAAACTCTACTACACTGTACCACCACCTCATTGAAATCACAACTCTAGTTAACTAAATGTAATCTGCAGCTGTGTCTCCACACAAATTCACTAATCAGAAGTTGAAGGAGAAATTAAGAAAGTAATGATTTAAAAAAAAGACATGATTAGGGTACAAATATCTGAAATGTTTACATGTGCATACATGAAATATGTTAGCAAAGTGTAATTATGTTTTGCTAGTCTATGCACTGAACACCAAATGGATTGTTCGTGAATGTCTGATATAGATCAGAGAATTTTTATGAGATGTATATGAATATTCACAGAGATAAGAATTTATTTAGCCTTGGTAATTTCTGACACGGTTATTGCCTGTACATCTTTTAAATCCCCAAATCCTGCATTACCAACAGTGACCCTCAGTGACTCTACTGAATTACAATTATTATTTTTGGAGAGGAAGGGGAAACATGTTCAAAGTGCTGTTTTATAAATAAGGATATGAGAAGCATGCACTGGTGTGGCATGTGGGTGTGTGAAAATGTTGGAGGGTACAGTGTCTGACAGGATACCATTGGGAGACTTTGCAAGTTAAAGGACTATAAATCTGCTACTTTTTCATTCATATAGTCTGCAGGAAGAAATCCATGGAGAAAACTATGCCCAGCGGTACATCTGAAAGGGGAACAGCTACTCCACCTCAGCAGAGAGTCTGGCAATGAACTGAGTGTGGACAACCAAGGACAAGAGCCAAGGAGCAAATCAATGAGCTGCATTATTTGACAGTGCAAATATACCCTTATGTGCTTTCCTGTATTCCTTCACCCCAAGTTTGTGGCCCAGAAATGAAGACCATGTCACGTTCAGTATGAGAAGAAATGGCTCCAGAGTAAGTTAATGGTCACTGAACTATCTTGCAAGGGATGACAACATTCAGAAAAGATATACATTTTGGGTGATCTCTACATTTAAGGGACAGATTAACACCTTTCTTCAGGGGAGATATTGAATGGCAAGGCTGAAGATGAACTGGCTATCCTAATAAACTGCTTCATCATAAAGCAGTTATTAAATAAATATGTATAGATTTACCCTTAGTAAAGCTTTCAACTTTCTACAGGAGAAGAGAAAAATAAGTCTTCCAGAAGTTGGCACCCTTCTTTCAAAGTAAAATTCTCAAGACAGATTGATGAAAAAGCAAAAAATTTCTACCAAGAAAGCTTTCCTTTTTTTCATAAAAATATTCAGTTTTTTCAACCTGTTCTACTGACTGATGTACTGAGGTAATACAGGTTTTGTCTGAACAGACTGGATTCTAACCCCAGGGTTGCTGTATTCCCATTACAGATTAGGGTCCATGCATGTAGACACAATACAGATACCCAGTTGAACCTAGCGATTTTTGGAAAGCTTAAACTATGCTTTTCTGCTCTAACATATCCTGTCAGTGAGCAAAAAAATAGAAAGTTCTTCATCTATATAGCCTTTCAATTTAAATTGAACAAAGACTACAAGGGAAGAAATAGAAGACATTTGCCATTTGACCAGCTGCCTTGAATAACTCTCCTAAACTCTTTAAAAGACCTCTTGTTAAACACAGTGATAAAAAAATTGCTACCTGAGACACCAAAAATAGAAACTAAGTTATCTGAACTGGCAACAGAAGACTACTTATAAGTTTAACAAAATCAAAGCACTCAGTGAAGTTAATGTGCAAGGCCATCAGAGACTTGGTAGCTTTTGTCACTTGCAATAACACAAAATACAATGTTGAGGAAATCCAGAGTTATAACACTGCCACTTACGATTTCAGAAATCTATAAATTTTCTCTGGAAGAATTGATGGCATTTCTTTTGTTAAGATGAATGTTTGGTCTCCAAATGGCTAAGTGCATTCTTCTGCTATCTATACACCTCCTATGGCATCTAGGAAATGTACAGTGTTCCTTGTTCAGTAGCTGAACAAGAACTACGGTATGCATTACTGTTTGAGCCTGTCAGAGAGGAAAATCAGGGTTCAATCAAAAAATCTGCAAAAGGAAGAAAAACTAAGAAAAGGACTGTAAAACTGCAAGTGAATGTACTCCATTAACCTCCTTTGCAGGGAAAACAAGCTTACTAGACAGGAAAAGGAGACAGAAGAAAATTTTGACTACAGCAAATGCAGAAAACCAGTAACATCTCATCATTAAGGATGACAATTCAGTGGCTGCAGAGCCATGCGTGAGGATGGCTGCTTATGGTCAGACCAAACTCTGTCAAGTTTTATGTCTTGTCTCCAAGAGCAGCTATTCACAAGTGCTGTGGAAAGAGCGGTATTTCTGTGGTATTCCTTCTTCTCCTGCTTGATCTATGGCTCAGAGATGTCTTGAGTTCACAGAATTTAAATGGGTAAAGTAATGCAGAACCTGATCATTTCTGACTATCTGCAGATTTCATGTCTCAAGGAAATACAGACTTTATTTTTATGAAAGGACAAGGAGAGAAAATCTGCTTGATCAAGATCCTCCTGAAATCTATTCACTATCTATTTGTTACCCCATAAGGGTAAACTTACAAAGCACAAGCTGCAAACCCTATTAAGAAATCACGCTGTAGCCAACACAACAGGACAGTGATAAAATTCTGTATCACTCTTTATGAGACTCTACTGTTTACCTGAGCCAGGTAAACAGGCAGTGTTTCCAGCCATTTTCTTTTTGTAAAATGGACATGGCCTATAAATACTGGAACCAACTTCTCAAAACTTAGCCCCTGACAAGACACAGTCTGTGTGGGTTATGGAAGAATGTAAGAGTGACAGTGGTATGTCAGAACAAAGGCTCATCTAGCCCAGTAATCAGTCTCCAAGAACGGGAAAAAGTGGATGCATAGTGAAGCAAATAACAACAGAACAAGTATTTGCCTGGTCTCCAATCACCTGTGCACAAGGGAATTCTAAAGCCAGCTATGAAGCTATGAATCTATACAGTTAGTAAAACTAATCTGATTCCTCTCTTGGTGGCCTCAACCCAAGGCATGTGTAATAAAAAAAAATCCACAAATTTTAAAACAAAATTTCAGGTCACGCTTATAGACATAAAACTAGAAACAAAAGTAAAAATACACCAAATACAAAATACAATGCTAGTTTAACATTAACCAGCTGTTCTTAAGTCCCAAAAACATGTCCAAGTCTTCATTGAGACATCCAACTTTCTAACTGTCTCAGCTCTGAGAGATATCAATGTTATCTGTACAGCCATCAGCTCATCTGGTGCGAACCACAGATAAGAAAGGGACCCAGCTCCAAAGAAAACCATCAAGTCATCTTCATATGTTTGCAATCCTCATATAAGATGGGTGTATTACAGAGGATCTTTAATACTCAGAGTAAACTGAGGTGCTCTGTGACATTAAACAACTCCAGATCCAAACCAAGCACCATAAGGTATCATAACATATTTTAGGAAATGCCTCTTTTCAAGCTGCAGTCTATCTGCGTGGGATTGCAGCCTACTTGCAGGCAGTCTATCTGTGTGGCTATTTTCAAGTACAAAAGTTTCTGGAAGGAGCTGCTTACAGCAGGCACAAATCAGCACCATTTGTACACAGAACAGAACAAAGCTAATATTGCTAACAAAGACCACTATATCTTTAAGCAAACTTCTTATGACATTAGGGTGTGTTGAGGATCCTTGTGTATTTTCTGACATTTAGAGACATTCTCATCGTATTGAAATCACTAGTAAAATTATTACTGATTTCAGTACAGCCAGAATTTCATTCCCACTTTGGTGCTGTCTAGACCAACTACTTGGTCCTTTGAAGAGGAAGGGAATGCTAGCACTGATAAACAGACATCTTGGTGGTTGTTTAAACAATTTTGTTGACATTTTTCACAATTAAAAGTGACATTTTGTAAGTTACAGTCCATTGAAAGAAAATAAAAAATGTAACTGTTTTGCTTAAAGAAGTAAGATATTTTTTGAAAAAAAAAATCTATACAATAAAATGTATTGTATTGCAGACAAAATCTATACAATAAGAATGTACATTGCTTTTCCATATGGTCATTAAGGACCTTTCAAGACAAACAGAGTATGGACAATTAGAGATGCCAGACAG
Source organism: Haliaeetus albicilla (assembly GCF_947461875.1). NCBI lineage: Eukaryota > Metazoa > Chordata > Aves > Accipitriformes > Accipitridae > Haliaeetus > Haliaeetus albicilla. The sequence continues at coordinate 41,566,899 of NC_091483.1, forward strand.
TAATCTATTCAGTTATAATTTTGCTTGTTAATCATAAAGCATGAAAGGTATTTGAACTAACTAGATGTGCTGATTATCAGCACCACTGCCTACAGCTGAAAAGAACTGTCAAATGTCATCAACTGTGAACCTCTTCACCACTGCATCTGAGACTTCGAAACAACTATCACCCCTCATAATGGCATCACTGTTCTGTACTGTTTGCAAAATTCATGAAATTGTTTAAACTGTCAGTGACATCAGTACTTGGTCAGAAAGAGTCTGAAAATAATGCATCAGTAGCTGAGGCTTTAAAAGTAAAAAACCCAAAACCAGTATTTAATTATTTTAAGAAATAATCAAATGTCTACTGATAATGGTTTTGAAGATATCCTAGCAAGAGCAGTAAGAAATATTTATAGCGTGAAATTATGTCAACTTTTCACATAGACTCCTCTGTTCTCTGTCAAAAGATTTTTAACATAATTTTCTAGTTATTATTCAGACAGAGCTGTATTTTATGTTATTGAACTTCAATTTCATGCATGTTTCTCTTATGCCCTTTGTGGGCCATGCTCTTAAAAGTATTTTGTCTTTCTGAAAACACATCCGTAACTACAGAGAAACATGCAGAAATAAATCACCGTGATATCTGAAGTCTGGTGGTCACACAAAAGTAGTAAAAATGATACTCTTGGGTCTTCCTTCAACAATGATCACCATTAAGATCCACATGGCACTACAGAGTCCTGAGAAACTATTATATTCTACTGGGCCAGCTGGGTCACTAGGCTATTCAGGTAAGTTCTTAAAAATACAGGCACTGACAGTCACACGTGAAACAACTGCGGTCACAAAACATGTGGTTTTGCTATCACTGCGCTGAGCTTGGAATGATGTTGCTTTCTTGTCTGCATGGCTCATTGCCTTGGTTTCAAGATGCTGATATTGCACCTCAATGACTTGCAGACTACAGCATACTCCTGTTCAGCAAAGTGAAGCTGAGGCACAGCAAACGTGTACAGACAGAGATTACTGGATTCAATAGCAGGTACCATCACCATGAAAATTTACTTGCAGAGTCACTGGTCCAAGTTTAAGCGTTTCTCCATAGCTCTTATGTCATTGAAGAAACAGAAATCCTGGTTCCATTTAGTGGGAATTTTGTCAGTGATTTTAGTGAGGCCAGTTTTCCCTTCAATGAATATGAAAAACCTCATTACTCTATTGCACAAAACCCACCCTTCCTCCCGGCTTGGCAGTTGTAATTTGAAGGCTATAGTCTGTCTATTGCCTGAATACTTGAGTGGACTTGGCATTTTATTCAGTTGTTGCTGTCTGTATGTATTACAAATGGACGTCGTCAACATATGTTTCTACTTTAAGAGCCAAGATTGCTATTATTTCTTAATATGCAAGCTACTTAATATTGAAAAATGCTGGTTTAGTCTCATTTTATATTGAATTCCTGTTTTACCAACAAAAAAAAAATTTCTACGGCTGCGCATGGATTAGTAAGAGGAATATTTATGAGGATAATTATGAGGAAGGACAAATATAACATAATCCTATAACATACTGTACACAATGCAGAGTACCTTTGTCATAATTTAAAATTAATCCTGAAAGACTAATTTGTGGTTTTACTGTTTTAAGTAGGACTGCATGTAGTAAGTACTTTGAAAAGGTCATTAAGTATAGAGAATAACTTTATTTAAAATAATACTATACAGTAATTACTGAATTATAGTATTAGATCAGCAGGAAATTGCTTTAAGTCATATTTGACAACTAAAATGTGACCACTGTGGAGCTTTTTTGATTTAACATCTGTGAAAACTTGACTTATAAGCTTGGTTGTTTCCTATAATGTTAACACATTTGCAAGTTTGGGGTTTGGGTGTTGTGGTGGGTTTTTTTTAACAGTTCCTACTATACCCCCCAGACTACAAATCCAAAATGGATTAAGGATTTGCTTTTAATCACAGCCAGGGACAGAGGCCCTACACGTGCTCCTCTGCCACAGACCAGCCCTCAGCACATGTGGCAGAACAGGCTATGAGTGTTCCTGTTCCTTTTCAATGGAAAATCTAATTAGTTTACATACATGTATTGATACTTTGTGTTTAAATCTTATTAAAGGTATCTGACTTTGTGCAGAACCAGTTGAAGAGCACAGCATTCATTCTGTTGGCTCAGCCCTGACAGCAGCAGCAGAGAGCACATGCATTCAAAGCATCACCACTAATTCTGCAGTGATTATAGGACTGCAGTGTATGCAAAAAGGTTATAGCCACTTTTAAGCTTTTACCACAGTTGACTAAAGACCTGTTAAAAAGTCAAAGACAGCTGAAAGTGTTGTCTACTGATAATCATACACAGGTAAGTGAAAAATGAGACTCTAAGAAGACTAAATAAATTTGTTGCAGGACATGATGTAGCATGGCCAGCAGTTGCCATTATAGTAATCTAGTTTAACCTTCTGTGTAAAAAAATTCAGTACAACTTCAACTAGTAGTTTCTGAAATTAGCCAGTAACCTGAGCTGTGGAAAGATTTCTATTTAAAAAAATTACATTGAACCCTACCGTTTCCAAGTTGATACAAGAAGTTACAATCACAACAGACAGCCCACCAAACCCAAAGGCATTTCATTTGCAATTTAAAATGGTATCGTAACATCACTGTTTAAGCCTCAGAACATAAAAATAAAACAGAAAAACCCATTAAAGCTTTAAATTTTACATGAAACTGATTTTCCTGTAAAGGCTGAGAAGAAAAAATATTTAAAAACCACAGAACAGAATTTGTTTTTATTATCTTCCAGACACTAGAAAGTAAATTTGTGAATTTCGCTGTTGATGCCTCAAGACATGTTATACTATATTTTGGGCAAATCTATTAAACAATAAAGTAAGTGGACAGATTCATAAATAGAATCATAACTTTGCAATCAGATGAAAATAATGCCTACTGACTTAGAATAAAATAGAACAGACTATATCAGTTGGAAGGGACCTACAATGATCATCTAGTCCAGCTGCCTGACCAATTCAGGGCTGACCAAGAGCTAAAGCAAATTATTAAAGGCATTGTCCACCTCTCTAGGAAGCCTGTTCCAGTGTTTGACCACCTTCTCGGTAAAGAAATGCTTCTTAACGTCCAGTTTAAACCTCCCCTGGTGCAGCTTTGAACCATTCCCACACGTCCTATCACTGGATCCCAGGGAGAAGAGATCAGCACCTCCCTCTCCACGTCCCCTCCTCAGGAAGCTGTAGAGAGCAATGAGGTCGCCCCTCAGCCTTCTTTTCTCCAAACTAGACAAGCCCAAAGCCCTTAGCTGCTCCTCATAGGACATGCCTTCCACCCCTTTTCACCATCTTTGTTGCCCTCCTCTGGACACGTGCAAGGACCTTCACATCCTTCTTGAATTGTGGGGTCCAGAACTGCACACAGTATTCAAAGTGAGGCCGTACCAACGCTGAACACAGTGGAATAATCACCTCTTTAGACTGGCTGGTTATCCTGTGTTTGATGCCCCCCAGGATGGGGTTTGCCCTCTTGGCTGCCAGGGCACACTGCTGACTCATTGAGCCTGCTGTCGACCAGCACCCCCAGATCCCTTTCTGCAGGGCTGCTCTACAGCCACTCCTCTCCCCTTTTTCACTTGTGCCACGCATTACTACGTAATACTGTTTCTTTCAATATGAGTCAGCATGGGGGAGCTGGGTCCAAATAATAGCACCTACAATGCCTGGTCCATTAAACTAAAAAATGCTCCCCCTACCACCATGACATTGCTGTATAAAATATCTGACGTAAGTAAATAGCTTACCAAAATAAAATAAATGAATACTGAATGCCTAGTCACTGCTTTAAGCCCAAATATGTCAGAGACTTAGATAGGTATCTTAGTAGGAATTATTAAACAAGGAAACAGAAACCATGAGATTTTCAAAAGACACTGACATCGATCACCTGTGAAGATGTAGGCAACAGCTCCTTTGATTATTCTGTCACTCAACAGTGATGATAATCACAAGAAATTTCCTGAGGATATAGACAGTGATAACGGCCCACAGGGGAGCAATTCACACAAACTCTTCAATACTTCTCTGTAAGGTGCTCAACTAGGTACATTAGGTATGTAGATTTTATTTGTTTCTCATTTACCACACAGAAAAAAATAGGTAAGCTCTTCAGCAGAAGTTAGGAACGTAAATATATGGTTGAATCTAAACATAGAAAACCAGGGAGTTCCTCTCCTCTCTTCTTTCTACACGAGGATGCCAAGCACCTGCCTGGTGGGCACAAAACTGCACTCCCGAGCCAAAGGCATAGTTAAAGAATCACCACCTCCTTGCTATTCACGTTTTCTTTTTTTACCTTTCTCCCCCTTCTAAGCTGTTTCTTTCTTTAGTCCCTCACATTCTGAAGTGTCAAGAGCTAATGAGCCACACTTCTTTTTGTATTTTCTTTTACAACATGCAACACAGGTGTCACATTTAATCACTTTGGTCTTGAGAAGTTTTCTGTGAAATTAAATACTTGTCACTTTGCACATATTTCTGTATCAAAACACCTTTTACAATTATATTGTTACTAAGTACATTTTGTTCTGGAGCAAAATAAGATGTAAATATTTTTTGGAAAATATTAAAATGTAAAACATTTTTTACAGAAAGGTAAGAAGCAAGCAAATAGAGTCTTTAGGAAAACATCCAGTATGATCTGGTATTTCATGGATTGGTCATATTCAAAGTTAAAAAAAAAAAGCAGTTTAACACTGAGATTGATAGCAAAAAATAAGATATCGGCAATATCACCAAAATTATTTATTACCAAAAATAAAGACTTTAAACTCTTTACTTTGGATTCTCTTTTGTCTTAGAGTATTCATTTATATGTTAGTTCCTTGAAAAACTTACACTCAGTATTTTCTGTTTGTTACACTACAAAGATCACAATAGGCAGATGCACTTTGTTTTCCTAGTTACTCTTTGGCTCCCACTGCAAAAGGAACTTTTCATTATTCAGAATAATGTTGATGAGCATTTAAATTTTTTTTATAAGGATTTTTTATTCACTTTTTATTTTATATAACAGAATAACTTGTGTCTGCATCTATGTGATACACTGCAACAAACTGCTCAACTACACAGGATAAGGGTTACCACATTTCAGTTTTTTAGAATCCTCTTCTTTATCTACCCCAAAACTCTGGGAATAACAAAGGAATGTGAGACCATATGAGAGCAAGAGCAGTAGTTCTGACCAGGCCATTCCATGTTCATCTGTCCCAGAATAGTGTACAATTCAAGTCATTAAGCTGCAAGCATCTGGGATGCACCAGACTCAGTGCAACTGATCTGCACATATGCAGTGGCTATCTGCTTAGCGCTTAGTGCTTAAAAAATGCATGCCAACGCCAAACAGCAAAAGGGGCATTCTTCCAGTCTGAAGAAATCTTGCTTAGAGGTACAGCAAAAGTAACAAGGAATAGAAGATTTGGCAATTATCCGATGAACTCTGCAGTAATGAAATTCAGTATAATTTTACCCTTATGCTGTGTATAGTCAACATTCTTCTACGTATAAATATATACAGCTAGGAATTTAAGAATTACTTCCAAGGCTCCTTCTGTCCTTTTTCCAAAGGTCAAGAATAAATCATTACCCTATTAAAAAGCTTATATCAGATTAAATGGAGTGTTGCATCACTGTGGCTACATCAGAGAAAGCAAAGACTGTTTTGCAGGCTTTATTATTTGCAGTTTCTATGAGCTCATGTTCTTGAAAATACGTTACACTTTTCCTTACATCTTTTATGTGGTTATGTTACCCTCCAAAGTAAATCACAATGCTCAGTTCCACAGAACTGTCAGAAAACGTCAGAAACATCCCAACTGTCAAAAGCATCCCAATTGCCTTGGATATACTTGTATCAACTCTGTTTTTTTCTCCTGGATAGATTCAAATAGGGTGCAGCCCAATAACTACGATCCTAATTTTGTTCCTATCCTTTTTCCTACTACTTCATTTGACAGCTGATAAGAGCAAGGCTTGTTGGTCTTTCTTGAATTTGCCAAAGACAAAAGTATTAGCAACAAGTTCTCCTTGTTTCATATTATCGAAACATTACTCTGTTTCATTTTTTCCATTGCTTTATGTTTTAAAAGAGCAGAAAGAGTAATTGTATTTTCTTTGTTTTTCTGAGCTGCAGCAGTACTCTGTTCACTTTGTTAAAACTATATGCTCTTTTTGTACTCCTGCTTCTGAAGTTAAACCTTTAGAAAGAAGGTAGCTAAATAATAACAGCATATTAGCAGCCTCTGAAGTATCTTTTAATCCTCTTAAACTGTGCATACAGAAATACTACAGAGGGTGATCAACTTCAAATACTGACCTTAAAAGAAAACTAGACAAAAAAAAGATCAGATTCCTACGAGACATAGTAAACTGTGTTATAAACCTGCTTAAAACTTTAATTCGCACTTAAATTCAGATAAGGAGACAATCCTGCTGAACAGACGAAACAGAACAAAACCATCTTAATTACCTAGTTTCCCCTAAAGCTGGGTTTACAACTGTTTTTAAATGTTTCATGCTCTCCTGCTATTAAAAATCTCAGGAATTTATAACAGACCTCTATTATAAACAGGATAAATAATGCAGGCAGTTTTGACAAGAATTATTATCATATATCTATCTATCTATCTATCTCCAGGATTTCTTCTGACTTGCCTTGCACCCTTATCAATGGCAAACATGAGATTGGTTTTTCTCCTACAAAAACACATTTCAGTACTAGTAAATCACAATACAGACCTGTTTTTCAAAGCCATTTAATTTCAGGGGGTAGTTATGTTTTAAAGCTGAATGCTTTTAATTTAGCATTCAGACTATTATAAAGGTGCCACCATGCTAATGAGCCAAAGCTTACAAGTTGATACAAGTGAAAACTGCTGATGTTTGCAAGCAAGGTGGCTATAGCACTTGATCTTGCAGTATCAGCAGGAACAAGAGTTAAAACAGATGCCACAGTTAATTTCATGGATCTTGGTGCCTTCAGGGAAGAAGTTGGGTTTTTCCTTCTCCATGAAGACTTTTATGTTTTATTTAGAGGATTTCTGACATGTCAAGTAGCCTGCATCTTGTATATAAAGTTAAGATATCAAGAAAAATAAAATTGTACTTTGTGAAGCAGATAAAAAGCAACACAGTTGGGTAATTATGATAATTTGAACCACAGTGTATCTATCTAATAGTTTTAATTAATATATGTTTTCATAATGCTGATTCATCAAGAGTACACTACAAATTATATTTTTGTTTATTTACAGATACAAAATCTGCCCTCTTGGTAGTGAAAGTAGTGGAGATATAAAAATGTATCACCTGGCATAGATTAAGGTCATGCTGATACTAGTGCATATTTGTTTAACTTTTCTTATCAAGACTCTGAGTAAAGCTATAGTAACCTACACGAGGACTCAAAGCTAGCAGGACTGAGAAAATTGTAAAATGATAATTAGGCATGAATAATAAGGCTGGGGTTTTTTTTAAGCAAGAGGAAGTCGTTATTTTTCAAAGACAAACAATTAGAAGCCTGTAAGGATTGCCCTGGAGAGAAGGCACATTGTTAAACTCTTTTCAGCATTGCATCATCTTTTCAAACTTTTAGAAATTATCACAGCTTGAAATTAGGAGGATAATCAGATGACGTGAACATGGCCTAAGTATCATCATACTTTCACTGCACATAGAAACATTTTCAGTGCATCAGTGAATACACAGTAGCCACATAAACTGTTCCACTAGTGCCTCAAAACATTACACTAATCAAAAGAACAATGGTTCTCAATTGTGAAAGAGAGTTCAAACATTTATGCAAAGAAAGTAAAAGTGAAACAGTAAATCAATATTGTTCTTCTGTCTATATGCTCAGGAGAGGTGAGTAAGTTTTTTTAGTGAAAATTTGTACTTTTATGTGTAAGAACTGATCATATTTTAATTATTGGAAGAAAGAGGAAATTGTCTAACCAAGTAAGGACATGCTGATACCAAGTGAAATTCTTTTGTTGCATAGTAATTTATTAGCATATACGCTTAAAGTTAGCTTAAGTAGAAATTAATTTTCATGACAGAGGTCAGTTTCAGAAAATACATATTTAAATTTTTGCCCAAGATCCAACATGCACCTTAAAAAAAAAAAAAAGTACCCCCCCCCCCACAATTCAGAAAGTGACATCTTATCACCAGGATGTTAACTCTGTAATTAGCACATTTTATTTCTGTCAATTTCAGTGTAGTAGCTATAGAAACATTACCAACAGCTGCCAAAGACAGACTTTTTAATCCCTGGCTTTTAAAGGACTTTGATATTTTAAAGAAAATATCAAAATTCCACCAGCTATTAAAACAGTCACTTCAGAAAACTGATACTGCAACTATTCAATAGGGACCATAGATAACACAGTTGAAGTTGTGAAGTAAACAGGAGATTAAACTACTAAAGATTCAATTACTGTTACTGAGAACTGGTTGCAAAAAGGATATCACATGTTCTTTAAATACCACTGGGTTTACAACCTACTTGAAGACAACTCTGTGAAACTCACTGATCCAACACTCCTTCGCAACTACTGAACCATCTTCAGTCCATTCTTGAGCTTCCTAAGGATCTCAAGTAGCTTCACTATCCAACAATCTCTGACATAATTACAGGACAAAATAACTCAGCAGTAGGTTATAGAACCTGTTAAAGCACCACATGCTTTACCTTCCAAAAATAAGCAGGAGGGGCTAATAAACTAGTTTAAAATAATTACCTGATAAAGTATTTTTCTAGCAGTTATCTCCCATTGATGAGCAATGAAACACTTAAACATAACTGCATGTTGACAGGATAAAAATAGTATCAGCAAAAAATATTACCATCACATCAGTAATTGAGACACAAACATAGCTGCATCCTGTTAGCTTATTCGAACATTGCATGAACAGAAAGATAATGCTGATCCAGATACTTAGCATACGATCTGCATCTCTTTGGTTATTTATTCTCAATAGAACTACTGCGACACACTTCTAAAGCCTTTAATGTATCATAAGATTGGCAAGGCCCCTTCATTTACATAATTAAGGCAATTATAGCCATTATAATCGAATGCAACACCATTTTAATGGTCCGGACTACATTTAAGCTTCCAGCTTTATAATCCATAAAAGCTGGTTGGCAGAGAGTAAAAGAAGATAATGAACATATCCTAAAAAAAACATGCTCTCATGACTATCTAAAATAGTTTAATAGATTTTGTTGTGCTACACAGACTAAACTTTCCTAACAATTTGGGTGTTTTGGAGACTCTAGGACTGAAATTGTTCGTGAATTGTTTCATGACCTAGGTTAAAATTAATGATTATCAAACATAAAATTAAACAGCATTAATTATCTTCTTTCATCATAATGGCTTGTCTAACTCTCTTAAAATTGCAGCAGCACACACAAAAACACAGGATGATATACTGAAGATAACATTTTTGCCTCTAAAGACACATTTACCATCAGATTTTTTTTTTCCCTACTAAAAAACAAGGGGAAAGGAAATAAAGAAATCAACCGGGCTAATCAAAACTTTCATAATCAATGAATTTAAAGCAATCTCCTATACAGAAGTCTTTTCCTTTGTGAAAAGTTTATGAATAATTTGTAGTAGTAAGAAAACAACTCTGAGTGACTAGTTACTCATCTTGTATATATTGAGTCTTTACCTAAAAAGAACCAGAGTCTAAATGGCCCTGAGTGTCTGAACAGTCTCACAGAAATCAAGGATTAGAAAAACAGGCAACGTATCCTAAGTCTTAAGTGTCCATCCCATGTGTGTAAGCTCACTCTCACATATTGATTTGTAGTGAACCAGCTAGTTTTGCCTGAGACGAAGTTTGTGAAGTCATCCTGAAATTGCTCCCTGTGCACAGGATGGACAAGGCCACCGAGGAATCCCAGCTGTGCTCGTGTCCTCAAATATGCACACCCATTCTCAAAGGCGCAACTGGCACAGGACATACGTGCCCTTGGTGTCCTGTGATAAAAATACTCACACAGTGAGCAGAGATGCAGCACTTACATTATTTTAGACACTTAGAAATAAAAAACTTTATTATTCAGATACTTTTAGCACAGGGACAGATCTGCCAGTTAAATGCCCATTTGCTGGTAACAGAAGAAATATGAAAAGCAACGTCTCAAAGTGCAGCCTGCAGCAGGCTAGAACTGCTTTCCACTGCCTTGACACCCAAGGAATTTTCCTTTTAAATGTAAATGTGGGGACCTGATATACCTGGATTTGACAAAGCTGTGTAGATTTGAGTATTCAAGGCTGCCAAAAGCAGCCATAAAAAGTGGAAGAACTCGGAAATAACAAAGCAGCCCAAAGGAAAAGCAAAGAGGAAGAGGTTCTGGAGAAGACTGCTGTTGCAAAGACTCTTGGAACTGTGAGCAAAGAGCTGTTTCCAGTGATAGGAATGTAATATTCCAGCTTTCCCTTTAGTGTTACAGCTCTTTGTAATATTGACAACAAGCACTTAGCTAACAATCCTTTCTAAGGATTTCGCTTAATCCTGGCAACAATAAGATGTTCTTTTTCACAGCATTCTTGAATATGTTCTGCAGTGCTATGGCGGTTATTTTTCATATACACAGCATAAACAGTTTCTTGGATTCTAGCCTTTTTTTATATAAACTATACTATTACGGAATGGACAGTCTCCCCTTAATCCTTCACTTCTTCCTTCTAACAGTCAGGTTCAATGGAATTTTAATTTCTTCTGCAATTATGACTTCATTGCAGAGAATTAAATAAATATAAATCACTGTTCAAACACATGCTACCTTTTTTTTTTTTTTTTTTTTAACACTATCAGCTCCACTCTGATTCCAATTCATAGTACACTTTTTACCAGAATGTCTCTGCCTCATTACTTTACTTGCAGTTGTGGTATCTCTTCTTTTCTGCCAAGACATGTATTTCTATCCCTTGTTCCCAAATATTTTAACCCCTGTAAGAACAGAAAGCAAAAGCAAAAATTTCTTTTTAGCCAAAAGATTATCTATAAATTACTGTCCTGGTTTCAGCTGGGATAGAGTTAATTGTCTCCCTAGTAGCTGGTACAGTGCTATGTTTTTGAGTTAGGTATGCGAAGAATATTGATAACACACTGATGTTTTCAGTTGTTGCTAAGTAGTGTTTAGACGAAAGTCAAGGATTTTTCAGCTTCTCAAGCCCAGCCAGCAAGAAGGCTGGAGGGGCACAAGAATTTGGGAGGGGACACAGCCAGGGCAGCTGACCCAAACTGGCCAACAGGGTATTCCATACCATATGATGTCCCATCTAGTATATAAACTGGGAGGAGTGAGGGCACGGGGATTGCTGCTTGGGGACTAATGGGGCATCGGTTAGCAGCTGGTGAGCAATTGCCCTGCGCATCATTTGTATATTCCAATCCTTTTATTATTACTGTTGTCATTTTATTAGTGCTACCATTATCATTATTAGTTTCTTCTTTTCTGTTCTATTAAACTGTTCTTATCTCAACCCACAAGTTTTACTTTTCCCAATTTTCTCCCCCTGTCCCACTGGGCTGGGGGAGAGAAGTGAGTGAGTGGCTGCGTGGTGCTTAGTTGCTGTCTGGGGTTAAACCATGACAATGACTAATCAATTCTAGTTATCTTTTTTGAACTATAAAGCTGCTTAAAACAAAATGAACACACCTTGTTCCATGCAAGACAAGTTTGAAATTACAGGAGAAACTCATGCATTTGAAGCAAAAATGCAAATGGAGCCACCTCTACAGCCTAACAATAGGTTACCCAGCTACACCTCCATTTCCCCCCTTCAAACACAGCCACAGGCCCTTCATATTTCCCACGTTTTACCATTTAGTCTCAACCATCTAACTAAACTATGGGGTCTTCAAAGCTTCCCATTTGCCAAGTTCAGGTGTGCTTTTCCACATCACACATGGACCAGACCTGGAAAGAAGCCTATACTCCTCATTTCCAACCTTTCCCTGGGTTCCAGGGGAAGGACGCCTGGGTACGTGGTGTGCTCTGACTAAGCCCCAGGCTAGATGACAAGGGGATTGTGAGCATGCAGGTCAGATACACCTTCTCATTCCAAACACATTCTCTGTCATTCTACACCACATTAGATTGCTTTACTAATCACACTACATTAGATTACTACTAATTATGATGGAGAAGTCTCTTTTTAGAAAGTCTTAACATGGAGTTTGATTAATGAAAGAAGAGACTGCTGATAATTTTACTTGGCTTAGCATCGCTCAAGCAAAAAAAAATATATTCTGTTTAAGAATCTAAAAGAGATTCATGAAGAAAATTTATCTTAACATTGATGGAATAAACAATAAAATTGGCTCCATTAAGTTTCAGTTATTACACAAACACAGTAATGAATATGAAATAAAAGTCTTTTACAAATAAAATAATACAGTATTTTTCTGCGAGCAAGTTCCCTTTCTATCATATCATAGATATGGAAATCATTTACAGATACAAATGAATTCTTGCTAAGATTATTAGTCTGCTATCTTAGGAAAAAACCTAACATTTATAAAGTATAAAGATACTAAAGCAATAAAATCTGATTAAACAATAGTACTTCCTATTAAAAATCAAGTAAAAAATGGTATATAATTACCTTATATAGAACAAAGAGAAAAGAAGACATTCTTAATGAATTAGCCTGACCAAATTTCAAAACATAAATATCTACAATGCATCAATTTTCACTTTACCTTCAAAAAGCTTGTATTTATATATAATGTATACTTACAGCTTGACTTTACTGTAAATGTATATAATGAATTAAAGTGAAAAACAATATTTTAGCTTGCATGCCTGGACAAATATAGGTCTAAGATGAACAGCTTTGAGATTGAAAAGTGAATACTATGTATTATAGTATAAAAAGCAATAAAGCCAAAGTGGACTTTTACTGCTAAGTCAATACCCTCTAAAGAACTAAAATGGATATACAGTAATACATTTTAGTTTTGCAGTGTCTTTAAAATTATAAAATGTTTCAGAAACATTAGTAAAGCAGAGTTCAGAAACATTTAGTAGAGTAAGAAAGCTTACCTACAGATAATGTCTTTTCCTCTGACAAGGAAACTGAGTCACAGTGTTAGAACCTATTTACAGTTAAATCAATGGCAAGATTCACATTGATGCCAGTAGTAAAGGCAAGAGTAGAAATACCAGCCCCGATATGATTTTTGTGGTCAGCCCACAGTGACATCAATCTCAAACTGTACATGCCAAAACAGATGAGACAAATTCCTCGTTTTGAGTGCTTCCACTGATAGTTGTACACTTGTATTTCAGGGTTCATCTAAAGACTATTTTGAGAAAAATCAGCAAATTTTTCTAATGAAAATTAAGCAACTAAAAAAGTACAGAGGTTTTTATTTAATGTTGCATTCTACAGAACTGCAGTAGCAATTACATAACAAAATATTTTACTGAATCATAAATACATGGCTAAGAAAAACAGTAGAAAGCTGACAATTACCTAATACAAATTTAACTCACATACATAAAATGTTGCTACTGTCTATACTCCCAAACTACTGAGACTGCCTCCTTCCATTTACTGTGCATATTCTTCAGAGAAAGTTAATAACTGAGAGTAGTTTCTTCATGACGAAAACCAGCATACTTCTCTTTATATTTCTTTTTATAGGTTAGTCAGTTATTTTCTGTAACAAGCATGGCAGCGTAAAATTAGATGCTATAATTAGATCTTTTGGGAAATATTTTAAAACATATTAACATATTTGCAAATAAACCCCAAACAGCACTATAACCTAACAGTCATTTTCTCTGGTTTGTTATTTTTGTCTTACTTGAGGTTTGAAAGTTCAGTTTTATCCTTGACCACACAGCATGAACTTCTTCATCTTATAGATGGGAATTTTGCTCATTGTCTCATATAAAAGACTTCTCCTGGCTACCCCATAACTGATCACTGATAGTATTAGGCCTAATTAGTCTAGTATATGTTGCTTTGGATACAGATTTTATTCTATTGATGTCCTGGAGTTAATCTTGCAGAAGAGAAAAGGGGAATTACACAATAGTACTATATGTCCTTGAAAGGTAATAATACAAAGTAGAGATTAAGGAGTTAACACAAATGTTATTTTTGGCCCTAAATCTCTTTATTTGTGAAGTCTGGAAACAATTCAGTGTTCTCTTTGAATACAAACAAAAACAAAAGCTGTTTTTTGGCATCTATACCTGTACTATACGAAGAGTGGCTGAGGTCATGTATTGAGAAGATGCTGCTATGTAAATAAAATAAGAGGATTTGGGAGAGTGCTGTTTTGCTATTTGTTTAAAAAGAGTCCCTATATTTGTTTTTCAAGCACTGATGCACATGGAATGAAACAAAATCCACAGTGTCTTTAATCCTACTGTTACTTATCCTCATCTCTCCATAGCAATTAACAATTCAGCAGTATTCAGTATAAAATAGGATGCAGCTGAGAGAGCACCTATGTTCTGTGATTAAAGTCTTTCATATATACTAACTAAAATACTTTCAGCATGTAATGTTGCCTTTTTGCTTCCTCTGGCAAAAGCTTAGACTCAAAGAGTATGACATTTAAAGCAGCTTCCTACGATACCTATATAGTCCTCCTCAGATGATCAGATAAAGACCCTTTTTTTTTTCTTCCCAAGAACATAAGTCTACCTCTCTTATTTTAGTGAAAATATCAAGTGAGCTGTTACCACAGGATTTATTAGAAATTAACTAAAACAATTGTTGAGAGCAAATTCTTCTATTCCAGGAGCCAATCAAAATGAGTATTTAGTATTTTACCCACAAGGTTATAGCTTTTTCCATCTAAAATGCAGGACCCTCAACTGATTCTGAGGTTTTGGGTATGGCTGCATGTTCCGGCTGCATGTTCCAGCTGCATCCTGACTCTATGTCAGGGCAGAATCCCAACCTTGTTTCAATGAAGAAGATATCCAAAGACATAATCCAGGAGGATGCTGTAGCACACATCAGCTTAATCTTTGAAACAGACTGAGAGACCAGGATCCTCGGCATATCATGGCACACATTTATCACAGTGTTAATGTAGCTGAACGGGGACATAAAACATAGGCATTCTGTCAAGCTTTTTGGATTTAAAGATAATTAAACTTTCCCAACGAATGCGCTCTAGAATAGAGCAAATTCAAGCCTACTGACAATGGATGCTTTTCTTAGATACCTTTGGAAGGTCTTTGACCACAGAGTTGTGAGCCATATACTCATCTGCTGTCCTGGCATTCAAAACATGTTTAGTGAGGATCTTCCTGTAAGTGCAGAAATCCCATGTATGTCTTCATTGAGCATATTCCTTTAGTCTGACATACCCAGTGGGATTTTGTCATCTACATTGCCAAATGTCTCATATTAGGGTGCTGTGACAATGAAAAGGAGACATACCCAGGTATTTGGTCCAGGCAAGAAAAAAACTCAACCAAAACAGTCCAGCAACACCATCTTGTTGTGTCTGGAAGGTTTTAATTATTATTACTAATTTATACTTTTTTAATTATTATTTAGTTGATAAGCCTCTATATAACCTATATAACAAGTAAAGGAAAAGCAGAAGGAAATGTCTACAATGATGCAATGAGTGCAGTATCACTTAAGGCAGAGCAAATAATCTCCTTCTATCTCAGTTTCTGAATGGACGTGAAACAATTTTATTTCACAGACTGACATACTCCTTCCTCTGCATTATTCTGAAGCTTTTGAGAGACGTTAAATGCTATAGCTGATCACAGAGAAGGCTGTTGTCTGGACCTCCCTTTTTATTTTCTGGAGGGTGGGTTATAGAACTCCTCAGTCCACCAACCTCTGCTTTCCTAAGAAATACTTACCAATCCAATATCATTAATTTTCCATATCTCAACTAGTAATGTAAGTACAATGCTAGTAAAAAAGAAAACCAAGGAAATATTAAGACTGGAAACAAGGCAAATTTCATACAGAAAGAGATTATAGATGAATCTAAATCCTGTCTCATGACAGTCTAAAACAGACAACATGGGTCTTGACCTATACCATGAGAATTAAATAACAGTACAAAATGACTTCCACCTGTCCATCTTTTTGTTCTTGTAATGTCTTGAACTGGTATTTTTCGACTGTTAAAAACTCTGAGGATTTTGCTGTTGGCGTTCATTCCTCCTTCTGAATTAACAAAACCTCTTAATAACCCTGGCCTTCTAGACCCTGCAAGATACAAACTAAGAAGCACATGTACTTGGCAAACTAAAGTAAATAAATTTTTAATGCCTGCCAGGCCTAAACATGAAAACATACAAACAAGTGAAGACATTTCATCCATTTAGTGTAAAAATAAATTGCTTGGTAATCATGTAATATATTGATTTTCCCTCTTATTCTTATCTTCCTTCTAACTACAGCTTGAGCCATGAACATCAAAAATCAAATTCTGACTTTATTTGGTGAGGCACGTACTCAAGTGTTCACACCTAGTAAGCTTTTAATTAAGCTTTCTGGTATATAATTTTCTTTCTAGTAGATCCTAAAGGATATTCAGGATTATTTTCCCACCTTATTATATAAAGGTACTTATTAAACTTTTGTAGAAATTAACAGAAGACTACAGTTAGTAGGAGATAGTAATATGGTGTAAGACTAAACAGTGGGTCAGACATATTTTCAGAGTAATTTCAGTATAATTAGAATGGCCAAAGTCACTGAACAAAGCTGAACTATCCTCAAAGTAGAAAGGTTTGTGCAACCTTTCATTCATGCTGAAAGAGAGAGGAGAAAAATGGAACTTTCCATTATACATCTAGAGATTTTTGTTAAAAAAACATATTGCTAAGCATATCTTTATTCATTAAAGGTTTTAATCACAACTTTTGAATTACATCACATGTAATGCAAGGAATGAAGCAACATCTGCTATCTCCTGAATAAGGACCATTTCAATATATACTCAAAAAATATAAAATGTAACAGGTTTCAAGTCAATATGTCATGTTCAGTAAATGGATTGTAAACACTTATTTGAGAATATGAGTACACTGCTATAGAGAGATACGTTTTACGTTTTGTCAAAAATTCAAAATAGCAAAAGCAACACTAAATAAACTAAAAAGCAAGACAATACTTCTGGGATTATGCCAAGGTATCAATGAGTTTGTTGGGCAACTGCAACGGTCATTAATGATGCTCATTAATATCAAAAGAAGCTCTTGCACCTGAGAAAAGTATTTTGAATATATAAACCTGCAAAATAAAACATCATTGTGAAGCAGAAAGTTCACTTGTGACTATAGTTCATTCAACTTTTTATTCTTGCTATTTTCCACCCATTATTAACTATTTAGATTACAAAATTAAATATTTCTTTTTTCTAACAGGATAGTAAATTTCGTGTACCAAAGCCTTGAAATCAGTTGAGAACTTGAAAGAACTCTCCCACAACCTCACTCCTTCAATAACATTTTAAAACTTAAACTTTTATTTTCTTTGAGGAATGTTGGCAATGTGTACTTATGTTACACAAATTTGTCCATTTGGGTGTCTATTCATAGGTTTCAAATCAATCCACTACAAATCAAACATGAATCAGTACTGGACTAGAAAACTGAAGATGAAACTGCAATAAAATTTAATATTACTTAAATATTGACTGGGAAAAGACACAGCTGAAAAAAAAAGAATAAGTTAAAATTAGCAAAAAGTGCCAAATGACAGAAGAGCACTCAATAAAACGAGTTTTGTTCTAAAACCCGCACTTTTTTAAGGAAACAAATTACATTAAGTAAAATGAAAATCTGTTAATGAGATAAGAAAACATTCCAATAGAAAAGCCTTATCTCCTTCACCTCTACTTCTCTATTATTAAGTCACCTAATTTTTCCTGAAGAAATTTTGCTGTCAGTATTGTAATCTCAGGTTGGCTGAAAAGAAACATGATTTAAATAAAGTCAAAATAGCCAACTACCAAAAGCTTTGCAATACACTTTAAATTACTAAAGGGTAGATGTAGGTTGGTGAATTGCACATTACTAAATAAGTGTAACAAACCTCTAAATAAATGTGCTATTGCAGTAGATGAAAAAAATAGTTTAAAATAAGTCTGTGCGTGCGTCTGTGAATGTCTAAAATTGAACTTTTGAACCCTCAAGCACCAGGCTGCTACTTGCTAGCTGCAATTGGCATGAACTGGTGTAAATTCTGATAAACCAGAGATGGCATTTCCTGAATCCTCCAGTAAATAGAGAGACATGGGACAGAACTAACAATTAGGAGGCTGATCACACACTGTGCCTCTGCACATAAGACTGTTTAGATTGGGAAAATGTGGGCAGGGGTGGTGGGGATAGTAGGGACTGAAAGGGTCTGTCCTGGAAGAAGAATGGCTTCCCAGAAAGAGGAAGGGGGCCCTGAAAGAAGACGGTTAAGATCCTGGCTGGTGGAAAGATGCTGGAAGTGAGGAGATCAGCGAGATGCACTGAGAGGAACGCTGGTGCACACCATGGCCAGTAACACCTGATAGGTAAGTGCATGCAGCTGCATAGCAGAAACCAACATGATTTTCTGCCTGACTGCTCCAGGTCAGCAGTGACCTCCCTGCTTGGAAGTAAGCTGAGATCTACTGAAGGCAGCGCTGGGTGGGAGGGTGAGAGATGAAATGAAGTTGAGTAAAAGCTCTAATCGCACCAGTTCTTAAACAAATTCCAGTATTCAGATGCACTACAGGTTCTTGTTTACTGTCTTGCCTGTGATAGTTACAGAATAGGCTAAATGTCATTGCAGATGGTAGGTGTACATGTTCCTATTCACTTTAGATAGCTGAATATGGAAGCTAAGCAGGCTTCATACCCAAAAGAGAAACAGAAAAAGGATTGATCTGGTGCTTGTTTCCTGGGCAGTTGGGGATGGGTGGGAGGATGGGTGATCTGAAATGCCAGAAGGTAAAGCAGACAAGGTGTGCAGAGGTAAGCATTAAAGGTTAACAGGACTTTTTGTACAAATGAGTGGAACTTCTGCATTTACCCCATTGACTGATCTCATCGCCCTATCCCAGTGACGCAGTTGGTAAGCCTACATTTTGCATCATGTATATTTGTTCTTATCCATCAGACTGAAAAGCAGGACAAGCAAAAACATTGTCCTCCACAACAGGCAAGGGACAGGGCTCAGTATGTCTCGGAGGATTGTTTTGGGCAAAAAATGGTGCCCAGACACTGCCAAAGGGACAGAATTCTCCCCAGTCTTGTAAAATGTGCAGTGCACAGAAGCCTTCCTAGTTTCTGGTTCCACATAACCACTGGAGAAAAGACTCAGAGGAGCTTAGGAAAATAAACACCTGCAGACTCCAGCTCAGTGAAACCCCTACATTCACAACTGTGCAAGCCAGTATGACCTGGATACCCCAAATCCTGGCACATACTTGAAAAAGGAGATTAGGGTGAAAATAGGACATGAGGCAATGGCTACACCTGGAAAATAAGACAGGCTCCTATAAGTGCTTCCTCACTTGTCTCTTAATTAACACCTCTGTCTCTCTAGTGGTGGTGCCTCCCATTCATTCTGGTTTACCTTTCTTTCTCATTCTGCTTCTACACAACTCCCTAAGCCACCTCTTCCATACTGCTCATCTTCATTTATTTCTAACTTTGTGTGACCCTTTCCTCTAACAGTACCTCAAGTGCTCTTCAGATTTTCCCTCTCTTTTTATGGCAGTACACTAAATTTGTTCTTTTCTTTCTCTTTTTTAAAAATTACTGGAGCACCTGCTGTAGTTTATGTGATACTCATTGTTTTCTCTAAACTAAAACCAAAACAGAAATATGACAAGGAAAGATCTTTATTTTATTGTGTCCTCTTTTGCTTGTTTGTTTTGTTTTATTACCAACTTATATATTTAGTTCTAGATCAAATTCTTAGCCCTTTCATTTTTGGATTCAAGCTAACAGCCCCTGCACGTCGGTCAGGTTCAATGTTACAGAGTGTATCACTAAAATGAGCCAGCTTTCACAAAAACTAGGAAGCCCGCACCTGCCCCATGCATTCATCAGAGAGAGAGATTAGATAAACTTCAGAGTTTACTTCCAACTAAGAGTTTCCTATGATTTTACAATCAGGTTCACATATATTTTAAAAGGCAAATCTGTCTTTCTGAATAGTGCTTTAATCTTGCTTCCCATAGGAGTGTGAGGTTCCACAACAAAACTATTTTGGGAAAGTTCATAGACATACTTTGCTCCCTAGATACACCAAAAATTCAGTAGAATTTGTCAATCTGAAGAAATGAAAAACTGTCTTTGGGGACGTATTTTAGGAAACACTCACTCACTAATCTTACTTTGCCTCTTTAGCTTCATCAAATTTCTAAGCAACTGACGTGTGTATACAGCTTAGAACAGTTAATGGAGTTCCATTTAAAGAAAATAATAGTATTCTTACAACAAAAGTTCTTATAACAAAACTTGTAACAAATTTTGTATTCTGTTACAATAATGGCTGAAATTTCAGTAATGATACTCAGCTCACTTTTATATTTCTCATGTCTCCTGGCCTTTGGCCTTGTAAAGAAATGATATTCAAATTTCAATGTTGCAGTAAAATGTAGCAGTTGTAAAAGCCCTGTATTTTGCTTGCCCTGACAATCTGTCAGGACAGGATTAGTGTTAATTCCCATACTCATATAGGATCTTTTTTCTTTTTCTTTTACATAACTAAGCACAAGTAATCTTGATCCCTTGGCAGTATAAATCTTCAAGAGTTCATTCCTAGGAGTTTATTTGTAATTAAGAACTATTCCATTTTCTTGAAGCCAATAACATTTGTCTATAGATCGTTTTCAGTGTTTAAGTACAGGAGTACTAAAAATAGAAATAGTGTGCTTGAAAGAACACACACAAAGACAAAACCAACTGCATCAGGTAAAACAGCTTCCAGCAGAGAAAATGCTAATTTTTTTATTTTTTTTTGTAAAAACTGAGGGCAATGATACTATATTAAAAAACTAACACTGGAGAATAGTAGGCCTGCTACTCACACAGAGATGCTTCTCAGATCATTATCTTAATTTCACTTCATGCCCACTGTTAAGCAAATATCCCCACATCTATGCTGGAGATGCAGAAGATGTTGCTAGTGAAAACTGCAGCTGAATTAATGCTATACTATATGTCTTATCAAAGGGGCCACATTAACCATATAAGGCTGGGTCTTCCGGTGTTTTTCATTGGGGCTGGCAATATGAGCAGATGACAGATTTATCTATTTATTTACAGTTACTACATGAAATTGTAAATTAATGCTTTAAAAAACCTCAAGGCTGTATCTTTTTGCAGAGGGGTTATAGCATAGAGAATATTTAATTACACATATTCAATCAATATTTAATTACATCAATGCTATTGCTGAAGACCAAAAAACTGACCTAAAGGAGTGTTTCAGAGAAGTTTTTTAATGACTTGTATGTACGCACACAGGTCCATGTTTGCAGTGGTCTTCTCTATTCATTGTTAAACGAACATTAATTCATTTTTTAAACTAGGAAAAAAATACTTTTGGCAGTAGCTACAGCTTATCATGGAAACAATAAGATTCTCTTGTACAATAAATTTGGAATAGAGCATCAAACCATAATGGATTACTAATGTTAACATAATCCAGGAATGTAATGCTAGTTTCTTTTATCATTATAAGGTTGCTACAGGAAAAAAAACCCCTTCAAAAACAAATTTTGGTGTATTTCCAATGAGGATACATTGCATAAAGATTTTAGATTACTCATCAAAAGTGTGACTATACAGAAAGAAGAAAAAAATACATCTAACAGAGATCAGTCTAAAGAAATACAAAAATGCAGATCTCCAGTCATGCTGCTCTCAGCAAATTCAGGTCCATGGTGGCCTAAAACCTCATGCTATGATGGCTCTCTATTCAGGAGTACCAAAGATGGTATCCTGTATTGTTTAACAACAACCTTCCAAAGTCACCTGGGAGTCACTGAAATACAAATACACTTAGCCACAAATTTTTTTCTCCAGTTGCACCAATGGCTAAGCAGCATTGCAAAGCAACTGCATTTTCCAGCAGCCTAATCTCATGCATGGTCCAAAAGGAAGCTGATTTATTCCTATCACTTTTCAGACAAAGAACTCACTTTTGTATGACAGCCTTTACTAATAGTTCCATAGTGTAAGTGCATTTGCTTGCTCCTATGAGCAGTAACAAGGACTTTTAAGTTTCCTCTTTTCTATCACACTTCATTTTCTTGAATATTCAACTGAAAACACTGATGAGCAAGGAATGAATTTTTCTTTGTCTCAAGTACAGCCATAAGCATCTCGAGGAGTATTAAAGAGTAAAAAAAGAACAACGATAACTCATACTACAATAGCTGCATTTGAAAAATACAGTGGTATTTTACTGTAGGCACAATTTCAAAACCTACAGCAAAGAAAACAACCTTGAATAAAATAAAATAATGCTGGTTTTATTCAAGAATAATCACTGTTTGTGATCACTGTACTCTTCTGTGAGCAAAATCTTATTTCCTTCTAGAAACAAGCTGTTAAATATATCATACAAATTACCATCACTCACCTCTCCTATAATTTCTGCCTGCATTTGTGGATTTGTCAGAAGGGCAAGGGCAACGTCCTTCGCATTTCACTGAGATTTGTTTTCCTGAGACACAGGCTTGATAGTCTAATTTGCACTGTAAGGAAAGAGAATGACTACCATTAATATAAACATCTTTTATAATAAAAATCATAGCTCTTTAAGTACTTTGAAGCAATCTTTCATGAAGTGCTTAAACCTTTGCAGACATAGGTGCTAGGAAAAAATTTCTGCAGTATATGCTACCTTTGTACTAAGAATTAGATTAGATAAAGATAAAAAGTTTTTGTTCCCTAACCTGGCTACAGTTTCAGACTCAATTCAAGCCTGAATGCACTTGTGGTGTTAGACTGATTTGAATATGCATACTAAATGGAAGTAGACTGCATTGGTTTTATTTGTATTATATGAGCAAATAAAGCAACAATATTCATTACTGATAGGAAGCGATTAACAGTGAATTATAGAATTTATCACTTAATTTCTACCTTTAAGATGACAGTATTGTAGTAATAAGCAATAACAAATAAAATGGAAAGCTGTGTCTGTGCCTGATGCAATTCTGCACAGTGACAGTCTTTTCTGATATAGAAACAGATTAATTTTTGTGGTTCTGATCTGTATACTTACAGATCCAATTGAGAAACCATACAAAAATTAACTAAATCTAACCAGGAAATGGAATCGTTGTTTCAAGCATATAAAAATAACATAGTTAAAGACCACATACATGGAAAATAACCCTACTGTAAACATTGTCACTCTTACTGAGAAGCTGAACTTTTATTCTAAAAGGAAAGTTCTTGACATACAGATCTTTCTGCAGGACATTTTGCCAATGTAGTAACAGGAAAAACACAAACCAAAACAAAGGAAAAAAAAAGAAGTTATATCTACAAAGAGCTTTTTAGGAAAAGGAGGAAAAAGAAAAGGAAAGGAGGAAGATGGCTATCGATAACACTTCATTTAAACAAAAGATGGAAGATGTCTCATTAGTCAGGTAAGAGATATATAACTTAAAAGTGTAGGAGTCAGAAAACCACTTCAAGTAACAAATAAAAATATGAAGTGTTTTCTGTGCATCACAACACTTCAGAAGAACAATCTCACCAGAATTTGTGCCTTATATTCCCTGGCACATTTTCTGTTTGGATATTTAACTTCAGTTTAATGCAATTCCATTACACAATTACTAGGATTTCTGGCAAACCCTAAAGTTGAAGTTTCTCTCTCCCTCCTAAAAATGAGTAAGGGGTGGGAGCACTGTAGCTATGTAGGAATAAAGGAGCCTCCTGAAAGACTGCACTTGAGGTTTCCACTAGTATGCAGATATAAGCACTGTGAATTTACAGAACTTTATTAACCTTTCGTGCAGTCAGACTTCTAACCCTGTCACACTGTCATGCAGTTCTCTACCCAGCACAAGCTGAACTGCATCACTGTATTGAAATAATATCTTTTTGCACCACTGCCAATACCAAAAAGAAGACATATTAGAAGCGAGAGAAAAGAATATGTCAATTTTTGTGTATTTACCTAAAATCATCATTATAGTTCAGTTTTGAATGCACTATCTTTTGCCAAAAAGGCATGGTTAAAGGACAATGAGACTAAAAGAATCTTCTGACAAAAAGGAACAACAGATCAACTCCAAGTGAAAGCTATACGAATAGTATTAGTGTCTCATAAAGGACCAGAAAATTGAAGCAAAGCAAACGGCTCTACCTATGTTGACCATGAAACAACTGAATACCTTTTGTATCCCTGCACAATTATCCTGGCTGTACAGGAGATTGCTTTCATTACCCATGATGCCCGCCAGACCCCTTTCCAGACAGTGCATGACCTAATCCATATTTTAATAGTTGAAACAATCTTCAGAGTTAGTAGAATGGATCATAGCTCAAATTTAATATGTGCTTCTGTGGAAAAGAGGTATCTTCCCTTTTTTAAGATTGGAGAACTTTTATTGTTCAATCTTAGTAGCTTAAAGAGTCAAACCTACAAACACCTGTGCTTTAGGTTTTGATTACTTCCTCTTGGTGACTGAATTTAATGAGATCACCATTTAAAACTGACATACAAACCCATTTCAGGTTTGTTTTACTGAGAATCAGAATATGAAGAGTGGAAAACAGAGGAATACTTTTTTATTTTTTTGAAGATTTCTTTAATCCTTTCTTTGAGAGATTTTTTTTACAGACTCCAGTGCTTCTATTTTGTTTCCCTTGAATGTTGAAGAAACTAGTAAATACTTCAAAGCTGCTCCTGCTAACATAATTAGTTGTGAGTTTAGTCCTTCTGATTTATTTTTCTTTAAAGTTGTCTACACAGTCCTATTTGCAAACAACACTGCCCTTTTAAATGTTAAGAAAAATTTAATGCCTGACACCTGCCACCGGCACTGATACCTGAGTTAGTGAGTGCAAGGTCAGCACATAACACTTCCAAATCAGTACTCCATTCACAGGTATGCTAGAATTTTACACTCACTGAACTCAATTTATGGACAGGCAGGCAGCAGAGAGAGATTCCTTGTCTCCAGAAACAAAGCAAAATCATGGTGCTTGCCTAAGTTAGAAATGAATCAAGAGGCTGTTCTGACAATTTCATATCAGCAGCTAATGACACCAGGAATATAACTCTTGTTCAAACCTCTTGTCCTTGTTCCCCAAATAAACAATGCACTGGGATATTGCAAAGGCAGCTCAGCTAAATAAAGGCAGGTCAGAGTTCCCTCAACGTTACTCAAACTAGTAAAAGAGGCAAGCAACATACCTGAAAAACTCCATAGAAAAAGAAATCTGTGGCATACAGAATGTGAGGACACGATAAGAAGTGGCAGTACAAAGGAGAGGTAGTGTTGGGAACAGTGATGAAATAATTTGTTTTGTGGGGAAAATATCTGAATAGTTTAAACAGCAGAAAAACACAAGAACTATTATGTGATGTATAGCAACAAAATAATTCCAATCTATTTGGCTTTATTAGTGACTTTTCTATATGGGGAAAATATGTCATAAATTTTCAAGAAACTCATCTCTTGGATTTCACAACATTCCTTATTTATATTGGTTTTATAAACTGTTAACCGCTTGTGCTACTTTCATCACAATCCCTTATATGCATGCAAAAATACCATTTTCCTTCTGAATATATCTAGCTTTTTATCTTCTGATCTTGATTCCCCTTTCCTTTTAGCAT
Source organism: Haliaeetus albicilla (assembly GCF_947461875.1). Classification (NCBI taxonomy): domain Eukaryota; kingdom Metazoa; phylum Chordata; class Aves; order Accipitriformes; family Accipitridae; genus Haliaeetus; species Haliaeetus albicilla. The sequence goes on from NC_091483.1 coordinate 41,592,792, forward strand.
GTCATTTTTCTACACTGGAGTTTCACCATGTCTCATTTGTATGTTTGATTCTAAGGATGCTTCAGCTGTTTGAATTTTCACACATTTTGTTTCAAGACAGAAGAACAGGTATTTCTGACTTCAGAGCAATATGCTGCACAGTGCTTCAAAAAAAAAATAAAATCATTTCAATACAGACAAAGAATATGTACCGTGTCAGGGTCTCTTGGCAATATATTTCAGGATGAAAAATTCCTCATTTCTGTACTGTCAAGTGTCCCATAGAAAAACGCAATTTATTTACTCATATTCCGCCTGTTTGAAAAACTGTTGAGTCTTAAATGGACTCAAACATTCTTCAGCATTTGCCCAAAGTAGTTGTTTAGTGAACTAGAGACGAGCAATTAAACATCAAAGAACATCAAAGAATATATGTCATCTTTAGACATGACTCATGCAGCTTTACTGTTATTACAGTAAAGATGAGAATAGTTATATTTCTGGAACAACTACCACAGTGTATGTTATTTTGAAATTCATGAGCTCTGCTCTTACAACTATTGTTATAGAGTTGGAAAGATTAAATGACAGTAATATATTTCATTAAGGTCTGCTACCTTCCATTCCAAAGTAGCTATCTGTCAAAGGCTGCCAAGATACATATATACATATGTACATATATACATATATATATAAAGAGCCTAGTTTTGCCCCAAAATGGAAAAAAACCCACCTACTTTTCCATGGCAAAATAATGAAAAAAATGAAGATACAAGGTAAAAAAATTATTATTTTTGTGTGCATTTGATGGGCATGAATACAAGGACAGGATAGATTTTATTTGTTACATTAAGTTCCAAACAATTCCAACTTCCCTTGTGTTTGTAAACCAAGTTCCAGGTAAATATCATACATTTCCATATATACATGTTTACCTTTAGAAAACCCCCAAATCACTCCCCTGTGACCAACTGACCCAATTTTTCAAGTGTGAATGACAGTACGCATGTCATTAATACACGGGGAGGATGCTGATAAAAATCTGTGACTTGGGAAAACTCTTTGATGACTTCAAATACACAGGAAACCTCTACAGAAAGGAGAAATATGTCAGCATGAGCATCACATATACAGAGGTAAAATCTCTATGTTGAGCGAAAAAGAATATTCAGAGAATATTTATATAGTCTAGAATTTTTCAAATTAGTTGCATTTGATATTTACATCCTTGAACACTTGAACTGGCTGAGCAAATTTACAGCCATTGAGAATTTATGAAGGACAGAGGATGTACTATTAGACTGGAAATTAATGAAAAATTTAGAAAATAAATAAGGAAGGAAAAGATGGTCTCAGAAATTATAGAAAAAAACCCAGCTTTTAAGTTTGATTTCTGGGCACCTAGAAGAAGAAAGGAGAGGGACCATGATATAGGGTTTTATCAGGCAAATCATAATAGATCTAGTTTCATTCTATGGATTAAATTCTAGAAAACAGAGACATATTAGATTGCAAGTACCTTGATTTTACCAAGGCTTGTCACACACTTTTACATTGCAAACTGGTAAGCCATACTGGGAAGTATGTTATTTGTGTGCTCATACTGTAAGATGAGTACAAAACTAGTTGAAAGTGATCCTCAGAGAGTAACAATCAATGGATCACTGTTAAAATAGAAGGCTGCACTGAGTAGACTTTTGCAAGGGTAAGTGACAACCCTCGAACTATTCTGTCTTTTTATTAATGGCTTGGAAGATGAAATAAAAGATATCCTATTAAACATGAAAGAGGCTGGAATAACTTTAGAAGACAGGACTATAATAAAAATACTCATATTATTGAAACAGGCTAAAAATATAATGTAATTCAATACAGAAAACTGCAAAGTTCTACTCTTAGGTAGACATAATAATCACATTTAAAATACAAGCTATGGAACAACTGGCTAGAAAACCCTTCCAAAGGAAACATAAAAATCTAGTGATCATTATGAACAATTGGTGTTTAAAAACATTATCATACCAGGATATATAAATAGGACTGCAACATACAAAACACGTAAAATAATTCCACACAGCTCTGGCAGTGCTTAAAATAGAGTACCCTTTACAGCTTTGTGACAAGGTTTCAAACAAGATGGGAATTAATTGGACAAAGTCCAAAAAAAGATTAACAACAATGATCAGAGGCCTAGAAAATAGAGTCACTGAGAAAGAGGCTCAGGGCGTGGGGATGTTCAGTCTTGAGAAGAGAGGATTTGCATAACAGCTGGCAAATAGGAAAAAGGCATCTGAAAGATACCCAAAAAGAATACCATGATGAATGTTTCAAGAAATTGGCTTAAATTGCTGCAGAAAAGTTTCAGATTAGATACTAGGAAGACTTTCTAATAATAAGGGTAGTGAACTATTAAAATAAATTGTTGGAGAAGTTTATTGAATCTTAATCATTGTCTTTAAAACCAGGATTAGATAAATCTGTCAGGAATTACACCTGTATAGTTTATCTTGCTTTGAGAAAATGGGTGGACCAGATGGCATCAAGCTTATTCAATGAGAAAGTACAGGACAGACCAGCTCTGGAAATGAACCAGTGTCAAAAGACTATTGCTTGCATAAAACTTGTTCATTTGCTGGAGAGATTGAAAGATGTGTAATGAATGAACTAGGGAGTCTGCATGAAAGAAAAGGAAAATAATGCTTATGCTGGTCCATGGATCTTCGATAACTGCAGCAAAATTGGGTTTGGTACTGAGTTTATTTGTGCTCTCCTGAGCTCTTGAGAACCTGAGATCTGATTTGGGAACATGCTAAATATTTTTACATAAACTAAACCAAAAATGAATTGAACATATAAATGCTTTGCAATGTGAAACATGGAAAAAACAATCCTTTAATGGGACATCCAAATCTCACGAATATTTTTTTCTGCTTCCATCTGTCTGCAGAACCATATTCTACTTGTAAAACAACACTCACACAGAGGGACTGTGTGTGAGTATAAATTAGTTACTATTTGCAGACTTCTCAAAATCTGTATAATAGAATACATGAGACTGTACTGAACAGTGCAGAGAAAATGAATTACTGATTAGATAGAAGACAGGTATGTCCATTCTGTGTGTTAAGTGAGTGAAGAATCCTGCAGAAAAAAAGGCAACAGAATTAAGATTGCATTATAAGTCTACCCCAAAAGAAAGACAAACAGTGCTTGTGCAAAATTAACTTTGGCATTTCCCAACATATTATCAATTTGTTTTTTCTCACAGACTTAATTCTGTTCCTTTGTGAGAATGCTCCTACCTCAGTGGCAAGATAACTTATTTTTCCACAGTAGTACCGTCTTGCCAGGAAGATCTAGCAGCTTTTAAACAAACTAACTAAAGTAATGAGGATACATGTGATTTCTCCAGACAGTAAGGAACAGAAGCTCATGCACTAGTGCCTTCAGTTGCAGTCTCCAGACACTCCCTCCAACTCCTCCTTTCCTTTACCTTATACCTACTGGACAGCTGGAAGCAGATGGGGTACATCCCTACAGTATGCAAGTCAGCAGAAGTTAGCTGCCAGGGAATACACCTGGATCTCCACTGCATATCGCATCCATTATGTGCTTCAAGCCCTTGATGGTGAAAGACTGAAGTTCAGCCACATATGTCAACACACCCTTTTCTACCATATAAACATAACTTCGCAGTATTGGGTGAAGTGTGAATTCAATGTGAATTAAAGTCTTTTAGAAATTTTCATGTGCTGAGGTATATGATGCTTACAGAAATGCTTTCTAGAACACCATCACATTTAATGCTGAACATTTAGTAAATTACTTTTAGATAACCAATAACTAATATTTATGCAACTTTAAATAGTGTTTCATCTTCGAAAGGTAACTGTCATCTTTAATTGTACCTTATCTCAATAATGAGAGTTCTGTAGAAGTCCATGACTTTTTTGTGCATTTAAAATTAAACAGGGCATGCTATCTAATTCTAAGAAAAAATACACTGAAGAATAATTAAATTCAGATTCACCTGATAATTATTAGTTCACATGCTACAAATACTTAATTAGAACATATAACTCCATATAGGGAAGAAGTTAACAGGGCTTTTTTCTTATTATTACCAACTGTGGGTGTGGATAATGATTCTGACACTAACCAGTGAGAGAGAAGAGAATAAGAGGCCCTACTTCTGACTCCTCAACTCTTCCAAACCCTTGTTCATTCAGCTCTAACCAACCTTCCAGTGTACAGAAGAGGAGAATAAGTGATCTAGTGCAGGTGGTGAAACTGGGGACATCAGTAGGCATTGGGGAATTCCAAAATCTTACCACCATAGTCTACAAGTTGTACACCACAGCCTTCCGCACTGCTACCTACCAACTGAATATTCATAGGTCGAGCAGCAAAACCTAGCTGTAATAGTATAAATAAATAGAATGGCTGAGAGAATTTAGAATATCCTCTCAAATTTACAGGTTCCTAACAAAAAAGCTTACAGTTCTTCCTTCCCTGTCTATTTTCTAGATGATCAGCAATGGGTGGTTAGGAGATTTTTGTATGATGCAATCAACAGGATCTCTGAGAAAAGAGCTCTTTGCTAGAGTACCATGAAGATACATGCTGAAGAAGAGAATGAAGGGTTAAAAATTTCTTCCAGTATCATCATGCGTCTTATTGGTAGAAATCTCTCCTGTAGAGCTCCACATTCATGTATCAGTACAGATCTCTGTTTTCTCTCCGTTTTTAGAACCTGGTACCTCTGACAGTTGAACAGATAATCTCTGATTACCAGGACTCAGTACTGTGTGCTTTCAACTTAATTTCATGCTATTTTGCTTATCCATGTTCCCCATTTTCTCACTTTATCCCTATTTCACAAAACTTACATACATTCCCCTGCTCAAAATTTGCTTTTACTGTATTTTGTGCAAATTGCTATGTGAAGTTATGGCCTCAGATTTGAGTCTCCTAAAGTAAAATATCTAAGAAACTACAGTATGCTTTAACTGGGTTGGTGATTCCTGTCACCAATCATGGGGGCGGGCTGGGCAGAGTGAGTGTTGATCAGGTTATGGTCCAGGTCCAGTTCAACACGGAGCATTACTTGATAGAGAACATGGAAGAGAGATAAAGGACTGCTTGACACAAGGGGCTGATTCCAGGCAATGTCTGGTACTGCTTCTTTGTGCAGGGGTGTCTCTTTACGTTGGCTTAAAAGGGAGGTGAAAATATGGCCAGAGTTAGTGACATTCATGTGCTAAACCTAATTTTGAAATTATTATAACATTTTATAATTCTTTACAAAAAGCAGCCAAGAAGGCACAAGCAGTTGCAATACAGAACTTCAAAATAAAACCAGCTAGACATAATGCCAAGATACCACATTTTTAACTAATTCAAGCTTTAGAAATTAAAAATTCATGTGCAATTTTATCTATGAGTAGTCATCCAGATCTACAGATGCCTTTTTGTCCTGTCAGTAACCTGTTAATCATGTGTATTACTTACCTAAACAATTGGAGTTTGGGTAAAAACCTTTTCAGCAAACAAGTACTACCATTAAAAATGGAAATAACATTTAAAAAATATTAACCATAAAGACATGCAACTAGCATTTTGACCAGAGAACAAAAGGAAAAGTGCCTACTGAACCAAGACCCTGAGCAAAGAAAATCTTTTGCGGTTGAAAGAGAACTGATGATATGTTGTTTATAAAGCTATGAACTAGGGAAAGCAATTTACATGACAAAATGATAATCTGTATGCAGTTTTCTTCCTGTTCACCTCTATAGCTCTTGTCTGTTTTCTTCAGTGCTCTGCAGTGCAATGGCATAAAAAGAAAAGCCTGAAATCAGGTCAACTAGCTATTAAATCTTTTTTGGACACCCTAGAAAACATATTAAGTCACAGAAACATGCAGATAGATGCCTACTGGGATTATTCAAATTAGGCACCTACCTTTCTTTGCTTGGAGGCTTTTAGAGATACAGGATGCTTAGGAGCTTCTGAAAATCCTTCTAAGGACCTATCTGCTTTTTAAGTCAGCCCTCTGAATTTTTAGGCACCTACTCAGTTTGGCAAATATATACCTAACCATCTTATTCTACACATTTTGCAAACAGGTAGACTAATATTTTATACCAACAAATGAGAACGTAAAGCTTTAATTAATGCTAAATGACAAAACCCTGTGATATCCCTACTTGAAACATACTATTTCCAGTAAATTCAAAAGTATTAATAATAATGCTTCTAATCATTTTTTGTGTAAAAAAAGTAATATATTACCTCATATCCAAATTAATATTTCAATTTTCTTTGAAGACAATAAATTCTGTAAAAAACAAGATATTTCAAATATAAAAATATAAAAAAAATATTTTGAGAGTGTTTTAAAAAAACTGATTAACAAAAGGGTTAAAAATATATAACCATATTACTCCTACCTACATTATTCCTTCTGATCTTAGCTTATTCCAAAATTACATACACTGATGCAGTTTGAAAATACACTAACAGCTTCTTGTAAGCATGCTTAATATAAAAAAAATTCTCTTTCTGACATACACATGCATATACTTAAGTACATAAATTCTGACCCTTATTCAGAACTCTTGCCCATATAGTCCAACTTTCAGCATTTCACCAGGCTCCTTGTTTCAAACTTCATCACTTTTAGCAGACCCAAGCTACAGATGCACAGAATGTCACTCAGCGCTGTATGTACATGAGATCCTTGGTGTACCTCATTGCTGGCATTCACAGTTTTGCAATTTCAAGAAAATTTATTGAGATAGAAAAAGGAATATTGCTCAGACAAAACTAACTTTACATTTTTCGAGTTCCCACTTCAGATTTGAAAATTAATATTCAAAGAAAAATTTAAAATGTGAGCAAAACCATTTAATTCTCCTAAACCATCTTAAAAACAGCTGCATATTTTTGGTTCAAAATCAGCCAAGAAAGATATTCACTGATTTTTCAGCTGACATGCAAATTTCTGAGTAATGGCAATGCTAAAATAAAAGTAATAGCAAAGCTATAAAGCTTTATAATAACACACAAATGGCTTCTAAAAGCATGGAATTTTTTGTTAAAAGAATGTGCTTATTGCTTATTAACATGCACTATCACTGTATTTTTAATGTGGTATGGCTTCCTAAGCCATGCTGGCTGATTGCATTACTAATTAAACAATTTCAATTTATCTAATTAAATCTAAGTTGAAATATTTATAAAGTTATATGTGAGCTAAAATAGCATCTAAAGGGCATGCTCATTAGTCTTCAATTACAGGAAAAATAATGAAAGTAATAAAAGTAATGTGCACAGACCTAGCTAGTCCATGCTGGGTTATCCCATCCAAGTTTATAAGACACTTAAACTATACTATGTCAATTGTTAAAAAAAAAAAAAAGAAAAAAAGAGAAAGCAAAAAAAAGAAATTCAGTATGGTTACTTACATTTAGGTGAAACCTTCATCAGCGCACTACAGAATCACTGTTTGGATCAGAAGTTAGACACACCTAGGCACTCTCAGTTTTCTTACCATTGCCTCTACAGCTCTCTACTCTTTTTTCGCCCACCTAGAAATGTATGCTGAAATTCATTTGAACTCCAAGTACTAGATTTTATTTATTAAACAGTCCAAAATAGAAGGCTACATGCGCTATCAGTGAAGGAAATGTTTATGAAATTCCACGTTCATAATGGTTTTCACCCTGTCAGGGAAGAAACATGCTGTTGTGCAAGTGGAGGTTAATATTCCAAAGCATGGATGTTTTTCCTTAGATTACATGTATCTCTTCTTGAACTTACAGAGATATGTCTTGTGTAGAGACACACAGAACTGTGCCTAAATCTTTCTACTTTTTGCTGTTAGTATTTGATCTCTAAAACACACAAAAGATTTCCCTGTTCTATGTCAAACACATATGGATTAAAATCAGCACAACACAAAGCCAAGTCTTCATATGTCTTTCTGAATTAAGAGCTAGAGCAGCAAATTTTGCTACACAAACTCTTATTTTTCTCTTCCAGTAAGTCCACGGTGGCCTACAATGCTCCATTTTTTTTCTGAAACTTTGCTATGATGCAGAGGAGCTACCTCTGATACTCAGTCATATTTTTCAGATCCCTGTCTGTCTCTCGGTTCTCATCAATGTCCAGATCTGTTCTTTGGGGACTTCAGTGATTTTACTTTCATACTTTTTTTCTTGTTTACTCAAGATCTCATCCAAGAGTGCACCTGTTTGTTAAGAAATATTTGGTTTCATTTGATCTCAAGATTAATGTACAAAAACAAGGAAGCAGAGCAAGCAGCAATGTCTTAACTTGTGGAAGAAAGGTCTATTATTATTTGCTGCTTGTAAATTTAGCAGAAAGCAGATGCTTAAAAATCATTGGACATGTAAACAAACAGGTTGGACAGTTCTCTTTGCTAGAAATTACTGAAGTTGGGATAGATCACAACCACAGCCCTGAAGAAAACTGACAAAGGCAGACATAAGACAGGTTTTCTGAAGGACTCCATATTCTCAAGAAAACCTTAAGGATTTTGTTTGAGAGCTGGCTAAAACATTTTGAACATTTCTGAATATCAATTTCTTCAAGGTTTCATCTTTGGTTGGTTTTGTGTTTTTTTCTTCCAAGAGGGACAGTGGCAGGTGTATATTAATGGTTCAAAGAGTCCTGAAGTGATCAGGAACTTCACAGCAAGACCCAGTGTTGTGAAATTCACACAACCCAGAAACTTCTGGATGTTTCCATACGTGGCTTTGGATATTTTAAAGGACATGATTTGGGGAGGGAAGTGAATGTGGTTACCAGGTATGCCATTAGAAAACCTGAATCCCAGACAGTTTTCTGTGGTTTAACTGAAGAACTGTATTCTTTTACAGCCATAATCTTAATATGCCTGAGCTATGACAACGTGTATTTGTTTAGTATCACAATGTTGAATGCTAAATGTCTCTTATTAAAGACCATGAAATAAGATTAGTACGCATTTAACAGAAGACTACACAAACATCAACCCCCTTTCAAAATAATTTTAAAATTCTATATTACAGATGTATTCTAAGCAGAGACTCTTAAGTATATAAAACCAGTATATTGGAATTAGAGCATCAGAAATACTGAAAACTTGAAGGAATATTCAAACAATTCTGATACATGTGAGTTTGTTTTCAGTGAAATATCTACATAGTAATTGGTTCATGTTTACAGTACTTCATTGTGAGCTTTTCAAAATTACAAATTAAAAAAAAAAAAAAAAAAAGAGTGAGACTTCAAAGATGATTCTTTAATGTTACAGATATTTTACCTTACTGACATCTGTGAAATTACTAGGACTGAAGCTTTTCTTTCTCTCTGGGTCAGCATAACTAGTTTATAGCACTGTTGGTGTACATTTCTGTTACTGTGTCTGATGTTACTACTTGAAACTTCACAGTATTTCAGTTTCTTGCTAAGTGCAAGTGTGACCTACATCAATAGCATGTAAGAATATCTTTTTAGAAGCTAAACACTTTGTTCTGTTTGATTACTAAATTTAATTGTAAGTTCTAAAAAAATTTTAATTTGAATTTTTTTTTTTTTTAGTAATTTTCACTTCATTTGCAGTTCTGTAGCTTTTAAAATGCTTACTGTTCTGTTAATTGCTAAAGAAAACCAAAATGGCTAAGTAATGTTAAGTACATCTTCTTTTGTGCCTGCTACATCTATGTTGTTCCAAAACCCTTCTTAAAAGGAAAAACAGAATTAATTTTGAAGAAAATTAAATATACAGGAAAAGGGAAAGAAATTAGAACCAATCTACATTTATTATAACTCTCCATAACACATGGTACATGGAAGAGGATCTGTTTTAAAGCAACAAAATGATCCATGGGTTCACTGCTACTTGATAAGCGTATATTTAAATTCCACTATGACTAAGAGGAGACAAGGAGACATATTCAAGGAAAAAAAACCCCAAGGTCCCAGTCCCACAGTTCAGTGCACTAGGAAGTGAAGTCAGGTTTAGATATGCATATAAAAACAAACTGTGCATTGGAATTAAGAGAAAATAACAGAGGAAGAAAAGGTGGCAGGCATTTAAGTTAGATTTTTGGCTTTTTTTTTTTTTTTTCTTTTTTTAAGGTACCATTGTGTAGCTACATATTTTACCCTACAGGATAAATTTAGGAAAATGATCCCTTTTAAGGACCTAAACTTACTGACTTCTATGGCATACTGGTGATAGAAAGAGAGAAACTGCTTTCTAAAAAAAAGTATAATCATCCCATTCATATATCTACAGCCAAACGAGAAACATCTTTATTGTTACATTTTCTTCCATTTCCTCACATATCTTTAGTGCAAGGACAATTTAGGTGGCCATGGCTCTCCCTTGCCCCTGGGACATAGGAAGGAATGTTCCAAGGAGAAGGGAATGACATGCCTGGGGTGGGATATAAGGCTGTCAGAGACACGAGAACAGAACTACACCACACACCACTAAACTTCTTCCTTTCTAATAAGTGCTTACCTGCATTTTCCATACCATCTCCTACAATGGCACACTCTTTGGGGTCTTCTTTCAGAGAATTATTACTGTAATATTTGAATGTTTTGACTAGGCCAAGACCTGAGACAGTTTTCTTGTTTGCCATTTACCACTTTCAATCTCATCTTCTTTAATCCCATTCTTATCATAGATTGTCTGCTACTGACTCTCAAAATTTGTTCCCTAGGTTGACAGTATCTTGTTTCATGCCCACTGTCTTTAACCGCTCTCTCTCTTCCTTTATAAAAAGGTTCTTTCCCATTTGTTTCAAAAAAACCCCACCAAATGCCCAAATAAAAGCCTTCCAAGATCATAAAAAACCTCTTATCCCACCTAACTACCTCTTTGATTACCACCCTCTTTATCCTCCACTCTACTGAAACCACGCTCACTAATGAGCTTCCGCTTGGTAAATCTGAGACAATCTTCTTTTTTGATCCCCTTCTTGCAATCAGCACAGCTCATCACTATCCTCTCCACTGTTTTCTCATGTGCCTTAATGTTTCAAACAGCTACGCAAACTTAAGAACATTATTTATTGTCCTTAATGCTCCAGACCCATCTTTATATTGGTTTCTTTTCAGAACTGTTTTCTGCTCCCCACCACCACTCCACAAGCATAACTATGCTAGTGGCAGCTCCTGTACATTTCTGCCTGCATATGATTTGGATACACTCTCCCAGAAAAGAATTCATGTGCCAAAATGATTCTTGATTATTTTAGCTGTAATCCTAGTAACAAAATTTTCAATACTATTTTCAGAAGATTAACTTCTGCTGGTTAAAGCTACCATTCAGAGAAAGGCTGTTCTCCACATAAGTATGTGTGTCTCTAATACAACCTAACAGTTTAAGAAATCTGAATCTTTAACTATCTTCTCAACTTCACTTTAAGCAATTTGATTTTTCTTGTTTTACTGGCTGTCCTGTTTGACAGTTAACATATAAATTTAGATTTTCATGAATAGGTTCTGAATCTGACTTCTTTCTAAATTTATTATTTCGTATCAGTATACTGCTGCTGTGATATGAGAGTTATTTAATAAACACTGACACTTGTTTCACTTTCCCCTATTTGTCCTATTCTTTTATTAGTTTGTCCTTCCAGCCTACATTGTTTCTATTCTAGAGAAAACTTTATACTTTTTTAAGAAACAATGTAAAGTTATTAGACAGATGGAGGCTTAAGAAAATATTTTCCAATCCATAAAGTAGCATTTTTAATTTTTTATTGAAGTATTAAAGTTTATGTATATTTTAATGTAAATCCAATACATAATTTGATATAAAACAAACATAGCATTCTGCAAATGAAAAAGGAGAAATTCAATTCTTGCTAGTATAAATATGCCATCCTAGTCTAAGAAATACTGAGCTGCTCAGAATTTCAAAATATTGAAGGTTCCATAAAGTCATCTAAGCTACCATCTCCATTCTCTACAGCTTTAGCAGCTATTTATTTTGAATGCAGTTGATAAAAAGAGATCAGTTATATATAATTTGGAATTTTTAGTACATCAGCCTATTTGGAAAACTGGATTAAGTGAAGTGAGTCACCCTTCTGATGTTTCTCTGCCTTTTTTTGAACACCACATCCTGTCAATTTAAAGGTTCCAGATAAAATTACAAGCATTACTGGCAAAACCCATTGATGGCGGAAGCTGGAAAACCAGACAATCTCATTTCCTGATTTTTTATTATTAGCCTTTTTAAAGCATTTAAACAATAAACAAGGAGTTTCCAGTATTTCTGTAAAGATCAGTTTATCCTCATAAAGCATACTCCATGGATCAATCAAGCAAGATACATTTTATCTCACTGACTACTGATCAGTCCCATTCAAGAAATGAGATTACAGGTTTTTTGTTTGCGTTTTTTTGCGGGGAGGGGAGAGGATGGGGTGGAAGGAGGGCTGGTCATGGTTTGTTGGTTTTAGTAGAAAAACAAATTGGTACTGGCAAAGCACTTGGAAGAAGCTGCTTTTTCCAGCTGCAAAAATATGGACCAGCATGCTGTCAAATAATTTATTTCAGAGAGATTGCATTATTTTATTACCAAAGATGGCAGGCGATGATTTAACCTTACTATTTTTGGCAATGTTTCAACTGATAGTTAAGTCTACAGCAGATTGCTTAGTAACAATGCAGATAAAAACCGAAAGGCAAGTGGATTAGCCCAATTTAAAAAGTAGAACTGACATACATTGAACCAGGTCTGTGAAAATTACTTTCATTTACTATTACAAAATAGATACCTATTTTGTAATAGTAAATCTATTTCTAGCAATCTTTTAAGTAGAAAGAACTGTCAACAGCTCAGGCATGTGACCTGAAAACTCACAATAAGCTAATAAATAAGTTTAAATCAATTTAACTTTTATAATAGGACAATGTTTAAAATAACATCAAAGATTAAAAATGTTGATACTTATTTTTTATGCTTCCTCCAAACAAGCTGTCTTATAACAAACACACTGCTAAGAGATACAGGTTATTAAGTAAAATTCTTAAAAAGACCTGAGATGAATAAAGGCAGCAATGAGTTTAAAAAGAACAATGTTAAATATGGGATATCCTGAGAATAAAAATCTAGGAATTTAGTTCATGTAAAATTATAAACAAAATTTGCACAGAGTAAGCAACCAGTATCAAAATCCCCCCACTAGACACAGTGTGATTTTATCCAGTGGCTCTCTTTCACCCTTCTAATGAGAAAGGAATCATAATCTGGGAGACTGAAGAAGTATTTGAATATTAAAAAAATCTAAATCTACACACCTATCTATCTGTAAAATATATCAAGAATTCATAGCCTCTTTTCTGACTGATTTTCTATAACTTTTTCATCTCAGTCTGAGAAGCTAGTTTAGACCCATTATTTTTGCAAAACATTATTTGTATTGCTATTTATACCTATAGGGATGTCATCAATCACATGAAGTTTTCATAGGAGAAAAAAATATTTCATAAAAAATTCACCTTACTAGCCCTATGCTACAGCACTGCTTGAGAATTCCTAGAGTTAAAATGAATAATGCACTTTCAAGTGCCAAAGTTTAGAGAAATGCAGAAGGTAAAACTAGACTAATGAAGCGTAAAACGCATGCAGTATTATTTAAAGGCTATTAACTAAAAATTGTTTGTAACACCACTCTGGTAAGGAAACTGTAGGATCTCTTTATACTGAATTTCTTCTCACATAATAATTAACATTCACTTTGATTACTCAACATTTCAGCACATAGTATTTTTATTTCAACATTGTTGTAATGCTAATAAAGAATATCTGACACTTGCTACTTCTACTTTACACTGACTGCATGGGACAAATTGTGGGCTGAGAACACAGTGAACCTAACCTAGCCTGCTAAAATGAATGGGAAACAAAACATCCTTACCTGACTCTGGATAAGCTCAATTTAGAAGTTAACCTTTCTTTCTACCTTGTCTACCCATTATATAATTTTTTTTCCCCAAAGCAAAAAACATGTGTGAAATATCTAGAGTTACATAACTTAATACAAACATTTGCATGGGCTTGGCCTGAAAAGGGAGGGCATACAGCCCAAAGTAGTGTCCATCTGATAACTGCCAGCTGCCTGGCTGTGTTCTACAATACCATTACTATTTACTGACTTATTTTCAGAAAATGTATTCTACAGTTTACCACAGTCATTGACAAATGCATTCTAAATACAAGAAAATTGCTATATAAACTCCTACTGGAGCTTGATGACACAATGAAACTAAACTTTGCCTGGAGTAAAGCAACACAAATATTTGTCTTCATGTCAATTTTTAAAATGACTGCTCCTGAAATAACCTTGCAATGACCTCTATTTTGATGCAACTGCACCATAGAATATGAAATCATAACATCATTGAAAAGAAATAAAAATTAATATTTATAGGCTAATACATTATCTTCTGTGGTCATTAACTCTTTTTAGCATTTTGCTGCCATAAACTTAGATTTGAAATCTACCGTTATGAGGTAGTGTAAGACAAAAGGAAAACCCTTCAAAAGCTCTCTCATGCTACATTACTTCTGCATTATATGCATGTAAGGGATGCAGAGGTTGGATAGTATGTACTATTGCACTGACTGCAACTCTGATAACGCACTGGAATGGAAGCAGAGTGTACCTATTTAATCCACTCATTTCACGTCATTCTGTTTGATAAGCACACCCTTACCTTTAACACATGAACTGCTGTAAAAATACCTGCATATCATCATTATTTATAGACTTCTGTACATCTACTTCAGACCAGACCATGAGAGGCCACAACGGTCACTTCTGCCTATGGGACTACTTAGAATACAACATTCCTATATGATAAAATAGGAAATAAGCAATGAATTCTTGACCAGTTCCCTATAACTAAATATTCAGTTAGTAAGAAAAACATTTTCTAATGTAAGATTTAAAATAAAAGCATTAGAATTGTCAAGGTTGAGGAAACACTAGTTATAGTCTGATGTTTTTATTTTATCAAGAAGAAAATGTCCTTGGAAAGTATACTTAGTGTTCAATCCAATAGCCATAAACCAATTTTAAGAGAGGATGCTAAACAAATTGATTTGTTTTCAGCATTATGAAGTCCCTCCATCTCACAAGTTTCACCTGAGCTCTGTACTAAAGCAGTCCCATGCTTTCTGGACTTCAGCATGACCAGCACAAAATCTTTTCTTCAAAAATGACTGGGTAAACTGACAGTTACATTTTTTAATTACTATTCTGTCTCCAAATAAGAATGACAGAAAAGACAGGAGGGTTCAGGAATACAGAAGGAAGATTTGGTTATGGTCTTAAAATACATAAAATACTGTTGCAAGAAGGAAAGATATGCAACAATTATTTACATTATTATATTTTTTTATCTGGGTATGTTACATCTATGCCTAGGTGCTTGGAATGTGAAGCATCCCCTCAATGGTCAACTGGAAAATCTGACTTAACATGTTTATCCAACCCCAAACTGGGGACACGCAACACGTTTTTCCTTACTCAAAACCCTGCCTTGGTGTCTGTCACAGACAGACTTAACTTGGAGCTCCATTATATTGTGGAGCACTCTTACGCTATGCTGCTGGGGATACTACTGTTTCATGCTGCTTAGGATTTGCTACCATTTTGATTTTTTGTCTTACAATACACTAGAATTGCTGCAGGTTGCAGTCTGTAACATATATTTTAGACAAAACAAATAAATGTTGATTTGTGTTGCAATACAGTATTTTATTTTCCAAGAGCTGGAATTGACTGAACAATGAAAAAATAATTTAGTTCTTTATTTAATTCTTACCTGAGAAGAATATGTGTGACCATCTGATCCACAAACAGGACTGGTATAAACTACTGGACACTGCTTGCAGTTTGATGAAATGGGACCACCCCTCCACTGTTTATGGCCTAAACCAGCCTCTTTCATACTGAAAGTAAACAAAAAGTATGCAATTCTGATAAGCAGTAGTAAAAATGAACATATTCAGGGTATTTTAATGAGCCTTTACAAACAGTAAGCCATACATGATTTCAGCCAAGAAGTTCTCTTCTAAGTAAAGAGCTTCCACAGTCATTGGTATATACTCGCTCACCTTTGTACATTACTCACTGTAGTGATACTTGATACCTGTGTATTATATTTATCTTTCTAAAACACCTTAGTAGAAAAAGATGATTAAGATGATGCTTTGGTGACTCTTACACTTATTAATCAGTGAAAGACGTCTGACTTGTGTGGTATTTACTTTTTGTTCTTGTTATTAAATAGTATGAATGGAGCTATTGTATTAATACTGGTGTTTAAGGAGGTAACATTTAAATATTAGAAAATTATATCATTAATACTTCTATAGAAATAGGTGGGTGGTCCTTCAGAGTACTGTTTGCTCCACTTTGACCACTGCCTTTCGCAGCTTACACTTCATAAAATTCAGACTCTAGCACCCAATGTAAAGTTCAAAGGAAAAAAAAAAGGTAATCCACCGGAGCACAGAATTGATCTGCATAAGCGCATACATGTATGCTTATAGAAACAGATAGATATAGCTAGGTGGATCATTTTAACACAGAAAAAAGCTACACTGGGTCAGACTAAAAGTCGAAAATAAGTTACTGATGCTTCCTCAGAATACTCTGCTAGCCTTCAGTAATTTGTGGCATATGGCCATCCTCAAAGATGTTTTCTCTCTGCCGCTTTGAATTAATTTTTATTCATGAATTTTTTCAATTGCTTTTTGCAACAATGAAAGCATTTAGCAGCCATTGTATCCTGAAACAGCTGTTCTATGAGAGTTGCCTGATTCATAGACTGACCTACAATATGCTTTATATATTAATGACTTCCATATAAATAAGAAAATAGAACAATAATGCATGATTTTTATATTGTGTTTTCTGCTTGGAATCTTAATGAGGAATCTAAAAATTATTATGTTTAGAATACAGCAATGACTTATCAGGACACACTCAAGTAGTAAATATTCAAACTTATCTTATAAAAAACCTTAAATCTTCTTTAATGGAGAAGTCTTTCCACTTGATTCACCTACAGATAATACAGAACTATTTTGCTAATTAGTCATGATCACTGTTTGAGAAGAACTTGTCTGGAGTAATAAAAAGAAAGGAAATTAGAGAAAATAAAATCCTCATCCTCTGGTTTTATGATGTGCCGAGTAAAAGGCTAAAAGCACACACCTAACAGCAAACTGATGATGATCAAAACCAAAACCCCATTTCTCTGCTATGCTCATTTTTTTATGCTGTTCATTATTTTAGCTGTAACTATGGTCTTTAAAAAGAAAAAAAATAATCATATAATCTATAGAAGTTTACGTTCAGATTATGTTGTGTGGTGAAATTTTGAAGTACACGTATTTTTACAGTGTAAACAGGAACCTGAAAAGTTGTACAGAGAAATTATCAGTTATTGCTGAAAAAGCCAGTAATAGCTTCAATTACATGTAGCATAATGAGTGGTAAAATATCTGTACAGGAAGTTTTTAGGTCCATCAGGAAGTATAAAAAAAAGGTAACAATTCAAATGTACCACCCTAATTAATAATAAATAACAATCCTTTCTGCTGAGTTGCATCATTTGAAGACTATAAACCATTTCATTTCTATTAAAGAAAAGCATAGTTGAACTGTTGAACTGAACAAAGTTGAATCTTTGCTTATGTATAAAATATAGTAATAACCTGACTATTGCTGCTCCTCTCACTTGACTTAGAGTTTTCCAATCATCCACATGAGCTCCAGTGTAATTAGATCATTTAGATGGCTGCATCTTTCTCTTACTTCTTGTTACTTTTACAGCTCACAGTTTTCCAGAAGCGCCCCAGCAGCCTGAGGTTACTGACAGGACCAGAGTCCCAACTATCAGCCTGATGCAATTTCTGTTTATCTGAAATACAGTAAGTTTAAAACGCTGCATTCATCAATTAAAAAAGTTCCAGACATCAACAGGGAGAACAACATCAATACCAGCAAATAACAGAAACTGGAAGCAGGATTTTTAAGACACACAGGGGCTGTTGGGTGTAAATGCTGTGGTGGTGCAGCCCTCCCACCCTGGGCCATATTGCGATGTCAGGACCAGCCAACCTTGTGTTCTTGTGCAGCGAGTTGGGACAACCTGGTGCTTCCTTATCCTGGCTACGGTACAGTCAGTCAGAACAGTCAGGCACTCCCTAACTGTACCTGAAACTCCTGCTGCCTGGATCATGGCCCAGCTTTGAAGGTGTCTGACCTGACAAGAATTGTGGCTGGAATGAAATTACACTGACCAAAGACAATCATCTTGCGAACCTATAAACAGCAGTCCCAAGTGATGCCCTTTGAGATCTCCTGGACCGCAGCAGGCTGCGACCAGTATCTCCCTCTGAGTGCATGCCTCACAGAGCTCGCAAACCTCCCAGTTTACGAAAATCAGAGGACTGTTGCCGAAAGCTGACAATGAGATCTGGGCTGAAACCCTTCACTCCTTGAGGCTCAACCCTTTGCCCGTTGAGAAATGCCGAGACATTTGACATGAATATTTCACTGAACTCGAGGGGAATTTTAACAGGTATACCTTTTGTTTATTTATATATCTATCTCTTATCTTTGAGTCTGTGTGCATGCATGCAAATTGACCTACGTGTCCAATAGCAAGTACAGTATAAATAATGCCCTTTCAAATCTATAATTAAACTACTGTTGTGATTATAGCAAATTCTATCACTTTGTAAATGTTAAATTAGTCAATGATTAAGTGCTGCTAAATCTTGTGATCCATCTTAAACTGTGAATGAACCTCAGACTACTGCTACACACATATAATCCCTTTAGACAAAAATCATTGACCAAGTCTGGGACTAGGAGTAGATCCAGCCACACCCATGCTCCATCAGGAGTTTAGAAAGCAAGGGGGTCTTCTCTGAACCTCGTGACTCAATGGGAGCGTCTCCCTTACCTTTTTGCATCTCCCATCTCCATGCAAATCATGAAAACTCAATTCTAACTCAATTTCCCTTTGTATGTTTCTCCCTTACCCTTTTGCATCTTTGGTCTCTGTATAAATCATTCTAGTTTGATCCTAACTTAATTTTCCTTTGTACGCTTCATCTGTGTATTAAGTAATAGAGTGAACCTTGCCATCAAACTTTGTGAAGTCGTGCTTTTATAAACTTCTATTAATTCACTTTTGCTAATACCCTTGACGGTGATTCTTTAAGCTGCCCAAACCACTAATTCACGACAAATGCTTAAAACACATCAAAGAAAGGACTAGTGGTGATTACAGGGTTTTAGCATATGTGCACCCTTGTACATGCCCTCAATGAAGTTTAAAGACATGAAAAGACAGAGGCGGGGTGGGGGGAGGAAGCCCTTTTAAACAGAGGAAAACGGATAAGTAAAATAACCCAAAGGAAGGAAAAGAGAATGATGTGTCTCAGGAAGGACCACAAGGGGGGTGGACACTAGAAGAAGCTCAGGACATGGAAATTGCAGTCTGTGACAACCAGCGGAGAGGTATGAAGAAAATTGAAAATATTTTATGTAGTCACGTAGATTACCTCCTCTCAACTATCCTCTGCTTTGTTAGGCTTTTAACTGCAGGTTGTCCCAGGGTACTCATTTAGCATGAAGAGAGTCAAGTTTCCTGTTATACACAGAACTCACCTGAGACCTTCAGCAGACCACTTTCTCAAAAATCTTTGTTTCTGTATAACTAATAATATGTAACTTCTGTTTCTACAAAACAAAAATATCTGCATTTTTCCAAACTTGGAATTGGTATAATGATAAATAAATCATAAATAATGATACTTTGAAGGTATCAATCCAGAGATACCTGGTTATGGAAATGCTTTCAAGGAACATCTGTTCAGAAGCTTTAGTACAATGGTGCAGAAACTAGATTCTGTATTATCAGAGCTGCTGAACAGCTATTTTTTGATTGTCAGTCACCGAGATGACAGACAAATATGAAAGGTCAAATAAAAACAGTTTTAATACTAGTTATGGTAGACACATGCATTTCATAAAATATATTAATAATGCCTTTTACTTATGTACTCAAACATTTCCTTTCACCATTATTTAACTGCATCAGATTTGTTCCTATTGACTGTTTCTTTGCTATCAGGTGGTGTGTTTATTTTTTTTACAGCTAGGCAATGAGCATACACACAAACTATTGACATGGAAATAACTGAGAAACTACTGTGGTGATATAAATCATCTTGAATTAAGATCATTGGTGTATGTCCACAATGTCATGAAATAAGATACAGAAGTACTGTTTAACTACAATATAAATAACCTGTCATCATTTCCTTGTGTCCTGGTTTCAGTTGGGATAGTTAATTTTCTTCCTAGTAGCTGGTATAAAGTTGAGCTTTGGATTTAGTATGAGAAGAATGTTGATAACACACTGACATTTTTAGTTGTTTCTAAGTAGCGTTTAGACTAAGTCAAGGATTTTTCAACTTCTCATGCCCAGCCAGCAAGAAGGCTGGGGGGGGCACAAAAAGTTGGCACAGGACAGAGCCAGGGCAGCTGACCCAAACTGGCCAAAGGGGTATTCCATACCATGTGACATCATGTCTAGTATATAAACTGGGGGCATTGGCCTGGGGGCGATTGCTGCTCAGGAACTAACTGGTTGGTAGGTGGTGAGCAATTGCATTGTACATCACTTGTCTTTCTTAGGTTATATTTCACTCTCTTTTTGTTATCTTCCTTTTCATTACAATTATTATTATTATTTTATTATTTATTTTTTATTTCAATTATTAAACTGTTCTTATCACAACCCGTGAGTTTTATTTGGGTTTGATTCTCCCTCCCATGGGGTGGGGGAAGGAGGAGTGAGCGAGCAGCTGCGTGGTGCTTAGTTGCTGGCTGGGGTTAAACCACAACAACTTGAGATATGCAAATAAAGCAATATATTTTTACATTTTAAAACGTTAAGATGGCAAAACAAATAGTAAACAAAGAAATCAGTTACGTTACTATAAGAAAGCAATTTTCTTTTTCCTCTTCCTTGTATTTATTATTTTTTGATTTGATATGCAAGAAGAAAACCCACATCACTGCAACTTGTAGTTACTAAAATTCTGCTATTTAATTTTGCGATTCCACTGCAATCACTAAAAATGTTCTTGCACTTGTTAGTTGCCACAATAAATATATGATGCCATGTAAAAGTCAACCTCTTCCACTGACAAATTTTATACTTCTAAATTTCGTGAAAAGGGCTTTGGAATCTGTCTAGTAATAAAATAACTATTACTGAATGCAGAAGCTCCGCCTTATCTGACATTGTTGACACCTAAAGGGTAAAATTAAATATATGGGTTTAATTTACCAGCAACACTTGTGATTGCTTTAATTTGCATACACCAAATCGTGCATATGCTTTTAGACTGCATATGCAACTGCATGCCTAGGAACATAATTAGCCAATCTGCGCAATTACTCTATCCTATGTACCTGTTTGCATACATAAACTTACCTTCCTGTATACACAGTCATCATGCCTGAAAATAGTTTGAGAATGGTTAATGTAACCCACTGAAAATTTAGCTGCAAGCAACTCTTTGGCAACATGACTTATTTAATGATATGTATAAAATGCACGAGTGCCCAATTCATTTGAAAAAATGATATTTTATAGCTAGATTTGAGAATCTTCAACACAGGTCTTCAAATACAGGCCAACAGAAACAAATCTGAGTTACTAAAAACCTGATCTTTCAAAGAACTCTTGTAACTCTTCTCTGATTACTACATTTGCATTTTTTAGAGATTTTAGAATTATTCCAATTTAGAGACTGCCTGATTATGTTTTGCCATGGCCTTTGGGGGACACAATCAGGCTGTGCAAGATTAACATAATCAGAGAAAACACTTGTATCATGGAATCTAATTTGCTTTCATTATAGTTCACTGAATTTCCTTCAAACTTCCCTTTTCATGCGGAAGCATCCTCGAAGAAAACTATGGCTGTCAATATATTGTTGAGATGTTTCCTTCAAATGTCAAAAGAAACCAAGACATTATTGCCAGTCTCTGTGTGTGTATGTCTATATTATTTTGACTTGTTTCATTATTTTGCACTATTCCTAACAAATACAAGAAAAATCTGTCTTAACAAAGTAATAATAATTGAATCAATCTGAGACAAATAAAGCAAAGGTTAATAAAGTTAATATGGGAATCAAAATACAATATATTTTAGCAACTTTAAATTAAGTGTTGGCAAGATGTTTGTATTATTGATGGACCATCATATTATTTGGCAGAAACACGTGAGATTATATAAATTCAGCTATTATTCTTTCCCAGCATCTGCACCCAAGACATTATATTAGAAAATTATGTATGATCTATCATTTTTGTCAGGATGACTAAGCATATATACTCAGTATTATTTCAGAATTTAGGAGACTATATCTGTGCATGTAAAAAGAAAATGCTACTTACTCATTTATACCAGAGAAGGAACACAAGTAGATATCTTAAAGATAGAAATGCTTGCTACCTCTTTCCACCTACATGTATTATTAAAAAGATAAGTTTACATTTTAAGGTAGTTTCTTGCCTTGTTGTCACACAGTTCCATTATTTTCAGTACCATTCCACCTACTCTTGCCAAGCAGAGAAATCAGTATTTTATTCTAAATGTCTATATAATAAACGAAAATCTAAACAAAACAGCCTTATATACTTAAAAAACCCAACAACCAACAGTTTTAAGTAATGCTACTGAAATTTCCTGGAATAGTATTTGCTTCATTTTGATTGAGTGAAGTTAGCTAGTAAAGTATTTTAATGAGACAGAAAAGCAAAGATTGCACAGCAACACCAAAATGAGTTTTCTCATTATTTAACTTATCTGGAGTTGCTTGAGAGGTGAAAGGGACCTAATATAGGAGCAGCTGAATGCAGTGCTCATGCCAACCTTCTTTTCCATTACGTTGGCAAATGATACAGGCATTTCAAAGAGTAATTTGTTACAAATTACTATGTAAATCACCAGGGGAGGCAGGGTGGTGAAGATTTGAGATGTTGAAGTATAAAAAGTGCCTATTAGAGATACCAATCCTGTATGATTGTTTTTGAAGAAAGGTTATCAGCACAAAGTAGACTGAAGGTTTTTCTTAGGACCTCTTACATTGCTACTTGTATTTTACATAGTTATGCACTGATTAGCACGTATTTTTCTAACACTTAAAATATAACTTACAAAGAAGGAACAACATTAAAAAAAGCTTGAGTCAAAATCATTACATTGTTATCATAGTTTTCTGATCAGAACTGCTATATGGTCAGTCACATCTTTAGGAGACATACAGCTACAAAAAAAATTTATAAAGGAAATCCAAATTACGTAAATGAAAAAAAAGAAAAAAAAAAAGAAAGAGACTTAGGGTAGGTAATTGGGAGATAATCGGCAAATAAAAGGAAAGAAAACCTGGGTTAGAGACTTAGACTTCAAAAAAAAAAAAAAAGTAATCAGATGTTTTTACCAACGCCCCTAACTTCCAGATGGTAGTCAATTATGTGTATGTGGTGTTAAAAAAGATAGTTCATGGTAAGAGAACGCTATTGAAATCTGAAGGAAAAGTTGACCTCTGTAGAAAAGGCTCCAAATATGCTTTCAAAATTGTAGCTCTTTTGAGCTCAACATCTCGGAGTCCCCCCTCCCACCTATAGCTATTCTTTAAAAAGTTCTGATTAAAATCTTTTGTTTTAGTTAAAGAGCAAAGACAGAAAAAGGATGTTCACCTATTGCCTAGAGACAATGACAGAATATAGACTTGTTAAAGGATTAAGAAGATAGTTGTACTAAAAGAGATAGCAAGTACTGCATCAGAATCCTGTTCTCTTCCTTCCATAAATATAAATTCCCTTCCTTCCCAGCTGACACTATTCCTAAACACCCTAGGAAAATCAGTAAATTCTAGACGGCAAAAATGAGCACATTCTTCACACCCCTCCTGTCTTTCACTTCTCCTTCCAGCATAGGCCCCAGACTACAGAGACAGCACTCTCTGGAGCACCAGTTCTACAGAGCATGATTTGTCCATTATTATCTAACACAGACATTGATATGCTTTGTGCAGTCAAAAATATATAACAAATTTCCACTAAAATCCAGCATTATTTATGGATATGCCTATTGCATTCCTATGAAACGATCTGACAGTTCCATGCATTTCCTATATATTTAACTAGAAATGGTCACATACACGTATCTGAAGCAGATTTTGCTTGGCAAATACTGGAGACACGGAAAGCATTCATGTTCTGTCACAGAAACCACTGCACTCAAATTTTTCTAAAGATAGAGATGTAAGTTGACCCTTAATATCTGTAATAACTCTATTACATTCTCTGTTTAAAGTAGCAGACACATAATGTTACGTCAATAAAAACTAGTGAGGTACATGAGCGCAAACAATATCTAAATTATGAGACATTAAACAAATGAGTATTTACAATTTTGAACACAACAAACTTTTTTTTTTGTACAAACTGGTATAAAGTGTTGTTGAAGACAAGGAACAAGACTGCGTCTTCCCACAGAATAGCAGTATTATAGATGTTAAGATATTTAAACACCAGAAATGTTGAATTCCTTGAGATCTACAAAAGATCAAAACCATATTCTCACGTAGTGATACTGGAGACATCCTTCATCCTTATTTTTATCATTTCAGAATACACACTGAACTACTTAGTGGATAATCAGGTGTTTTGGCATTGTGTGGCAGGGTTTTTTGGTAGCAGGGGAGGGGCTGAAGGGTGGCTCCTGTGAGAAGCTGCTAGAAGCTTCCCCGGCTGCAAGTCAGACCCACCTCCGGCCCAGGCCGAGCCCATCAGTGATGGTGGTAGCACCTCTGGGAGAACAGATTTAAGAAGGGGAACCGGCAGTGAGTAGGGGGAGTGGGATGTGAGAGGAACCCCTCTGCAGACACCGAGGTCAGTAAGGAAGGAGAGGAGGAGGTGTGCCAGAGGAGGGGATGCCCCTGCAGCCCATGGTGAGACGGCAGGCTGTGTCCCCCAGCCCATGGAGGGGAGCGGGGGAGCAGATGCCCACCTGCAGCCCGGGGAGAGAGGAGCCCACGCCGGAGCAGGGGGATGCCCCCCAAGATGGCCGTGACTCCATGGGAAAGCCTGCGCTGCAGCAGTCTGTGCCTGAAGGACTGCGGCCTGAGGAAGGGACTCGTGCCAGGGAAGTTCGTGAAGGACTGCAGCCTGTGGGAAGGACCCACGCTGGAGCAGGGGAAGAGTGAGGAGTCCTCCCCCTGAGGAGGAAGGAGCAGCAGAGACAAGGTGTGATGAACTGACCCCAACCCCCATTCCCTGTCCCCCTGCACCGTGGGGGGAAGAGGTAGAGAGAACTGGGAGTGGAGTTGAGCTGGGAAGAAGGGAGGGGTGGGGGGAAGGTGTTTTAAGGTTTGGTTTTACTTCTCATTATCCTTGTTTTGATTTGATTGGTAGTAAATTGTTTTTTTCCCCAAGTTGAGTCTGTCTTTTGCCCATGACCATAAGTGGTGAGTGATCCCTCCCTGTCCTCGTCTTGACCCACGAGCCTTTCTTCACATTTTCTCTTCCCCATCCCAGGGCGGGGGAGGAGTAAGCAAGCAGCCTGGTGGTGCTTTGTTGCCAGCTGGGCTTAAACCATGACATCAGGTTAGATGACAGCAGAGTCCAGGGGGTTTGGTTTGTTTTAATAAGAAAGCCACAGATGTAAGTAATTTTCTGTATGACTTCTGTGAACTTTTGGCCTTTTACTCCTGCCTACTCCACAAATCGACTTAGAAGTCCTAAGCCACAGAAGCTGTCAAAACTTGAGGTTCACCCACTAAGGGTGAGAGTTGAGCATAAACCATCTTCTCACTATCTCTAAGAAGGAAATCTGGACATGCAGGTCAATGGATGTCGTGGTGTAACCCCAGCCAGCAACTAAGCACCACGCAGCCGCTCACTCACTCCCCCCCATCCAGTGGGATGGGGGAGAAAATCAGGAAAAGAAGTAAAACTCATGGGTTGAGATAAGAACAGTTTAATAGAACAGAAAAGAAGAAACTAATAATGATAATGGTAACACTAATAAAATGACAACAGTAGTAATAAAAGGATTGGAATGTACAAATGATGCGCAGGGCAATTGCTCACCACCCGCCGACCGACACCCAGCCAGTCCCCCAGCGGCGATTCCCCGCCCCCACTCCCCAGTTCCTAAACTAGATGGGACGTCCCATGGTATGGAATACACCGTTAGCCAGTCTGGGTCAGCTGCCCTGGCTGGGCATGAGAAGCTGAAAAATCCTTGACTGTAGTCTAAACACTACTGAGCGACAACTGAAAACGTCAGTGTTATCAACATTCTTCACATACTGAACTCAAAACATAGCACTGTACCAGCTACTAGGAAGACAGTTAACTCTATCCCAGCTGAAACCAGGACAATGGAGCACCAAAACACACTCCATCACTCCATGAGTATCTGAAGTTTGGACCATCAGAGTGAGGAAGAATAGCACATATTTCACAGAGTTAACTCACAGCTAACTGCCTAGCTGTCCTCCTAAGGACTGAAGTTTTGATATGGCATGGCTGAATAACCTTGGCTCAGACTTCTGAGGAAACTACTAAATTGTGAGAAAGAGCTATGAGAAATTATGTAGAGTGGAACCGTGCAATATAAGAAAGGTAAAACTGCAGACAGAACTAAGATTGTTGAGACATAGTCAGTCAGGGGTGGGGGGAAAACAAGCAACAAGTATGAAAAGTTATAAAATCATAAAAGGAAAAAACAGATTCAGAAGTTTAAAGTGAGCCTCAGTGTTGTTTGAGCTGAGGATCAGCCCATTTCAAGGAACAATGGAAGACAACGCTTGTTATACTTGATTGAACTGTCTGGCCAGCAAGGATTCATTGGGTATCTTGCAAGAGTTAAAGAGCATCTTCACATTTAGTCTGACCGCAAATTAGTCATAGCTATATATTTTGTCTATTTGACGATAAATAATTTTGTACTTTTAGGTAGCATGTATCCTGCTTACCGAGTCTTTGTGAACTGTAAAAATTGCTAGAACTAAGTGGTCCACAGAGGGAAGATTATAAATATAGGTTCAGAAGTAAAGAACACAGTGGAAGAAAAATTTGGATAAAGAAGGCATTTGCGCAGAGCAGAGTGATTCACCTATCACAGGAAGTCTGATTTGGCTCTTCAGTGTAGTTATTTTGGCCTCCAAGATGAGAAATGACAAATTCTTCTATAAGGTATAAAAACAACACTACCTCTAGAAGACACTTAAACTATGCATTGGTTGATCTCTCAGTATATTCATATATTTTTCAGTTCTTTTAATGTTGGCAGTTTTGTTACATCTGTAATTTCTTTCAACAAAACAATATGAAATACTGCATTTTAATTTTATTTTCTTTTACAGTAAAGGATCTCATTTCTCTAGAGGCTATTTTCTATGCAGGCATCCATTTGACATCATATGAATGTACAGGATGTCCAAATCACTGTGCCATCTAGAGGCCACACTGAGAAATCTTCTTATCACCTATCATTACTTAGCAAGGATCATTACTTAATAGATACATGCAATATTAGAAGGTAAATAAATTATATATCCTGGGAGACAAGCTAATTTCCTACATCTTTCAAAGCTGACATCATCAAATACAAACCTCACGTTCTATAACTTCTACAGTACAACGGTCAGTGAGCAAAGTTAAGATGTAACATTTTTAATTTATACCAGTTGTGTGTAGGTTAGGATTTAAAGATTGTAGATAAAATCCTGGTCCTGTTGAACTCATAAGAAAACTCCTATCGACTTCCAGTGGGTGATAGTTTTAGTCTGTTGCATTAGGCTTCACGTATCACAGCTACAGTTCAAGATGCTATGTTTCTATAGTAACAAGAGAATGATTCTTAAAGATTATAAAGGTTTGGGGCTAATTCAGTAGTACCACCCTTGGATCACAGAGTTAACACAGGACTCTGCCAATGAACACAACCAGTGTATATACATTAGCAAAGAGGTACCACAGGATTACACATACAGAGTGAAACACCTGGTGTGAGAACCTAATGCCCATGTTTTTGGGGGAGAGCGGGGCATGGGTTGGTTTTCTGTTTAGTTTTTTAACTTTGAACTTGCTCTAGTCTGGCATGCTGGCACACATTAGGTAGGGTCTTGGAGAACATCTCTCAGTTTTTTTCATTCAAAATGAATCCATTTCCATACACCCTGAGAGCCACTCCACTATTAAAACCAAAGTAAGGTAAGTAAGATGATCAGATTTTCACATAGTAACACACTCCCAATTGAACCAAAACACTAATGTAGACATACGGGGGTTTTTGCTGCCTTGCTTTTAAGCTTCAGTTTTTCCTTCTCCTCCTCCTCTTTTAAGCATATCTTTTTTGAGGAAGAAAAAAATTTCTTTCCAAAAGAACATTAGAACATTACATTACTCTTTTTATTAGCTTCATTGCACCCCAAATCAACCAGTCCATAATATCAGTAAAAGAAAGAAGAGCTCACTGAAATACAGACGACCAGGAAAATCAGCCCTATTCTTTCAGTATTTTTTGTTTTCAATGAGTACAACAATTTATCAAGGTTGTGTCTTTGTGAATTACAGCATCACTGTCAGATCCCTGTTTCTTCCAAGGACCAAATTGCCCTCCCCAGAACACAAAAAATACCACCAGCTAATTTGTGCCAGTTTGTCCTACACTCTCTTGCCCTTCACTTTTTCTCCAGGCTCTGTGGAGACTGAAGAAAGGTCTGTGAACCTACAAAGGAAGAAAGAGTTGGACAGCAGACATGCAGAAACCTGTCAGACCCAGTGCACACATCCATCCATGCTCAACAGCAATTCCTATAGATTACATACACAAACAGGGGCCTTCACTTTTGTTTCCTCCCTTTTCATGGTGAAAATTATTTCTTCACCAAGTTCCCAGGGGCAGATGCAGCCAAAAGGGCTATGGCAATATAATTCCAAAAGACTCCATGGCATTGACAAGTAAAATCAAACTGCAGGAACACAAACTGCTAAAGAAACATAGGCTTTGAATCCAGACTCTGCAATATCAATGCGTTTGAGGCAAATTCTTTTTCTCTTTCAGGTTATCTTACACAACAATGCAGAAGGAAGTATCTCTAATGGTTACTTGCTTATCCTAAATTGTTAGTTCTGTGCAATGATCTGGGCTGACACCTAGTTTAGCAATCACAATAAAAATCTGCTGGGTTTAATAGAGATAAATTACCACAGCAAATAATAATTTCTGACAAAACACATCATAAAATGATAAAGCAAAGCAGAAGCCAAGAGTTACTAATGATTCCTATGATAGTAGGAACAACTACTATTAGAAGTTTTCAAGGATTACTGGTTTGAGAAACTGTACAAAACATAAAATGACCCTTGTACATGAAAGAAGTTTACTATAACCAAAGCTCCATGTATATTTCATACGCAAAGCAAAATGTCACACAAGGGCTGATTTTTCTTCCTCTCTAATGCAACATTTTGAAGGATATATTCTGTAGGGATATAAAGGTAAATAAAATAAAATCAGGTGGAGAAAGAATAGTTAAGTTAAAGAAAAAGGTATTTCAATTATTTTGAAATTATATGAAAACGTATTGTCATTTAAATGATAAAGATGCTTCCTTGGCTAGATATTGTTTTCACATATTGTAGATAGTGCAAAATTACCTTGGCAATATTGAGTTCATAATTTTTAAGCTTAGCAACTCACCTACTATTTTTCCAAATTCACGTTGCTTAGAGAACTTGTTCCACTTCATAAAAATATTGACCTAAACATATTTTCTTTCCTTTCAGTGAATACATGCATTTTTACTCAACCAAAGAGACATTGAGAAACTCAGGATCTCCTAACTTACACAGTTATTTAAGTGCTGTTCTAAAAAAATTGCTTTATTATTCTTTTATTGTGTAGAATCTTAAAAATTCCATATCTCTCACTAATGATCAATGGTTAAATCTTTCACAAGCACTGCAGAAATTGACAGTAATAAAGTTGAACAGGTTTGAACAGCTCCAGTGACTACACGGGATGCTCACAGTTCTAACTGATTCCAGAATTGAGGCCTCAAATAATTTTATATACATATTTTAGTTGATATAATGTATAGGCAATATTAAAAATAAAATTGAGATTCATACACACACATCCCAATTTGGTAAAGCAATAATGTATTATTTTAGAAGGATTTTTAATAGTGTATGTTAATTTATGAACTTATACTTCACCTTTTGATCACTTGACAAGATATGCAAATGTCTTCCATAAATGCTTTCTATGCTAATCTAAGTGTTTGACCTTGTAATAATGCAATTTTTTAATAATTTCTCTTAAGAGTTATCACCTTTTCTCAAAACTGTTTTCATTTTAGAAAGCTAAAAGAATTATTAAACAGCTCTCAAACCCATAATTTTCTATTTTGCAAAGACAGAACATTACACACATTTTGTGTCAGCCTTGCAGAGTTTACCTCTTTGAATATAAATATATTCACTATCTATTGGAAAAAACAAAGACATCAATTTGTGTTCCAAAAGAAAGCAGAGATTCTTCAACATGTTTTCAAATACAGATAACACAGAAGTGAAAATAATTTCCTCTCTTTTACACATTATTTAATAAAGCAGAATACTTTTTTTTTTAAAGACAGAAACCAGTTCTTTTCAGTCAAAGAAAATAATTTTAAGAACTAGATATAATAACCAGAAGGTTGTGTCAAGTCTTACATTCTTATAGTTTGTTGAACAGGAATCTAAAAAGTCCCTAATGATAAGCAAAGTGAAATAATCAGATTTGGTTAGTGATATTTTAATGTGGGTCCTATGTATCAGCACGTTTCGTATTTGTAAAACTGCAGGGTTAGGTATTGGCTTAATTTTTTAATGACTATGTATCTATTGTTGAGAGAATTCAAAGTTATTAATTCAGAGCCTGGTTTGCATAATATGATGCTTTTTGTTACCTGCATTTGATAGTCCAATTACAGATACAGTTCTCATCAGAAAGCATCTTAAAGCCTATGATTCATAAAAAGTAACTGAGTGAAGAAAAATAAATGAAACATAAAAAGTAAATTAAAAACCAA
This sequence comes from Haliaeetus albicilla, assembly GCF_947461875.1. Taxonomy (NCBI): domain Eukaryota; kingdom Metazoa; phylum Chordata; class Aves; order Accipitriformes; family Accipitridae; genus Haliaeetus; species Haliaeetus albicilla. The sequence goes on from NC_091483.1 coordinate 41,624,005, forward strand.
ATGAAAATAAATGAATCATAATTAAATAACTAATAATCACTTATACAGCCAAAGAAGACAAATAGTGACAATATTTTGATTAATATTGCTATTAGAATGACCACTCCTACAAGATTTACTATGTTAAGTATAATTACAGAATAGTTTTCCCTAGAAAATAGCTAATTTTCCTATTGGCTTAAAACACTGGCTGCCACAAAAATCTTCTTTAGCCATTATAAAAGTAGACTGATATTCCACTCATCACATTCAGTACCCTGCAGACAGTGTGATTCTCACACAATCTTTCTCATTCCCTTGCAATTGCAAGTTGCACTCTTGCTGCCCATGCTCCCAGCTATTTCTTCTCTCATATGGGATCAGTCACAGTGTCTGCTTGAAAATTAAGACAGAAAAGAGGGAAGAAAAGTCCATTTATAAGCATCACAGTAATCAATATCTGAAAGAAGGATTTCCATTTTCTCCCTTTAATATTATCATCATACATGTCTGTTGGGTCAATCGCTTGAGAGCCAGCAGGCAGCCTAAAACTTTTATGTCTTTGAGCACTTAAAAAGTTTAAATGCATTCTTCAAAACTTTATATTCAACTCCTTAGGTAGGCTTATAGGCAGAAAATATCAGTTAATGATCAATTTCAAAAGGACATGCCATTTTTCCTTCTGAATCGTAAGTACAGAAGATAACTAAAGAAACATTATTTCTGAAAAGTTACTAAAGTAGCATAGGAGTTAAAATAACATACAGCTTGACCAGGCAACTGGGCACCGTTCTGTGACCACCTGTGCAGGCCAAGGGCACTCATCCTACCTGACCCTCAAGGCAGAATGGTGGGCACTCGCCTGAAAGCAAAGGCTGCAGCTCCAGCTGGGGGGGTCTGCACCATCTACCCCAGTGGTGGCTGATGCCTCCACCCAGATGTAGCTGCTGAAGGGAGAGGCTGCACTGCAGACCTCAGACAGCAGGAGGTGCCTAGACTCTTCTCCTGGGGCAGGGACAAGCAGCAGACCTGCCTGCAAAAGGTGTGCCCAGGTGGAGGACCTCCTGCAGCAGGTGGCTGAGCTGCAAGAGGCAGTGAGAAGGCTGTGTAACATCAGGGAGGCTGAGAAGGAGGTAGGTAGCTCGTTCCAAGCGCAGTCTGCAGTGGAGCCACAGCCCACGGCCAAACAGCCAAAAACTTCCCCACCGGCACACGCACAGGAGGGAAGGGGGCCAATAACGCAGAAGAACGGAAGCTTGCAATGGGAAGGACCTGCAGGAGGAAGGGACTTCCCCAAAGCCTGAGGTGTCCTTGCAGAACCGCTTCACTGCTCTGCAGACTGAAGAGGAAAGACCTGTCACAGCAGCAGAGACACTGGAGTTGAGTAAGGCAGCCCAATCTGCTCCCTGTATAACCACCAGCACAACTAAGAAAAGGCGACGGGTGATAGCAGTAGGTGACTCTTCTGACAGGTACGGAGGCACCCATCTGCTGACTTCATGCGCTCTCTAGAGGTGTGCTGCTCACCAGGGGCTCATATCAGAGATGTCACCAATAGACTACCAAGCCTTGTACAGTCCACCAACTATTATCCATTGCTGTTGTTTCACGTGGGCACCAGTGATACAGCCAGGAGCAGTCCGAGGACTATAAAGAAGGATTACAGAGCCCTGGGAGCGGCGGTAAGGGACTCTGGAGCACAAGTAGTTTATTCATCAATCCTCCCAGTCAAAGCGAAGGGGTTTGAAAGGGTCAGTCAAACGTGGCAAATCAACAAATGGTTACAGGACTCGTGCCACAACCAGAGGTTCAGCTACTTAGACCATGGGACTTGCTTTGAGAAACCTGATCTGCTGGGGGCTGACCCTGTCCCTCTGTCAGAGAAAGGGAAGAGCATCTTCAGTCATAAGCTTGCCAAGCTGGTGAAGAGGCCTTTAAACTAAAGTTGCTGGGGGAGGGGAACCTCAATCCATCCCACTCCTACCAGTTTGATGCCAGTGCCAGCAATAGATGCCCAGAGACTGGAGAGGGATCACAGATCAGCAGGAGAGCACATGAAGAGCAGCACAAAGGAATTCCAGCTGGTAAGTCCCCTTCATCAGGGGCCCCACTTAAATGCCTCTGTGCAAACGCACATAACATGGGGAACAAACAAGAGGAGTTAGACACGTGCGCACGCTTGCAGGGCTGTGATCTTACTGGCATCACAGAGACATGGTGGAATGGCTCCTATGACTGGAGTGTTGGAATGGAGGGACACAGGCTCTTTAGGAAGGATAGGCAGGGGAGAGGAGGAGGGGGTGTCACCCTCTATGTCAGTGACCAGCTGGAGTGCATGGAGCTCCACCTGGGGATGGATGAGGAGCCCACTGAGAGTTTATGGGTCAGGATTAAAGGAAGGGCAGGGACAGGTGACATTATAGTGGGGGTCTCCTACAGGCCACCGACCAGGAAGACCAAGCAGATAAAGCCCTCAATAGACAGATAGGAGCAGCCTCACGTTCACAAGCCTTGGTCCTTATGGGGGACATCAGCCACCCCAATATCTGTTGGAGGTACACCACAGCAGGGCATAAGCAATCCAGGAGGTTCCTGGAATGTGTTGCTGATAACTTCCTCCTCCAAGTGATGGTGGAGCCAATGAGGAGAGGTGCTCTGCTGGACCTTGTTCTCACCAACAAGGAGGGGCTGGTGGGGAACGTGAAGCTCAAGGCCAGCCTTAGCTGCAGTGACCATGAAATGGTGGAGTTCAAGATCGTTAGGGCAGCGAGGAGGGTGCACAGCAAGTTCACTACCCTGGACTTCAGGAGAGCAGACTTTGGCCTCTTCAGGGATCTGCTTGGTAGAGTACCATGGGATAAAGGCCTGGAAGGAAGAGGGGCCCAGGAAAGCTGGTTAATATTCAAGGATCACCTCCTCCAAGCTCAGGAGTCATGCATCCCAACAAAGAGGAAGTCAGGCAAAAATGCCAGGAGGCCTGCATGGATGAACAAGGAGCTCAAGGACAAACTCAGTCAAAAAGGAAGCCTACAAAGGGTGGAAGCAAGGACAGGTAGCCTGGGAGGAATACAGAGAAATTGTCCAAGCAGCCAGAGATCAGATTAGGAAAGCTAAAGCCCCGATAGAATTAAATCTGGCCAGGGACATCAAGGGCAGCAAGAAAAGCTTCTGTAGGTATGTCAGTGATAAAAGGAAGACTAGGGAAAATGTGGGCCCTCTCCATAAGGAAACGTGAGACCTGGTTACCTGGGATATGAAGAAGGCTGAGGTACTCAATGACTTTTTTGCTTCATTCTTCACCGGCAAGTGCTCCAGCCACACTGCCCAAGTTGCAGAAGGCAGAGGCAGCGACTGAGAGAATGAAGAACCACCCACTGTAGGAAAAGATCAGGTTCGAGACCATTAAAGGAACCTGAAGGTGCACAAGTCCATGGGACCTGACAGGTCCTAAGGGAACTGGCGGATGAAGTGGCTAAGCCACTATCCATCATATCTGAGAAGTCGTGGCAGTCCAGGGAAGTTCCCACCAACTGGAAAAGGGGAAACTTAACTGCCATTTTTAAAAAGGGAAAAAAGGAAGACCCAGGGAACTACAGGCCAGTCAGTCTCATCTCTGTGCCCGGCAAGATCATGGAGTATATCCTCCTGGAAACTACACTAAGGCACATGTAAAATAAGGAGGTCATTGGTGACAGCCAACATGGCTTCACTAAGGACAAATTGTGCCTAACAAATTTAATGGCCTTTTATGAAAGAGTTACAGTGTTGGTGGATAAGGGAAGAGCAACGGACATCACCTACCTGGACTTGTGCAAAGCATTTGACACTGTCCCACATCACACCCTTGTCTCTAAATTGGAGAGACATGGATTTGATGGATGGACCACTTGGTGGATAAGGAATTGGCTGGATGGTCACACTCAAAGAGTTGTGGTCAACGCCTCGTGTCCAAGTGGAGAGCAGCAACGAGTGGCATTCCTCAGGGGTCACTATTGGGACTGGTGCTGTTTAACATCTTTGTCCGCCACACGGACAGTGGGGTTGAGTGCACCCTCAGCAAGTTTCCCGACGACACCAAGCTGTGTGGTGTGGTTGACACACTGGGGAGACTTTGACAGGCTTGAGAGGTGGGCCTGTTGTGAACCTCATAAAGTTCAACAAGGCCAAGGGCAAGGTCCTGCACATGGGTTGGGGCAATCCCAAGCACAAATACAGGCTGGGCAATGAGTGGATTGAGAGCAGCCCTGAGGAGAAGGACTTGGGGTGTTGGTTGACAAGAAGTTCAACATGACCTGGCAATGTGCACCTGCAGCCTAGAAAGCCAACTGTATCCTGGGCTGCATCAAAACAAACATGACCAGCAGGTTGAGGGAGGAGATTCTGCCCTCCACTCTGCTCTCGAGAGACCCCACCTGGAATACTGTGTTCAGCTCTGGGGCCCCCAACATAAGAAAGAGATGGACCTGTTGGAGGGAGTCCAGAGGAGGGCCACAAAGATGATCAGAGGGATGGAGCACCTCTCCTATGAAGACAGGCTGAGAGAGTTGGGGTTGTTCAGCCTGGAGAAGAGCGGGCTCCAGGGAGACCTTCTAGCAGCCTTCCAGTACCTAAAGGGGGCCTACAAGAAAGCTGGAGAGGGACTTTTTACAAGGGCATGTAGTGATCGGACAAGGGGTAATGGCTTTAAACTCAAAGAGGATAGATTTAGATTAGATGTAAGGAAAAAGTTCTTCACTGTGAGGGTAGTGAGGCACTGGAACAGGCTGCCCAGAGAAGCTGTGGATGCCCCATCCCTGGAAGTGTTCAAGGCCAGGTTGGATGGGGCTTTGAGCAACCTGGTCTAGTGGAAAGTGTCCCTGACCATGGCAGAGGGGTTGGAACTAGATAGTCTTTAAGGTCCCCTCCAACCCAAACCATTCTTTGATTCAAGCTTTTCATTCTTTCCGTACTTGCTCATTTTTTTCCCCAAAACCTCATTCATTTATTTACTTTTTCAGAAAGATCCATTTCATGTAGTAAACTAATCTCTTATCTACTGGAAGGCATTCTCATATTCATATACCAATGCTAAAATTACTTCAAGGTGATGGTACATTCTCATGAACAGCATTTGTAACATTCTGGAAAACATATCACTCTCCCAGCAACGACATAACATAAATGCTGAGATGATGCAACACTACTCAGGAGAAAAAACAAAAACAAACCAAAACAAACCACACCAACAAAAAAACCCCTTTCATACTTTCTTATATATTCATATAAAGTGTCTGATCAAATCTTCTTACTCTCTAAAAATCTAGTAGTATCCTCTATTCATCTTCCTGCAAAGATTTTACCACTGCTTGGCAGCTCTAATACCTTCTTGTTTTTTCTTATGGGTTAAATAAAGGTTTTGGGTTTTTTTTTTCCCCCCAAGAAAACTTCTTTGGATTTGTGTTCACTTATGTTGTTATCCTAAGGCAGATGTTTCAGAATCTGTTTTCTCTGTTGTATGAGAACTCAGAACTCAGCTATAAGATTCAGCTTTACATTTAAATAAAGTGACAAATAGTGATAAAATTTGTACAAGTTCATCTATATGATTGAAGACTCCTTTTTTCAGTGTTTTATATACACTACACATGAACTGTATATTCAAAAATCCATAAAAAATATGTCTTTTCCTATCAATTTTTATGAAACTGTTATTAACACAAATTATTCTCCTTGTGGTTTTCCCGCCCCCCACATACACCAATGATTCTAAAGCTCTCAATTAACTTTAAAGTTGTTATGAATGTTGATGTGCTTTTACCATATATTACATATTAAAACACTAATCATATCTAACTTAAGCTTAAAAATGAGATTGTGTAGTCAAAGCAGGTAATATTTGGGACTGCCTGCTGACAGCAGCACAATCTTAGACCTGCTTTATTTTCAGGTTGTAGAATAAGGAAGAGTCTAAGATCAACTTATTTAAACTCTGGTAAAATGCAGCTTTTTACAAGAAGAAACAGTTTTAAGTGTTGAGTGTTAAACATTGACAGAATAGTCAGTGAGAGAGTAAAATGGTAAACATAAAACAGTAGTAAACAACTGAGGAAATAATGTTTTAGCCTTCTCTTAGTATTTCTATTTCACATTTGTTAATTCCCTCAGACAAATATATTTGCCACTCTTGGCTTTATAAGGTCAGCCCAATCCATTTAAAAAACTCCAATTTCAACAAAACCACCTTCACTTGTCAGCACTAGAAAGAAGTCAATTGCATTCTGATATGACCCAGGACACTTATCAGTGAAGATATGTAAAGAAGAGTCCTTACAAAATCAAACTGATGCTTTTCAGCCTGAAGTGGACTGGGGTAGGGAGAAGAGGAACAAGCAATTTTTTTATTTATTTTTTTTTACTTAAAATGAGCAAATGTAGTTCAGGAATAGTGCCATTACATGTCAGAATGGTTACTCATACTTTCCTACAATGTTGTGATACTGAGGCAGACGAATGAGGCAGCAATGTCATAAACTTTAATAAGATCATCTTTTGTTATTTTGAATAACGTTGATAATCTCTGTATCCTCACTGTTCGTCAGGAATGTGAAATGTATGTACTAATATTGTCTCAGTCCTGTGATGCCTCTTCCTACACAGAAGCACTTGTAAGAATAGAGCTGCTGGCAGGGAACATGAACATATATTTTCCATTTACAGAGAACTTATATGAAACTGTCTTCACATCTTATAATTTATATTCAGTAACTAATTTACCACCCCACTCATTTCCAAATTTTATATTTAAAAATGCCTTTACAACACTTGCAAGAGCTGACTTACAATAAACACAAAATAAAGAACACCTTTTCTCACCTTCATATTCATACAAACATTGGTAAATGCACTTTGTGCAAACAATATTTAATAATCAATTCTTATTTTTGAACTTGGTTATTTCTGGACTTGCTAAAGGAATTGAAATTATTTTCTTGAATTTTTTAACCTTTCTTAAGGAAGACTTAAAACAACAAGACTTATGGTCTGATCAGCATTGCTGGTAAATTCATGTATATGTTATTGAACTTATTTCTACTAGCCAACTTTGTTGTGAAAAGAACATCAACAGTACCAAACACATAAGAATCACTATCACGCTCAAGGGCAAAAGCCTAGCTCTCAATGAAAAATACTGCACTTAATTATAATTAAATAAATCACAGCAAGATATCATCACAACAAGCTTGCTGACCACATTCCAGGAGTTTGGCTGACCATCCTCCTGTATGGTAGACCTTGCAGTCATGAATTTATTGCGAACTTCAAAGCATGCTTGGACACTTTTCAAACATATTTGGACCTGAGATATTACCATCATCAATGTAAATCAGGTGTAAATAGCTGAATACAATATACAAATAAATCACCACATCTGATGATAAAGAATGAGGCCCTTAGAAATATTTTTATGCTCTTGATTTCCATTTTACAGGTTTCTTTCCAGAAAAACTTCACTATGGTCACAGACATTAGGTTTTAAGTTTTTTCTATTTGCAAGGCTTTTCAGGAGGTTTGGGGGTCATTTGCAGTTGTGTTCAGTTCTATTAAAAAAAACAAAAACAAACCCTGTATGACTTGCTCAGCAAAGCCTACAGAAGTAGGTACAACTACATGTTTCTTTTGATTTTGTTGTTTTCAAGATGTGCTGTCCATAGGGTATTTGAACTACATGCATATACACCTGTCTGAAAGAAAGCTTAAACTGAATATATACTGAATTGCCCCTGGACAAACAATCATATGGCAATGTTTATTTTAGAATTCATTATTAATGTATGCATGTCTCATATCATGTATAAAAACTTGTTGATAAGTATGGCAACATGCCCTGTTCAAAGCAAGTACAGGAAAAAAATGGTATGACACTATTTACAGAAGACTACTTCGTGTCTGACTAAATTGTTATCCTTTCTACTAACATTGCTTGCTTTGTAACAAGAACGGGATTCGCCTAGCATATTAGGAGTATACCATGAAGTTAGAATGTACCCTTCCTAATTTGGATTTCTCTGTGAAATCTTAAAACATCTTTGCTACCTTGGGGAGCCTGTTAAAAAATTTCTGTCTCCAAATAAGTATTAAAACAGTAACTGCACAGCCTTCTTCATCTTTTCCATTGCAAACAAATACATATGATGTTCCTGTTGTCTTTTGTGATAAGGTATATTTTCAGCTATTCTTGTGGCTCTTTTCTGAATACTCTCCAACTCTCAATATTCTTCCTGAATTATGGGCATTCAAATGGCACAGTACTGTGTGAGCAGTTCCACTAGAATAACTAGAGATATTACAACTCCCTATACCTAATTCAAGATTACATTGGTCATACCTATGTGTATGCTGCACAAAGGCTGCAAGATTGCTCAAAGGACCTTGGCACATTACATTCCAAACACCTTCAGGATCCAGTCTACCTCCTGCTCCATACCATTAATATTACTCCCATGCTGTGTACTGACTGTAAAGCAGGAATAGAAAGCACAACATTTGCATGTGCCTCCTAAACCACACTTTGTCATCCAGGGCTGGAGACTGACTACTGCATGCTCCCACTATCTAGCAATCTTTAAGGTCATAGCCAACTCAATGCTGTCTGTAGCACTTTAAACACTGTTTAGAATATAACAAGGTTATCATGCCAGTCCCATGATTCCTCACATTCTCCACTGGGGGAAAAAAATTAAAACGCAAAACTGCTTTCTCTCAAGTAGGAGATCTAAAACACCCAGGTACTGCATCACTACAACATGACTGCATTAGTGTAACAACTCTTAGAATTATTACTATAGATTTTTACTAGTACTCACAAATCCCTAACTCATTCCAATTATGTATTTGACATTATCATCTCAGATCCAAATGTCACACTACAGGTTTATCTTAATAGTTTTTCAACACTTTTGAATGCGGTGGTTTGTCACTCTGATATAGCATGCTTCTTTCTTATCCTCACAATTTGATACATTTATACCAAAATATGTATTAATATGTATTGAGATATACACACATGGATGTACATATATTGCAAATCCACTCAAGTTCTATGGTCTTGATTCCTTAGTGCACAGCTCATGATAATTTTTACAATTATCAGCAGGACACACACTATCTCTGTTCATATACCTTGCTAAAATGACAAGTCATTGATTTATAATGAGCAAAGCAGAAGTTGACTCTTCTCCATCACATACCAGGTTTAACTGACAAAAGCATGAGACTGCAGGGGAAAACAAATGAAAACAAATACAGTATGATTGATATTAATGGATACAGCTTGTACAAGCTTTCTCTTTCTGATCCCTTGCCAGAAACTATAAAAAAAATAATTCCTCAGTTGCCTATTTTCCCCCTCCTCCATAAAGAGAAAATGAAGCATATCTTTTAATAACTGTTCAACTAGCAAATTGATTTGCGACACTACTTATCTTTGAATGTTTTACTATATTGATACATTTTCATATGTCTTATTGTTTTTAATTATATCAGCTTTAGTTTTAGCACTTCAACAGAAAAAGGGTATGGCACAATATAACTTCTGGAAGTATCCTAAAATCAGCATGTTCCACTTGAATCTCTTAGCTCCGAATTTAAACAAATTTCTGTTGCAGTCACTACAGTTGCTATTTGTCTCTCCTCTTCCACCTTATTTATAATGATGACATTTCCACCATCATTATGTCTTTTCTCACATCAACTGAGACATGGGGAGAAGAACAGAGAATAATCCATTGTTTAGAGGGCAAAATTTACCTGAAATTGTTTTCTAACACCACATACAGCAGTGTATTTCAAGCGTAGTAGCTTTATTTTCTTATAATGTATATATGTAACATAGAACTATTTTGAGCCAAAATTGTAAAATTCAAGAAGAGGCATAAGGAAGTATGTGCCTCTCCAGACTGTATTTAGCAATTCCAAGCTCCTCATTACACCTATGAGGAGTAATAAGCCACTTCTACAAAGAATACATCCAAAGTATTCATGTTCAGGGATCTGAGTATCCCTTAATTGCATAAGTGAATCAGGGTTCCTTCCGTCTCTTTATGGCACACAACCTTGCAGCCATCCATTTTAATAAATTTTCTTTGCTCTGTATCATAGCTTTACAGTGAGCATTACTTTTTCCCCCTCCCCCTCCTCTGGCTTTCATTCTACAGTACTTAACTCCATTCATCAGTGTGTCCCTCTGCATGGCTGATGCCGCTTCCACCACCTGACAGCTGAACTTAAACCTGCCAGTTTTCATTTATTGTTCTCCCCACCTCCAGAAGTACCACACCTGTTTTAATTTTTTTTTTTATATTAATCTGCTATATTACAGGTGCTGTGTAATATAATTCTACCTGCCATGGACACCTGTTCTAATGAAACAACTTTGAACTGGATTCATACAAGTCTAAATCAAGAATAATTCTGCTAAACAAGAAAACTACATAATACACAGAACCAAGCCTCTTTATGTACATACTATATACTGCCTGGTGCTGAGGAGCAATAAGGCTTGAAATAGGCCAGCTGTCTTGTTAATTCTAGTGCTAGTATTACTTGCCCTTTATTCTACAGCCAAAACGCATTATCTTCCTACAAGAATTTCAAACGCATCACAATATCATTCTTGTAGTTATAGATTCTAAGGCATAGCACACACTTGGACAGAAAATTGTCTTATGCAATGGTGCTCTGGATTACAAGTAATCTCTACACGGTATTTAAATTAAAAATGAAGCAGTATTAACTTGAATTGGTTTTGCTGTTGGGATTACGTTAACTCAGGTAACAAAGGCTGTGACGTTTTTAGATGATGTTGTTAATCAGGTGTTAGAAGAGCACTTGCAAGCTGCAAACTACACTGCTTTACAGCTCATGAGATTTTAAGAGAATAATGTACGTCTGCATATCAGTCCCTCACAAAACTAAACTTCTGTATTCTGGCACTGGTTAATAGTTATGGCATTTCTATGAAAAACAGAATTCCTTTAGATCATCTAGCCAACTGTCAACTTATTGTACTGTAATCTTCCAAGTGCTCTTTAGATAGATAGAAGTGCTCATATCAGCACCACTTTTCTCGCATCCCCAGAGCGAGGGGAAGAAGAGAATAAAACAAACAAACAAAAGACAGAAAGGCTTTCAAATTGGTATTATCTTTTCTGTCAGTATGGTATCTTCTGAATTTATGAATGGTGTCGCATAACGTCAGAAAATGGGAAGATAACGCTGACAAGCTGACGTAGAGATCTGCTCAGAAAAAATATACAGCAAGTGTATAGTAAGATGATAGTTGAGCAAAAAATGGGTGGTCAAACTATTCATGGGAGATCATCTGCTGGGTTGTACTAAATTATTCTATTGATATTCTTTTACATTAAAAAAAAACCCTCAAAATTTCCCCCCCCCCCTCTTCCTTACTACTGAAGACAGTCGAAGTTTCTCATAAGTTAGGAGCATTTCTCCTAAAATCTCAGAGAGCTAATTCATCTCAGAATCTGCCTACGCAATGAAATTCATGCATACGCATGGCAAGCCCAAAGCATCAGAGAGTACCATGTCTATTACACATCCACTGTGCAACAGGTCTGTACACTTTGGTCAGCCGTATTGCCAAATATGCAGAAATTCTCTGAACAAAGATCAAGATCTGTGATGACAAACTTCATGGGAGGAGAGGGGAAAACTCCAATAAATATAAAACCTAATTCAACAAAGCACTGCACCAGCTAAACTTACTAAAAGAAACAGTAAGACTTGCACAGCCTCCATTATGGCCTTGTATTGCCTGTGTTTGTCCTTATTCTTTGAAACTTAATCCTATTTTGCAACAGTACTGATGTTCTCCAAAAGTTAGTTTTAATTTATAATACTCTTTTTCCTCTCTGATCAAATCCAAGGATCATCAACAGTGAAGCTCATACTGGGGGAAAAAAATGTTCCCTTCACAGTTATGAAATAATTTAGCATTTTTTATATACTATAAGTGTGGAATTTTAAACCTTGAAAAAGTTGCAATTTAAAGTAATTCATAGCTGGTTTTACTTATTAGCCTGCTTTTGTCATCGATCTATTAAACCCAGAGATAGATAGGGATATTGCTGTATTGAAAAAAACCAACCACTAAACAGTTTAAAACAAAAGCTGGCCATTTTCATTGGCATCTATAAATGAAGCTATTTTTAAAACATAAAGTATTATTTGTACTGTTGCTTGAGGTAAGGAAACCAAATAGATTAAAAGTGTGAAGCTTTCTTAGCTGCTAATTCACACATATAAATAAAATAGATTAATTTAAAGTTGAAAATTTAATATAAGCCAGGTATCCATGATGAAATATCTGTACCAGGATATGAAAGAGAAACAAATTGTCAATAAGACTGCAAAAAGAAGTTTTACTAACTACTGTAATGTTGTCTCACATTATTTAGTCTAGCATGATAGAAGTTCTCTTTTATGTATGTCAGCATTATATTCCCCATCATGTCTTTAAAAAAACCTCAATTTGATTCCACAAAATAACTCTGTAGCCAAAAAGCTAGATATAGCTTGTTCTTCTGTCACGAAGTCAGTAAGGTTCCTATTTTAATTTGATTTTTTTTTTCTATTAATGTACATAAGCATCCTCAGTCTAGCCTCTTCCTTTCTTCCTTCCTTAATTACTCTAATGTGGGTTCCATAAAATAGTACCTACAGGATAATACATAATCTATCCCTTCTCCATTCAAGTGCCCATAAAGCATCTCTTAATAGGGCTTATTTCAGGTTTGCAGGCATGACTGCATGAATGTTAAACCATGCTGAGTGAAAGGTGAAATAGTGTGAAAGAACAAAGTAGTACATAAAAATAGAGAAGTGTTATTTGAAGAGAGAAGAACAGTAAAGAAAACTACAAGAAAAATGTCAAGGGATCAAATCCTAAAGAAATAAAAACACGCTATAAAAGGTATAATAGTAATAATAAATATTTATATGATAGTAGCACCAAGAGAATTTTGGTTCAGCTTTTAGGGCTTTGCTTAAACTATGACTTCATTCTGCATCATGTGGATTTTGGAAAGTTCTCTAAATATTTTAAAAATTACTTCAAACTGTTCAGTAAAACTGAAAAATAAGATACTTCATGCCTCAGCTTTTGCTCTGCTCAATTGCTCCTAGAGGGACTCAAACTTCATACAACTGGGACCCTTGCTGGTGCTCCAGCTGGGCACCCCTGGTATTCTGCATACCAAAACACAACATTTATCCTAATTTAGCCACCTAATTTCATCTTTGAAGTCATAAGTCTGCAAAACAACAAATCCACCACTCTTAGCCTCAAACCTGAACATGTTTCCAAATACTTTACTTTAAAAGACCAATCACAAATCCAGCTTTAAAGTCCCCAAATTACAATGTAGTAAGAGTGACAAAAAGGCCATGGTTACACGGGGGAAGGAAAAAAGTAATCTATCGAAAGATGACATAAATGGAAACAGGTATTTTCTGCCCCACTGTAGGACATAAAAAGTATTTCATAATTTTCTTGGGAAAGCATCTGTTTGCACAAAAGCATGATTTTTTTGCTTTTAAAAATCCTGAGAGCAAACAGTGCAACTATTTCTAGTGGTATTTTTCCCTCCATAATTTATAGTTTAACTCAATTTTTGTTTTTATTGCAGTCTTTACAGGTTCAAGCATATATAAGTAACTGTATCTTTTGGCATCTCAATAGTTTTGGTAATGTCCTGGTTTTGGCTGGGATAAAGTTAATTGTCTTCCTGGTAGCAGGTATAGTGCTATGTTTTGGGTTCAGTATGAGAAGAGTGTTGATAACACACTGACGTTTTCAGTTGTTGCCAAGTAGTGTTTAGACTAAGGACTTTTCAGCTTCTGATGCCCAGCCAGCAAGAAGGCTGGAGGGGCACAAGAAGTTGGGAGGGGACACAGCCAGGGCAGCTGACCCAAACTGGCCAAAGGGCTATTCAATACTGTGTGACATCATGCCCAGTATATAAACTGGGGGGAGCTGGGTGGGCAGGGTCAGATCGCTGCTCAGGAACTAACTGGGCATCAGTCTGCGAGTGGTGAGCAATTGCATTGTACATCACTTGTTTTGTATATTCCAATCCTTTTATTATTATTATTGTCATTTTATTATTGTTATTGTTATCATTATTATTTTCTTCCTTTCTGTCCTATTAAACTGTTCTTATCTCAACCCACAAGTTTTACTTTTTTTTCAATTCTCTCCCCCATCCCACTGGGTGGGCAAGAGTGAGTGAGCAGCTGCGTGGTGCTTAGTTGCTGGCTGGGGTTAAACCACGACAAGAAAGCTATTGTGGTATCTAATTGGACTAGTGTCCAGTCTGCTGATCAAATACAGCACCTCCTTTTAGACAGCAGCCGTACTAAGAACTTAACAGGAAAGTCAGTACAGGCAAAACTTACACCTCTATTGTCAAGAACAGGTATGCCACATGTCAGAAAAATTAGTTGTCTTACTTGTATGCTAGCTTAGTGGACTGTTCTAGCTCTCCACACACATTTCTAAGCCTTCCTTTTAACCACAATGCTGACCAAGACCTCTGTGATGGTAGTGTCATCTCAAAATTAAACAGTTTCCTAAAATTTGTTTGGAATATGCTGCCTCATGTATTCTTCTTGTTGCTTCATTATGAGAAGATAAATGAAACTGAGCAACAATTCCAGAAATAAAATCCTGTCATAGTCTTTCTTACTAAGTTAGCTTTAATCTATGTGCCCATTTTTCAGTGTCTTTTCATCTAGAAGTCTCTCTAGGTCTTTGATCATATTTTTAAAAGCTCTGCAGTGTTGCTGTGTGTCATTTATCAAGGTGGCCAGATATAACAGGGCTATTAACACAAATAAACTGTGAGACCTCACTCATAAAACGATTTCTTAGCATTTACAGACTATTCTCTTTACCATTCTTCATAAATCTCAATGTTTTGTTTGCTTTTATAACTACTGCACCTGCATACCTTTTCCAAGTTCTGCATAATGGCACTTTGTGCTTGTTTCTCAGTAGACCATATAGACAATATTTATTCTAACATAAATTACCTTGTTTTACAATTTGAAGACAGGACAGGTGAATTAGAGCATGACAAAAGTCTTGCAGTGTAGGTAGAAAACCTCTAGCATTAGTACTTCGAAGTATGTGGTTATATGATGTCAGTATACTTCTAGAATATGAAAGGAAATTCGGTTTTGCAGAATCCTCAAATCTGTGAAGTCACCCTAAAAGTGTTGCTATTGTTGGTTCCCTATGAAAGAGAATTTTACAGGTAGAAGGGTCAAAAGTACATGGGTCACCAGCTTTGGCTATAATAACGAGTAAGGGGACAGCAAGCCCTCACATCCTACTTTGCAACATGCGAGTTTGTTTTATGATATCTAAGAGCAAGGGGTTTAATTCCGATCCAGATCATCTTGGCTGTGCATTCATACCTTTTATAGACTCCAGCAGCATGCCCCAAAGATGAAAAAGATCAATCATTCATATTCTCAGGATATCTATTTCCTGTAGTTGTATGTTTATTGCTCTAATCCCCAGCTTAAATCTCTTCTCAGATAGTCCTTCCTCTTATTTGCCTCTTCCTTGCACCAGTTGAGTTTGGGGTTGGAGAGGAGATGATATTTGGGGTTTTCTTTAAAAAGAAGGCCCAATGGCAAAAGCTTAGAACATAACTAGTGTTGAATTTAGGGATCAAAACTTCAAATTAACTTTCGCAAGTATGCAAACCTTGGTACTACAAACATTTATTGGAAACGAATGTGCAAGTGATGAAGGCAAAGTCAAGGGGAATTCATTCTTCAAGACATGCAAATGTTTTCAGAAGTATATATGTGCCCAGATCTTCAGCTAATCAAGAAATAAAGTAATCCCTGAATTACAATAAAGTTAACTATTTAAAATTTTACATATATGAAACTCTCTGACAAGGAAAAGCCCACCTAGGTATATTCATCTGCGAAACATCTTTCCCAGAGGCACTATTTCTAAGATTCTAATGCTTGTATTTTACAACAGTTTTTACTTTAGTGTCTGCATTAAAATAATCTACAGTTAAGTGTATTGGCTTTGTGTGGCAAAGTTTTGGTAGCGGGGGGGGGGTTACAGGGGTGGCTTCTGTAAGAAGCTGCTGGAAGCTTCCCTTGTGTTCGAGAGAGCCCATACCAGCCGGCTCTAAGACGGGCCAGCCAAAGCTGAGCCAATCAGCAATAGTGGTAACGCCACTGGGATAACATTTTTCAGAAGGAAAAAAGTTGCTGGGACGGACAGAAACGGCAGCTGGAGACAGGAGTAAGAACATGTGAGAGAAACAACCCTGCGGACACCAAGGTCAGTGAAGAAGGAGGGGGAGGAGATGCTCCAGGCGGAGCAGAGATTCCCCTGCAGCCCATGAGGAAGACCATGGTGAGGCAGGCTGTCCCCCTGCAGTCCATGGAGGTCCACAGTGGAGCAGATATCCACCTGCAGCCCAGGGAGGACCCCACGCTGGAGCAGGTGGGTTCCCGAAGGAGGCTATGACCCCATGGGAAGTCCACGCTGGAGCAGGCTCCTGGCAGGACCTGCGGATCTGTGGAGAGAGGAGCCCATGGAGCAGGTTTTCTGGCAGGACTTGTGACCCCGTGGGGGACCCAAGCTGGAGCAGTGTGCTCCTGAAGGACTGCACATGGTGGAAAGGACCCATGCTGGAGCAGTTCGTGAAGAACTGCAGCCCGTGGGAAGGACCCACGTTGGAGAAGTTCATGGAGGACTGTCTCCCATGGGTGGGACCTCACGCTGGAGCAGGGGAAGAGTGTGATGAGCCCTCCCCCTGAGGGGGTGAAGCAGCAGAAAATAATGTGTGATGAACTGACCGTAAACCCCATTCCTGTCCCCCTGTGCCGCTGGGGGGGACTGGTAGAGAATCTGGGAGTGAAGTTGTGCCCGGGAATAAGGGAGGGGTGGAGGGAAGGTGTTCTGAGATTTGGTTTTATTTCTCATTACCCTACTCTGGTTGACTTGTAATAAATTGAGTTAATTTTCCCCAAGCTGAGTCTGTTTTGCCCGTGACAGTAATTTGTGAGTTGATCTCTCTTGTCCTTATCTCAACCCACAAGCCTTTTGTTATATTTTCTCCCCCCTGTCTAGCTGAGGAGGGGGAGTGATAGAGCAGCTTTGGTGGGCACCTGGCATCCAGCCAGGGTCAACCCACCACATTAAGGTAGAAAGAATAGTAATTAGAAAGCAGATTAGATAAATGATGTCGCCATACATAGTCATGCTTGAAAACATGAAGAATTAAATCAACGTAAACCACAGTGAAGAAAATTCAGTGTCGATTACTGTATATTCTCTAAGATGATAACTTTGGATAGCTTGATCTATAGGTACTATGAACTTGTATAGTGGTCAGTTACTCTCTCTCTGTTCCTTTAGTTAGTGGAGAAAAGTTGTCCTGAAGAGCGGAGAGAATTGAGACTTCTTTTTTTTATGTTTTTTTTTGCTTTATTGCTTTATAGAACAGGCTAGGAATTGCAGTCTGTGTCTACTGGTAAAGTGTTGATATTAAAAGTATTAACCTATTGCTATTATAACTGCAACTGCAGGTAAGTCAGTCTACAAAATTATGATATATCCTGAATTCTGTCAGCTTTTGTAATCCTGTAAAAAACAACACCCTACTACTATAAAATGCTTATATAAATTTTACCCCCAAAGTTTACCTTCTCTTGGATGTTCAAATATATCATTGAAGGTCTGTAGCTGAAAGAAGTCCCGCTCAAAAGAACTGAACCAGAGCACACTGGAGTCACGGCTATGGTGAGTGCAGGTTTCCTCAGGTATAAACTCTTCTTTTCCTCACCCAGAAGTTTCGTCTAGACAGAACTTGAGCATTTGTCTGAGATTTCCAGACACAGAATCTACAGTGCCATGCATCATGCAGATAGTCTGCACATGTGCAATAATCCCAAAGCATCCTTGAAACAACTGTACAGGTACTGCCTGAATTAAGGCAGTGGACCCCACAGATTCAGAAAGGTTTAGATCCAGCCTTAACTGTATTGTGATTGTAAGAATTTATTATTATTACTACTACTAATACAGAAGTTGCATAAGGGTTTTAGGAAAAGTATTTGTATGGTGTAAGTGTTCTAATACTTAAAGTTGAACCATAAAATGACAAAAAAAGGTTTGGTATTTGGGGTTTTTTTTAAGGCAATAAGCAGCTGATATAGAATATATAGTAGTCTGTGGAAGAAGTCATACCTTAAGTATATTACTGTTATCTTGTAGCAGACTACAGCATTTTATAAAGTAAACTTATTTTTGACAATCTGAACACATGAAAAAGGTTTTGGTGTTTGATTTTAAATGAAAGAGAAATATAAAAATACTACCAGACACCAAAAACCCTTAAATAACTGATCATGTAACAAAGACAAACATTTAGTGACTCCTGACATGTCTTTACTATCCTAAGTGCACTACTTGATTTCCAAAAGCAGTAGTACATTTTACTGTAAAGTACCAATATATGCACACACTTCACTATATGATGACAAACATCCCCAGTTGCAACAATTAATGTATTTTTTACCATTGGAAACCTTATACGTATTGTTTTACACAAACGGAAATTAGCAGAATGATTTCTGTTCCCTGAACACTACTCGTAATCAATTTCACACACAACAGTTTTCTCACCACTGGTACATAAGCAAAACAACAGATGTATTCTGAGCCTATAAACACAACTTACGAAGCAAGACCTTCACAGAAAATGAAATGCATTAGAATTGACGCTAGCTAGTAATCAAAGCACCTAATTATAATCAGATCCAGATCCACACGAAAATTTTAAAACCTGTAAAAGAACCCCTCACATACAAGCATCCTGAAGTTTTATTGTTTCATTATCCAGTGTTAGGAGTATTTCAGTAACACTGAAAGAAAAAAAAAAAACCAAACCACACAACCCACCAACAAATTCCAAATTAAGCACTAATTGATTACAAATGTTTGCATCAGCTATTTTACAATTGATAATGTATTCTAATAAAGTACACTGGAAACTGATACTGACAGCTAATTTTTAAAGGATTACAAAAAGAAACAGATAGGTATTTGTAAGAAGGGGTATTGAACTGTTCCTGAATTCATTTTGCATAATTTTTCTGATAAAGGAACATTCAAAGATTTTACTCGTATTTTTTTTGTATTGTTTTAATGTTTACCTAACAGTCCACAATGAATGTTATTGCTATGGACTACAAATCACAACTTCATACTTATGGACAGAGAAATCATTTATAAGCACTGCCTTCATCATTTTTCTTAATTTTGTTAATAGAAAGGCAATCTTTTAAAGTAGTAGATTCTCAGGAATACTGTGAAGGAAGAGATCATTTTTAAAACAAGACCAAAATAAAAGCTCACAAACCATTTTTTATTAACGGGACAGCACATTAACATCCCCCAGGGTTACACAAAAACAATCACAGCAATGCCTTCCTAGATCAGATGTCACATTTCCTAATTCTTTCCTGTGTCCTAGTTTTTTAACAGAAGTGGCCTAACTTACTGCCTTTTAGGAGGTGGTACAACTGCCTTCAACCACTGTCAGCAAGGCAGAAAGAAATAGAGCAAGCTGGGATCCATTTTCCTGCAAAAAAAAAATCCCAATCCTAATTTATAACCTCATTGCACAAGTGGAAAGTAGGACAGTCATGATCACTGAAAAACTCATCATGCCAACTGATTATCCAGTGCACCCTCTTGCTCCTACAGACCACTGAGAATCTGAACGAGATTACTGGAGCAGGTAAAACACGAGTAGGCCTAGGACTTACTAAATTAACTGAAGTCCACCTGCATTAGTCTAGGGTAGGACTCCATATTTTCCTTAAAAATAGGTGTATCATAAATTTTGAATTGGAAAATTATAGTGGAAAATACCTGTTCTGCTAATAAGTAGAACAGGGAAGTTCTGTTCAGGGCTCCTTTATTTCAAGTTTGCTTTGATCTCTTACAAAACTTGTATTACATAGGAAAAAAGAAAAACACATTAAAACCTAAAAGAATTTCTATTTTGGATTTCTACAGAGACAGTTGGGAGGGGGTGGGGGGTGTGGTTTTTTTTTTTCTGAAGGACAGCAATTTTTTAGTTTTGAAGTTTGATTACAAAAAGTATAAATACTGTATGGCTAAATTACAACCTTAATAAATAGTAAGGCTGACATGGACAACACTGGTACTGCAATATACATTCTTGCAACCTACATATATATCTTCCGTTAGTGTTAGCAGAAGTTACTTAGAGAATGAATTCCATCAGAGGATCCTGTTTTCCCCCAGCTGTGTATCCACAACTTCCACTAAAATGAATCGAAGAAACATGTGCACACCAAGGAAAGAACAGACCCTCACAACATATGCAAAACGTATGATGACTAGTGTTAGTCACCTTTTTTCCTTCCCAATGCAATGAAAGAACTAGTAAAAAAGAAGCTTCACTTTTTTCCTTTAATAAATGAAATTGCATAGCATATAAAAATCTCCAAAATATTCACATTTTCACCTCTCTCAAGCACATAAAAGTCCAAATTATTTTCTCAACAAGTTCAATTAAGCTACGGCTAAGCAAATTTCCTTTTCAGTACTTTGCAGAGTGTAAGTATGATCACAATGGCATAGTTACACAATAATTGGACTAATCAAAGCTATATAATGTTAGTATTGTGAATGAAGTAGTGTTGCTCATTAGCCTATTACAAAAGAATTACTGTAAATTCAGGCTACGTGCAGCATCACTTCCTGTGCAAACACACACAGATAATGCAACAAGCTTGAAACACTGCCAAGCTGGCAGACTGGCAGCACAAATTATGCAAAGAACCAGAAAGCCTTCAGTAGATTCAATAGAGCTTGGAGCATAAGAATGATTAAGTGTTTCTGTGTACAACTACAAATCACAGTAATGAATCAGACTAAAATTTCCAATAAGGGACTTAACTGCACCAGCTGGCCTTCTTCAGCAGCATTATAATGTGAAATGATGACATCCTAAATAGTGGTGTTTGCAACTTTCACACAAATCTGCCCAAAGCAAATCCTTTGTTTTGCTTCAGTTTTTGGAAGTCTTTTCTTGAAATCATAATAAAATGTTACAGCACCTAAAGATACAGAAAAGCTACAAAGCTATACTGTTCCTTCTTCTCTGCTTATTTTCCTTTTTTCTAATCAAATGAGAGCAAGGCTCTATTTGATCCTAATCAAACTGAGCATCTTCCATATCAGTTCACTCTCTTTCAAAATTCCTCAGACTACTTAATGCAACTACAGATTTGGAATTACAGCTCTTGTTTCTTTTTTTTTTTTTTCCAAAGAATCAAAAACTTAGTGGTAGCAAATCTAAATTGAAAGCCCTCTTTCTTTTATTGTAAAATGACAGTGAGAATAAAATACCTCAAATTCCAAAGTATGATGTTTTGAAAATCTGGGATACATGTGTCCATATGATATGAACAGAAAAAAAACATATAAATGTGTATATATTTATTTATATGTAGGTATGTGCATATATGTATGCACATGTGTACATACATGTATGCATGTGCATTTTTCTTATTGAATAGGCCTCTCACATACTTGGACTTGGGTCACTTTGGATGCCTGGGGACATTATCTCAGCCATGCAGTACTACAGTATGGAAACAGAAGAGGTTTTGGTTTGCTTTCGCAGTAGAATCAGTGTTACAGCTCTGCAGCACTTGAAATTTACTCTGGGCTTCTGTCACACCATCCATAACAGGAAAAGTTAACCCATCTCATGCTTCAGGGCCCAAGACTCATCAATTCAAGGCTGAGATAGAACATTTTCCTCATGTTATAATACTAAGGTGAACACACACAAGGAAGAACCTCTGATAATCCAGCTTGTATAAAAAAGTATTTAGACTGGTTTTTCACATTCTCCAAAAACACTGTAAGAAGGCAGAAGTCCAAGGCAAGAAAATGGACTAGATGACGAATGATTTGAACCAAATCAGCACTTGGAAAGGTCATTTAACTCAGAAGCCAAAAGGAATTTGTAATAAGATTAAGTGCTAGCACAAAATCTATCAAACTATCCAACTACCCTACCCTAGTAAATTAGACTGATTGATATAGCATTTTTACCAGTACCAGCTCTATGAGTCTACAATAAAGTGATGCTCTTTAACATGCTTTAGAAGTGAAATCATGGTAACTTGAAGACTGCACCCACAGGCAGAAATACTAGAAAATTTTTGTTAAGCCCTAAATTCAGGTGCTACTCCACATGAGCTTAGGGGCAGGGAACAATTCTCACTAAATCTAACTGAATTTCATAGAACTCTCTTAAGAAACAGCAGAGGAAATATTTTAACCAGACAGCACCTACCACTCTTTCCTCAGTTCTTAAAATAGTGAATTCTGTCTCGTTAGGCCCACTATACTGCTCACCTCCTACCCAGCTTCACATTGTATAGAGGTCCAGTCTGCACACTTCTCTGCAACCTGCCTTGTGGAGCTCTAATACCAAAAGAGCAATGATTATTTTTTGTTTCCTTGTTTTAGCTTAGTTAAATGCTTACTTGTTATGACTGTCTATCCATAACTGGTGAATCCTTGTCATTTTCCAGGTAAATCATGATCTGTAACTGAAATGCTTTTACCCTGATTAAGTCACCTCTCCTACCTTAACCTTTACTTTAACAAAATGGGTTAGTTTTTATTAGAATTGCTAGTATCATCAGAATCCATTGCTTAGTTAACATTTATTGGGAATCAGTTACTTGTAAAGAAGATGCAAAAAGCTGCACACCTCTGTGACAAGGCAATTCTATTCCTCTTATGAACACCTTCCCTACATTATTAAAATGACATAGGTATAGGCTGCTATCATAAAGAAAAAAAAAACAAAACAGTACAAAAACAAGACAAAGAAGGGACTGTAAATGACTGTAAGGCATAATCTGCAAAGAGAAAGAAAATAAATCATAAATGTGCTACAAAAGGAATGATCCCTTATTTCTAAATTATTCCCTAGAGATTTCCTATACCTAATACATGAAATAAAAACTGGATCTGGAATATCTGAATTGTGTTACAATTGCTTTCTACTCTGAAACCTAAGAATAAATGACATGAGAGGGTGCGAAATCCAATAGAAAGAAAAAGAAATTTCGAGGTCCTTACACAAGTAATAGCTGTCAGTCTTTAAACGTTTCAATTCCACCTTAACATGGCAGAGACAAGTGCAATCTATTTCTCCCATGGCAGGGAACTGTTGTGTTGATCTGCACATTTTACATAAACAAACCCATAAAAAGCATAGCAGGAGCTTCACAATGGGGGCAAGGGGTATAATGTATGGTGGGGAATTCATAAAACAGACAGATCTACTTTTACCTAGAAAAAATGCACGTGCATTTAACACATTGAATAATTTAATGCATCCAAGCATTGATTGATTTAATGTATCCAATTTTATACAGTGCATTTCTTATACAAGAAGAAAAAGAGACTGTTTTATCAGATTCTACTACGATCATTCAGTAAGTAGGTTCTAATATATCAAAGACACTCAGATTTACTTGGAACAGAACTTTGGGCCCAAAACTGTCTTGCAATTTCCTCATTTTCAGAGCTTAAACACAAAATACATTTCTGAGTGTTACTGAGCAAGTCATCACTTCACCAGTTCCTTGCAGTAAGCAGTTGAATCTTGGAATGGACTGCATAATGACTGGGTCTCAACTGAATTAATCTCATTTGTAAATTGGTCTCCTGCAGCTGGTTTGAGATAAAAACAAAGAGAAACATTTGAAGCAGATAGATGCTTTCCCCCCTCCCCACCTCCTTTCTTTCACCTTTAAGCATTAGGCTTAATATTTTTGTTTTGACAAATTTGCAGTACCAAAAAAAGAATTCCAGTAAAAGTAATCCAATTGAAACCACAGGCACTATCCCAGGTTTACTGTTCCATTTACATTAAAATTCTCTGCTGGGTGGCAACCCTGCCTGATTTTTTTAAGTTTTCTAGAGTCCTGCTCTTCACCTGCAGCTAATCTGCTTGCTTAGAACTTCATCCATACATTCCTTAGTTTAATACAGTAATCTATGATTCACAGAATGTTGTTATTAGAGCAAATTACATGATGTGTCATTTCATATTATAATTGCCTGTTTCAAATCTAAGATGAATTTAACAGACTATTTATCAGGACCTGCAAATCTATTGCTGAACTAACTTTTCAACTTTTCTGAGCCTGGCTAGCTACCAGCTTTCCATGGCCTTAATGAGTTCCTACATGTTGTGGTATCACCACAAATTCCTTCTTTCTTTCCTTGCTCAAAGTGGCAACCGCAAGTATGTGAAGATTTCTGGATTTATCTTTACCACCTGCTGCTCTGCATATACAAAAAGCACACTTTCCATTGCAGGTATTCTGAAATATCCATTACCACCTACAGCCCTCCTCCTTTGACTTATCCCTTTTTATTTCCTGTCCAATTTTCCTGTCCAATTCCCTTCAAGCTGAACATTCACGTAACTTTCACTGAAAACTAAAACAAGTAGACAAATTTCGATTAGTATGATGAGTATCCTGCTTGTCACCATAACATTCACATCACTGGTATCACAGTATTTGCAATACTGTATTCCAATGTTCTACAAGTTGTATTTGTAACTGAATGAGGTATACTCCAAAGCATTTCATTATTGCATGTACTGATACTTTACAGGGCTTCTTTCCCCATAAAGCCTATCACTTAACCAGTAAAGATAAATTGGAAAGCACAAAGGGATGGTAAAACACCATTTCGGCAAAAGGAAAAGTTAATGTCAATCTCCAGAGTTTCAAAGAATAAATGAAGAATTCTGTTTTACACCAGATTTGAATTATTTATCATGCATTCTAGTGCAGGCAGCTATTCCCTTCCCACAGCAATCCACATGGAAGTACTCAGATAAATAACATTAATATATGTCCTGCATGCTTTCGCCTCTTAAAGTACTTCCTCTTTCTTTCTTAGGACACAGCTAAGAGCATAGCACACAGAACACAGCTTCCAACACAGTTATAGCCAGCAGAGATGCAAATGCGATTACCTGCCACCAACAAAAAACTGGCAACCTCTAACCATGCCCCCATACTTTCTAAAGCTCTGGTACTCCAAACTACTCTCATGACCAATGATCAACAACACCTATTCCACCTTTTTGTCAAATACTGTTCAGTCTTCCCAGGACAGTACATAAATGAAGCTCTTGCATCAGGATGCTGTGGCACTGCAGAAGCGTGCTAGAAGACGACTTGCCACCCTGCCAGTCTCACAGAAAAGGAAATGAGCCTTGTGTGCATTTCTTCAAGACTGAGGGGAAACCATGATCTCTGCTGCCATGGAAACTGAAGAAATCGCAAAACCATAGGCTTGCCTAACCCACAGCACCATGAAAAGGACAGTGAGATGCAGTAGCTGGTTTTGAAACCACGCAAAGGCAAGCACACTGCAGCAAGAGCACAGTGCTGAGATCCCCAAGCTAATACAAATTTTAGTACTTTTGAAAGCACAGGTACAATCATCACATCAGTAGAGTGTACTGTCCTGTTAATTAATCCTGCTGGGACCATGTCATATCATGTCACTAACAGCCTTGCAGATGTCTGGGATATCCACCAATCACATGCTTCACTGTGTGGTACTGACGTACCCTCTCAGTAATCCATCCAGGGTTACAATAGTTTGGGAATTGTACTGTACAGATAAGAACACCTGGGACAGCATGGACCCAATAACAGAATGTCCATGCCTAAGTGTTTTTTCTGCAAGTCAATTTTAACAAAGCAACAGAACAAATTACTTCTGTGATTTCTCCATTTGATACAATAATCAGCCTTCACTAATCAGCAGCTTCTCTGTCTATGCTATTACCTTGAAGAGTAACAGAATTTATATACAGAAATTTATGAACGTAATAGGGTGCTTGGAAATGCTGCTTCTAATAACAGAGAATTTAACTGTAAATCTGAGAATTTCAGCCTGATGACACTACAGAATAATCTATCCAGCTATAAACGTATTTCATGCTTCTTTCCCTGGGGTAGTCCAAAGGTGCCCATAAACCTTTATTTATCTTGGAGGCATGCAGTGTCTCCTCTTCCCTGTCTCTTGAGGATAGTCTTTGCCACTGTATCAGTTCACATGGTTAAAACTACTTTTCCTGTGCAAGAGCCTTGGGAATAATCTCTGGAACACCTATGGATCTATACAGCAAATACGTCCAAATGGAAATCTATGGGCAAGTTCTTTATGAAGAGCTCCCAGTAATCCATGAAAAAGATCTCAACTATTTTTCCAGAAGATATCCCCAACAGCCTTTTCCCTAACAAAAAAAAAAAAAAAAAATTACTCAAATTATGCAGTCTTTGAAGAACACCGCATGCATAGACACACACACACAGATGAAGTGGAAAGGGAAAATTACTGGGATTAAATTTTGTAAAGATTTATTCCCAACAGATTGAATACACACAACTGATATATTAGAAATGGATACAGGTAGATAATATAACCTGACAGTTGATAATATAACCTTTCTCATCTAATTTTTACCAAGACTTATAAATGAGTGGACTAGTCATTTGGGAACTTGGAAAAACAGACGGCTCTGTTGAAAACCAATATGCAAATTGTAGATATCAGTAAAGGAATAAAACCTTGGGCTAAAAATAATTAGTGGCAAAGAGACCAGCACACACAACTGCTTGTGAATATGCTATTCATACTCTTATCCCACCATACTACAAAAGGTCAGAGACTGCATGAAAAAACCCTGTTTAGAAAGAAAGCACAAATCAGTTGATTTCTCCTTGAACATAGTAATGTCAGGGAACAGGAAGTTCTAAGCTTGGGAAATCCCCGTCCTGGCTCAGGACAGGTAGGTAGAGAATTGCTTCGTCTAGTTTACAAGACTAGATTTGCAGTGCTTATTACAATCACCAAGTTGCTGCCATTCCCAAGTTTCCCATTATGAGATTGTATTATATTCAGACAAGCTTTGCCTCTTAGAATACTACCTTTCTAAAAGAGTTCCAGGGACTGTGGGAGAAATAATATAGGGATGAAAGCAGATGTCAATACGTTTATTAATTCAACCACTGTATGCACCTTCATCTAGTCTAAAAAAGTTTTCGGTTCTTACCTACGGCATGTATACTTAACTTGGAGATGTCATTTTTTCACTGTTTTCAATAATGCATGTAATACCTTTCAGAAGTTTCAAATTATTGTGTTGTCTTTTCACAGCTGACACTAACATATTCCCCTGACAGTTCACATGCAGTTGAAATTAAGACTACCTAGCTTTGTCTGATAATAATTCTTGCACCTTATATAATACTTTATCAAACCAAAATGTCTAGCTCTACACTGAGATTGTTTGATATAAACAGTTTAGCTCTACAAATAATGTAGAGCTTTTTTGTTAATTAACTGCAGCTGCAGATCAAGACTAGTTTAAACTTTTCCCTTTGCTATGTACTATCTTGCTTGTTTGAAAAGCTACAGATGGGCTTATTTAACATAACTAGACACTTGGAAGAACATTCCTTATATCATTCATAAAACTGTACAGGCTCTCTAAAAAGCTTGAAATGATCCTCTTACATCTGACAAGAAAGTCTCTTATTTTTCTTAGCTCTTTTCAGCCCCTATTGAGCAAAGCACTTTAACACACACATATTTCAATCAAGTTACTGAAGCTTAGCCTTTCTACTATGCTCTGTTTCCCACAATGAAGTGCAAAAAATAAAAAAAAGAACAATCCCAAGTCAAAAATGCAACTTGACTCCATCTCCTCAGAAAACAACGATCTCATGACTCAGCTAAGTGTATGGTTCAGGCCATACTCACTTTCTGCCCCAGATAAAGCCACAGAAGTACATTAACATTTTGCCACTCTTAAGACCTACATAAACAGAGCACCTAGAACTGTTCTCCCAAAAAAAGGTAAGAATAAGTGTCATCTACATTTGGATTCCAGAATAACTTTGTCATATATTTGTTCCTTATATTTAACCATTCCAGAAGGCAAAGAAAATTAGAATGCATAAAAGAGGAAAAAAAAGAAGGAAAAAAAAAACAAAACCCTTACACAGTAACAGCCCATTACCTACACTTTAACAGGTAGTTTTGAGTTCCCTAGCTTCTTATATGAAGTGATGAAGTCATAGTAATGTACAGCAGCAGGACATTATCATAATCGTTCTATTCACTTGGTACTAGCACAGTAGGTATTTCTGTAAATATATTTTTATCAGCGTCTTGCGGTATTTAACTATGTACACCCTCTAGTTTATCAGCCTATCAAAAAAATCAAATATTAAACATTCTAATCAAATTATGCATACATAATTACTTCTAAAATCCACTCCTCTGCTCAAATGTTATTAAATAACTAAATTAATTATAGTTTATTTATGGTTTACAGTCAGTCATGAACACTATTAAAAAAGTCTATAGGATTAACTTTTAAATTATTTACCTGTGCGTAAGCCTTCGGTGACTAATGCAAACAGCAGTTTGTTGATCCTGTGCAACACAGACCTTATGGCGACTACATTTCATCTTTAAACATGGATCTTTAGCCGGATCTAAAGCTAAAAATAATTTTAGAAAATTGTTAACAATTATCTAGAAACATGCAATTACGAAAAGAAACACACCACACATAAAACCCAGCAAGTACGTGGAGGGGGGTTGGCCTGCTGCTTGTACAGCATGCTGGACTGAAAGGCACTGATTGTCACCAGGATAAAATGCAGCACATTCAACGATAATGCAAAATTCCTTACTAAGGAAAACAGATCTTCATGAAACATGGATACTTCTGTATCCTCTCATACAATATCACTGTTTTTTATTTATAAAAATACTACGTAACCTATCCAACTCTCTCTTGGTCAACATTTGTGATGAAGGTAATCAAAGGCTACTGGTTTTTACTGTAGCTGAAAACACTTTTTTAATATTAGAATTTGCTTAGGACTTTTAAGAAGTTTGCATACTTGCATGTCATTCAGAGCACCAAATTCCCAAAGAAAACAATTTTGAATTGGATTCTGTTGCCTACAGTTCTCCATTTCAGTCATGTCACTTCTAAACAGAAATAGGTTTGTGATTTTTATAGCTCGGAAGCCACCACATTTCTGAAATCACAATAAAACTGTAAGCCAAAAAGTAACGAAAAAGAAGTCAGAAATGCAAAGGACATTTGATCAGGAGTTTGGAACAGTTGTTCATTCAGATGTTGGCTGCCACATCCCCCACATACAAGATCTTTTTAAAAGCTGTAAGCCAGCATGCTAATAAAAAAATAGTACTTCCACTCAATCCATTTCTTGTCATTCCTACTATGAAATAATAACACCTACTAAGCTACATTGCACAGTAATAATTCACTAAGATATAAATGGTGATGTGCTGGTCCATAAGGAAATTAACCCAGAGAAGAAAAAAAGCATCCATTCGCTAAATTCTGCTGTTATATAGCTAAGAAAGTACTCACCACCACATTCTTTAAACAATTGCCACCTTCTCACTGTAATCCCGAAATATTAGTATTTCTACCTTGAAAGTAGTTTCCCTTTCCTGCTTACTAAGACACAGTTGGGTTCTTCCAACCCAACATTAAGCAGTAAATAATGACACTGTCTGAATTTACTGAGAAATTATAACTCAGATGAGATTTTAGTAAAAGTATACTAAAATATGCAGGCGAGCGATTTGCATGACTGTCCTTAAATAAAAATTCTACCTGCGATATTCTAGGTCTCTTATTTCTGCTTTGTGGGGGTGTTTTGTAGCTGGTCCTTTAGTGATTAATCCATACTCATTTTTGAACTACACTTCGAACTACAAATACTAACTTATGGCTATAATACTAGAAGGGCCAAATAATCCTGTTTGTTACTTATTATTAAATTTCTATAGCATATTTCTTGAGTAACCATGCCTACATGACGATACAGAAAAGTTTCTGCCAATTTATGCTCTCACAAGAAAAAAAATCAACTTTTCCCTTCTCTGATCTCCATGGTGTCTTTCAGGTAGATCTAAATATCCCAAAATTAATTTTTGTATTCCTATAGGTATACCCCCCCTCTTTTTTTTTTTTAAAGTTTAACACTCCTCCAAAAACAACAAACAACCCACCCTAATAAGTTAAACACCAAAGCCTAGCTTAAAGAGACACTACTGAAAATCCTAAATCACAAAATCAAGCAAGAAAGCTATGAACAACTATAATTCAGTTTTCCCATGTTCATCTTCACTTTAGTGTATTACTGTCCAGTCTTCAGTTATATTTCAGAAATACTATTTCCCCGTTTTTCACATTTGGTTATAAAATACGTATTTGGTTATGTATTTTCTGAAAAGAAAGTTATGTTTCTTCTGGTTTTCATGATCAAAAGTAAACTTTTAACCACAACTCTATTTGAGCTGCCAGATGATATTAACATAGGGCTGACTAACTATGTACTCAGGAAACAAGAACCAGGCTGATCATTAGTTGCAGTTTTGACACATGACTCTGTGGTGCTAAGAATCACTTAATATTCTAAGCAATAACTTTTTCAGTTTCATTTCGCTCCTAACAATATATCCAGCTATGCAAAATATATACATCATATAACCAACAAACCTGAAAAGTGATGGAATCATTAATATAATAATAATTCAATGCAGACGGAAACAAGTATATTGTTAATTACAGCGTAAGACGTGCGAAGATGTATTCCTCTTCCAGGTATTTTCATTTCTACAGCAAACCAGCCATAAAACCACAATGAGTTATCCAGACTAAGTCCAATTACAACTCTAAACAAGTGGGAAGCAAATGCAGCAAAAAATGACTGAACTAGGATAACAGTTGGAGTCAAAATTAACAAGAGCTTATTCAGTATCCTTCTCCAATATACTTTAGATTTTAGAATCCATGTCAAATACTTTCTCTGCTTAAAGTCAAGCAGAATGTACTGTCAGTCCCTAGTAAGCATGAACAGATTTATCATTTAATGTACTGGTCCAAGTACCTCTTCCCAGAATGTTCCCTGATGGAGAAACTAAGGTAGCAACACTGGAATATGATATTGGCATATTTTCAGATAACTGTTTTGCAAAACTGTATAGGTTAATGGAATAAAAATACTTGAGCAAGGGAAATCTGGAATAATGTAAGGGTGCTGAACTCAGTATCAAGTAGAAAACGTGTTTCAGGAAAAGCAGTGAAGGGAGGAGATCATGTAACTTTCCATTCCTATTGAAATAGTTTTCTTTTCCCAAGTTCTTGGGATTCTGAAGGTGTGTTTTGGCAACTCCATCAAACTTTAGCAAGCCATAACATAACTTTTTGGCAATGTTACAGGAAGAACTCAACTTTACAACCAAGAAATGATAAGTATCGGACTTTGCCATTATGACAACATAAAGATGGGTATCACACTGGGGAAGACATCTAGTTTATTGCTGGAATCAAAATGACTTTACCCCTAGAAAAGAATGCCAGGGGCCAGAGTTGAAGATTCCATAAAAATCAATGGAACTCCAAGCGATCTAACTAGGAAATCAAATTAGAAAATGGCTTTGAACATATAAGTGATGACAAAAAGAAATGCTGGATTTTGACAGCACTGTCAGAAAGAAAACTGTTGGGAAGAAAAAGAGACTGTAAGAACTGCATTGAGTCCTGATGCTCCATTAGGTTCCTTATGTATTTAACAGGCTTTTTCCACCAAAGATAAACCAGATTGTTTAGAATTCTCTGTTAAAAAACACATTTTTGTGCAGCACCCATTCACAAATTGCGCCTTTTAAATGAAAGGTAACGATAGGCGTTCATTGGTGAGAACCTAATATTAGAAATCAGTTGTGCAAGACGACACAATATCTGCAAGGCAACCCCTTCCTGGCCCTATGTTGATATCTGACTCAGCTGTGTTCTGTCCGTTTTTCTCCTCTAAGAATTTTCTTTGAAGAAAATCTAACAGCTTACAAAAAGCAAAGACTTATCCAAAAATGTGGTTAACTGATAACGCATTCTGTGTACATGGACATTGTTTGTTTCATTTGCTAAGGAACAGAGAAGTTGCGGTTGATTGGCTGTTTCTTTTAGGATCAGGGTTTGTTTTATAAACTGAAGTACTGAACAAAACTTGTGTTTGTGTGCACACACCTGTGTATTTAAGACATAAGACTTTGTCTTGGCAGCTCTGTCCAGCTGCAGAGAAATGAATTGTAAGGGATTTTTGACACATCTCTACCAATTAGACATTGAAGAATATATCAGTGAGTTCACTAACTTCTCAGAGGTACTTCTTTATAGTGAACAGTCAACAGGACAGTCTGAGAGAACTGGTTTGGACATTTTCAAAGCCAACCATTTCCTGGGCTACACTGGGCCCTCTCCTACCAAAGGTTTACATGTAACACTTGGACTGGAAGCCAGGACACACACAGTTCTAGAGTATATCTAAACCTTACAGTACCAATGTAATCTTCCAGTATTTGCTGACTCAGTGGTTATCATGCCCTGCATGAAACTCTTGATGACCTCAGGTGTGGCATACGTTCATTATACAGCATGAATGGCTATGAGACTCTGTTAGCACAGGGGCTACTACATAAGCAGAGTGAGTAAGCCAGTAGAGCAATGGGTGCCAAAATCACAAGAATCATCTTTAGATTCAAAGGCATGTTCAATACTCATGGTCTTGCCACCGACATTAACTCACATTATCACTCAGTGACCTGCTGGACTTCTTGTTCTCTGTCAGCTATGAAAACCCTACAGAAGTCTTTTTTCCTCCTCTTGTGTGTGATATATGGCCTCACTTTTTTCAATACTTTTTTACAAAAATTTCTTAGTTACTGAACCAGTTGTAGTGATGCAGAAGCCACAGAAGAATGTATGTCCTCAGACACATTTTTTGAAATGTTGCAGTATCTTACAACAGCAAGGGAGAGACCAAATAAATCACTGACGTAAAGATACGGATTTTTTGAATGTGAAAAGGTCAACTACCTTAAGAGTCAATGTCTGCCTGGACTGACACTGTAGCTTAGGAAGCCAGATAAAATACAGAAGAAAAATGTTGCTAGAAACTGTGAAAAGCAGTGCAAGTCTTTCTCTTTTTTCTTTCAATATCACATGTTGTAGTTTATCCTATGAAGTATATAGGATCTAAATTTTATTAATCTATTTTGCACAATCTTAAATTTTTAATTTTAAACCTGCTTTATAAAAACGGTAAACTTTTGGATTGCATTAGTCATTTTCCCAGCTTTGAAAGGACTAAAAAAAAATCAGATATTTATGAAAGCATGGAAATGGCTGGCCTTTTTTTTAAACCTGTTTTACTTCATACTTGGAACAGACAAATGGACAATTTTCATGGAAAATGAAGGCGAAACCGCAAGAAAAACATTTTCCAAAACCATAGTCTGAAGTTTTTCATGCTGGGGAAGAACTGGACTCCCCTTACAATGCAGGGACATATCTGACTATGTGCAGCCTCTACATGGAGTCATCCTAAATATCTTAAACTACTATAAAAATGCATAAATTTATTCCAGGAAAAGTACCATTGATTTCATCTAAGCATATAACTCAGTAAACTCAGGAAATACATGGCATTCAGTCTTAATTCTTTACTGCATCTTCTAGAAAACCCTGACAAAACATGCTTGCTTTACCCCAGCTCAGTCAGTATGCAGACTTGCTCTGACAACACCACATATTTCTTCCCATTTCTGCTAAAATAAGCAGCTATGAAACAGTACAATGTTCACACCAAAAATATCAAAAGTGTCAAAATCCCACTATGGAGCCATTTATGTATCCCTCAGAGCTATTTTCTTCAACATGAAACAGACATAAATCTGAGGTTTTATCCAATTCGTATTTACTAAAATATCTTTGTAATTATGAAAGCTAGAGGCCTTTATTTTCCATAATTGAAGTGGAAATGTAGATTGTACAGCACAATGGTATTGTCATTAAAGATAGGTGATGGTTTCCACTATGGTGAGGAGACTCTAGATGTAAGCAATATGTTTATTTAAGCCTTGCCAGAAATAATTTATTAGTGGCTATAATGTATCAGCTGACTTCCTAGAAAGTCAGATACAACCACCTTCTAAAGACACAGGTCTGATCTTAGCTTTATTAACTTGATTATATCAAGCTTTATTTAGCTCCTAATATTAAAAAAAAAATGTGCTTGCTGTAGGTTATTTGCCTCTGTGCCTACATTTGTCCATATAACTGCCTAAAGTAATATCAAATTTTGTGTTAATTAAATTTCAACAAGCAGAAAAATATCATTGTCACAAAAAGTATTACAAAAGTATAAAATGCTTTGTAACATCTGAAAACCAATTCGCTCTCTGCTGAAAAATTACAGAACAGAATTAGGATCACCTGGTGATTTTTATAGATGGATATGGATTTGTTATTCTCACATGCTAAGGAAGCAATTAATATTCAAAAAATTGATTCCATTATTACTAATGGATCTATTTATTTACAATTCAAATTTGGAAGAGCAATTCAGCAAAGCTTCCCATCATCTATTCTGTAAGTTAATTTACAGCTAGCACTCCCAGAGACTGACATTAGCCAGAACATTTTTATTGGGAATATAATAGGAAATCAAGATTAACAAGACATAACATAGGAATCCTCTTAACAGGAGCTCTGTGGCAGAAACCACAGTAAACTACTATTATTTCACAATCTGCTGAATGCATTCTGACACATTCCTAATTTTCCATTCTCAGTAAAATAAAAGGGGAAAAAAGGTTAGGGACCAAGTTTTCAGACTTAAATTCTATTTCCCTCCTCCAAAGTTTGTGGTTCATTTCTGATGGGCAAAATAAGAACCAGCTAGACATTTTGCTTTACTACACTTACCAAAAAGTAAGCTATGTTTTGAGTATCCCATGAGTTGTTTAATTCCTCTAGTTTAAAAGGCAGGTCCGACTTCTTTGCCTACAAAGTTTTCATGTTTGACAATGGGGGGAGAAAAATATAAATTACCTTAAAGTGTTAACTAAAATATTAACAATTAGGTCAAATGCCTAGGTTACAACCCTAGGCAGACAGACACCTAGAATGGAACGACCCGTATCACCTCCTTTGATAAATAACACAATTCCTGAAGGTACCTAAACACCATCAGTGTCTTTACTTCTCCATTGTGAAAGATGGTGATTTCTCGCCTCCTGAAGCAGAATTTCTCACTGAGAAAGTGTGCTGGTTCTAGACAGATAAGCAGAATCCCAGCACCACAATTTCCAGAAACAGTAGGGAGGACAGCAAGGCAGAGCACATAAACACTTGGTTGATATTGTCAGCTAACATCGAATACAGATAAATGTTTCATAACAGTTAACAGTGACAGTGGTTATTTTTTGCCTAAATTGTACAGTGATTGGCATCCAAAATTTGCATCTGTGCATATAGGCCCTCCTCAGTCACATGTGGTTTGAATCCACACTGCTGTGGATTCATAGCAAGACATCCCTGTCTTGCTATGCAACACACCTACTGAGAATAAACACCTTTTAACTTCAACAGGAAGACGAATCATTGTGCAGCTAACAATCTGAGATTCATGAATAAAAATGACAGAATAAACAAGAAATAGCCTACCTCAGTAACCTGACAGGGATGTTCTGAAAAAGAAGAATCTCAAATTTTTGTTTCTTCTCCCAGGGACTGTATTTGCCATTTAAGATTCACTATGTAACATGAAAAGCAGAATGGGTAGCTACAGCCGGACATTCACTAGAGGAATCTTCTTGTATATTTCTTCCATCTGGCCACATGAATCTACAACTTCAGTAAGAAGGACAGAGAGAAGGTTTTCCTGTAGGTGGCCAATCAAGTAGTTAGGAGTTTAGACTCAAACCCCTGAATGTTATAGGCTCTCTAGAAGTCTGGTTTCTAACTTGTGAGCAAATGCTTCGACAACTAAGGTGGCTGTGTGCGTGGAGGTTGCTTCTACCCAAGAAATACCTATTCTCACAAGCGCTCAGAAGTCTCCATACTGATGAACCAGGGTCAATTGTGTAAAGCCTCTTATCAGGCTTCTGTTCAGATGCGTCGCTGTTCCTAGCATTTTATATTACTAAGCTCTGGTACATTAGCACTTAGTGTCAAGTTGCCCTGCAATGGTTGCAGTTATGCTAGATGAAGTTCTGATAAGCAAAGAAACATCTAATACTGAGTTAGAACCATTTGACAAATAAAATACTGTACTGCCATATTTCCCTTTTGCTCATTGCTGCAATTAAAGTTTAAAAAAAATGTTCTTAAAAATGCATTTATACTGATTCATAACATGGTACCTGCTATTCTGGGTACTGTTAATGTAAGTTAAAATAATTGCTCAAAAAAACAAAATAGAAGGCGGCAGTCTATTCTTCCTCTGGAACAAACTCACTAAAGCTTGATCTCTTTTCCACAATTTCAAAATACGTCACTCATTCTTTCTCCACTCCCTTTAAAACTATCATCTTCATTGAGCCACACACTTCTTAGTCACTCGTGCAGAAGCGTTAAGCATTATTTATATGTCCTAATCCACCCCTCCCATCCCCCCTCATTCTCGCTCACAGAAAAGCAGGTATTTGTGTCCTGGAGAAGAGAAACTGCACAGGACATGTTCCACCAACAGCTTCTTTTCTGTTGTAGTCTCCAGCTGAGAAACTTTATCCTCAGCAACCTCAACAATATGATATGAGGGGTGAGCAAGTTTTTCAAGTGAGATGAACAGCTAGGACAGATAATTTATATCATAAAAATATATCTGTGTGGGTGCATGTACCTGCATGACTAAATGTGTGTAAAACAGCTAGTAAGCATCTGTGTCCCACTTGGGTTTTTTTAAACAGAACTGTTCACTGCTGATTGCCAAATAACCAGTATGTAATTTAAGGACCTCCTAATTTACTTCTAAATTTCTATTTTCTAAATCTCAAAAATCATCAAAAATGCAATCTCGTGGGAGAACTTTTGCCCAAGTTCCGCATTTCTGGCCTACACGCTTCATCTCAAATTCAAACCATGTGCTTAGCAACATCCACCAATGCACTCCATCATCTTTCAGCATCGCGGTAACCAGAGTGCATTAGATTTCTCATCTGTGAAAGGGGTGTTGCAACTCTTCATATACTAATACTTATTAAATGTTTTGATATCCTTACTATTAAACTCTCGTTTGAAATCTTTAGAAATTAACAGATATTATACTACCACAGTCTGTGGTTTTACTAACAAGAGTTTCTACCTGAACAAACGTTATACTTAATCCTACTTATGTACTTGGGTTTCGGGCAAGGGTGTGAGTATGGCTGGGTGAGTGGGGGAAACATGAAATCTAAAACTTTCCTATCAAGATTTTAAGAGCAATTACTGACTCCAGATTTCTCAAACATTGAGTGCTTACCTTCAGACTTTCAAAAGACATTTGAGCAGTCTACTCCTATGATTAGTAGTAACGTTTAAAAAACAAAACAAAATGACCCCCAGCAAAAATGAAACCAAACCAAAATCAAAACAAAACAAACCCCACACTCTTTTGGCCCTCAAGATGTAAGGCACCCCAAAGTCCCTAGTTACCTTTGACAATCTTTGCCCAGGCTCACAGCCTGAAGTGACTGCATTTTTTTTCTTTTTTCAATGGTTAGCAGTAATAGTTTTGTAATTTCTAAATTATAAGAAGTTCTACTCGTCACAAATATCGGTGAGCTCTGCTTCAAAAACTTTCCCATAATTTTGTGTTCTCTCTTTTGGGTATTCCTTTATAGTTTACAAGAGTATAGCTTACCCATAGCTCACAAGTTGATGTAAATGAGAAAGTCCACAAAGTAGAAGTCAAACGCCACCCTTACTTTTATCTGTGCAAATTCAGAAAAGATACTATTTACTTAAACTGCCAAAGAACAGAGTTACTTTGGACTCAGACTGGTGTAACTGACAACAAAATTAAGACAATTATATCCAGTTTCTTCTATGTATAACAAGCAATTCTCAAGTATTTTGCAAAAATGTCCAGAACAGCTATGACTAGTAGAAATACATGTGCATACTTGTCTGGCATCCTTTAAGATTTCAGTAGCTTTAGCGAAGCACTTTTTTTTAAATCACAATGTCCACTTCCTTCATTTGGCAGAAAGAAATAACACCTTAAGACTATGTGAAAGTTCACAATTATCTTTTCCTAAATACACTAAATCATAATTTACAGACATGCTGGCTGTGTCAGAACTGACTTCCAGGTTGTCCAACTCACTCGGGGAAAAGAAACATCTGCATACCTCTAACAGCAGAAAGGCATCTTCCTGAAACTTCTCCCAGCTATTATGTCACATGCCAAGATGATTACTCTTGCAAAACAACATGCTATAAGATGTATTTTAAGTATTCCAGTCTCTTTGGAGAACTGGTGAACTTCTGTATTTAATTACATATTTTTATGTTAGAGGGCATTTTAACCAGAGGGGTTTTTTTTACTGCAATCCACTCCAGCTTTTAAATTTTTTAATCCAACTAAAACAGAATCCAGTGGGTTATTCATATAAAGTATCTAGTACATCAGTAATATGTGTGTGTGTATATATATACACATGTATTTTGAAGAACCTAGCATAAAAAAAATAATCAGGAAACGTACTTGTGATAAAACTGAGTAAGATCTCTACATAAAATACGTTATGTAAAGAAGTCACAAAAGGTGAAATCACATCTTGTATGACAATATACAGAGCACATCTATTTTTGAGTCGGTTAAGCTTTTGTATACATCCTGGCTCAGACAAACCATCTATGAAAAGTTTAGAGCTTAAAATACTGAAATTAAAGGCAAACCTCAAATGCTTCAGTTTTCTAGTATTTAAAGATATTTCAATGTTACAAGCTAACAACTACAAATATACCAAACCTGTCGAAGTTCCAAGTAGATTTAAGTGGACATTAAAAAAATAAAAGAAAAACCAAAATGTAAGAATTTATCTTCTGTAAAATTATAAAGAAATTGGACCTATTCCATTAAAAATTCACTTTGTAACGTTCCAGGGTTTCTCTTGGATCACTAGATTCATGTTTGCATGAAACACTTCTGGTCTCCAGACTGAGAGAACCCTGTAGTTTGGAAATACAGACAGAATTACAGGTGTTCTGCAATTACTAGCTTGTAATAAAGAAATCTACAATTTCAGTCACTTTTAAGTATGCACCTGTGTCCTGACTCATAGCTATCAACACCTAGCATAGCACAGGAAAGGAATAAGTTGTGTATTCCCTGTATGTGGACAGGATGGAGTGGAGAGTAGCTTGGAAGGAACACTGGAGATAAGAAGTCAAATGAGGTAACTGCAGAGCAGCAAAGCATGCAATACTTCAGACAGGGCGTTCCACAGCCAAACCTGGCCTTTCTCTCCAAAAGGCAACTTGACTCAATATCACAATTTGACAGCTTAGACTTATTTTTTTATAGTAGCAGATAAATACAGAAAAGCGTCTAATGAGAACCAGTGAGCATTTTCCTAACAACCTGGGTTTATTACTACCACAAATATTTTTTATAGTACGAATATTCACCTTTTATCTGACCTACAGATATTTTTTGCAGTTTTGGGTAAGTCCTGTTTTGACATTAGGTTGTACGTACCCATCTCACAGCATATGTTTCAATACATGAGGCAACCCATTTCCTTCCATCCATGACACATTTTTATGAATGAAATGTTAGTTTAAAACCTGTGGTTTAGACATGACTTACAGGGAGAAAGTCTCATTTAAAATGAGACCTAACTAAATAAAAAACAAAGCCTGAATATATTTAATTGAATATAATGTAGCATATAAAAGCAAAGTAAATGTTCCAGAAGTATATGCTTCCTTTCTTTTCTATTATTATTTAAAGGACTCAAAGTACTCTCTCGGGGTGGGGGGAAGGAATCCTAAAAATGTAACTTCTGGATCTGCTTGTTAGTCTGTCTGATTCTCAAATCTAATATATTCAAGGTCCAAATAATAAAATTGGTGTCATTTACTGCTGGCCATGCAGATTCTGACATGTGAGGTCAAATGGTTTCTTAAGAGTTTCACAGATGATTAATAATAGAACAATTTCTGTTAATTACCTAAGAACTTCAGGCATAATTCCAAAATCCTATTGTTTTCTCACAATCCTGTCCATTAAATATAAGAACAATGCAGAGGTTACCAACAGGAGTTTTACACACAACTTATTTGTCCTGGGATGTATGTTCTTTACACACTGTAAATTAAAAATTAGTAGAGAGTTATGTGTAATGTCAACCAGAGATAAACAGGATTAGAGAAACAGATGAGAAACACCTTACTTAAGAAGACAAATGTTTTGGGTTTGTGTGGCGGGGTTCTTTGGTAGCAGGGAGGTGCTGCAGGGTGGCTCCTGTGAGAAGCTGCTAGAAGCTTCCCCAGCTCCAAGTCGCACCCGCCCCTGCCCAGTCGGAGCCCGTCAGTGATGGTGGTAGCGCCTCTGGGAGAACAGATTTAGGAAGGGGAACCTGCAGTGGGGGAGGACATTGGAACGTGAGAGGAACCCCTCTGCAGACACGGAAGTCAGTGAAGAAGGAGGGGCTGCCCCTGCAGCCCCTGGTGAGACGGCAGGCTGTGTCCCCCAGCCCATGGAGGGGAGCGGGGGAGCAGATGCCCACCTGCAGCCCGGGGAGAGAGGAGCCCACGCTGGAGCAGGGGGATGCCCCCCGAGATGGCCGTGACTCCATGGGAAAGCCCGCGCTGCAGCAGTCTGTGACTGAAGGACTGCGGCCCGCGGAAAGGACCCATGCCAGGGAAGTTCTTCGGAGAACTGTCTCCCGTGGGAGTCCTGCCACTGAGGAGGAAGGAGCAGCAGAGACAAGGTGTGATGAACTGACCACAACCCCCAACCGGGAGTGGAGTTGAGCAGGGAAGAGGGAAGGGTGGGGGGAAGGTGTTCTAAGGTTTGGGTTTACTTCTCAGTATCCTTGTTTTGATTTGATTGGTAGTAAATTAAATTGATTTTTTTTCCCCAAGTTGAGTCTGTCTTTTGCCCGTGACCATAAGTGGTGAGTGATCCCTCCCAGTCCTCATCTCAACCCACGAGCTCTTCTTCACATTTTCTCCTTCCCATCCCAGGGCAGGGGAGGAGTGAGCGAGCAGCCTCGTGGTGCTTTGTTGCCAGCTGGGCTTAAACCACGACAACAACTTAAATAAGAAAACAGGTTTTTAAATATGAAGAGGTTAAATAAAAATGGGTCAAAAAGGCAACATCTAACATTTAAAACATAGTTTAAGAAGTGTCATTCTTCTATTCAAGTTCAAGGAAAACTATGTACAGCCTTTTTCCTCCTTTACATTCTTTGGTTGCTTTTTTTAAAGGGATTTATTAAGCTATCTTTTTCCCTCACCACAAAACAGTAATGTGTGATTTCAGATTTCGTATTCTTAATAACTACCTCTATTAGCTATTTTATAAGCTTTCTTATTAAATTCCCATGGCAAACATAAGAAAGTTCATTAGGCCATTAAGTGAGCCTGTAAAGAAGCAGCAGCCCTAGTACACTCCAGAACATTTTCAGGCACATAGTCCTCAGCGACTAATGGCAGCCATGACTCAAGACCATTAGCTGGGACATTGCAGTACAGTAGACAGAAGTAGGAGGACTTTAAAAATGAAGAGATTTGCAGGACTAAACTTTAGGAGGCTTGGCAAATGCAAAGAAACAGTTCCACATACCCTTTGCTCAGCATGCTGCCAGATTAAGGTCTGCTGCTCTACCTACAGCCAGTCACTATAGCCCTGTGCCACATTTCCACTTTTCTGACATAAGTGTTTGTGGGTCTGAATGGCTACCTGAATCCATGATTTAGCCAGGTTAAAACCAAATAAACAAAAAATAAACTTTTAAATTTATTTTATGACAAATCAAGAGTTGGTGACTCTACAGACCTAACATCAGGGCATAAAGCAAGAGTGGCAGAGGAGCAGGAATGAGGGGTTTAACTGCTACTGAAGGCAAGCAAAATCTCTTATTATGGGCTGGGTTTAGCCTCACTAAAAATCCTTTATACAGCCTTTCTTAAAATAGCTGTAAAAATTTAGAATCCATCCAATGATTCTACAGAAATAAATACTGAAACAATTTGAGATCCACAAGTAGAAAAGCAGATGTGTACTACCCAGTGAACCTGAGTTAGGAGCCAAGAGTGTGAACCTTACAGGGCAAGGCACTTCTGTGGTGTTACCACAGTAGAGAAGTTTATAAAAAGAGATACAATAAAAGAACCACTAAAGCACAACATCAGATAATGAAGAAAAAGCACCATTAAAGCCCTCCTCAGACATCTATGAAAGATCTTTTCAGGCAAGGGCTGGCTGAAAGTAGTAAAAAGCAGTGGGAATCTGTTTAACACAGGATTTGGTGTATTTTCTCAGTGAACAGGATTCCTAAACGTACCTAAATACCTGAAGCTGGAAACTGTTCACCAGGTTAAAATGTTGGCTCAGATAAAGAAATGGTGTCTTTGTAGGAGGACACTATGAATTTCAAAAAGAAGTGAAAAGCTGTTATAAATATTTCATGCTTATTTACTATTAAGACTAAACGATATTTAAAGTGATATGCAATACATTTTAAATGCAAAGTACTGCAATTTATCTTGGAAGTGATGGACATATATTTCTAGTTTAAAAACATCAATAGTTTTGCTATAAAAACTAGATCATGAGTGCACATATCAAATGTAGCCAAGTTAAATCTACATGACTGTTTTCACAGTCTTCAACTAATGTATCTTCATTAAACTTCCTTATGACTTCCTAGGGCTGGCAAATGAGTGAATCAAATGACTTTATTGAGTATGACTCTAAATGGTTTCAGTTTGCAGTACAGAAATGCATTCACAAATTATAGAGATGTGTTTGCATGTATTTGCATATCCTTAGTTACCCAAATTATTACAGAACTAGGTAAATGAAACATAAAGAGCTAAAAGGCAAAGACTCAACTAAAACATAGATTTTGAAACAATTGCAAACACTTATTTTTGCTGTAAAATGGTATCTACAATACTTCTGCTGTAAACAGACATCTAATATACCTAATACTATAAAAGCCAAAAATAATTCAGTGGAATGGTCTACAAGAAATGTTATAAATATATCTACAAACCAATTATACCTTCAGGGTGTTCATCCTCCATGGAAATGTCGTTTCATATTTTTTCCATTACATGAAAATATTCCACTGTTCCTCCAAGGTATTTCTATTAAGCAAAGGAAAACATCCTTTCTGCTTTAAAAAATTACGCCAATGTTTTTGTGTATACGATTTCATTCAATAGCTACACCCTCCAAGCTCTGCTACCATCTATAGTCTAAAAATAAAATGTACCGAAAATATCCTCTATATTTTTATCTGATGTAAAAGTGGTATGTGAAGAAAACATGTTAGCAAGTATTGTTTGTTGGGTTTTTTTCTAATTTGAGAAAACATTGATAAAACATAAATTAAAGCTACTAAAATATTCAACTTGAAATAGTCCAGAACACAAAACATCCTAATTGCTTGTTTCTTAAACCACTGAAAGGACAAAACCTGCTTTTTAGCAGTAACTAAATACAATTAATAGAACATTCAGATTTATTCCAACAATAATACCTGCCCCACATGATCATTTATTAAGAATTTACATTATGATATTTATAGAAATACGTAAACATTTATGTGTGTGTATATATATCATATACAGTCAAAACATTTATTTAAATACATTTTTCTACCCTATACATATATAAGCAAATGAGAGTTCAATGGACAAGTACTCTTTGGACAATGTCAGATGTCGCTTTAAGGAACAGCACTGGTGGATAGCAATGTAAGCCATAATATTCTTCCATCTTTTAAAATAACTTAAGATTTTGCAGCCCAGGAGTAAATAACACTATACATTTTCATAGTAAGGGCTAACTTCCTGGAATGCTTAGACATGTATTTCCATATAATCATTCTCTAACCATTAATACCAAAGGAATTACACAGATATGTCTACCTGAGCAATTTTGACATACTTAATCATATTAACATAAGAATGCTTTTCAAATACACCAAAGTATAGAAGAGTGAATTAAGACACTATTAAGACACTCATTTTATTATAGTATGCACAACTATTGATTCCCTGAACGACAGAGACTTTCCAAATATTATAACAAAATATTAGCATTAAGATTTGGGTTCAGATTAAGGATGCACTTTGAAAAAAATATAAAGATATATTATCCATATACAGTAAATCAATGAAAATCTTAGAAAAGGCTTTAATAGTTATATAAATCTTAGGAAAATAATAACTATGTGTAGACCTCAATGATATGCCTATATGGCAAGTACTGGTTCCTCAAAAATCCTACCTGCAAATTAATACAGGT
Source organism: Haliaeetus albicilla (assembly GCF_947461875.1). Classification (NCBI taxonomy): domain Eukaryota; kingdom Metazoa; phylum Chordata; class Aves; order Accipitriformes; family Accipitridae; genus Haliaeetus; species Haliaeetus albicilla. The sequence continues at coordinate 41,668,555 of NC_091483.1, forward strand.
CTTGGCTAAAAATAACTTAAAAAGGTCCCCATATATTGTTGATTTCGAGCAGAGTATGGATACACAAAATAAATGTAAATAATGAAAACCCATTTGTCTGACTATTATGGACAAGGAGTTACATGTGTATCAGGTACCTACACCACAGCCTAAAAGACAAAGGGGTGTAACAGAGATTGAGTGGTTTTCAAATTGTTAGTTGTCATTGGAAAACACCGACATAAAGCTGAATATTCCACCACCACTCCTATTACACGTAGCCAGCTGGGGTTTATGCAGTTTAAAGATCTTCATATTTTGTTCATATATAGATTTTAAAACTTCCAAATATCTATTTGTAATTTCATCATGTAAAGTTGCTATGATTTAAATCAGCAAAGAAAAAAAATATTTCTGTAAAAGCACTAGTTATTCCTATAATCCATTGTTTTCATAGTAAATAGAAAAAAAATATCCTGTATAGTAGACCTGGACTTCAGGTCTTTTAATGCCAAAAAAGATTCCTTCTTATTCCATACTTTCACAGATTTATAGGAAAGTTTCTGAAAAGCCAAATATTGATAAAACAAATAAAATAAAACACTGATAGAGATAAATTAAGGATATTATTTATTTCTGTCCTCAAAGAACTTATCTGCCTTTATCTTCAGCAGTATTATTACAAACTTTAACACAACAGACATGGGAAGTTGTTACTGCTCATGTTTAAACATCATCTTTAGTGAGCAATTTTTAGTCTCTCACTGCAAGTTTATCTCTACATTTTAAAAATTTGTCCTCCACTTAGGAGTTTCATGTTTTCATTTGGAAGAACACTTTTTATGGTATGCTTTCACTTCAGAGCATAGCTGCTGCACAAACCAGAATGGCAATAACAGAAGACTGAATGGGAAACAATCGTAAAGATTCTCTAACAGAGATTGCTTGGCTTGCAGCAAGCCCCAGCAGATCACAAGGCTCCACAGTCAGTCATTCATGATGTCCCCATTTATTGTTTTGAAGAGTTCACTTTGGTAAAAGAAAAAAAAAAAAAAAGAAAAAAAAAGATTAAAAACCCATAAGTCTACATGTATGGTTACTGAGGTGAAAAAGCTAATCAATAGTTAAACCTTACTTGTTTTAAACTTAGTAGTGAAGTGGTACACAACTGGAGTGGAATGGTGCTGGTGCAGTGCTTAAGGCACAGCCCTGGAATAACACTTACAGACACTATCAGAATGTACACCTAAAACTTAGTTTTTATAGTCTACCATGTCTCACTTTTTTCTATCTCATTAAATAATATGAGGGAAAAAATGTGCTGAGATTGTCATTGCTGTATGTCTTTTACTGGCAAACACAGGGAATCATAAAAGACCTGATTTCTTCAGTAAATCATGAACATTACATTCATTCCTAAGGAACTGAGATTTGAAAGGCTGACACACTTTTAAAGTATGAATGGCTCTTCCCACAGAATATCACCCGTGATCACTTTTCCCATCTGATGAGGGAGACCTGAATGATGAACAAATACATGGTACTTCCGTAGTTACATTTTACTCTCAGGAATATTTTGCTACGGTTCAAAAAATCATTTCCCAAAAGTAAGAGGAAGCCAGTTCTGCCAACATGGAGTCCAAGATACTGACTGGGAAACGTTTTTCTATCATTTAGTATATCTCCCAGATCTAGTCAGTAATGTTATTTACAGACCTTCAAAAAAAACCAAAAACCAACAACAGCATGCAAGTCTCTGATTAATAAAGAATATCTGTATGTCAATCACAGTCTAGAAAACATCTAATTCTTGAGAAACTGTAAATCTTTTGACATACAGCTCAATTCAGTATCATTGCTAAATTAAATACAAAGACTGTAGCAGTTCTTGCAGGAAAACTGAAAAGCAGTGCACTGGCAGGTAAAAATACCTGATATTCTTTAAATAATAGATTGACAAATTAAGACACTGGAAATATTTTTTTAATAATAAAAATTCAGTGTACCGTTTATTATTAAGAAGTGTTCCCAACTAGCATTATTTGTTTTTCAGTTATAAATTACACAGTAAAATGTAGATAAAACTACTCAGCAAATGCATTTCACTCTTCAATGTTAATTTTCTGTTAACAAGGATATGAAAATAGAAAGTTGAACTCTGTAGGCATGCTTTTAAAATATTCACTACCCAATACAAAATGTATTTTGCAAACAAGGAACGACAGATAACCTTAACATGTTTTCTTAGTTGTGTTGTTTGTAAATTCAGAAAAGTAGTCTACAAACATCAGCATTAGGATCCCCAAAGAACTCAGAGTAATAGAACAAGCCAGAATGTGCAAAAGTGTAAATCTGGTGGAAAAAATAGTATTTCAGTGTATCTTCCCAAAAACAAAGAGCCTATTGGAAAAAAAAAACCAACCACCAAACAACCGAACCACAAAACAAAAAAAACCCAAACTTATCAAGTATGCAATAACAAAAAAAATCATGAGCAAAATTTACAGTGTATTCAATTCAATGTCTTCTGATGAAAGATTTTGCCAATAATAAGTAATTAAAGTAAAACCTATTCCAGTTCTTGTACTAAAAACATATTTGCAGACCATGCCCCTCTATCAAAAACCAAAGAAGAAAAGGAATAGACTAAATAGACTTTCTAGTGAAGTGATAAGCCTACTTCTTAGATGAGGTACTTCACTAAAAGAAAGGAATCTTCTTCTCTGAGGAGTCAGAAGACTGAAGTCAAGTACTTTTTCCTAGATGCACTGGTATATAATGGTATATAATGAGGAGAGACGCATGGTCTGTGAAATTGGCAGGTTCTGAAATACTTAGGTCATGAATCTAAGTTAACATTTACAAATTCCCACCAAACCAGAAGAAAATCCCCACAGTTCACAGAGAAGTGATAACATACGTGTGACTTTTTTCCCCTCCCTCTACTCCTCTCTCCCACAACCTGACAAAACAGGCCAGGTGCATTCATTTAAGAAATTAAGGCATTCCCTTTCCCAGGCTTACTACTGTAATCCTGAATTAAAGTGACAAAGGCATAGAACATGGTGTAAAGTCCATCTCTAACAGATGTGGTTGTAATAAAATACAATTCATTATAAATCTTCCTTAAAAGTCAGTATCCATTACGGAGAAAGTTCTTTAAATTGAGTAAGTATTATTTTGCAACATATTTTTATCTCAGTCTCCTGTGTACAAGCTGCTACACTGTTTCTTCATTGCATTTGTGCCATTGGTATTATCAGAAAAGACAAGGTCTCTGAAGCACTCCTTGTAGCAAGTAAAAAAAAAAAGTATCAAGATTCTCAGTAGTTTCACAATGCTAGTCATACACTTTTAAACAACATACATGAAGTTGATTGTATCGACAGTAAATATTAAGTTCCAATGCCTGAGGAGGGAATGTTTAATGTGAAAATTTGCTGTGTTTGCTCAAATTATTCTAAGGCTGAAATTGTACTGTAGCATTCTCAAAGATCCATCTGTGTTTTGCCTCAAGACAGATCACTTGAATATGAGAGAGACTTCCAAAACTGTTTTTCTAGATCTTCTTTTATCAGCCAGATATGAAGAGACTTTCAACATTTTAATGAATTTTTTTAACTGCAGAAGACAAATATCAGATTGCATGCCTGTTTTTCTTCAAATGTCCTACTGAAAACACAACAGTACTTAAATATATAAATAAAACAAAACAAAACCTCACCTCCCAAACCCCATAAACTTGTTTATACGAGGTAAAGTTTAAGCTACTTTGGACATTCCTAATGCTCCTGTCTCTGTCTCTAATCAATAAAAGTTTGCAAAATCACAGATATAAAATGATGATTAGGCTGAATTTCTGGCCCTAAAGGGGGGATTTAAACAAATCAATCATGTGAAGGGGGACAAAATGACACAAATTCACAGAATCCTGTAGGTATTCTGGAACAGGAGCACAATTATAAATACTTAACTTTTATCCCATACAAATAACTAGTAGCAGAATCTTACCTTGATCAAATGGTTTACCCGGACTCCATGTACGAAAATAATCATCCTGGAGAGGGAGAAACAACCTATATTTAGTAAAACGTAAGGAATCAATGTATACTAGAAAAACTCACAGAATCATGAAAGAGAGAAGATGTATACCAACCTCTACTTCCTAGAAAAGGCAAGCAGTAAAAAACAAATGAGAAAAACATTACAGTCATCATAATGGGACAAATTACTCATATAGAATAAAACAGTGTAATTCAGAGGCCATTTGCACTCATTAGGTAAAAATGCTATTCAAACAATGTTACTTACTAGCATTTAAAAAGAACAAGTATTTCTCACAGTACTTATATAGGTAATGTTTCTAACATTCCTGTACTTTAAGTTCTAATATATTGAAAAACTTAATTACATTTTCCATTAATGATTTTTCAAAACCAAAGCTCCAAAGTCATCATCAATGAATTATAACTACATTTTAAAGAATGACACGTGAATTTTAGAAAAATATATATTCTGCTATGTAGTTTTCAACTGTATCAGTAAGATCTGTTATTAAATAAAGTCTAATCAGCTCTATTTTCTACAAATCATCTCCCTAAACATAGAATATCCTCCTAATTATGTCATCAACTGTATTAGGCTACAATTTCAAGAAGGAAAAACTTGAATTAAACAAACTGCTTTCAAGATTTTAAGAAATTTAATAATAAATTACAAATTCATAGCTAAGATGTAAATAAATTGATCTGCACATCTCAGATAATAGGTGTAGCAGAAAAATGACTAGAATTATTTATTATTATGTCTTAATTTAACTTGTTATTCTCCAGAACAAAACATTAAAAAGACTGTACCCAACATTTTAATGTCTGCATACATTAAGGTTCACGAACTGCAGTGGGTGTGTTGTCACATCCAGCAGTTCCATTCCACTTGCTAGAAGATCCCCAAGACCACCGTAAAGAAACCTCCATTCATAAAAAATTGAACTACTGGGAGAATATGAGTCTCATACAGTTGTCAAAGCCACATAATCACAACGTAAAAATGATCAAGCATCAAGCACATCTTTACAGAGATAAAACACTCTTTGGGTTTTAATAGTTCAACAGTTTTACCTTAAAGGGGGGGGGAAAGTGGTTGCAGCCTAAACTGTATTTCACTGATAATGTTTTATTAGTAAAAATGTTGTTATGGGAAAGCATGCTTTGAAAGAGGAAGAAGGAAATGAGCAGAATCTGGAAGTGCACAATAGAACCATAGCTCTGTACCAATACTTATACATTCCTTCACTCTGATGCTGCACAGATTAACAGCCTATGAATCAGCGTATGTTATTTGCCTTTTTAATTGCTATTTTTTGAAAGTAAATAAATACAGAGATTATAAAATTATTTTTGTTTTAAATCATGCAAGAGATAAGCAGAAATTACAATTATGACAGTGTTTTCCAATTATATCCCTCCTAACAGCAACTATGGAGATGTTACTCTTACAGTAGCGCTCTGAACAGGTTTGAGCCAGCTTTCATGCAATGCTGTTCCATGAATCACACCACATTGGTAAAACTTTCAATTCTTCAAAAAACATCAAAGTGGTAGATTCTCTTTCCATTTCTACTAAATCAGTAACATTCACCCACAATGAGCCTATTCAGACAATATGTTTATTATTAAAATGGTGAAAAGTTAGAATAACTAGAACATAAAGCTATTAGAACAAAAGAGCAGTAATCCTGAGTGAGACCAAAATCCCTTCTAAGGCAAAGCATCCTGCATTATGCTAAAGGAAGAACTTAGAAGTGGTGCTTGTATACATTACACATTCTCAAGTTGGCCTCAAACCAACCAGACAATAAATCAGTTCTTGTTCATCTCTGTACTGCAGACCACATCCCAAATATAACATCCCTCAGGCATTTCTGGAAGTAAGAGTTTTCACTGACTTACTTCTGTCTACAAAGCCACTCCATACCTTTCTTGTTACTCTTCTCTGAATCATTTCCAAGTCTATTTTTTTTATATGGTATGACTAGAATTGTGCAGATCATTCAAGATGAAGCAGCACTACACATCTATACAAAACACAGTAACACTACTTTGTTCTGTATTCTCCCCATTATGCCTACCCCACCATTTCCTTCTTAGGTTGCAGGGGGTGGGTTGTTTGGGGTTTTTTTTATTTCTACTATGGTTTGAATGGATTATGGTTTGCATGGAATTTTTTATATTAAATCCAAAATATATACCCATATGCCATATATACCTATATTGATTTTTCCTAAAGAGTTAATTTTTCAAATCACCTTTTACTTAAAGAAAGTCGCTTATTGAATATGTGAAACTAAATCTTTATGTGCCTCTAAAACCAAAATAAAATAGTTAATTGATTTTGAGATTAAGTAAGGAAATTGCTTCAATAAAGTGCAGGTCCACAATTTTATAAATATTCCTAAAGCTATTTAACCTATCACATGTATAAGAACCTGGCATCCCGTTACGTTCAGACCTTCCCTGGTCTTCGGTCAGTAAGAGTTTGATTACAATAATGTTCAATATCCTCTTCGGAATATCACAAAGATGATTATATAATTTACAAAGCCTAATTTTTCATATTTTTAATATAAAATTAGAATGAACAAAGACACAGTTTAGAGTGAGGGCTGAGCAGCATTACAGCATCTCTAGCCAAAGTATCCTTTAACAACCTATAAATACAAAAGGCAATGTCTCAGGACAGAGCCCATGACTTCTGATTTTCTTCAGGGGCTTCCTTGCCTTTGTCCTGAGCATGTTAAAGGCTAGGTTGTAAAAGCATAGAGAATAAAGTCACAAATTTGTCACAGTAACCATACTGCTTTTTCAACGTTTTCTAGCTAAAGGTATCCATGCATTTTAAATAGAAAATTCATCCTTACTGCTCTACTTGAAACTACGTGAAATGTCAGTAATTCTTTCAAGTCTCTCTCTGAAAGACACATAAAGCACTTCTAATAGCCATGTATGATGGATTTCAATGAGTTTAATACCCATGCCTTAAAATTATGCATGTTTAAGCATTACACTCAGTCAGGGTCACAGTGATGAAGTGTTTCAGTGTTTCTAAGAATTGAAGTTCATGCTACAACTACATATGCACTTTGAGGCTAATAAATATTTTTTTATTTTTCCTGAAAATGGCTTACCTTAAAAAAAAATAAAAATCACGTATGTAGTCTGAAAATCTGACATCCTTAAGAAAAGGATTCGAAATGACTAAAAGCAGCTTAATCTGAAAAGCTTGTTTTTTTTTTTTTAAAAAAGGTATTTTGCCTCAAAGACTTTATTGCTTCTTTTTGGACTTCTATATTCTTCTATTTGAATTATTCTCTCCTCATTCTTAAAAAGGAGTTGCTACATGAGTTTTAAGAAATACACATTTAAGTACAGTAAAAGAGAAAAAAGCTCACTGTAAAAAAATCGTATCTGACCATGTAGTTATGCAGCAAAAGTTTTCAGGTTTTGATAGAGATACAAAAATATGATCCTATTAATTTTCTTTCTTGTGTACAGCATTTGTTACATCATTTTATTGATCTGTCCTCTGCAACACTTTCTGCAGATGCTGCCATATATTGCTGATATCACTTGAATTATTATCTAACAGAAATTTATACTGCTAAAGAATATAATGATACATGGTAATTATGATGAGTCTGACTCAGAGAACAGCAGGTATTCTAGAGCAAAGAGGGTGGTTTCCTCACAAATATTTTCAGACCAAGGTTAACCTGAAAAAACGGATAAAGCAAATCCAGCCCTTGTTTCATGTTCATATTTTATCTCTAGTATAGCCTATGCATTAAAAGCCTATATATTAAAATCAAAGCTGATTTATGACAGAGAATCCACTGCAATTGAAGCAGTTTTCTGGATTTATAATTATCTTTCTATTTTATCCAAGTATAACTTCACTGCTACAGCACAGGTTGTACAGCAGGGATATTATTGTGTGACTCACAGCTACCTATTTAGAGGAAAGTCTAATAGGCAACTGTTCAACGTGAGGTACTGCTTCATATATAATACCTTTAAGCATTAAGTATTAAGAAACAATACTTCTAACAGTTACCAAAGCAGGAAAGATGTAAGATTTCCTGAACTTTATTCAATGCCAAACTAAATTCTGCCCATACAAAATTCCACTCAAATTTTATGCAACTTACCATAATTCAAAAAATACATTTTAGTGCTGGCCTCCCTATTCCTACATAGGGGTTGGTTTGTTTTTATCAAAGAAGAGCTACATATTCCAATTTGTAGATGGACATGAAATCATATTTTGACAATTTCAGAAACAAAAGTGTTTCAGGCTGCACATGCTCCTACAGTAAATGTACAGTATTAGATTTAGATTTTTTCCTTGCTGCCATTAGCTATGAGATTATTTTTAATTTCAAGGAGTTCTTAATGGGTTTTCTATTCCATTTCTTATGTCTGCATCTCAAGTACATACATCTGCTTCTCATCTGAACTGAAAGCTCTTTACCTCTTTTAGGCAAGGTCTTTCCTATTTGGTAGCTATGCTATTTTCAGATTCCATTTCAACAAGCCAACTGAATTGAGCCAACAGTCCCACATCACAGCAGTCCACTTGCCTCAAAGCTCACTTCCGCAGCAGACTTGAGCTCACCAAATATCTCTCCTTCGTGTCTTTGTACCTCTGCAATAGCAGAGGGTTTGACTCGTGCACCAAATCTTCACAGTGACTCCATAACATGTATTTATATTCTAAGTCACACTGAAAGAGCTGTGGGAGGGTTGTCACCCAATACCTCTGTCTCAACCTCTTTCCAGTGCAGGAAGAAGAAAGTTAGCACCAACAGCGTGCAGAAATTTTTCTTCCACTCATATCTTGCTCCAGGACCTTCAGCCTAATATCAGTAAGATTGCCCTGTAGAGCCTTAAATCACTGATCACATGGGGAAGTGTTACAGCAATAACAGGATGAGACACCATTAAAGCTTCCATTATACGGGAAGTATACCACTCCTGAACACTGCCATTTCCCCAAATAAATGAGCGCCACAGGCAGCACACACAAAATATCTACGATATTCCAACCACCTCTAAGGAGAGTGCTACCCCAAAACACAAACCATAACTGGGGAAGTTGCACCATGAAAACGCATGATGCTTGTGCACTGGGAAATTCTTCAACATGAAATCTGAGCCAGTCTGGAATCCTCATCCAGGATACAGACATGCTCTTCAGCAGCATGTGGATACCACTTGTGTATCAGATGCTGCTTTTAATCTCTGCTGACCTGCATAGACATCTGATCTACCATAAGCCATGTAAGCACTCTGTTGTATAAACGTGGAGCATTAGTTTAGCTGTTAACTGCAGGATAGTGCAACTCAAGGTAGTAAGGTAGCTACCACACTCCCCAACACCGTATTTATTATCACAGCATCTTATGTGTCTCAGAACACATGTGAGGGCAAGAAGCCTGGACGGACCATGTGCTCCCGAGTACATTTTTTTACTAATTGTCCCAGACGCATTCAATAAATTGCTTAATCTGTAGGACAATGCACATACCTCATGTGACGCCATGTAGCTAAGGACATGCAGTAGAACAAAGAGCAGAACTAGTCCAGGAGGGCAGGGACTTTTGTGAATTTTTTGGCTCTATGCTTTTTTCTCTCAACAGGATTCACCTCTCCTCACCAGCAGAGATACTTCTTATGCTTCCCATGAAGCCACATTTGAGGATTCCTTTCCAACACTCCACAAAGCACAGAGCAGGAACCCTTCTTTAATGAATCAAGGTTTAAAGAAAAAACAACCAGATTTATTATCTGGACTTAAGAAATAAGAAAAAACATAGTCTAGAAGATTTTTTACAGGCTAGCATAGAAAGGTGACTACTGCCAGATTTGATTCCTTTCCCCAGATTAAGTCTCCCATTAGAAATATAATTAGTTTAGCCAAATCCACCAGAAATACTTCAGTGCATAAAGCACCTCCAACAGATAAAGGCAGCGGCACTTCACATCCAGTACTTCTGGGAATCACATAATCTTAAAGATCTGTTTAGTAAGTCAAAGAATCAATATGAGAAAAAAATCTCCAAAATAATGAACCACCACAGAGGTAATATCAGCATTACTCTTCTGTTAGTGAAGGACCTAAACACCTCTGGGCGAAATTAAGCCTTGCTGCAAAACTCCTTTCCTACTTGTTTGGCACCTAGCCTCCTTGAGTGGGGTGCTGGAGTGATGGATGAAAGGACACTAGTTTGTTGTTCCATGCCATCCTCCAGGGAGGCTGATGTCAGCTTCCTCTGCTGCTCCAGACTCCTGGGCCATGCCACCCCCGAGGCCTGTATTCATAGGGCTGGCAAAACACAATTAGAATCAAGAGCTGCTTCCAGCAACCCTGGCACAAAGCTCCCTGCATTCAATGTTTATCCCGCTCCCCTTCTTTGCCTCACACTTCTAGTACTGTTGATGAGGCTGGGCTAAGAGCCACCACTTTTCAGCCCTCTGTTTCACGATCTCATTCAGTAAGATTTCTGTGGAGGGTGTCTATTTGGTACTAGGAGCATTACCAACAGCAGGTTTGAATAACACAGTATTGAAATCATTTGCCAAGAAACGCTCACTAAAGTTTATATTCAGAAATACTAAGAAAATACTGAAAAACATTTTGAAAAGGAAGGAATTAATATCAAAGCAGAAACACCACAAGCTTCTAAATCCCAATAAAATTTAAAACGCTGTTTCTTTAGAAGTGCATGACATATTTCTCATGAATAAAAAAAAAAACAGATGAACCATCTTTTCACTACAAAATCATACAAAAAGTTTTGGCCATGCTCCTTCTATTATACTGTCAAGATTCAACTTGTGAGGAGGGCCTTAATACAGGTTTCTTAGACTACAGCTCCTGTAGTCTAACAGTTGAGAGAAGAGCTGAAAACCAATGACACATGATGTAGAAGGCCATCTGTGGGACTTCACATGCCTATTCAGAAGGGTCACTGTTCAATTTCCTCAGGTGCCTCTTCACTAATGCACAAGCCCTTGGCAACAAGGGCAAAACTTATTCTCTGATCTCTGCATGCAATGCCACAGTCTGGAGAAGAGGACAGGCAAGAGTGGCAGAACAGTAACAAATTATACAGAGAGATCAGACCACATCTATGGGACTGGTGGGAATTTACTCAAGCGTGTTGAAAGAGATGGCCAATATGATTGAGATTATGGTTTGTATCTATGAAAAATGGTAGACTGTATCAGGGAGATCTCTGGGAACTGGAAAAAAAGCTAGCATCTTAAAAAATAAAATGTAAAAAGGTAGATGTAGGGAACTACAGCCCATGCAGCCTCACCTCGGTCCCTGTAAAGATCAATGGAAAATGTGCTCTGAGTCCTTTCCCAGGCACATGACAGACAGGAATAAATACTCAGTGCAGACAGACCAAGGATTTACAGTGCTTGACCAGCCAGACTGCCTTCTACAATGAAATAGTAGCTTTGCGCACAAGGGGAGAACGGTGGGTGTAGCGTACCTTCACTGTACTAAGGCTTTTTATATAGTCACCCAGTGCCTTCATTTGGAAGCTCAGGAAGTAAAGGCTGAACAGTTAAGTGGGCTGAAAATCAATTATGTTGGTGGTCAACAGCTTAAATCCACCTGATGTCCCCACTAATGGCCAAAGCACCCCAAAGTCAGTTCTGGGGATCGTATTGTTTAACATCTTCATTAACAACCTAGATGATAATAAAGAACATTTCATAAACAACTGAACTAGTGGGAGCAGATGACACAATAAACAGCAAAGGCTCAATCCAGAGAGACCTCAGCAACTTGAGGGTTTGCCCAGCAGAAAAAATGAGGTTCAATAAGAATTGGAAAGGTCTGAAGGAATAACTAGGAAGGAATGTGGGATACAGCCTGCAAAACAACTGACTCTGTTGAAAATGGCCTGGGAGTTACAGCAGACAGGAGGAGAATTTGAAAGAGCAGAATTTATTTAGTCTGGGAATGAGGAGGCTAATGGATGGCTGCCTGCAGCCAGTTGAAGGGCAATTACCTGCTCTTGTCAGCAATTCCAAATGATTTAAATGAGGTGCAAAGGTCACACATTGCAGGTTGGGAAGTTCAGGCTGGATATGAGGGAAAATTTCTTTACTAGGAGTGTAGTGCAGCAGCAGAACAAGCTGCTCATGGAGATCATGGCATCTTTGTTCTTGGCTGTTTCCAAGATTTGACTGGAAAAAATCCACAGCTCACCTGATCAATCCAGTGTTGCAACAGTCCCAACTTTGAGTGGGACACTAGATTATAAGTCCCTCAGGGGTACCTTCCAACTAAAACGTACCTGAATCAATGACTATTTACAGTATATGTCAATACTCTTAACTCCAAATATTTGAAGAAAAGGAACAATTCATTTCTACTGTCTGTTTGCAATTTATTATTATTTTCTTTATTCACCTATGTTTCCTGCTTGGATAGTTGAACTGGCATATGTGTATACAATAGTTCGTAATACTGGGATGCGGGGAAAAAAAAGGTAACTGATGACTGGGGACAAAAGGAATAAGTAGATCAGGTAAGAAGCTTGGAGCACATCAAACAAAAAGAGGGGGTTTGGAATAAGGCAATTAAACAGAGGAGTCACAAAGTAGTTTCTGGAAACCAAGATTTTGGAACGTAGACATAAGGAGACAAATGGGTAGAATGGGACTGATAACTGGGCAGGAAAGAAGATAAAACCAGGAGGCAGTAGTAGGATGGAACTGCCACATGAAGGAAAATAAGGAGGAAGTCAACATTAGCAACTGATCAAAGACTAGGGTTACAAACTGAACAATTTGGATAGAATGAAATCATAGAAAGTGTTTCATTTTATTATATGCAGTAAACAGTAAGGGGTCTTATGAATATACAATGTATGAACATTTATTAAAGACCATGCAATTAATGATTATAGAGCATGCATGACAGAAACTAAACCTAGGCAGTTTTAATTTTGGCATTTCCAAACTTTCAAGAGCAAGACCATATGATATGTTAATTTCTTTCACTATGATTTTTATATAAATATAATACAATATAAAATTCAAAGGTTAAAATTGGGAAATAGATGCATTTACTGATTGGCTTATATACTAAATCCAAAACTGAAGACACTATTTGAAACAAGAATAAGAAAGATATTGAAAACCGATTCCTGTTTTTGAAATTGGGAAAACTTAGAGTTTTCTAAACAAAAGTGGTTCAAATTATTTATAAGGGAAACAACACGCTAATCAAGAAAATAGTTTAGTTGTTTTCAGCATACTCCACAACGTATTTAGAAAAAAAGTCAAAAGAGAATTTTTTTTGTGGTACTGCATCAGATAATGACACTTTTGCCTTGCAGCAGAAAAAGCTGGGTGCCACTTTCAAGGGAGGCAAACTGGATCTTTGCTCTGAGACAATTCATTAGAAGAACCCTCCAGAGCAGTATCTGATACAGAAAAATATCAACTTCAGCAGTTTATTCAGCTTACTGTATCAATTAAACATACTGTAGCAATACTATACAACTTACGAAACACTCTTTTTTCAAACTACTAGCAAGTCGGCAATAACCAGAAGGGGGAAAAAAAACCCAACCCTAAACCCTAGATATAAGGGAACTTCACAAAAATAGGGTCAGTTTGACTGACATGGAGAACCATAGAAAGAAAATTCAGAGGCAAGACTGAATTTGCCATTTCTAAGTCTCTTTCATGTCAAACAATTTTTAGAGTGGGACACAGCAAATGATATATCTTTCACCAGAAGGAAGTACCTTCCCACAGCACTAAAAACATGGCTGATGTACATGGCCGTTTTACTTTATAATATGCATGCTTTTCAGAAAAGATCAGTCATAGCTTCATTTCTTCATTTAAGACTGAATGAGAAAAGCTCATTCTTTCCTTACAACATCCTGAAGACATCTATCATCCCTTAGAAGCATTAGTCTCATAATTCCTGATGCTGGGCTCTTGTTGAGTGAAGAATAAACCAAAACAATTTGAGATAAATCACCCGTAAGAATCAGAACAGTCACTGGAGGTATCAATTTTGATGGTATTTGAAGCCCTGCAGGTTAAAAAAAGGGGTGGATGGTAGACTGGCTCAGCAGCCTGCTTGGACCAAACATGATGAACAAAAATTTGAAGAAGAAAAATGTCTTTCTGCTTCAAATGTTGCACTATTCCACAAATGACAGGAGCTCATGTAACTTGTCTGCCTTTTTTTCCACTCTCCTTGTTTTCCCCCTCTCCCCACCCCCCACTCTCTTTTTTTTTTTTCCTATAATGCAGCTATGAAAATTGTTGTATTATGTTCAGGATAGAAGCTCTGAAAGATGCAAAGGACACATAAAGGGCACAAAGACAGAAACAGTCTAGCTTTTAAGGGTCTACTTTGTGTTTAAAGAAAGGTATTTGCAAAGGCCTTGGCCCTTACTCAATTTCTAGAGAACATTTTTTCAAACCTTATCTGAGGACAGCAAGAGGAAAGAAAAGTGCTACTCATCAGCTTTCTTTCAGGAAGCTGAAAGTTTTTGTATTTTTAGCATGTCAAGGAGAAAAATCTGGAATTGGTTACAAACCAGATACTATAATTTTACTGCCATTGCTTTTGTTTGTTTTTCAGTCTCCAGAAAATTCATTACAAACATAATCATGAGGTCTGCCATATCATGCTAGTCACACGGACAGGATTTTGGTATGTTTCTCCCAACAGGTAGTCTCTAATGCCAAGGCTCAGAACAATGTTCTGGTCTACCTCTTATTGCCATGGAGACAGAGAACACCCTAGAGTGAAAACAGCCCAAAATGGAAAAAATTAAGGAATACAAAGATTATGAGAGAGGTATTACAGCATAATTATCATTACAAAGCAAATAAGAACAGATGTGGCAGCAGAAAATGGGATGGCAGGAAAACCACAGGTCTACTAAGGACAATATATTTGCAACATAATAGAAGGAAACAGTTAAAATTATTGGTCTCAGTTTAAGAATAGTGTTGCACAGATTTTAAGAAGTAAAACACAGCTATGCTGAAAGAATTAAGACCTATTCTTATATGATCTCTATGATATTTTTTTTTGAGAAAAATACCGCTTTTAAACAAGCTGAGGACTTCTTAAAAAAAAAAAAAAAAAAGAAAAATCAACAAATACCCGAACTTGGAATCTGTGCTGTGAAGACATAAGCTGCACTTCAGAATCTGTAATTAAACCAGTGATAGAGATACTCATTCAATGTTCTTTGTGAATATTAACACTGGATGGTTATTTTTATGTATGTATATTATAGTGAAACCTATGTAGCTTGTACCAGATGGAACAACTGAAAAAAAATACTGCAAATTAGGTAGATCCACACACAGTAAAGACAGTAAAAACAGAAAAATACATACTGTTAAAATAATATGAAACAAATCTACATGCATATATCAATTTGTTCAGAAATTCCATCATTATACAACTACACCCTGGTAGATGTTATTTTTGTTAAAGGTATTCATCATGTAAGCAAAGTACTCTGATTCAAGACGGGATTCAAGATTTCTCAAGAGTTATGTCCTAAATTTATCAATAAAAAGCATCAAGTTCAATGTATTTTTATGCCCTCTTGCTCCTAGTGGCACAATTGCAATTACAGAACTTACAGATATGGTCAGTAATACAGAAGCTTAAAAATATCATATGAATCAGCAAACCTCATGAATATATAATGCTGAGTTAAACAAAAATTAAAAAACTGTAGAAAAAGCAGGCACTACAATTGCCTATGGAAAACAGTATGGACATCCTTAACATACACTGTCTTTTTATTGCCATTGTAATTTCATCATTTTTATAAAATCAAACAATTAATAATACACAAAGAAGTGCTGTATCCTCTGACACATGCTATTAACATGTTTTACTGATGCTGTTGCGCAAGAATAGGTTTTTAGATGTATAAAGGAACATCATTAAATGCTCATGGAAGTTCCCAGATAAAAGCTTAAGAAGGTAGTTTTTTAATCAACTAAAAAGATAAAGAAAAAAAAAGCAATCTGTGCAAGTGTACTGTGAATCTGTGAATTTTAGCAAGATAACTAAACTCGGTCACTGATGTACCATAGCTGGATTTTAGTGGTTAACATAACTTAAGGATTATAAAGGTATCTCATTCTAGTTATTGAGAAATGTTATCTTAGGTATCCTACAGGCCCGAACTCTGATCCTACAGGCCCTTGCTTAAATGTCAAATACCTTCTCCCAAGTTTTTAGTGAAACCATTTTGTCATCTAGCAAATAACTAAGAAATTAACCAATCACTCTAGCAGATAATGAGATAACTGATAGACCTCGTTATCATTTTTAACCTTTGCCACTATACTTGCTCAGGTCTCAGTGCTTCCACTGTGGGTAAAAATTAAAAACAAGTAAGCACTGTTTGAAAATTTCTTATTTGCAATGTTTTACACCTTTTCACAGGACTTACAAAGCAAAGGCTAGTGTTTCCCCCATCCTGCTTGGCACCTGTGAAATCTGAGGTGAAACTGTGTAGCCCTGTCTGCAGACCACTGCATATTCTTAGATGCTAGGGCAGAAATCACATCCTCAGTCAGGTGCCAAAATGAGTAAATTCCATTTCAATATCCCATAAGTTGATATACGCATGAAAAACACAACTGAATAGTACGTGTTTCTCTAGACAAGTACATAAAGTCGATGGTAAGCTGTGTTCAAGTCCTACATGAAGTAAGGTCCCATACTTAAGGACAAACTAAGTTATATTGTCATCTTTATTGTTTCTTTTCCCTTTTGTAGAGCTTAGAAATCACAAGTCACTAAACTGACTACATAACATGAAACCAATGCTGAGTCACGTATGTGCTGCTTTACAGACTTCCAGAACATAAACGTTTCTTTCATTGTCTACAAACACTGCTTTTTCTTAAAGAGAGAAAGGTATGAACACTGACAGGACTAACTAAATAGTTGTGGTTCAAAATGCAGGAAGAAACCCATTTTAATTACTTTCACTTGGGATATTATTGTTATATTTGCCCTCTAAGGGAAAAAGCTCATTTACTTACAACACAGCAGTTTGTAGCTCATGAATTTACGTAGCCTGCCACTAAGCTGTGAGGAATCCACCAATCTAGTATTAAGTGTGCAAAATACATTACATGTCTAGATGAATGACTTGAGTAGGTTACTACATCTGCCTTTGGTCAGTCTTTCATAGAAATAGAGGTAGACACGCAGATTTTCCTCACCACTGGCCACAGACAAAATAACACAGCATTAGACTGAAAGCATTATTAGTTCACATAAAATCATTAGATACTTTAAATAAGAAATACTACTAATACATGGAAGTGTTCAAAACTTCACCACAAGACCAAAGAATAATATTAGGAATTACCTTTTATGCTGTCAGCATGCAAAGCATTTTTCAACATAAGCAGTAATTTAGCTACAAAATCTGTAACTAGGCAAAGATCCTGCAAGCTTCCTTGGAATGTGCTGGGAAAGGCTTAAACCTGTATCTTCTGTGACTCCCTTCCTCAGCCATTCCATATCTTGCTAAAATCTTTTGCTCCGTCAGTTTGGCATTAACCCAAAAGTCAGTAGCAGAGAACACATGAAATAATGGGATGACAATGTACTTTTCTTTGCTCAACTCAACATTGGTTTTTTTTATATATATATATATTTTTATATAGGTGAGAGATATATACTTAATTATTTTTCTATATTAAACATAGGCATGTAATCGTATATTGGTGATGCATATATATTTTCCCCAACTCAGAACTAATTATACATAGCTCTGTTGGTACTGACTTTTTCAAAACAGGCTCTTTACCGTCACCTCATAATCACTAATCTACTCATAGACCAGTAGCAACATTTTTACCTCTAATTTTTTGCTGTTTCTAGAAGTAGTCTTTAACTGTATCTGCATGTACACTAAACTACAGCACTTATAAGTTTGACTGTATATTTTAGAAGTGTTACCTTAATTTTCAGCAAAACTACTACAGCATAGTATTATTTAACAACAGAGCAAGAATGATTATAAGACAAGCTCTGTACTAAAACTTTAGCTTGTATTTCACTTTTAGACAAAATAAAAATGCTGAACTGGAACATTTTTCAATTGAACTGCTTTAGCTATTTTACAAGATCAAACATGCTGCTATTCCTATCTTTCAAAAATTATTAATGAAAATTCATAAGCTCCCTCAAAACTGTTTTGTCAGTATCTATTCACAAGGAACAACTTGTTTTCCTTGATAGAACCTAATCTGTGTCTCCTGTTGGGTTCATCTATGGATTTAATTGTATGAAATAAAGCATTCCCTGTGACAAGCAACAGTATTCTTTGGTCTCATTCCATAAATGAAAAAAGATACAGCATTCTCCAATACAAAGGAAAAAAAAGAAGTCATCAGTTAAACATACTGAACATACTGATAACTATAGAACAGAATGAAAAAGGCCATCTCCTCAGTGCTAATCAATTATTAGAGCCCAGACTAAACGGAAATCAAAAGAAAGACCCAATTTTGCTGGAAATGAATACCTGCAATTGCTACTCAACTGCATCTTGTCAACAGTTCACAAGGTTGATAGTTACAGTCCAGAGAGAAACAGGTTCACAGAACAACATGTAAAAGATGGACTGCAACGTTTTAGTGTTGAGAAATTGAAATTTATTTTACTGCTGCAGCACCAAAATCAAGGCCATATACCATTATATTAGATACTTCTCAAAGATCAGAAGGCCTTGACTCAGTGTTTCTGAAAGTACTACCCTGAAGACTGTTGTTTGGGGGTTTTTGTCTGCCTTAGCTTGACTGAGGAAAGTTGACAGACAAAAGAAAACATGCAGGAGCTGAACAAAGAAATTACAAAAAAATTAATACTTGGCAGTAATTGAATTCTTCTTTAACAAAAATAAAAGAGCTTTGCAGGCAGTAAAGTCTCAGCTTTGCTGTTTTAACTCTCGAAAATATCCTGTGTGTTTGTGCTTACAGGGAAAAAACAGTTGTTCCTTTTAAGGTCCCTCCCTCACTAGTGAGTGGGACAAGAATCATTAGAAATTAGTAAGACTTATCTTGGGCTGCAAGGCCCAAATAAGCTAATAGATCTTGGTCTCTGAGCATGAAATAGAAAAATTGACATACACATATTTATTCTTCCAAATCTGAGCCACTCATATAGAGACGTATGCATTTCATTAGCATAGAACTAAATTCTGAATGGTCAATGAACAACTGTTTTCATCAGGGCTGAAAAGTAATTTTCCTCTGAGAAGCAGAATGACTTTACCAAAAAAAGGCCAGAACAGGGAGCAATAGATCCAAAAACAAAGGTTTAACGTGGTGAGCAACAACCATACTCATTCAATAACAGCTACTGTTCTCAGATGATCCAGAAGATTAAACACATCAAGGGGAAGGAATGCCTTAAACAGGCTGAAAAATGGGCTAAAGCCTTTATCTATGTCAATAACTGGAGTCAGCATTAAGATCTCCCTGAAGCCCTTTCCTTCCAATCACTTATATTATTAAGTCCACCAACTCAAATCCCAAGTTCTTTTGAATTCTCAGTAGGAGGGCAAGGCTGCCTCCAAGGCACACAGCTCCGTACTGTACTTAGGAACTGATCTCGACACCTAGATCTCGAGCATAAAGCTCCTGGATTATTATTTGTTGGGTTTTACTGCAAAACACTAAACACAAGCAGGCAGCAAAGAATATAATACAAAACTCTTTTGCTTCCTTCCCTCTGCAAACATTCTCTTATGCTCCTCTGAAAACCAGCTCAGTAGAGTGCTTTTCCAATACTCACAGGAGTCAGTTCTCGTAAGACAATATTTCACACTCAAGGAAATTGATTAGCACTGACTAGATACATCTGAAAAACTAAATACATTTATATGCTTATGACAAAGTGAAAAAGCATCACACAGTCAAATTAATAGTGAAGACTGCAACTGTTTTAAAAACAGAAGTCCATAAAGGCTGAAAAAAATTTAACAACAGTTCCCATTTGTTAAGCAATTCTAATAACATATCAGTGATATCGCTGCAATTTTTTTTTAAAAAGTCGTTGCTAAAGCATTACATGTGTAACATCTCTTAAGTATCCATAAACCAACATATGGATATGACTTTAATAGAGTATTACTTTTGTAGAGTGAAATAATCACTGAACCTAAAACAAGGCTACACACGACTAGGCTGTGTTAATAAACACAAGTTCTGTATTCAGAAAGCAACAACTTGAAGGTTGTTGAAGAAAAACAGTAGCTTGCAACAGGGTCCCCAAAAGGACAAGATGATAATACAAGATGCCTTCAAAATACAAGCACAGAATGATATCAAAGAATATAAAATCAAATTAAAAAATGACCAGTTACTGATCACTGCAGAAGTTCAAAGTGAGACCTGGGTAGAACTGGTTTTAGAAGGAAAGTTTAACATGTATAGAATTACCCATAACTGACACAGGCTGAGATGTCTTTTGATAGCAAGTAACAACTAGTTGCACTGGCACCAGACTTCAGAACTGGGAATGCAAATTCAATCAAGGATGTGTAGCAGTACACTGTAGAATATTATCATTAAAGTGAAATATATATCCCAACTGCTTGTAACAGTACCCCATCCTTGAGGCTTGGTTGCAATTTGGATGCGACACATTAAAGTGTTATCCAATTTCTCCTACATTTTGAATTATAGCCTTTACATGACCTCAGCATTGTGCATCCCAACTATTCAGACAGTTATATGTTATCATAATTTCTAAATTATGCATAGCAAGCTAAGAACTTGCACAGTGAAGTATAAATGAAGTATTTAAAATAATGTACACCTGTAACACAAAACTGTATCGCTTTATCAAGAACAATAAGTCACTCAAACCTCTGATATGTTTTCATTCAGAATCCTTTTATAGATATAAGCCATTAACCTGAAGAGATGCTCTCTTGATTTAAAGCCCTATTTAACTGTACCACTGAAACAATAGCAGTTACAGCCATATCAAAAGAGAAAAAGAAAAAAAAATATCCAACTCCTAACCAGTCAAGATACTGTCATACACAACTGTGCAGGAATTAAGTAACAGGACTTGATGTTGATTACACTTTTGCATACACTGGTAACTTCAAGAAAATCCAAGAGAAGTTTTACCAAGCTTATATGAAGTGTCAATTATTTTTAAGAAATATAACAATTACAAAAGGAAAAAAGTCAAAATGGTAATGAAGGTTTTGAGATAGTACGTGTGTGATTCCAAAACCCTACAATAAATGCGTGAGTGTGTGTGTATGTATATACTCCTGAACTATTGTAATTTTTTTTTTAATACAAGATCTCCTATGAGGGTGCAGATTACTATCACTGTTCACTATTCATATCACTTAATTTGGAACCATGGGAAAACATTGAGTCTGGATGACCAGAAAGCCATCTCTGTACCTTCGGCTTAGTAAAATTTTGTAAGATTGAACTATTGTGCGGCAGGGGGGGAATTTAAAAAAAAAAAATATCATTTTTTACTATAAACAAAAACTCCATAATAGAACAAGTATACAGACAAGAGAAAATAATGTTGGTAAGAACAAAAAGAACTATGTTCTAAATAAGTCAGTCATCCCTTTTGATTTGTGGGATACAAAAAAATTCCAACACTTCTTCCCAATGTCAGAGGAGTACAAATCAGAGAACACAATAGATAAAGCACATAGAGATTTCAGGGTGATATGTTATTTAGTAGAGTAATAGTAATGTATCATGTAGCTTGGGAAAAATAAAAAAAAATATTTCAGCAAGTAATACATACTTGAATTGGGTTCCATTATTAGATATATTTGGAAAAGATCAGCTGCCTCACAGAAAAGAAAGTACTCTATAGATAAAAGGAATTTCACAGGTATGTCTTTATTTGTTTAAATAAAACCAAGTCAGGGATCATTTCTTAAAAAAATATTTACAAGTCTGTCCCCTGTGCTTAACAAGAAATTTAGGCTTTAGTTAATCTCCTTAGGATATGTACTTCACAGCTACAAACTTCTTTTCAAGAATGTGCCAGTCTTTGTAATAAGAACCAGTAAGGTTTAGGTTCATTCAACCTATACTTAAAGTGAAAATTAAGTCCAAAATTCATAATGCCACTAATTACTTCACCTACTCTGAACTTTGCCTAATCATAAGTAATGTCTTCTTTCCAAGAAAAGTTATGTGTTCATTAACAGAGATTAATATAGCACTATGATACTTTTGAGAAATCAGCAGAGGTTTCCATCTCAAAAAGCATTCTGATGTTCCAGTTTCTCAAACAGGAGTTCTAGCCTGACCTTAAGTGCTTTTTACTCATCCCTTAAGAAACACTTGTCCTGTGAAATTTTCTTTATCCTACTTGCAAATATCAAATTAAAAAAAAAAAGTTGACAACACTGTACATTCTAATTACTTCTTCCCTTAACAAAAGGGAGGTAACACAAAAATGGAGTTAACATGAGAGAGTTTCAACGGTTTCAAATAGAATGCATTATGGTGATACCAGGTCTATAAACATGACAAGTTTAGGCTGAATCCTACTGACATTGAAGTGACCAAAGGTTTATGAAACCTTGATATCCCAACTAAAAGTAAATTATTTTTAAAGAAATTGCAGATGTTTTCTTCCCTAACTCCACCCACCATGCCAGTGTTGTGGAGAGTTAAGGTTGTCATGTGTGGAAAATTCCTACCTATATATGACAAATGTAACTAAAAAGAAAATAAATTCTCACATCAAGTAAATATTGCCTATAATACTCTGTATCCTAAATTACTAAGGCGTATTAAAACTATTTCATTAAATACTAACTTTAATAAAATACTTACCAACAAAATCTGGATATGCTGCACTGAAACATGGAGTCAAAACACCCTGCCTACTGTGCATCAGCAGAAGCCACAAAACAGCTGAGACACAGTGGCCTTCCTCTGTCTTTCAAATGGCAGGTGTAAGTTTACTAACAGCAGAGGCAGCTGCAGGAAATAGGGCTCAGACAGGTTCATCTTCCTCTGATAGTATTTCCAGATATAGCATGCAATCTTTGTTACATGACACACTCTTTCCCCTCCTGCCCATTCATTTCCAGAGCAGCTGATCTAGCCACAATTCTAGTCCAAATGCTTGGGAATAGCCCTAAAGAAGTTTCTGTAAGTCAGCCCCTACAGTGTTCTTCCCTTGGGCATGTAAATGTGCTCGATATCCTTTCTGCACCTCCATTCTTCTGTTTAGTTATACACATCTTACCTTCATTTTCTTTTCCTAGCTTGCTCAGCTATCTCTTTCTCCTAATCTATGTATAGATACTACCCTTAACTTCATCCTTAACCTCCCTATTGAGCAGAAAAGCTAATATGTACAAAACCACACTTTGGTACCATATACTTTTTACGACTGTTTTTAATCACCAAATATTATCTGCCAAATCTGCTGCATAAAAATAGTTGTCTTTAGGGAAATTAATGAATAATTGTTCTCCTCCAAAATGGCTATCTTCCATTGTTTCTAAAGAAAATAGAGCCATTAGTAGTTTTTGTTAAGAGCAAAGACTGTCTTCATTCTCGTTGCAAATAACAGTAGCTATTCAGAAAAAGAGCATTTCAACATGCAGGTCTCTGTAAGAGAACATTATTTGTCAGTCCCTAAAAGTGTAACTTTTACTGATGAAGCCTGAAGAAAAAAAGAAATAAACATGTTCAAAGGCAGTTCAGTAAAGGAATCTAGTTAATTTTAAGCACAAAAAAAAAGTTTGAAATATCTGCATTATTCTTTTATTAGACTCATCTAGGATAATAAACCAGTATGTCACCAAGTGCTGTATCTCTTAAAGGAATTATTCTTACATGCTGAAACTAATTGACCCATTTCTTGTAGATCATTAGCGACTGCATTATTCTGAAATAATACATGACATCTTCATATACAGTATAACATGAAGTTCCTGCTTTATATGGAAAACTCTGGTCAACTTCGGCCAATAGTGCTGTAAGATGCTTCACAATGCATCACCTGTAGAACAGCAAAATAAGGAGCAAGAAGCAGCTCATTCCTAAATGGTTCCCTGAATACTGGTATAGATCCTCTCTGTTTAGAGACATCCTGAACATATAACAGGACAAAGTTCTACACTGAGACATGTCATCAAAGAGAAGCATGAATAAAGACATTCTCCTTTCCTGCATTGGAATAAGACTGACAGTGGAAAAGCTACCCTAAATTTGAGACTAGAATCCAATCTTTTGAAAGAAAAAAGTCTACTGGCTAGCATACCTGCTTCAGCAGCATGTTGCAATGTGCACTAATGTACACTATTATATCCTACAAATTTCATTTACTAATTACCTACTCTGTCCTAACTTACTGTTTACCTTTTGAATTCTTCCTTGAAATTTTTCAGGTTTTTTTCTTCAAAAAGTACATTTTGCTTATTTCAGTCTTTTGACACCTTATCCCATTCTTCATTGTATTGGGTTTGTGTGGTAAGGTTTTGATAGTTGGGCGGCTACATGGGTGGCTTCCATGAGAAGCTGCTAGAAGCTTCCCCCATGTCTGACAGAGCCAATGCCACCTGGCTTCAAGTTGGACCCACCGCTGGCCAAGGTCGAGTCCATCAGGAACGGTGGTAGTGCCTCTGGGATAACAGATTTAAGAAGGGGAGGAAAAAAAAAAACCCTGTGCAAATGCAGCCAGAGAGAGGAGTGAGAACATGCGAGAGAAACAGCCCTGCAGACACCAAGGTCAGTGAAGAAGGAGGGGAAGGAGATGCTCCAGGTGCCAGAGCAGAGATTCCCCTGCAGCCCGTGGGGAAGACCATGGTGAGGCAGGCTGTCCCCCTGCAGCCCACAGAGGTCCACAGTGGAGCAGATATCCACCTGCAGCCCGTGGAGGACCCCACACCGGAGCAGGTGGATCCACCTGAAGGAGGCCGTGACCCCGTGGGAAGTCCACGCTGGAGCAGGCTTCCGGCAGGACCTGTGGGCCCCATGGAGCAAGGAGCCCAGGCTGGAGCAGGTTTTCTGGCAGGACTTGTGACCCCGTGGGTGAACCACACTGGAGCAGTCTGTGCTTGAAGGACTGCAGCCCATGGAAGGGACCACGCTGGAGCAGTCTGTGCTTGAAGGACTGCAGCCCATGGAAGGGACCACGCTGGAGCAGTTCATGAAGAACTGCAGCCCATGGGAAGGACTCATGTTGGCGAAGTTTATGGGAGACTGTCTCCTGTGGGAGGGACCCCACGGTGGAGCAGGGGAAGAGTGAGGAGTCCTCCCCCTGAGGGGGAAGGAGGGGCAGAGACAAGGTGTGATGAACTGACCCCAACCCCCACTCCCCGTACCCCTGCAACGTTGAAGGAGAGGAGGTAGAGAAAATCAGGACTAAAGTTAGGCCCAGGAAGAAGGGAAGGGTGGGGGGAATGTATTTTTAAGATTTGGTTTTATTTCTCATTACCCTATTCTGATTTGATTGGAAATAAATTAATTTTCCCCAAGTCAAGTCTGGTTTGCCCGTGACGGTAACTGATGAGTGATCTTTCCCTGTCCTTATCTTGACCCACGAGCTTTTCTTCACATTTTCTCCTCCCCTGTCCAGCTGAGGAGGGGAGTGATAGAGCAGCTTTGGTGGGCACCTGGCATCCAGCCAGGGTCAACCCACCACCTTAATTTTTCATAATCTTTCCTTATGTTTCCTCCCCATATTCTTTGCTTTCCTGCTGAATTTTTACATAAGAGCTGCAACCTTATGCTGATTATCTAAAACCAGATGCCTGGGAACTGTGGTATCCCCCCAGACAGCTCACCAATGAGGACCACCGCAGATCCAAAGATCCCAGCGCTTACTGGGATCAGGAAGTTTTCTGAAATAACAGTTTTTCTGGCATAATTTTCAGTCAGTTTAGCACAGCACTATAATCTAGCAAGTTCTATTCCAATAAAATGCAATGATTTCTACTTTGTACTTTTAACACCACAGTAACTATTGCTGCCTAAATTATTGTCTATTAGTCTGACTTACTGCAAATCCTCATCTAAAACCCTGATTTATTTAATGTTTATAATTAATTCCATAGGTCCTATGTAGGAGCAGAAGACTACACACATATCCCATAAGAGACACAATGCTAGTTTAAGTGGAGTTGAAGAAAAGCAACATGTGACTATCTTGTTCTCTTCCAATGAAGACATGCAGAGTGTAAGCAGAAATACAAGATGGGGGCTAGAGGTGGGGAGAATCCAGTGAGCACCCTGGCCTAATCAATAACACGTCCCCTGGGTATTACTATGCCAAAATCATTACAGAATAAATCTGTAAAAAATATTGGTCTAATCCTAGAGCCTTTAGGGTTTCTCCATACCTCAAGGACATCAGCAGGAATATTTTCACTTACTTCAGTGAGACAGGGTAAATTTTCAAATGCGTAACTCCCATTCATTGATTCTACTAAAGGATTAGCTTATTCACATGAAGATGTAAAGCTAGGTTTATCACAAAGCCTGGTTCTTACCTGCAAGCTGCCAATACCGATTTCTGCTAAAAACCTTAGAACTATTACAATAAAACACCAGAATCAACACAAATGGTTATTCAACAGTTAAAGAAATTACATTGTCCTACTTTCACAACCTTACTGCACCTCTAACATCATCTTCCTCTCTGATCCACAGGAGCATTCTGTTATCTCAGTCCCTCAGGTCTTATGTCAGGTTATTATTGCCTTTAATCTCAAACCGACCAGATTCGGACCTTGCCAGGATGACTGACAAAGGATAATCCCAGTTGCTGCAGGAAACCCTGCTGATGCTTCGAGTACGTGACACAGAGTCAGTGCTGAACTCACAAAGGAACAGTGTATTAGCAAGGACTGTGCTGCTAGAAGCTTTTTTTTTTTTCTATGGGACTTAATACTGAAGACTTGACTATTTTACTTTGGCTAAAGTCTTGGCAGCTATAATTACAACTGACATGACTCTTTACATACACCCCCCTCACCCCCAAAAAAAAAGGAGGTAAGATTAGCTTTTTTAGTGTCCAATTAGGAAATTACATTCTGCATTGTTGAGATTTCCCTATGCTTCAAAAACAGTGAGAGCCTTCAATTTGCCTTAAAATAGAATCATATTGCTGAGCACTAAAATCTGCTATATCCTGCCCCAGAATGAGATTAATTTCAGTGTTACCAAATGTTAATCATTTGTACAGCATACAGTGCAATGTAGTTTGGGATCTTTCCAAATAGAAGGCAATTTGTGAACTTCAGCTTCTTCCTACTCTTTCCTTTGCTTTCTTAGTATCTGAATTAAGCTCTGATGCAGTGCTCTATACTAAGAATGAAAAAACCACAACTGTCTACTCTTCCTCAACAAATGATGCTGTCTTTTGTGTTTAGAAATTTTCTGTAGTACGTTATTGAAGCTTATCTTTGTTAAAAGCCTAAACTGAGCTAAAAGGATATGAAATCAAATTAAATGTATTTTTATAGTATCTATAAAACCCAGTCTATATACTCACCTCTGTAAGAACCTCCATAGCATTATACTGAAAAATTCTGTTGAAAATCACCTCACCCCATTTTTCATCTTATGATAGCAGGTTTCTAAGCCTAGCTTTCAGGAACATTTCCCCATAGACTTGACCCAAAATCTGCATAAGCCAATAAAAGCTTTTTCCAAAGATTTTCCTCACCTTGGGACCAGGCTTCACAATTAGTTTAATCTCTAGTAGAAAAAAAAAAAAATTAATATGAATGAAGAGTCACACTTAATGTATGCAGGAAAAGAGACTTTCAAAGTACAACTAATTATAACAATTTGCTGAAATGGTGGTTTTCACACATCCAGCATATATCTAGTTGCATTTTTCATACCATCCCAAACTGTAACACAAAAAAGAATTACTGATCTTTTAATAGCAGAAATAGGGTGGGTACTATTTACCACTACTTTTTATTTAACACAGACCACCTGTATTGAGAGTTTATTTCATTACAAAATACCAAATAGCACAATCTGTTTTATTAACAGATGACTAGCATTAAATTATATCACTAATATAGTTTATATTTTTATTTATATGTATTTCTATTTTATAGCTCTCTATTTTACAGTGATGTCACTATGGAAATGAAGTATTTTTCTAACCAAGGTTTATTAAAAATGGCATACCAAATTCAACAAGATATCTTATGTGTCTGCCAGTACAAACCTAGAATCCCTGCCCAAGTAAAGCTTGGCACAAAGGAGACTGCTCTAGTAGAAAACAGCTGTGACCTCCCATTTCCAAATAGGGAAACTGGAGATTGCAAGGAAAACATCATGGATACCTCATTGTATTAGTTTAATTCTACTTTGTTTCTAAAAGAGGTACATTATGTAAGTGGAAGGAGAATCAGACTTAGTCTGTGTGTCCTCTTTGCCTGACCTTTCCTTGAAATGTTGACGTTAGTATTCGATTCTGATTTATCCTGTAAAGAGCACAGGTTTTGCAACTGTCAAGTAGACTGAAAGAACATAATAAAAACAGAAGGACTTTAGTAGTGAAAACAACTATACTTGTAGAGAATGATGGCTCAATGCAGCAGGTGCAATGCTAATGGCATTTTAGAAAATCTTGATCTACCATAAAACTAACCTCTAAAATACTGCACATATTTCCTTTCTCTGTCACTGAAGTTCTGCAACAAAAAAGTTACGTATCAAGACTGGGGATCAAAGCCTTAGTGCCTTTACTGTGTGTCCACCTACAAGTTCTGTATGTCAGGTTGTCTTAGTTACGGTGACAAACAAGCAGTAGCAGAATGTCATGGCTGTCAATGTGGTAGTTACAAAATGAAAACAAAACAACATACCAAATCTTCGCAGTGAATTCAATGCTAACAAGAACTACAGTTAACATTTAAGACTAGATTCCAACTCCCTTCTTCAGTCTACCGAAAATGTTCAGTAATAATGCACTTTACATATAAATTGCAATCATAGGTGAAGACTGTCATTTATTATCTCTAATGCTCTATATGTGCCTTCTTTCTGCTGAAAAGAAAAACAACAGCCTGAAAGGGCATTTGAGTACATTAACATTTGAGTTCATTTCTTCCCAGTGATACTTTAAAGATAGAGTTCCCATTTTCGACTACTCATAATTTTGCCAGGATCAGTTGTAGTTCACTACAGTGATAAAAGCAAAAAAGAAAATGTTTTCCAGGTCAACAGCTATGACCTACTGCATTGGAACAACAATCTTCCTCATGAAATACTTCAGAGTACTTGTCTGCTTTGGACTATGATGTCAGTTGGGATCTGAAGCCTTACTCCAAGCCTCTGCGTTCAGACTCGTTTTCTCTATAGACCTTAAAGCACTGCAGGAAAATCATGGTGCCTGTGAACACAATGCATTCTCCTAAATCCTCTATCACAACATCTCTCTCAGGCTTTAAGAGAGATGCTTCTACAACGCTGTTAAATCTAAAAGCAGATGACACTCCACCAGCCACCCTCAAAAAAATCCTGGGTCTGAGATTGTGTTTTCTTTGCCCCCATATCACTATTAAGTTAAATTAAAAAAAAAAAAAAAAATCAGCTGCCTCAGCAGCAGCAGATAAAACAGTTAAAAGGCTCAGCAGAAAAGTATGTCTCTAAGCCGCTCTGCTGGAGAAGTCCTAATAAAAATGTACTGATATAAGACAAGAGGTATTAGTAGTCTACACTTTGCTATCATGATCAACACACACAAACAGGTATCTTTACTTTCATGAGATGGGGAAATTACTATACCAAAACCACTGTGCATACAGATAAGGGGAGACAGTAAGACAGGCCATAACAGATAAGGAAACTTGAGCCAAAATACCCTGAAAACAAAAACCTAACAGTGAAAAAAAAAAAACTTTTTTCAATGCATTGTTGTTGGTAAACGTAGTTAAAGATCAAGATGAAACTGTGATTTAATAAAATTACAGGTTTTCCACAAAAATTTTAAATAACAATACTTACTGCTGCCAAATGGCATGAACAGAAAACTTCCTTTGTAAGATATAACCATTTGTCTATCCTATGCTCTATATTGTTTTTGACTAGAGACTAAAAGCAAGTTTTCTAGTTTGACAGTAACACTTTACAATTTCTGAATTTGTAAACCAGCGCATGTGTCTATGTATGTGCGTGTAATGTACACATAAATACACATCACTTTTCTAAAACGTGTTCTGCAATTTACCTTCTATAATTATGTATAATTTGTGTTATATCTAAAAATAAAATGAGTTTTTTATTGTATCATTCTCCCTCAAATACTTCCTATACTCTGCTGGTCAAACAACCTAGGAAATAATGGATAATTTTAACACACATTTTCAATTAGGGAAGGATGGAACATCCTGTAAATTTACTAACCACAAAAGTAAACAGATGTAATACTTAAAGCTTCCAATTTACATTCATAAATTACATAAAATATTTTCACAAAAACTTTAGTGAACAAGGTTTTAATAGTTTCCTTATAAGTTATAATTCGTAAGTATAACAAAGTCTCTTATCTGATACTAATTTTCCTTATGATCATAAAATAATCTAGGTTGGAAACAATCTCTGGAGGTCATGTAGTCTAACCCCTGCTTAAAGCATGCCTAGTTAGAACAGGTTGCTCAGAGTCATGCTCAGTCAAGCTTTGAGCATGTCTAGGAACGGAGATTCCAACTCCTGGTCTGGGCAACCCATTCCGGTGTTTGTCCACTCTCACAAGAAATGTTTTCCTTTTACGTAATTAGGATTTCCTATGTTGTAACATGTCCTTTACCTCTAATCCTATCCCTGTGTATCAGTGAGGAGAACAGTCTGGCTCCATCTTCTCTATACTACCACAAAAGGCAGTTGAAAACAGCAACAAGATCTGCCTTTGTCTTGACTTATTAAGGCTGAACCAACGCATTTCTCACGCTCTTCTCATGCAAACACTTTTCAAGTACTTTATAAATATTTCTTAAGAAACCATAGGCAAAAATAAGTAAGCCCATGCTTTTTTATTCTATTACACCGGACATTCAGTTTTACAACAGATTCCCAAGTTTGGGATTAAAAAATACACATAACACATATATACAGATCCAATCTATAAAATAAGTTTGTTATCCTCTGACTATAATTTACAGATTACCAAAAAAAATACAGATCTGTTTTCTGCCTGTCAGGCCCTAGAATATACTCAAGCCAGCTGTTCTTCTACAGCATAGATTGAATACTGAAGCTGAGCCTAAGAATATCCTGCCAATTTCTGAGTTGTTACCATATATCAGCATTGACAAGCCTAATTTCCAGCCACACATAAAATTTTCAAGATCACTGCCCAAGAATTTTTTTTTTAATAAAGTACTTTCATGTGTGATGTTTTTGTAGGACAGCTACTGACTGTTCCTGCTTAGCTAATACAAAAATGACCTATGAAATAACAGAAGCACAACAAATATGCCTATACCGATAGGACAAGGGGTAATAGTTTTAAACTAAAAGAAGGTAGATTCAGACTAGATAAAAGGAAGAAATTTTTTACAATGAGGGTGGTAAAACACTGGCACAGGTTGCCCAGAGAGGCTGTAGATACCCCATCCCTGGAAACATTCAAGGTCAGGCTGGACAGGGCTTTGAGCAACCTGATCTAGTTGAAGACGTCCCTGCTCATTGCAGGGGGGCTGGACTAGATGACCTTTAAAGGTCCCTCCCAAGCCAACCCATTCCATGAAATACTTTCAAACATATTAATGCCTTTTCTTATTTTCCAAACTACATTGAGCAAAACTGACCATCTATCTTGCTAAAGTATCTTACTCCAAATGATAACAATTGAAAGACTAAGACTAAGAGTAGAACTGTTCTATGACGCTAACTACATCTTTATTACAGATTTCTACTCAATACATGGAAAGGTCTTGATTGCCTTTTATGATGAAATCTACTCAGTAAAGAAAAGCATGTTATTCCTTGTCCATTCTGGCTTCACAGCACTGCTTGCAGCTATGTCAGCACCAATGGCTGTATCCATTTGCAAACTTCAGTTCTCTTGTCACCTTCCAGATCCCATTTTTGTGCTTCCTCTGAAAGTGCAGAGCAACATATTTGAACTTAACCATGATACCCTGGCTGAAGAGACTCCCTTATTGCTAACACTCCTTTGGCTTTTTACCCCAAGCTCCTTTATATTAAGTCATCTCTAAGTTTTCAGATGACAACACAGACAGTAAGAAAGACTAGACCTTATTTGCTTTGGCTTATAGTGAAGAAGGAAGAACAAACAATACCACTCCCGCAATTTGTATGCATATCTGCATACAGATTTAGTATCTGAACAGCTTTGGCCAATATTAAGGAATTTAGTATGTCGGAGCTAGAGTGTTCAGTTCCAGATTCTGAAGAACATACAGGGGGAAAGTGCTTTTCATTTCCTATCCTCCCACTATCCATATCAGTAGCCTCATTGCAGCTTTCTTACTTATACTGAAATATTAAGACTGCTCCTGGAATATTTACAGATATCTGAATTTGGACAAGTACTTTTCACCGAGTTCTCCAAATTCACCCAAAAAAGTCAAATATTGAGTAATTGCTCTCTATACTATTGCCAAAAGCAAGAAACAAATCTTCACTAAAGCACTGCAGTACTTACATTACAATATTTTAGAACAATATTTCATATAAATTTTATGCTATTTTTTCTGGAAGTATAAACTGATGCTATACAGATAACAAAAGACATATCAGAAATAAACTTTGTGCTTGCCACAACTTGCATTGTGTTGTTACACAACATATAGAGTACATACTTTCCAGCTACAAGAAAGATTCTACTAAACACACAGAAACAGAATGGCCAGAAGAAATACAAAGACAAAACAATGAAGAAACACAATATTCACGTCCTACTGAGACAAAAGAACAAACTACCATGGGAACCCAAATATCTAAATATAATCCTGAGTAAAAATGAGGATGACATTACTTCATCTTGAACAATTTAAGCGTGCAAGAAGGAAACACCGGACAGAACCCAATAGTATATTTTCTTATTCTTTACAAAAAAGCACTTCTAGGACAATAAAAAAGTCCATTTGAAGAGTTGTATCACTTAATTTTTATATATATGTGTGTGTGTGTATATGTACACATAATATACACTTGCACTGCTGTCACTGGACTTGCAATAGAACACTTTATCAAAACAAGAGTTGCATGCTATCCCTGTAGCTAGGACATACGAAATGCCTTTGCTAACAAAACAAAAAGCCAAAAAAAACCATGACCAAACCACCACCCACACAAAAAAAACCACCAAAAACCCACAAACAACCAAAAACCTAAACATAGAAGACATTTAAGGGTTTATCAACAGCCTACTGTAAGTTGTAAACTTGAAAATAGTGACTGATAGCTTCGTCTGTTCATTCAGGGAACTATCAGCACCTACATTTCACAGAACCAGAGAAAGAAAAGTTCAAGTTGGTAGGAACCTCTGAAGACTGTCTAGTTCCCCCCATGCTTCAAAGCAGGGTCAGTCAGAGCAGGTTGCTTAGGGCCATGTTCAGCTGGGTTTTTAATTTTGTAATTCACTATGACAACTTACATGAAATAAACTTTATTGAAACTTTATATTTAGTCTCTGCAGTTTATTCTGCAGCAAAACATGCCAGAGTCATCAGTTGCCTTATATTTTAAAGTAGCATCAGGCTTAAGAATTTAAACTGATTTACAGGTATACTCACTCTGGGGATATGCAACTTTTCTCTGAGTTTCACAGACACAAAGCCCCTTTGGGACCTCCCTCAAAAAAAAAAAAATCTTTGAATGGGATTAGAGTCAGGCTTCTAAGCGTAGCATTCTCTTCAGGTATGAAAACCAAGTGTATGTTCCATTAGACATTACAGTACTACAATACTGATCCATCCCTTCTGTTTCATGAAACATTTCAAAAGCTGCTTTTGTGCAAAACATTTACTTCAATTAACTTTTTTAAGTTACACTCAGAACAATACTACTTCCCTCAAGTTAGAAAGCTTGAATACTCAAAAAGGGGGGGTGTCTACTACGAAATAAAACATGGAAACAAGAGATTACATTACAGTACATGACTTGAAGTATTGACTACCTTCACCAGAAGTCCTTCCTTTTACTTCCTGCAGCCCTGTGCCTTTTTGCAGTACCTTTTCTGTACTTTGAAATGTGACTGAAACACGAGTATAATGATTCAAAGTCCTTCAAAGGACAAGCATGGTTCATCTCCAGTTCACAGAAAATCCCTTAAACTTAATAGGTAAAAGATATGAGCATGCAGTTACAGCCTGTATCATAATGCATATCAACAAAAGGACCAATTCAGGTATCAGCTCGAAAGTTTAAGTATTTAATAATTTCTCAATGCTTGACTTTATAACTGTCATATTCTCAGGATCAGCCCGATACCTGCAAATCAGACTGAGACTATTAAGGAATTATTTATTTTTTTCAGGGATTAGTAGTAAAATTACTTGGCCTACATAACACAGAAAGTTAGAATAAGTACTGATTTTTTTTTTCTGGCCTTAAAATTATCAATCAAGAACATTGCTTCCCATTCCTTGAACATTCTCTGTGGGTCTACTTGTCATATTTCAGAAACAGTATATGGAAAATTAGAGACTGTCAGGTTTTAAAAAATGTTACATTATTAGAAATACTTGACAAGGCAAAATTTGGACAGACATTCCAAAGTAAATCACAAGTTACCTACATTCACTGCAAAGAACTAAGGCCAAAAGCATTAGCAGAGTTAGACACACCTCAGGATAAAAGTACTCAATTACATTAGAAAGGATTTAAAAAAAAAAAAAAATCAGCAGTATCAATCTTTGTATTCCAAGCAGTCTAACATTGCTAAGTGCACTACTAATGCAGAGCCCAATGTAAAATTCCCTTATCATGCCTGGCTCCTGCCACATTAGTCAAACAAATCCTTGCTAAATACATGAAAAAGAATTTTTTTTCCAGTTTCAATTGAATGAAAAAGCTGGTTTGCCATATTTCTTTTACGTCAATGTATCATTCACTACACGGAAGAAGACATACTGCTCTGCTACCTAAGACCTCTTACTTTTGGTACCCTTTTTTTTTTTTTAATTCATCAGCTTTTTTCTAACCTTAGACACTTTAATGCTACTTTAGACACTTTAATGCTACCTAATTTCAGTACTCATTTTTGTTTATTCATCAGGTTCTTTCTAACCTAAGACACTTTATAAATGACATGGATGGCACTATGCAAGTTCAAAAGAAAATAAGATAAAATATAAACATGATGCTGCTTATTCACACTGCATTTAAGGGGCATTATCTTAGCACGTACCATAAAAATGCATACTTGAAACTCCACTGACCTTACTCAGAACTGCTTTGTTCCAGCTTTACCAGAGAAGGATCAGAATAATGCAAAAGTAATACTTTTAAGGTTGGACTCGATCTTAAGGTTTTTTTCCAACCTAAATGATTCTATGATACTAAATAAGTCATCCAACACAGTCTTAAACACTCCACTCACACTCCACCTCCATTATGAGGAGGCAACTTTAAGCAACAGCTCTCCTGTGTACACCATCAAGCAGATATGAATCAAGATGCCAAAATATTGCCAGATTTTCAGCCTATTACTTCCACAAAATCCTCCAAAAGTATTTGAGAAAGAAAGGAAAAATTATGTTCACATATGGCCCAAGCTGATTCAAATTAAAAGGAACAAAAATCAAAAGGAACAAAACTACTTTAAAAAAAACCCAAAACACATGCATCTTTATTATTATAAAACTATAGTTTTATGTATTTCCTCTACAATCTACCAAAAAAATAAAAAAAACAAAGCACCTAAAGAAAAACACCAGAAAAACCTAACAAAACACTTACTGAAGAATTCTTATAGCCTCAAACAGGGTTAGGATGTATTTGGTATCACTGAAATAACTGCCAAACAAGAGTGTCAAACACTCCACATGCTCAGCTCCTCTCTGCCAGCAAACTTCTCTTTTGTGAATTCAGCTGACTGTCACACCTGAATGTTTCAAGCATTTTAAGGCTTGAGTCAAATTTCCCCTGAATCTGGATGTATAATTTGTAGAAGAACAAAATGTGCATGCTTTGACTGACAAAGCCAATTATTCATTCAGTTACTGCATCTATTTCAAACACGTGTAGCAGGAAGAAATTCATTCTTTAGGCAACTTATATAATTTATGCCAAGTACAAGTTCTTCTGTCCCTCTGCAATGAGCTTCAATGCTCATCATTCAGACCCAGTTTTTGACAGTGCACTCAAATTTAGCTCTGCCATGATGAATTATCTGCCAGGCACAACATTTCCTGAAAGACTCTCTCCAGAATATTTCAGTTTTTCTTTTTCTTGGCTATCTTGTACAATCAATACCAGCAACAGGATTTAAAGGACCACATTTCAAAGGCATCCCAGCTTGCCTTTCCAAAATGCAATGTCCACTCCTCTGATCATACTTTTCCAGAAAAAAGAAAATCATTACCAGAAACTAAGAAAAATAAATACAGCAAAAACAAAGTTTAAAAATTCACTTAGTGAAATGAGGGGGGGGGGGGGGGGGGGCGGAATCACATGTCAAACCTTACTCATGCCATATTACAAAAGTCCTGAAAGATACTGAGATCTCAATGACAAGGACAAAGCAATGTGAAATCAAGAAAGGGTCCTCCTTAACCGTATCAGTCACCAGCTGGTGTTTTTTTCCAGCAGTTTACCTAAAGAGAAGTGAGTTCAGTTTTGCAGCAGTGATACTCCATAGTTAAGATTCCACTCTTTCTCAATTACTAAAACCTACTACAACAGTTCTATTCATAGGAAGTACAGTGATAAATATGGGAGACCGGAACTTCTCAGAACAGGGCTAATGAATCCCAATTCATTAATGGAGGTGATGGTTGTGCTTACTGATCTGCAGATTTTTTCTTTTTTTTTTTTTAAACTTGAACGAAAATAGGAAAGAGAGGAACTGAAGACAATAAAAGCTAAAGGAAAATTCACAAGTGTTTTTTGTTAGTTTTGTTTGCTAGCTTTTCGTCAGGGTTTTTTTCTGGTTTTTAATTGCCATCTTGATTTTCAGCAACTGGCAAGGAAAACTACATTATGAACTACACATGAATTTTGGGTTTTATGCACTGGAAACAGGTCATGTTTCCACAGAGGACTATTGTTATTATAAAATCATGAATTTAGCAATATGCTTCAAAAAGATGTCATGATATCACCACCTGTTTTTCAGAATTCTTTTTGATCACTAGTATTGGCATTGAAATTGGATTAAATACAAAATTCACACAGCTTGCACATTTGCTAGGGCTGGCATAAGCCATGGAGAATAATTTTTTCAGTGTTCCTATGACCCTAAGGGTTTCTCCTGTGAAACTGAGCACAGATTCAATGAAAAGTACCTCTTTTCTGTTCTGAAAATGCATGGTCCCTGTCAAGACTGAGAACCCACTAATGTTTCCATTACTTATGACACAGACCTTTCCTTCTTTTTTTTTTTTTGTCAAAACTATTCTACTGTCTTTGCTTTTAAATTTCAAATGAATCCATCTTGTATTCATTCCATTAGATTTCCTGAGCATTGAAATGCTTCCATTTACATACATGTTTCTGTTTTTAAAATATATGCCACTGTATTCAGGCAACTAACCCCTGCCCCGTGCAACCATCTGCCCCAAGTTCCATCTCCAACTTGAGCCAAGAACAGATAGCTATGATCTGTTATTGAACAGACAGACTGATAAGATAGACAAACAGATTGAGGTCTTTAGAGAAAAAAAGCAAAGCAGTATCCCTTCATCACCATTCCTTCTCCATATCGGAGAGTCCTAAAATATTACTAACTTCTTATGAGAATCTGTTTCATATTGTTTGTCACTTCTTTTGCTCTTTTTAATATTTATTCTAATTCTACTGTATCTTGGGGGGTGGGCAGAGGGGGAATTACAATACACACAATGTGCCCCATAGAATTATACAGGAACTTAACCATATCTTGTAATTTGTTTTCTATTGGTTTTTAATAGTTGCTAACATACAATTTGACCTTTTTTTTTTTTGTCAGCTGGCTCCTGTTAGCAATAATGTTCTGTAACTCATCACCTGAATTTTGGATGTATACTAACTGGACTACTTGCAGAAAAAACACTACTCAACAGAATTAAGTAGAAACTTTTTTTATGCGAATAAGTGGTTCCACTGTTTTGTGCTCTCTCCCTTATTCCATGGAATGATCCCACAAGGTTACAACCAAGAGAAAGGAGAGAGTAAATGCAAGACAATGCTTAAATGTAACTTCAACAGCATTGTGTTGTAATGACTGTTATAAGCAAAAAGCCTTAGATCTCCAGTGTCTTCAAGTTTACTGACAAACAGCAACTAAAAAAAAAAAATAAAAAAATTAATCAATAGTGACACAAGAATCACATCTAACAATGAAAAGTGATAAAGTGTTCAATGTTGCAATCTTGAAAGGATCCTTGACAAAGAATCAGAGTACATAGTACCCTTAATACATAAATACACAGTAAGGATGAATTCCTGAAGTTGGTCAGGCACACGACCCTGCAACATATTATCCATTACAGTGAAAGTTTCATGATACAATTTCTGTAACATCAAAGTTTATGTAAAGCAAAAATCTGCCAAGTACACCAAAAAATAAAAGTTCCCTCCTATAACCTGATGTGCAGTAATGAGCGTGAACATCTGATAGCACACGTGCTATGTGCTGATACATCTTACTTTTCAAAAAAACATTAAAACTAAAACTTAGTAAAATTCTGCACACTTTATCCAACAGCATAATTTCAAAACCTCCTGAAGAGTTAAGTCAACCATTCTCAATTCGACAATTTCAAGAATTCAGCAAGTTTCCATACAGAAATAACATTTCATAGTGTTTCTTACATAGTTTGGCTCATTGGGACTCTAAAATGTCTGAGTCATCCTTTGTTTTGTCTGTTTGCCAAATCAAAGCGCTTATTTTGCATTAGGGAAAGGACAATAATAATTTTAAAAAGATGAAACTATAATTAAGTTCATCAAAAACAAGTTTTACACATGTATTTAAGTACATACAAAATGAAATAAGCGATCTGCCTTGACTCCAGCTGTTTTGGTCAAAGACAGTGAACACGCAGTGAAAGAAGAAAAAAAAACAAACCACGAAACAGTAATACAAACGGAGTGGGACAGAAGACTAAGAAAGTACTCAATTCAGTCAACACTGATGAAGTGGGTAATTGTCCTTTTAAGAGAGGAAAACATGCGGGGGAGTAATTTACCACTAATTCATCATGTAATGTTTTTACATTAGAAGCTAAATTGGAGTCTGGGAGAAGCAGCTACCTCTGACTTCAACCATTGATAAGGAATGTGTGATTACGGCAGCAAATCAAAGTTTGAAGAGTGCTCTTACAGATAGAATGAAGGCAAATTATTTGAAGGTCTTGTCTTTCACAGCAGGCTTCATAGCAGGGTAGTAGTAGAAACAAACATGGAAGAAGCAAGGAAGAGCCAGAACTCTGGCAAGACAGAAAAGAGTACTCAAAACTTCAGAAATTTTTTAGCTTTGATGAAAGCCATGCAAAATATGAACTGGCAACACAGAGTACTAAGTCTGGCTGGGATGGAGTTCCTTTTCATCCTAGCAGCATGGTGTTTAGATTTGCGATTGAAACAACGTTGGTAACATGCCAATGTTTTAGCTATTGCTGAACAGTGCTTGCACAGCATCAGTTAGTCCCAGGACTAACCCAAAACTAAAGCCATCTCTGTTTCTCACTCTGCCCTCCCAAAAAGTGGGCTAGAGGTAGGCAAGAGGATAGGAGGGGGAACAGCTAAACCAAATTGACTGAATCCCATGCCAGATAACATCACGGTCAGCAGTAAGAACCAGGAAGAACAGGGGAAGACACAACACCATAACCACACAGGTCTGTTGGAGGTAAATACCTACACTTAAAATTGAGAGAAAAAACAAATGACCTTCAGACTATGACCACAAAGAAACCTTGAAATTGGAAGATGCAATAGCTAGTTGCAACATCCCAGCAGGAAGAGAGAAACTGGCTTTTAGTGAACTTTTAGGGGTGTAATGTTCAAGTAATGAAGAATACTTGATGTTTCCTTTAAAGATTCCTCACTAATAGAAGGCCCACAAAGGCGCTGTAGACCTCAGAGAAACTCAAATGAGCTATCAAAGTATATGGCAAGTAGCATTTTACTTCAATGACTGAATTTTAAGATTACCTCACTCTTTGCCACTAATGTAGCTTCAGGGAATTAAATATATATATACACATATATATAAAAAATGCAAACATTTTTGCACTAGATGATAAAAATGTAACACAACATTATTAACCTAAAAGAATGCACACGCTCATTCAAAGTGGCAAAGCTCTTGCACGTGCCTACACATTCTATTCTGCCATCACTGATTGCCAGATGATATCCTTGACTTTTTTTCCTCATTATATATGGGACAGATCCATAATATTAGCTTCAATTACCTCCATAGCAAACCTAAATGAGGTATAAATTCAAAAATCTTGAATACTACATTCCAAAAATATACTTCACGGACTCATCCTCTGAATTGCACTGGAGTTACTGAAAACTATACGTTGCCCCTTTGCTTCATTTATTTAATGCTCTTCTTGAGAAAGAAAAACAAAGGAGCATAAGTGAAGAATACTGATTTTGTAACCTCAGAGGTGATCTGCGCAATCTTGAAATTGCTCCTTGTCTCCTATTTGAAGCCTGTGTGTTCCAAATTGGAGACACGAGGCACCATTACAAGTTTAAGACTTTTATCCACCATTTTTCCACAACATTTCACAAACTCGCTGTTTGGTACCATAGGGCCACTGAGGGCCCATTATATCTACTAAGTTTTTGTCAATGGCCTCATTGTTTTAGATTCCTCTACAATGAATTTAATAGGCCATTTAACCATCACACTTCTAGTTTATTAAAGTAATTTTGAAATTTTTCTCGTTCCTTTATTAACTGTTCCCTACATTATCAGAAAATTTCATATTACTTTATGTTAATTTTTTGAAGATGAGTGATCTGTGAAGAGAACAAACAATACTTAGCCAGTGTACACTGCTTAAAAAATGTAGA
This sequence comes from Haliaeetus albicilla, assembly GCF_947461875.1. NCBI lineage: Eukaryota > Metazoa > Chordata > Aves > Accipitriformes > Accipitridae > Haliaeetus > Haliaeetus albicilla. The sequence goes on from NC_091483.1 coordinate 41,709,828, forward strand.
GCACTGTATAAAATTATTCCAACTCAAATTCTTGCGATAAAAGGAGAGTGAAATTTGTCTTTGAATACAGTAGACCAACCCATATCAGAATATATTTCTAGAGATACTCATTTGTCTTTCTAACCTGAATTGCTGCTTCTCTCCTGTTCATTGTAGCAGCAATACACCGGTTCACTCTAGTAAATTTGATGCCAAGTACAAAAGAACCTACCTTATAAAAAATGCCTAAATATAGTCAGAAAACTGTAAATGCAGTCATGACTACCACAATGCACAGGTTTCTGTTTCTGTGAAAAGAGATTTCCATACCCAAAAAAAAGCAATTAAAGTACCACAATAGTACCTAATGAGAGCCAAGTTCAACATGACTATCAAGTTCACCCTGAAAATATGCACCATAATATTATTCATTACTAAAGGTCAAAGATTACAGGTTAGAATACATGAGAATGACAGAAGGGTAGGATATGAAGAGCTATGGTACTCAGTTAAATTCTCTGGTAATTTGTTGTCTTATCCTTTTTCGTATCTGATAATCTGATGAAAAAAACAGCACTGCTAAAATTCAAACACCTTCAGAATTTCTAAGTATTATAGATGATAACTTCCTAATTTGAAAGCACTGCTTCTAACAAACTAAAACAGTTGTTTACCAAAGGTAAAGGAAAAAAAAAGGCAGAATTGATTGTAGCTTGATCAGAATTGTTAGAATTTTTTTACCGGTAGACAACAAAACCTAAACAAGCAATGCTAGTGACAACTGAGATTTCTTTAAGAAATCACTGATTTCCAAATAGCAGTAATCCCACAGCCATTCATAACAGTTAAAAACCCCTTTGGCATTAAAAGGAAGAGAAGCCTAATTTTTTTTTTAAGTTTTCAAAAATAGGAAAATGGATCACTGACAGTCACAGATACAAATCAAGTGCTAGGAAACCAAAAATAACTGATGAAGAGCTAAAAAAGGAGAAATGTATGGTCAAACTTAAGGAAAGCAGGAGTAATCTTGAAAGTAATTTAAGCTCAAAATATAACCCTAAATATTTTTTTCCTTCATTATCGGATGGAAATGGTGTTGATTTACTGTTGAAAATTCAAAGTCAAAAATATCCAATATATTTTTTGCTCCTTGTTTTGGTAGAAGCCAAATCATGTAGTCATACCCTTCTATTCAAAAGTAACAAGATACCTGACCTATTTTAACCACAGTCGCGTCAGCTCCTGGTTAAATTCTATGAACTATGGATTAGATATGGTTCATGTAACTGAGTCATGTGGAATGTTGTTCTTAATTTTTAAAGTATCTGCATGGGACAAGGTCTGGAACATGAAATAAAATCATCATCCCACTAATAGGATAGTAAATCGCATTCCAGGCTGCAACTACAGCCACGAAAGGCAAAACAGAACATAAAGGGGAGCAGCTATATCACACTACAGAAATATAGAAAGATACCATAGCAATATGGATTTTCACAAAATAAATTACTATTTTTAAGAGGATGGAAAAGCAATTTGAGGAAGGATCTTTAACTGCTTCTCTGCATTTATCTGCTGTTTCAGACACCTGTTATCAGCAACTATCAGACATAGGCTGCTGGGCTAGATGGACATTGAACTTGACTTGTGTGATGTTCCCGCACACACTTCATATGAGAAGTTACTATGTATATACGTACTACTATGTATATATGAGATTCATTTCCTGTAGGATGTTATAAGCACTAGGTTCCTAACCATATATAACTTTTACCTTTTCAATATTTCTATACTAAAAAAAAAAAAAAAAATTAAGACAATATAGCCAAAACAAGAGCAAGAAAGAAATAATGCAAAAGGCAAGCCAATAGTAGCTTAACACCTCTATAGCTGTGCATCACTGGCTTGCCTTCTGCAAGCAAACAGTGTATATTTCAAACAAGTTTCATACAAAGCCATAAATCTATGACCAGGAAGTACAGTTCAATTCAAATAGGACAGCTATCCCCAAATATATTAAAAAGGGAAATTTTAAATGGGAGTATAGGGGTCACAATGTAAACTTGTTCATCTGTGATGTGGGCACCAGAACTAGGCACACTATTCTAACAGCAATCTTGACAAGCAAGAGTTAATTGATAAAACAGGATAATTTTTATAGACAAGACAAAACAATAACCTGAGATCTGTAATTTGCTTCATACCATGCATACCATTTTGGTTTATAAGGGAAACTTTTGAATGCTGGCTATTAAGTGCTTATGTTAACTTGATAACTGGCCAATGAAGGTTACAAGCTGGTCCAAATACTTACGAATATTATTTATTTCTCAACAGCATTCTTAAATCAGTCAATGTTTCAAGGAAAAGGTACTAAAGACTGTGTAGGACTAACTCAATTTCTTTCTATCTCATATTGCTTTCAGAAGCACAAATGACACTGAGATTTCACACTGCAAATTAAAAATGGCTTTTCATACTTCTCATCTGTTGCTTACCTTATGAAAAAGTTCCCATTAGGACTTGAGTTGGGATGCAGCTGCCTAAACATTGTGTTACCTAGGAGATTCTACACATCTGCATGGGGCTGTTGTATATGACACAATATTTAAGGGAAATCTGTACTCCTGGACTGGCAGGTGGAGAGCAGACAATAGTTTACAGCACCTAAACTGAAAGTAGGTGTCTGTGCTTAGGTAACTCAGTTGCACTCTATATGTCTTAACTTTGGTCAACTGTTGTCTGCCTAACATACCTCTCCCTTAAAATACACATAGGTAAACAGCTTTACATCATGAATACATCACCCCAAAGCCATTTACCAACCTTCACGTCTTGTACTGCTATTGTTTCAGAGCCCTTCAGTATCACATATATGTCATACACTTTATTTACTCTTTAAAGCTTATTTGATTATGAGAGCAATATTGAAGGAGAGAATTGAAATACAGAAATTTGCATACAATCTTACCACAATCTAAACATTACATATATATCTAATGTTTGATGTATAGATTGAACATCTTGGTTCCAAACCTAATTCTTGTGTAACTTAAGGAAAAATTGACCTTATTTCTTCTCTGAATTCTGCTACATTTGGAGAAAATATTCCAGAGACATTGATATAGTTCCTTCAGATACTATTCTGCAGAAGGATCAGGTCCAATTATGTTTTATTAGAAGCTGAGATGGTTGCTAAGTGATTCCTGAAAAACTCCAAATTCAATTCAAATGTGGAAGAGTTACAAAACAGACTGCTAATAGTTAGCATCATAAAAAGCAACCTTGCACATGTGTGGGTTCGTCTATCAATTAAGGAACTGGTTTTTTTCCTCTAGAAGACCTTAAACTTTAAATCCCCACAGTATTTACAAGATCAAATAGACCAACTGTTTTATTTATAGAACAATCCACTTAAAAGACCCTAGAGATGAGACACAAAAAGCTGAATGGGTGTAACTATAAATTTGATGGCATTAACCAGCAAAAGACAATTATAAAGTGGATGCAGACTCTTCTTCCCACAATAATTACTTCATTAAGGTGCAGTCCATAATTCACTAACTCTCCATTATTAAAACAATAATAATAAAAAAATCTTGAAAGTTAGACAATTTGTTAAATAAGCAAGCAAAATTACCTTCAAAAAATGCTGTATCGCAGTAATATATACAACATATGTTCATAATGATAGAAGAATAAATTGGTTAGGATTATCTGAAAATATCGGGTTGTTAAAAGAACCACAGAGAGAAAACATGCATCCTAAGTCATTAAGGTTCAAGTTGTCAACACCGTATCTGAGGCAGTTTTGACTTAATATAAGCTAGAGTAGTCATAAGAAATACAATTATTGAAAAGCCGATTTTTTTTATTTCCAGTGTTCCATCCTTGAACTGTCACTTACTTATCTCATGCAGAGGCAACAAGAACTTCTATTTGGAATAGAAAAGGCAGAGAAAGGAAAGCCATGTATGTCAGTTTTTTCTGATGTGTCTGGAAATCCCTCTGTTGATGTGTGAACAGAACATTTGGGGGGAATTCATTCATCTCAATAATTCAGTTGATACATTATGAATCACCTCCCTTAGCACTGTTCAATATACTCTGTTCATGAAACCTAAGTGTTATGGTTTAAGCCCAGCAGGCAACAAAACACCACAAAGCCGCTCGCTCACCCCTCCCTGGTGAGATGGGAAGGTGAAGACATAATGAAAAGCTCATGGGTAGACACAATACAGGGAGGGATTACTCACCTCTTACGGTCACAGGCAAAAGACAGACTAAACTCGGGGGAAAAAACAAAATCAATTTAATTTACTACCAATCAAATCAAAACAAGGATAATGAGAAGTAAAACCAAACCTTAAAACACCTTCCCCCCACCCCTCCCTCCTCCCTGGCTCAACTCCACTCCCAGTTCTCTCTCCCTCCTCCCCCCCAGCAGCGCAGGGGGACAGGGATGGGGGTTGGGGTCAGTTCATCACACCTTGTCTCTGCTGCTCCTTCCTCCTCAGGGGGAGGACTCCTCACTCTTCCCCTGCTCCACCGTGGGTCCTTCCCACAGGCTGCAGTCTTTCACGAACTTCCCTGGCACAAGTCCCTTTCTCGGGCTGCCGTCCTTCAGTCACAGACTGCTGCAGCGCAGGCTTTCCCATGGAGTCACGGCCATCTTGGGGGGCATCCCCCTGCTCCGGCATGGGCTCCTCCCTGGGCTGCAGGTGGGCATCTGCTCCCCTGCTCCCCTCCATGGGCTGAGGGGACACAGCCTGCCGTCTCACCAGGGGCTGCAGGGGCAGCCCCTCCTCCCCCTCCTTCTTCACTGACCTTGGTATCCACAGAGGGGTTCCTCTCACATTCCAATCCCCCTACTCACTGCAGGTTCCCCTTCCTAAATCTGTTCTCCCAGAGGTGCTACCACCATCCCTGATGGGCTCGGCCTTGGCCAGAGGTGGGTCCCACTGGGAGCCAGGGAAGCTTCTAGCAGCTTCTCACAGGACCCACCCTGCAGTACCTCCGCTGCTACCGCAAACCCTGTCTCACAAACCCAAAACAATAAGTAATACACTAAGAAATACATCAAGTTCCTGTTTTTGCAGTTACCTTCCAAAAAACATTTCCTCTCTAGGAGTCATTTGGAGTAGATATTCCTACATCTGTTCACGAAGAACATGAACAAGTAGGCCAAGTCCATTTGAGGGAAAAGAAGGGAGAGGGAAATGTTTACTATCAATATAGATGGGAGTTCAAACGGGACAGGAGTTGGTAGTAATGCCATGAAAACAACAATTTATAAATTAATTCTAAAACATGTTTCAATATACATTCAGGAAAGAATCTTGTGTAGTACCACAGGTATGCCTCCTTCAGTTGTACATGCCAAAACCACCACTTTAGTTTTAAAAAAATAAACCAGTAATATAATAGGACTGAGTACTTTTTCTTTAAAATTTTAGATTTTTATTTTTTATTATAGATTTTTATTAAGGCATTGTAAAATTATCTCCCACATTACTATTATAAACATATGAAAATTAATGCAGACCATTGTTCCAATTGTAGCATAGTCAGTTCTTTCCTATAATGCAAGGCTGCATGCTACAGAACAGCTCTGGGAGATCTCATGGCAATTTAGTAGAAATTCTGAAAGAATGCTGCCAAAAATTCCTATTAAAATAAGATGTTCAAAGTTTAAAAGAAGTTTATATATTGAATACGGAGTATTTTTATGTGCTCATCTGCTTTGGAAAAAAAAAGGGAACAATATACATTGTTGTACACAGAGTATGCCTCATCTTTAGTGCAATTTGCCAAAATAACAAACAATTTTTTTACTCTTCTCATGCTTACTATGTTTTACTTCAAAAAGAAAAGAGAAATCAGATAAGTAGCAGCCATTATGGGTTACTGCATATCAATAACTTGGAAGGATTTACTTCCATTTCCTACTTACTTGGGAGCATTTACTAGGTTTTTTCACTTTGTTGTTGTTGTTGTCTTTTGGGGTTTTTTTGTTGGTTTTGGTTGGTTGGGTTTTTTAAATCAGACTGGATCAGAACCTCTGAATGCAAGGCAGTTAATTCTGGATTATATGCAGGTGAATCTCTTTCAAATCCAACCAAATTTTGTTCTGAGATAACAAACTTCTGTTGAAAAAGCAAAAAAGTATTGAATGTTATCAAATGAGTCTTTAAGCTATTTGATCCACCACAGAGAGGAGACACAAGTATTTTACAAAAGTCACTGGAAAGTAAAAGGTAGGGAAATGTCATTATGTAGAAATTGTTTCTGAAAACTTTACATTTCCAAGCAAAAAATTCCCTTCATTCACCTTTCTAGCTTCCAACCTCACCTATTGAACACTGGAGCCACCGATAAAAGAGAAGTCATTCTGCTCATAGGCTGTTCTTTCCCTTAAGAACAGTCATAGTTACACTTTCTCACTTACATGCAGTTTAACACACACACTTTCTCTCGAGCTGTTAAGTGGAAGAATAAATGTAGGTGAATAATCAGTATTTTTAATAGAGTAACTAAATCCTGAATAAGAACACTGGATGTGTTGATTTCCAACTTATAAGATGCAACAGAATTTCTAAAAAAAAATCTACCACTAAGATTACTTTTTCTGTGCTTGCTGACTTCAGGGCCCTCCTCCTCTTCTACAGACTTTTGAGAGACTGTACCTTCCTTCGGCATTGAATTGCACTGCTCCAGAACAGCATCCAACCTCTGGAGTCATATAATAAAAAGGAAATGCAAAAAAACTGTGTCTGAAATAGCCTGAGAATCAATTTTGTATGTATGAGGATGTATATATTTTCTTTATGAAACAAATGTGTGAAGCTTGCCATTCTTCTGTTTTAGGAGAGTTTCTAGTCTTTTGTTTGTTTTCTTATATTTTTTTAATGACTCAGGGACACACCTCCACACAATGACATGTTCACCTTGCCCACTCTCATTCTTTCAAAAGAAAAGCTTTGTGAAGTGTAATACATATGGTCAAGATGTTCTGGAAAATACATCAAACTGCCAATAAAGAAAATGGTCCTTTACTAAAATTCATTTTAGTAGGTACGTGTATACAGATGTAGAAGTTCAAAGTCTCCCTCTATCAGACAAAACAAAAACATAATTATGTTACTACATACTGTCTACAAAACATATCCACTTAATAGTTGTCAAATCTTAAATTACTCTGTCACTATCATTTTCCAGCTATGAAGTGGCCTCATTATAAAATGAACAATTCTAAATAAACCCAATCCAAAATTTCTACAAGGTCATATGAATCCCAAATAACAAATAAAAGAGGTATATTTAAAAATTCTGACAAAGAATGACAGATAAATTTTGTGATAAACTTACTGGCCATATTAATCACTGTCTTGCAAACACAGCTAAAATTCACATGAGGGTTAATAAATCCAAAATTTCTGCAAATCAAAGTTACTCAATATAGAACCTGTCAAAGCATTTCTTTCTATCCTGCAATACCTCATCTAACTTCACAGTGGCTTAATCCAGGCCGTACTGAAGTTTTGATGAAATAAATTTAACCATGGCCAAGAAGCCTGAATTCAAACAGAAACACACCAAATCATAGCTTGGTATCAATAAACACTGGGAAGAAAGTGCACTCACCTATATTCTAAAATCAGCATGTAAACTGATACCAAATTAAGTCACTGTTACATTACATTCCAACAAGAAAGGCATTTCATTACATATACTATTTGATCTCACAGGCATAAGATTATGTCAAATAGGAAAGATATTCTTTAAAGGAAAGCCAAATTGAAATGAAAATATATCTATCAGTACACAATGACAGAAAATAATCTCAATTTAAGCTACTAAATTTAGTGACTATAATCAATTCCCTTCTTGTTAAACAGTTAAACTGTTATTTCAGAGTGGATTTTTTATTTATTCTTAATACATTTTAATTTCATACATAATTCTTTAAAGAAATATATTATGTCTCCATTTCTATTGACCTAAAAATATATAAACATTGAGATGTGTCATCTATCATGAGTAAACTAAGAACCAATTCAGTATATGCCTCAGCCAAAACTTTCCTAAGATTTTGTCTAGTAAACTGGTTTGATCTAAAGGGAATGTAAACAACAGTTATATTCAAGTGTAAAAGGAAACTCCTGGAAGTATTTTGAATTACAGAACACCAAAATTTTATCTTGTTTCAAACATATGGGAACTTCCCTTTGAATGCCAGTGTTTGCAGTAGCAGGGAAAGGGACTTCAGAATAGTTTATTCCAATCTTACATGACTGAAAATTTCCTATTGTATACAGAATAGCCTCTTTGATAGCCTCATACTGATTAATGCTCTTTCAGATAGCGAGGAGAAGCAAAAGACTCGCAGACTATGCTCTGCTTACAGATCCCATCAAAACTCATCCAGCAATAAGATGTGTAATTCCTACTGAACAGCTCCTTGCTGTTTCAGAGTTGTCTTCCAGGTTATTGCACACAACGAGCCTAGACAATACGACCTCTTCAGTGAAAAAACATTTTCTTGAAAAAATATTTGCAATTACTGTAGAGAAAAAGCAAATTATATTGACATGAACAACTGTAGCTGATTTTCAAGAACATGTAGAAGAGGGGAGCATGTACATTTATTTTGCCCTCTGGTGGGCAGTTCCAACCTTGGCTATGTTTAGAGGAGAGAACAAGAATGTACACTGGGATCAGTATAATTAAAAGGCAATAAGTATGTTACAATTACTTTTTCAGTTCTTCATCTATCCCCTCATATATTTTTTAGCACACAACCGTAGCTGTTAACGTGATATTCCTCCTACAGTTTCTGGCTACATACTTTTGAGTGTCTACCAAACCACTGGTACAGATCCAAGACTTTGGCCAGATTTAAGACACTTTAAAAACTAAAAGAATGTAACTTCTTTAATCTCCTGGAAAGAGAAAGAGGTGCAGAAGGAGGACAGAAAGTTTTGGAGGACAGACATAACAGGCTGATTTATGCCACTAGACTTCAGCAAATCAGAGGATAAAAACAGAGAACTCCAGAGAAAAGTACTGGAGTTTCTCAAAAGCACTTGTGAAATTGTCTGTATAGATAAGTGACAACTACCACTCAAAAGCAGATTGTTCCACTATACATCTCTAAGTGTAGAGAACTTGATTCAGTAGAGTATTTGGGAACATTTCTTAGTAGAGTTTCATGAAGAAACTCATAGCAGGACAGAACAAACCTGAAATAAACAGTGGCTACTGAATTGTCAAATGAGAAGAGAAGCCCTTTCCTATCTCTGTAGGGAATCAGGTCTAACTGCTGCACAGAAATACCACGCTAAAAATTTCACAATTTTCAGTTCTAGATAGACACTTAGTCGGATAAGCATTATTTGAGAATATGTGATTCTCTGTGATTCTGAACAGTGAGTCGATGAGCATGCAGCAGGACACCAAGCTGTTTAAAAAAACCAATTCCTTTCCATTTTCTTCTCCCCAAATTGCAACAATCTGAAACAAATATATGCATCAACTGTATACTTCTCATCAAATCCAGGACTATTGTCACCCTTTTGTGAAACCAATTAGCTAGGTAGATTCTCAAAGGGGCTTTCTTTTGCACAAAGAGTTTCAAGTATAGGAAAATCAAAAAGGACTCAAGACTTCAAGAGTTGGCAAATAAAGCCTGTATTTTCAGCAAACAATGTTGACATTAACAGTTTATCCCAATGAAGATTCTAGGCAATCCTGCAGCCCCATTATTGCCACATCCAACAAAAGTATTCTGACTGCAAACATTCAATAAGCTGCCAATTCTGCCTCACATACTAAATAAATGTACAGAGGCCGGTGCCTGAGCTTTGGGAAAGACCAAAAGCAAGATGAGAACATCTGTTACCCTTTAATGACTGCCCACCAGCTAAAGCAACAATTCTAAATATTTCCTTGTTGTATTCGGTATAATACACATAAAAGTCCCTTTCCTTGGCTATAACTAAGTGGAAAAAAAAAAAAACCACAACAACATTTCAAGTGACTTATGCATAAGACAACATATTATTGCACCTGAGCCAACTACTTAGTTTAAAACAGCCTGCAATGAACATAGTGCCAAAATTAGAAAGTCCTTCTGAATACATTTTATAGATGAATTGGGGAATTGTGGATGGAACAATGAAATCTTCCTTAGTCGCACTCATTTTAACTATACTGGACATGAGTAGCATCTTTTGCTTTATATCACTTTTGTCGCATACCCGATTATTTTGATTTGTATAGTAAAGGAGTTTATGGAAGAAAGAACTGATGCAATGCTGATAAAGTCTGTAATATTATTTGCTGCTCTCAAGTGCCTTTGTATAATTTTGAAATGACAGCATTATGCCTCTGTGGCTTTTGCATTTGTCTTAAGTAGTTTCGATACTTGAGTATATGGTAAATGGACAGCCTTTTGTCATAGAAGAACACATTTTTGGATGCACAAGTTACACAAAGCCTTCCTTTTCCAGGTATATCTTTATTAAAAGAAAATTGCAAGCCAGACACTTCCCAGCAATACAGGCTACTGAAAACAATCAGAGGAGGAAAAAAACACCTGAGAATATCTGCCTGGTTTCTCTTCACACAGTTTTGTAATATAAACATCTAACCAATTATCAGTGGAGAAGCCATTTTACTAGTCCTGATTCAAGGTCTATTTACCAGTGATATTAATTCTGGCATCAGAATAACTCGTTGTTTTTAAACTACCTTCTGAAATTGTCCATACATTTCACTCCTTTCAGGAGAAATTCAGCATTGTTTTCCTTCCTTTCTATAGAACTTCGTGATGTTCTTAAAAAAAAAAAGTTTTCCTTTTGAACAGATACACTTTTCAAGAAAAACATACCCATACTCATAGTCAAAAACAATCTTTTCTTTTCTTTAGAATTCAGATTCATCTACAATAATCTAGAATAAGAAACAGGCCACTGACATGACACAAAAGTAGTACTGGAGTTCATCTTAACAATACTGATTATATTTTAAAGATGAGTGCAATTTCCTATAAATTTGCTAAAAATAGACAGGTGGTTGAAAAGCACACCATGTATTTAGTTGATAAATTTCAGAAGTTTCTTTTTTTTCTCCAGAAAATTTCTCCAGAGTGTTGTAAGGAAGTATAAAGAAAAATTAGAAACTCATGGTCAGAGCACTCTTAATTCTGTTATCTAAAAGTCAATACAGTAAATTCACCAATAAACAAAGCCGCTAATGCCAGAAAGCCCTTACTTCAAATGGTAAGCCACTGCGTGTACATCAGGATTATTTTCATACCATAAAATTCAATACATTGAAATGCAACTGTAAATAAGAAAATGTGTGCGTTACCTCCTTCATCTTTAAAGTTACAATTTGTGTCAGTAAAATTGAAGATATTTCTTGTTTCTAGATTTTAGAATGCCTTTGTCCTTTACAAGAAACAATTAAAACATTTACAGAAAAGTAATTTATTTCAGTGCTTATGGAAGAGTAATTATTCTAAGATAACTAGGGAATTATTCCTGTTTATGATCATTTAGAAATTTAAGGCTGTCCTATAATAGTTTCATAACACCCCAGTCATTAGCATACTTTCTGTATAATTGTATTGTATTGTCTTAACAAGAGAAAGGCTCTCTGGAAAGGCAAAAAGAAAGCAGAACAGTATTAAGTGGCTTAACGTCAACAAAACTTTCAAGAGCAGCAAAGTAACCATACCAGACTGTAGGCTCTGAGGACAGCCTGAGTTCTAATGAAGATAGAAGATAGACCTTTTTCCTCCAAACCAGTGAAAACACAAAACAGGAACTCCGAAAAGAAAGTTACGTTATCATTCAGTATACAAAGAGATGAAGGCTTCCTGTCTAAAGAAAGTCAGCTTTCTTTCCCAGGTTACTATTAGAGGATAGGAGCATCCTAGATAAAAAGGACTGCCAGGGCTCTTCAGAACAAGAGTTAATTACTTTCAAAGGGATTAGAGAATATTTAGGTTCAGTGGACAAAGTATACTTCCAGTAAAAATAAAACATCTACCACCAGATGGTCACAGCTATGTGAGACAAAAACTCTCCAAAAAGAGATCAGGACTTGCCAAAAACTAGAGAACGCATCTTTAGGCTACAGCAATATAGGTGAAGTCACAAGTCTAAGGCTTGAGAGTACATTCAATTTGAGTAAAAAGGAGTCAGACTTAAAACTACTTTGCCATATGACATTAGAACAATGTATTCACACAAGAACTGTTTTCCTATTGGAGTGGATTGACTATTCTCTGTAAGGATAACTGTAACACTAATTATTTTAAATTAGTACTATGAAACTGCACTGGATGTTTTAAACAAAAAATAGGAAGATGGGACTAAACCTACTTATATCCTCCTCTACACTTTTGATGTTCCAAGAGCATCGAAAAACAAACTGGCAAGAGTACCAACTTTAAACAAACCTTGTATAGACTGAGGGATCAGGATCTGGAATTAACACTTCCTATCCCAGTAAGATTTTGTTGAACAGGTTGCTGTAACACTCAAAAAATAGAAGATATCTAGCTTATCTGAAGGAACATTAAATAAAAAAAAAAAGGTAAACTCTAAGATTTTCTTCCAGTGTACAGTACCAGTTATCCTTTGCTTTTAAATGCAAAAGTAATGATGATCATGTCATCATTCTTAATTTCTCTGCACAACATAGACCAGCATTTTTAATGCTCAAGAATTTTTAAAAGCATTACTCTGTATTCAAAACCAGTACTTCCTTATTTCCAGCTGCTCAGAATTTCTTTGCTCACTTTACTCCATTAAATAAAGCTTCCATTTAATGCACTCAAAAGACTTTTTAAAAGTATTTTACATAGCTCATTCATATAAAACAGTCTACTTTTGATTCTTCTTTCCAGAATGTTTTCCTGAGTATATCCTGTGGTCCAAAATCACTGTAATTTTATAAGCTGAAGACAAGAGTTCTCATAGTCCATAATAAAATACTTTTTGACTAGCTAGAAAAATAAATTCAATCAGTGAATGTTTTTGAAAGAATTACTTGCAAACACCTATTGACAGAGAGCTGCCTCTTCTCTTTCAGCTGAAGGAGAAAGAATGCCTTTAGCCAGGATGTTTTGGGTGTTAATGAGCCACCAATATCCTTTCTTAGCCTGATACCCCCACCCCCATCTCCATCCCCCCTTCTAAAATAAAGTCCCTTAGGTAAGACCCTACATTCAGAATATTTTTACTTTGAAATCTCATTGCCTCTCAGGCTAAGGCTATGTAGGACAAGAAAAAAGAATGTTCATAATGAAAGATGCTTCATTTCAGAAAACATGCTGAAAATAGTCATCACATCCATTTTTTCAATGTTTTGGGCATTCTGGAGTAAAGTCCCAAGCTTTTATCTCTGCACAGGTATTTTAATACATTGCGCAATTCTCTTATTTTTTTTTTTTCACTTCAGGCTTAAAAACGAACAGTTGCAATGCAAAGCTTACAGGTTTCACAATTTTTCTTTGTATGTACAATAGCAACTTCATAAATACTATATATATAATGCATCCCTAGATAACCAGAGTATGACATCTAGTATACACAAAGCTGTTTTGTTTGCTTCATTTCTTGTTTTCAGGCTTTTCCCCTTTTTTTGCTGAACATTTTTACCTATGCATGAATATACATGCATATTATACCTCATATTTGTGTCATTTTCACTTCATTTATGAAGTTGGGGGTTTTTTAAACATTGACCTCATCTGCTTTCATTTCCTTTTTTTCCTACAGAATTTACTACTGATCCTTCAATTTGTTACTCTGACCAGCAGCTTTTGAAGGTTCTCCCTGAAACCATTGAAAATAAATGGATATGGTTAATTGACTGACAGAAGAGCAATTCACAGCCATACAGCTACACTTCCTTAACAAACTATACCACACATAAGAATGTACTTTCTGTATCTCCCTGAAGAAAGCAACACCTGCTCTGCAGCCTGCAGCAGTACTGCAAAAAACAGAATTCTTGACAAAATACATATGCCTACACCTACTTCAGGGAAAGTACTGTACCATATCACATGCAGGGCAGGGAAAAAGTTTGTTACGAGACATTTGCATCCACTGAGTGCATTAATCAGCACTTTGTCTTCAAGGTCCAACCCACAGCACACTGAAGACTTCCAAGAATTTCAGGTCATGCTCTTTATCAGTCCTGCATCATACAGAAAATACACTGCAGTATTTCACATTTAAACAAGGTAATCCGACAATCAGCCACTTCTGTGAAAAATCTGAGAAATAATTAAAGTATATAATGTATCTTCTCTAACACAGGTGTGATCATAAAAGGGTTATCTACTGTTCCTAAAAGGGTATCTATTCGTCAACAATTTTATTGAAATTAAAGGATAGAAAAGAAATAAAAATCCTGAGAAGTGCCTATAGGGAATAACTCTGAAACTCTACCTTATTCTTAAGGAATAACCTTAAACCTGGTTGGACATGGAAGAATGCTGAGACAAAATAATTTTTATGCTTCAGTAGATGTTTGAAGAAACAGGTTTTAGAGAAAGGTCAGCTAACTACATAATAACTACACATATCAGGGCTAAATTTCTAAAACTTTTTTAGCAGTATAATGCTGAAAAAAACTAAAATAGTTTATACATAAAGCAACTCTTTAACATGCAGTTTCTATACTTTATTCTATTATTACAGACTGGATTTACAGAAGAAAAAAGAATTGTTTTTCCTCCACTTGTACAAAACACCCATAATTTAGGTCTTGGTCTAATACAGGCTAACTGTATCTAACTTTAGCCATTTAAAAACTAGCCATTTCAGCTGTACAGAGCATCTAAGACAACTAGCCTTCCTGACAGAAAAGGGTGTCTACTTTGAAAGGGTGATACATCATACACAAAATTACAACAAAAAAAACTGTTTAAAGCAGACATCTGTCTCCACTTTCTATATAGGAAATCTGCAGAAAATGAGCTTATGCTAGGCTTCTAAACTATTACAGTTAGGCAAGAGGAGTCTCAGCTTTACCTTCTGAATACTTCAGTTTCACTTCACAATAGTTACTCAGTTAAGCAAGGAAACCCTGATTATCACAAGACACACAAACCTAGTACTGCTTTACCTAGGATAACAAACAGGTTGGGTTTGGGGGGGGGGGTTTTTTTGCAAAATTTACCCAAAGATAAGGAACTTTTCCAATGCAGCTATTTTGGGGGGGGGGGGGGGCTTTTCAATCTACATAGTAGTTTCAGGCTGTAACATTAAGCAACTCCAAACAAAAAGAAGCAATACATTGCTATCACAGTTAATTCAACCTTCATCAGAATTGGCTTTCTGCAAGCTAGTAAAAATAGTTCACTTACATTTTTTCTTTTTTTCCCAAAACAAAAAATCTGAAGTATTTTTAACGCTGATATTTTTCTAGGCAAAAGCAATCAATATCTCCACTTATAATATGGCAATATCTAATTTACATTCTTCACTACTCCTAAGGAAAGAAAATTTACATGTCTAGCCTCAAGTCTTGGTGAAAATAACATTCATAATTTGGAAGACTTGAAGACGAGAAATAGCAGAAATGTAATGACAGGAATTAGGTAAGGGAAATAATTTGATTGTTTAAGGAACCATGGTTAAGTGTCCTGTCATTGAACGGCCTTCCTAGTCCAACACAAGCCACGGAAGTCATATTCTAATTTTATTTCTTGCCCAGTAATAATTTTAACAGAAAAATGAATCACAAAGATATATGAACTGTACAAAGCAGGTCTCTCCTTAAATTTTTCTCACTACTAGCTACCTAATTTTAAGAGTGATAGATGTATCTAGCCATGACAAACTGCACAATATCCCAACATCCTTGAGAAACAGCATTCTTGTTTATCAAAACTTTTCATGCCCTGGTTCTTTCTCAGGTTCTAAGAATTTGTATCCCAATGGCCAAGATACAACTTAGGATAAAAGTAAATTTTATGGAGCTTAGAAGGAGGGATAATGGGTGTCAGAAAATACCAGCTTTTTTCTTCACTTATATTTCTACTACCAAAACTGTTCTGAAATAAAAATTAAAAATCTTCTTTTGCCCTATCACAGGACACTTTTTTCCCCTCCTAGCCTTGAGAAATGCAATAGAATTTTGAGGTATGTGACATTTGGATTAAAGCAAAACTCCTCCATGAGCACTATGTTCATAGCTACGAAGAAAGGCCACAGACACTAGTAGTGCAGTAACGATCTACAGTGGAACTGATCCTGAGCAATCCTACTATAGAATTATTCAGCCCTGGAAAATTTCACACGACATATTTCTGCCAACTGACTGTTGCCATATGTGAACAAATAAATTACAAGAAAAACTCAGCATACAAGAGATGGGGAAGGAAACAGGAAAGAAATACAAAAGCAGGAAGGACAGCAATATTGGCCAAATCATTCCCTAGCAAATTTCATACCCTGGTATAGCAGAAGCAAGTCAAGTATTTACTATTTGCAGCTGCAATAATCTTCACAGTTATCAGACCAGGATACCAGGGTTACTGATGCAACAGTACAGAGCACAGAACTTGAACACACCACACCTTCTGATTTAAGGCAGTGATGGTAACAGCCAGTCAGCAAAACCAATGCAGTCATCTACAGAGCTTGAAGGCTTTTCGTTCCTCTGATGATAATGTTAGCAATTTACCCCTGCCTGGACTATATTCTTAATGATTAGGATGGAGGGGAAAAGAAACTTACATAAGGTTTTAAAAGGCTCATACAGGGGGAAGAAAGGAGAAAGATCTCTTGAGAAGGAAACCCAGCAGGCACTTGGGAAGCAGAATTTGTACTGATAGCAGATTTGCCCTTTTAATCAAGTGTAGTATCTACTAAGCTCACTCCCCTTTTAAACAACTCTTGCTTTTAATTACAACTCAAATTATGTGGAAAAGGGATGACCTTTGAGGAGACGGAAACTTTTGCAAAATTTCTCCCTCTCCACCTGTCACAGTAATCAAAAGCTGAAAGGCTTAAAAGATAAATGTCTTACTAATTCCTCCATTTCCAGATAGACTCACAATGAAAAACAGAAAATAAGGGTCTAATGTACAAGAACATAGTTAAGAAAGAAGAAAGGTTACTGTAACATTAACTAGTAACTCCTATTCTAATATCAATTCTGTCAAGACTATTATAAACAAACTTAAAGAGTCTTAAGCTTGTCTTAAATACGCTCATAATCACAAAGCTATCATGGAACAGCGATAACAATATCCAATATCAATCACGTGCTTTCCCATATAAGCATGATCTTTTATTTCAGTACTTTGGGGTCGAGCTCCTAATCTGTACTTACAGGAAAAGGGAAGATGTAATAGCCTAAAGTAAATTAAATTACACCTCTAAAAGGTATTTGAACACATATTTTTATTTCCCAGAGGCTGGTTTATATTTGAGAACTTTGAAGCAGCACATTGATAGGAAGAGGTTTCTCATTTTGCTGCTGAACAGGCAAATTACTTAACTATTATGTGCATATATAGCAAAGGACATAAAGATCTCAAACAATGCTTTCACTCAGTTTTGTTTGAAATTTTCTCCTTTCTCCAACCACTGTCAGAAATAGACAAGGAAAACCCCATCTCTCCCTTCTATTCTAAAACTTTCAGTGTGTATACTCTTATTTTCCTCTCTCAATTTAATTCTTCTCTTTGCTCTTACTCTTTTAGTTAAGAGCTGAGGTTAACCATGGCTGAAAAAATGCCCAAAGAATTTCCCCCATAGATTAAAGAATCTCTCCTTCTGTCATACCTACTGCAGTTGCTACAACAAAAGGAATCAAAGAAAACATGTACTCTGAAAATCAAAAAATAGTCACTTCTAAACCTTGGTGTCCTGAATTGAGTCTCAGCTAAAATATCAAAAATGCTATAGCAGTATAGTTGATTTATGAATAATATTTGTAAGCAGAGCCACTGATTTCCATGGGTACTCATAAGCATTTGGACAGCTCTGAAGTATTATTGAAAGAGAAAGTAAAACTTCTGGAATGTGTCAGATATGTTTTGGGTTTTTTTTAAATAGTATTTTGTCTTCCTCGTTTGAATTAAACTTTAGTTACCAAGTCAGGAAATTAGGCACACCAACAACTGAAATATTTTTTCAAGTTTCAGGTTTAACAATTCATAAGCTAAATATATTTGGAACCTTTTTGATAACAGCAGTGATTTTCAACTGCATCCAAATCACCACACATCAACAATCTACTTTAACAACATTGCCACTGAACTTTTTTTTTGTTTCAGAAAGCAACAGTAATACATAACCACTAGCCACAATATGTAAATTTTTTCAGTGGTTGTTGTTTAAAAATAAGCTCAATGAACTAACTGCTGTGTACAAGCAAGACAACTAACTTGTTCTGCAATAACTTTTCAACTGGAGGTAGTAAAAATAAGTTTCATACTAAGCTACTGCATACAAAAGCACTTAAGTACTTTGTCATATAACCATACATTTTATTCAAAGCACCACATAGATATATCCAAATCATCTCTGCACACCAAATTCAAATACCAAAATCAATAAAAGTATGAGCATATATTGCTTTTTGTAGGCTTTGCTCAGAAACAGGATAAATTTGCTTGCTTAATGCCCTGCATTACTGGAGCTATACTATTCCTAAATTATTATTACTTCCATATCCTCACTCGTTACACATATCTCTTGAGACCATTTTGCCATGTAGATGCACCTTCAGTGTCTCCACAGAAAGGTATCAGAAGGAATAGCTAAAGCATTGTTGTTTGCTCTCCATCCCTACTTATTCTACACTAATGTTCACATACATGTATTGGTAGTTGATAGCAATTTTGTAATCAGGACTCAGTTCAGCAGATTATTTGTGACTTCAGCAAAATATTACCTGAATCAGTAGCTTACATCACTCTTCCAAGATAAAACTCAAAGACATATTTCCATCACCAACAGAAAAAGCACTCAGTAGAAATGAATACTCACAGGAGTGACTGATGCCCTGGTGACAAATACTTTTTTGAGCAAATGACAGAGAACTGTAGTAAGATCTTCCATTTTAATTTGGGGAGAAAAGTAATTCCAAGGGTCTCTCTATGCTCACTAAAATTGAGATGGCAAGGATGACATACTGTCCGTTTATCACAAACTGATTTAAGTCTTCCTAACCTTCCCAACTTAAATGAAAAACTTCTATATGAGACCAAAGGTTTAAATGTACACATGACAAATATAACAAGTGTGTATTTTTGCAAGAGTCCTTTTAAAGTAAAATTATGACAACTTATAATGGAAGTTTTACCTGCAAAAGACAAAAAAAAAGCTTTTATTTTTCCTACAAACATAATCTATGCCACACCATATATGGCAAGGCATCCGATAAAAAGAACCTAGAACATCCTTTCCTCAAGCTTAGCTCTGTAATTAGAATTAAAGTAGTAGTAAAATGAACATCTGGTCTCACCTGTTTTTCTTGCAGTCTAAAAAAATAGAAGAATATTAATGTCTCAATCCTATAGTTAAAGGAGTTCTATGCTGAAAAAAAATCCACCATGTGCACATATATGCATACACAAAAAAAAACCCTGCTCCTGCTGCAAACAGCCACATATTTGCACTGCTGTTTTGCTCCTAAATAAATATAAAACACATAATACTGACTTTAAAAATCCAGTTATGAAGAAATTACCATACTGTTGCTATAATTTTTGACATCAGTGAGAATATCTTCTAGTGCTTATGTTGTATATTTATCAACATTTTATTTTGCTGTTTCCCCTAGAGAACCTCTCAGCTTCCTTTGTTCCATTAGTTATCTAATAAAGCAACAGGAAAGCAATCACAAGACAAGACGATATGAAAAACATGGTAGTAGAGCAATAAAAACAAACGTGAAAGTATATGAAAATGTAAAGCATGTGAAACTACTCCTTAAAAACTGAAAGCAAACATTAAGTGTACTTTGTCCCTTCAATTAGACTACGTACACTAAAAATAAAGAATTACTCACAAAAAAAAAATCCATTAATACTAACTAAATAACCAGAAAATTTAATTATATGCAGCAGGTTGTTTCTTTTTTGGTTGTTTTGTTTTTTGGTTTGGTTGTTGTTGTTTTTTTAAATACAAATGTAAGAACTACATATACCTCTACGTACAGTCAATCACCAAATCCATCAAAAAATATAAAGCTTATTGTGAAACCACATTGCAGTATCATGTTGTATGCTTTCACACTAAATCAGTGACACAGGAGCAGCGAAGGAAGAATACATACCGACAGAAACAACCAAGAAATGCATAGACTACAAATAAATTTTAGCATTGCTAAACAACTGTAAGAATTGGCTGTGCATAATACCACTGCATTGTAAATAGCAATATATCACAATCCTAGTTTTCATTCAAGGGTTTTCATAACGTATTTTACAGTATTTTTTCAGTAGTCTGATAGCATACATCATTTTCATTCCTAGGTCAGAGTTCTACCTTGAATTCACCACAACCCATGAGAACCTTTCACATATAAAAAGTACATCCGGTGAATTTTTTTTCCAGATGGTGTTGTGTAACACTTAATACTACAAGTCTTTGAGCATACAACTTTCCATACCAAGTTTCTCAAACACATGTCACTTCACTTCCTACAAAAAAGGCCTTAATAAAGACAAATTGACTGTTTATGGTTTCAAACATTTCAGTGCAAATCATCAGGTCTCATGAAAATAATTAATTTCACACAAAAAAGTCCCAACTGCTTTTTTTCTTTTTTTTTTTTTTTTATAATTATAAAAAAAACTATACAGAAATCCCACTGGATAAGGTTGGCTTCCATCTAAAAGCCAACTGCTTTATACATGTGTTCAATTTAAAGATAACTTTTATTCTTCTGCTGAATTCATCAATAGCCCTACAGAACCTGAAATTATTTTTTACCAACACAAAACTCCCAGGGAAGTAAAAAAAAAAACAAACAAAAAAAAAAAACCAAAAACAAAAAAACCCCCGACAAACATACAAATCTAGTTCAGAACAGTGTCTTCAGAGTAGCAGCTCTAGCTGTAATGAAAGCACAAAAACTACGGGATGTGGTTGCTAAAGGAAACCTGGCCCATAGTTCATGATATGCATATTACACTTCATATAATAAGCACTCCCCTAGGATTTGGGCTCATACCCTTGATTTCTGCTGTGCTTGATTAGTTACTGTTTATTCTTCAGTAAGTTACTGTGAAAGATCTACAACAAAAAACACATTCACAGAAGAACAAGTAGGTTTACAAATAAGGCAAGTTTCTAAAATCCATGTCCTGCAAGCCAGGGTGCAAAACAAACTGTCGATTTCTGTATTACAGAAAAGTTTAACTTTAGAAGAGACGAGTCATAGGCAGGGGTGGGTGGGATCTATCCAGACATAAAGGAAGTATCATAGAATTTTCAGGCAAAGAAAAGTACATTAAAAAGATGCGATTCATAGCTGAAGTTGCAGAAACTGAGTGACATCTTAAATTCGAACACTATCTTCCTTTCAGCTTTACTGCTAAACATAAAAATGTTAAAGCTGTCCCAAATAAGATAAACTCTGTAAACTATTGAAAAGACTTTTGGTTTCTTGATGTAAATTCCTCTTGAATAATGTTTAAAATACTGAAAAGAATAGTGCATACTCAGGATAGTTGTATCTGCAAATAACTATCTAGAAATTAAACTACAGGTTTCTACACACCTGATTTGATTTTAACTGGCACTAGAATTATTTGCTTCTGCACAGCAGATCCCTCCACAATTTCTATGGTTTGGATACTTATATTGTATAGTAATGAAGAACTTATTTTTAATTAAGTTTGCAAGTTTCATTGGTCCACAAAAGCAGCAGTACTAACATTTTCTAAAAAAAGCAGCAAAAAAATTCGGTCACTACATTTCGAGTAGCTTGACAGTTTATTGCATTTCCTTTTTTGTGTCTAAAATGTGAACTAGATTGTCAAAGAAACTAGTGCTACAATTAATCTTTCCAAAGTAGTAGAGTTTTACTTTCTGAAGTGTCAAAGTAATCTTCTATCGAGATTGTTTTACACAGCAAAAAATACTACACACGCACACACACCAAGCTGTGCAGAAAAACGTAACTCACTGCAGAATCAGGATAAAAACTTAATTCTGAATATTGGTGTCAGTTCGATTAAATTTAACATCTGATTTCCCATGCAACTAACGTTTATGGATAAAAATTGTTGGTTTTCAACAGAGAAACATCTGTTAAAAGTCAAAAGAAAAAAGGCAAGCATTTCTTTTAAATGTTAGTGAAAAGAAGCTGATCTCAGAAAAGTGGATTCAACAATCATGTAGATCACATCGTAATAGTAGCATAATTGTCAGGTAGAGGAATAAATCCATCTTTTCTCCTACCAAAATATAATGGCGCAGCTTGTTTGACCACCTCAGAATTAATGCCTGCAACTTTTATTTTCTTTCTGCTCTAAAAGTAACAGAGACTGAGATTTGTGTTTTGCTACTTAAGAAATTTATCGAACACAAAATATGAATAATCCAACCAAATTCCTCAATTTTTGAATATTTAAAGGAATGTAAGGCATAGAGTATTTCACTTTCTACATTATTTCTTTCTGAACAAAATTTATTAAGTCATTACATGTTCCAGAGAGGTCTACTAATCATTAGTCAAACCAAGGGGTACATTTTTAATCTATGTTTAAAAAATGTGATTTTAGTCAACATAGGAAAAATAAAGTTTCAAAACTTTACATACCTTACTTTAAATGGTGGTGGCACCAAAAATCGGTTTTGGTAGTTAGTAAAACACATAATAAAACTACCTTCTGCTGTAAGGAGAAAATAGCTTCTAAACTCAGGGAAAAGCAACAACAAATTAAAATTAACAACAGGAAAATTAAAAGTTTCATCCCTGGTAGCCGATGCAATATTATCTTCATTCCTGCTTCCAATTTCAGGTTTTGCAATAGACATCTTACGGAAAGTGTTTAGCAAAGGAACAAAGCCCCTAATAACATTGTATATCCTATTGAAGAAAGACATGCAACAACAATTCACAGAAGTTCTCATACAACTTTTCCACTTGAAGAAAGTACCCATAACACTTTTTCATTAAATCTCATCTACTTTAAACCAAGTTTGTTTTATTAAAAAGCTTTATGGGAAAAATATTTAATGAGAAATAAATTTCAAGCCCACCAGTAATAGCATTATCTACACCAAAAGCAAGCAAACTCAACAATTATATCTATTAAAAAAAAAAACAAACAACAAACTATTGGAATGAAAAACAGAAAAAGAAACTGGCCAGACAGGAATGATCTTAACACAAACTAAGAGTCTCACTTAATTGAAACATAGCAAGTGATTTCAAAGGAAGCCTACTCATAAGGCTTACATAAACCGTAGGCCTAAACTCTTTGCTGCATAAACCACAGAGCACTCAGAACATGAGAAATTCAAATTCATTGTGCAGAAATATCTACAATCCCAGTAGTGAGTATCTAAGCATGACTACACTGTCAGTTTGGTTCAACTTAGAAACCCAGTGTCAGAACCCCTCAAAGACTGATATCAATCATACTGACCAATGGCACAGGACTAAAAATGTATCTTTATGTTTAAATGCTATATTAACAGATCAGTCTACTAGACCATCTCATCATTCATTGTTAAGGATGCAATAAACTTGTGTGTTCAAACATTAATGATCATTGTGAAAACTAAGACTTGGCACTCAGTCTTGTTTTCATCACATTACTAAGAGATTTTAAGGAAATAAGTTATTTTTCTAGTGTAGTAAAAGAGAGACCCCTAGAAATAAACTAGGAAACTGATAAAAATAAAAGAAAGAGATAAATTCCACTTCTCCAAACAAGCACATATAGTAGATTGTCTAGCTAGGGTAACTAGACACCAATGAGATAAGAACTCTGGGTACCCAGATGCCTTTGGATAAACATATTCTCAGAAATTGTGCTGTTCCATTTTCACAAGAAATCATGAAATAATACTCTGTTCTTTTCATGTGATCATAAAACTGATTTTTTTTCTTTAAGAACCCTCTAAATTATTCTTAAGCTTTCTCCCTAAAGTACTGATTTAATTGCTATAAGAAATGAGAGAAGAAACAACATAAATTGAATATGGACATTAAACTAGGAGAGAAACAGTAAACCAAAGGACAAAATGGAATAATTCTTTCATATTTGTGTCACCTGTTTTTAACTTTAAAGCAAAGATTATTGGGGTGGGCTAATACTATTTTATATTTAACAAATAAAATGCTTATTCTGTTGTTCTGTAAGACTTCACACATTTTCTCAAGCTTTTCTTAGAAAGCTAATACATAGTGTTGGAAGACGATTTCAGGATTCTCCCCTGCCCTAGAAATCTACTTGGCAGCAGAGATACCAGCCAGTCATTACAACTACCTGTTCCTAACAGCTCAAGCCAAAAATCACTCAAAGCAGCAACGCACAGCTAAATTACAGTATCAGGTCCTTAACTGATTTTATGCCATTGGAGTGAAGCCCTTAACCTCCTCTTAATCACATATAACTGGATCATTTCTTAAACCCTTTTCCCAGTGAACAACGTACACTGTCTTCAGGATTTTTTCCCTGCCAAATTGCCCTGGTTTGTAATAGAAACCAGATACATCTTAACTCCTAAATGAAAAACACAAAAATATAACAGTAACTGTATTTTGAAAAGCAGAAAGCGTTCTCTAAGAGTCACAGTCAAATTCCACAGAATACACACACAAATGAAACAGATTTTTGTTACAGATATTTAACTTGAGCAAGCACACCATTCAATCAAATCCTTCCTTAAGAAATTTAAACTTGCAGGAGGCAAGAAAGAAGACTGAAAGATTCATACGGTCTACTGTCAGAAAGGGCAAAAATATTACAACTCTGAACTCTCACTTGAAGTTTAAATCTCAAACAGAATGATAAAAAATTCTTCCAAATTCATGGTGTGATGATAAGACCTGGAATTCTGATCTGAATCGATACTCAAGTTTTGTCACATTAGATATGAAGTTCTATTTCTTACACAATGCAGCTATACTGAGCAGCTTTCTACTAATCTATGCTCAAAGAAAGGAGTTACATGTTTACTAACAGTATTCTCCGAACTGTTCAATGGTTGGTGGTGCTGACCTTCAGTTTCAAGAGTTTAGTCTCATGCATTTAACTGATTAAAACAGAAGAGATCTTGAATATCTAGATCAAGGCTGAAAGAGAAAGGGTTTCTTTCTTCACCCCTGTTTTTCCAGTTCCTTCATACCAGATATATAAAAATAGTATCAACTATTTGTTGTAAAGAAGCCATAAAATCACTGATTCTTGTCTGGAGCCTCTGAGCAAGGACACTGCCATTGAAATGTTTATGGGAACAACCAGGGACTTGAACCTGGTGTAAAGAGTGGATAGACAGGGACATTTATCAGCATGACCAGTATCGAAGAAATCTCCATACAAAGAACGTACATGCTGCAAATCCCTATAGTTGATATAATGGCAATACATTTTGACTTTCATTTCACTGTCCCCTCATTTCTACTTTTCTGGTGAACCTCATAAAAGGAAAGTGATGTAAAATGTTTTGGTTTTAGAGAAAATATTTAAACATATAAAACACACAATCTCTGTTGCCTAGGCAAAGGAAGGAAGTAACTAATAGTTTAATAGATTTCTGAATAAAGATGAGGAAAAATACAAACATTGTAAACATCAAGTGATCCAGCAACCTTGTAAGAAAATAAAGCTGAGGCAGGTGTAACAAAATTTCAGAACTCTTAAGACAAGACAAGTGAAGTAAGCAGGATATAATAAGTAAGCAGCATATAATAAGAACAGAGAATAAACTGCAGACTTCAAAAAAGTTAGCTTGAATTGTACTATGGTATATCTTACTTAAACCAGGTTTTGATTTGCTCTAGATCCCTGGTTTCTTGGTACATTGCAGTTTGCTCATGTGACATTTCTGACACAAAAAGAAACAACATATACTTGTCAAATCAAGATAAAGCACTGCCTACAGATTTGTGCCTTACTTTGGACATCTAAGAATTACTATACTAGATGATCAATCTACTCCAGCATCAGATCCCAGGGTGGGGGGGATGGGTACGGAGAGGAAAAAAAAGAAGTTTCAGATAAAAGATCATAGGTAAATCAATCCCAGTGCTTAGCTTTGCCATAAGCTCTTATAATTTCCCACCGAATTATGCCATGCAGTAGATGCTTTAATACTTCTCACAAAATAGGTTGTTCAGCTTTAGTTTTCAATAGTATTATTATCTATATAAATGGCCTTTTTGATATAGGATGAAAGTCTTCCCTCAGTAATATTGTCTTGCTATGCACTGCACAGCTTTTTTATGCTTGTCTGATTTTCTTTTTTACTACTTAGTAATTGCCACCCTCCCATTTAACTGAATCTCTGCACTGTTTTGCACAGTACTACATGGGATTCAGCTAGGGGTGAAAGCAGAGAGCATCATACAATATGCAATTCATCGTAGAAGCCTGGCACGTAAGGCAGTACAGAGGCACCTACCTAAAACTCCATGAAGCAATGCAGCAAATGAATCAGACACAGACTATAAATACAGAAACAGAAACCCTCTCAGATTAATTAGCCAGAATGAAATATTGTGATTCAGGTCAGTGAAACTGAAAGATGGTTTTCTACTCTCACCTCACTAATGGGGGTGGGGCAGGGAGAAGCAGAATAAAAAACAAGTAACAACTTAATCAGGAAAATAATTCATTTAAAAAGTGAAACAAAATCCCCAATCAAATCCAGTACCTTAAGGAAATAAAGAAACAATGTTTTCGTTGTGCTCCAATAAGTAGCAATGAATTAAGAATTCCCTTATACATAATAAAGCAAAAAGTAAAAGAAAAAAAAAAACACCACACAATATTCTTGATATGTATTCTACTATAGATCACTACGTAGAATTTTCTAATGAAAAGAAGTTATCATTGCATGGATGACTTAGTTTGTTCTCCAGTTCAAGTTTGCTTTCTTTCTGTTTTTCAAAGATGCAAAACGTATTCAGTCTGTTTTGCAGACTTAACGTTCAAATAATGATTTTAAATAAGTAGACTGGCATAATTAAATATTTACACCACCTCTCATAAACATCAGTGAACATATTCTCATAGTGACCTCAATTAGACAAGGAAAGACTCCACACAAACTGGACTGAGATCCAGTCTAATACAACATTATCCCAGTGAAATCCACAATGAAGGTTTGATAAAGGTGGGAGAGAAAAAAAAAAAAAACAGAAAAACAACAACAACAAAAAAAAAAACCTTCAGCAGAAGCCCTTCACTTCCTGCAGAACTCCTTAAAAATACACTATTTTAAAGAACTCCTATAACAATTCAGGCATTACAGGGTTAGTTGACTACACATCACTGAGTTTTTTCAAATTTTATGATAGTAACTAATTCAGCATTATGAAGATTTTTCTTTTCTTTTTTCCTTCAATCAGGCATGTCTTTTGATAAATGTCAAGCATAAAATAGTAAATCACAATGTCTTTTGTTTCATCCCTATGCTTGATTACTCTTTGCAGGTTTTTTGGTCTAACAAGCAAGCTGTTTGGCTAAAGGTACCTAAGATAAGTGACTGAAAAATTCAGTTGTCAAATCTGAAAATACATCTGCTTGATTTTCAAGCTTAATTTTATCACAGTGTAAGTAAATGATGAACATTGATATATCTTAAATCAGTTGTATAACTAGTGTGTATAATTTTACAGCTATGGAAATTTTAGCTTCAACTAGTACATTTATTCAGTAAAAAAGTTTCTTTCTGATAAAATCAAGCAAGGGTAGGATCTGCGTATGTGGGAATTAAGCATGTGCAAATTACTAACCATTAGAATAAGGATTAAAAAGCAGAAATATCTGTGGAAAAACAGCATTATACAGGTATTATTAATAAGCTGTACTCTTTATTATTATTAATGTTTGACGGTAACTTGCAACATTTTAAGAACAGTTTCCTAACATTCATGCTATTGAATAGTTCAACTACATTCAAACTGGGCCACAAAGTCACCATCCAACTCTTTGTTAAAAAAATTATAAAGATTCCCTTACTTTTGAACTAAAGGAATATCAGTTTGACAAGAAAGATTTTAAAACATAAACTATGTAAGATACTATCATATTTTACAACCAGATAAGCACTATCAGATTCTAACTTCAGTTTTGCTTCACAGAATAATTTCACAAATTTTATTGTAATATTTTTGATACTTTCTCCTACCTTTCGTGTAGAGTTCAACACAAACATCTTCTTGAAAATGTCTAGACATTTGTAGCCATATTTGTCTTGTTCTTACGTGATACTTAAAGGCATGTAAAAAATTAGGTATTTCTTCCAGCCAATGAACTGAAACTATTGTAGACAACTGCCTCACACATTTGACATATGAATTCAGAATTATTATTTTATTCTTCACAGCACAAACATGGTTAAATCCATTTCACTTTCGGTACACACCCAAAAATTATCCACAATCAATGGGAGATCAAAATCTGATGGTAAGATAAGATCTGCAGACATGATGAGGTTGGACCTATGAAATAATTCTAATATTCTGTGAGGTATTTGGCTCCCCAGCATGAGGGATGGACAGAGTAAAAACTCTTTAAACTGTTATTGATCTGAAATACCACTTAGCCTGCGCATGTGTGTGGGCATGCACTCACACATGTACATGGCATGCATTCATATTTATTATAAAAAACATAAGAGCTCAACTTTTCAATGTGTTGTACATCAAATACTCCATAATATTAGTACTTTAAAAGCTGGGGAAAAAAAATGTTACTTATGTCTTCAACTTACAGAAGCTATGCTATAATCCAAACTTAGAAAACTTGGGAGGAAAAAAAGTGTTTCATATGCCCTAAGAAACTGAAGGAAAGAAAAAAAACAAGGAATTGTAAACATTCAGCGTATGTAAAAAGTAAGCAAAGACAGAAAGGTATGGTACCTTTTGTCCCAATGAGGCACAGAGGTCCTTCACGATTAAGGCTACGTAGAATCCAGTTTATAAATACACATTCGGTCCTACTGAAATGTTTTGAGGTTTTATACGTCTATATTGGTTTAATCTGCAGTACAAAACTACATTGTTAAGTCTACTTCTGCAAATCCCTCCTTCTCCATCTTTAAGAGACCACACCTGCAAATTTCAGAGCAAAATCCCATGATTCATCATCATGTTACACTTAACTTTGTTAAGGTGTTACGTACAGTAACTCCAATGAAGTTTTGGCCATACATCCCTGCATTCTTTGAGAGGATATTTTCTTTTGAGGAGCCCATGAATATCACATCACAGGTGGAACCAACTGCCTGTTTTCCCAACGTAACCAAGTCTTTTTCTTACTACTATAAAGAAATTCTGTCCATTCACACCCCAAGTATCAAAGTTCACCAAAACAGGACCTTGTAACTGCCCACCAAGAATTCCTGAGTAAAGTTAGATACATCAACTTTAAAATAAAATGAGCACATGGATGAAAAATTAAACAGCTTAACAGTTTGGGAAGGAAATCTTAGATTTATTAAAAAAAATAAATATGCACTTAGTGTGGCTTAATCCAGTTTACGTACAAAATATTGCACACTATTTACAGTACACTGAGCGATCCGATAGGCCTTTGCTCACTTTGGAACATATGAGCCTACCGAGCTCTTCCTGTTCATCCTTTTCATGCCTGGGTGTTGGAAACAAGACTGCCTGCCTAATCCTTAGTATGTTTAAACACTTACACTTCAGATTAAGACAACAAGTATGTATCTCGGTGAGTATCTTAATGGAAATTCAGAAGCCATTTCTCCATCTTCCTTAGGATTCAAATTGGCTTGTATTCCAACATCATTTGTGATTTTTTGCGTATAAGTAGTTGGCCACAATTACTGACAATACACACAAGAAAATGCTATGAAGGTGGCAGAACAGAATTCCTTTTAAACAGGAAATTAATATAAGAAGGATTAATCAAGCACCAGTCCTAGTCATTGTCATATTTGGGCCAAAGAAGGAAACACTCCTGATCAGATTAGTGTGAACTTAAATGGTATTCTTCCTTATTCTGCTGCAAAACAGCATTAAGTTTGCTACCTAGATCATAAGGGAATATTGCAGCTAATTAATTCCCTCACATTGCAGACCTTAGAGAGCAAATCTTTATCTTAATCCGTGCCAGCAGCATACAGTACAGCCTCCTGAAACCTGAAATACCTTTGCCCAACTAGAATTTTTGGGTTTAATACAATCTGTCAGGATAAAAGTTAATGAGCCACTACAAACAGGCAAGCATATTATCAAATCCAATGGTCTATTTTGGACCTAAACTTTATGAATACAAACAGTTCTCAGAGTTTCACATGGCCTTCCTAAATCTGACCAAACTGGTTAACTTGTACTTCTGCAAAAGTCTCAATTGATTCCTGGTATTGCTGCTTTACATACCAGCCAATTGATTCTGCTTATAAGAATCATTGTTTGGGTTTTCTGCTAAAGTGATGTTTCAGTCACCAACACAGCTACCACCAAATCCTTAAAGATACATGCATCATTAAATATATATCCCACAGTCTTCATATCAATAACTTCCCTCTATTTTAATAAGCAGCTGTTAAAACACAGGTCATTTTCCATACTTGGAAGCATATACCAAGGAGTAAATTCTGTACTTCTCATTGCTATGCTACACAGATTTAACAACTGGAATGAATTTCATCATCAATGCAAGCTCAAAAATGTCAAAGGAGTTTGTTTTCAGCTGTATGCAGGCCCCAGTGTAAGTGCACTACATACATAAAATTATTTGATGACTTACAGGCTTTTTTAGAGAGATGCTGAACAAGCTGCAAACTGACAGTCTCCTTTGAGCCAATGATTATACATCACTTGAGAAAATAAAAAACTAGTTCATAAGAATATTCTGCAGAAAAATGTCAAGCACTGGATAGTCTTTAGTAACTGCATATTAAGATATTACTCTCTGGAAATGGCAAAATACCAAAAAAATTTGGATTATTTACATCTTTTAAACTCATTCTCTTATTGTGTTCTCTTAAAGCAGTCACTTGTGAAGATAATAACTGAGCAGTGAAATCACATCCTCACTGTAAAGTGAAAGCTTTGTCATGGGTTAGAATTTCGTATCATCTCTCCTTGTGTCCTGTCCAAGGTTACTACCTTATGCTGCACCACCTTTCTTAGGTAAATCATTAATTCCTACAGTAATTTTCACTACTGTAATCTAACAGGGTGAAATGAGGTGAGATGGGAAAGCAAAAGTGAATAATCATTTTAAAAAAAAAAAGTCTAACAAATCACTAAAGATCATTCACATTAGGTAAGAATGCCCAGTGAAGCTCTGAACACTGATATTACTAACCAAAAACTTCTCTCTTTCAGAAATTAAACTTCAAGAAATACAAAAATTACAAGAACTTTTAATACGATATAGTATGTCATTGCCTCCATATTATTTGTTTCTACGGCAAGCAAGGCAGATTTTTAGCATTGAGCATAGTCAAAGTGAGACTTAACACCAGATGCAGAAAAAGAAGATGTTCACCTGTGGTTACTAGTACATTCAAATATGCCAGATTAGAGACAAACACACAATAGGAAAAACACTACTGTAAAATCAATGTCACAACTTTTAAAAAGGTCTACATTAGAAAAATATCCACAAAGCAAAACTGACGCTATTTTACTAACAAGTACTTTTCATCTACTGATAGGAAAAAGACAGAAATCTCTTGGTTAGAATAAAAGTTTCATTATGCTTGAAAACTTAGGAGTCGCTCTAAAGCTAGGTAACAAAAAAATAAACTGTTCAAAGACTTCCTTATTTCATTCAGCATATCTTGGGAGGGGGCAGAGGGGACACTACACACGACCTGGGACAACACAGACACGACATACTATTTACACTTAAGTGCCTATTTAAAGGAAAGAGTTACACTTGAAAACTGGCCAAGACTTGCAAACATATTAAGCCAAGCTATTATTTCTCCTTTCTGCAGCTAGTTACTTCAAATGCTTCAAAGACTATGAAGTAATAGAGATAGAGGAGACAGAAAAAAAGAATTGATGGTGTTAGGCTAAAAACATAGATATTCCAACTCCTCTCATATTCCATTGTTTTCTACATTCAGCTTCCCCTTATAATATACCTCTTGCTCCAGACACCTTTCCTTTCTGATTATAAAACCAAGACAGCCTATGCAGTTTCTGTTACTGTTACTATCTATTAGCGTATTACAAAGCTATTTATACCATACTATAACAAGCACAGATGGCTAGAGTCAATTCCAATAAGACTTAATGGTAAGACAAGAGAAGACTAGGTATTCATATCCACTAAACAACCTACAGCAAATAAAATAAAGATTATTCTTCAGAGAAAGGAGATAAAGGTAAGACGAAACAATGTTATCAGCTTTACTTTAGATTATGAGGGCAATCTAAGGAAAAGCACATTAGAGTTTACTTAACTCCTAAACGTTAGCTATATAAAGAGCTTCCAAGCTAATGCCTTCCAAGAGACAGTTAAGAGTTCAACATTAACAATAGTTTGAGATTAGTAGACTCTGCCTTTGCAGACAAAAAAAATACTCGTCACTAGAAATAAGCAGCAAACAGACCAGAGGAAAAGTAATCACATAAAAGAAAAAAAGGAATCCATACTTGGGAATGAACTAAAAGCACATAGAAAAATCAGAAGCCTTTTTCTACAATACAGAAGAAATGAAAAATTTAGGATTTCCATTACTCCTTCCCATTATAATTTGCCATGTTCAGTTTAGAAGTGCTGAACAATTAAATAGCTTCTTAAATTTCCTTAATTAACTAAAATTAATGCAAATTCCCAACATTTTCCTGTATCTCACAGTTTAAAAAACAGTGGTCAAGTCTTACTTTATTAGTTTCATTTCAAAGGCAGTAATTAGAGATGTAGGTATGAAATACTCATTCTTTCTGTCAGATCTCCTACATTTCAAAATTCTTCCTCCTTCACCATATTAATAAAACTAAGATCATACAAAATAAGTCATGAAAAAAAGAGACCGATACCACTTTAGAATAGCCAATAATAAATTTCAAGTAACAAACTGGCATGCAGAAAACAGATCCAATACCCTAACTGAGAAAGTAACTTTAACTTATTAGCAAGTTCTTACTTTAACTTAGGCCTAGGACAACATAATGAAGAAGTTCATCTTTCCTGTTCTGCAATTCCAATTTTTCCTGACATCATAATCATAACTTTCTATCAAAACATATGTATGTAGTAAAAGAGCTGCCCTACCCACTAATAAGGAAAGACGTATGTTTTATTTACCCTGAACCATAAAAAATACAGGACAAATAAGCCTACTGGACCTATTTTCACAGCTAATGAGTTAAAACTAGTGAGTAAAGACTGAGGGGTGCTGCACTATCCAATCCCAAATACTGACTTCCTCTAAAGTACATTCACCATCCTCCGTAAACTAGGAGGGATTCTAGTCCAGTGCAAGAAACTTGTTGAACAGAAGTCCTTCTCCTCTTCAAATAAGGTTATCAGTACTCCACTCTGGAAACATGAAAACCTTCCAAATATTTACATGGTGATCACACAATCAAGTGCAAAAAACTTATGATGAATCTGTTTTGAAACAGACTTTGGCTTTCTTAGTTGTACAGAGATGCAGTAGTAAGGATGTACAGTTGGGCAGAGATGTTCTGCTCACAACACTAAAGAAACACCAGGTGTATAGTTGGTGGTGAGCTTAGTTGGGGGTGGGGGTGCACTTGTTTTTGAGAAGCCTTAAACTCCAAACAGACAAAAGAATAATGCATGTTTACAATTATTGAACTGCTATGCACACCTAGTATTTGATTCATCTCCTCTCTCCAAACACAGAGGTTTAGGCTGCACTAATGTTGAAAAAACACATTATTTAAATATCTGCAAAAGACTCATTTGGGAGGCCAACATGAGCTGCCCAAACTTGCCAAGTGTTTTAGAAGGCAATATATTTGATGGTCAATGTGAGAACACTTCATAGTGAAGAAGAGTAATAAGTAGTATTACCAGTGCAAACTTCCCCTTCATAGCTGATAGGTTTTAAGGTCTGTTACTTGAATTTTATTCTACCTTCTTTACCTTTGATAACTGTATTAATATGGTAGGATGATAGTAACACTGTGGTATGATGAAACTGATCACATCAATCAACTGATCATATTATTTCATAACAGTACTATGCCATAGTTCAGTTCAGAGTTTATTTATATACCAAATTATCTTTCACTACAAAGTGCCTGATGCATCTTAAATTTGCAAATAAGGGAATTGCTTAAATTATGATCTCTTTGAAAAGAAGAAGTAAAAATCACTAACAAGCAAGTTAGATCATAAATAACTCTCCTTGAGTGGCAAGTAAAATTTCCCATATAAAATACATTTATTATAGAGTCCTTTTAATGAACACAAATGGACTGTTTGCTGTTTGCAAATATCAATGACTAAAATGAGCTACTCTGAAGAGTGTTGCTTCATGAAATTTTACAGAAGTAAAAATTAAAGTTTCTGAAAGGCTTTCAGATAGCGATCCAACACACAATTATGGTTACATGAAGTTTTGTCCGACTGGCTGTACAGACCACATAAAAAGACAAAGTGATTATAAGTGACAAAGCCATTATGTCTTGTTCTAGGATTAAAAATAATACCATTATTTGGAACCAAGTTATAAAGAGAATAAAGAATTATTCCTATATTTTGTTTTCCTCTACAGATTTACAGCATTGTTAGTAATGAAGGTTTGATACTAAGATTTAGGATGTTATAAGTAGGAGACTGTAAATCTAATGCCATTACCCAATTATATTTTTTAAAGGGAATAATCTTCATTTTAGACAAACTGCAGTTTATACATACATTTTTATCAAACGTGGTGCAACCATCATAGACAAGACCATTAGCACAAAGCACTACAGATGTAACAACCTATGAATGAAGAAGATTCCCCTAACTTAGCATTTACTAAAGAACCTCAGTTCTCAAGCATTAAATAAATAATGGACATATACACATGGGCTAGCACATCCCAGCATCGTGACACCACTGGATGCTGAAGCAGCCTAACCAGGCAGCTTGAAAAACTTTAATAAACACATCAACCCTGAGACTTATTTTAGTGACAGACATAAGAGCTGCAGCTCCTCAGCAACTGGACTGCAGCAGCACTAAGACTGGGTTAAAAACTCTTCCTCCTCAGCTACTGCAGGCAAAAAGTAAACATATCCTTGTATATAACCCAGAATGTTCGACTTGCACATACAAGTTGAGGGAGTTGGTATTTGACATATGAAGAATACACTTCCCCCTGCCCCTTTTTAAGATGGAAAGTCTCCTATTTAAGAAAGAGCCCATTCTCAATTTTTGCACAAGAAATACATGTGAGAAGATAGCCTCTAACAAGCACGTAGCTTCCTACTGTTCCACATTAAGGCACAGTTCTTGCCTAGACCTATTTCATTATTTTCAACATATTGGTCAGAATGATCAAGATCTTTCAAGAAAATTCAAGAAACGGTTACAGTTTTGCCTGTACAAAGTACTGAAAAGATCTTAGCTAATATTATCATGTTAATAATAACCTTTACTACAAATCTGACATTTTAGAGGATGTTAAGAGAGCTAGGTTCAGGTATTTTGCATTTGGTGTGGTTTGGGTTTTTTTTTTTTTAAATAAAACATATCCTGGTTTATTAGGTTTTGTAAGGGTTCCCTTTCTGAATGACTATCTCCTTTCTCACTGTGATCTAAAACTCTTAAGAAACTGAGCCAATGAGCCAGAAGTCAGGGTCATTATCTTCCACATTAATCAGTCCTGTCAGTTAAGTCTTAAGTTAAGCCTTTAAATACTTCTTTTCACACCAGAATTCCATCTCACCCTTACATCTGTAGGGTATTTAAAGCCCACAAAAAATATGCTGCTCTCTGACCAGAGAACTAAATTACAAACACAGGCACTGCATACCATTATTTTGATTTTAACTCTGCAAGACAGTTACCCCTCCATACGTTTAAAATGCAGTTGTGCTGTTCCTTAACAGGAGGCAACACTTGAATCACTGATTAAATTGCTAATCACAGTTTCAAAACCAACAAGTTACAGTCATACAAGTAAATGTACCAATGATATGAAACTGTAGAATGTTAATAAAACTTCTCCACCATGTTATGTTTAAAGATGATAACTGATCAGTGCTTCTTACAAGTTATATTTCTAATGCATTCTTATGCAGGTAGATTAACTCATAATTTTTATTTTTTTTTTTTTTTACAATTACATCTTGTGAATTACTGAAAACCATCTATGCTTTAGAGGGAGAGCCTTGTGAAGTATTAGGACCATCCATAAATATTCCAGACTGAGTACCAATCAATAGGATATAAGCATTCTGCACAAGGAAAAAAAGCATATTCCTCACTGAAGTACCAGCCTTATAAAAGTTTACAGTGTAAAAATAAATAAGCCAGCATGTTTGTAAATTTCCTCAGAATCATCGGTATGCAGTACTTCCTCAAAGCAGTCACTCTTAAAACCCTTGGGGACACCTACTTGTCACAGAATAAATTATCTGGCTAATATCCAATATTACTGTATATGTCAGCAGGCACCCAGGAGACAGGCATTAGAGAGCACTTAGCTTCTTCAGCCTTGCAGGGTAGTCCTTACATAAATGACTTTGCCCAATTATAAAACATAACTGATGTGCTTATTTTGGAGTTTCCTAGCAGCAGCCTTTCATCCTAAAACATTTAGATAGCACTGCATATTTTTTTTCCAAAATCATAGGTCCCAAAGTACAGTACACTGAACAGTTTTTTTTCACACGAACCTAAGTTTTTTCAGATATTCAAAGCAAACAAAAATATCCGAATACTAATTTGAGTGTTCTCAAACACTAAAATTACACTGTTTAATAGAAACTATTGGAGGGATAAGTTCTCCCACAACTCTAACAGTAGCTCTTCTTTCCTAGTTACTTAACATAAATAGCCAAGTTTGCATCCCACATGCAACGTATATATAAAGCGCAAAAATACATGCATCACAAGTACCCTACAGCTCTCAGAAAAAATAAAAGAGACTTCCTGGAGACGTTTACTTCAGTTCGCTATATAGCCATCCACAGTCACCAGCAAGCTGTAGCACGAGAAACCTGTTGACTCTGAAGTTGCAAGCCAAAGCAAAGCTTTAAACCGAATCGAAGAAATCCACTAAGCAACACAGTAAAGCTAAATAGAAAATTATTCAGCATGCTTGGAGTTCAGATTTTTAAAAGCGACATGAAACAACACAGGATATTGGAAGATCAAGGAAAATGGTTTTGATTGAAAGAAACGTGAAGGACTTTTGAAAGTTGATTGGGTTTTACTCAACTTGCAACACACAGAACGAACTAAGCGCACAAGCGAAGCGCTCCGGAGGACGAGAGCCACCTCACAGGAGCAGGTTTCGTAACGGATGAGATTCAGGTCAGACTGGGTCTGGTGTTCAACCACTCCGTGCAAGGCACCCCGGACGCACCGTTCATACAACTTACCGCCTTATTCGGTGGACTTGCCTAACACCATCCGCGCTCCAACACCCCCCACAAAGCCCCCCCCACACCCTCGGCCGTGCGCGCAGCCCCTTCCCCCCCGCCCCCCAGCCCGCCCTCTCGGCACTTCTGACAGCGGCAAGGTGAGGCGGGGCAGTCCCGCCCGGCGCACGCTTCCAGCTGGCGGGGGGCTCTGCCCCAGGCGGCCACTCGCGGGGCGCCGGCGGCGGGGCGAGCCCCCCCGCCCCGGCGGGGAGCGGGGCCCAACGGCCGCAGCCCTGCCCGCAGCCACCGCTTCCCCCGCCGCTCCCGCTGCGGGGCGGGAAACGGGGAGGAGGGAAGGACGAACGCAACTCCCCCTCCACCGCCGCCACCTTCTAACGGCTGGCGACCCGCAGGGCGGGAAGCGGCGCCCGCGGGTCGGCCCGCTGGGCCCCGGAGGTGCGGGCTTGGGCGCCCAGCACGGCCCGGGGCACACCGGGCGGTCCTGGCCGCTCAGCGGCGGCAGCGCGCCGCGAACTGCCCGGCGGGACCTCCCTCCTCCTGCCGAGGCGCCGCCGGGAATTAAAATGAGGATGAAAATTCGGGGAGAAGGGGGGGAAGTTGGGGCTGCGCCCCAGCCCTGGCTGCCCAAGGGACGCCCTCAGCGAAGGCGAGCAGCCCGCCAGCCGCGGGGCTGCCGGGGGAGCGGGCCGGGAGCGGCTGCCGGCTGGCAGGGTGGAAGGGTTGAACTTACGTCTCGGAATTTGTTCCACTGCCCGACCTCCTTGTCGTACTGGGAGATGGTCGTGAGCCATTGTTTATCGTCCAGAAAATTGCCGCTGTCCGGTCTGCCCCCGGCCGCCGCCGCCGCCAGCGCCGGGCTGCACCAGGCTGCCGCACACACGCACACGAAGGCTGCTACCTTGAGCATCTGGGCGAGAGGAGACACGAGGGGGGGGGGGTTACCCACACCCGAGCCGAACCCCAGCCGGGGGCTGCCGGCGGGGGACCGGGACGACCGCCCACCCGAAAGGGGCAAGGGGCGCGGAAGGCAGGGGAGAGGAAGGGGCGGCTGCCCAGCCCGTCACCTTGCTGCAAGCCCCGCAACCGCGCTCCTCGCCGCGGCCGGAAAGGCGGCCCGCTCCCTCCCCGCACGCGCCGCCGTCTGCAGCCGTCCGCCCCGCGCTCCGCGCCCCGCGCTCCGCCCGCCCCTCGCCCCGCCCCGCCCCGCCCCCGCCCCGCTCCGCTCCGCTCCGCTCCCCTCCGCGCGCCACCGCCGGCGGCGGTGAGGCGGCGCCGGGGCTAACGGTCTGCGGGCGCGCGGCGGGAGGGGCTTTCTCCTGCGGAGCCCGCTCTCCTGAGGTGAGCGCCGCGGGGCCGTGCCGGGGCTCGGCTTCGGCCTCGCTGCCGCCGCCGTCGCCGGGAACGGCTGCGGGACCGGTCGCACGGGCCGCCTTCGTCGCGCCCCTCGTGGCCCCGCTGTGCCGCCGGCACCTCCAGGCGGGGGCGGAAGCCGCTGGAAGTTTTCTGCGGCTGTTGTTGGCACCTCGTACCCCAAGTCAAGTCTGCGAAAATCCTTAGGCAGATACAGTCTTTAAAAACTCCCGGTGATTTCAAGACGAAACTTCCTGCACCTTAGGGGAAAGGAGACGCGCAAGCTCTCACATCGCCTCTGAATGCCGGTTCAGGTACCTGCTGGCATTGTAATGCCACCTGTGCTAACCAGTCCCTTTTGTACGAATCACGCGCCCTTCCCTCTCTTGCTTTTTGTCTTTTAAACTGCAGCCGTATGTTAGCACAAAGCCTTCGGCGCCATCCGGTTTCTTTCCCGAATTAGTTAAATTTAATTTAGAAAGGAGCAAGGTGCATAAATAGTTCAACTACCTTTCCATCATAGCTGACTCCATATTTCATGTTGAATTCCATCTGCCGTCCTGTTGACCTAAATCAGCTAATTTTTTAATGTTAGCTTTATTCCCTAGTATTGGCTGCATGTCACAAGGTTTTGGTAGCGAGGGGGACACGGACCGCCGGGTGGCCTCTGTGGGAAGAGGTATGGGGCTGCCCGCCCCGTGTTGGGGACAGCTGGTTCCTGCCAGCTCCACGGCGGAGGCACTGTGGGCCACAGCTGAGCCCATCAGCAAAGCTGGTGGTGCCTCTGTGAAAGCATAGCTAGGAAAGGGCGGCAAATGCTGTGTGGAGGGAGGAGCTGGGAACAAAAAGGGTAAGAAACAAGGGAACAGCAAGGTCAGAGAGAGAGAGGAGGAGATGCTCAATGGCACAGCACTGCAGCCCCTGGAAGACCCATGCCGGAGCAAATGGATACCCAAAGGAACTGTGGTGAGCCCACACCGGACCACGTTTTCCTGAAGGACTGCAGCCCGTGGGGAAGCCATGCCAGAGCAGAGGAAAGGCATGAGAAGAAAGGAGGGGTGAAGAGAAACCATTACATACTGACTGTACCCCTGCTCTGCCCCTTCCCACCCCCCCAGCTCCCCCTGTGCAGGGAGAGGAGTCCAAAATGAAGTTGAGCGTGGGAAGGGGGGGAGAAAAGGTGTTGTTTTAACATGTGTCTTCCTGGTTTCCACTACCCAAATTAGGAATTACATTTTTATTTTCATTGGCAATAAATTAATCTTCTCCAAGTCAAGTCCGTTTTGTCTGCAACAGTAACTGGTAAGCAATATCCCCTGCTATTATCTTAACCCATGAGCTTTCTCATTCCTGTTCTTCCTGTTTTCTCCCCTGTCCTGCTGGTGGGGGCGCTGCAAGCAGCTGGGTGGAAGTTTGGCTGTTAGCCAAGGCTAACCCACCGCAAGGTTGCCAAGTATGTTAAGAGAACACAACACTCCTAGTGTAGTATCTGAAATTATTTTCCGTGGTAAAAATTGAGAGTTACTTTCAAACTTGAAACTAGGGCCAAGTCCATCACGAGGTTCTCAGATCTGATAAGCAGAAAAATGCCACTTAATGCAAAAAGAGAAGTGAATATGAGATTGTGAGTGATCTTAGGAAGTTTTGAGTTTGGTCATAAACTGTAACTACAGACAGATAGTAAAGTATAGTAAAGTATGAATTAAATCCGCTAACCTGCATCTTACACTACATAATACATGCCATTTTGTTGCTAAACCTGTATCACTAAAATCAATGAGAATCTTGTCACCCGTCTGACAGATACAAAGGATGATTGCCAGATTAGGATTTATGTGCCTGACTCTGAAAATGCTACCTATCCAGAATGATATTATATTCGATAATAAATGAATCATAAAATTCAAAGCAAAGGGATAAAGGGACTGCACAGAGGCTAAATAAGAATCAATAAAACAGTCATGTTATTCTCAGGGTGGGTTATAGAGTCAGTCCCTTATACAATCATTCTCTGACAATCCAGTTTGTATTTGTCACTCTTAATGTTAATTTCCTACAAATCACTTTGCCCTTTGGCAAAGAAGAAATTTCCCTATAAAGCTAATGATTTTTTTTTTTTTTTAAAGAATCACTTATTTAAGCTTTTTTAAAAGCATCCCAATCCCCAAATTTGTGGTTTCACTTACATAGAAATCAAGGTAAT
Source organism: Haliaeetus albicilla (assembly GCF_947461875.1). Taxonomy (NCBI): domain Eukaryota; kingdom Metazoa; phylum Chordata; class Aves; order Accipitriformes; family Accipitridae; genus Haliaeetus; species Haliaeetus albicilla. The sequence goes on from NC_091483.1 coordinate 41,751,094, forward strand.
CTATTTTGGTTTAGTTTCATCCGTGCTTCACATTTTCATCCAAATAATATTATTCAGTACTTCAGTACGGTGCATCTTTCATACTTAGAGAAGAAGAATAAAAGTGTCTGGGATTTGGGTTCAGTAAAAATCCTTAGCTCTGGCACGGTTTGGGTTTTACAAAAGTTTCACTGCAATTTGTCTAAAAAGGAATCTTCCATACCTATGACTGCAGTTTCTACTGATAACACATACTAAATGATCAATTACATGTAATTTTGCCTGAACCAAGCTATCTGAAGCCTGTAATAATTCTAAATGTATTCCTTATAATTTTAAGCACTCTGATCTCCACATAATTGGTTTAAGAGCCTCATTCTGATCAAGGACTTTACACAAGTTGGTAATTCCATTTATTCAAGCACACAAAAAATGATACTTGATTGAAATGGCATTTTGAAGATACAAAACTAAGAAGTTTTCTTTTTTTCCTTAATAATTTCACTGCTTTTCAAAGATTAAATTCACGTATCTTGACAATTATTTTTTCTTTTATTTTAAATGTACATACATTTCTCACAGAAAATATATCTGTATTGTTACATACTGATGTGCCTAACAATAGCATCTTTAAGATGTGACAGGGAATCCAGTACTGCAGTAGTGATGAGAGAATAATACTAATGGTAACAGGTACATAATTTTAAATGGAGAGTTCAGAAACTCTAACAGCTCTTTTCATCATTGTCTCGTTAAGAAACATTGCTATTACTAATAAAAAATCGTCTTTTTTCTCAATTTCAAAATATGATATATTTTCCAAGTTTTCAGTAATAACAATTTTTGAAATATTAATACTTACTAGTTTAAAATCATAACTATTCAGGTTGCTTTACCTCTGACTAGCTGATGAAGCCTACAGGAAGATAGCAAAGAAGATGGTGTAGCTGGTGATACACTTACAGAAAGTTACAAGATTGTCATAAACAATATGGATGTTGCATAAGGAAAAGGATAGAGAGATGAAAAAAGAGGGAGCATGTATGTAAGTACATATTTTGTATACACATCTATATGTTATATGAAAGGGCGTTAGAATTATGTAATAGATACGCTGAGATACATTGGAAGAAAAGTTTGTATGTATAGGTTACTGATGAAACAGAAGGGACGTGCTGAGAAATTACTAGGAAATACAAAGAAATTTGTGCCCTGAACACTGTGTTTGAAAAGAGCTTTACCCACTTCCTGCAAATGAGGAATGGGTTCCTTTAAGGCACTAAAGCATGGAGTTAAGTTTATTCAAATATAACAATACAGCCTTTGCAGTTAAAATAATTTTTTAAAATTATGCTGAAGGGAATCCCAAGGGACCATCTAGCTATCCCAGTGCCCACAAGCAAAACCAGATATACCTTGTCACTCCTGGCAGATGTCAATCTAAATCTATTTTTAGACCACAGGGTCATCATCGGTAGAGTCTCTGTCAGTGGTGGGAACTCCACACTAATCTATATCAGTGACTTTTATTAGTCTAACTTCAGAAGAGGTTTCCAATACCTGAAACAAGTTTTTCTTGTTGCAATTTAAGCTTACAACTTCTTAGGGTGAATATTGTTCACCAAAAACATGTAGAACAAATTACTATCTTCTGCTGTTCAGCAGTCTCTTCTATATTATAAACTATTGTAACCCCATGTGGTAGTTCCTCCCTGTGATATGTTTATTACCATATTTTTACCCAGATCTTTTAATCTTACACCATGGTTTTGAGACCCCTAATCACTTGCTCTATTACCCTGTTGATTCTTTCAAATCAGGCTACCTGTTTTTTCACCGTCAGTGTCTAGAGCACTAGAATACCTTGTTTATGCCTTCCCACTGTTGGAACAGAGCAGAAAGATTACTTCACAAACAGAAATTATTTTGGTTTGATATGATTTGTTGTGTCAAATACATGCTGACCACTATGCATCTTTTTGGTATCTGCCAGACACTTAAAATAGTGTACTGAATTACCCATCCCTGTATTTTCTAGAAGTTGAGAGTAGGACAACAGGAGTTTCATCTCCTGACCCTTTTTCAACCCACTCTTTTGAAGGTCCCTTTTTTAAAGAAACCTTTTAATCTGCTTCTTTACAGTCATGAGGTACCCAACTTGCTGTCTACCATTTCTCAAAAGCAACTGCTAATAATTCCGAGATCCTTTCAAACAATTTTGTAAATACTCAGTGGCAGAGTTCATAAGATTATTAAAACAATCACATTTTTACAAAAATTACAAAATGGAGTTGTTAGAGTTGTTACAAAGTCTAATCTAAGGCCTTTCTTTTTTCTTGTCATTGTGGTGGTAGCTGAGCTAACCACCTACATGCCATTGACATTTGGTACATAGATTTTAAATTATTGTTTCTTCCATTTTTCTGCTTCCTACATTCTTCCTCCACAATGGGGCACTGACCTTTCTTTTACCCTCTTTATACTAATACATACTATGTTCATAATGATTTCTCATTAACCTTGACATCTTTTCTAGCTGCATCTCAGCTTCCCCTTGGCTTTTGGTACTTGTGTCTTGAATTGCTTTGAAATATTCATCTCTCATAATCTTCCTTGACTTTCATATTCTACTTCAGGCTGCTGCAGACTTCAAGATTTAATATATTTGGTCTTCTATGACTTTCCCTGTTCTTCTGCTATTATTGCTATTTAATCCTTAATAATTTTGCTGTGCAGTAAATGCTCCAAGGTGCTAATAGTTCTCATTCTTCATGAATATGATTAGGTTGCTAAACATCTGTGGACCTCTGCTGACACAACTACTGTGAAAAAGCCAGAACCCACAAACAAAGATCCAGAGAGCACAGGAGCTCAGGTGATCACCATTAACCACACATCCATCTGTGCTTACTGACAGCTTATATACCCTTCAGAATAAGGCACTGATGAATGGGCTTGTCCAAGATCAGAGCAGAAGACCACCTCAAGACAGGTCTGAGCAAAGTCCTTACAAGCATAGAACTGAAAGAGAGAACATCTTCTTACTGGAGTGACATCTCATCTAATCTTTCTGCCATTCCATATAGTCCCAACAACCACAACAGATGCAACAGGAGTTCACATAGATAAATCCTGGAACTCAAGCCTTCAAAAATAGGAGAATCTCGTGGGGTTCGAGTTCTTCTTAATCCAAAACTTTTCAACACAGAAGGATCTAGCCTTTCATATAATACAAGCTGCAGAACTTTAACTTCCACACAAACTTGAGCAGCTCATGTTTGACCCAGCCTATTCAAGACCTTGTCTGGATATAAAATCTTCATTTTTCACTTTGACTACTGAATATTTTCAGTTGTTGTCATTGTCAAAGTTAAGGTTATATCCCTAGAAAAGCATACCATGAAATTTTGTATTTCCTGATGTTCAAAAATACAAAACTCTTCATATCCAGTGAACAATTTAAACTGTATGTTAAAATTTAGAACACAATAATATGCAGTGTCTTGATGCCAAGGACAATCTTCTATGTCTGCACATCAAATCTTTTAGATGCTGTTTATTCACTATAAACTGAAGAGTCTTCTCATCTGACTGTTCTCAGTAGTTCTGTAAAAAATCACAATCTTTTCCTACCGAGGAGTTTCATCTGGCAGATATCACAGCTTCCAGAAAAAGGCAAACATCTCCCTATGCCCTAGTCCCAGACACGCCCTTTCAAACAAACATTTTATGTAATAGATATTCTGTGGAAAAAAAAACAGTAATAACATCATAAAATGGATGGACCCTTTAACTGAAATCATGTTAAAGCAATGCCTGTTAAAACCTTCATGTGTTACTCACAATCTCCTTGAAAAAACACCTTCCTAGTTTAGGCATCTCTAGCTGTTTTATATGTGCCTTACAGAAGTACTCAGCTTCCATGTCTGAGCATGGATTTTCAGACTTGACTCCATTTAAGCACCAAAAAATGTTGGGCAGCCAGTAGAGCTCTGTGTTGCATGGTGACCTGTTTTAACCATCTCATACCATAAAATCTCAATAGAAGCAATTCAGAAGTTGGGTAGGGCATAGGTACCCTTTGTGAGCTTTGACTTCTCAATTCCTTTCTTACTAATAAGGTAAGAGTATTGTGAGTTCAGGTTCCCATATTAGCAGAGTGGACTCAACTGCCACTGTATTCCCCTGATTCTCTTCTGCTACTTATCATTCAAGACATACTTTGGAAATTCATATTTTTTGCTTTAGTGAACTCTGTCATTAGAAGTGTACATATTGCAAGCTATATGATGTTTTTGTTCAGTTGTGTGATTTTGTTCCTTCAGGTCCCAAGAGGAGAAAAACTGTTTACTTCACAATTTTCCATAATTAAGTATCTTAGAATTTTAAGGAGTAGGTCAGCAGTGCTCTAATTCATATCCCCTACAGTTTGTTTTCCAAAGTATATGACTGGAGAAAGTCTTCCACATGTTTTTCATCCTCAGGCAAAAATAAGAAATAAGGATAAGCAAAGAGAGTTAGCTACTTCTGCTACTTTTACCCACTGAAAGTTTCCTGTTAGCCCAAATTTATTGGTCAGAAATTGAGAGGTACAATTTGAGTTATGCTCAACAAAAGGTACTGTGGATGATACTGCAATGTGAAAAGTATATTGTTGCTGGGTGACCTTATTTCATTATGGATTTTCAGGTCTGAAATAAGTTATAAGAAGCATTTTATAAATCCACTTGTATAAGTTATTTGAGCTTTTCCAGTACAAAGCTAGAGGATGAAGTATGTAATGAAACTGTTTTTTACAAATCCCAACCCAGATAGTTACTGTGCAGGTTAGGTCTTCATTTTTTGAATAAACATAAAAAACCCACATGCTACATATCTGCAGAAAACTTTTTTTATTTATTTTCTCTCTGAAACAAGCTCTCCTGTTTTTCCTTACTATGGAGCTCACCAGCATCTCTTCAGAAATGTCTTTTCATCATACAGTTTGAAAAATCCATGAATTATTCTAATCATTGCAGTTGATTAAACAGGTAGGGGTCCTTTTTGATTCTTCATTTACCACTTTCCTCCTTCCTGATAGTTCTGCACGGCTGGAGATTTTCAGCCCCATTGTAGCCTCCTCATCTTAGTAAAGATCTTTTGGTATGCTAATTATCTCCTTTCTAATATTTACTCTCCCTGACCAGAAGCCATTGTCTGCTTTTACATCTTATTTTGAAGAGACAGGGTTCTTAAAATTCTTGAATGTCTCCCTTCACAATAGCTTTAGTCTATACATAATGTGTCAAGCAAGAAAATTATTTAATGGCAAATAAAATTCTAACATTAAGACATTTTTCATTTTTTCAACATTCTACATGGCTCTGCTTTCTTTTTTATGTGCAAAACTGAGTTTAGTTTTTTCTATTTTACCAAAATACTAATCAAAATGGCAAAGCTTACTCAAACAATTAAACCAATTTTTAATCAAATTTATCAAATAAAGAAATATTCTGCTTTATAGCTGTTCATTTTTTAGGCTTTTTTGAAATCTCATTTATTGAGAAATGAATGCTTTCCTGTAAAATGTTTTATGCATGATATCCAAAGCACTGGATACAATACAACATATTTGGTTGTTATATGTTGGACACCACTATCTATCAAGCTGTATCTTCTGCATATAATACATATTATGACACACTTCTAATGTATTCATTGACTTATTATCGAGACTGTTACAGAGGATTTCACAAAATCTAAAGAGTTCTAATAATGCCTAAAAATGTTCATAATAAAGTGTTATTTATGAAAAAAGTTTATGAAAAAAGTCACTGGGATTTGGGGAGTATCAGTATGAAGATTTATTGATACAACCATAATTAAAAGGAAATGATGACTTTGTTTAGTTATCGTGTTAGATTTTGGAGCAAAGTGTAAGCATTAAAGGAAACTGTATTGCAACAGGAGAAGAATCTTACTCGCTTTTACGGTCAGATCACAAACCACATCCATTCTTTCGCTCTGTTTCTATACCTACGTAAGACATTTCAGAATTACATGGTTTTACTTTACTGGCATATTTTTCTTCTTCAAAACCACATCTTCTGTTGGAGCCAAGTCCATTTCTAATCAAATATGTAATTTGACAAGAATACGCATTTGTGCCCATAATTTGTTTTGGGCCTGTAGGCACTATTACACATGCTATATGTCTCACCTTGTTACCAAATCATTTAGAGGCAAGAGGAGGCTACACAATTACATACAATTTCTTTACAAATAACCTTGATATGCAGTCTAGGTCTCTGAAATGATCTTGGTGGGGGTTTTTTGTTTGTTTTTTATAAACTTGTTCTGTGATCATTAAACTTCCTGTATAATTTAAAAGTAAATGAAATTCATCTTAAATCTTGCAAAAAATAAGTAGGATGTTTGTGATACAACTCAGAAGAGGCTCTGCACATTTCTATCCAATTTTGAAATATGAAAATATCAATTTGCTGCAGGACAAAACCTTTCAATGACACATTGCTTCACAGGCCCTCTTTATAGAAATTTCATTTATTAAAACCATCTATACCTTTCCCATCTTTCTGTCACTTGCTGTCTTTCAAAATGACTTCCTTCCAATTTATTTCCTTTTCTATGATTTTCAGAATACAAATACCTAGCTTCTATTTTACTTATTCTTTTCCATATTTTTCTTCTCTCCCTCATCCTCTTACCTTCTTCAGTTGACTGCTTTGGCTGTATTTTTAACTTAATAATTACATGGAGTCTATTTCAGAAGTGGAAAATTGATGTGGAAGAAGACCGCCACAACACAAACACCACTGCTGTAGAGTACAGTTGGCCTTCCAGATTACTGGGGTTGATGAAGCTATTGGGAGTAGATTGGTACACATTTATAAATTATTGCAACATCCAGCCAAATCTCTCTATACTGAGCTGGTCATTTTGAATTGGCAGCAGTGTTTCGCAATTGGCAGCTTGTCTTAATCGGGACATCTAGGAACTAAATTAATATTTTGCTATATGATCATTCTTGTTACTATTTTAATTTTTTCAGCACCTTTGATACATCAAAAATCAGAAACAAGGTTCCAAAGCAAAAAAAGAGATATAAAAATACAGAAAATATACTTAAGGAACTGAGGAAAGGAACTCCAGTTGCAGTTCCATGGTACTCCAGTTAGCAGATAATCCAGTTATACAGTTAAAATGTGTTTCTGCAAAATAATTTTTTCCTGTGGGATGCTAATTCTGCTTATACAGTGGGCATTTTCACATAGCAAAATTAATCACTTTATTCAACAAAATTGAAAGATTTCATTTTGTCAAAAAGTAACTGAACAGTAAGTTTCCAGGTTGGTCAGAATTAATTGGCTGCAATTTGTAGTTGCTGTATTTCAAAGACTAAGTTCCTCAGAGTCCCCGTCTCTGTGGGCCAGATATGTGTCTAAACCTCAGAGGAGACCATGAATTGTAGAAGATGTAGTTTTGCCACAGGGCCTGGTCAGAGACCTGGAAATTTCTAACCATCTGGCTTCTTAGGTGGACCATAGGAGAGAATAGGAACACAAAGTGTTGAAACAAAGAATTAATTTAGAGATACCAGTAGATGCAATTTGACAGACTCAAATTCTGAATATTCAGATTAAATTAAATTAAAATTAATATTTCAATTCAGGGCAATAAAAACACTACAATTAAAAGAAAAAGCCATTTTTAAAGTTTGGATTCTACAGAAAGTTTTAGGACATTGACTTTTCATCTAGATTTAACGTGGAAGAAAATGTGAAAGGAATTAAATTTTTTTTATACATATTCAGGAGTCTGGAAAGCAGTTTATAAATCTGTCATGGTTTCAGCTGGGATAGAGTTAACTGCCTTCCTAGTAGCTGGTACAGTGCTATGTTTTGAGTTCAGTATGTGAAGAATGTTGATAACACTGATGTTTTCAGTTGTTGCAAAGTAGTGTTTAGACTAAAGTAAGGATTTTTCAGCTTCTCATGCCCAGCCAGGGCACAAGAAGTTGGCACAGGATACAGCCAGGGCACCTGACGCGAAGTGGCCAACGGTGTATTCCATACCATGTGACGTCCCAACCAATATAGGAACTGGGAAGTGGGGGCAGGGAATCGCCACTCGGGGACTAGCTGGGTGTTGGCCGGCGGGTGGTGAGCAATTGCCCTGCGCATCATTTGTACATTCCAATGCTTTTATTACTACTGTTGTCATTTTATTAGTGTTATCATTATCATTATTAGTTTCTTCTTTTCTGTTCTATTAAATCGTTCTTATCTCAACCCAGGAGTTTTACTTCTTTTCCCGATTTTCTCCCCCATCCCACTGGATGTGGGGGGAGTGAGTGAGCGGCTGCGTGGTGCTTAGTTGCTGACTGGGGTTAAACCATGACAAAATCTGTTTGCAACTTGCATGCCCTTTACATAATGATGATTTTCCTTTAGGAAGATCTGTCTCTAAAGGCACAAGATACCACTGGGAGAATTGCCATACATCCGATATCAAATCTAAATCCCTCTGAGGTGGCACTTTTCCACACTCCTAGCAAACAATTTCTTCCTAACATGGACCCGTACTATACCAAATGGCTGTGCATCTAGAGGAAGCAGGGGGGAAGAAGACATTGCTCAACCTGTTGTTTGCCCCTCCACACATGCTGATGAGCATAGGCCTTTAAAAGTCTGTAATTTATCCAGACTTTAATCCAGCTAGGTTTGACTAGATTAGTCAGGTCACAGGTTTAACAATTCTACTAAAGTTTTCTAGTCTTGAATGGGGATCGCATGTTGTTCTACAGCATATTTTGGTATTCTATGGTGCCTCTACAAACAGCAGTTAAGGTGCTAGCATCTGGTTGATGGTAACCCACGGAGCTACGCTCTAGATTCAGCAGACATCATTTCCTCCAGAGACTCCTACAGAGCTCAACAGAAATGCAGAAGTTTGACCCAGTTGATGAAGTGTCCTTCTTCCCTTTCTCTTTCTTCACAGGCGGCTAGGCTATATAGTAGACCGTAAGTTGACCTTCAATTAATAGCTCTTCAAAGAGTCCTTGTTTGGATATTTTATTAGCTTCAAACACTAGGTATCCAATGGATTCCTAATTTATTAGAATAAAATAATAGTATGTTAATACACAACATAGTACTTCCCATTTTTTAAGATTTTAAAGATTGTTATTTTTTTTCTATATCTATGTCACCATGATCAATTATTCTGATTTATCCTTTTATTATATTAACACACATCACACCCATCTTAACCATGCCAGCCCATGAGTGTACAACAGCAAGTAATTCTGATCTGTCACTACAATGTGTTTTGGTATTTTGTTGGGGTTTTTTTGTTTGTTTTGGGGTTTGGGTTTTTTCCCCTCTACTTCAGGTCATCAAGATAAACACCAAGAATCTCAGACTTCCTTTAACCTTCAAACATTGTGCAAGCCACATAACTTCCCTATATCACAGATTAAAATCAATAACCTAGAGTGCTTCTTCCAAGCCCCAGCATGCATCTCAAGGAGACTACTTGTGTTTCAGAGAAACCTCTTATACCCAGCATAGTCTCTCCAAGTACCAAAATAAGTTATCACTGAAATATAAGAGAGAAAGAAGGTTGGTCCTTCCAGGATTTTTTACTTGTTTGTACAAGCACAGCTCTGGACTCTATACAGGAATTTAATTTTCATGTGCCACTCTGATTCATACACTCAATAACAAAAGGGAGAGTCAAGAACATAGGAGTTGATAATTGCTGGCATCTTTGGGAATTCAAACCACAAACTATCAACACCTTTGAAGGAGGGATTACATTGCATTCATTAAAGTATACAAATCCAGACAAATTCTAAGAAATCAATGTCCCAGTTTTTCCAAAATACGGCATAGCATCCAGCCTCATGTTTATCATAGCTTTATCAAAGAATCACCTGTTCCTAATAACAGGGTCTCTCTCTGAGATTCAGAGTTACAGAAAAGGAACAATTTTAGCCACATGATAGAAGACCTTTTAATCAAGAATGAGGAACATCCCCATTCTTCATCACTCTGTAATGTTTTATATTGCTGACCCCATATCAGAATCAGAATGCTGGGGTAACTCAATCCTTTTTTTGAGAGAGAGACTCACAAACAATTACATTTTCACCTAAAGTACTCCTAGAAGAGGGAGAGAATCATGCACCAAGAGAAGCTTGAAAACCAGCAGGGAATGACATGGAGCTTTCTGATTTTTGACATCAAACTGTAACTATCTCAGTAGCATGAAAATTAGCTCCACGATTTTTGAATAGACATTATCTCTCAGACCAAAATGGAAGCTATGGTGATAGGTAATATTTTGACGGACATGGCATGGACATTTTTATACAGAACTTGTGCGTATGAAATTTTCATCTTGATGCCTCCTCTCAGAAATTGTTCTGAAAATGGTGCATAGACTTAGAACGACAGAAGCAAATTATATCTTCCACACAGAACATTAAATGAGTAGACTGCATTGATCAATATATACCAGGTCACATTATGTATGCCAGAAATCTGCACTAATCACTAAAGACTTGAAATTATGTTTGAATCTGATTATCCCTGATCCTAGGCCATGTACGCAGAGAAAATAAAAAGACAGGCAGTTATAAAGTATGCAATTAATGCTTTTCTCTTAATAATAAACTTGGTATTTAAAATATAACTGTCCCTTCCATAACTTGTTCACTGTGTTTTTCCCAATGTGAAAAAGCATGTGTACATATTGATTAAAGTGTTCGTTGTTCTAATCCTTTATTATTTTCTGGAGTGAGTTTTTTTTAAGAGGTTATAGCAAACTAAAATGTAAAGTAAATACTGAAATCTATGAGGTTTGAGTAATAATATTGTTTTCATGTTTTATAGTGCCACTTTTTTTTTTTTGAATGGCAGATCTTTCCCTTTTTCATTTCTCCATTTCTCTGATCCTGTTAAGATCTACTCACAGACTGCTTTATGCAGCTGGAAATGAAGTTGTTTCATGCTATACACAGCGCCAACGTACTTGCAGGGAATCAAATACACACTTGGGTTAAAGGTCTGAAGAATGCTAACAGTTAACAATTTACATACACTGAACATTTGGAAAGCTTTTATCTTTTGTTCCTTTGAGTCAAAGAGTATTAAATTATAAATTTCTTCAAAATCATATGGGTAATGAATGGGGAAGTATTAACGTTAAGTTAATGATTACAAACTGACAATGAAGATTAAGAACATGAAAGTCTTATGAGAGTATCTTTGAGTTCTAAGCAGGAATAAGATCTTTAATAGTAATCTTCATGAACTGACACAAATCAAGGAGCATACATTAAACATCCCAGTTCTTCAAGACACAGTCATATTTTTAAAGTAGAAACCAATGTTTTTAGACTAATTTTTTATTTGAATTTAGTAAAAAATTCACAATTCAAGGAATGTGACAAAAGGTCAATTGCCAACATATTCTTACCTTTTAGCATTTACTTTTAGAAACATAGAAAACTCTTTAAATAGACCCATGTGCATGTTCCTAACATCTCACCGAGAAAAACCTATTTATAGGAATGTACTGTTTGTGCCTTTTTCTTAATGTATATAGGAGAGGAGTGCCCCCTAGTGATAACTGAAAATCACATTTATTTTTTTGAACATCAGTCAAAATGTGTTTTAGAGATGCAAGCTGAGTTATTACAATTGTTGTACTTAGACATAGTCCTAGCAATATTTTTTCCATTCCTTATTTTATTTTTAAGTTAAAACCTTTCATTTCCTTTTTTATTTAGTTAAAATGGATATTACTTGACAATGGGAGGGTTTCTGTTTGTCCCTTATGCTGTAACTAGTTATACCTATAAAAATTCTTGATCCTGGAAAATTTGCTTGCAGATACTAGAACTCATGCCTTTACAGTTATCCTAAGCTTTTCTGGCACCGCAGTGTGATTGCATATGTGTTTTAGGACTGCTGTTCTTTGAGAAGCTAATGCAAAAATGTCAGTAAGAGCCATACACCCTTATGATTCTTATAGTGACTAGCATTTTAATGTCAATAGAAGTTATTTGTGTAGATCTGTTTTTAGAATCATTTGTATTTCCTCTCAGGATGTCATTTCCCTGCTACAGCACTGCAGTGAGAAGGCAAGTAGTGCTAGCGCATTGCACTAACACTATGGTAGATACACAAGTCCCATAACCTTCCTTGCAAATGCATGCTCCCTTAGAAGACAACAGAAACTGGAATTAAAGTACCCTGACACAAGCAGCTTATCTTATTCTTAGAGAGCTTGAAAAGCATCTGCAATTGTTCCATGGACACCAAGGAAATCTGACAATTTTTCAAAGTGTAAGCCTGTCACAAATGAATAGATCTATGTACGTGTGTGTAGTAAACCAGATTATTTGGCAAGGGGAAGGCCGCCTCTTGATAATGGAGAAAATTTGTGGGTCATAACCAGACACTACTGCTGATGTTGTTGTCAATTTCATGCAAAATGGCTGAACATTTTTTACTACTATTTCCTACAGATAATATTTTGTGCAAAAGATTTAAGCAAAACCAAATTCATTGTTCAACATAAATCCACTTTCAGGAAAACAAAAGGAAAATTCATGTATAGGTCATAATTCTGATATAACAAAGGAGGCAAGATAAAAAGAAATGCTTCCTGGAGAAAATAGCCCAGCCCAGAGACATAATAAGAAGTGCAACAGGATAGTATGTCATTTTCAGGCAGCAAACACAAATGCTGCAAAAATACCCACAAAACCTCCACTTCTGTGGAAATGTTTACACTAAGCTGCCTAGGAAGTATATTTCAAAGCAGCAAAGCCATCCACCCAAGCCAAGCCAACAGTCATATCACTATCTTTCCCACTTAGAAAACAGTGCTAAAGTTCAGATGTAGTAAAAGGTTAAGCAGAAAGCTCGCACTCAACTTTAAAATACAAAATTTAATTAGGACTACATAGTGGTTTAGTAGCTGAAATGATATAGAAACCATGCATGTTGTTTCTAAAACAGAGATCAGAACACTGTTAACTACACAGGATCTACCTTTGAGAGAAGAGTGAGAGCAAAGAGCAGCCTTGGAGGACCATGGGATTGGGGGGCAAAGGCCTAGATGGTATGGGATAAGATCATAACAAGAAGAGGAACTATGACTCCTTGGATTTGAGTGCCCCAAATTCTCCAAGTGAAGTGTTTCTACTCTACAATGAGCTAGGTGAAGGTATGGGAAGCACAGGAGTATCCACCCATCTGCTGACAGAATTTCTCTTGAGGAAGACATTTTTAACAGAAGATAAATCAAATATATCATCTAGATCAGTGTGTAGTGTTGTTACCTGTTTACTGGCAGAATTCCCTGGTGTAGACATGGTTGTATAAAGAGAATTTATAGAACCTGGGGGATATTTCCAGATTCCTCTTTGGTTTTCCCTGGCTGAAGGATGTAGATTTTGACAGTGATAATAGCAAGCTTGTATGTACTATGTTCTGTTATACTGCATGTGAGGGTTTTTTTAAAAAACTATAGACTTTATATCACAAGAAGCAGTTAGTATAACATAGATTTTGCTTAAATGTGAAATGGCAGTCTAAAGCACTTTCTATTCATTCTCCTTATATTAGCACTTTACTCTGTCCTTCAAGCTGCCAGAATAGTATGAGACTTTTAAAAGTGTATCTTAATGGCAGAAAGAATCCTACTTGTCCATCAGTTTCCTTACACTGGATAAAGTCATACCTCTTCCAACTATTCAGTGACCTTAGGATCAGGACACACTTTCCCCAAGTGCCATTGGACAGTATACAGTGTAAAAAGAGGCAGTATGTCCTTCCCCTGACCCCATTCTTTGCCTCAAGAATACCATGCTTCACAGAGTCTCTAAGATTGTAATAAAACATTCAAGAAGTTTGAATGGTCCTTGAGAAACAACTCTTCCTTCAAAGCATTCGCAAAATGCAAAACTTTTACTATGAATGTGCAATTTATTTTTGCCACATAAAGTATTCTAAATTTTGCCTTTGGAGACATATATAACATTTTCAAGAAGCTCCACTAAATTGTTTATAAAATAGACTCTGATTTTACAAACACAGTACTATTTTTGAAGTATGTATTTTTAACCCTATATGTTTTTCTTTCTTGCCAGTAGAAAAACCACCAAACAACCCAGACACCAAACCAAAACACCGAAACCAAGAGTTCAAATGGGCAATATTAAATTTAGCTTCTGCATATTCTGGATGTGGTGTTAAGTGCATAAATAACAAGCCCCATCCCCCCAGAACACAATACAGCTACTGGAAACAGTCCATAACAGACTGAGCTTATCTTGTAGAAAGCCACTTGTAATGCAATCAGATTGAGTGGACCTGCGTTTCTCCACTGAGGCACAGCAAAGTGTTGGCCTCTTGTTGACCTTCTGTCCGCAGCTATTGGTCTCAACCAACTTCTGGAGAGTGGAAAAAAAAAATACATCAGCAGCACTAAGCTGATTTTTGTCTCCCAGAGAGGCTGTGCTATACCTACTCCTTTCTGTTCCCTTAATGCCTTCAGTGTCCCACCTAATGCAGTCTTCACTGGCTGAACTTTATGAACATTCCTTGCAAATGAACATCAACAAAACTATGCAGGGCATAATTGTTTGTGAGCAATAAGACCTTATCTCAGTCAGTATTCTTGAAGCTAAAGTAGGTGAATTAAGGATTTTCACAGAAATATTATTAAAGTGTGTTTGTGCCAAAGTACCAGATCTCCGATACTTTCCGCTAACCAAGACTTATGGTTTAACTGATGGTTCCAAATTTGACCTAGCAGAACTGAAAAGCAGAAAGTCTCCAGAAGTACTCATCCACTGCAAGAGCATTTAGCCTTCTTTCCAGTAGCCTTCCTGTAATATCAATTTCAGCACCCAAAGACTTGGCCTTCAGTAGTTTCTTGCCCCCAACTGTCAAATAAGGTGTGCCACATCAAGATTGTAAAAAAAGGGGAAAAAATATACCTTGCAAAATAATGTCAACTTAGAGAAAGGCTACGCTATTTTATTTTTAATGATTACTCATCATTTCATCTTTCATCATTCTCTCTCTGCTATAGGCTTGCTTACTTTTTCCTTCCTCCAAGAAACTCTCATTTTAAGATGAAGGAATTCCAATTCTACCATCCAATTAAGGAGGAGTGATCTTTCCTTTCATAGACAGTCCCATGCACATCATTGCTTGAGACAATGGAGTTATCTGTAAGGCAAGGACAATGTAAGTTATCTTCTTTAAGAGGCAGCGGGGCAGAGATGGAAGAAGGGAAGTCTGAAAGTTGTCAGGAGAAATAAGACATCTGATTCTTTTTCTTACTGTAACTGGAAAAAATTTACTTAGTCAAATTGTAAGAGAGATTGAAACAGCATTACAGTCTACAATGACTATTTAAATTTAATAACAATTTTCATTATTTGTGTTTTTCTGTACAGTGTTTGGAAATGGCTTAAGGCTAGTATAAACATGGTTAACCAGTTTGATTTCCTAGTTCGGTTAAATTTCCTCCTTCAATGTCAGTATGTCATATTTCAAAACATATTGCTAATACAGATGTCACAACATGTAAACTTATTCCATACTCAAAGTATTGATTTAGATGTTTCAAATTTATAACTTACTATGAAATCAATAAAGTACATACGAAATGTGCATATTATTAAAAAGATGCTCAGGTTTTCCAGATAACAGCAATGCTACTAAAATCCATGCTGCATGCTTTTCCCTGTCAAAATAGACTTTAAAAAAAATTAGTTTTGAGCATAAAAACAGTGGGATCTCACAACATAGAAATTAATTTTTCTTTTTTTTTCCTAACACCATAACACTTCTTAATCTTTTTCAATCTAGTATTTGCATATCTGTTTCACAGAGAATTTTTTCACATCAGGTAAAACTAAAAGAAGTCTAACTTAGAGTTGAAAACTACGTATATGTTTTCTTATCCATGCACTGGTAAACACAATGTATGGTAAAAGCTGGAAAACATAATTACGTGGTTTGGCTGTTTGTCCAACCAGTTATATGATTAAAGGACACTTCATAAGCACTGCTAGGTCAGTTACACTCTTCAGGGGTTTTTTTGTTCCACTTCTAGTGGGATGTTTATGTGAGCAGTTACTTTTATAAGTACAGCAGCTAGAAAACTCAAGAGTTCATTTCCATGGTAACAACCACCTTTTCACTGGAAATACCAGTTCGTTTGAAAAGTCACATATATCTGTCTTCTCCTTCAGCAATTTTCCACATACATGTAATTAAGATGGAGGTATGAAAGCATATTATGTTGGTTTTTTTAGAATTAATATAAGGTGGTATTACAGTGGTATGGAATTCATATACAATGATATTTTGAAAGACAATTGGTAGGCAAGAGTGGCAGTAATTTAAATCTAGATCCTATTACTAAGGCTATTTAATTTCTGCCTGAATAAGATAATTATTACTAAAGGATGCTTTCATGGCAATAGTCTTTTTGTGATTATTTCTTCTGGAAAGACAAGTTCATTACCCTATTTAGTGCTGGAAAAATGAATCAAATATTTCTCCAATTATTGGGCATATATTGATGGATAATTCATGCACAAACTATCAGAATAGTATATTTTATTTGCTCTTTTCTTTAGTTCCTTTAGAATCTAGGGTTTAAAATTAAAAATCCCTTATAAAATACTTACAAAGACTATATTAATCTCCATATGTGTATCAACCCTGGTGCAAGGCTCCTGTTTTTAATAGAACAGTCTTATTTTTTTTTTATGCCATATTTTCTTATTAGCCACAGTATTTCACTTCCTTCTCTATAGTTTTATTTGAAGTTTTACACAGGCAGGAGCTGGCAGTGGGCAACACAACATCCCTTCCTGGACACGCAGACCAAGTGAAGCTAAGTCATGAGTTTCAGTTCTCTATCCACTGCATACACATCTCTCCTGTTCAGGTTACCACTTCCATTATGACTTTAGCGGGCATCATTTGGAAACTAATTAACTGCCAGTTAAAGGATATTCATTCAAGGCAGTTTGTTCAGCTGATTCTTTAAGTTACATTCATTCCATTTAATTTGTGTTTTGCTATTTAAGTCTTGCAATTTTTCAGTGTTCTTACAATACGTTAAAGTTGTCAAGCAACCTCCTGCACTTAATATACTTTGTAAATCCTATAATTTTTAAAAGTACACTTGTGAAAAGCAAAACAGTTTTAGTTTTCAACATGTTTTCACACTATTTTTTTTGTAGAAACTGTTTAATGTTAACAAATTTTAATTTAAAAATTGTAGGAAAAATATCAGTTTCTAAATGACAGTCTTTTCCACTGACTTCAATCATCTCGGGCTATGACCTTGCATTCCTATAAAAGATATTTGTAAAACTACTAGAGTCAGTTCCAAAGTGAAATGTTTATTTAGCATTAATTTCACCTGTACTTTTTTGTAAGATACATGTCTTCTGATACTCCATATGTATACATAATAAAAGGGACTTATGAAAGTTTGTGAAAGCCAAAGTACAAATTATATCAACTCAAAAGAGATTATGAAGGAGAAAGACAGGACGTAATCCAGAGTTAAAACTTATTTCA
Organism: Haliaeetus albicilla; assembly: GCF_947461875.1. Classification (NCBI taxonomy): domain Eukaryota; kingdom Metazoa; phylum Chordata; class Aves; order Accipitriformes; family Accipitridae; genus Haliaeetus; species Haliaeetus albicilla. The sequence continues at coordinate 41,768,703 of NC_091483.1, forward strand.
GTCAATTAAATGACAGAAACACAATTAGAATGTTAAAAAAACCAACCACCACTCCAAGACCAACTGAAAGGACTCCAAGCAGTCACAAGAACTACTATGATAAAATGAGTACTTTGTCAGTCTTAAAGTATGATTTATTACCCAAACTGAATCTATAAAATACTATGCAAGAGAATCACCAAACAGAAAATGCATCAATCAGAATTCAAAAAGAAATAAACAGAAGTTTAATCAATATTTTTTTTCTCTGCAATAGGGTCCTTGAAAAAAGTTTATTGCATGTTAAGTATTTGAAGTACCTAATGAAACATTCAGAATGTGCACAACACCAAAGGAGGTAGCCTTCCCTGCAACAAAATCAAATTGAAGAGAGAAGTGAAAATATTTGTGTAAATGAACTCTTAAGATGAAAAATGGGACAGCTGCATAAAGCACCACTTTGGAGAGAATCGGAATATTCTGAGAAAGTTAAAAAAATCTTCAGCATATTGTCTCAGTGAAAGCATACACTCTCAGATTTTTTCCTCCAAGTTGTGGGGGATATAGGTCAAATTTTAATTCCTGCTGCTAGTTGAATGTTTCATTTTATTGTTATGCAGGTTGTAATGATATCCCACATCGAATCAATTCTAGCGTTACTCTATGTCATATTTCTTTCTGCAGCTGAATGGCCATTAGCTCAATTCAAAATGGATTTTTCAGAGCAGAGGCTATGTATGGCAAAGAACAAATACTGTTATCTGATGCACAACTGGAAAACTCATTTTGAGATAGTTCCTGGAATACCTGGTGAGTAGGTTATAGTCCCTGAAAGTCTGAAGGAGAAAGTATGTGGAATTTTTCACCAAGGCAAACAGACATTAACTTTAGCCAAACAGAACAAACTAGGAGTTAGATCAGTAAATCACTCTGAATTGGTCCACTCAAGACATGGAGGCAGGCTGGATCCAAAGCAATTTACTTTCCTTCCGGGAACTAGAAGGCAGCTAGGGAAATAACTATGATTTGCAGAGTAAATAGTCCCATCTTTCTCCATTCATAATAGAATTTAAGCTAACAATTTGATCCTAAAGGTTTTGTTTCATAAATAGCTGTGAAATGATGTTCTACACAGAGATGTTTATCACAAGGTTTGGAAATACAGTACTGAAAAGAGATATTGTGTAGCACTTTCCAATATGGACACCTGGCTATTTGCACCATCTCTTTATAAGCTATGATATTCTGACTTTATTTGCTTTCTCCTTTTTACAGCTTATTTTTCTTTGCTTTAGTTCCTTTCTTAAAACAAAGCAATAAGATAATAGTGCACAGAGTGTTTAATGTGATTTTATCTTTTATTTGCTACTTCTCTTTTTACTTTGTCTTGCTCTACTTGTGACTTCTTTTCATTTCTTTCAGTTAAAAAATAAAAAACCCTCCCAAGAGGGTAAAAAGCAACATTTGACTCACAATTCTAATTTCCATACACTACTGTAAATCTAAGCAGAAGTGACTCCAACTGAATCAGTGAACCTACGCATGCTTTAGACTGATCTGTTTCAAAGATAAATCACATCTACTGTTCCATCTCATTCTGGTTGTAGCTCTCCATTTTCAGGGCCTGAAATTATCAGATACCTCTCTTAGCCCATGATCTAACAGCATCTAACACACAGCACTGATGATGAAGGTCTGCAATCATAATTTACCCAGTTAATATCCATGTTTTAAGCCAGTAACACATCTTTTCTCACAAATCTTCAATGGAAGGCTACACTGATGGGGGGAGGTTACTTTCAAGAAAAATCTATATTTAATATGGTGAAATTAAACTTCTAAATGACTATTCATAAGCTCAAGAATAGCCAGTTAGATACAGCTGAACATTTAATGTTCCTCCCTGACATAACAGTTATCTATAAAAATGCTACAGCAGTGACCTCACTTGTGAAAGCTAATGTATTCTGTATTTTTAAAAGTTCTTAAGACACTGATATTTCTAAAACTAAATTCATATAGATTTTATCTGAAGTCTCTAACAGCAATTCACTGACTTTATTAGGCAGTATACAAATGTATACAATGTATACAAATGAAATTGTCCTGAATTTCATGTTATATGCACACCAGTGAATCAGGACTGGAAGTGAAAAATCTAAAATTCAAAGTGAAAAAAATCATAACACTTATAAGGCTTATGCAGTTTGTTCTACGCTTTTGACTGGGACATTAGTTTCACAGCCTTTATCATTTAGTGTAATTTTTTGTCATTTTTTTAATGGTCTTTCCCTGTTTGAAAAGAGAATTCATATTCCTCATTTATTTAACAATTGAAGCACTTTTTTTTTTAAATGACAAGCATGTCTGGAAGCAAGCATGACTATAGGAACCACAGGCAGAGCTGACATATCAGCAAAAGCAGTGCAGGTCCTTCAAACACCAGGAACTGTTCCTGTGATGTGCTGATATTTCCCTGTTCTGGTGTCCGATCTGATTCTCTGGTTGTTTGGTGTTTTCCTCCTCTCTCTGTGGCAAAACTGGCTTTTTCTCTTCTCTGCTGGTTTCTATGACTAACTGATTTTAACTGAGCCTTTGAGCAGAAGAGACTGTGCGTAAGACATGAACAATCCTATTTAGCCTTCTACTCCTAGTGAGTCAGATCATTTCTTGCTATTGTGCATGTTAGAAGGAGATAAAGGGACTCATGGATGATATGAAGGCAAGATACAGAAGTTTTTACTGTTGTTAGATGCCTCTGGAAGTGGTGAGGAAATCAGAGAAAAGAGGAAGAGGTTTAAAGTCACGTATAAGTGAATGATTCCTGAGTAAATGCCATACATTTAATTAAAAGATTATTTAAAGGGAAAAAATGAGTGTGTTACCCATTAGACTATGTCATCATTAGGAAAAATATCCAATTTGAAACGCAAAGCCTGTGGCTTAACTAGCCTCACTGACAACACGGAAGGAAGCCTTTTCTTTTCTTCTGTGCATCTAGAAGAAACTGAGAAGAACAAGAAGAATGCATATGGACCTACAAAAAATACCTGCTAGATCACAGTTGTTACAATGATGTTATCACCTGGTGTACCGGCCCTTTGTAGTGATCACCATCAGAATGATGTCAAAAGGATAGTCCTGACTGTTCTGATTCCTTTTGTTGGAAAGGAAGACACCTAAGGAATTTGTGTGCAGCCAATAACAACTGGTAGCTTTTAAAATAAAAGGGTTTATGTATTCCCAGCCAAACATCAGGCTGTGTGTGGGGGTGTATATGTATGTACTCAATGCTAAAGGCAGAAGTCAAGTGGTGCCATTTCAGAGAAATATCTAATTCCCAATAAATACTAATCAACTGCTGAAAAAACAAGTTGTTAAAGAAGAAAAAAAAAAAAACAAAGATGAGCAGGAAGTCCATTCTGAAAGTATAATTCTAAATTTTAACTTATGCCTTTCTCAGACAGTTATCATGCTGTGGGAGAGTAATGCTGAAAAAAAATTTTTAGTCACCTGCAACAAAGGTTTAAAGCAGCACAGTTTGAGCACAGAAATACGCTTTACAGAGTAGAGCATACTGTATTAGTATGGTCCGAGAAGTTTCAGGGATATTAAATCCAGACCAACAGATCATCTGAAAATAGAAATTGTTCACAATGCTTCCTTGTATTTGAGTCATTTAATCTTTTATATTTGCTTTAGCAAGACTGTTGTGGAACAAAGAGATTGCAGATGAGGAAGAGAACACCACACAATTGCACTGATTTTGGACTGTTTAGAGACAAATGAAATAAATCCATAAACCTATGAGTTTTCCATCAATTTGAGAGAATTTCTTAGAAGTGGCATGATGGCTGTGGTAATGAATGAAAACTGAAAAAACTAGCACATTTAAGGATGTGCTCAGAATAGACAGGTAACACATTCCTGTTCAAGTTCTTTGAAGATGTAACTGTTAAGAAAAATAGGAGTTTGAAATATTCAGATAGCCTTTCACCACATCCTTCTACATCAGAGGGAAAAAATAGTTGAAGTAGAGTCACTGTGAGTAATATGTGACAGTCTTTGGGAAGAAAGATGAGCCAAAGTTGCAAAGGTGAATTTCTGGCAGTTCCACACTTACAGTTAAACCGTGAAATATTTCTATACTTACCCAAGCACAAACCAAGCTTTTTTTTTTTTTTTTTAATCTTACATGTAAGTTAGGATCAAAATATAACATTAAGTTTGTTAAAGAGTTATTAACCCCTCAAAATAGCTGAACTGGCAGACAGCGATCTTGTTGCCCTGTGTCCTGAAGAGGTATGTCATTAGATGATATCCCATTAGCAAATGGTCTATGAGAATGGGACAACTCACGTAATTTGTAACCAGGACATTGGCCTTGCTTGTCCTGGGTCAATGCAAACCTAAGAGCTCTGCTTTTCTATTTAAATCCAATTAATTTTTCACATGGTTCTGATACCAAAGCTTTTCACAGCTCTACTCAAAAGATCCTGTTCAGAGTCAGTATCTGATATTGCTAGCCACTTATCATAACATGATAGTGTTGTAATGTTGTGCACTGCTTTTGTCACTCTGTTGAGGTAGGTGGCTCATCCTGCTATTTAATACTTAGAAGGCACTGATGCATTTGTCTAATTAAAATTGCATATAGCTCTCCTTCAACTAGGTTTATATTATCTGCAAAGATTTTATCCCAGAAGTTGCCATAAAATTTGCTTTATCTTGCTTGCAGATTTCCATCACTAAAAGGAAAGGTTCTAAACCATAATCCTCAAATACGAGTTTTCCCTCATTTCCTCAAGGGTTTTGTTTGTTATTTAATTTTCCAATTATTTTAAAATTTATTTTAAAATTCTTTAATCATTTACCTGATAAGTGGTTATTCTACCCAAATGATTTTTTTTATTTTTTCTTCTTTGATTTATTTTTACATAGTTAGAGAGTGATTCGGTGTTTACTACATGAATTAATTACACAGATTAAGAGATACTTCTCTTATTGGTGATGATCAGGCATTCAAGGACAGGTGAAAATCTTAATACTAGATTGGATTGCATTGGATTAGATTCAGTTCTGAATTCCTAACTTGTACAGGGATATTTGGACCTCTGGTTTTATTCTAAACATTTGTACTTTAAAGACATGAAAAGTTATCTATTAGATATGCAGGTAAAGTTTCTTTGACTAATATCCACCATCTCCCAAATGCTGGAGGAAAAATGAGTTCATACCAGTCTCCTTTATCTGCATGCATACACACACACCAACTATTGACCTTACTTACACATCTTTTACATGCTTAAAATGCTCATCTTGCTTTTTTCCCCCCACTTTCTCTGAAGGAGGAGCTTAATACCTTTATTCCATGGAGGGGAAAAAAAATTAATATCTATTTTTATTTGTCAGATAAGTTAAAGAAACTCTATTGACCCTTATACACAAAAATAACTAGCTTCAAGTCTCCTTGCTTTTCCAGCTTCCATATGCTAATCATCATGTCAAGCACTGCACTCCTCTTACCTATTTCAATTCCTTGGGAAGCAGTTCACACATCATTCACTCCATTTAGCAATATGTTATGCTCCAGAGAAAGACCCCTTCTCATTTAATCCAGTCCACCTACTAAAGAGGCTGGGAAACACTGTAGAACCCTTGTGAAGGTTATATAGTGGAAAGACCTACTGTTTAATGCAACACAATATCCTGAAGTACTAAGGCAACTAAAAGGTAATAGGTAGAAGGAATATAAATGGATGGAGAAGACATGAAGCTCTCCCTTATCTACTTCCTGCAGGCATTAGGAATGGAAAAAGACAGTCTTTCACTTTGTATTGCTGAATTTGGAAGATGTGGTTCTAAATGAGCTGCTCTTGCTTCCTGTTGCTTTATGTAATAGATGGGGAAATTTTAATGAACTTACTGATGATGTCCCAAATTTATTTAGTCTCCTAGTGATCCAGCTGAATTTATTTCCAAACTGTTGAGATAGTTTCAAAATAAATTTTGATACCTCTCTAAGCTCTGGCAGTATTTGACAAGTTCTTATTTGCTCTCCCAGAGCAGCTGGGAAACAAGTAGGACAGCAACCTTTCCCCCGTCTGGGTAGGGAAAGAGAAATTTCTGATCAAAATGCTTTCATTTATGTATTTCTTCTTCTTTATTACCTGTAGCATCTGAGTAGAATTAAGTGCAACCACTTAAAAAGAGCATGGTTCAGGGAACAAATGATGCATTCAGAAATCATCATAGTCTTCTACATAGTCTTCTCAACTTCTTTTCTCTCAGAAACTGTTATCATGCCCTTGGTATCTACACCCAACATGGTGGCAGATGAACACTGCCAACAGTGTGGGAGCATCAGATGCATCACTTGCAGCTATTTCATGAGTCACCAACACTAGTAAAATGATGAAGGAAAAAAAATAATGATCATGTTGCCTTTCAAACTTAAAGCAAAGGTTACTGGTAGCTCAAATGCTGAATATAATTATGAAAAAAGACCAGAGAGCAATATGGACATCTCTCTGCAAAACAGGATCCTAAAGATAAAGCAAAACCAATTTCTTAAGAACCCAAAGAATAATAAAATGGAAAAAGTTTAGTCTTTCTACCCTCTTCCTATGCAGTTTTGCAGGACCAATGGAGGTTTCACTTTGACTTCACTGAAAACTACATTCTAATATAAATTCTGTAACATTGTGAAATGTATTGGTGATAAATCAGATTGCCTATAGTGTACAGGGGTACTGTTCTTTAAGTATATGTTCCTCAAATCCAATAGCAAATCCGGCTCCATATACATATATTAAAAGAAATTATTAGAACATATTTTCTCTTATTCCAGATATTTCTAATCCTAAATCTGTACCAGACTTGTTTTATGAATCACCTTACTAATATGCCACAGGAACCCACAGAGAGCAAAATTACAGAGCTGTCAAACTCTTCTCATGATTAGTACTCTTACAGAGCTCTAAACTCTTAGATTACATCTCCAGAGGTCTTGCTACATGAAATTTCAGCATAAATATCTGGTTTCTTCAATATTTTTTGCCCAATTCTTTAGGGATATATTATCACATCAGCTTTAATTCACTGTATACTGCTCAAGACCATCTCTCTGAAGGAGAAAACTTTCTCTGTTCTTAGAAAAGTGCCCCTGAAATATAAACCAGGGTGGGTTACTATGGTCATACTAACATTTAAATACACCAGTCAGCAGAACTGTTTTCATGTATAACTGCTCACATTTCATATCTGAAAATAAAAATGAAAGGATTAAAAAAAAAATCTCATTCTGCATGTTCTCTGTTATTATAGTGTTAAACAAAACCTAAAGCTTATAGCAGAGTTTGGTAAGACTTAACTTGCAAGCCATTTTTTTTTTTCTTTTCCACATTAAAAGGTGTTGAGTATAAAGAATCTCCTGCCATGATTGTTACATCACACTGTTGATAGAGATTTCTTTGCTCAGCAAGGAAATCTCTATCAGGCTTGATGAAAAGTACGTAGTCGTTATTCTGAACTGCATTTATCATCATCTTCATTTTAAACTTCCTGTTTTTCCTTGCCATGGCCTGTTTTCTTTAAAGCCTCCTGTTGCTGCTCATTTCCTCACTCTGCTGCAGAGCATCATTTCTAGGCAGGGAACATCACAGTTCTAAAAACCTCGAGAGACTGTTGAATCACTAAGCTTTCTCTTCTGCAGGGCAAAATCCTGAAATCAGTATGTATAAAGCAAAGCAGGATGAGTCTCTTCTCAGTTCCAGGGCACATGTACTTCCCCTATTATACAATGACCAAATTCAAGGAGATCATTCCAGGGCAAAACAACGTATTAATTTTCTTTATATTTCTGAGAGGAACACTATGACAAACAACTTACTGACTCTTCTATATTTAATTTGGATTGTACAATGAGATCTGCTCATCTGTCTCTGCTTTGCAGAACATTGAGAAAAAACAAACCAAAACAAACAAAAAAGCAGCGTGCAAACCCTCATCCTGACTGTATTCTTGCAAAGACTGGATATGTCCCCAAGTAATGAATTTACATTTACACATTCTTCCTCTACTACATGTAGTTTTTAGACATATCAAGTGAATCAGCCACTCACTGTCACTAACCAAGATGCCTCCAGCAAACAGGGATACCACAGGATATCAAAGATACCACCAGAAGAGGATGGATCACAAAGATGTTCACTGGGAAGAGATGGCATGCAAGTTAAGGCTCAGAGCTAAGCTGCTGTGTCCAGCCCTAGCCTGGACTCTAGCTAGGCTTTCTGTACAGTAACCAAGCACAGGAGCTCCTCTGCACCTCCCTCCAGCCAAGCTCACACATCTGAAGTATGTCTCTAAAGGTCTAGCTGCATACAATTTATCAGTTTCCCCAAGCAATGTACTAAGAACACATCTTGGCTGGTATGAAAATGCCAATTAGAAATGTGAATAAGAAAAAAATCTTGTGTTAATAATTTTTTCATTGATTAGCTACTGGTTGATCGGTTTCATTGGGTTTGTGATTTGCGTTGGGTTCTTTTTATTGGTTTGTTTGCTTTTAGAGCAATGGGCTGATACTGTTAAAAAGTAATTTAATTGTTGTTATTGTAAATAAGAATGTAAAATTATGGTGGGTTTTAGTATACAAGATCTAGCCCAGAGTTACACTAATGACAGAACTGAATCTCACCCTCCACAGCTGAAAGGTTCTTTTATATGCTACATTACACTTTCTCCCAGCAGCATTGCCAGAAAAATCTTAAAATAGTTCCTAACTAAATCAAATTAAGTATATTATGCAACAGTTAACTATAATCATTTTTTTTTCCAACTTCTCATATGGTGTTTTTATTGTTGAAGTCTCAGGTACATTTCCATCGGCAGAGAACACCAAGACTTTTTAAAAGCTTTGCATATAATTGCCTTTCTATACCATTCTGCATGCTTTGCCTAAACAGTGTAATTTTTTTCCCTGATCTACTCTAAACCCCACGAAATGAAAGAAATTGTAAAACACGACTTCCCGTATGAATTATCGCATTTCTTGTGATTAAATTTTCGGTAGTTATAATGTTATCTGTTTCTTTTGACAAGTACAATTATTGTTGGCATGAGCACCCAAATTGTATTTCATTCTCTGAAGCAGCAGCTCATTACGATCGGTGAAGTCTCTAGTAAAAGGAAAGCATAGAAGAAGTACTTTATAAATATTGACTTACTCTTAGTACCTGTCAGCAAAAATGCAAATGGCCACAAATCACAGCTGCAAAGGAAATGCAGTAAACCCCAGAAACAGACACTATATACACTAGCAAGGGTAAAACGATTTCCAGACTCCCATGTCTGAACTGGAAACACTTAGACTACACAAAACAAAGGTGCTCCTGATGGACATTTTGGTCCATAATTAACATTATATCTATATGTGTTCTGTAACATCATAGGATACAATATTTTATGTTAATGTTAGTTTTATGAGATAGCTCAAAACCAACATATTGTTCATAGTTGTCCTATTCTGTTCCTTGCCTGGCCTATGATATATTTGACTTAACACATTTGAACACAGCAACATATCTACATTGTCTTGTGTGGTCCAGGCTTTGATCACGGTCAAATGGTAAGGACTAGCCCACACCCATATTGTTCAAGTCACATTAACTGTGTCCATACTACATATTGTGTGGAGTACACAACACCACCATAATTATTCTGTAGCATGTCTCCTTCAATAGTTTTGTATTTTGAAGTTTGTTACTTTAATATTCTGTAGTGTTTGTTCTTTCAAGCTGTGCCATGCAGTATGCATTATGCTCACATCCCTTCTACCTTGGGCAGCTAATACATGTTTTATTTATGTGACCACACCATAAGAATCAGCCTTTTTAAATCACTTATGACCAAAGGATGCAGCCTGATTTCTGACCTGAACCCTACTGCTGTTGCTGCTTGTCAAGAAGCAAAAACTTTGCAGGGACAACACTGAGCAGTTACTTAGCAAGTAGATCCTGCTTTCCTGGACAAAGTGTTCCTGGACCTTCAGAGGACCTCCATAGCAAATGTCTTGCTTTCCTGAAGCCTGAGAAATAAACTTATTGTTCCAGTAATAAGTTTGGTAACAAGTAATAAAATTTTTCTGAGGCCACTGTGGAAGCGAGTTCTTTTTAAATGCAAAATTTGAGTTTATTTACCACTATAGTATCCCTATGGTCACTACAAAAGGCAGTTTGTCTACATATATATAATAACCATTCACTGCTGCATTCCCTTCCTACAAAGTAAAGTGATTTCTTGAATGTTTGTCATCACTATGTGTTATTAGTTGCAGTATCTTAGTAGAGTTTATATCAATTTCCGCGCTCTCAGCTCCACATGTGCACCCAGGACAATTAGGAATGGCTCCTAGCTACTCAGGTGAAACCCTGGCTCTGCTGAAGTCAGTGAAAGTTTAGCACTTTACTAGGATCACAATTTTTCCAGCCCTGTTGAGCCTGTATTTGATACGTTTTGCACTTGCAGTAGCTGATCAGTCAAAGCAAGCTAGAGGAAGATACATTCTGCACAACAGCATTCTCAAGTATCTATAATGCTAATTTCCATAAAAATCCCTGAATTAATTTATGATTCAAGTCTCTAGTTGTTTCGTTGTTTTGTTTCTGTTATGTGGTGTTTGGTTTTTGGTTTTTTAAAAACACACACTGATACAGAATTAAGTGGTTCATAGACACATCATGCAGAAAAATGAATTCAAAATACTACTTGATTCCTTTGCCTTCTGCCTCTAGTTTTTTTCCCCTCCTGAACACAGACGCCAACTTCATGTACATTGCTGACACAAAACAATTTAAGTTTGTTCTTAACAGAAATGGCTTTTTGTTACAGGACAGAAAATAAATTCAATTTTATATTTGTTTTATTTATGGCAGTTTCAGGCTTTTACTCTGGCCATCATTGCAGAAGCATAGCCATTAAAAACAGACCTCAGATTTTATTTAGTGAAGTCATTTGTGCTTTATCTACAGATATAAGCCTTGGTATGCAACTGTTACACGGATAACAGACTGGCTTGCCTTTTTACCTCCATGAAGACATTTAGAAAACACCCATTACTTTAAAAAAAAAAATTAACACATACATTTCTCCACATATCCTACCCCCTCAAATATATCAAAGATTGACTGAAGGACAAACATAATATGAAATTAAAAATACCAGAATGCACATTTTATCAAATGGATAGCAAAAAGCAGTGCAGGAAGAGGGGTAATGGTAAAGAATGACAGAGGGTAAGAAATACAGGGAAGTTATCTAGGTGTTCATTTTGGCTGTTAGATGAATCATGCATGCTTCTGTACATCTTTAGAACAGCAGGAAAGGTTTCATGAGACCTGTGAAAAATGCAGAGGTATTGTTTGGGAGAAGAACTGGGAGAAGAACATGGAGATATTTCTAGGGACATCTACAAGAAGCCTCAATCTTCCTCCTAGGTAAAACAGAAGGATTTCTACCAGCTTTAAAAAGGAGTGGGATTGATCCTTCTGGTTTCCTGACAAGGCAATGTGGAAAAAGGCTATCCATGAACTTGTATGCCAAATGAAAAAAGTAAAGCAGGTGAATCTGATATTAGGGAACACTTAGCTAAGGCACTGTCATTCAATGTAAACATCCAGGAGTGTAAGTACTATCACAAGAAACAAAGCTATTTTCTTCTAATATAAGTAGCTTTGAAAGAATGTAAAATACTCTAAGGAAGCATGATCAAAATTTGATCATGTAAAAGAAATCCAGCAAAGGAGAGTGCAAAAGGAATAGGAGATAACTGAAATTCATCCAGGCTGAAACTAAAAGGAAATAGGGCAACAGAGACCAATTTTATCAAGTAAGATTGAATAATCAAGAGTAGAAGCAATGAGAATATTTAAAAAAAAAAAAAAAGAATAGTCTGAAAAATGGAAAGGAATTTGAGATCCCTAGATGAATCAGAATCAAACGGTAGAGTAAGAAAAAGTCTGTTGCTCTGTTATAGGAGAGAAGGTAGGTATACACACACAGCAATCTCACTACACCAAGATCTTTGATTATAGTTTGCATATCTAGTTCTCTAAAAGGAAATTAACTGGATGTGGCTATCCCACCTTTCAAGCAGCAGTTCTGTCATAAGTCTGGATTGAGTGTTTTTGTAACTACTTTTTAAGATCTACAGTCTTAGAATCTGTCTTTGCTCTGTACAGAATACATTTCTGTCTCTTGCTGTGCTTGTTTGTCAACATTCAAATATTTTCTTTAAAGATCCCAGGTAGCGTCCCCTCTTGTATCCAGCTTGTGTTGGACCACATGCCACAAGAAGCCTGATTCATGTCACATACTTGCTATTTGGTCCATTTTATGTCTGAAAAAGATTACCTATGAGATTCCTGAAGAAATATTTGTTCAGCTTAACTAGGGAAGTTTTCTCTTTATTTTTCCCATTATTTCAAAAATGTAAAAGTTAAAGCAGTAATTCTTCCACTGTATACTCTCTTAAGTACCTCTACCCCCCAAGAAATAAAATCTTCTAGGTTCCCTGAAGCATAAGACTGGAGCTGTGTGTCATATCATTGTGCTTACTTTCTCAAAATTGCTTATTCCTCTCGCTTTGGCACTCAATTCAAAATAAATGGGGGATTTTATATCACTCCTAGCTTTTGATGTTGATTGTAATAGTAGCAAGCAACAGTACATTTTGACAGTTCTATGGAAGTCTTCCACAGGTTGCTTTTAATAGTTTCTGGGTATTTATTTAAGGAAAATAATTAAATACCAGCCATGTGTTTTCATTTATTAACAGTCCCTCAGGAGCACAGGCAATCAATGTCTTGATTTGGTGGGTTTTCTAGTTTGCTTTTTAGAGGTTTTCTTTTGTCTATTGCTATGTATTTATTCTAGCAAGGGCATAGTTTAAGGAGAGGAGAAGCTTGCAAGATTTGTGTTTGTCCAAAGTCCCGGTTTAGTTCATGGTCTCAACCACAGCCTCTAGAGTTTTACCATCATCACAAATGACATTTAATCTTACATAGGAAGGTGCATCATGCCAGTTTTCCAAAACAGGCTTTATGCTGCAATTTCTTAAGATCTTTTAGATATCTGAGGACTCATGCTATGGAGTTCCCTCAAGATGAAGACAGATATCTTGAACTGACTTTGACATTCTCACCTAAGCCTGAGGAGTAGGATGGGTCAAATATATTCACAAAATGCTGTTTTGCTGATGAGATGTGCTTTAGGAGTCTGCAGCAGTTCATGCTTCCTAAATACTGAAAATTTTCACTATCACATCTGAAGATCTGCTAAACAGAAACCCCAGTTCAGAAATGGCAAGAAGTATAGATAAACAAGACCAGCAATAAATGCTTTCTTGCAAATCCTCCCTATCACACAGCTCAGACAGCAAGTCCAGAAGGCAAACAATGCATAGAAAATTAAACTTCAGTTAGGCAATGGAGTATTCTCAAGCTTCTTTGATGCAGCACAGAATAAGGTGTAAAACCAAAGTATGATTAATAAACAAGCTGAAAGCATTTATGTTTTTCCTTTGTTTTTCTTAGCTATAACTTTTAGATGTCTTCATGTCAAACATTTCTTGTCAATATACATAGATAACTGGAATCCCTAATAGTTTTAGCTGCTTTCAGATCCTCTGCTAACATGATATCTCTACTACTATAGCAGAAAAGTAAGATCACACCTGGTGAACTTCTCATTGCTTAGCAGGAAATAAAAAAAATCCCTGTACCAATAATATGCCACTAATATATCATTAAAAATATGGTAATCCTTTTGACAAAGAAGAGCTCCTGAAGAATATAAAAAACAGCTGGAATTCAGCCCTGAATTTGTTGTCAAAATTCTTTGTGTTGAAATGCAGGAAACTTCCTTGGGTTACAACCCTGAGAAAAATAGAGAGGACACTATCCATCCCAGGTGCCCAAGACAAGTTCTGCAGGGGTTGGTGCTATGCATGACATTAACAATTCCATCAATGTTTAGTACCCATTATTAATAAAAAAATATTAATTCACCATAGAATCCTATTGCTTTCTGTACTATAAAAGTTAGCTATCGTCCTGTCTTGGTTAGATGACCAGCCAGCCCTAAAGATAAAACTACTAAAAATGCAAATGGGGAATTGGAGACTGAGATAAAGAAATGGCAGATTTATTAAGCAATTACTATATATTTTCTGCCTTTAGATGAAGAAAGAGGATTGATGGACTGCTGCATACCATATTCCATGGTATAATACAGTTAGCAATTGTAATGTGCAGATAGCAATGGAAATGGGTCTGAAAAATTAGTCATATATTAAAATAGACAAAGTAGTACATCTAGTGATACATCGCTAAGAGACTGAAAGGAAATGAAGATGGAAATGAAGAAAGTTTTTTGTCACACTAGTCAAAAGATTGAAAAATACTAGAACATTACAACTATTCAGAAAATAACCACAGAAAAGACTCCAGACACTTTACCCTGTCTGACACAAAACTATCATGGCCTCTCAATTCATGGCCAGGAAAAAGAAAAAACTTTTTGGAGAATAAGCCTCTTAGCACTGCCTGAAATAGCACAATACATGTGCATTTGCAATATACCTGATAGAGGAGTGCAAAAATCAGAAACCTCCTGTGCTATCATGGCATATAGGCTAACTTAACCTGCTACTCAGGGAGGTTTTGGTGCATCCACTAATCTGTAGCCTACAGCAACAAAACTTCTGGCTTCTGAAAGTCCTATGACTGCAGAGCAGACACATTCAAACCATAGTTTGGCTTAAAGCAAAAGCAGAACAAAGCAAGTTCTGTAGCTAGATTTTCTTTTGCCTTGAACCTTCAGTATTGATTTCTCCATACTATTACTTTGACTGTGAAGTAAATGGAGGTTTGGGGCATTTAATAGTACAAACTCACATCATGTTTGTTAAGATTCTCTTTGTATAAAAAATAATGCCTCTCTCCCATAAATGGCAGAAGATACAGTTTTAAGAAAGTGTTCTTAGAAGGATAATGTCATTTTTGCAATACCCAAACAGGTTTAACGTATTTATAAAATAGCTGAGCACTACTGAAGGAGGATGGACAGAGTTATGGATGAGTTAATTTAATATCAGCTTTCAGCATAGAGGGTATGACAAACATTTCACAGTGAGCAGGGGTCATGGAAAATATGTTTTGACAGAGTCCCAACATGGATTTAAGAGATAAAAGTCATAGCTAGCTTGCTGGAGATCTTAAAAGATTTTACCATTGCTGCAGACATGTGGAAATATTGTATACTATGGTTTTTCAGAAGTAACTGGTAAGAGCATACCCTGGAGATCACCTAACAAAAATTAAGGCAAGAAGCAAGCATAACAAATGAGCCCAGCACAAGTACACACCTGTTGGGTAAGAGCAGAGCTGAAGCAAACAGAAGCCAGTGACTGGGTTGCAGGCCAAGCCACACATCCCTGTAAGGAAGCAAAGGAGATGTTCTGCTGATCTCCTGAACTCATCTGAGCAGGGAATGCCAGATTCTCTGTACATGAAGCAAAGAGCTTCTGCATCAGACAGAGTATCACTTTTGCTCCCAGAGAGGGAGGTGAACCATGAAATGACATGAATTAAGAAGGAAGCTGTAAGATACCCCATGAATAAGAATGATAGAATTTACTTCCTCCCTGATACTAAGCAATAACTGCATTGTGATTCAGAGCCCCAGTCTGACCCCTGCTGTGCGCCAGGACTGCGCACTGTCTTCCCAGGGCCTGATGAGTTGTCAGAGTTCTGAACAGAGCTGCACCAGACTTGCCAAAAATGGGTTTATAGGAATAAATACATTCCTTGGCGGGGGTGGGGGGGAATGCAACAAACCACACACACAAAACCAAAACACAGCTTGATGTTTGCGCTATAACTATTTTAAAACAACAGTACTTTTAGTTAAAATGATTGTCAAAGTAGGGAAATTTGTATTGCAAAATATGTTGGAAAGTTCTAACATTTTGCATTCTTTTAAAGAAACATTCTTGGATTTGTTTTAGCCTATTAGGGAGTGGGGGCAACTGCTGGGCAAGAGACAATCACATCTATCTCTTCACTCAGAGAGAAGATGGTGTGAGCAAGATAGCATTGCCACAGTAAGCAACAGAGTAAGAAGATTTTGGTAAGAAGAGAATTAGAATAAGGAATAAACCAGGCAAGTGGTATCAGAATTTCCTGGGAGTGGATTTTCCTCTAGAAACCCCACCTAAAAAAGTCAAGCTTTTCAAACAAGAACCTTGCACAAATGCATGAAAGTAAAATCTTCCAACACCTTACTTTGCACTAGTTTTCCCCACATGGTGTTAAATATACAGATGGACCAGTTGTCTACCAGATCTTACATTGTTTCAGGGGTTAGAATATGTGTAGTGAATAAAGACAAGGGCTTTCACAAAGACAGAAGCTGCTCCTATGAACAAGGAACTTAAATAGCATCACGCAGAGCTGGATTCTACTGCTGCATCTGACAGGACACATCTGCGTAGCAGAATGTGGTATTGTGCAGGCTCCACTGAGGCTAAACAGAGCCATTCCTTATTAGCCAAAGTGGGAATGTAATACTAATGCAGATCTGCTGGTCTCAGTATTTAAGCAAGCAGAGATAACTGTACAGCAATGCACTAATGTGAAATGTAATAGAATCACAGACTCATTTAGGTTGGAAAAGACCTTTAAGGTCGTCAAGTCCAGCCATTAACCTAGCACTGCCAAGTCTACCACTAAACCATGTCCCTAAGTGCCATGTCTACATGTCTTTTAAAGACCTCCGGGGACGGTGACTCAACCACTTCCCTGGGCAGCCTGTTCCAATGCTTGAGAACCCTTTCAGTAAAGAAACTTTTCTTAATATCCAGTCTAACACTCTCCAGGCACAACTTGAGGCCATTTCCTCTCATCCTATCAATTGTTACTTGGGAGAAGAGACCAACACCCACCTTGCTGCAACCTCTTTTCAGGTAGTTGTAGAAAGCCATAAGGTCTTCCCTCAGCCTCCTTTTCTCCAGACTAAACAATCCCAGTTCCCTCAGCCACTCCTCATAGGACTTGAGCTGTAAACCCTTCACCAGCTTCATTGCCTGTCTTTGGACATGCTCCAGCACCTCAATGTCTTTCTCGTAGTGAGGGGCCCAAAACTGAACACAGTACTCAAGGTGCGGCCTCATCAGTGCCCAGTACAAGGGGACAATCACTTCCCTAGTCCTGCTGGTCACACTATTTCTGAGACATTCTGATGTGATGCTAGATTAGTCATTGAAATTAAACTCCACAGTTGGTTACCAATACATATTCTACTTATAAACACTCATCTTGCGACTGTGGAGTTTGAGTCACAGAAGAGTCACAACTGTGTCTAAAGCCAACTAGAACTGTGCTTTCAAAGCATGAAGTTTGCAATGCTAGCTATCGCAAAGAAGAAAGCCAGAAGCGGCTCCAGTATTGATGCTATTCAGTATCCCAGGTATTCTATCTGGGAAATTGAACTAATGGAAAAATAGCTCTTTTCTCAGTCTCATCAAAATTAGTTTAAGCACTTGGATAGGATAATGAAGATTTACTGAAAAGCCTACAGGGAAAATAATTTTATATTTGTAGTAAGGCTAGAACAATGAACAGTGGATAAAGTTGAGCGCCACATACTGAGCAATAAGATTAAAATAGTAGTAGTAAATAATGGATGTGAGCATTGCACATTCTGCACACTGAATAAGCCAGGGGTCTGGTGGGGGTAAGAGCAGTTTGTGACCATGTTAAGATTGTTGCAACTCACATGCTCAAAATGGCAATGTTGAAATGATCCTGGCACTAACTACTTTTGAGTATTTGACTTTGCAATCCTAGTAATAATGTTAAATTCTTTAAGAAGGCTCCAAGTTAGGCCTTAACTAATGCAGAGGAGCTAGTCTGCTTCCTTATACATTTTAAGATGCTCTTTTCCTCATCCTTTACCCTTGCATTTTCCCAAAGGGCAGAGATTTTCCCTCAAGTCCAAAATATGTAAATAATCCAAATGCAACACTGTCATCTTCCAGACTTACAAAGGTCTACAAAAATGCATCACAGAGCCAATGCAGTAGCAGATCTACAGCTGACAGGAAAGGAAGATGAAGTTTATATCAGGATAAGATACATGCACAGAAGATCTTATTTCAGGGTCTCTTTTTTTCCTCGTCTCATCCAACTCCAATGCAAAATAAATAAGTAAATCTACTGCTTTTCATGGTGATAACAGAATATAACATTCGTAACCTGCTCCCTGCCCCTCACACCACTGCTATGGGCTCCCCTTCTAGTCGAAGTCAAGAAGAAAGAGGCTTTGATGTTATGTCAGATCCAGCTTCCACATGGACTAGCCTAGAGGTGGTTTTACCACAACTGCTTGAAAAAGCAGTCATGTTATTACAACCACTATTCATATTGGGAGCACATTAAAAAGACAAATAAATTTCTATCAAATTTTCAGTCCAATAGACTCTTATTATGAACAGATAATAATGCCATTATACCCTGACAATCAGATGAGTTTATGACCATCACTCAGTTGTAATGTCAGGCTACCCTTACTCACTAACAGATGACACTTTTACAATCAGTTTAATCACAGGAAAATTATAATCTCATCACCCATCAGTATCAATTGTGCATGGTGTCAGATCAGTTTGAAGGAATAATTAGTTTCTGTACTGGAATTCCCCAGGTAGAACATATTAGCACACATATACATAGTTTTCATTTAAACACAAGCCATGTAAAACCATAAACATATGGGAGCAGAACTGAAGTGTACAAGATCCAGAAATAATTGAGCAGCTTTATATACCCAGATCTTTTCATTACCCTCCTGGCAACCTATCACAGAAAACACACATTTTCTTCTCATTATTTCATAGGAAGTTTACCAGAGAAAAACGCACAAGCATTATTTTAATTTTTTTGCAGGGGAATTGTCTATATTATCTGGTAAACTTTATTTCAGGATATGAAATCTTTGTAGATTTTTGTGTGTGCTTTGTGAGAACACAGGCAAAGCTGCAAGGTAGGCTCCTAGGCATGACTCCAGATACACAGAGAAGCCATCTTTTAATGTTGCAGGATTTTGATAGTCTTCCCAGTTCTCCATTTAAAAGCTCAAAATGATGCCTTAGCAAATATTTTTTTCAGCACACTAACATACTGTTTTGAGTCCTTAAATGCAGGATTTAGATGTGCTGTTAATGAACTTATTTTTATCCCTAAACATCATCTCTTTATCATTGCAGTGAGATAAGGCATTTAAAAACACCTAAAAATCGAAGTTCAGGTTCAAGTCCTTTGCCAGTATAAATTAATGAAGCGGTGTAATTGATGTAAATGAATGATTTTTCAGCTATTTTTGATGAAGGAATAGGTTCCTGTATTGTGAACTGACACCAAATAATTGGTTTTGTTTACTACATTTCCTTTTTTGGACCCTTTAAAAAGAGTTCAGGGAGACCTGAAGGGCCCATAGATGGCAGGTTGCAAGTCACTGTTGTAGCACCCTCCCTTTGTTCCTTTACCATTACAAGCCAGAGAAGGCATCTGAAGCTTATATCCTGAGGTGCTCATTCCCAAAGGCAGCTCAGCTGTCTAACAAGCAAAAAATGTCTTACTTCCTATATAAAAATGTTACTGTACTTAAAAAAAAAAAAAGGAAAGAAAGAAAAAATGCAAGGCTGTTATACATAGCCAGTGTTTGAGTGCATGAAAGGGGAGACGTTGCTTATGGGAGCTTCTCCAAGAGCACAGGTATTCTTTGTAGGGAAGTGTGTGGGCTTCACAATTCAGTAGACTTTGGGGAAAAAAAATATTAATATACTTGCTGGAAAAATCAAAAGCTGTACTAGAGATTAAAAAAAAGAGAGAGAGTTTGTCATTGATCCATCTGGGTAAAATTTTGAAACAATCCTTTCAAGATGTAAATTCTAAGTCCTATTTCTTATTAGATCCAATACAGGATTTCAGCAGCGCTCAACTTCTAGGTGAAGGGTCATTAGACCCAGAATCCAGATGGAGATATCCATCCAGATCCTCACAGGAGTATCCTGTTATTTGGGCAACTGCTCTGTGAGAGTATGATGTAAACAGCAAGCAACACCACCACCTTTTCATCTGCGTCCTGTCATGTATGGAGAAGGGAGGAGGGCCACCACAGTCAATATTTTGAGGGGCATCCCTAGAGCAGAAGGGCCAAAAAGATCCTCTGAAGGACTTAAGCATCACTTCACCTAATTTTTAGATCTTTGCAAAGCTTCGGTAAGGGTCAGCTGCTCAGACTGAGGCAGCTGTGTGGCTACATCAAGCAAAAACCTATGGAAATGCCAGATCAGGTGAGAAGGAGATACTGGTCAATTTAAGCAGTTTTAGGAGGTTACTGCCAAATGGGGCTTTTTGAACAGAAGTATGGGCTTGAAGTCTAAGTTCCATTTTAATGTTCAATGCCCTTCTGTATGACTTGATAAGACTTTTAGACTCCTGTCTATTATTGAAAGTCAATGAGAAGGAAGACCTGACTCACCAAAGTACTTTAGTTTGTTGTTCTTTCCATTAGTCAGTGTGATGTAATTATTTATGTCAAATACCACAGAGATTTTTACAGCAGAGAGATCCAAGACCTTCATATTGACATTACGTGAGTAAAAACACAATGGTACATGAGTTTTATAATCTTAGTAGAAAGAGGAGTTAAGTATTCTTCTGGACCCTAAGCTAAATGAGAATATTAAATTCACTTATTAGTCTTCAATGTCTCCTACTTTTTCTCTGTATACATAATTACTTTTTGAAAGCAACAGAAGAGATTTTTTAAATTATTTTTTGCTACGCATCTTTTGTTCATTATTATTTGGCTGTACTTAGGAAAAAAGGATTTGTAAACCACAATTGTTCTTTGAAGTACATCCAAGTTAATTACACAAGCAACAATATAAAAATAACATAATTCAAGTGATTTTTTTCTTCATAGAAACTTTCTTATTTGCATTCTCAGGACATAACAGCAGCCCCTTTTGTCCTACAGACTTTATCTTAAATGGTATGTAAGTGTTGGTAGTACACACTTCGGAATGCAAACCTAGAGGTGCACCTAGCAACTGACAGTGCACAGAGTGACTCCTGTTGTGTGCCATCTCCTCCACTGGTCAGAGATGTCACTTAAGTGCTATAGCCCTGGTATCGCTAACTGCAGGAGTGCAGACCATTAAACTTAGAGACACTACATTTCAATTTTTTCCTTTTTTTTTTCCTCCCCTTTCTTACTTCAATTTGCTACTGGAGAACTGCAGCTTTGAACTGCTGACTCTAAAGCAGAGGGAAAAAATAAAACACATTGTGGCAAGTATCAAACATTTTGTAGTTTTGTGGCCAATGGCACAACTTCTTGAACAAAAAAAAAAAAAAAGAATTTTCAGACCCTCTTCCCAAAACTGAATCTACAACAGAAGGCAAACCTTACCCTGCAATCATCCACAGACTTTGAGAGTCAGCAAGCAAGAGGTTCAGCTGCAGAATCAAGAAATGCAAAGGATCCAGCACAGTGAGTTTTTTAGCATGGTGCAGAAACAGAGTGAAGTCTGCTTAGGAAAACTTAGTAGATATGAAAGAGTGTATGGGCAGGGATAATAGGAAAGGGAGAAAGACAAAGTGGCCAGGTGACTTGCCCAATTCAAATATCTCATTCTCTCTGTCGGAACCCAGCCAGTGCATGTGCAGTTTACCACATATTTTCCATTCTGCATACAAAAAGGATATCCTGCTTTTCCACTACAAGTACTTCATGAACCATAAGCTCAATTGCCTCAGAATACAGCCCCTTCTGGGGTGATGCCACCACCCTAATTTACAGGAGGGCAGCCACTTGGACTCAGCTTTCTGCTGCGTGGTTTTCCCCAGGAGCAACCTTCTACCGAAAACACACAAGCAGTATATAGGCTCATCAGGCACACCAGTCCACCAAGACATCTGCTACCTTGTTCTCAGGTCCTGAAACCCAACCTGACATCAAAGCTTCCTACATCAGCTGAGGTAAGCTGGTAAGCTGAGCAGTCTGGCAGGGATGCACATCTCCTTTCTAACAGCACTGTATTCAGCTCTCCAATGTATAGCAAACGGCTCAGCCTAACAACAGCAAAAATGAACGTATGAGTTGCATGCTCACATTTGCGGTATGACCAGCGCTGCCTTAGTCATTAACACATGTTCTTTGCTAATTTTGTTGTAGCTTGTATTGAGTAAGCAGTACCAAGTATCTCCCTTTGCCCCTACTACTAGTCAAAATATGAAGTAATCACAAATTAATATACTTTCAGGTAGAGCAATCATGTACAATGTATTTCTGCAGCACCAAAAAGGAGACAATACGACAGCTTACATTTGTAAAGCGCTCTGCAGAGATATAGGGCTAGCTAGGAAATCAAGATGGCTTGGACACACAGAAAGATTTGGCAGACCCTTCACATATTTAAGTGGATCCCAGTGCTGACCTGCAGAAACAAAGCTATCACTATTCTGCTGCAACAGCAGGTAGTGCAGAGACAAAAACCCCCGCCAGCTCTCTGTGCGCTCCGCTTGTTACACACCCGTGGCTTCCCCAACAGCACGGGGGCAGTTTGACGGCATAATAGACAAGTCAAGCTGAGAGATGAAGAGCAGTACATCCTCCAGTAATGCATTAAGTATATCCCAAGGCTTAATTGCACTCAATTTAGAGACTCTACAGGTGCTCCAGCACCTACCACAGCTGCCAGACGATCGCAGAAATTGCCAGGCAGCTCTTCCACTCCAAACATGCTAGATGTCAAGGAGGCAAGCTTCCATTTCTTCAGCTTCTATCACTTCTTTGAGCAAAGTCCACTCTAGCTTGGAAATAAGGAAGCAATTTCACTTTCCAATTGCAGGACACAAATGTGTGTCTACCACTGAGAATAAATTAACTTAAAAAGTACGTGGAGCTGTCGTGGTTTAACCCCAGCCAGCAACTAAGCACCACGCAGCCGCTCACTCACTCCCCCCCCATCCAGTGGGATGGGGGAGAAAATCGGGAAAAGAAGTAAAACTCGTGGGTTGAGATAAGAAAGGTTTAATAGAACAGAAAAGAAGAAACTAATAATGATAATGATAACACTAATAAAATGACAACAGTAGTAATAAAAGCATTGGAATGTACAAATGATGCGCAGGGCAATTGCTCACCACCCGCCGACCGACACCCAGCCAGTCCCTGGGCCGCGATTCCCTGCCCCCCCACTTCCCAGTTCCTAAACTAGATGGGACGTCACATGGTATGGAATGCACTGTTGGCCAGTTTGGGTCAGCTGCCCTGGCTGGGCAGGAGAAGTTGAAAAATCCTTGACTATAGTCTAAACACTACTGAGCAACAACTGAAAACGTCAGTGTTATCAACATTCTTCACATACTGAACTCAAAACATAGCACTGTACCAGCTACTAGGAAGACAGTTAACTACATCCCAGCTGAAACCAGGACAGGAGCTCATTAGGTTTATTCTGTTTATAACTGCTTATTTTCATTCTATATCATCCATTTTTAAGCTATTGTTTTATTTATTCTGTTGAATAGATTTTTTTTGTGTCTGGTTTTGAATTTTTGCCACTATTGTCCTTGTTACATGATCTATATTCTTTGGTAATTTAAAGACCCTGAAACCAGAAAACAAAGCACTTCTTTGAAACGGAGCAGGTTATCTTTCAATACTGTGTATCCTAGTCACACATTCAAGTTCAAAGCCTAGCATGTCCAGTTAAGCATCTAATTATGTTGATCAATGCCCTTGTTCATTTAAATACATGTGTCCAGAGTGAGGTTGGTTTCTGTTTCTGCGGTCTGTTATTTAGGTACACAATTATTGATTTTTATTTTTTAAAAAAACCCCACCCTTCATGCCCATGAATTGCATGTGATATTTCTTTCCACTTTCCTATTGTTTTAAGTACCTCTGTTAATATATCTGCTTTCCCAAGTATCAGGTATTGAGGTCATTTAAATGCAGAGAATAATTGAGTGCTCAGTTAAGTACACAATAACCCAGGCAAATATGCAGTTCCAGATATCTTTTCGAATTTGTATTTCTAATTAACATGCATTATGTCTATAAATTACTCGTCTGATAAAAAATACTTTCCTAGTATACATTTACCTCTGTGTTTTCAGTCATCTCTAGCAGGCTTTTAGGAAGAAAGGGATGACTAAGGCATGACAAATTCCAAAATGCATAGATGTATATAAATCAAGAAGAAAGGAAAACCACTACTCTTGCATATTAATTTTGTAAAAGAACAGCAAATTATGGCAAGTAACTTTTATTCTGATGAGATTTCCATGGCCTGTATTTATGTTGAATGCTTAGTTTGTTTTTTAAAGTTCTTTCATCTGAATCTGTAGACACTTAATATTTCAAGAAGTTATATTTGTTGGATACAAACTTCAAAAGAGAACTCTATTTTATTCATTTGAAAGTATAAAAATCTGCTAACCAACATTATTCCTAAATACTTAGGCCTCCTGAAGTGAGACATCTTACATATAGGGGATAACACTTGGTTATATGAATCTGAATACACTTGACTTACTATATTTACTGCAGCTGAACAGTTTCAGAAGGCATCCATTCTGTATGTTTTCCATGTAAAAATTAAATTCTACATCACTCAGGCCAAAATATATGGACAATCCACACCATGGCTAATCTCTACTAAATCCTCAGCAGTTTTATGGGTTCCTAATAATTTAAATTAAAAACCCCCATGTATTGTGATAACCTCAAAC
The DNA here is from genome assembly GCF_947461875.1 of Haliaeetus albicilla. Taxonomy (NCBI): domain Eukaryota; kingdom Metazoa; phylum Chordata; class Aves; order Accipitriformes; family Accipitridae; genus Haliaeetus; species Haliaeetus albicilla. The sequence goes on from NC_091483.1 coordinate 41,793,548, forward strand.
AAATATTAAGCTAGCAATATTAAATTACATTATAAATCAGTTAGGAAGCATTTCCTACTACATGCTTAATATGAATTGTCACATGAAAGACATAAGGATTCTTTTTTAACCGGATAAAACTGCATACTTTGTGGAGAAAGTATTTCACTATGGTCAACAGGTTCTGTTGGTGTGTAAAAAAAAAGAAAATACAGGTTCAAACCTTTGCTTGGCATAGTAATCCTCTGAAGAAAAAGCTACATTATTAAATTCCTACGAGAAACATGTATACAAATACTAAAAGGAAGCCACATATGCATGCTGTATCCTAACCCTATGGAATACCATCTGTATGCACTAGCTGATAACATGCAACAGGGCAATGGATGAGAAACAAAGCTAGTCATTCATTTAAAAAGAAATAGTTCAGCACAGCCTTCTCTCATGACACATTAAATATGATAGGCAGAAGTGGCAGGGTGCTAATTACTCTAGTGATATGATCCATTTTCTAAATAGTGAGAACATCAATAATTCATCAGAAGTGGCTGTTAAAAAATTTAATGTCTGACAATCCAAGCCTGGCAAATAGGAAGATAATCTTTTGTGTCTACTAGTTGGCATTCAGAGGCTTTCTTTTCATTATAAAATATAAATGCGTTGTTCCTACTTGAGGCGGTTTAGATTATGAAAGATGGCAGATGTATAATGTGTCTAGTTTTGATTGTTTCAGGTAGGAAGGCAGAACCCAGCAGACAGAAATGCAGATGTCACATATTTAATGAAAATGAGTTTTACAAATAGGTTTAATAAAGTCTGAATGGTTTCTGCTAATAGTAGCAGCCTAATTGCATGGAAGTGAGTATAGCTACATAAACATAAAAATGTGGAGTAATCGGGTGGTTCTGCTGGCTGAATATTGCACTTCCAGTTAAGAAAAATCCCCTGCTTATTTGGAAGAGCTTAATTTGGTTGTTAATGTTGGCATCAACATTTCATGAAGACAGTATTAATGACTACAAAGTCAAAGTATATTGCAGAAATGGACTGGTAAAGTGTTATCTTTGCTTATGTGAATTTCTAGCTTTTGTATTTCTACAGCAATGTAGACAAAAATAATAAATGATAAAAGCCTTTCTGTTTAGCCTTGGCAGAGTGTAATTTGCATATATATATATTGTTTGAATAGGAAAGGTTAGAAGGGTGTTGCTGTGTCTCCCAAAAAATTAGAACTCTCTAAACTACAGCTCCAAAGAAAAGCACTATGTCTTAGCTATTCAAAGTTATTTAGGCACTTAACTCCCATTCTGGTGAGTACATTCTCTCAAAATCAGCAACAATTAGGTGTTCAAATAAGAATTAGGTTCTCAAATGGCTTTGTGGATATGGGCCTATGTCCTAGACTGAAACAGGTTAAAAGCTTCAATTAGAATATAAGTGGATCATAATCTAATAGTCCAACTACAAGAAAAGGGGTTTAGCAATGCTATTTCTCTCCTTAACTGCTCAAACAAAATTTTAATGAAGGTCTTATAAAACAATCTCACCATACACAAACTGCTTAAACCCTCAAATCCTTGAATCATCAATATTTCAGTCCTCATGATTTTTCTCACCATAGACCAACAGAGAGAGCTTTATGTTGTTTTCTAAGTCCCAAATGTAATCCTTCATTAAAATTTAGATTGATCCTTAAAGAAGATACTTCACACATTCTTGCCTCTGAGAACTGATAATTTAATTTTCTCAGTTATATGAGTAAGGTAGATACTGAGAGTATGCTTGAACTATTTGCCACATAATCTGATCCATATGGCATTTTTTTCTTGCTTTCTAAAATTTCTGTGACATTGGCTGCAACTCTTGTTTTCTGCTAACTCAAAATAATACATTTCATCTTAGGATCAGGTGAACTCCTCTCACAAGTGCAAGCTTCCCATAAGCAGAGTACCATTAGCCCAGGACTAACTAGTATCTACAGATACCAATGATCTTAAACAATTCCATTTTAGGTTCTTGAAAGGGTACTTATTTTCTCTTATTTACCTACCCAGACCACTTCCAGGGTAGCTCAAGCTAAAATTCAAGACATCATGCAAGTAGTCAGTTCTCAAAACTTTGGAAAAAAAGGCAATTATTTGTTATTCTGAGAATGGGTCCATGCAAATCCAGAAATATTTTCTCAAAACTTAGCTCAGAACATCTGATGTGAGATGGGTGATCTTGTAACATGTTTCAACTGTATAGCCAAGATCTAAATGGGCTGCATGCACATCAGAAAAATTTTATCTGTGAATTCTGCTGGAAGAACAGTTCTCCAGGAGCCGTAAACTGGCAGAAAATCATGCCAGGAAAATTGTAGAAAAGATCATTCCAAACTCAGCTTGTATAATGAGATAGGAAAAAGCCCATGAAAAACCCTACAAAAACCCCACTAAAATTAACCAACCTGAATTATTCTAAGCAAGTCATTCTCAAAATCTTACAGCATATGTGAAATATTAAAAGAAATTAATCCACATCATTTGTACAGAGATGATACTTTCCATGAACTCCTACCAGAAATGCCCAGCCTCTGTAATTACAGGCCAACTTTAATGCTTTATCTTCTGTCTGGATCATTTAAGGTTTATTAAATACTGTGGTTAACAGTTAACCAACTTTTATAATTGCTTTTCTCTGAAAAAAAATCAATTCTATTTTTTTTCCAGTCACTGAATCAAGTCTGGGAAAAATAAAGATACATTTTTCATGCCTTTAGATATATTATTTATTTTTATTCTTGACAATGATGGGCATCCTCCCCACATACTGTTTTGTTGACAGTCCGGTCCCTAAGTATTAGAGACTACTTTGTGAAGGCCAAATCTTTATGCCAATAGCAAAAAAAAAAAAAAAAAAGCACAGAAACCCTAGAGATTATTGCATCTCCTTACTATGGAATCATCTGAATGGGAAATAAAGAAGGGGGGGGGGGAAATAACAAGAAGCAAAGATATCCATTGAGCCATGTGCTGTGACACCATCACTTCTGACAACATAAGCAAGGTCGTGAAAGGAGAGGTTGCCTGAAAATGCTGATAGTTCAGCATGTGGTATCTTTTGAGACTTTACTTAGAGCTCATCATGTTTTCAAGGCAAAATTAATCAATGTCTCCAGTTAGTGCTGGGAGAAATGCATTTCTGGAGGTAAAACCTTTTTCAGTGAAAAAAAAACCATGACTTCTGACTGCAGCTGGTTTGAGCACTGGATTTCTAGGAAGAAGTCCAGTATTTCAGAAGTCAAAGATGAAAAAAACAATTAAAAGTGTGTTTCAGTAGCAAAATAGAGTTTAATTTCCCAATAAAATGAATGATTCCATTATGACAGATTTGTACTGCATTTTATGCAGATATATTATGTGGAATTATATTTATATGTCTGCATAGTATTACCTATTTCTAAATATAACTGGATTTTAGAAGAAAATATAACATCCTTAAAAGGAAATATTTTTATTTTTTCCCCTTGAAAAATGATACTGATATAGACTCAAAGCTTAGTAATCCACTGTTCTGAATATTAGGAATGCCAAACTCTATCCTGCACAGTATTTTGTGGAAAACTTCTGTAAACATGGCTTCCCATTCCAACTTAACCTAGAAGATTTTTCAGAAGACATTTGCTGGTTTGCATCAGCCCAAATCACCATCACCTAGTGTACTTCCAGCTGCTGCCCTTAGGCTACTCTAGCACAGATTCCTTTTGTCTATACTGCAGTTATTACTTTGCAATGCTTACCAAAGCCTTAGTAACTTTTTCTTTAATATTTAATAAAGTTTTCTTTAACATTGTTCTTTTTTTTTCAATTTGCAGATGAAACATTGTGTGTGCCTGTTCAAAACCCTGGATATTTTGTATTTTTTGAGGTATTCCTTTGTGCTTTTATTACTTACTGAATAAGAATACAAAATGTAACAAGTTAACTTTGAAGAAGTTCCTAGTGCCCAATTTCCAACTATCATAATTTGAAGACTTGACTTACCTAAAGCATTTTTAAAATTGTTTTTCCCTGCAGTAGTTAAAACATTTACTGTGTAAATATCTACCTTTTATTCCTCAGCAGGTGGTTAAAACTTCACTTTTGTGATAACTCTAAAGGTCATCTTCGTCAAGCAGCATTAAAGGAAATCATCTATCACAGATGTTTGTTTCCATAGCAGACTACAGAGAAGCCATTAGAATGTTACTGTGATTTTGTTACCTTTGGGGAGTGTTTATTATTTAGCTGTCATAATTAAAAATTCAAAGCAGTGGACTGGCAAGGCAAGTTTAAACAGGGTTCTCCCACACACACACACATTTATGGCTAAATGATTGGGAAAAGGGGGATAAAAAAAGTGAAGAGAAGATAGGTTGCCCTTAGAAACAGTAACTTTAGGCACCCTAACAGCTGCAAAATTCGATTAAAAAAGCCACAGATTACAGTGATTTTGTTTCCAGAAACTTTACCCACCATAAACCTAGGTAATTATAAGAAATAACACAGAGGCAGTGATTTGAACAGCATATTAATTTGAACAGCAGCACTGAGATTTGGGGATGACTAAGCCCTTTTGGTTTTTTACTTTAAAAAAAAAGAGCTCTGTGTTGTGCACCATTAAGCCACAATCAAACTCTTTGCATTGGTGTTTCTCCTTGGTGTGGTATCAGATATCATATTTGGCATGACCAAACCTTTTACTTCAGCTACATAAGTCCTGTAAGAACAGGTTAGGGACTTCAGAGTAATTTCATAGAATCATAGAATCATTTAGGTTGGAAAAGACCTTCAAGATCATCGAGTCCAACCATCAACCATGCCCACTAAACCATGTCCTGAAGTACCCTGTCTACTCGCTTTTTGAATACCTCCAGGGATGGCGACTCAACCACTTCCCTGGGCAGCCTATTCCAATGTCTGACAACCCTCTCAGTAAAGAAATTTTTCCTAATATCTAACCTAAATCTCCCTTGCCTCAACTTGAGGCCATTTCCTCTCATCCTATCTCCAGCCACCTGACAGAAGAGACCAGCACCCACCTCACTACAACCCCCCTTCAGGTAGTTTTAGAGAGCGATAAGGTCTCCCCTGAGCCTCCTCTTCTCTAGACTAAACAGCCCCAGCTCCCTCAGCCGCTCCTCATAAGACTTGTGCTCCAGGCCCTTCACCAACTTGGTTGCCCTTGTCTGAACACCCTCCAGCACCTCAATGTCTTTCCTGTAGTGAGGGGCCCAAAACTCGAGGTGCTCCAGTACCCCAGTACTCGAGGTGCGGCCTCACCAGTGCCCAGTACAGGGGAATGATCACCTCCCTGCTCCTGCTGGCCACACTATTTCTGATGCAGGCCAAGATGCCGTTGGCCTTCTTGGCCACCTGGGCACGCTGCTGGCTCATATTCAGCCGGTTGTCAACCAGCACCCCCAGGTCTTTCTCTGCTGGGCAGCTTTCCAGCCACTCTTCCCCAAGCCTGTAGCACTGCATGGGGTTGTTGTGACCCAAGTGCAGGACCCGGCACTCGGCCTTGTTGAACCTCATACAATTGACCTCAGCCCATGGATCCAGTCTGTCCAGATCCCTCTGTAGAGCCTTCCTACCCTCAAGCAGATCGACCCTCCCTCCCAACTTGGTGTCATCTGCAAACTTGCTGAGGTGCACTCAATCCCCTCGTCCAAATCATTGATAAAGATATTAAACAGAACGGGGCCCAACACCGAGCCCTGGGGAACACCACTTGTGACCTGCCACCAACTGGATTTCACTCCATTCACCACAACCCTATGGGCTCGTCCATCCAGCCAGTTTTTCACCCAGTGAAGAGTACACTTATCCAAGCCATAAGAAGCCAGCTTCTCAAGGAGTATGCCATGAGAGACAGTGTCAACGGCTTTGCTGAAGTCAAGGAAGATAACATCCACAGCCTTTCCCTCATCCACTAGGTGGGTCACCTGGTCATAGAAGGAGATCGGGTTGGTCAAGCAGGACCTGCCTTTTGTAAACCCATGCTGACTGGGCTGGATCCCCTTCTTATCCTAGACTTGCCATGTGAGTGCTCTCAAGACAAACTGTTCCATAATCTTCCCCGGTACCGAGGTCAGGCTGACAGGCCTGTAGTTCCCCAGATCCTCCCTCTGACCCTTCTTGTAAATGGGAGTCACATTGGCAAGCCTCCAGTCCTCTGGGACCTCCCTTGTTGACCAGGATTGCTGACAGATGATCGAGAGTGGCTTGGCAAGGACCTCTGCCAGTTCCCTAGGTACTCTTGGATGGATCCCATCAGGTCCCATAGATTTCTGAGTGTCCAGATGGCGTAGTAGGTCACTAACTATTTCCTCCTGGATTAAGGGGGGTATGTTCTGCTCTTCATCCTTACCTTCCAGCTCAAGGGGTGGAGTACACTGAGGATAACTGGTCTCCCTATTAAAGACTGAGGCAAAGAAGGCATTAAGTACCTCAGCCTTTTCCTCATCTCTGGTTTCTACGTTTCCTTCTGTATCCATTAAAGGATAGATATTCTCCTTGGGATTCTTTTTACTGTTAACATATTTGTAAAAACATTTTTTGTTGTCCTTACAATAGTGGCCAGATTTAGTTCTAGCTGAGCTTTTGCCTTTCTAATTTTCTCTCTGTATGATCTAACAAGATCCCTGTACTCCTCCCAAGTTGCCCACCCTTTCCTCCAGAGATGATAAACTCTCCTTTTTTTCTTGACTCCTAGCAAAAGCTCCCTGTTCAGCCAGGCCAGTCATTTTCTTCAGCGGTTCGACTTGAGGCACATGAGAATAGCCTGGTCCTGAGCCATTAAGATTTCCTTCTTAAAGAATGTCCATCCCTCCTGGACCCCTTTGCCCTTCAGGACCGTCTCCCAAGGGACTCTCTCAACCAGTGCCTCGAAGAGGCCAAAGTTTGCCCTCCAGAAGTCCATAGTGGTGGTTTTGCTGACCACCTTCCTTGCCTCACCAAGAATTGAAAATTCTATCGTTTCATGGTCGCTAAGCCCAAGACGGCCTCTGACCATCACACCTCCTACCAGTCCTTCCCTGTTTGTAAACAGCAGGTCTAGCAAGGCTCCTCCCGTGGTAGGCTCACCTACCAGCTGTGTCAGGAAGCTATCTTCCACACACTCCAGGAGCCTCCTAGATTGTTTACTCACTGCTGTGTTGTATTTCCAGCAGATGTCTGGAAAGTTAAAGTCCCCCACAAGGACAAGGGCACACGATTCTGAGACTACTGCCAGCCACTTGTAGAATGATTCATCTGTCTCTTCAACCTGGTCAGGTGGTCTATAACAGACTCCCAGCACGATATCTGCCTTATTGGCTTTCCCTCTCATCCTCACCCATAAGCACTCTACCTTGTCATCAGAATCGTGTAGCTCTGTACAGTCAAAACATTCTCTAACATAGATAGCCACCCCACCACCTCTTCTACCTTGCCTATCCCTTCTGAAGAGCTTGTAGCCATCCATTGCAGCACTCCAGTCATGGGAGTCATCCCACCGTGTTTCCATGATGGCGACTAAGTCATATCTATCCTGCTGCATGGTGTCTTCCAGCTCCTCCTGTTTATTGCCCATGTTGCATGCATTGGCATAGATGCATTCGAGCTGGGCTATCGATTCCACCCCTAACATTGGCACGCTGCCCCCAGGCTCATCTCTGGTGCACCTAGTTTTATCCCTTACCCTTTCAAACCTAGTTTAAAGCCCTCTCTAAGAGCCCTGCCATCTCACAAGCGAGGATTCTTTTACCCCTTTGAGATAGCTGGAAACCATCTGTTGCTAGCAAGCCCGGTGCCATGTAAACCTCCCCATGATCAAAAAAACCAAAATTCCACCGATGGCACCAGCCTCTGAGCCACGTATTAACCAGGTGTGTTTTCCTGTTCCTTTCAGTGTATTTCTCTGCCACTGAAGGGATTAAGGAAAACACTACCTGTGCTCCCAATCCTTCCACTAATCACCCCAGTGCCCTGTAGTCCCTTTTGATTGCCTTTGGATTTCTCTCTGCAATCTCATCACTGCCAACCTGCACAACCAGCAATGGGTAATAATCAGAGATCTGAACCAGACCAGGGAGTTCCCTGGTAATGTCTTTTACCCAGGCCCCAGGGAGGCAGCAGACTTCCCTGTGGGATGGATCAGGTCTGCATATTGGGCCCTCTGTCCCCCTCAGAAGGGAGTCACCTACAATAATTACCCTCCTTTTTCTTTTTTCAGAGGATGTGAGAATGAGTGGGGCTGTCCGACTGGGCCTAGGCACCTCCCTAGATAGGGCTTCATCTACACCCTGATCTTCATTGACCTGGTCCTCAAGTTCCAGAGCCCCATACCTGTTGCGTAGGGGCAACTGGGAAGGTGAGGAAGACTGGGAGGGGGTTCGCCTGCCTCCCCAAGCAGGGACATGTATCCATTCCCCTCCATCTCCGAGGTCCCCTCCTGCCTGGTGGCAGGAGGGCAGGGGAACCTTCGCTTCTTGTGGAACCTCCATCTGCTGCCTCTGCCTCAGGGAAGGTAGGGTGTGGGTCCACCAATCTCTCTCCCTCTCACACTCCCTGATACTCCTCAACCTTTCCACTGCCTCCTTCAGCTCTGCCACCCGGCTGAGCAGATCGTTCACCTGGTCACACCTCACACAAGAGGCATCCCTGCTGCCCTCCGTCATTAGTGAGAGACTCAGGCACTCCCTGCAGCCAGAGGCCTGGATGGCTGCATGTTTACACAGGACCTCTATCTGCGTTGCTGCATTTTCCTAACAATGGCTTTCACCCGAGTGGCAACCACACCTGGGTCTCCCTCCAGGCCGACGCCCACCGCTTGAGTAGCCTTCTCCAGCTGGGAAGAGGAAAAGGGGGGCTGCGCCCTGCCTGCACTCCCTGCCTGCACAAACTGCCGCGCCATGCCCTGGTCACTGGTGCTCCTTGGGGCCATCCAAATCTCCCATGGTTGCCCCTGCCAACGTCCACGGAGCGTCAGCCTCTCTCGCGGGAGCCGCCGGCTCTGGCCGGGTCCCTCCGCTCTTCCCCGGCACTCCTGGGCCTCGGGAACCTCCCAGTCCACCTCAATCCAGTGCTTAGCTGCCAAATTACCATTGCCACTGCTAGCCTCGCCGCTGACTGAATGCTGCTGACCGTTACGCCACATTCAAATCTCCTGTGGTTTCATTGGTTTGAAACTGAGACCATGCTCTGGAGATATGGAGACTATGACCTACTATATCTATCCATTTGCTAATATCCACAGCTGCTCAAAGAGGCTGAGAGAACAAGGCAGCTCAGAACCACTCTTCCATCACTGCCACATTTCCAGAAGGGACTCTACAGCCCTGTGCGTGAACTCTGTGTAGGGTGCTTTTAAATTTTTTTTTTTTCCTCAAAACTGAGTTTACATTTAATTTCCTATATCCTACAAATTTTTAGTAGGAAGCTGTTTAAAGTGGCTAGTGAGAGATGCTAGAAGGAGGGGTGTACCTGAAATCATACCCTTTCTCAGGTTTAGACACTGATTTATAGGACAAAGAGAGGGCCCCTCTGTGAGATCAGGCTTGTCAGCACACATCTTTTGATTAAGGTATCTAACAGTAGTCCTTATTAAAAAAAAAAAAAAAAAAAAGAAAAGAAACAAGACAAAATATAAAGCAAACAGCTCTATTCACCTACCTCACTGTTTTGTGTTTAGTGGTTAAAAAATTCACAGAAAAGCAAGAACTCTGAATTGAGCCAGGACTCAAACCTGTTGCTGAGTTCCTCAGCCCAAACCATCAGCTATTCAAGCACTCCTCCTACTGAAACCATGGTATGATACAGGAAAGAGTTTAAGGCCTGTAATTTTATATTAGTCATACCTGTTAACCAATTAGCATTTAGCTAATAATTTCCAACCCACATCTAATTAAGTCTCTAGAGTTGAGTATAGCTACCCAGACTCTCTATGTCATTAAAGGAGCACAAACAGCACCTGTCTCTATGGGAGTCACTCCCTGAGGGCCTCTCTCTGCATCACCATAGTGTACAGAGGGAGCAGAGGACAAGTTCTCTCTTAGCTTAAACATCTCCATTAGGTATCAAAAGTTTGTAGAGATGAACCTGAGCTATAGGATCAATAAGCATAGAGAAAGACAAAATTTTATTGGGCTGGCTGAGCCAACACTACCATCTGTCTCATATTAACCAGAAACGTGCCTACATAGCAGGCTGTTACATCCCTTCCTGAGGAATTTGATGGTTTAAGTGGATTTCCCTGTCAGCCATCTAGTGAAAACTGGTGAATGACCTAATATATATGCATATGACATAAATCTTTTGTTGACTTATTTTCATAATGTACTTGCCAGTCATGTACAGTATATTATAAAACTCAGGCATCTCAAAACCAAATATCTGTTCCTCATGTGAACAGGAAAGGACCCCACCACAATCTCTATCTGCCTCAGACTTTATCAAGAAACATGAAACCTATAAAACCTCCTTGCTTGAATTTGAGGATAGAATCAATTCCCAGGTCATTGACAAAGACATTAAAGCATTCTGCGTATTCAAAGGAGAAGGGTGATGTTTGAAGGCTTGAGGGTTTTTTGGTTCCACCCAGTATACACTGTTAAAATCTTGGAGCTGCTAAGTAGCAAGTTCTACTGCAGAGACAGGAAATGGTCCCTCTTAGACTGTGACAGAATAGAAGAGACTGAACGTTAATTTTTCCATTTCAAATGGATACCAAATGGTCAGCTTGATAGGTAGAAAATAAGACTTCTTTTATAGACTGTATCATGTGCTCTATTTCTAATTTTTCACACCATTATGGAATGCCCTGATACATGCTCTTCCTCAATTCAGCAGTCATGAGAGAAGCACATTATTCTGAAGGGCCATAACTAATGCTGCTTTCCACCTGTAAAGTTTGAGTCCCCTTGCCCTTTCATTCTGCCATCAGCTCTGCTGTGGGCTTATGCGGAGATGCTCTGAAGTCAGTCAGGTTTCCTGCAGGTCTCCCAACAGGCAGCAATAATACGTTACTTAACCTGTGAACATGTTTGTAGGCATGTGAGGCAGCGGTGTGTGGCAACGGTGTGGCTGAAGCCTTACACGTGTTTAGCATTAATTCATCCCGTTATAACAGAGGCTTTAATTTCTCCTTCCCAATTCTAGGCTTTTGACAACTTGACTTCAATTTGGAGACCGTTCATGGCTCTTATCATCTGCCGAGAGAAAGGGTGCAAAGGAAGCGACACAGTTTGCCTAGGATCAAAAAGGTGCTTATTTTTCTCTCTTTTCTCTCTAGACACAGAGACTAGAGCAACTCCTAATTTAGGCAGACCAGTCAAGTGCTTAACATTAGCTCTGTGACAATCAACCACATCACTTATCCTCTTTGCTTTTCAAGTTGTTATGAACTATAACCATATACGTTTGCTGAGGGAGCTGTGGTCATACCTGACAGATTGCCCCAAAACTAAAAAATGTCCCAAGTAATGGCTCTACAGAGCACAACTATTTGAGATAATTGTATTGTTTAATTCCAGTAATGGCATTTTTAAATAAATACTGAAACACCAGTGGAAAAGTATCTATATTTTCCTGTTCCTTCTTCTGGCTGTTGTAGTCATTTTCTGGTAATATCTTCAACAAACTACAGAGCACTGGAAAAATCAACTATTATTGTCTGAGAAGTTTTGATAAGGGAAAACTCACCCTTTGCTAGAAACAAACAATTTCTGACCTTGTGACTTTATATGTGAAATATGCAGAAGAGAATAACACAGTTAAAATCTATCTTGTTAACTCCTCTTTTATTGCTAAAAATCCTCCTGGAAAGTATTTCCAAATAAATGAAGGACAAGAAAATGATTGGGAATAGTCAGCATGAATTCAGGAAGGGGAAATCATGCTTGACCAACCTGATAGCCTTCTACAATGAGGAGGCTACCTTGATGGATGAGGCAGAGCCGTGAATGTTGTTTACTTCTACTTTAGTAAGGCCTTTGACAGTGTCTCCCATGTGATTAGTGGCACAAGGTCCAGCTGGAGGCAAGTCATGAGTGCTGTATCCCAGGGCTCACTACTGGGCCCAAGTCTGTTCAACATCTTCATTAATGACCTGGACAATGGGACAGAGTGCATCCTCAGCAAGTTCACAGATGATACAAAGCAGGGAGGAGCAGCTGATATACCAGATAGTTGTGCCATCTTTCAGAGGGACCTGGACAAGCTGGAGAATGGCTGACAGTAACCTCATGCAGTTCAACAAGGGGAAGTGCAAAATTCTGCACCTGGGGAGGAATAACCCCAAGCACCAACACATGCTCGGGCTGACCAGCTGGAAATTAGCTTTGCTGAGAAGGGCCTTAGGGTCCTGGGGGACAACAAGGTGACCATGAGCCAGCAACACACCCTTGAAGCAAAAATAGGCCAACAGTATCTGCAGATGCATAAGGAAGACCATTGCCAGCAGACGGAGGCAGGTGATCCTTCCTCTCTGCCCAGCACCAATGAGGCCACACCTGGAGTGATGGGTCCAGTTCTGGGCTTCTCAGTACAAGCAAGACATGAACTTATTTGGGTGAGTCCAACACAGGGCTGCAAAGATGATTAAGAGACTGGAGCATCACTCATATGGGCTGAAAGAGCTGGGACTGTTCAGCCTGGAGAAGAGAAGGCTCATGGGGATCTCATCAATGTGTATAAGTACCTGACAAGAGAAGAGGAAGAAGAAGGAGCCAGACTGTTCTCAGTAATGCTCAGTGACAAGACATGAGGCAATGGGCACAAATTAAAACACGTGAAATGCCATCTGAAAATAAGAAAACACTTTTTTACTGTGAGGGTGGTCAAACACTGGCACAGGTTGCCCAGAGAGGTTATGGAGTTTCCACCCATAGAGATATTCAAAACCCAGTTGGACACAACCCTGGACAACCTGCTCTGGCTGACCCTGCTTGGATGATCTCAAGAAGTCCTTTCCAACCTAAATGATTCTGCATTTCTATGAAAAATTAGAGTCAACAAATCTCTGACTACTTCTGTCATTACAGAAGCCATTCCTGCTAACTAAGATATAAATCTTTTATTTCACACATATAAAGAAAATGGGGTTCAGATATTAAATTTACTACAAATCTCCCTTGTGACTGCAGAAATGTTGTTTATTCTCTCTTTACTTCAGCTTTTGTCTGTATAATTTTCTATTTATATGGATTTAACTAACTAAAATATATTAGTAATAAATTTTCAAATAACTATTAATGCCATATGCCATTTTTTTACCTGAAGAGCTTCAGTAAAACATGTATCTCTAGACAAAATTCAACAAACAAAAATAAAACACTCCCCAGGCAGGTAGATGAGGTGGAGCAGAGAGACGGAATCAGCTGAGTGACAATAATTCAGACTAGCTGAGGATCTTCTGCCTTATCTTAAACAACTTAAAGTCTTCTTTTGCAGATATGTATGGAAGAGCTAATACAGTTCATAGAGGTAAAGAGGAAAAGGGTAAGGTAACAAAGTAAGGCAAATTCTATCACTCAATGGCAAAAAACATTACATGGAGCACCAAAACTCCCTGGAGCCGGTAAATGCAGGGTCAGATTTGGGGCTTTTGTTAGTGTGGCTCAAAAGGGGAGAGACAAAAATAGCAGGAATATACAGCTGATATATGAGATAAATTCCCTTAAGTCAGAATGCATCTTTTAAGCCATCTAGCAAAGCAGTTTCTTTCTCAAAATCTTGCATTCAAAGTATATAAGACCTGTTGCCTCCAGACACTCTCTAAAAAAAATTCCTCTACCTTATATTCTCGTCCTCTTGTAAGAGTCTACTTAATCCATTCTCTACGAACTTCAGTGTTGCACCTGGAATTCACAACATTTTTGTCCTTCTGTAGGGCTCCCTCTTTCTCTGCCTCAGTTTCTTATGGGTTTCATGGGCAAAATCACATTTTCAAACTTGACAGGAATGTTGCTACTACAATATATTAAAGGTTGAGGCTTTTAGATATTATATTGATACAGACTGTAAATATGATAAGTAGTTCTATCATCTGTATTTATAAACACAGTAATGGAAGTAATCATACAATGATCTTTGAATTCCACTTTCAGAAAACCATGGTGGTATTTGTAATTTGTTTACTTTATTCCCATAGAAAAAATGGCATCTGTAGTGCAAACTACAGGAAAATAAACTAAAATTTTACCTTTCCTGTAGCACTCTTATTTCTCTCCTGTCTGCTGATATGCTGTATTTTTAAATTCCATTCATCCTATTTTCATTCTTTTGAATTCATCTTCATCCTGCCAGGTTCTCCAGTTCCATTCTTTTATTTTTAAATAAATAATGGAAAATGAGATATTTGAGGATTGGGGGGTTCTGTCCGCTAGCTGATATCATTGCTCTGTATTAGCATGTGTTCTCAAAAATGTGGAAGCATGACTAAAGAACTCGAAAAAGTACTCCTAAAAAAATGCTACAAACCTAAAGCTGCAGCCATCTGGAGCAAGAGCAATGCCTGCCATGAACTTGCATACCTCAAACTCTGAAAGGTTTTCAAGCTGAATGAATTTGCATCTGTCAGAGAAACAGGCAGACTTTTATGCAATGGAATGCAACGTGGCAATTAGATGCAATTAAAATTATAATTAGAGAGCCATATCTAGTGTGCTCACAGTAATCTGGGATCATTTTTTTCTGCTACAGACAGAAACGAAGGCCCAGCCTAGAACAGAGATTGATCTAATGTCTGCTGGTAGCTTCTCCTGGGGAACTTGACCCTTCCCCAGGAATGGCTCTTCCTGCCTGGCATGACCCCAGGCACAGCCAGCTGCTGTTGCTTCCAGAAAGCTATTCATGTTTTTGAAGGCCAAGAGCAATCATTTGGGGTTCTTGGCTATGTCTCTTTACCAAATAAGGTTACTTGCTTTCCAGCTTTCCAGCCTAAATTCCCTCTTAATATACAGGTAATATAAACAGCACGATGCATGCTGTTTATGAATGCTGATACCCACTGCAAATCCAAGTCAGCCACGTACTCCACGCCTGCTTTGTCTGACTCAGGCTATAGTGCAGGCAGCGTAACTGAAACATCAGTCTAGAAGTCTGAACCGAGATCTCACCGGAGCGAGGCAAAGCTACCAGAGTGCATGCATATTCAGCATGCGGACAGATTTGTTATGGGAGAGGTTGTAGGGTGAAGGGGACTCTAGTCTCCCCCCAGCAGCATCAGCTGGTGTGCTCATTACTCAGTAATGAGACAGGGGACTGCATGGCCAACGCTGTTATAGGGGCTGCACACCCTGGCTCCAAGCCCAAACATCCTCAATGAAGAATCACATTATTTTTAGTATGTTTTATCATCTATGATATTGCTGCTTCTTTCTCTTCCTCAGAATCGTGATTTGCTGCATTAAATCTTTAGATTTAACATATATATGAAAATAAGTATGGTATAAAGTTCAAAGACTAAAAAGCAGCTAAAAAGGCATATCTTACCCACTGTCTTTTCACAGTAAGGAAAATTGTTGGGGTTTTATGCCAATCTAAAAGAAAGTAACAGGTAAAGTATTCAACTCTGTTTTCTTTAGGAGCTTTTAGAAATTATAATTGTGTTTCTAGAGTTTAGATATCTAATTAAGGAGTGATTTTAACTATTTCAAAGAACTTGATCAAATTTAGCTATCTGCAAGAGACCTAATATCTTTATGAAAGTTTTGGCTTTAAAGATATGAGTGCCATTATAGAAGAGCATGGCACAGCCTTACTCATCTTGACAAGTTCAAGGCAGTGATGGATGATTTCTGAGAGAAAAATCTGTCGCTATGGTTTGTCTAGTACTAAAGGGAAATGCCAGTAAATAAGACACTGAGTAAGCATTCCGAACCACAGTGGTATTGTTTGCATGTGTTATATAAAATCATTTTTAATAACTGTCATCAAAGAACACTAAGCTCATCAGCTGTCATAATAGAATGACAATATATTATGCACAAAGGTGTAGTCTTATAATTTTAAAACTGAGTCTTCAGTAGGAGAAAAGGCAGGAAATTAAAAGCAAACGTCTCTTTCTGAATTCCCTTTTTGTTCTCAGGCAGACCTGCATGAGATAATTGCATGATAATACAACCAGAATGCTATATAATACCTCTAACAGTTTAGCAAGAAACTAATTCATTACCACTATGTTATGGTTTTCTAAGCATTACAGGCAAATTTCTGTGATCTACTAGTTTAGTTATTTGACTAGAAAGACTGGGTTTCTCTTCTGGAAGGCAAATCTGAGGGAATAGAGTTGGTACAAAAAGAATACTCTCTATGTTTTTTTTATGTTAACAGAAGACTGCCAGGATGATCCACTGGCATGAGGAATGACAAGTGCCCCCAAGCACAAGTGGGAATATCAGCCTATATCCTCTGAGATTCTCCCCTAGCCCCCAAACTGGGAAGTAAAATATGTTAGCTGAGACTTCCTTAACTTGAATTTCAGATACCTTGGTTAACTCTGCAGCTAGGATAGGCTAAGAAGATACATGCTAGCTGTTCCTATAGCCCAGCTGACAGATGGGACCTTGTCAGGCAGCAGTAACGCACCCAAGATCTACCACAGGCTTGTGTCCTGCTTCATGCACAGGTTTGCTTTTAGCTCATGCATCCTTTCTGCTGCAGTCAGAGAGCCCAAACTTCACCCATGGCAAGTGTGAATTAACTGACAACAATTGTGCCCTTTGGCTGGGGTCACAGACAGTTACAGCTTACTTTGAAACCCATAATTTTTTTCATTCAGGGATGACCTTGTACAATACTGTAAGTGGTTTATTCCTTAATGAACACACAGCAAATTAAGCAGTTCAGAATGGTTATTGTTTTATGAAAAATGTGCTTGAGTGCATAGCTGTTATGCAGCTGTCATCATGAAGAAGAGCAGGATTTTCGAAAGCATCTTTGGAAGTGACTCCATTAAGAACATATGATGCTTTTAATCTATTAGTTCCTTACTTCTGACATGAATGCCTGACTGCTTGAAGCTGGCAGCAGAAACTCCAGACACTTCAGAGAGGCCACAATTTCACTCCTGACATGAGTAAGCTTTTCCAGTTCTAATAACAATACAAACATTTACTATTTACATACTGTATTTTTCTGCATTTGTCTCCTTGTGTCATCACTAAGTTTAAAGAAATTTATTATACAGTGGATGTGGATTTTATATCTCTCTCTATTTTAAGAATATCATCTTTCAGCCAAACGTTTTGCCCCTGGCAAAGAACCTAGTACCAATCTGAATTACGTACATACAAATGCAAAGAGAATGATCTCAAAGCCGAAAAAGACATTGAAAAGCTGAAAATGTATTGAAATATACATTGACTTAATGATAAATATAATTCACCATAAATGGTGCTTTTTCAAAAGTCACAAATTGATCTACAAGATGGGTCTAATGATGAGACACCTCAAATCAAAGATAATGATCAGATCAAATCTAAAGTGGCTGAAAAACATATTTTAGAATGCAATGTCCAACTCACCATAATAAAGCCTCAAAATGGTTCTTTTCACTGATGTGCAGCTAAACCAGGATACAATTCCAATTCTGCTTTGAGCAAGTCTCCCCAGGTGCATCAAAGAGATTGCACTAAAGCTATTCAGTTATGTCTACTTACTGCTTGGTATTTTTGCACATTATCATTTAAATAAGCCACAATATGTTGTGGTCTTGAAAAATTGCTTAAAAATTGTTTGATGGTGCATACCACTTGCATACACCCCCTTCTTCAGAATACTTCTCAGGCCATCTGTTACCCATCTCCCAAAAGCTACAAGTACCAGTGCCATGTTGTTTCACTAAATTATATAATAGGAGTGGCTGGGGCGCAGCCATCTCAGAACTCTGGAATACAAATTTGGAAATACACCTTCTGCATTGTTTTATTGAATATCACTGTATGCTCTTCTGATCCGTGCTAATGGCCGCAATAACTCCCACAATCATGTTAGGAAAAGAATGAACTGTTACTCTGCTATTAGGAAAAAATTCCCTAACGGGCACATATGGGTTTTCATATCTAGTTCACACAAATTTAAAGACCAAAGTTTGTCTTCAGTGTAAGCAAGGGGATAATTTGGCTAAAGGCTATAAAACTCGTGTACTAACAATAAAAATGTGACTATCAATATTAAGTCTTTGTTATGTTTCTGGAACATGGGGAATGTTGTATCAGCTGAACAGAAAACAATCATTAGAAAGAGATCAGAAAATTGCATGAGAAAAAAATTAATATTGCGGAAAAGGAATGTACATCTAAACAGCTTTTTGAAAATACTATACAGATTTACTTTAAATGTGTAATATATATATTTATTTATATAATACTCATATTCAAAATACAAGTGTGGTAAATGGTGCACACATATTAAAATCAGGTATATAGGGTGTCTGCATTCATTGAAGTCCCATCTCAGTAAACCATTACTGCTTGTTTCCGCCAATGAGTCTACTTGGTTCACAGCAGCCACCAGGCGATCCTAGCCTTGTCGACTCCTCACAAAGTGGTTTGTGCAACAGATCAGGGATGCAGGCTGAGAGTCTTGAGCCAAGTGCAGCAAGCCTTCCAAAACAGAGTTTAAAGGTTGCAACAACCAGTGAGGTGAAGTGCTTTGAAGATGGAAGGTTATCTTACTCTGCTACCTTGAATCATTGTTGATGCACAAAAGTCTAAGGCAGAAGCAAAGTATATCTGTATATTTTGAGTTTCACAAACACAAAGTTACAAAGACGTGCAAAGGCAGGTGTTTGAGAGGAAAGAAGACCAGACTATGTATTACAGCACCAGATCCAGAGATCTCCCTCTTCCCTTCTGTCTCCACCTGACAAACTCTAGGCATTCATGTCATATAGGTAAAGAGTTGGCCCCAAAGCATAGCCAGCCTTTCAAGGGTGCATTTTATGAAGAATGAATGTTAGGACCATGAGATTCTTCCAGTCAACTCTTCTCATTTTTTTGCCCCTTCTCAGTCCAAATGTCATCAGGAGGAAATTTGACTTTTTTTTTTCTTCTTTTTTTTTTCAGAAAATGATTGCGCCTGTGCTTGGCTAAACCCTAAGCAGATTCTTAGCCCATTTTGAAGATGAATAGAATTTCTCACCTGCACAGGCAATAGTCTAGTCCTAAGAGAAATCTTTCATGTAACATGCTACCACTTTTTTACTGAGCCCATACTTGATGGTAACCAGAAAAATTGAGGTGATTATGGGCTTGGAGATAATAATCCAAGGCCTTGTCTTTGAGAGGTAGAATGACAGACATGTTTAAGCATAACTGTTGTTTTCAGTTGTTATAAAGGTGATGCTTCCCTGGGGAAATGCACAGACTGCAAAGTGAAAAAAACCCTGAGTTTTATTTTATTTAATTAAAATATAAGAAAAAATATTTTTTTGGAGTAGAAGTTATTTTGTATTTATTTGGAGGATTTTAATTAAAAAAAGAGTACTACTTTCTGGATTCTAATTCTTGTGTGCTCAGTAAAGATCTCATATATTAGCCTAGAAATCCTGTAGGCAACTTGCACATTTTAATAACCCAGAAGCAGGTTCCTATGGAGTGTTGTGGAGTGACACATCTCTGTATTGGATTATCCAGGCATTTATTATGTGCACTAGTCCTCCAGAATTTTTCAGGCTAAAACTTATTGCAGTAGAGTTTAAGCTTCAGCAGATCTACAGACTGGACTCATAAAAGACCTCCATTCAAATAAATATAAAAATAGAACATATGACTAAACAGAAAAGATCACCTTTTGAAATACTTCCTTGGCTATCCATCTAAGCCAATTTTCATGATCCTTTTCCCTGTAGTTTAAGAGAATTGTATTATTACTATTTCCCAGTGATTCCATTAAAATAGATTGATCTTGTCTTTCAGACAAAAAAAGAAGGCCTGAGAAAATTTAAAAAAAAAGCAACTTTTTTTTTACCAACTAATTTTTGCAATAGTTTCAGTACTCCCCTTAATCTTTTCTGTATGACCATGAAAGAGAGTATTGACAGGCTTTACCAAGCCCTATAGCACAACGTACCTTCAGAAAACAGCTCCGTAACACATGCTCAAAGTTACCCACACATCCCGGTGAGAGGAATGGGATCTGTAAGTAAAACCTGGATGGTAAGAAGCTTTGCTTTAACCACAGCTCTGTTTTTGCTCTGCAAGAGTTACCAGTTAATACCACCAATGAAAAAAGAAACACAGTTAGCAATTACCCCTGTATCCATTTAAGCTGTCAGTGTTAACAGGCACTGCTCTTTGGACACCAGACACCCTAATCAGCTGCTTGTTCATTTACTAATGAAGCTGTCCACAAGTGTCTGAAAAGTGATGTCCTTGAGACTAGCAGCTTCAATGTGAACAAGAGATTCCTACTGATTTTTTTTTTAACTGGCATTGAGTTTGTTTTTCAAGGAACAATATAGAATTACTGCACAACCTTTGGCAGTGCTTTATAGACATTCTGCTATATATTTCCCATTTCCTCAAACTAGAACACTGGAAGCAAACCTTTATTTCTATTTTGTAATGCACGTGCCTATCTCATGATCAGGGCTACTTAGCTATTTGACAACATTATGAACAACATTTTTAACAGGCTTTGCATAAGCTTCTCAACATATCATCAAGGAAATTCAAGAGGATGCTTTATTGTATATTTTGTGAAAAAAGAAACAGAACAAAGTTCAAGTCCTCAGGAAGGCAGAGGATGCTTTTTAATTTAATGAAATTGGTTATTTCTTTTACAATAAAAATATTGTACAAGACTATTTCCATGGTTATTTGACTTCCCATGTTCCTAAGTTACGATTCCATTTTATTGCAAAGTTGCTATTGCCAGAAATCAGTTGAATAGTATTACTGTGCACTCGTTCAGTACAGGGAATTTGCTAACTTTGAGGTTTGGAGGGACACACTAAGAGCTCCTGAAACAAATAATAAATAATATTTTTATTATTCTTATTGGCAGATTGTTGCTGGAGATTCTCAGTGGCTAAATAGGCCTTACTTTGTCAACTGCTTTAGGAATAAAAAAACCTAATAGGAAGTAGTTGCTGCAGTGGAAAGTTCAGTCAAAACAGACAGTGGTTTGGAAGAGAATAAAATAGATTCACAAATTATCCTACATATATAAATCATATTGTTGGGTACCATCAGAATAAAATGCATCTAAAATGTGAGGAAAACAGTATAACTAAAAAGAAGTATCAATAGCAAATGCTATATGCACTAAGCAAGCTGAAGAGCTACCTCATAGTTTGTGTCAGCACCATGAAACATTGCTGGACCAGCAGTTTTCTTTTTATGGATGTTTTCCTTTGACCTTATTAGTTTGGCTTTTACAAAGACACAGCTGTCAAATTCCCAGTAAAAATGGAAAAAGTGTTGATCCTATCATATTATTCACTAGTGCAGGGTCTTCCTTTCTTATTTTTTTCCACGTCAGCACTATTGTATATCACATTAATCATTTGGTGTGATTTATAGAACAACAAAAGAGGTTACTGCAGGGGGTAAAATCGATACAATAATGTAACTTAGCATGAATACTTGTACTTGAAAAAACTCATGTTTTTAATTCAATATTGAGCTACAGAATACTGCTTTCCTCATTCCCAGTTGTCTTATAAGATTTTCTACAAGACTACAGAATTATTTCACATGTATTTTTATTTTATTTAGTTTTCAATACTATTATCAATAGTCACTACACTGCTCCCAATACTGTCTTTACCTGAGCTTACGCAAATGAACACTAACAATTGTTATTAATAGTAATTATGAAGTGGGTCGATCCACAGATGAATAACAGAAATCTCCATAAGGTCTATTATGCTCTTGAAAGGAGACTCAGATCTGGCCTGTAGGGTTGGGGGTGATGGTGGGAGACTGTAGCCAGCCTGCACTCCCACATTTTAATGCTTTTTCCTTTTCTCTAGCGAATTTTACATCTCTGTGTTAGCATACTCACAGACTCTTTCCTAGTTATCATCAGCTGTTGCTCTAAATGGATACGTTTGAATCATTACCTTTAACACTTCTTCAGGAGTAAATTTTTAATCATGTTGCTTGATGGTCTAAATTCACTTGTCCACATCCAGTGTAGACATTTTGATTATGATTAAATTGCCCAATCTTCTCTGATACATCCTCGGGGGACAATGACCCACACAGAGTTGGTGAATAGGGCAGAGGAGACCCACACTGTTCTGCAGTGGTGGCTGGAGGGGCAGGCAGGATGCTTTAATATGTCTGAACTGTCACCAGATGCCAATGTTTAGGGCAACCAAATTTCACCTTTAGTAATGAAAGAAAAGATGGAAGAATAAAGGAACTTGACCTGCTCACTCACCTTTTAAAATGATCTTTTCCAAATGAGGTTAAGGAAGACAAAGTATTGAGTCTCTACTATGGCAAATAGAAACCTTGGCTGTGCATCTCTGGCAATAGCTGATGATAAGTAGGAAAGAGTCTGTGATTATCTAGAGGCAGATGTGCATCAAGGGCATGTATAATACAGTGGGAAAAAAATTTAGTGTGATGCAGGGACTGTAACCAAATACTATTAAGACAGCAGATAGTTAGAAACTATATTATAAGTACCTTCCTGACACCTATAAATATCAAATTGTTGGATAGCCTTTCAAAAGCTGTCTTTGATTCCTATTGCTTGAGACTCCTGACTAGACAGAACAAAGAAGATTTTTAAGAAAGGTGTTATGGAGAACAAACCTGCATTAGAAGAACAGATACCTCCCAACCCAGTAGATCTTTTCCCATTTCTACCCACTGTGTTATGTACAAGAACATCCACAGTCAGATTTTTTTCCAACACCATACTTCATTAAAAACATGATTCACTTTCACCTTCTTTTTAAATTTTCCTCTGACTTTTGTTCACAGTTATTAAGATCAATGGGGTGTACATAAGGAGATGCTACTTTTTGAGGGGTAAGAACCAGGGGAGGAAAACAACCAAAATGCACTCCATTTGGAAGGGATTTTGTACATTCTCCAGTCTTCATGTGAAAAGTTGGTGGGGAGAACGGTATCTCACAGGGCTGAAATGTTGGGTAGTCAGTATCTTCTTGATAGATAAACTGGTTCATTAAAGTACTCTCAACTTACTAAAATTATAACCCATAAAGACAGGCCAGGCCATGAATTCTGCTTCTCATATTCACCACAGCTTGTCATTCAGGAATTTTTACTAGCTGGAAGACAAGGTTTCCCCACCTGTGAGGCACAACATCAAGCAAAATATGAAGTATGCTGAGTTGCAGGTGGTACGGTTCAGCTCCTCATACAGGGGCAACCTGACTAAGAATCTACAGATTTTAGCAAGATACTTACAACAGTCTGATCCATAGCCCACACAGGAACCTTTGTATGCAAAAGCTGATGTGCAGATGGATGACCACTTGTCCCGGTGCCCTGTGATGGCTCTTAACTCTTGCTGAATTTCTGCAGGCAGCATGGAGCTGCTACCACTGATGTAAGTAATCATCCATCACATACTTGCCCCCAAAATCAGTGGAAAAGTATGGCTTTAAAAATGGCTATATTCATAACTAGTAAACTACACAGTGCTGGGGCATACAACAGTCCATACTGTTTAATTGTTAACCTGTTCCATCACACAATTTGGCTCCTTCAGTGTAAAACTCATTCCAGCAATGCTCAGGTGACATAACAACGGCTCCCTCCTGGCAGAGTAGGCAAAGGCACCTCGCTTTGGAGGAAAGGCAGGTTACCCATAAAGATGCAGGCCATGCTGTACTGCTTCCCCTCAGCTATCTCTTTTAACTAGCACATGTAGCCGGCAGGATTAAAAGGAGCTGAAGAGACACTGGAGCCATGCATCTGTCTTCTGATGCTCAGTAGTGACATTTTGGTATCTTCCACTTGAAATACTCCTAGAGGATGGCACTCCGGTCTGT
The DNA here is from genome assembly GCF_947461875.1 of Haliaeetus albicilla. NCBI lineage: Eukaryota > Metazoa > Chordata > Aves > Accipitriformes > Accipitridae > Haliaeetus > Haliaeetus albicilla. The sequence continues at coordinate 41,817,512 of NC_091483.1, forward strand.
CACCATAAGTGATTTACAGGCTTAAAGCATGAAGACTACATCCTCAGTAACAGTAAACCTTGGGCTAACAGGGTTAAGACATTTAATTAGGGGAGACTGTGATTTAGATATGCAAGAAGACTAAAACTGAAAAGCAGAAGCTTATCTCTAACACTAGTAATTTAGTTATAATTTCTTCCGCTGTGACCTTCCTGTGAAATGCTTCCAGTAGATATTGTATGTTCACTAAGAGCATGACAATCACCTGATAGAAACACTCCTCTAGCAGAATTGAAACAGGAACCAATTAGCATAAAAATCAATACACGAATCCTGCTTAATTATCATAAATAACTCGGGCAAGTCATCGATAGTGAAGGACTCTTCTTTTTTGGGTGTAGGTGAAGCTTTCTTGGTTTAACATAGGTAAAAATCACTTTGGGGATTCCTTTTCGCATTTGTGTCACATTCTGTTTTGCATAAACTCAGAAACTCCACTGTAATAGTCAGTAAACAATAGCAAAATTTTAAAAACATTAGTACTAAAAAGGAAAGGAAAATTTCAGGGGAAAATTCCAAGAGAAAGGGGCAGAATGATCAAGAGAAAAAGAAAATTGCAGGATTAAATAACAGAATTTTAAGAATGAGGACAGATTAATGTAAATTGATGTAAACTGACAGTTTTACATGAATCTTGTGGCTGTTCACTCAACTCCTGCTCAGGGTTTGGCCTAACACAATGCTCATGCTAAGGCATGATGTTTGCTGGGAGTAGCGCCAGACAGTTTGATTCACTGTGTGTTGTCCTGTAAATTTGAAAGATCCAAATGAATAAATATTCAGTCAAAGTGAGCAAGTAATGCATATGAGCATGGTGGTTGAGAATATGTTGACAAATGTGAACAAATATTTCCAACATGTAATTATATTGGGTCTTCATAATCCTCTAAAGCAGATGTTAACTGGGATAGTGAGTGTGCTACAGCTGAATACTTTTTATGCTTCTGGGAATAATATCTATATGTTTGGTCTATTTAAGATTTAAAACATTCTGGGTTTGTGCTACCTATACTAAAGGCAGCTTAACTCTGCCTGCAAGAGCAAGTGAAAATTGTGAAAAATAACCAAAAGTGTATTTTATTGAATCTATTTACATATTTAATCTTACACATTTATTTATTTAACCAAATGTAAGTAAGATAAAGATATTGTGCATCTAACTATATCCCACTTACAGATACTGAAGATTTGTGGCAATGTAATCTGCTTTATTTTGTCAGTTGTGAATTAGAAAGTCTTCTCTAAATTAAATCCTTCCTAAATTAAATCAGATTTACTGACTACCTATTTTTTTCTTTTTATGTAAACTCTCATCTTGGTTAAAAGCAATATTTGCATCGCAGAAGAAATTCCAGGTCTTTCAAACATTTATTAAGCAAGTTAGTAATGTAAACAATAACAGTCCATTAGAGAAATTGTGTTATATATATAAACATGCATAAGTCCCAGTAAAATATATTTTTTTTCATCTGGAAGTCATTATTTTTGTTTAGAAGAACACTACAGTCTGCTGGCATGAAGGAAGAAGAACATACTCAGCACTCCTTATAGAAAGTCAATAGGAGTTTGCTGAGATATTAGAAATGCTTCTCATCCAGTATTACACCTTCTATTTTAACAGGAATTTGTATTAAAAAGCTTCATACCATAGCAGTAACCTATTCTATTAGAAAAAAAAAAATAAAGTGGCAGTCCAAGTAGAAGGTTACAGATGATAGACATTCTTGAGCAGACTTTGAATCATATAATGTAAACAAATACATTCCATTTTTGTAAATAATAGTAAAAGCATTCTTATTATCACCATTTTCTTTCTCCCAGTTGTCTACTAACACTAATTTAGGGTGAAACGTCTCAGAACCTCAGCCTTGTGAACAGAAGAAATGGGACTGCCATCTTCAGAAGCTAGAGTGACGGCTGGCAGACAACTGTAAGCATGATAAATAACATAGTTTTTATGAACGAACTTTATTAAGTTTGCAGGGTTTGTGTCTGAAATTTGAACCTGATCCTACCCCAGAGCGTACATAAGCAATTGGAGCTGAGTACAGCTGAAAGCAGAATCTGGCCTTCCACCATCTGAGTATTGTAACTTAATGGCTTCACAGTAATTTTCACAGAACATTACAGCATTATCAAAATTAATGCTAAACTTTGTAGACCAGTACTGAATCTCACGCTTCGGGGCTCACGCTATTATAAAGCCAACACGGAAGGATAATTAGCCTTGTGTACCAAGTCCTAATGCTTTCCTCTGAAGCCCTTGTGCTGGCCCGGACAATCAATTGATTGTCTATTTCCAATTTAGGCATTCACTTTTTCAAAAGTACACTTCCCAAATTGAAATGCTTGACACAGTTTCAACTGGAGTCCACTGGTCGGTATAACCATGATTTAAAACTGGTTTTAATCCAAAACTATGACATGCCACTTCTGTAGCAGCCAGCCTTAAATGATTCAATATAATAAGAAAAGCACTTACTGTATAGCCAGGTAATTAACTATACGAATAACTGAGCAATTTTCCTGCTATAGTTTAATTTGTGAAAACATTTTAATCACCTTTAAGTTGGTAGCCCCCATGCAAATACTGTTCATGTACTGTGAATTTTCAATTTCCTTTTCTTAATTTGCATCCTTTTTAATTGTCTCATCTAAATGCACATTTTTTTCATTAAAAATGGCTTGAGTAATGATGTAGGAATGATACTCTTCAGGGCCTTTTTATTTTCAATTCTAGTCACCTGTGAATTATATCTTTTTTAATACCTGAGTGAAGACCTGCCATTAGGAAGACCATAATAAATATGACTCATTATCAGAATACAAATGGAAAATAAACCTATACTTTAAAAATTACTAGACCTCTGGGAGGAGTTAGACCGTGATTTATATTAGATCCCTGAAGACTATAAGGCTGTGACAAACCGTTCTCATTACCTATGCTCTGTCTACATTTTATCTATTGCAGACTTCAGGGCAGACAGTTATACATTTACAATAGGCTCGTTACAAAACAGGAAAGGTAGATAAAATCCCAATAAATATTTACACAGACCTATTCATATTCAAATGAGAGTTTGAATGGTCAGACTTCTTATAAAAATTACCATAAGTTCATTTACAAAACTGCTGATAATATTTTGGTTGGAAGAATATGACTGCAGACATCACTCAGGACAAACAGGCTCTCTCCTAAGCACCTCCGATTCGGGGTGAAGCTCAGTGAAATGACTGGGTCTAAGAATTTTCTCACCTGAAAATATAAATTTAGCACAACTAAGGCTGTTTGCTATATTTTGTCACAATTCCCCAATTATTTTATTACTTTCTAGAAGCAAACTTTTAAAAGCCAGGGTATTCACTGCCTGTTATTTCTGGCAGCTGGGGCTTCCCTGGTTGGAGCAAACAAGCGCAGTCAGAAATCGCAGGCACTTGCCTGTCCTCCTTTCTGGAGTGCCTACCAGTGACCACAGCCACCACAGAGCCCCAGTTCAAGCAGGTACGTCACGTGAAAAACAGGGCATCAAAAGGGGATCAAGAACAGCAATCTGCCTGGAAAGCTGCCGCTAAAGCCAGCTGGTGAACAGGTACAGAGAGCTTCACCCGCAGCAAAGGTTTCTCAAAGGCTGAGGAGAGCTCTCCTACATCGAGGTTTCAGCGGCTCCAGCAGACAATGACTCGAATGAGAAAAGGAGCCTGGATTAATAAGACAAGATCTAAACTGTAGGGCTCATAAGGACATTTATTCATTGCCTGAGACACCTCATATATTTTCCCTGGGTAGAAGGAACTTCGGAGTATGTTGTCATTCACCCCCAAAGGTCACCCTTTTCTGAGGCACTTTACCAGTCTGTGAGGAGGCAGAGTGCTCTGAAAAGGCTTGAATGCATTATGCTGGTTTAGGCAGACAGTATTTTATTCTGTCTCTGCATCAAAAGAGATTGCATCTTCGGGGAATTTTCCTGAGCTATATAATAAACTCTCCTTGTATTTCCCTTTTGTCTTTTATTTTCTGCTATGTTTTCTAATATTTTACTTTCCAATATAGGATAAGAATAGCAGAAAGGCAGAAACAGAGGGAAATCCTGCCAATTCTAAATCCAATAAAGTGCCGAGAAAAGTTAGCACAACTGAGCGTGTGACCTGTAAACTGCTCTTTAATTCAACACAAGGTGACAGTTGTTAATCTGAAATATCTCACAGAAAGAAATACCGAAACTCCAGGCAACATCTGATTCATAAGAATTTCCATAAGTTCTGCGTGCAGATCAAACAGAATGTATTTCCATAGAAAGGGCAAGAAATTAAGAGTATTATCTTTTTTGTATGAGTGATGCGCATTTTTATTTCTAAAGAAAAAATACCCAAGTATTTTGTTATCACTCTCCCTTCCCTCTTTATCAAAATTCTGCATCACAACCTCTCCAGAAAACACATCCCAGCCTCAAATCAGGTTTTTCCACTTGCTTTTTCAATAGAAATTCATTCTCATGGGACCATTTTGCTCTCACTGAGCTACATCTCAATCAGCAGACAATTCACTGAGGAGACTCGGTTTGAATTCTTGCTTCATGTAGTCACACTCAATTGAACATAGATGCTGGTGATCATTAAAGGCCACAGCAATCTTCTGACAGTTTTGTGGAAAACGTCCAAAATCCACACAGTGTCTGAATATCATACTACCCTGAAATTAGAGGTGCACCCTGTGCGGTGAGATGACCTTCTGTAGCTCTTCCCCCAGTACACTCATACTTTGACATTCTCATACTTACAGCAGAAATAAACAGGAAAATATGACTAGCATAATAAATGTAATAGTAAAGGTTATAGCAAACACTGGATGTTCATATAAAGTAGACAAGGACCAGTTCCCTAGCTTGCCACACTTCAAATATTGAAATGATAGAGAGGTCTGAGAATTTCAGAACTATCTGTCCAAAATTATAACTTACTGAATCCATTAAATAATAAGAAGAGCTAGCTGTTATACAGCACTTATTTAGCAACTCCTAAATGCTATATATATATATATATATGTTGGGGCAAATGTTTTGTGCCTGGAGGAAAGCAGAGAAGCTGCCTGTCGCTGCAGTTCTTTGGCGTGGCTAGGAGGCCAGCTAAAGCCCATAAAGCAGCTTTTCTTCCAACTTTTATCAAAAGGACCAAGCAATCCTTTAAAAAAACAAACAAACACACACACACACCCCAACACAAAAAAAAACCAAACCAAAAGAAACAAAGAACAAAACAAACAAAGCACCAACCCTCCCTGTGTAACTCTTCAGAAAACCCTCCAGCCTGTTTCCTAACTCAGCAGCTGGGGAGGGGGTGGAACCAGGTCAACCTAGTGACTACATCTTCTCCTGCCAGCTGCTGGAAGCTGGTTCCTGCATATACCATGGTTATGGCTTCTGCAATAGCCAGTGGCCATGCCTATACACTTGCACATACCCGCTGGCTGCATAGGAGCTGTGTAAACAGGATTTTTGTTTTTACCATAGATTCCATGACTGACAAGACTTTAGGTTGAGTAATTCTATCAGGGGTACCTGTTATCTCAGCTTCCTGGTAGCATGAGACACAGCTGAAATGCATGGACCCACCAAGTCAGAAGCTGCAATCTCCAAAGGGGATGTAGTTAAATTTCATGAGTTTTCCCCTCACCATGAGTTTTAAAGATGATCTAGTCCAGGATGAAAATTATATATGCTTGTATGCCTGGACTTATAAATATCTCCTTTGTGTCTTGGTATATTCTCAAAGGACCTCAACCATTTCTCTCATCCATAACTTTAAACCCGCTTTAGAATTTTCCATCAATGCAAAGAAAAGTATTGCTTTGAATATATCAAAGTCATTACATAAAGCTCCAGGATATTGCACAATCTCATCTTTAAAATGGGTATTAGAAAAAGCCAGGGGGTTCAAACCTATCATTTACCTGTAAAAAATAGTCAGACACTGCCTTCTGATCTCACTTTGGCAAAAATATTATTAATCGAATCATGGTACAATAGAAGAAAGGTCCAAACACAGTGGAAATTAAGTAAAATAATTTCTGCAAGAGAATGACAGAAGTATATTGGAGCTTGGTTGTTGTTATGTTGACCTCAGAGAAGCAGCTAAGTATGCTCTATCCAGAAAAATGGAAGGGGAATAACAAAGCAGTAATTTCTGTTCTTCCTAGTGATTCCAACAAAATTAGTTCATAGACATTAAAAATAGAAAATATGCACTAGGTCATGTGTTCCATCTCCTTACCAGGCCAAGATATTTTGCCTTACCTGCAAGTCAGTTGGAAAAAATCACATTTTTCATCATTAATAGTATAACATGTTTAAATAGCTTTGAAGTAAAAGCAGTGTCGAAGCATAAGGTAATAAAGCTCATACCTTCATTATTCTATTGTTCGGCTGACGAAGATTTTCTGCAAAGGCAGTTTATTGAGAAAGCGGTACATCAGCTTATGTTATGAATACTGTTTTTGCAATGCAGGAAGCCTGTTTATTTATTTATAAGTGACAGCTTAGATTCTATCAGCTGCAGTACTGTCAGGCAGCGACAACCAGCTGACTTGCAGACGCTGGGGCCAGAGCATGTCCTGGCAGAAAATCCTGCCCACACAACCTACGGCCAAGACAGAAATGAGGTTGAATCCAACCCTTACGGTGTCCAATCAGGTTGTAAAATGCACCTTTTTGGTGAAGCCTTCTTCCAGAATCACTGCTCTCAAAACACATCCATACACACAGTTTTCTTCCTTTTGGCATTGCAAGGATAGTGAAGAGTAAACATAGCATTTTGCTCTAGGTTTTTCTAATCTCTGAGGCTTTTACCAAGGATTTTACCCTCAGGCACTGGTTACCAATCTTTAACGTAAACAGTCAAGCCCACTAATAGGACTTACCCTAGTGTACAGTGAGATAATAAGATGCCAGTTCACAGTGCATTACACAGGAAAGAGCCTGCCTACATTACGCTTGCCCTGCTCCCTGTTCACTAGCGGCTGTCAAGGGAGGTAAAATCTCAACATCACAAATAAAATGTACACAAAACTGAAGTTATTAGATAAAGTATTCAGTGTACTTTCAGACTGCATACACAACCATTACGGCAGACAGCATATTTTCATACTTGTGGATATTGGGCAGATATTTTAATTCATAAGAAATAGAACTAATTAGTGGGAACTTAAAGAGGTAAACAAGTAGGTTATTACATCTGCTTAAAACAGTAGCTAATAATCCTCATATAGGTAATGCATCCAAATAGCATCACTGCAACAGCTTATAATTTGCTCTCCCATTCTTTCTGTGTACACTTGATAACATTTACTTCCACCAGTGCAAACAAACCTTCCACATCCCATGTCAACAACTATCATTCTGTGAACTAGGCAAAATAAAATATTCATGAAGCCTTAAAATCACAGAATGAATGCTAATATGTCAGTTTTGTTGTAGGGCATGTGAAAAATATTTATTATCCTTTGTATAATGCTCAAACGGGGTAATCTGTATAGACTGAGACTGTGGAATTGTACAGACTAGGCCATCTGTATCTGTAGCTATTCTATTCATAGAACAGTGTAATTTTTCCACAGAATATTTATAGAGTACACAGAGAAGAATTTGAAGTGATTGAAGAGGCTGCCAAACACCATACTCTGCCTTCAGGATATAGATGATACCTTTAAAATGGGTGAAAGGCTAATTAATCTTTAACTGTTCATGGATGATATATAAGATAATATGCCTTAGCCTGACAGCATTTTGGGAAGGCAGACAATTAAAAACTGAGCCACAATTTTCCTGGCAAGACAGCACACACACAGAAATAAGGCAAGAGGGTTTAATATACAGGTGCACGAGAATTTAAATGCCACTTGAAATACAACTTGAACTCAATCTTCACTGCAAACTTTATAGGTAGCTACAGGGCAGACAGGTTGAGTTTGACAGAACCCACAGCTTCAGGCTCTTGAACAAATATTTTACTGGGGGAAAAGGCTGCTATATGCGTTTTATTGTAGTATCACTTTCTAGCAATAAATAATCTGCTACTTTCTAACAGATGCAACTTTCATGGCAAATTACTATTATATTCTTCAATTTTCTCAAAGAGAACCATAAGATATATGCAGCCCATAATGGAACAACAGTCTTCTTTACTGTTTCATTTCGTACTTGTTCAATATATATACACACCTATCATCATTTGCTCTTATTCCTTATCATGTCTAAAATAAGATCACAAAGTTCCTAAAACAAAGACTATATCAACACAGTAGTCATGACCTTATCCTGAGTGAAACAGAGAATTTAAAGGTCTCATGTCAAAGTAGTCCAAACTTAGAAGGACCGGCAGCCAGCCACAGAGCTCCAGCATGGAGAACAGTAAAAACTAAATTACCCTGCTTCCCAGATAAATTTTGCAGCTTGCACTGCACTTAATGGCTAGATTGCTTCCTGTACCTGAGCTAAGAGGTTTCAAGTGATTGACAATAATCAAGCTCTTTTTGTTCTACAGAAGTACCTGGTAACTTTTGGAGTTATATGACTAATAGATAGCAATAACAGTGGGTGAGATTTTGGGGTCTTTTTGTGCATACTGCTAGGTTCTTCAATCCTCTTTTAGTACTGCACTCTACTTAACAAATTAATGATATAAGCATCTGACTTTTTCCAATTGCCTTGATGGAAAGACATCACATCTGAGTATATCAAAACTTATCTGCCAGAAGTTTTGTTATAACATCCCTTCTAGAATGTGGGGGAGGGCAAGGCAGAGATGACATGGTTTAATCACGGAAGAGAGCAGGCTAGTTTAACCTACCAATGCAAAGAATTAACTTCTTTCATGTATTTTTTGTCACATTCCCCTGGCTTGCACTATTTCATGCTGTACATGACACAACTTTAAGAGCAATCAAAAGCAAGGTTGCATTTGCATTGACATTTGGAAGAAATATTTTCTTTTTTGCACGTGATATCAAGAACGGTGCCTACCTCCTAGTTAACCCACCGGAAATTTGATTACTTGCAACTATCCAGATGGGTGGTTGCAGGTAGCAGATGTCTCATGTGGCTCATACATTTTTAGCATGAGTCTGTAACGGAAGTCTTCACCCTTGCTTACGTTACCAAAAGTACTTTTTAATGCTTTGTTTAATTTTAGCTTCATTTGAAATGAACTAGCATAACACTTACTTGCACACTAGAAAAAAGACCTACTCTCACAAGTCTTGTTTTTGATCACAAATTTGTGTGGGTTTTTTTAAATCCAAACTTATGACAGTATGACATCATGTCCCCACTATCTCATTTTCAGCTGCTCAGCATGACAGCAAGTAGTAGGGACACATGCTGCTAAACCAGACAAAAATGTTTTATTTATCATTCACAAATCTCCAGAGTTTCAGTACCACTCAGGTTAATGTACTTCTCATACAAATTATTTAACACTTACCTGTTCGAAGGATTTACAATGAAAGCAGACACCAGATACTTCTCAAGGCAATTCACCAGTGTTGAATAAATCACTTATTTCTGCAGTTCTCACTTGTATCATTTTTTATATCTATTTATCTAGATACTGAGATCTATATGAGATGTTTTTACCATCAATATACCAGGCACGTAAAACCAGAATTAAGCAAGTGTTTAATTCTGGAAATGTCAGCCTAGGACAAATTAACATGGCTCACCCAATGGTGCAGAGAGACAACAGATGTGACATCGCTCTTCCATTACTACCAGCCTTTAAAAAGTCTCTGTTTTAATTTCCTAACTTTTTCAGCCATGTAGCTTATTCTAGGGATCATAAATAACTCTGATACTGAGGTAAAGATATCAAGAGTGAACTCTTTACAAATTAAGCCTGTGGAAACCTCCCATTCTTGTATAATGAGATAGTATTTCTCCAATATCTTGAAGCAAAGCTGTACTAATGTTTTCTTCACAGAACCTTACTACATACAATAGCAAAAAATACAGTACAATGTACTAAAAATATGCCTATGTTGTTACCTTCTAGAGAGTGGCAACAGAATTCTTAACTCGTAGAATTAGAGGATTCTTTTTGCAGTTCTGTCATTGTTTGATAGGTATCTGCACAAGTTCAATAAGTCACTGAAATGTTGTGAGTTTAATTACTGCTGGCAAAATACTTAGCGGTTTTGGGACAAAGGACTATATAACGTTCTAAATGCTTGGGATTAATTCGCCCTGGGATTGATATACAAACAGCACTTAACCCCCAATTTGATCAAGGTGACCAGGCTTCTGCTGTAATAGAACTAACTGGTACTTTATAAACTCCGAAGAAAACCTGTGTCAGTTTTAAGACTTGAGGAATGTTTCTTGTGGAAATTGAAATTTGGAGAAGGTAAAAAAAAAATTAAAAAGCTGGCAAAGAAGAAAAAGGGACCTTGTTGATCACAGATTTTGTTATCAGAAAAACTAAAAAGCTGAGAACTGCAAAGTCTCTCAAGGGTCATCAAGCCCAGCCTCCTGCTACCACAATGTAGATAACTAATCCCTTTTATAAATTAATCAAAGAAGACCAATTAGTTTTAGGGGCTTGCTTCTCCACTGCTCCAGTTTTAAGGCTGTTCCAGAATATAACTCCTACAGTATTTATAATTTTTTTTTCTTAGAATTGCCATCTAAGTTTACTCAGGTCCATTACTATTTGTTTTTAAAAGTCTGCTTAACCTTTTATCTTACAGAGTAACTTTCTATGTCAAACTACTTACCCTACTGAAGACCTCAAGAGGACTTCTAGAGAAAGCAATCCACTCTCCTGTGGACTCAAGTTTTCTAAGCTAAGCAGAGTTCTTTCAGTCTCCCACAAGATATGTCCTTTGTTGTCCTGATCATCCCACACACTCTTTTGTAAAACTGTTTCACTTTAAAAGTTCGTGCTTTTTTAATCTACAACCTGCACTTATTTTCAGGTACAAGCACATTTAAAATAGCAAATGACATAAAATCAGAGGTGGGACTGGATCAGGAGTAGTAGTCTGTAGCTGTAAAGGACTGGGGCTCTAAAAAGCTTAGGGGAGAGAGGCACCTGCAGCAAAGAAAGAAGGATCCGAAATAACCAGGCTGTGATTTAATGTCCTCTTATAAGAACAAACATATAATCTGTCATGCTTGTGAATTACGAGGAAGGGGTTCATTCTTGCTGGTGTTTGTATTTTTCTTTAACCAGATAATTCTCGAGTTATATGCATGAAAGTATGCTAGTAGTTTTGGAATATGATCAGCCATTATTTCACCAAGACCTTTTACAACAGCACAAATACTTTCCCTGTCTCTCAACTTACACATTCTAGGAAGGCTTTTGTCTTTTTCAGAGCTGCATCACATAATTATTCTATGATTAACTGTGTCTCTGTCTTTATCACTCATTTTTAATTTACAGTAGACTTATTAGTAGTTCTTAAGTACCTGACCTTGTACTAGAACATTTCATTCCATTTCTATTAATGCTGTTTTAAGGTCACCCTGATCTTCCTATGTATTATTCTCATCTTCCTGTGAATTCTCAGTGTATCTCGACTTCAACTGATTACCAGATTTTTCTATCTGGCCCATGACATTTCAGGAGTACTTTATTATTTCACATTGTTTAGGGTGACATGGACTACTGAGAAACAGTGGAAAGAACAGGTGGATGCAATACATGAAGCTGGTGACAAACAGTGATTTCAGTGACCATCGTAAACTTAGACACAAAGAGAAACAGCTGCAACACCACTGCTGTAGATGGGCTCCAAATTCACATCACCTCATTTTCAGCATTTAAATGAAATCTATCACTTCTTATACTATCCGTGATTTTCAAATGAAGTAACTTTCAAATGTGATTCAGCCCACTGAAGATCTAAAACACCCTTAGAACATGACTTTCTCTAATTTAGAATCCTAATTTAACTATGACAGCCAGGTGCCCACACTTAAATGGAATTATCCTGAACTTTCACGACGAGTTTCTAAATAATACAAATCAACTTCAACCAAACTTTGCTCCATGCAGTGGCATTTTAAAACACAAAAATGAAAAAGCAATTTTGATACGCTCATTGACACTTTGGAATTTCTTCTATGGATTTCTTTCTAGTGGATTTGGTCCTTTTCATTTGAAAGTGAACATCCATGAAACCAATAATAAAATAGTAAAATACCATGTATTTGTGCATGTGTGTGTGTGTGCGCGACACTACATTAAACAATACATACAAATCCCATATATGTATTGTGTATACACAATACAAACAATGGCATTTCTTATCAAAGTACTTTACATACAAATCCCATCCCAGTCACAGATTAGGACTCTTCTCTCTTGGTTTGGATTAAGAAATATTCTCTAAATCAGTCTTAATCAGTCCCGTTTTATCTACAATAGCATATATTCTATCCTAAAAGGAAAATTTTGGATCTAACTTTATTTACCACTTCCTCTGTTAAAGAAATTTTTCATTAAAAAACTTGTCAGGTTGCTTTGGGTCCAAATGCATGTGTAATATTTGTATAAACACATGTGAGTGGGTGAGTAGAATGGGCTTTTTGGCCCTTTCTAAATGAATTACCTTAAAAAAAAAAACAAACCAAACAACCTGCATCAGTCAATACAGGGCTTTATAACCAACACAAATCCGAATGTGCTTGAGAGAAAAGTGTTGCGGATCTGGTCCCACACACCTGCACAGACCTCCCTGACTGCAGCTCTGAGCTCTTCAGTGGCAGAAAGGATCATTTCATCTCAGGATCGCAAGCCTTTCTGTTTCTCTAGCAGATCCTGGAGCGAAGTGTCAGCCCCATCTGTAAGTCACAACGCTCTGCTGTCACATTGCAATTATGAGGTTGTAAAGGGGACATTCAGACTGCCATAAAGAATAAAAGAGGCAGAAAATGGTTCATTTTTTTAAACCACCCAAACAGGTACGAACAGGTACAAGGTGGGATATTGCAACCCAAATTCTATTTCTTTTCTACACTCTACTTTAGGACCATAAATACTTTTATAAGCTTTCTGAGTAGGCTATTAAGGAATGGAAAGTGATGCGAGGCTTAAGCACCTGAGCAGGAGCTCAGGGAGGAAATACACTCTTAAAAATTGGGCAGGTACAAGACAGATATGCAGCACCTCACAGCAAAGTGGCACCGGGAGAGAGCAGAAGCGTGTGTTGCAAGACAGCCGGGGAGAAGAGCAGTGGGACCTGGAAACTCTTTGTACCAAGGGAGTCAGAGACAGGCTGGTGGAGCTGCCAGGGTGAGAAATACAGCACGGTAGCGGTTACATGCAACCACAGAAAGGAGAGGTTTGTCTTTCTGAGAACCGCTCCCCTCCTTCTTCAAACAGATAGGCAGCCTGGAAGGCTGTAGGCACTTCCTACTGACCCAGGCTCTCCATTTTTCCACCTGCGTCAGATACTATTCCTGCAGCGCGTCCATTTTTTCAAGGCCAATCCAGCATTGCTCAGCGCACATATATTTCCCTGTTATGCACCTCTCTCTGTAAAAGAGATGAACAACACCCTTCAAGAAAGAGCTTAAAGCAGAACCTCATAGGCAATAGATTTGAATAAGAAATATAGTATTTTCCTTTCATGAGAAAATGAAAGCAACCACTCTTCCACAGAACACCCACAGAATCAGCTGAAACATTAATGAGCAAAAGGGAACACATACCAGATCCTTTGCCTGCTTTATTGGCTCTGCTTTTCCATGAATGGCAGAAGATATAAATATTATTGTTAGCCTTAGGGCTCTCTTCAAAAATGCTTGTCTGTATCAACTCATATTGTGAAAAAGTGTCAGTAGCTGTGTTAAACCACTGCAGGCTGAAACTGAAAAATGGCACAATAATTTTTCCAACCAGTGCATGCAAGATCAAAGCTGTTAAGAGGGGATGACAGGTGGCATAAACGTCCCAAGGCCCTGACTCACTAGAGGCATAACATCATCCACTATGACTCTAATAAAAATAGTCCCAGTAAAAACAACATAAAAAGCAGCAAGTAGCCCATTATATCTTTGACCTAGGGGTCATTCCACCAACAGATCATCTGGCAGCCCAGTGAGAAAAGTGTAATTGTATTTTATTCCCACACACAAGGCTAAACGTGTCAGATCTGAAAATATAAGAAAAAGGTTTTAAAAGACATGTTTATATTGATTGCAGCAATAAAAACAATGCCAAAGGACAATCTCTTTATGGATATCCATCTTCAAAGAAATTGCATAGTTTTATGTGACTCTGGTTTTGTTCTGTAAACTAGCAATTTTCTTAACGTTCTGGTGCTCAGGCTTGTAGCTCTTACTGAAGTTAAAAGAATTAATTTACTTCAGTTATAGTTAGATAATGAAGACTTCAATGCATAATCTATTTGTGATGACTAATAATATTTTGTAGCAGACAGTACGTGTCAAAGCTAGACTTCTAGTAAACCATATTAATAGTTGTAATTTAAACATTAAAAAGGGCTATACTTAGTCTTTGAAGAAAGTTAAGAAAATAAAAGAAATACTGGGGGTTTTCCCTATATTCTGTTACGTGGTTTTTTCACTTTTTCTTACACACCTATGATCACATTTGAAATAAACCTGTCTAACCTAACGGTTTTTATTCAATTTGGACTACTTGCAGCATCTTGAATACATATCAAAGTAGATAGACCAGTATTAGTTAGGTGTCTACTTTGGAAAGAAATAGAATCATGATAGAAATTAACAGCAGAAAGGATGTCAAGCATCAGCACTACACAGACTAGATTTAGGTGTTAGTTCTTCAGGTTGGAGGAAAACAACTTGTCTTTGCCAACACAGTACATAAAATACAGCAGTATTCACCGTGATAATAACCCGAAGGCCTTAGGAGGCACACAAAAAATGCAAAGTTCACAAAGAAAAAAATAAAGCTAAAGCATTATTTATAGGGATGTGCTTGAGCCCTTAACCTGTAAATAAATCATACTGAGATTTTTCGTGTGAATGAAGCCTCAGATTTATTCCTCCAGAGAAAGACATGAAAGCCTGCACTGCTTTGTGAAGCAGACCTGGTACAACACTAGCTTAGAGGCTGAATAGAGTTCATTTGAATGTTATTTAAGCACCAGCTCTGCAGAGTTTAAAGTGATCTTACATCAGCCTGCGGAGAGCTCCAAACTGCAGCCCGGCTAAGCTTTGAGGAAAAGATATAAGCAGAGCTGCCGGGGAAAGAGCTGTGCTCTGTAGGGAACAAGGGTGTATGTTCCCAAACCAGGCTATGAAATCCTACTTGTTCATAACAGGAAGGTTAAGTGGCTACAGATTAATAGGCATTTTCTGACATATACAGTAAACAGTAAATGGTTACCTGTTGTTTTAGAAGTAGCACAGACTATTACCCAACTCACTGCCACTACACAACCTCAAGTACTACTCATTGAGCATGACCAGCTGGGCACCCTGATTTGGATGAAGTTGGTTTTGCTTCGCTTATCCCAATCAAGGAGACCCGCTTCCAAGTCATGGCAAAGAGCTCGTGCTGGGGCTGCTGCGTCACCTGCGCAGCCCTTCAAGTGCAGGTACAAGACACAGCCAGGGCAAAGCCCCTCACTGGCATCACCCAGCCGGCGCGCACCGCACTGCTCCGCTCCACCTCTGTTCCCAGCCGCAAGGCGAGCCTTGCGCAGAGCTGCCGGGGGATGCCTCGCTGCTGTGCGGGCAAACCAGTGACTCCCAGCCTGCACGGAGCAGTCTGGGCGTGCAAATTATCCAGACATCTTATATAAATGTCAGCATCAGTGTGCCCAGCATAAGGACTTCCTCTACTCACATGCTCTTTACACTGTGGTTAAATAGGCAAATCGGTTATATTACTTAGAAACACAACTGTTTTATAAACTCAAAATCCTCCAAATATCGCACATCATAATTTTGGATGGGCACATAGAACTTTCTGACTCCTAAGTGAGAAAGGTGAAGATAATGTTTGCGTGAGAGAAAAAGAAAGAAAAAACTGTTCCCAGACATTCCCCAGCCTAATCATAAAATACGTTTTGAAAAATCTTAATGTCGACTGAATGAGACAGCAAGCCTCAACTACTGCACATACACTATACCAGCTCTAAGCCTCAGCATAAAAATGATTACTGCACTCAAGCTGAATTGACAAACACTTCCAGTGCCTCAAAATGGATGTCTCTGTCTTGTGTTGGTGACTGCTTCATAATCCCAAGCAGCAAAAGAAAGGACAAGAGACTAAAAATCAAAGCAAAAAAGAGATATTACTCTTTCAATTTCAGTGTACAGTCTTTATTTAATTGCAATTTTTACTTATTGTTTTTCTAGCAAACAACCAAACAAACATGAGCATTTCCGTGGAAGAGACATTGCTCTTCTTCCTTTCCTTTTACAGTTAAGTGATTATGAAGCTAAAAGAACAAACAGGGAGAGGCAGCAAATCTACTTTCTTTAAATGAACAATCATCGGGGACTGTCAGTGTGATAGTTCATGTAAGGCAAGTAGTACTTGCCCTCCAAATAGTTTGTTGGTAGAAAGACAGTGTGTCACTACAGAAGCACATAGTGCCTAACTATGAAGAAAAGCAAAACATAAGTTTTAAAAATAAATCAGGCATACCATATGTTTTACAGGCATAAGGATTGCTACTGTAATTCCAGTAAGTGGTGTGAGAACATGCCCTACCTGCTGCATATGATACGTGCTGATCAGGTTTCTCAAGAGCAGATGTAACTTCAGTATTTGATTTCAAAGAATTCTCTGTTTATCACAGAGATTACTATAATTTTCTCTCTTTTGAGAGATGTCATTATTTTTCTGCTTTCTACCTTTTTACGTAATACTGCTACTTGTCCTGTATCAAATGCCTGCTTGAAAAGGTGAATGCTAATGTCAAAGAATTTACATAAAGGAAAAACAAAGCAATTTTTTTCTAATTGTTGGCATAGAGCAATTTACCTTTTGAAGCAGTAAAATTCATTGGTGACAATATTTTTACAACATATTTAAATTAGTAAAGCATTGATCCTACAGGGGAGCATAATTAGCTCTGCAGAAATACATGCGGGGGGACTCGGGAAAAATTGTTGCGAAGTGACTTGAATTATAAGTAAGTTGTGTTGCTATTTTTACTATACATATATTACGCTTAAGGTTGCCCAGATATCAAGGCACTCAGCTAGACGGAATAAAGGAGAAAGGCATAAGCTACAATAATTTTTTCCTTAATAAATAATTTGCTTAATAGGTATTTCCATTATTATCCTTCTTGGAGGGACTTTAAAGAGAGTACTGAGAGATGAAGCCTTGCATGTTAGTTACATGCAGCGTGGCTCAGGAATTCCACCTGCTAAGTGGCCCTGAGTCTCTGGGTGGCCAGACCTAAAGGTGGCAAAAGAGAGGACAGGACAGCACAGGAACTGCAGCCCAAGGGTGACTGAGCAGGTAAGCAGGGACCGACCTGGGAGCACCGGCCATGATGCTGACAGAGGGAGGAGGAACAGGCTCATGTGACAGAGGAGAGCGCGAGAGGAGTTGCACGCATCCTGCGCTGCTGGCCGTGTGTCCTGGTTTTGGCTGCGATAGAGTTAGTTTTCTTCTTAGTAGCTGGTATGGCGGGTTTTAGATTTAGCGTGAGAATAATGTTGATAACACACTGATGTTTTCAGTTGTTGCTAAGTAGCGCTTACCCTAAGTTAAGGATTTTTTCAGTTTCTGATGCTCTGCCAGCAAGCAGGTGTACAAGAAGCTGGCAGGGACCATGGCCAGGACAGCTGACCCAAACTAGCCAAAGGGATATTCTATACCATAGAACGTCATGCTCAGTATATAAACTGGGTGGGAGTTGGCCAGGAGGGACAGACTGCTGTTCTGGCATCAGTCAGCGAGTGGTGAGCAATTGCATTGTGCATCACTTGTATTTTCTTGGGTTTTATATTTCTCTTTTTTTTTTTTGTTATATTCCTTTTCATTACTATTATTATTGTTATTTTTGTATTATGTTTTACTTTAGTAATTAAACCGTTCTTACCTCAACCCACAAGTTTTACTTCTTTTTTTTGATCCTCCTCCCCATCCCACCTGGGAGGGCGAGGGAGTGAGCGAGCAGCTGCATGGCGCTTTGTTGCTGGCTGGGGTTAAACCACGACACCATGTTACCAGCGTGTCAGGGGAGGAGGAGCGGCTAACACTGCCCACGTGGAGCGTGTTCAAGGAGAAGGAACAAAGGGGAAGGCAAGATCTAATTTTTCATTTAAAAATCAAGACTTAAGCCAGGTGATGCAGTGCTTCTGCGACACTAATTACAGCTTAAATCAAAGAAGCCAAAAAACAGATGGGCTATCGTCGGGATATAAAATAACACTTGGAGCCCCTACAGACCAGTGTCTGTGGGTTTGGATAAGCCTCCTGCCAAGGCAATAAGGAGGGGTTCCCAAATCACCGGGCACAGCCGTGTGCTAAGAGAGCGGGCAGGTGGAGGGGCGAGTGGGGCAGCCCAGCGCGCTGGAGGAGCACTGGGGGACGCGCACACAGAGAGTGGCCCGCAGAGCTCGCACGCGTCAGGGATGGCCCCACACACCATGCGAGGGGGACGCAATGGGACACTAGGGGAGCTGCCAGGAAGTGACCAGAAGCTATTTCATCACCTAGAAATGTTACGGGTTCCCCCACCTGTGAGTCAGAATGGAAAGCCATGATACAAAGTCAAGCTGTTTTGACACCAAGCCTTTAAAGAAAATGAATGCTAGTACAGCTATGTCAACACTTTGATATTAATGATGCTGCCAATGCAGAACTGACATAAATGTAAACAAGTGACCTGTGTGGATTTGGACATCCTAGAATGAAGGGCAGTGCTGGCTATGGCAGCATCTCATCCTCTGATTTTCACATTAAAGGAATGCTTCCTCATGTCTGAATTCCTGCTGAAGTAAAACTGTGGCTCTTTCCATTACCAGTACCCATGAGCAAACCAGCATGATGTGTGTTGGATAGGTCCTGTCCAATTTCATTCTACTCTGACAACGGACACAGCTTTCCTGTCATGTATTCATGATTAATAACTCATAATTAATTCATAATTAATTGTTCTATTACTTTTGTTAATTTTAAGTAATCACTGTGACAAAACTGCCTAATTGAAATCAGCAATGGAATAAGATTCAAGATTCTTTGGCAGAATGTTTGGATTAATATGAAAAACGTATTCTGAGTTGCCATACTTGAACATTAGGGAAAGCTGGTTAATTACTGTAAGTCATTATGACACAGGCTGAAGTATAAACTGAAGTGGATTGAATCCTGTGATCATCGATACGCCCAGGAAGTCTGGTAACTAGGTTTGTCATCTATATAAATCACATTCTGCGAGATCTCTAACCAAAGCTGGCAGCACATCAGAGAGGAGATGTAAGACTGAATGAAAAGAAGAAAAAAAAAAAAAAAAAGAGTAGAAATATCTCATAGCTGTCATCTCTGTTTCTCCAGACAGACATTTTTATCCCCAAATCTAGCTAAAAATCCTGGGAAGGGAAAAGCATCACAATCACCACAATTTCACTGAAGTCAGCGAAGGGAGTTATGACCCACCAGCTCACACCAGTGCTTGTTTCGCTACTACAAACATTGGGACTGCCGTAAGTGAATAATTGAGAATAAAAATAGTTACATCTGCTAAACTTCAAAACTTAGCCTTGTGCTACACAAAAAACAGAGAAGAAATTGTGGTCTATCAGGCCAATTTACAATTATGATAGTGGCAAATAATGCGAGATAATTAAAGAAAGCAAGTTCGAGTAAAGGAGTTTGTCTCTTCACTTACTGTTTACATAAGAGCACTCATACTGGTGAAGTGGTAGGCAAAGTGGATGGGAAAACTTCCGAGAAGAAATCTGGGCACAAAATGGGTGATCATTGTTCTCGATTGGATTAAAATGACTGTGAGGTATATAAAGCATTATGGGAAGAAAGGGAAGACAATATTAAGCCTTGAGATAAAAATTCAGAGAATATTTCTAAAGTAAAATTGCCCACTAAATGGGCTTTGAGGATGTGAAAAAAAATTACTCTTGCATTTGAGAACTAAAAAGTTACTTGGAATTAATCGAGACTACCTTCCTTTCTCCTTACCTTTATTATTTCAGTGTTTAACAAGCAACTCTTGCTTTGTTTCTGCAGACATTGTTGAACAAAACTCAAGCATGTGAGATGCCCTGAAGTCAACGAAACTAATCACAACTCACATGCTTACAGCAAAACATGAGCTTAAATTCAGCTGTGTACTGAACCACTTTGATGGATTTGATTTTGTACAAAGGGGGTGAGCTTATGCTAACGCAACATATTCCTGCAGCACCTACTTACAAAAAGCTTTTACTGAAATCTATAAGACAAGTCAGATAAGTGCAGACCCTTTAAAGGAGGAGCAGAGTATCTCTAGGTTTGCAGTTTTTTAATTATCCTCTTAAAAAAAAAATCTCAAAACCACGTTACAATACTTATTAGAAGAGCATGCACTGCACAGATGAAAGCAATTTTTGTTCATACAATGCTTTCCACTTTCATTTACTAACTTATTACATACCACACCTCAAACTTTAAAGCTATCACATAGTCTCAGGCCAAAGACGTGCTTTCCCAGACTAAGTTGTCTGGTTATTTATACTTTATTAACCATCTGGATAGCCAATTACTTCCTTCAGGTCTAATGCTAGTCCTTACAGATCACAGTCACTATTGCTAAGGTTACTACGGTATCATCTGGAGATAAGATAAACTACTTTCAGAGATCTCGAGCAATCCTCCTTCCTGCAAGCGTTCAAGTTTTATCTCAGAGAACAGCAGCACCCTTTCCTTCCCTCCTCTCCCCCTCGAATTAGGCCAAGTAGCTGGGACCAAATACGACTCCCTTGCATCCCATGGCTAGAGAAGTGCCCTGTCGGTCTGCTGTGGGGCACTCCCTCCCTCCTCAGCCCGATTAAGGTTTCATTGAGTCTGATATACTCCTCCAAGTCATCCTTTTCTGACAAAAAGAGACACAGCACTGGAAAAATCACTGGTTTTCTCTGTTGCCATTTAAGGTGCGGACAAACCGGCTTGCCTGAAGTGAGAGACTTTCACAGTTACCCACTAGCTACCAGTGGGAAAACACAGCATTGCTGGCACATTTATTGAGTGGTTTAAATTAAACCTTTAAATTAAAGCTGCAGGTAAACATAATGTTTCACATGTTGCTTGAGAGAGTAGTGTGGGAATTAGGGGCTTAATGTCATTACCACACTGAGTGAGTGCCTTTCTCTGCCCCACTTGCAAATACAGATATATAGATGCTTTTGTCAGTTTATGAGGAGACTGTTCAAAATTGATTCCGAGGAACTTCATCATGCACTGAATGCTGTTGCCTCTGGAGCCTTTTTAACGTCAACATCAGATGCTTTTCAAAACTTAATAGATTTAATATGGTCTCCCCTTCCCTGACCAATTTGCATCTTTGAAATTTTGTGCAATTAAATTTCACCTAACTTCTTACACTTCAATGATGATGAGTTATGAACTGCAGAATCTAGGGGCATGAATTAAAAAAAATAATAAATGCCTTGAGACCAGCATCACTATGTGCACAAGTATACATCTTAGATAGTTCCATCATTCTTTTCCTGGTGGCAAGCAGAATTTTCAGAGAAAAATTGCTAGAGGATAATAAATGTGATGCCTGGTGGTCCTACAACAACACTACGTTACAATACCAAGCTCAATTAATGTCACCTTGATATAACATTAATATTACAGGGATGGAGAAAGGAAAGTAAAAGGAACAGTGAACGACACATAAATCTGGGGAATACAGTTATACAGAACGTCCAATGACACTAGGCCTCTTCTCTTTAAAAATGGGGAGACAAGAAAAATGAGATATAGAAAACTATGAAGACAATAGAAAATACAAGCATGATGTCAGGTACCTAGTTCACACGATATGACAGAAAGATGTTCATTTAATGAGTCCCTGTCTTGAAGTTACTCAGTAATAAGGTACCCAAACTGAAGTCATGACAAAAAGGCAGCACTATACTATTACAGATAAACTGTAGTTTAATACCTGAATGCACACTCTAAATCTTTGCTTTGAGAATGTCACTAAGAAACAACAAAACAAAAACCCAGATCCAACAAACATTTCTTTGACAACTGTGAAAGAAACTCTCTGCTGATCATGCAGCTAATGAATAATGATTAAACTAATCAGAAGCTAAGTTTGGAAAGAAAAAATATTGTTGTAGAAGTTGATAACTGTAAACAAATATGATGAACCAAAATTAAATTACACCAGTCATTTAATTTAATTACTACCTTCTCATCAACACACAGCCCAGCACAGTGAACGGCAGTAGGAGAGTAAGAAATCCAAAACCCACTGCCGCCCCATCCAAAACTCTCAGCTTACTAACCCAGCAGGCGCTGGGGCCAGCCATGACCTGGAGCACAAGGGGAGCTAAGGTTCGGAGAGCTGCAGCTCTGACACCATGGCCGTGCACGTTTAAGCACTGCCTGAGCAGCGCAGGCAGCTTCAACAGAGTTCAAGAGGGGAAAAAAGGGAGGGTGAAGCTGCCTGGAAAAGGAGACACTACTGGAGAAGCTGACATTGCAGAGAGCTCCCTGGAAAGCCTCTGTCTCATTTTCCTCCTCTCCAAAATGAGTCTCAAATCCTTTTTGCATCCTTCTATGTCATTCCCTGTGCTGACCCAGAGCTGTTTACCACCTAGAGGAACAGAACATAATATCAGAGTTTTTTCTTTAGGTTCACTCTCTATTAAGTAATGACTGTAAAGTTACAACAAGGCAGAACAGAAACATATACATAAAAGCTTCACATTCTGGAATCTTCTGTCTTTTTTAAAATTTAGGATTATGGTGTAATTCCACCATTTACTTGATCAGGATGCCATGGGATGAAAGCAGCTGCAATATTATACAGTGTCATAATCTAAATGAATGAAAAATTAATAGTTGAAAATATACATCTCCATCTGAATGCGTAATCTATACAATTAGGCAAACATTTTCATTTAGAAATAACACGGTATGTATGCTTGTCCATACTTTGGTTTAGTATTGTCTTATAGACTCTATAGAACTTCAAGGACATGTCTCATTTCTTCTGGTTTTTTCTTCTTCTTTTTTTGGCAGGAGGATATGATATGCTGTCTTGGTGATATCAAGTTTGTTTAAGATTTTTAAGATTCATGGTAAACAAAGTAAATTTTATGTTCAGGGAAGGCATTCCAGAGTGTTTATTCTCTGAGCTGCAAGAGTGTCTAGCTGCTCCTAGGCTTGGATTATGTCTGGAGCCCATGTAAGCACTGAAATAAAAACAGGATGTAAAAGAAGACATGCTTTGTTATTATATCAAATGGCTGACAGAGTACTGTTAATCTGGAAGAGAGTTGATGAAGCATTTTACACCAGGATGGTTCCTCTGAGATAACACTTCTCACAGCAGGTTCAGTCTTCAGTGTTAAAAAAACATCACCTTACTACAAATATGAAAATGGAATAAGAATACCCTAACATGTGTGTGTATAAAACTGATTATATATAGCAGCAGACAATGAACAGTGAAGAATAGATTATATTCTGCCATATTGGCAACATGGATGAGACAATTTTCATTTTAGAAGTTCTGGCATGATGAATAAAAAACCTGAGGATAATTGTTTTTCTAGTTTTGTTATGAGTTCTTAATGCAAGGATCTAAGACAACGTCATTCTTTTTTAAATTTAATCTAATAATCTTAAATTTAATTCTTAAAAAGGATTTTTCCCTGCTGCAGCCTAGGCCAATCAGGGAGTGGATTTTTTTCCCTACCTCTGTCTCAGCAGACTGGTAAGTGAGCAGCTGAGCATGGTTGCAGGAGATGCCTGCATTCAGTCCACAAACACACCTATGCAGCATGAACACTAGTGGCATTTAGGCAAGCTGCCAAGTTTAAATACCTGTGCAAGAGCTTCACCCATCAGTGATTTACTGATGATTCATTACCTTGCCCTAAAATTTCTTCTTCTGCTGTGTGAGACTGAAAATTTTTCAATCAGCTTTTCCCTTTTTTGTATTGTCAGGAAAAGGTTGCCTTCCTTTCTCTGCAATCCACTCCTGCCAGCAACTAGTGGACTGTGAATAAGTTTGAGGTGTAATTCAGAAAATACTGTCTTTCAAGTGGTTTACACTGTGTTAATATAATTCTGTTTAAACTGCTGTCAGGCAATGTCTCATAGCCTTAGTGATTTGAGCTTGTGTCAGATTTTTCACCTCCCTGAACCTGTGAGTTCCCCAAAGAAGGAAAAGGAGAAAGTGCCGCTTCACTTCTGCTCGCAAAGTACCTCCCTGATTTCACACATGGCTGGCTGGAATACACAGCGCGATGCAGTTACACTGTGCTCTTGCATGCAAATTTTACTTTTTTTCCTTTCTCCTTTTGTCACTTCCTAGAATGCAAAGAGCTGTTTATATGGCAAGTGTGTCATTTCTCTTTTTGTAGTGGGGACAACAGTAATAACACTAATATCTTATGCTGCTACTTCTCTGCCATTTGAAAATTTCAAGCTGTTCTCTATTTATTCCTCACAGCGTGGTTTACAGACCTTTGTCCCTGAGAATCTCATAGTGATTTAGTATACCCAGCCATGCAATCCCCTGTGAGATAAGGAAGCATTACAATTATTTTATAAATGTGAAGTTGCTTCAGAGAGAGATTATGGGCTAAAACTATGCAGGTGCCTAGGTATTCTCCACAATTCAAGGGAAAAGACAGGCTTTTCAAGTGGGATACACAAAAAGGCAGGCCATCGTATTACATTTTCAGCTAATTAACCAGGAGAAAATGTTGAGGACATTCACCCCCGTAGATAGGTCCTCTAGTACACAAAGTCCAAAATCCCTTCTAGAAAACTGATGCTTTCAAAATTTCACAGTAACACTGTAGAGATGCCATTTAAAAATAGCAAGGTTGTGCTATCTAATGAAATACAGCTTCTTTTGTTCTGCCCTCCCATTTAAAAACAGTGGAGGAAAGAGATGAAACTGCAGTTCTGAGATAAGGCACCAACAAGGAGGCTATTGCATATAAAACTGGAGGCAGACTGAGAATGAAAGAATGTCATTGCCTCGATGCTGCCACTGCAAGTTTGTCTTCCTAGACATCACATGAATGCTGTTGCATGGAGCTTTCCAGGGAAATTAGGTGTAAGATAGTCTACTTTTTAGACCCCAGCTGGAATCAAAGCTATAGTAGTCCAGCTCAACATGTGTATGACAGAAGGGAAACACAAAACAGTCACTTTACCTTTGATCTCTCACTCCTAAACCTTAAGGGAGACATACAAAACACCTTCAAAAGGTAACTCTTCACAATGCAATTTATTTATAACTCTCTTGGATACCAATATCAGGGATCCAACACAGGTGCTGGATTTATGACAAACCATAATCTCTCTCCATATTAACCCCTTGATGTTTCACAGTCTGGAAATGAAATTACCTACCTTGCAATGAAAAGATCATCATCTTAATATGTTTCTCCCTGGTAATGTTTCATCTATCCCATAGATACTATACCTGTTCTTTCAGTCAGGCTAATTGATAGGTGTCTAATGATTTGTAACTATCTCAGTCTGTGTATAGCTTTGAAGTTTGCTGCTTCTATTTCATTCTGGAAGAAAGGCACATGTGCACAGAAGCTTTTTGATGTTTCTTTTTCCAGCTATGCTGGTTGGTCTAATAAAAAAAAATACTTCTACAAATCTCATCTTGCCAAATCTACTAAGACTGCAACAACACTTCTGCAGAGACATTTGTATCTAGACTTGTCAAATACAGGTCATATTAAATTAGCATCTAACAGGTATAGAGTTGGAGAGACAACCACCAACATAATCAGGGCTCCTTTACCTTTTACTATAGACCCAGAGTTTCCTATTAGTTTTGGGATGAGTTTGAGGTTTGCAGTGAGTGGGGGCACATAAAAAGAGTATTCTAGGGACCCTGCTACATGAGATGTCTAACATATGGTTCTTCTCATTGTGGAAAGCCTGACTGAATGATTCAGGCTTTCTCTGCCAATTCTCTGTTAGCAGGCCTATGTCAAGTCACAAAAAAACACAGTAAAGAACTCAATTTAAGTCCCCTCAATTAGTACTTCAACTACTGTACCTTTCCTTCTCTTTAATGATATAATTAAATATTTAAAGTTATTAACTCAGCCATATCTTTTAATTAAGAGATTACAGTTATTTTGGGGGGATATTTGCTGGGAAGATCAGAGGGTTAAGTAAATTTGCTTACTTTATAAGTAAACTTGACAAAAGGGGCTTATTTGAATTTCTTGTTACTGCTCTTTTAAAAACGCACAGGTTTTGCACCATTTTAAAGTTTGAGTTCTAAAAACTGCCAGAAATGATGAATTTGAAAAGACCATGCCGGCGATTCTTGCAAGTGCCATAAGACAGGTTAGATATAGTGAAAGAGCTGGTAACTGTCAACCCCACATTTCAGCTCTTGCTGGAGTGATGTGTTTCAGATGCTGTACTGGTAAAATAGATACTTTTCCAAGTCTCAAATACTGGTTTTCTCATTCCATTTCCAGATGATACAAAACTGGCAGGATACGCCAGGTGTTTGTGTGAGTGTCTTCACCCTGTGGGCCAAGCCTGTTGACGCCATGAGCATTGCTGGCAATGATTATTCCTATGAGAAGGATAAGCAATCCTTCGATGGTTAACCTGATCTCCAGGGGAGGTGTGCTGGTATCATTTCCAGTATCATTCCTGGAAAGGGAAAACAATACAAATCTCAGCTGGGTTTTTCCAGATGGGTTACCACTTAGCAGATCAAATTGTTCAACTGCTCAGACTAATGACAGAAGTGCCTTTCCCACTAGGAATATTTCTGTTCTGTTTCTTTAAATGCAGTTGAGCTGGATAATAAAGGTCTCTTTGGCCCTTCAGGGCCAGTTTGGAGAAGGTTACAGTAAATACCATGTTCGGCAAAACCCCATTCTGCTATAATAGGGTTGGGGGTGTACTGGTCCCAATGACTGATATGTTTTTAATTCCTGTATTAAGGTTTTGACTGTCTCTTCATATTTTGAGTTCCATCTTCATGGTTTTCCTTTTCATAAAAGGGAGTACAGTGGGCAAGCAATGATAGAAAATCCAGGTATGTGTTTTCTCCAGTATCCTAAAGTACCCATAAAACATCGTAATTCTTTCCTAGGTTGGGGGATCTGCAATTGTTCTATTTTACTTAGGGTGTCTGGTGGAATTACTGCACTACCTGCAATCCACTACAATCTTTACTTCTCTACTTGGTCCCTGGCATTTCTCAGGTGGGATCTCAACTTCTGCTTTGCACAGTGCTTGTCACACTGCTACTGCTGCTTCCCCCACTGACTCAGGGGAGGTTCCTACCATCAGAATATCATCTATGTATTGGAACAGTTTCACATCTTGGGGGAGTGAGACTGTTTGTAAAAGTTCAGCAAGCATGACATGAGCAATTGTGGGAGAATCTTTATATCCCCGTGGGAGTCTGTTAAAGGTGTATTGTGCACCTTCCCATGTAAAAGCAAATTTCTCTTTATCCTTTTCTTGTAAGGGGACTATAAAGAACATATCTTTCACATCTAGCTTTGCCGTCCATGGGTGTGCAGCTGCTTGCAAAGTAGCTGTTAGGTTTCCAATGTTTGGTACAGCAGCTGTTAGCAGGGCTGTATTAGCATTCAAGCACCAATAATCAATTGTTAAACACCACCTCCCATCTGGTTTTCAGATTGGCCAAGACAGGTGATTTATATGGGGAGTGGGTTCTGGAGAAAATTTGTCTTTTCTTAAAATCTGCTATTACCTCAGAAATTCCTTTTCGTGCCACGGCAGAAATCAGGTATTGCAGTATATTAGTAATCTTTGAACCAGGGAGCGCAGGGGCTGTGCAGAGTACATGCACTGTCATGTCCCAATTTTTATCAGGGTTAGGATTAATGTTTGAACCAAATGACCACACCCTGCCATTCAGCAGGTGCCAGGTTCAGCCGTTCAAAATATCAAAACCCAAAATATTTTCATTGTGATCTTTGATTGCAAAGTGAGTAGATAACATGCGCTTCTCACCCAGGAGTCATAAATTAACTTTTGTGGTTTGGCACATAACACTTACTCCATTTACTCCAGTGATTTTAACTCTTTGCTGTCCAGGTTGCACACCCAGCTTCTCAGCATCCTGTTGTGTTAACACTGAACTTTGTGCTCCCGTATCTATTAGAAATTTCATCAGTTGTCATTTGGGACCAGCTGGAATCAGAATGTATTCTGCTTTAATGATGGGTCTAGCCTCATATTCAGAGGAATCTGAGGGGAACAAGGGACCATCATTTCCCTCGTCATGGTCATCAGGATCACCCCAAATATCATCATCCCAGTCCTCTGGAGACACTATTAATTTCTTAATTTGCACAGGGTTAGGCAGGTGTGTGGCCCACATGAGCATCATCTTGATCTTTTCTTCCAGCTTCCATGTTTTCTCCTTTTCTTCCTGTAACTGTTTCTGCAGCTGCTCAAATTTCAAGGACAGTATTAATTCAGCTGCTCTTCTGCCTTCTATTTCTTACTTTAGGTCCACTTCCCTTTTATTGCTATTCTTCCTAAACTGACAAGCAGCTTCTAGGCAGGTACCTAACATTTTGCAAATAATTCCCTTTCCTTTTCCATCCTTTATATGGCCCTCCGGCCATCCTTAGCTGTTCTTCCAGAGTTTTCCAATCATGCCAGTTATCACAAGCCCATTCTTCTGAAAATGTGGGACTCGAATTATTCCATGCTTTAGTAAGTTATCAGTGATACTACTTGCCATCCTGCCAACTACACCAATTCATCATGAAT
The DNA here is from genome assembly GCF_947461875.1 of Haliaeetus albicilla. Lineage (NCBI taxonomy): Eukaryota > Metazoa > Chordata > Aves > Accipitriformes > Accipitridae > Haliaeetus > Haliaeetus albicilla. The sequence continues at coordinate 41,846,501 of NC_091483.1, forward strand.
GAGTGGTTTGGACTGCTTAAAGAATCACCACCAAAGGTATTAGCAAAAGTGATTTAATAGGAATTTATAAAAGCGCTACATCACAAAGTTCAATGGCAAGGTTCACTCTATTACTTAATACATTGTAAGAGACTGAATTGTTATCTTGAACCATTTTCCTCAAAGATTGATAGGTGTGAAGGACTGGGCGGTCATCTCAAGGAACTGTGAACTGCTTATCTCGAGCCCTTTGTCTCTACCATAAGGACGATTACCAGGCCATTGAGGTGTCCAGGGGAAGAAACGGGCTGGAGCTGATCTGGTGTTGATCACACCAAGGTCCTGTGATAGACCAAACCTGCAGCACATGACTCCATCAAAATATGCCCTATAAAACCTGTAGAGACAAGCTGTGGGGGCCTTCTTCACCAACAAAGAACTGAAGATTGAGGACCAACGGGACACCGCTGGATCCATGGTGGTGACTATCCTAGCAATCCTATGCCGACTGCTTGCTTATTTTCTACCTTTTCTTCCATTCTATCCTATCGCCACCATTTTCCACTTTTGATACTTTTGATAATAAAACCTCTTTTGACTATACAGCATTTGACCTCGTTTGTCTTAATCTCGCTCTTGGGATCATATCGAAACCTTCCCCGACATTGGATCAGGACATACATGGATGAAGAGTACAAAGGAAAATTAAGTTAGAATCAAACTAGAATGATTTATACAGAGATTGAAGATGCAAAAGGGTAAGGGAGAAACATACAAAGGGAAATCGAGTTAGAATTGTTTTTTCATGATTTGTACAGAGATCAGAGATGTAAAAAGGTATGGGAGACCCTCCCGTTGAGTCACAAGGTTCAGAGAAGACCCCCTTGCTTTCTAAACTCCTGATGGAGCTTGGGTGCAGCTGGATTGACTCCTAGTCCCAGACTTGGGCAACGGTTTATATCTAAAGGGATTGCATGTGTGTAGCAGCAGTCTGAGGTTCATTCACAGTTTGAGGTAAATCACAAGGTTTATCAGAACTTAATCATTAAATAATTTAACATTTATGATGTGATTAAGTAGAATTTACTACAATCACAACAGTGACTTAATTATAGATTCGAAAGGGCAATATTTATACTATACTTGCTGTCGGATACCCCGGTCAATTCACACATGCACACACACAGACACAAACATATATATATATATATATATATAAACAAAAGGTATACCTGATAAGAATTCCCCTCAAATTCAGTGAAATATTCATGTCAAATGTCTTGGCATTTCTCAACAGGCAAAGGGTTAAGCCTCAAGGAGTGAAGAGTTTCAGCTCAGGTCCCATCATCAGCTTTCAGCAATGGTCCTCTGATTTTTGTAAACTGGAAAGTTCGCGAGCTCTGTGAGGCATGCACTCAGAGGGCGATGCTGGTCACAGCCTGCTGCGGTCCAGGAGAGCTCAAAGGGCATCACTTGGGACTGCTGTTTATAGGTTCATAAGATGATTGACTTTGGTCAATGTAATTTCACTCCGGCCATAATTCTTGTCAGGCAACCACAAAAGTGAAGCCATGATCCAAGCAGCAGGAGTTTCAGGTGCGGTTCCAGGTAATAAGAGTTTCAGGTGTGGTTAGGGGGTGCCTAACTGTCCTGACTCACTGTACTGTAGCCAGGATAAGAAAGTACTGGGTTGTCCCAACTCAATGCACAAGAACACATGGTTGACTGGTCCTGACGTTGCAACGTGGTCCAGGGTTGGTGGCTGCACCACCACTACATGCAAGCTCAGGTGAGTAAAGACCCAAATTAAAAGAAAATCATTCAGCCACTTTAGGATTACATGAAAAGGAGTTACTCAGACAAAAGGGTAAAGTGAGTTATAGTTAAATATAAGATCTCAAAACTCAGAGAATGTACTCAGAGACAAGTTCTTCAGCACACAACTATATAATACCAACGGATAGCATGTGATGTATATTTGCAAAGTAGTTGTTCTTTTTGTCCATTTCTCCTTCAGAAAATTTGGATTCGTTCACTATATTTTCATTGCTGTAGGTATACACCTCCTTTATCCATAACTGGTCAAGGTCCATATCTGACATACTCAAACATTGATGCGATGCTTCAGTTCAAACACTGAGCCATTTTTTAAATTCACATTCTTATTATCATCATCCAGACTTTTTAAAAGATCAGCCTTCAGAAATGATCCAGCAGTTAAACCAATACTGACCACTCAGCTACCTTTCCACACTTTCTGGGCAGAGCAACTGTTTGCTGAGCTTGCTGCTTCTGATGCTGGAAGTGAAAGTCAAAAAAGGACTCAAGGGCTTCTCTGCTCTCTTTCTAAAGGTCATTAGATAATTGTAAGCTGAAGAAGAGGAAATCCATAGAAGGGAGGTTTTCTTGGTCTGAACTGGGAAATAAGGGCTGCATTTGTTCAGTGGTACATACTAAAAATCATCAGACATAGAACAGCAGGAAAGTTTTAGGCAGCTCAGCATATTTCAAGTAACAAATAAAAGCGCAGCTGTTAACAGTACTTACTACACATTTCTATGAGCATAACAAGCATAACACTTGCTAAGATGCATCTTCATAACTGTTGAGCTTCTCTCCTTTTTTAAATTTTGATTAACAAAGCACTGCAATGAAACTTCCCAAAATCTACTCAGCTGTCTGCTGTGTCGCTTGACCATGGTATTTTGACAGGGCACAATGGGAAGGAGAAGCACACGCTTGCAGCGGCAACTTATGCCACTGACTCTCAGGAGAGGACAAATCCCTTGCTTCATTGCTCCTGAGGAGCTGCTTCCAGCTGGCTGCAGGCCACCCTAGGAAGAGAAGCTTCATAGGTGCAGAGCATCTTACATCAGAAATAGGCTGTATCACTATGCAGAATAGGCTCAAAAGTATGTCTTAATGCAGAATGTTTGTAAAGAAACTCCTGTTATTTTTTCAACTCAGAGCACTGCTTTATATGAATTTTTCCCTGGCAACCCGTTTGAGAAGTGAGGAAAGTGACTATAATAGGGATACTTGGCATGGGGTTGGGTGAATAGCAACACAGTTTATACAGCTCAAGGCATTTGTCTCCAAGTTACAGTAACTCTGAGTCAGGAGAGAAACATATTTGCTTATGGAGTAAATCTGAGTAGAGTCGACTGGAATAAAAAATAACATAAGCTTCAATCTCCTGGCCAAATTCACTCCCACTTGTTGTACTGTTTTTGCGCTGAAAGTATATTTAGTTGAGAAAATAAGAATGGAATTGGACAGCAGGTTCAACTTAATGGGCCAGCTTCTGCGCCAGCTTCTGCACCAGCTACAAACACATAAAGTGAGGCGCCTTCTAAAGTGTCCTTAAATTAAATGCATTTAATTCCCTACTTGTCCCTACTTAATTAAACATATTCTTCATATAATTCCTAGAGGTCCTTTCATTTCTAAACACAGAAATACTTATGCTGTCTCCAGGCAACTGGCCTTGATGTTATTAATTTGCAGGACACAAACAACAGACCATGTCACTGAGCAGTAAGAATGTTAATAAAGCACTTCAGCAATGAATTTTAGTTTTTGAGCTTCCATCAACATAGGCAAAAAAATAACTGTATTCTAAGTAACTTTTTGGAAAAGATATCCTATCTTCATTTACATATCACTATGGAAGAAAGTGAGTCAAAACCCTCTGTGAATATTATTGACTTGTAACTGATATACCTGAAAGGCTTTATTTACTGTTGGGTTTACGTCCATTATATGAATATTTGTAGTTTGCAGGAGAGATGTAAAGCTATAATTTACACACCACTCTTTTAGTTGATAGTAAGTGCACTATTTAGTATAAGGGAATTTTGGAAATAATATTTGATAACTACTTAGAGACAGAATAATAAAGATAGCAATTTAGCATATACAACTCTGCACAAGCTGCTACATAAACAGCTTAAATCAGCTTAGTTTTACTTAGGTGACTAGAGGTTAGAGGACAGGGAAAAATCAGAGATCTTGGAGACAGGTGGGTCTGTGAGACAGAGACCTTTGCACAGGCAAAGATCAGGCAAATGAGATTGCTCACAAAGTAGCCTATACTTGCAAGTCTAAGAACACTTGGATTAAAATAAAACAGTAACATACCTGATTACCTCATACAGATTAAGATCATTGTATCATTATAAAAGAGTAAAATCAGGATTCAGCACGAGGATGGTGTCTCCAAGTGCTGAGTTTGCATCCATGCAGGGGTTTCTATCTGCAGTCTCCAAAAGCTCCTTTAAACACAGATTAAATACAGATTTTCTGCCCTAATAAGTTAACTACTTACTAATGGTCTTCAAAACAATCTTAACTATTGTATTTAAAAAATTCTTATTTGTTTGTTTTATTATTTATATGTTCACCAACTGCATATATTATATATTCATGCATCATATGGATTTTCTGTGTCATATCTGAATTGCTTTTCTTCAATTACTCATGTTATAGGCTGTTTAACTTTTCAAGTGAAATTACTTCTTATTTATTATTGTAAGAATCTGGTCCATTTGGGTTCATTTGTACTCCCCTATTTTCTACCTAATGCCTAGTAACCTACTGAGAACAACAGATTTGTGGCCCTATATTAATAAACCTTATTTATAGATAAGTTCTATTCATAACACCTACTCTAAATCACTCAAAACTAGATCTAAGAATGAAGAGTGCCTTGACCTGTTCCCTTCACCAATGGTCCAGTCTCCAAGACTCTTCAAATCTTCAGTGTTCAGAGGCCAGAATCAAATAGATTTCTTTTATGGTGACAGGAGAAAGGCATCTCTCTCAAAACAGTGTTATGAAACCCCTGCTCACCCAACATAATCATTTATCTTCCTTTCAAATGTCAACTCCCTCTCATGCTGATACATGGAGCACTGAAGTTTCCAAAAGAAAAAAAATTATAGTTATTCGAAATACAGCTACTGGGCCTAATCTCATTCCCAGGAAAAGGAAAAGGAAAAGGAAAGAATCCTATGGCAGAATTTAGCAGAAAAGGTTAAAATTTGATAAGGTCATTAGGTGCTGAAAACATTCCAGGATAAAATGAAATGACAAACTCAATTGTGGGAAAGAGTATCAGCCCTCCTTTTAACCATGTTTCTCCCCCTGCTCAGCTAGTGAGTGCCCTTGCCAGGCTCTTCAGAAAAAAATCCCAAGCAGTATGTCTGATTAATTAAGGTTAAATCACAGCACCACCTGTCAGAAGAGCATTGTGCTCTTTTGTTTGTAGAACACCTTATCTTCCTTCATGAATGCACTGTCTGGAAGAAGTGCCTTGAGAATGTGCGGGACAGAGATACTAATTCCAGAAATAAGAGCGTGCTAGAAACTTGATAGCATAGGTGTCAGGTAACTTGTGGTTATATAGTGGCTCAAAATCATGTTTCAGTTCTGTAAGGTGTTGGCATATATAAATTTGATAACACAGATTCATAGATTTTAGGGCTGGAAAGAACTGTTCATCTGATATCATTTAGTTTGACTTGCTTTGTATCACAGTTCTCCCTGCAGTAGGACCTATAATTTGTGCTTACCTAGAGTACATCTTCCAGAAAGGCATTCTGTCTTGATCTGAGGATATCAAGAGATGGAAAATTCACCTCTTCCCAAGAAAGCTTGTCCCAAAGATTAATAATCCCCAGCATTAAAAAAAAGTGATGCATATCACCAGTTTAAATTTGTCTATCTTCCAGCCATAAGTTTACATCATACCTTTTGCCAAGTATGTTAAAAAGCTTCTTAGTCCATAATAATCTTCTTAAAGATTCTTAGTCACAATAATAAAACTTTTAAAAAAACCAACCAAACAAACAAAAAACCCCCACCACTTTACAGATCCAGATGGCTATGTCTCTTGCTCTAAGATATCTTTTTGAATCAGCTTCATAATTTATGATTGCATATTTATAATCCTTTGAAACTGTGGATACTAGAACTGTATGCGATATCCTGGTCATATAACCGTATAAATAAATCCATACCTATTTGCAAAATGATCTCTTATCCTACAGACTCTGTTGACACATCAAGGAGCTTATCAACCCTTTTGCTATCGCATCACACAGGGAACTCTCATGCAGCTGTATGCCCACACTGCACGCTTTTCTGGCAGATACTACTTTGGACTATATCCAGCCTGTTCTCTCAGACTGGATGGTCCACAAAACAAACTAAAAGATAATGGAATGATTGGGAAACTGGTTTCAAAAGCACGCTCCTCTTCTAAACTAAGATATCAACATAGGCATTCAGAAACTTAGGTGGCTTCAAAGTCACTGCTTTTATGGACAGAGACTCTAAACTTGTAGACACAGACTGAAATCCTTGTCCTTAAATATAGGACCTGTATTTGGTTCCAGTAAAATACCCAGTCACAAATTCACATTAACCACCTGCTTCTTTTAATTATTGTTTCTGTCATTTTTGTGTCTTTCATGAGTTTTATCAGTAATCACTTTATAATTAATTTTTTTATTATTGATACAAATCATGCATCGCATCAAGCTGAGTACTAATTCTGTCAGGACCCTACTTCACATATTCCCAAGAAAGAAGAACATGTTACATCTTGTACTTCAGTTGCAACATGTTTTAGGCTGAACCAGAAGAGTGCTGCAGCTTGCCCAGTCTGCCCAGCTCTGTCCAGCAGGCTGCTGGAACAGCCTTGAGGGATCTCACGTAAGACCAGCTTGGTGTGACAGAGAAGGAGGGGTGACAGGATCATCAGGGAGTTAATTATAACCATCTCAATGTAAGGAAGTCCTGAGCTGCCTCAAGACAAAGTCATTATATTTTAGCTGGCAATGGACTCCGAGAGATTTGTCACTGAGGAGAAATGGCAAACCTCTGCTTTGGCCTTTTTTTCTTGGGCTGCCCACATAAAATGGTAGAGAGAAAGAGTGACAGAAGGACCCACATAGCTGAGGAACAGATGTTGTAAAAAAACGTCTTTGCTGTGGCATAAAACTCAGTGAGGCAAAGAAGTTATCATCCTTACTTCACATTTGCATTATGAAGGAGCTTTAAAGGGATAGATAATTTATTCAGATAAGCAAACACATTTATTCTTTCAAAGAATGAAAGAATGGCTAATTTGCCTTCACACCTTATGAAATACCAGATTTCTACCAGCGACTCCAAGCCCTTTGAAAAATAAAGGTAGGGGTGTCATGTTCAAATTAATTCTACAGATATTTACAGGTTTGACCTTAACCTATGAATATCAGGTGTGAGGTGTATTTCCCATGAGCCGTGTAGTTAGTTAAGTACTCCATTCTTCCCCTAAGACTCAACCCACATGCCTTTCCACTCAGAATCAAAGGTTTTTATGCCACACAGCCCATCTGCCAGGCTTTGTTGGCAGGAATAAAGAGCTGTGATCAGCCGTGTGATGAGGACAACTGAAAGTGGCACGAGGCAGGAGGAGATGTGTGCGAACTGCTGCTCAGTAAAAGGGTCTGTGAGAAGGCAGCAGCAGCAGGGTGAAACAGTGGCAGCCTGTCGTGGTTTAACCCCAGCCAGCAACTAAGCACCACGCAGCTGCTCACTCACTCCCCCCCCATCCAGTGGGATGGGGGAGAAAATCAGGAAAAGAAGTAAAACTCGTGGGTTGAGATAAGAACGGTTTAATAGAACAGAAAAGAAGAAACTAATAAAGATAATGATAACACTAGTAAAATGACAACAGCAATAATAAAAGGATTGGAATGTACAAATGATGCGCAGTGCAATTGTTCACCACCCACTGATCAACACCCAGTTAGTCCCCCAGCAGCGATTCCCCACCCCCACTCCCCAGTTCCTATACTAGATGTGACGTCCCATGGTATGGAATACCCCTTTGGCCAGTTTGGGTCAGCTGCCCTGCTGTGTCCTGTGCCAGCTTCTTGTGCCCCTCCAGCTTTCTCGCCAGCTGGGCATGAGAAGCTGAAAAATCCTTGACTATAGTCTAAACACTACTGAGCAACAACTGAAAACATCAGTGTGTTATCAACATTCTTCTCATACTGAACTCAAAACATAGCACTGTACCAGCTACTAGGAAGAGAGTTAACTCTATCCCAGCTGAAACCAGGACACAGCCAAAACAGGAGTTCAAAGGAAGGGGTTGCATGAATGCCAGTGGGACCAGAATGCTTTTCTACAGCACAAGCAGTTGGGCACCTGTCTTAAAAAGAGTAAGGCACAGCATAAGCTCCCACCCCACCAAAAACTTCGGGTCACCGGGTTCCCTCCTGTGCTTTTCCAACGTACAGAAGATATTAATTTATTTTATATATCATTCTCCATTTTCCCACAAAAATACTTCTGTCTTTCATGGGGCCACCTTGCTAAGATGTATTCCTCATCAAAGAGAACTTTTTTAGGGAAGTGGCATTTAGAAAAGGCAGAAAATAATTTATGCTGCCAAACTGCAGTGGGAGTTTAAAAGCTCTGAAAAAGGCAGTACCTTCTAAAACTGCTTCTCACCTTATCAGCATGGCAAGGAAACAATCTGAAGCTCAGATCAGTTCCTCCCACCACCTCTGCTGGGGAGGAAAATTAAGGACTCCAAATATTTTGCACTTGCTGAAATAGCATGCACGTGTTATGGCCCAAGACTAAAACTGTAATGTAAAATAGCAATTGTCAACTTGTCTTTTCTTATTATTTATTTGTCGGCTGTTATCTGACCATTGTGACAATGGAGTATCAAAATACATTGGTCAAATTCTCTGTCAGAGGTGAGCTATACAAATTAGCTGTCCTAGTAAGCATTCATATTTAGAATTGATCCCCAAAATAGACATATTTGGTATGGCCAGATTTGTCCATAATTCCATTTTATTTAAAATTAAACTTAGTTCAATTGTTTACACATGTGCTCTGAAAGCAGGCAGGAGTATTTCTAATAAACCATACAGAAAGCAAGTACACACAGTTCTTGTTCACACGGCCTCCTGTTTAACAGGGGGTGTGGATCTGAAACATTGTCCTTCTTTCCTCCCTCCCGTTTGATAGCTTTGTTTCACATCTTCATGGTGTCTGTAGTTTGTGAATTATTGCTTTTCCTTTATTTAAAATAATAAAGTTGGTTTATCAGGTAAAAGCAGATGCTAAAACTAGATTCTCTAATTATCACATAAAATGGATCCATACATATGTATGACTTTATCAGGTAATAACAGGTACTGAATATTTATCCCCCCAGCCACAATGGCTACACATTACAAATTTATGACTGCACAGTATCTACCGTGCAGCCTCCTTCCAGCAGTCTCAAATGGACAAATCTCACTTATCTCTCCTGGGGCTGTGACATTTTTTGGATTTGTTTTTTTTTTACTACCTTCAGCTTGTGTAACCACAACTGATCATGCCATTGCGGTGCCCTCAAAAAATACATATGTATTAATACCCACCAAATTTCAGGTTTTGCTGCCAAGGACCTGTGTATGTCAGGAGGTTAATAAACACAAAATTTAAAAGTATTAAAAAGACAAGTGATGCTTCCAGATCAAATGGAGACATTTTCCAGGTCACCTTGAGATAGAGCACTTTAAGCATCTCATAAATTTCCCATGCTGATGGACTGAGATGAAATCCTGATAGCACACTATCCAAATCTTTCTGTCCTTAGGTCAATATAGGATTATTTATGTTTCAGTGAACATAAAATTAGCTTTGTCCCTCCTTACTGAAAGGAGAAACTTCACAATATGAAGCTATGTAAATGTGTAAGCAAACCTGGTCACTACATAAAGAACTGAAAGTATGGTATGCACATACTTTATCATAATCACAAAGTACAGCACACATAATACAGAACAGTTCAAGTTTCTAGTCCCATGTCTTATACAGCACACTGCCCCTGCTAGCACACAGCATTATATGAGGTTGCTGATAACAAAAGTCCAAGTCAGAAAATTGCTTAAGTAGGAGACTGATCTGGCAAAGAAGACAGAAAGCATTTAGGTAAAGTATCTGGTATTGGCATCTTGCCCTCATCATCTCCACAGTCTGACTACCTCTCAATCCAAACCAAGGCCAAAGGTCTTCTAAACATTTCAGCCCTGTATCACAGCTGGATAAGTTGTTCTGAGCACAGTGACTCTAATAAAACCTAGTTTCCTATAGTTTTGTGCACTTTGATCCTTTATTTCTTACCTTCAGCTTCCTTTTTCCCTCCCTCTACCTCCTTCTGTCACTTCAATGAGGAAGAAACAGCATATTTTGCAGCTGAGGGCTGTAAAGATGCTAATTGAGTAGCCAATGCATCTGTGCTATTAGCCAGCTGGCTACCACCAAACAACACATAATGGCTGAATTTTGTGTGCCTTCTTTTTGTGACAATGCTTCTGTTTCCAGTTTTACCAAACCAGCATTCAGGCTGAAATTCTTTTGACAGTGAAATTATCTGTGTTTCTGCTTTGATATTTCACCTGCACAGCTCCACCTGAAGATACAGGAGCTGGGCTTCGGGCTTCCCCAAAACATTTAGTACAAAACAAGTGTATTGGGTTTGCATGGCAAGGTTTTGGTAGTGGTGGGTTCTCTGAGAAGCTGCTAGAAGCTTCCCCCATATCCAATACAGCCAATGGCAGCCAGCTCCAAGATGGACCCAAGGTCGAGTCCATCAGCGATGGTGGTAGCACCTCTGGGATAACAGATTTAAGAAGGGAAAAAAAAGTTGCTGTGGCACAGCAACTGCAGCAGGAGACAGGAGTGAGAACATGTGAGAGAAACAGCCCTGAGGACACCCAGGTCAGTGCAGAAGGAGGGGGAGGAGATGCTCCAGGCGCCGGAGCAGAGATTCCCCTGCAGCAGCCCCTCGTGAAGACCCTGGTGAGGCAGGCTGTCCCCCTGCAGCCCATGGAGGTCCACGGTGGAGCAGATCTCCACGTGCAGCCCGTGGAGGACCCCACGCCGGAGCAGGTGGCTGCACCTGAAGGAGGCTGTGACCGCATGGGAAGCCCACACTGGAGCAGGCTCCTGGCAGGACCTGCGGATCTGTGGACAGAGAAGCCCACGCTGGAGCAGGTTTTCTGGCAGGACTTGTAACCCCATGGGGGACCCACGCTGGAGCAGTCTGTGCCTGAAGGACTGCACCCTGTGGAAGGGACCCACACTGGAGCAGTTCATGAAGAACTGCAGCCCATGGGAAGGGCCCACGTTGGAGAATTTTGTGGAGGACTGTCTCCTGTGGGAGGGACCCTACGGTGGAGCAGGGGAAGAGTGTGAGGAGTCCTCCCCTGAAGAGGAAGGAGCGGCAGAGACAAGGTCTAATGAACTGACTGCAACCCCCATTCCCCGCCCCTGTGCCACTGGGGGGGAGGAGGTAGAGAAACCTGGGTGTAAAGTTAAGCCCAGGAAGAAGGAAGGAGTGGGATAAAAGTGTTTTTAAGATTTGGTTTTATTTCTCATTACCCTACTCTGACTTGATTGGAAATAAACTAATTTCCCCAAGTCATGTCTGTTTTGCCTGTGACAGTAATTGGTGAGTGATCTCTCCCTGTCCTCATCTTGACCCACGAGCCTTTCATTATATTTTCTCCCCCCCATCCAGCTGAGGAGAGGAGTGATAGAACAGCTTTGGTGGGCACCTGGGGTCCAGCCAGGGTCAACCCACCACAGCAAGCGAAGGCAATCCCTACATTTGTTAAACTGTTCAGACACAATTTTAATGTATCCTTTTCACTGAATAATCCCACATCTGTGAAATGGGAAAAATACCATATCCTTCACTTCACAAAATGTTGTATAAGTAAATTCATTTTTTGTGAAAAGGACAGACCAGTGACAGAAAAAGAAATTCCTGCTTCTGTCTTCAAAACATAGTTTGAACAATGTCTAATAAACCAGGAATGTGTCATTCACAGAACTATGAGATGAGAAGCTGATCATTAAATGAGTGACACATATTTGTGTTCTTGTAAGCTAGGAGGCTTTGGAAAAATTATATATGAGCAAATAATTAAAGACTAAATTATGTTAACATAGAGTATTTGTTTCCTGTTCCTAATGGAAACATTTTCCACATCATTTCAGTGAAGGCTGGCAATATCTGAAAATGGGCAAGCAAAACTGGCAGGCAATAGCTAGCCTCAGCCACCAGAGAGAAACAAAGGGAAATCATTAACACTTGCAGCCACCTTCAGAATTTTTCTAATGCACTCATTCTCACTTGGCACTATGGACCATGAGCTGTCTTTCCCATTGCAAAGAAAAGGTGAGTCATACTGAGAGTGAAAAACTCCCTCAGAATCAAAGATGAACAGCTTTCTATCCCTATACTCTGATTGCAAAAATAAAGTCCTCAATTAATTAAATATACATAAAAGCTTTCACAAAGAGCCGTCTTTGCACAGTATCCATCCCTCTAAAGCATCACAGTTTTCTGTAGAACTGTACACAAGTGAGCAAAGAATAAAAGTTAGCTCAGCTTTAAAGTTCCTAGGAATATGCTCAATATACAACTATATAGCTGGTCATTTCTCTGTCTTAAAGCTTTCAGTTATTCTCCTTTAGTCTAGAAAGTATTCCAGATTTTCTAAATCAGGATTTTTCAGTAGTGGATCAGGATTTTCCCTTTGGAAAATTAAAAGAGCATTCTGGTCCAAAGAGTGTTTGTTGATTCTTGACTGTTATCCTAATCTCTCTGTTCAAAATCCATTCTCTTGCATTATGTTACAGTACAGAAGTCCTTGGCTCTCCTTCAAGAATGTAACATCTCAGCTTTTGGAAGACTCTCAAAGTGATTATGCGTGCATAATTAATTGTGAAGAGCAAGATCATCAGTCCTAGAGAGATCATCAGTCCTATAGTATTCCCAGCTCCTCACTGGGATGAACAAGGCATCTTTTTGAATTGAACAAGGCAACCCTGTGAATGAACTCAGCATCCTTCTGCAGTCTACCTTCTTCAAAATGCTAAACCATCTGCTTCTCCTAGATTTTTTAATTGTGTTTAGCAAAGTGAAATGTGACATTTTTGCAGTGCATTAGGTATCATGAAAAGGCAATTACAATAGACTTTTTAATTATTTAGGACACAAGCGCTCTTGAATGTAGGTATAGAGAAAGGTATTCCAGCTGAGAAATCTTTTGTGAAACGACAGTATTATAAAACTGGAGAAAAAAATGGCAAGCCCAGTTGTTTTCATACTTACATAATGGGTATTGATGGCTTTTCCTTTTTATTAAATCTGATTGAAATGTCTTGTCTCCCCTTTTTGGTTTTAAAGGAGAATGGACAAATGATAGAAAATATATGGCTGTCCCACCACCAGATACATGCAATTATTTTTTATTTCACATGGCTATTCCTATCCTGTAGTACAAAACAGGGTGCAGGTAAAGAGAAGAAAGTTTGTTCCTATTTGAATAATAGAGCTTTAAACTTCAAAGCAAAATTGAGAGATTAACCTTTTGTTGCTGAATGTCAAAGTTATTTGCTCAAATCAAAGCTGATACATAAATGTCATCTTCATAATATGACAGTAATAAACAACTATAATAAATTAAACTAGCATTGTCTTATTATCAGTCATTTTACTCAAGGTAGTATAGCACTGCTCTAAAAATGTATTCAATGTAAAAGGGGGTGAGACTTGTTTCAGTCAATGGGTGCTCAATCTTTTCTTGGAAAGACAGCTTGGGGACCTTCCTGTTTTCATTTTATGCATAATAACCTGCTATCAGAGCATGCAGAAAATCAGGGACTTGCATCCAACTCTCACCTCAGCTTTAAACCTACAGATGCAGGAGAAGTATAACTGCAAGAGGAATCCTCCCAAAGCCAAACACTAGTTTTCAGAAAGCCAGATCTTCAGGGTCACAGAAAATAAGATAGATTTGTCCCTCTGCCCAACAGGGCATGTTCTGAGGAATACACTCTGTTCCACAGACTGCATATTTTTCAATAAGGAGTCATTTCATAAAATGCATGCTGACATGACAGTTAGGAAAAGCTTTAGAAATGGCACACCCTGTCCTGATGCTGATATTGGGAACTTTGTAACATGTAAAACTACACCATTGTGTCAAGTGCCTTTTAAAATTCTGCAGTAATAATTTTCTTATTCATGTACATAACCCAGTGTTTTTATTATTAATGGCCACGTTAAAATGCTAATAACTAAAGCTTCGTAATGAAATATGCATGTTGGTACATGAAAATATCATTAAAACCAATCCACTTATAATATGTCATATAATTTGTGGCTTCGTATTTTATACTGGCTCTTGGCAGAGTAATTAAAGAACAATCAAGCCTTTCTCACTAATTAACATTGTCAGTATGTCTGTATGATATGTAAAATGTGATAATGAGTTGAGAACTTTCAGCATTTGGGATGACTTGCGTTTTTTTCTCTCTTGGAAGGAATTTAATAAAGAAACATCTGGAAATGGAGGCATCATTATATTTAGTGGAAATCAAAGAAGGATAATGAACGGAACAAGAGGTTAGAAATCAGGAGGCATTAATTTATCTTCCTCATTATGCTCCATTAAGTGAATCCATGCTATCAAATAAAAATGATGATTTTGAGCATCGATGTAAAATTTTTCATTCCAGTTTGAAATTACGAACTCTGAGCATCTGTATTTACTACACAGCTCCAACATATTTATGGCAATAGCCTGGCTTTTCATGTCTTTTTAACTCAGTTTGGACTGAAACCCTAGAGAGTAGTTAATATGGGTTAAGTATCTTTAATCAAGACATTTGAGAACTTTCCAGTAAAAGATTTTTTTTTTCCATACAATTAAGATATATCAGCAATGACCTTTTGATGGGAACATGAAGTTTTGGCAAACTCTTGTTAAGTCACAAGCAGGCATCCATCAGAGACTATCATCCTAAGTTTTTATCATCCTGCCATGCACTATCCAGGTTCCCAGTTTGGATCTGTTATTTTAAAATAACTTCAGGAGGCAGACCAATCCACTCTTGGGAATTTACAGGCTTTTAAGTTGCCTCCTTCCAAAGAGGGGCAGATCAAGGGAAGCAAATAGCATTTGGGATCCCAAGACTACCAGCACCTTAAAGACTTTCTGTGCAGTCTGCCCTTGGGTTCCTGGCTGTCTGGTATAGCATCAGAAGTCTATGTCCTGAGTGTTTCAGCTCCAAGCAGAACTTGGCTTCCAGCTTTACAGAGGCTGACCAACATAACTATTTGAGGCTTACCAAACACTC